>NC_089491.1:198432287-199727787 GCF_036850765.1 Saccopteryx bilineata
TCATTATGAGATGTCTATCTTTGTCTCTGGTTATCTTTGTTGTCCCGAAGTCAGCATTGTCAGATATGAGTATGGCTACAACTGCTATTCTTTGGATATTATTTGCTTGGAGAATCATTTCCCAACCTTTCACTTTCAATCTACTTTTGTCCTTGCAGCTTAGATGTGTCTGTTGAAGGCAGCATATGGTTGGGTTTTGCTTTTTTATCCAATATTCTACTCTGTGCCTCTTTATTGGTGAGTTCAGTCCATTTACATTTAGGGTAATTATTGACACTTGAGAATTTCCAATAGTCAGTTTATGTTTGTTTTCTGGTAGCTCTGTGTTTTGTTTGGTTGTGTTTTGTGTGCATGTGTGTGTGTGTGTTTTGTTTCTCTCAGTTGTTTTTATTCAGTTGTATTCCATACTTCTTCCCCCCATTTTTTTTTTCTTGAGCTGTGTGTTTTAGTAGTGGATTTTTTGTGAATGCTTACCATTAAGTTATTAAGAGAAAAATGTTTACATGTACAAGAGTCTTTTGTCTTATGAGTTCTTCTGTACTCTATTCTCTTTTGTTACTAAAGATGTCTATCCTCTCCCCTTTTATGTTATTATTGTCACATATTTTTTGTTTTTACTATGATGTTGTTGGAGCATTTACTTATAGTTTTGATTTGTTTTGTTCTTTGTATCTGGTCAAATAGCCCCCTTGGGTATTTCTTGCAGTGGGAGTTTTCTGGTGATAAATTTCCTCAACTTCTGTATGTCTGTAAATGTTTTTATTTTTCCTTCATAGTTGAAGAATAACTTTGATGGTTATAGTATTCTTGGTTGGTAATTTCTCTCTTTTAGTGCTTTGAATGTTTGAGTTTACATTCTCCTGGCTTTTAGAGTTTCTGATGAGAAGTCTGATAAAAACCTAAGGAGCTGTCCTTTATATATTATAGCCTTCTTTTCCCTAGCTGCCTTGAGAATTCTTTCTTTGTCATTAATTTTTGACAATTTTATTACAGCGTGCCTTGGAATCAGATTGTTTGGGTTACAGTAACTTGGCATTCTGTTTGCTTCTTGGATTCAAGGCTCTAACTCTTTCCGTAGGCTTGGGAAATTCTCCCTCTCATCTTCTTCTAATATATCCATTTCTTATATTGCCTTTTTCCAATAGAGTCAGATAATTTTTGTAGAGCTCTTTCGGTGTTTTTAATTAGTGAGTCTCTTTCCTCTTCTCTCTATAGCATCTCTAGTTACCTGTCTTCAGTGTCACTGATTCTTTCCTCTATCTGGCTTGTTCTATTAGCTAAACTTGCTAACTCAGTCTTCAATGCATGTATTAAGTTCTTCACCTCTGTTTTGCAAGTTTCAATCTCCTTTGTGAGGTATTTGTTCTGTTCATTAATTTGTTTTCTCAGCTCATTAGGTTGCCTATTGGTGTATTCTCACATCTCATTGTGTATTTTCAGAACTTCAATTTTGAATTCTCTATTACTTAACTCCCAGGTATCCATTTGATTGAGATTTTTTTTCTGGAGATCTTTCATTTTCTTTCTGAACTATGTCTCTGTCTTGTGTAGCCATGGTACTCAATTTCTTCTTCTTTGATGGCATTTGAGAGTGGTATTATTAAGAGCCCTAACAAAAGAAACAACTAAAAGATATAAAAAATTAAAATAAAATACAATAAAAAGATAAAAATTTAAGAAATTATGACAAGAAGGAAAACCACAAAAATTGAAAGCAAACAAAAAAATCAAAAACAAAACACTCACAAAAAATAAGAATAAAAAATGTGAAAATTAGAGAAAATAAAATTCAGAAGAGAAAAAGAATAAAAGAAAAAAGGGGTAAAAAGAAAAAATAAATTTAAGTTTTGAGACATTTCTTCAAGTAGGTATCACTGTATTACAACTTTTAGCTCTGTGAAATTCCTGGGCTGTCCTCCACTAAGCTGTTGCTATTGCAACAATTCAGGCAGAGCCACATTCACTTTGATGGGTGGGGTATGTTGTGAGGGCTTTATAGCTTCATCCTTACAGCTTCAGCTTTACATCTTCAGCTTTCCTGCTTTATAGCTCCAGTAGTGGCAATTCCAGGCTTCCAGGCTCTCCCTCCCATGTCCCAACAGACCTGGCACCTGCATATGAAACACTTTTGTTCTTCAGGGGAGAGAGTGGTCCTGGAGAGCTAGCTGTGGCATTTGTCTCTGCCACTCTTGGTCCTGTGAGGTGGGGGAGGCATAATATGGGAGGCTGTGGGGGCTTCACTTTAGCTTTCTCTGTCTCTGCCAAGTGTGAGAACACTGGGCATGATGCTGCACTCTGGCTGCTTTGTTTTATCTCTCCTTATGCCCCTCTATCGCACTGCTCCTCCTAGCAGAAGGAGACCAGTCCCTCTGAGTTTTCCTCTCCATATCCCTTAGACAAAATCTAGAGAACCCAAACTTTCTTCCTCCTTGTAGTCCAGCAGAAAGAAAAAAAAAATAAACCCAATCACTACAGGTTTGTCTCCTCTCCTCTCCAAAGTTCACCATGATTGCATTTTATCTTTCACCCACCTTTCACTCTTTCCCACCTTCAGTTCATTTGGTGTATAGATCCCTCAGGCACACCTATGAGCCCAGCTGGGGTTCCTTTGGTGTCTTATAGACATTCAATTTGTTAAAATTTTAAGGGGAGAGATCAGGAGTATCTCTCACACCACCATGACTCAGATGTCATTCAGGATTTCAGATTAATTTCAAAGATCTTGATTCAGTCAGTCAAAAAAATAGAAATCAAAGGGAAAAAAGCAAATAATAACAATAGAGGCTATAAGACTAAGATTAAGAAAAATTAAGTAAAGTATAAGTAATTGAATTTTTAAAATCTTAAGAATAAATAACAGAGGTAGGTATAAGAATGTATTTTTAAAACAGTATTTCAAGCAATTTAACATAACATCTCAGTATCAGTTAGATTAGAACATGATGCATTATGCTGTGGTAACAAGTAATCTCAAAGTTTTCATGGTGTAATATAAACTTTTCTTGCTCATGTTATTCATGCAATGTGGTTTAGTGTTGCCTCTGTCTTTAACTGATCAGTTTCAGGACCAGGCTGAGAGGCTTCACCATCTTCTGGACTTTATCCATGGTTTTTGTGGTTATTACAGGCAGAGAAGAAGAGAGCTGAAGACTTGACCTTTAGCCATTAAATAAATGCTTTGGCTTAGAAATCATTCATATTACCTCTACTCACTTTTTCTTTTTTTTCTTCTCTTCTCTCCTTCCCTTCCCTTTTCTTTTCTCTTTTTTCTTTTTCTTTCTTTCTTTCTTTCTTTCTTTCTTTCTTTCTTTCTTTCTTTCTTTCTTTCTTTTTTCTGTGCCAGAATAAGTCAAATGACCACATGTACCTTGAAAGGAGCACATTATAATTTTCTATATATAGAAATGAAATAGAGAAAAAATGGATATGGGTGAACATGAGTAATTAGACCACATAACTGAGGTCTAAGCTATTTGTCACTAAAGGCAAAAAATAAAAGTGTTTTAATAGCTCTCTTTGTATAGAGAAGTTTGTACCAACTAAAAGAGAAAGACTTTTACTCACTTTACTCTTTACTGTGCTAGACTTTGGCCCTTACACCAAGAAATGCTCTATGTTCAGGCTAACTTTTTAAATAAAGGGTATAAGCATTTATGAACATCTCTTACATCAGTATTTGATGCCAAGTTGTTGGGATCATTTGTATATCTGTAAAGCCTCTTTTATTAAGAAGACAGATAATCTAGATAGAGAGAATCCTGAATTCTGTTTCAAAGAGTAATCAATTAGAGAGAATCTAGAATAGTTAAGGTTTGGAATATCCTTCAGACTGTCTAGAATGTAAAATATTTACCTAAAATTTTGGTAAAAAATTATTTTAGGCCATTTAAATTAAGTCTTCAAGCAATATTTCATGATCAAAAAAGGAAAGTTGGTAGAAAGCCCCTGTAATTCTGGATGCATGAAGCTTTGTTTCAAAAGTTGAGTTAATTTCATTTCTTCATCCATACATATATTTGCTCCCTGAACATAAAAAAACTAAAGGCAGAATGCCAAAGTACAAAAGCAGTTTGAATATGCCAGGCTCTCAGAGAATCTCTCTAGTTAAGATTCCAGAATCCAGGATCATGAAGGACCAAAGGAGTGACTGACACAAAAGACATTTGAGTGGAAGAGTCCATCATCACCTGTTTTTATCATAAAAATCCTTAAAATAATACATTTTGAGCAGGACTGCATCCACCTAGATAAATTAGTTGCAAAACACAAACCCACATAATAAAAAAATACATATGTTTAGTATTATTTATCTGATCAGCACACATTTGCCAAAAATAAAAAAAAATCTGATTTTAACTTTTTTTAGCATTTTCTTTTAATTAAAAAAATGTTTTAGATAGATGGGGAAAAGAGAGAAAGAGAAGCAGGGAGGGGAGAAGTAGGAAGCATCAAATAGTAGTAGTTGCTTCCTGTATGTGCCTTGACCAGGCAAGCCCAGCGTTTTGAACCAGCGACCTCAGCATTTCAAGTCAATGCCTTATCTACTATACCACCACAGGTCAAGCTAACTTTTTAAATAAAGGATATAAGCATTCTTGACAACAAACTCAGATATTTCCTAAGGGGACTACTGAATTATGTATCAAGAGTATATATCAAACTTTTTCTGTGTAGGCCAGATAAATATTTTTGGCCTATCAAGCCATATAGTACATAGTTTTGGCCATATGATCTTAGTTGTAAACTTTGTCCTTGTGGTGCATAACAAACACAATATGTAAATAAACAAACACATGTTCTCATAAAACTGTATTTACAAAAGGGTGGTTAGCTGGAATTGGCCCATGGGTTGAACTATAGTTTGCTGATCCCTACAATACACCATCAGTAGAGTAAGTAGTGATTAGTCTAAATAATCCTAAGTGATATAAATGCAAATATTAAAGGATGTGGACAGGATAATCATTTATCAGCATAGTCTCTGTCTTTTCCCTCATAGACTCATTCTATAAAAAGAAGAGTTATTAAAAATATATAAAAAATAGCTCTGGCCAGTTGGCTCAGTGGTAGAGCATTGGCTCAGCACGTGGATGTCCCTGGTTTGATTCCTGGTCAGGGCATACAGGAGAAGCAACCATTTGCTTCTCCATTATTCCCCCTCCCTCTTCTCTCTCTCTCTCTTCCCTTCCATAATCCATGGCTCAACTGGTTCAATAGCATTGGCCCCAAGTGCTGAGGATAGCTCCAAGGAGTGGCTAACTTAGGTGCTAAAAATAGCTTGGTTGAGAACATGGGGTTTGCCATGCAGGAATCTGTCTCTGTATCTTTTCTCCCCTCACTTGGAAAAGAAGGAAAAAAAAATATATATATATATATAATTATGTTAATCACAAAGTATTTGAGCCATTTCCACTAACACCAAAATAAAGAATGTGATAAGAATGTCTGACATAACCTCCATTACTGAGTGATGTTTTGAGAATCCACCAGTGAAATAAAAAAAACAAAAGATATACGGTATAGCTAATGGAAGAAAGGATACAAATTATCATTATTTATGAGTGATATAATTTTTTTTGTATTTTTCTGAAGCTGGAAACGGGGAGAGACAGTCAGACAGACTCCCTCATGCGCCCCACTGGGATCCACCCGGCACGCCCACCAGGGGGTGATGCTCTGCCCACCAGGGGGCAATGCTCTGCCCCTCCGGGGTGTCGCTCTGTTGCGACAGAGCCACTCTAGAGCCTGGGGCAGAGGCCAAGGAGCCATCCCCAATGCCCAGGCCATCTTTGCTCCAATGGAGCCTCGGCTGCGGGAGGGGAAGAGAGAGACAGAGAGAAAGGAGAGGGGGAGGGGTGGAGAAGCAGATGGGCACTTTTCCTGTGTGCCCTGGCCGGGAATCAAACCCAGGACTTCTGCACGCCAGGCCGACGCTCTACCACTGAGCCAATAGGCCAGGGCCTAAACTGGAATATTTAAGAGAATCAACTGAAAAACTGGTAGAATTTGAAAACTAACCATAAGGTAAACATTTTTTAAAAATCAGTTGCTTTACTATATGCCAACAATAACAATTAGAAAATACAATGGTAAAAGACTCCACTCACAATAGGTCTAAAACTAAAAATACCAAGGGTAAATGTAATACATATGTAAAACCTAAATAACAGGAGTGTAAATTTTATAAAGAGACATAAAATAATACCCAAATAAATAAAGTTTAGGATGAAAGACTCAATAACTTAAAATTTTCAATTTCCTTGAAGTATATTTATAAATTCAATGTAAACCCACTCAGAATCCCTACAGACCTTTTGTGGAACTGGACAAGGTGATTTTAGAATTTAATGAGAAGATTAAATGTTAAGGCAGACCTAAGCAAAATGAGAAAAAATAACATGGAGAAGATTTGCCTCTTTAAATATCAAGTCCTATAAAGCTACAGTAATTAAAACAGTATAGTTTCAAAAAATAAATAATAGATTCGTGATACTCAATATGGATTTCAAAGGTAGACTCATATAAAAAGAAACTTATAGTAAAGGTATTATTTCAAATTGGTGGGGAATAAAAACTAGCCAATAAATTATCTTGAGACAACTAGTTCATTCATCTAAAACAGACATACATTTACATTCTTTCTTCATAGTATGTATAAAATAAATTCCAATGGAGTATAAATCTAAGTATATAAAAATTTATAAAAAATTAGAAAAATATTTTTACAAGTTTGGTTGGGAAATACCCAAAAAGAAAATACTGAAGTATTTGACTTAAATGAATATCTGTGTGTCTCATGAGATTTGTCAAATACCTCAATATATATACTAGACAAAGGCTTACTATCCTCTATAGAGACAGAGCACCTAAAATTGATTAAAAATACAAAAACAATCTTTTCAAAAGAAGATAAACAAAGTCTACATATACTGGAGGATGACGTCAGAGTAATGGCGGGGTAGGAAGCGATACCGATAAATCTCCCCCAAAACTCAACAAGATCTTCAAACAGAAACAGAAAAACCTATACTTGGAGCTTCCAGATGCTTTGCAATACACCCAAAGGTATGATTGAGTGAAAAATTGGCTAAATATATAAGCAAACCCCGAAGGAAATAGGGAGTAAGAAATGCTCCTCCTTCCTCACTAAACTAAACAGGGCGGCTTTCTCTGGTAACTGTGAATATAGAAACTGAGGTGGGCAAAGGGGGTGAATAGATCCAGGCCGCCGCAGCACAAACGGCCAAACCAGGCTGTGGCACAGAGATCCAAGCCGAGGAAAATCTGATCCTGTGGCAACCCGGGCAATACAAGCTAACACTTGTGCCAAACCCAAACAAAGAAAGAAAAGCAGAGCGGCCATTTTACCCGGTATCCTGGTCGGTGCGCAGTTAGTGGGCGAGAATTGCTTCCTGGGAAAGCCACGCACGGGAGGGAGTGAGAACTAATTCCAGCGGTGGAGATTTTCCGTGCTGGAGGGTGTTTCACTCAGAGGGAACCACGGCCGGCCTCATATCCTGGTTTGCGCACGCAGATAAGGAGTGAGCAATTCCTCCGAGTGCCTTGGCAGTGCGCGCCCGTGTTATCGCACAGAAGGGCAGAGTCAGGGGACTTTGTGTGGGCCAAAGCGGAATCTCGAGCTGCCCCAGCGCCTTGCAAAAGCCGCGCACGGGGACGGAGCAAGATCAATTCCAACGGTGGAGATTTTCCGTGCTGGAGGGTGTTTCACTCAGAGGGAACCGCGGCCGGCCTCATATCCTGGTTTGCGCACGCAGATAAGGAGTGAGCAATTCCTCCGAGTGCCTCGGCAGTGCGCGCCCGTGTTATCGCACAGAGGGGCAGAGTCAGGGGACTTTGGTGGGCCAAAGCGGAATCTCGAGCCGCCCCAGCGCCTTGCAAAAGCCACGCACGGGGACGGAGTGAGACTCAATTCCAACGCTACAACTTTTCCCTGCGGTTGGGGGTTTCACTCAGAGCGTGAGACTGCTGGCCGGATATCCTGGTCGCAGACAGTGAGTGAGAGTTTCCTCCAAGCGCCCGGGAAGTGGGTGCCTGCTTGTGTTACCGGACAGAGTGGCAGAGCCAGAGGTCTTTGAGTGGGCAGAAAGCCCGCCTGATTATGCTAGCAGCTCTGACGGACTGAGCCTTACCCAGAGCCCTGTGCTGAGTGGAAATAGAGTGGGGAGTTGCCAGCTCTTTGAGCCTCTTACTATCCAGGCAGAGGCAGCAGCAACCCCATAGCTGGATTATCAGGCTACTAATTAAGGAAGGAAAGACTAGGAGAAAGGCTCCAGGAACACGGACTCTCTCACTGTCGGAGCCTATAAATGCTATTGAGCTTCGACTGCCAACGAGACTAAAGCACAATACATGACATCACCATAGAGACTTATCAACTGCAAACCTCTACCTGAGCGTGCCAAAGGGGCAGAACCCGGGGTACAGAGTCACCGACCAGGACGAGGGAGAGAAAAGAAAAAGCAAGAAGATAACCTCTCAAAATCAAGAATAATCTGCAGACTTTATAACCTATCCCATTTTATTATATTTGTTCATTTGTTTCTCTTATCTTCATTCTTGATACTTTTTTTTCCTCCTCCAATTTGGCCGATTAACTCTCTACCGGTCTTACTCTCTCCTCTCCTTGAACTACCCTACCCATAAGTGTTACATCTCCCATTATCTTTTCTCTTCTCTTCCTTTCTCTCTATGAGGGTTGCACTCCAAAACCCTTAACTCTCTCTCTCTCTCTCCTTTCTTTTTTCTTCTTTTAGTGGTTACCTCTTTTTTTCTCTCTCTTTCTTTTCTCCCTCTATATTAGTTTCTTCCTTTCTCCTTTACATCTCCTCTCATTCAAACCTCAATAACAAACAAATTATCTTATCTGGGACTCAAACCTATGTTTGTGGCATTTTGGGGGGTTTTTACTTCACCTTTTTAACTCACTAGCAGTGCTCTCATCCCTGGCTCTCCATATTATCTAGTTCTTGTTCCACTAAATACAATAGTAATTTTTTAATTTGTCCCCCCATTTTTCCGTTTTCCTCTTATTCCTCTCATTATAACTCTTAGACAACCAACACCTAAAAGCAAATCATTTCATTCTTGACCCAAATTTTTTCCTTATTTGCTTTTTGTGGGTCCATACCCTCTTTTTTTTTCTTTTTTCTTTCCTTTTTTTATTTTCTTTTTTTTTTTTTTGCCCCTTTATTACTTTTCCCCAATTCAGGCCCTCCATCACAGGCATTGTTTGTTATAATTCACAGTCCACCACAAGATTTTCTCAAAAAAGAGGGGAGAGGAGAGGAGAGGAAAAAAGGAGGGGGGGAATAATTTCCTTTTTTTTAATTTTTATTTTATTTTTCTTTATTTCATTATTAATTTTTTTTAAAAAAAACAACTCTTTTCGATTTTTTATTTTTTTTATTGTTATTTTTTTTAACTTTTTATTCTTTATTAAATCTCATTAATACTATCAACAAAACCACCCTCAGATGCCATTAAGGAAGAGAAAATCGAATATCATGGATACAAAAGAAAGAGAGGTAACACAGCTAGATGAGGAAAAATCTATGGAGAAAAAATTTAATATATTGGAAACCTTGGAGCTAAATAACAGAGAATTCAAGATAGAAATCCTAAAAATCCTCAGAGATATACAAGAAAACACAGAAAGGCAATTTAGGGAGCTCAGAAAACAACTCAATGAACACAAAGAATATATGTCCAAGGAAATTGAAACTATAAAAGCAAATCAAACAGAGATGAAAAACTCAATTCACGAGCTGAAAAACGAAATAACAAGCTTAGCTAATAGAACAGGTCAGATAGAAGAGAGGATTAGTGAAATAGAAGACAAGCAACTTCAGGCACAACAGAGAGAAGAAGAGAGAGACTCAAAAATTAAAAAAAATGAGATAGCCCTACAAGAATTATCTGACTCCATCAAAAAGAATAACATAAGAATAATAGGTATATCAGAGGGAGAAGAGAGAGAAAATGGAATGGAGTACATACTCAAACAAATAATAGATGAGAACTTCCCAAGCATGTGGAAAGAACTAAAGCCTCAAGTTCAAGAAGCAAACAGAACTCCGAGTTTTCTTAACCCCAACAAACCTACTCCAAGGCATATCATAATGAAATTGACACAAACAAACAGCAAAGAAAAAATTCTCAAGGCAGCCAGGGAAAAGAAGAATACAACATATAAAGGAAGGCCCATTAGATTATCATCAGATTTCTCAGCAGAAACTCTACAAGCTAGAAGAGAGTGGACCCCAATAGTTAAAGTCCTGAAAGAGAGGAACTTTCAGCCACGAATACTATACCCATCAAAGCTATCCTTCAAATACGAAGGAGAAATAAAAACATTCACAGATACAGAAAAGATGAGGGAATTTATCATCAGAAAACCCCCACTCCAGGAATTACTAAAGGGGGTTCTCCAATCAGATACAAAGAACAAAAAAAAACAGAGCCACAAGTAAAAGCTCCAAGAAGAACACAATAAAACCAAATTTAAACTGTGACAACAACAAAAAGAAAAAGGGGGAGAAGATGGAGATTAACAGTAGCAAAGGACGATGGAGTGCAAAAGTACTCACAAAATAGTTCGCTACAATGAACAGGGTAGGGACCCTTTTCATTACTCAAAGGTAACCACCATTGAAAAAACCACCACAGAAGCACATGAGATAAAAAAGATAGCAACAGAGGAAAGATGTATGGAATACAACCAAATAAAAACAAAAGATAGAAAAACGAAAGAGAAGGATCAAACAAGACACAAAACTAACAGAAAGCAAGATATAAAATGGCAATAGGGAACTCACAAGTATCAATAATTACACTAAATGTAAATGGATTAAACTCACCAATAAAAAGGCACAGAGTAGCAGAATGGATTAAAAAAGAAAATCCAACTGTATGTTGCCTACAGGAAACTCATCTAAGTAACAAGGATAAAAACAAATTCAAAGTGAAAGGCTGGAAAACAATACTCCAAGCAAATAACATCCAAAAAAAAATCAGGTGTAGCAATACTCATATCGGATAATGCTGACTACAAGACAGGAAAAGTACTCAGAGACAAAAGTGGCCATTTCATAATGGCTAAGGGGACACTGAATCAAGAAGACCTAACAATTCTTAATATATATGCACCAAACCAAGGAGCACCAAAATATATAAGACAGCTACTTATTGATCTTAAAACAAAAACTGAGAAAAATACAATCATACTTGGAGACCTCAATACACCACTGACGGCTCTAGATCGGTCATCCAAACAGAGAATCAACAAAGACATAGTGGCCTTAAACAAAACACTAGAGCACCTGGATATGATAGACATCTACAGGACATTTCATCCCAAAGTGACTGAGTATACATTTTTCTCCAGTGTACATGGATCATTCTCAAGAATTGACCATATGTTGGGCCACAAAAACAACATCAGCAAATTCAGAAAAATTGAAGTTGTACCAAGCATATTTTCTGATCATAAAGCCTTGAAACTAGAATTCAACTGCAAAAAAGAGGAAAAAAATCCCACAAAAATGTGGAAACTAAACAACATACTTTTAAAAAATGAATGGGTCAAAGAAGAAATAAGTGCAGAGATCAAAAGATTTATACAGACTAATGAAAATTACAATACGACATATCAGAATCTATGGGATGCAGCAAAAGCAGTGATAAGAGGGAAGTTCATATCACTTCAGGCATATATGAACAAACAAGAGAGAGCCCAAGTGAACCACTTAACTTCTCACCTTAAGGAACTAGAAAAAGAAGAACAAAGACAACCCAAAACCAGCTGAAGAAAGGAGATAATAAAAATCAGAGCAGAAATAAATGAATTAGAGAACAGAAAAACTATAGAAAAAATTAATAGAACAAGGAGCTGGTTCTTTGAAAAGATCAACAAAATTGACAAACCCTTGGCAAGACTTACCAAGGAAAAAAGAGAAAGAACTCATATAAACAAAATCCAAAATGAAAGAGGAGAAATCACCACGGACACCATAGATTTACAAAGAATTATTGTAGAATACTATGAAAAACTTTATGCCACTAAATTCAACAACCTAGAAGAAATGGATGAATTCCTAGAAAAATACAAACTTCCTAGACTGAGTCAAGAAGAAGCAAAAAGGCTAAACAGACCTATCAGTAGAGAAGAAATAGAAAAAACCATTAAAAACCTCCCCAAAAATAAAAGTCCAGGCCCTGACGGCTATACCAGCGAATTTTATCAAACATTCAAAGAAGACTTGGTTCCTATTCTACTCAAAGTCTTCCAAAAAATTGAAGAAGAAGCAATACTTCCAAACACATTTTATGAGGCCAACATAACCCTCATACCAAAACCAGGCAAGGATGGCACAAAAAAAGAAAACTACAGACCAATATCTCTAATGAATACAGATGCTAAAATACTAAACAAAATACTAGCAAATCGAATACAACAACATATTAAAAAAATAATACATCATGATCAAGTGGGATTCATCCCAGAATCTCAAGGATGGTTCAACATACGTAAAACGGTTAATGTAATACACCATATCAACAAAACAAAGAACAAAAACCACATGATCTTATCAATAGACGCAGAAAAGGCTTTCGATAAAATACAACACAATTTTATGTTTAAGACTCTCAACAAAATGGGTATAGAAGGAAAATATCTCAACATGATAAAGGCCATATATGATAAACCATCAGCTAACATCATATTAAATGGCACTAAACTGAAGGCTTTCCCCCTTAAATCAGGAACAAGACAGGGTTGTCCACTCTCTCCACTCTTATTTAATGTGGTACTAGAGGTTCTAGCCAGAGCAATCAGACAAGACAAAGAAATAAAAGGCATCCATATCGGAAAAGAAGAAGTAAAGGTATCACTTTTTGCAGATGATATGATCCTATACATCGAAAACCCCAAAGAATCCACAAAAAGACTACTAGAAACAATAAGCCAATACAGTAAGGTCGCAGGATACAAAATTAACATACAGAAGTCAATAGCCTTTCTATATGCCAACAATGAAACAACTGAGAAGGAACTCAAAAGAATAATCCCCTTCACGATTGCAACAAAAAACATAAAATACTTAGGAATAAACATAACAAAGAATGTAAAGGACTTATATAATGAAAACTATAAACCATTGTTAAGGGAAATCGAAAAAGATATAATGAGATGGAAGAATATACCTTGTTCTTGGCTAGGAAGAATAAATATAATCAAGATGGCTATATTACCCAAAGCAATATACA
Source organism: Saccopteryx bilineata (assembly GCF_036850765.1). Classification (NCBI taxonomy): domain Eukaryota; kingdom Metazoa; phylum Chordata; class Mammalia; order Chiroptera; family Emballonuridae; genus Saccopteryx; species Saccopteryx bilineata. The sequence continues at coordinate 198,445,575 of NC_089491.1, forward strand.
AATTTAATGCAATTCCCATCAAACTTCCAATGACATTTTTTAAAGAAATAGAGCAAAAAATCATCAGATTTATATGGAACTATAAAAAACCCCGAATAGCCAAAGCAATCCTAAAGAAAAAGAATGAAGCTGGGAGCATAACAATACCTGACTTCAAACTCTATTATAGGGCCACGACAATCAAAACAGCATGGTATTGGCAGAAAAATAGACACTCAGACCAATGGAACAGAATAGAAAGTCCAGAAATAAAACCACATATATATAGTCAAATAATTTTTGATAAAGGGGCCAACAACACACAATGGAGAAAAGAAAGCCTCTTCAATAAATGGTGCTGGGAAAACTGGAAAGCCACATGCAAAAGAATGAAACTGGACTACAGTCTCTCTCCCTGTACAAAAATTAACTCAAAATGGATCAAAGATCTAAACATAAGACCTGAAACAATTAAGTACATAGAAGAAGACATAGGTACTCAACTCATGGACCTGGGTTTTAAAGAGCATTTTATGAATTTGACTCCAATGGCAAGAGAAGTGAAGGCAAAAATTAATGAATGGGACTACATCAGACTAAGAAGTTTTTGCTCAGCAAGAGAAACTGATAACAAAATAAACAGAAAGCCAACTAAATGGGAAATGATATTTTCAAACAACAGCTCAGATAAGGGCCTAATATCCAAAATATACAAAGAACTCATAAAACTCAACAACAAACAAACAAACAATCCAATAAAAAAATGGGAAGAGGATATGAATAGACACTTCTCCCAGGAAGAAATACAAATGGCCAACAGATATATGAAAAGATGATCATCTTCTTTAGCTATTAGAGAAATGCAAATCAAAACGGCAATGAGATACCACCTCACACCTGTTCGATTAGCTGTTATTAGCAAGTCAGGTAATAGCAAATGTTGGAGAGGCTGTGGAGAAAAAGGAACCCTCATCCACTGTTGGTGGGAATGTAAAGTAGTACAACCATTATGGAAGAAAGTATGGTGGTTCCTCAAAAAACTGAAAATAGAACTACCTTATGACCCAGCAATCCCTCTACTGGGTATATATCCCCAAAACTCAGAAACATTGATACGTAAAGACACATGCAGCCCCATGTTTATTGCAGCATTGTTCACAGTGGCCAGGACATGGAAACAACCAAGGAGCCCATCAGTAGGTGACTGGATAAAGAAGTTGTGGCACATATACACTATGGAATACTACTCAGCCATAAGAAATGATGACATCGGAACATTTACAGCAAAATGGTGGGATCTTGATAACATGATACAAAGCGAAATAAGTAAATCAGAAAAAAACAGGAACTGTATTATTCCATACGTAGGTGGGACATAATAGTGAAACTAAGAGACATTGATAAGAGTGTGGTGGTTACGGGGGGGAGGGGGGAATAGGAGAGGGAAAGGGGGAGGGGGAGGGGCACAGAGAGAACAAGATAGAGGGTGACGGAGGACAATCTGACTTTGGGTGGTGGGTATGCAACATAATTGAACGACAAGATAACCTGGACTTGTTATCTTTGAGTATATGTATCCTGATTTATTGATGTCACCCCATTAAAAAAATAAAATTATAAAAAAAAAAACAAAAAAAAAAGTCTACATATACTAAGTGCTTTATAAAATAGCAGGGACTGTTTTGTGCCCTATTTATTTAAGTTTTACAACAATTCTATGATATATATTTTCCCCAAATTACTAATTATTATGAAAAAATATGTTAAAAATTTTTCTCTAATCAAATAAAAAGTTTTTTTCAAAGATTTGTAATATTAACTGTTAGCAAGGTTTGGGGCTGTGGTCACATTCTATAGTTTTTATTGGGAGTAAAATTGGCTCAGCATTTTTGGCAAACAGTTGACTGGTTGGCCACTTTTTAAAATGACCATACATTTTGACCTAGTAATTTCACTCACAAGAAAACTTTCCTGCACAAAAACTAGCAAATATATATTAAAATATGTGCATAAGGTTAATAAGTGAAACATTGTTTCTAACAGAAAAAAAAGGTGAAGCAATCTAAATGTTATCATGCTTTACTCTGATAATCCAGGAGTAATGTGGGGAAATGTAGTCTCTTACCTTAAATTGTTTGGAAAAATTGTTCAAGAGTTTGAAATGGGCAAAAGAGATTTCAAAGTCTACTTTCCCTGGAGTGTCGATGTCTAGTGGACTCGCCGTGTATTATCTGAGTTCATAAAATAAATCACCTTTATATTTCTATTGATTAGGCTATAAGATAACTATAAAAGGCTTGAAGTTGTAGAAAATTGATAGCAATACCAATGATTCTTGTCTATTGGAATGCAAATGAATTATGTTCCATAGAAATAGGATTGATTTCCACCCTAAAAATAGATAAACTCAAATAATATATTTAATTGTCCCATGAAATATTAACGAGTTTTGCACAATTAGCACATTTATTTTGCCATCTTTGATTGCATGTGTATGTTTGTTTTTTAAATTCTCCTTTGAACTGGTCTTATATGTTACTGATTCCCCTATTAACTTTGGAGCTGAAAACATCTTTGACATGTAGTCATTTTGTATTTGCATGAGAGTCAAGATTATACCTTTTCTAAAATTATACATTAGCATATTAAAGTAATTTCTTTTTATGAGACAAGTTCTTTATTTCACGGTATCTGGTATGGCTTTAGCCATCTGATCTTTTTTAAAATTTTATATTTTATTGCTTATTGGAGTGACATTGGTTAATAAAATTATGTGTTTCAGATAGACAATTCTGTAATACAACCTTGTATATTGTATTGTGTGTTCACCACCCCATGTCAAGTCTCCTTCTATTACCATTTATCCCTCCTCTACACTCTTCTATCTCCCTCCACACCACCCTCTGGCAATCACCATACTGTCCATGAGTCTTCCTTTTTTTTCTTTGCTTAATCTCTTCACTTTTCTCATTCAACCCTCCAACCCCCTTCCCCTGTGAGCTGTCAGTCTTTTCTCTGTATCTATGAATCTGTTTATATTTTGTTTGCTAGTTTATTTTGTTCATAAGATTCCACATATATGTAAAATCATATGGTACTTGTCTTTCTCTGACTGCCTTATTGCACTTACCATAATCATCTCCAAGTCCATCCATGCTGTCACAAAGGACAAGATTTTCTTCTTTTTTATGGCTGAATATTTCATTGCACAAATGTTCCACAGTTGCCTGACCAGGTGGTGGTGCAGTGGATAGAGCATTGGACTGAGACGCGGAAGACCCAGCTTTGAAACCCTGAGGTCACCAGCTTGTGCAGGGGCTTGTCTGATTTGAGCAAGGCTCACCAGCTTGACCCCAAGGTTCCTGGCTTGAGTAAGGGATCACTCAGTCTTCTGTAGCCCCTCAGTCAAGGCACATATGAGAAAGCAATCAATGAACTACTAAGGTGCTGCAATGAAAAATTGATGCTTCTCATCTCTCTCCCTTCTTGCCTGTTTGTTCCTATCTGTCCCTCTCTCTGTCTCTGTTTCACACAAACAAACAAAAAAAAAGTTTCACAGTTTTTGGCACTCATCTACTGATGTACACTTGGGCTGCTTTCAAATCAAAATAAATTTTACTGTGCCCTGGACAAGATTGAGATTTTTCTTGGTTACATTGTTGAATTCTGTCTTGAGACTAGGATGAAGTTTATCTGTTGTATATGAAAACATGGTGAGCCAGAGGATATTTGTTAGAGTTTCCCTCTTATCCTAAGGTTCTACAACACACCCTTCACAAGAAATTTATGCTGAAGGAGGAGGAATTGTGGACACCAAAATATTGATACATTGGCGTGAACATATACACACACACACACACACACACACATACATACATACATACCAGCGCTATGATAATTAAAATATTAGGAATGATCCTTGAGATGTTTTTAAACATTTGTATCCTTAATCGTTCTTTTCTGTGGCAAGGTAAAATGCATAATGAGTATTAAATTTCAACATAATAGAGTTGTGCCCTGTTCTAATCTATTTTGTCACATGTGGGCTGCCAACACTGGTATTTGTTGAGGTAGAAGTGGACGCACAATAATATAGACTTTGTCATGCAACCAACTCATTCTTCTTGTCATATATGTAGTGCCTCAGGGAGGGGCAGGGGATGAACGTGCTTAAGGAAAGAAAAAAGTAAAACAGAAAAGAGAACTCAATCTCTAGAGCTCTATGAAGTACCAATGGCTTCTTCATTTTATATAATCAGTTAATCTATTCACCTTATAAAATGCTGAAATCATCAGAGCCTGGGCTGATACAGCAAATTCAATTTTTTGTCTCCTTTAAATGTCTTTTTTTCCACTATACAGTATTTTATGAAAATTGATGTCTTGCTAGTCAACATGATGAATGTTGGGACATGCAGGGAATAATTTAAAGAGTTTGTTTTAACAGTTATGCATTTAAATTGTCCCATTATAGTGGACATGTTTCCTCAACAAAAATCAGTTCTTAAAGGTCCAGTTCTCCTAGAATTTTTTTCTTTTGCTGCTTTCAATCAATTTGATAGCAATTCTGATGAATTCATGAATTAAAATTATTTCATACAAATGTTAGATTATAAAGGTAGCAGTTTGGGGTCTCTTTTTCTTTTATTGCAGGGTTTTAAACATAATATGGAAGACATTTAGAGTTTAAAAATATGATACATTTTCTAAGGAAAATATAACTAAGCTCAGTGTTTGAAAACAATTAAGTAGTGCAGTGGGAATCAGTATGAAAGCCACTTCTGCAACTCTGTATAGTTTTGTTTAAGTCCAGGTCTCAGGTTAAGGTCATAGCCTCAGATATTGCTTATAGTGGATACATGATAAATATTTATTGAACAAATGAGCACAGAGGAAGTGTTGTTCATGACTCTAGTCCACCAATAGGAGGACAGAAGTAAATTGCTTTTTTCTCTCCCTTTGTCTTTTTTTCTATTTACCCCAGAATCATGTACTCATAAAATCACATAGCTTACCTTTAAGAACCATTAAAGCCAACTTTTGCATTTTACCAATGAAACAACTGAGGCCTAGAGTTTTAAATGGCTTGCTTACAGCTGCATAACAAGTCAACAGCACGATGGCCAGATGGCAAATCCAGGCCTTCCAGCTGTGAACCCAGCAGCCTTTCCATTGTGCCAGTTGGCCTTTCAAGTGTTTTTGTTATATTGGTAAATGGTAAACTAATACTCTGGTAACCTAACCAAACTTTTTGACTTTTTCTCATCTTTCTAAAAGAAAAGAAAAAGTTGGAACAATCTAAATGTTATAATGCATTTCTCTGAAGAATGAGAAAATGAGTAAGAGAAGAAGTAAAAGGTACTAGAAGATCTATTTTTTAATTCCTGCACCTTTGGAACCACACATCTCACTGCTTGCCTATCATGAACCCCTATTTCAGTTCATAACAAGCAATGTTATTTCTGATCCCTTAATGAAGAAGGATCAGTGGCAACATAGACCAGTATCTGAAGTACTATTCTAATAAAAACAGGTAAACATAGCTGAAATTTAAGAAAATATCATTGCTGAAACTCTTCTCTAGGATGTCTATGATTTTAACAAGTTAGCAAAGGCAGCAAGTGTTCCCATGAAGGTTCTGGTAGGTTTGAGATAATCACAGAGGAGTTTTAAGCTGGAGAATAAAAGATGTGGTTGACTCTTTTGAAAAAGCAAACAAACAAACAAACAAAAACTTTGGAAGAGTAACTGTGGAAATAGAGTGGTAGCATGTGCTAACCTAAAAATAAAAAGACCTTTCCAAGTGACACAGGCAACAAGCATTTATTTGAGATTAAAGAATAGCTATTAGGGACACACTGATTCAGACAGATGTCAAAATAGTGTTCTGATGAGGAGATAAAGGCAATAAGAATTTATGGGAAATGGAAGGGGACAATAGCTACACAATAGCAGAAGGGCATTTCTAAACATTTTAAAACTGTTTTTTCAGCCCAAAAGTTGTTATAAATGCTCTCTTGTTATCTTTTCAAACAGTTCTTTGGGGTACAATGTTTCCTAAAGCCCAGTCCAAAGGATGTTTTGCCCTGTCTCAACATTTCAAAGATTTAAGGCATAAGATATGCAAAGTAGCTCACTGGTATGGCAGCTTTAGCTCTGTTTTAATGTGGCTCCATTTATTTTATTGTTTGTTTGTTTGTTTATTTGACATATGAATGTAAGATTGGATTCAAAACAATTAGGAAGCATCAGCTGAAAAGTGAAAAGATTTGGGGGAGCAGATTTGGAGGTTGAATCGTTAGGCTTTGATAATTGATTAAATTTGGAGTGAGGGCTCAGGAGACTCCAAGAGGACCCCGGGTTTTCCACTTGGCTGACCAGGTAGATGCACCACAAATAGGAATTAAGAAGTCTGGAGAAGGGAGGAGAATATGTTGCAGTTTTGTCATGTTGAGCTTCAGTGCCTTAAGCACCAAGGTGAAAATGTCCTGTATGTAATCTGAACTGTAGAGATATAAAGGGTTATTCAAACAAAAATGGACAATATGCTTGGACTACAAACAGCTCAGAGAAGCTGTTAGCACTCTGACCTCATCTCCTAGTGCCTCCACCATTCCACTCCAGCTACACTGGCTTTATTGTTGTGGCCCCAGAGCAGGCACACTCCAGCCTAAAGACCTTTGCGGTGGTCATCCTTTCTACCTAAGATGTTCTCCCCAAATATGCATGACTAACTCCTTCAAGATTTTGCTCAGTTTTCTCTTTCTCAATGTAGCCTTACCAAGAACCCACTATTTAAAATTTTGATCTCAATCTTTGCCCCACAACACACACACACATCACTGATTTTTCTTTCCTTGTTCTATTTACTTTTTATTTCGTATTTCTTATCCTCTTTTATATACTGCATCATATATTTATTCATCATTATCTGTTGTTTATTGTGTCTCTCATTCTGCAGTATTGTAGGCTCCATACAGGGAAGGGTATTCTCTGTTCACTGATGTATTCCAAGTGGCCAGAGTAGTGTTTGCACACAGTGAACTCTGAATAAATATTTATTGACTGAATAGATGTTTGCATAGCACTGAAGTGCCCTATTTGTTGACTTGCTGAAGCATCGGAATCTCTGTAGGGGAGCCCCATCTCCACCACTGTGGGAGTCAGGGAAAGAAGGACTCATTATGGACCAGAAGGGGTGGAGTTAAGGAGATTGGGGTGAGCCTTGTAGATAGGAGAAAATGTGGCTGGGTGTCGGGAGCCAATCAACGACTGCTGGCTGACAAGGTCACAGCAGCAGAAGACCCACAACTGCTGGCTGACAAGGTCACAGCAGAAGAAGACCAAAACTGCTGATTGACAAAGTCACAGCAGAGAAGACCAATGGCTGCGGGGTGACAAAGTCACTGCAGTGAAGACCAATGGCTGCGGGGTGACAAAGTCACCGCAAAAAGAATAGGCACAACGATACTTCCCCCTTTGACTTTTTGAATTAATCTGGCCTTAGATCCCCCCTTTTCTGGGTGTGTGCTATTATTTGTGGCACAGGGATAATAGTACCATGCTTTCCCTGTAGATTTGTAGTAATTTCTTTGGAAATGAGACAGAAGGTGTAAGTTCCACAGAAAAGCCTGTAAGCCCCTTGAACTGGGCTCATAAACATAAGAGGCTGGCTATGATATCCCTCGTAAAGGGTTAAGTTTGTAGGAGAATTTCTTCTTAATCATGTTAGAAAGAAAAGATTGTGACTTGTGAATGGGTAGAAGGCAGTGGCTGTGCACAGAGCACCTTTCGGCCTTCACTTAATTCATCATTTTTCCTCCCTAGCCTTTTCATGTGATAGAGTAGAGAAACTTTCCTTTCTTTTTGCTTATTTGATCTGCAAATAGTGGAACACTCTAAGAAGAATATAGTTAGAATTTACTAGTGTGTGAATATAGTAAATAAATAAAGTTTGACTAAACAATAGAATCTTAGATAAGGTGTTATGGAATGGCCCATTGCATGGCCTGGAATGGGAATGCAGTCAGCAAGAAAAGAAAGTTTTGCTAAGAGAATTGTTTTATGACTGAAGGCAGTTGCTGGGCTTTCTCAGTGAGACACTCTTATGAGGTTTGCATACCTCCCCAAAAATTCTTTCTTCAGATAATGAGAGGTATGGAAGGGCATACATAGAAGCAATAGCAATTAATGTCTTCTGAAATTATGTTGCTACTAAACTATCTTGCGAGTGCACTCTGTATATCTTTAAGTAAAAGTTACTCTTAATGTTATGTCAATTTCTTAATGGGCAAGCCTTTTGTTATCTTGTGAGGAAAGTTAGGACACTGCATAAACTCAAGGCCATTTGCCTGAGCAAGCGGTGGTCATTTGCTAGTCCTTAATGATTTTGTCTGTTAATCTCTCTCTGCCCCTTGACTCACAACAACAGTAAAGTTGAGTTATTAGTTAGTACTAATCCTTTAAAAGCTTTTACTGATGTTATCGCTATTCAAGTTATTTTTTAATTATACTTTGAATGATTTGCCACCTGATTTGTAGTTTATAGATATAAATTAACTGTTATCTGGAAACATGTAAACATAGTGAAACAGAAGCAATGATTAATACCATGTAATTGTAACTTGGTGTGTGTGTATAAAAAAGAAGCTGTACTAGCATTTGGTAGAGATGCCTGGCAGTAAATGCTAACTAGAGAATAAAGAGAAAGAAAAGAATTCGGCTCTCTCACTCGTTTTTTGCCGACGCCGTCTCCTCCTGTGGGACCCCTGGATCCCCCCGGGGCTGGACCCCAGCATTTGGCGCCTGAAACAGGGACCTACAGGTAATCCCCCCTCATTGTCTCGGGATGGCTAGGACTCCACTCAGGGTGCTGCAGACCCCCCTGTAAGAAAGACAGGGTGAGGATAGGTGGAGAATTTCAGAACTTAAGATTTTGAGAAGTCATGGGCCATACTGAGTCTAAAGAAAGAAGACTCTTTATGAAAGTCATTAAGTATACACTTTCCCAAAAAGGAGTTAAGGTCTCCTCTAAACAAGTAGCTCGTTTTATGAAATTCGTACAAAAATGTTCTCCATGGTTTCCAGATGAGGGAACACTTAGTTTCGAGAAATGGGTTAAAGTTGGAGAAGATTTAAAACTTTATTATGAGCTACATGGACCAGAAAAGGTCCCAGTTGATGCATTTGCTTTATGGAGCTTGATTAAAGATGCCTTAAATCCAGAACATGAGATGCATAAACTTTCTAAGGCAACTGCTCCTCCAAAAGAAGAGACTCCGTTAATTAGAAGTAAAAGGCAATCTCAAGATACTACAAATCATGCTATGGCCTTTTTAAAATTAAGTAAACATCAGGATGATAGTGAAAATTATTTATCTCCAAAAGATGAGGCTGAATTAGAAGATGAGGCAGCTAAAAATAATAGGGTTAATGAGGATTGGAAGTCAAAAACAGTCTTGCCCATATTATATTTCTCCAAGACTGACAAAAAGGATGAAAATAAGGCTATTAAAATGTCTTTGCCTCTACCAGTATAATCACCAGATGTTAATGAAAAGAAAAAATCATCAGAATTAACAGGGTTGCAGAAGGCAATTCAAGCTTCTTGCAACCAAGGGGAAACTGATTTGGCATTATGTTTTCCTGTGGCTGTGGCTGGTGAATTTGATGATGAGGAGAATCCTACATGGGAGCTGCTTCCTTATAAATTATTGAGAGTTGAAAATGGCTTGCAGTCAATATGGACCCACCTCTCCTTATACTATGTCTTTGATGGAAACAGTTTCTCATAATTGGATGACTCTTTACGATTGAGAACAAGTGGCTAAAGCTTGTTTACCTGGAGGAAATTGTCTCCTTTGGAGAGCTGAATGTGAGGAACAAGCTAAACAGCAGGCAGTTGGGAATCGGAGGACTCATGATCCTGTGATTGGAGGAATGATTGCGGGAGAGGGAGAGTTTGCTGGTGTTAGTGAACAGTTAAAACTTTCTAAACCGGCTTTGATACAAGTGAATGGTTGTGCTATATCAGCTTGGAGAAAGTTGCCGGCTTCGTCTGGTGAAAATGTTACTGTGGTAGGAGTAAAACAGAGAGGTGATGAACCTTGTGGGAAGTTTGTTGCTCGGTTGATTCAAGCAGTGAGAGGAGTTGTTTCGGATGAGGCGGCAGGAGATATTATAATTAAACAGTTGGCTTATGAAGATGCTGATTCCACTTGCCAGGCCATGTTACGGTCAGTGAGGAGAGAAGGAACGATAGGGGATTTCATCAAAGCCTGTCAGGATGTAAATCCTGCTTTTATTCAGGGAGTAACTATTGCTGCAGCTTTAAAAGGAGAAACATATCCTCAATTTATTAAGACCATGTATCAAGGAAAAATGCCTTCTGTCAATGAAGCTTCCTCTAAGGGAAGTCTTACTTGCTTTTCTTGTAATCAAACGGGCCACTTTAGCCGACAATGCCCTAACAAGAGTGGGCAAGCAGGCCCAGGAGTGCAAGGGACAGCTCCCATAATTAATAATGCTAATAATAATGTCCCATTGCCTAAGACTTTGTGTCCATGCTGTCAAAAAGGATATCATTGGGCAAAGCAGTGTCGTTCTAAATTTCACAAAAACGGACAGCCATTAGGACCAAAGTTAGGAATAGAATGGCAGCCCCCACATAATCCAAATCTGACAAGTAATCAAAGTAGCAATCAGGGAAACTGGCAAGGGGGCCAGCCTCAGGCCCCAATAACAATTGGGGCCAGCCTGAATCCATTTGTCAACTCCGGTCTCTCTCAGACCTCACCCGGGGCCTCCCGCGTGGCAGGCAAGAATTCTACCACTGAACCACCCATGCCTCCATGCAAAATATGAGAAGCAAGCCTCTTGTGGGGGTTGAAATGGAGGGATTTTGGCTCCGGTTGTAGCAGCTATTAGAATTTAAGAATGATTAGAGACTGAGATGAGTTTTAAAATTGTGTTATTATCTGATTTTCTTTAGTAAAATAGAAGGACTTAAGAGTTTGGAAAAATTACAGTTTTTTTTGTTCTCCTCTTTCTCTCAACTCATTTTATTTCTTTCCTGTTCTATGCCTGAAAAGAGGGCAAAGGGAACACCTGTTTGGATATGGCTAAACAGAATCTCATAAACGGCCGTTCTTGAAACTTTTCAAGAGAGAGTTCTGTTTAGTTCCTATCCAATATGTTCCAATCAAAATTGCCCTGTGTAAAAATCAAGCAGGCCATATTCTAATCTCTAAAATCCCGGGTTTCTCTCTAATTTGTCTGGTTTGTCTACTTTGTCTGATTCGTGTTTGTGTTTGGTCTTTGTTTAATGTTGTCTAAATGTGATTTTTTAAGTTCTTGCATGCAAAAATTGAATATGCCGGCTCTAATATTATAAAAATACCATCCCTACAAATTTATAATTTTAATTGAAACAAGTAAAGCGCGCTCATTTAAATTTAAATAATATGAAATATAAATCCTAAAGACTTGTTGATTTTGACTAAACTGCTTCTAGCTTCAGGCTGCTTGCTGCCACTGCAGAGCATGAAGCAGAGTAGACTTGCCTAACAAAGGTGTAGATTTTTTTTTAATATAGAAAAATAATGAAAGTCACACTAGAATTTTTCCAGCTTTAATGTGTTCTTTAAATTGCCTGTTAATTAATAAAATGTTTTTATGAATATAGAAAACTCGTATACTGGAACCCCTGCAAATCTTCTTTATCATGCTTCTTACTTTAAAAAATTTCTTTTAAATGCTGATATACAAAATTATTCAACAGCTGAGAGACGCTGGAGTCCTACAGGAAATGCTGGACCTGTTTCTTCTGCAAACTTTTACCCTCTTTTGTTTAATCCAGCTAATAACGCTGTTTTGTCTTTTTCCAAATAGCTCCAAATATACGGAAATGATTTATATAGGCGAATATGGCAAATTGCTTTTAGTAATTTTACAAGGCAGGTTTTATTTCATCTTCCTGCTCGCCCACTGCTGCAATTTCTAAAAAGACAATCAGTAATTTATTCCCACTAAGACTTCTAGAAATCTGCTGCCCCCTCCCAGCCAGAAGGAGACTCCTGTACCACCCGCATCACCAGTGACTTTCCAGCAAAAGCCATCAAAAAACTCTCTGTATAATCCTGTTACTCGAGGGATACAGCGATTGTCACTACAGGGAGCTAGATGACCTCCCTATCAACGGATGGCTCGCTCTACTCGAACTGTCAACCCACCAACCTGGGGCCAGTTGAAGGCGTTGTCTGAAAGGGCTGATTCAATTTGTCGTCAACAAAATATAGAGCGTAACCCTGTTAATATGTTTATTGCCATGCTAGCTGTACTTTCAATTTAGGTACTTAATGTTGAGGCTACTGGACAAAACAAATCTTATTGGGCTTATATTCCAAATCCACCATTAGTTAAGCCTGTTACTTGGGGAGGAGATGATATACCTGTGTTTAATAATCATACTAAGTTTTTGGGAGGATCATGTAGTTCTTTTATTATGCATAAAACTGATTCAAATTTCTCATTTTATGGAAAAATGGATAAGGTACCTATATGTTTTATGTTTAATAATACTCACAAGATTTCTGGGTGTTTTTCTACTACACTTAAGACTATTTTGACTGACTCTCCTAAAAGTAATAAACCTGGACACCCAACAAGAGACTTATGGTCTCTCACAATTTTAATGCCTGGAGGCCCTGACACCCATGAGTATAATCCTGTTACATTGCCTCCTAAGGGATTTCACCCATGTAAACTTTATTCTCCAAAAAAGGCAACTCAAGAGCCTTACTGGTGGTCTGTGGAGAATAGATTTGGTTTTCCCCCATGGCAAGAATGTGCATATTACAATTATATGAATTATACTGCATATGCTGTTAATTTCACTGTACAAGATTGGTCTAGTCCTTATTTTGAATATGATTATAGAAAATTAGTGCAGGAAATGAGAAACGATTACAGTTGGTCAGATAAATATAATCCTTTAAATAAAATCGTCACACGTTGGCAGTCTGCTGGATGGATACCTGCACAGCTGACTTATCAGGATGAATTAACCACCAGGTATCAAACAAAGCTTTGGCAGCTAATTGCAGCTGCTGCACCAGCATATTTGGTTAGGCCTTGCCCTTATCCTGTTCAAAATATTTTTGTTCAGGCTTGTATACAGGCTCCTTATGTACTCTTGATTGCTACAATGAACAGTAATCTTTCTGTTAGTACTTATAATTCTATGTTTAGCATTTCCTGCTCTCGCTGTGTTTTAACAAACTGTCTATCTATTGACACCAAAGCTCAAGTTATGTTTATTTTGCGGCAGCCACCTTATGTGATGTTACCTGTTAGTCTGTCTCAGCCTTGGTATGATGACCCAGGGTTGCATGCACTACAGGCTGCTTCTGAAGCGCTTGCTCACCATCGAGGAAAGCGATTTGTTGCCGAATTGATTTTGGGAATTACTGCTCTTATTGCTATTATAGGATCTGTAGCTGCTTCCACCACTGCTTTAGCTCAATCAGTTCACACTGCAAATCATGTGAATAGTTTATCTCATAATATATCTCTTGCATTAGCAATACAGGAGACTATAGATAGGAAGTTAGAATTGAAAGTGAATGCTTTAGAGGAGGCTTTTATTCACATATGTAATGAGTTGTTAGCTATGAAAGCTAGAATGACTCTTAGATGCCATGCAGGATTCAGGTGGATATGTGTGACTCCTTTAGAATACAATCAGTCTATCATAGCATGGAATAATGTACAGAATCATTTGTTAGGTGTATGGAATAATAGTGATATTAGTTTAGATTTGAGGGAATTACATCAGCAGATACAAAACTTAGGACATTCAGGCTCTTTAGTCTCTGCCTCAGAAGTAGCTGATCAATTTGTTGAAAACATTAAAAGTATGTTTTCTATGCATGGCCTGACCTCTCTGGCTACTGATATAGGCATAATAATAGCTGTGGCAATTATCACTCTTCTTGTCCTTCCAGTCATGTTCCGACTCTTAAACAACAATCACAGAGAAATAGCGGTGAAAATACAAAAGCTTTATTTAAATAATAAAAAAGGGGGAGATGTCGGGAGCCAATCAACGACTGCTGGCTGACAAGGTCACAGCAGCAGAAGACCCACAACTGCTGGCTGACAAGGTCACAGCAGAAGAAGACCAAAAACTGCTGATTGACAAAGTCACAGCAGAGAAGACCAATGGCTGCGGGGTGACAAAGTCACCGCAAAAAGAATAGGCACAACGATACTTCCCCCTTTGACTTTTTGAATTAATCTGGCCTTAGATCCCCCCTTTTCTGGGTGTGTGCTATTATTTGTGGCACAGGGATAATAGTACCATGCTTTCCCTGTAGATTTGTAGTAATTTCTTTGGAAATGAGACAGAAGGTGTAAGTTCCACAGAAAAGCCTGTAAGCCCCTTGAACTGGGCTCATAAACATAAGAGGCTGGCTATGATATCTCTCGTAAAGGGTTAAGTTTGTAGGAGAATTTCTTCTTAATCATGTTAGAAAGAAAAGATTGTGACTTGTGAATGGGTAGAAGGCAGTGGCTGTGCACAGAGCACCTTTCGGCCTTCACTTAATTCATCATTTTTCCTCCCTAGCCTTTTCATGTGATAGAGTAGAGAAACTTTCCTTTCTTTTTGCTTATTTGATCTGCAAATAGTGGAACACTCTAAGAAGAATATAGTTAGAATTTACTAGTGTGTGAATATAGTAAATAAATAAAGTTTGACTAAACAATAGAATCTTAGATAAGGTGTTATGGAATGGCTCGTTGCGTGGCCTGGAATGGGAATGCAGTCAGCAAGAAAAGAAAGTTTTGCTAAGAGAATTGTTTTATGACTGAAGGCAGTTGCTGGGCTTTCTCAGTGAGACACTCTTATGAGGTTTGCATACCTCCCCAAAAATTCTTTCTTCAGATAATGAGAGGTATGGAAGGGCATACATAGAAGCAATAGCAATTAATGTCTTCTGAAATTATGTTGCTACTAAACTATCTTGCGAGTGCACTCTGTATATCTTTAAGTAAAAGTTACTCTTAATGTTATGTCAATTTCTTAATGGGCAAGCCTTTTGTTATCTTGTGAGGAAAGTTAGGACACTGCATAAACTCAAGGCCATTTGCCTGAGCAAGCGGTGGTCATTTGCTAGTCCTTAATGATTTTGTCTGTTAATCTCTCTCTGCCCCTTGACTCACAACAACAGTAAAGTTGAGTTATTAGTTAGTACTAATCCTTTAAAAGCTTTTACTGATGTTATCGCTATTCAAGTTATTTTTTAATTATACTTTGAATGATTTGCCACCTGATTTGTAGTTTATAGATATAAATTAACTGTTATCTGGAAACATGTAAACATAGTGAAACAGAAGCAATGATTAATACCATGTAATTGTAACTTGGTGTGTGTGTATAAAAAAGAAGCTGTACTAGCATTTGGTAGAAATGCCTGGCAGTAAATGCTAACTAGAGAATAAAGAGAAAGAAAAGAATTCGGCTCTCTCACTCGATTTTCGCTGACGCCGTCTCCTCCTGTGGGACCCCTGGATCCCCCTTGGGGCTGGACCCCGGCAGCTGGGTGCAGAGAAGATAGGGAACACATTTGATAGGGAACAGTACTGTGCCTATGATAATTGGTTGAGAGGCAATTGGCTAAGAAATGTTTGATTCAGTTCCTATCAGAGAACAGAGTGGTGTATCAATCAGTTAGACTATTCATTGAATTGAATCTAAAATAAATTCAGTATCTATTACTTGCCACATGTACTATTTTAATCTTCCCATCAATTTATAAAATAGGATTGCTATTAATAAAAAGTTTTGGCTAAAAAAAGTGAAATTACTGGATTCTCAAGTACAAAGCTAGTCAGTGTTTGGCATTCACTGAGAGTCTCTATCTGGCTCCAAAGCTCTCTCTACTTCAGTATCATGCTTTTCAGAAGTGAATGAGTCTGATTGTGAGGTGCTCTGCCCACCAGAAACCCTCAGGGCCCTCCTGCCTCTTGGTAACTTGGAATGAACCTAGCATGGGCTCTAAGCACAGTGAGCAATTGATGGACTGCCACTTTTCCCTTCACTTTTCATTGTAACTCTTAAAAGAAAAAAAATAATCCTCTGTTCCTTTACTCTCTCCTACTACTGTACTCATACTTCTAGTCACCAAATATGTGCAAGTTTATTCCACACCAAAAAATTCTCCATTTTTCAGTTGATACCAACTGGGTCTTCTACAGTTTAGGATCAAAATTGACACTAAAACTACCTGTAATAGTGCAGACCCCAAAGATTAAGAGTTTAGTCTTACAAAATTGACCCCACCACCACCAATCCAGACTCAAGTCACATGTCCAACTTGTTACCTGTGCTTCTGACTGACCAGGTACAAATTAAAGGTTCCCATGACCGCCTCTTAAGTTCAATAATTTGCTAAGACTAGCTCACAGAACTAAAAACAAACAAACAAACAAAAAAACCAGTTTATTTACTAGATTACTGATTTTTAATATTTGTAATAAAGAGCTATGTCAAGAGCACTCAGGAGGATAAAACAAGGGAGTGGAAAGGGCTCAGAACTCCCAGCACCTCCATGTGTACACCAACCCAGAAGTGCCCCTTTGCCTGTACTTCAGGGATGTTTATAGAGGTTTCATTACATAGGATGATTAGTTAAATCATTTGCCATTGTGATTAATTCAACCTCCAACCTTTCTCTCCATCCTGGAGGTTGATGGGGTGGAGGTAGAAAGTAACTGAAAGTTCTGACCTCCTAGTCACTTGGTTGGTTCCTCTGACAACCAGTCTCCACCATACATTCTAAGGTCTTTCCAAAAATTGCCTCATTAACATAAACTCAGGTGTGTTTGAAAGGAGCTAGTCATGAGTAACAATAAACACTCCTTTTACCTTTCCAGAGCTATTTCAGGGATAAAAAACCAAATATAGCAAAAGATGCTCTTGTCACTCTCTAACACTCAGGAAATTCCAAGGGTTTTAGAAGCTGTATGCCAAACAGTGGGTAGAAAACCAAATATATATTTCTTATCATGAATTATAATATCACATTCTTGCTTTACTCTTAGCTCCTATTGCTTTTGGGGTTCCCGTGTTTGAGACAGAAAATAATACCCATCCCCTGGGCATGGAAAAGAGCAGACTCTGGACTTCCAAGTCTTCCCCATCCTATTAGCTTGGTGATTCCGGGCCAGCTACTTAATATCTCCAAAGGTAGGAGCCTCCTTCATTAAATGATCATCACAGTAGTACATGCCTAGTCAAGCTAGTATGAGGAGCATGCAAACCTCCTAACCTTGTGCCCAATAAGTGCTAGTTATCACAGTCCTTTTCCTGCAATGTTTACGTACTCTTTGTCTGCCCCCTACTAGCAGTAGGCAACTTGAAGTCTTGAAGTGTTAGATGTTCATTCTTGTATCTTTATACTGAATAATGTCACACAACTAAGTGAACAGACTGTAATTCCATCCTGTTCAGAAAATATCCAGAATTCTGGTGTATGCCAAACTCTGCATTTGGTGGTGAGAGGTTGTACAGAATTGAAAATAAGTGTAATGTAATTCAATATAAACAATGTTGAATGACATCTATTTGTTGAATTAAGTAATTTTAAGTAACACTAATGACAATAGCTATAATTTTTTACCCTCTTGTTATATGCCTGATACATGTATAATTTCATTTGTTCCTCCTACCAGCCCCAAATGAGAGTATCTAGAAATAAATACTATTTTATCCTTAGCTAAAAGAAAGAATCCAAAAGGTTAAGTTGTTAAGTAAAAACAATTAAAAATTTCTAAAACCAATGCTTACATCCAGGGCTGTATGATGCCAAAACTACTTATTTAATCCTTCTCTGTGTACACACTGTGAGTTATATAAGGAATCATCTATATGTGAGAATCCTCCATGCATGTGGATAATTCTGTACCTAACTGAGGAGTCTTAGACCCAGGCCAATGACTCTCACACTGACAAACTCAGTGACAAGGAGTGTGATCCCATAACTCACCTGCTCTAACCATTCCTTAACTGGCAAACAAGACATAGTGATAACCAAGAAATCTTTCTGTAGAAGCAAAAATTGGGGAATGTTAAATATATAGCTATTGTACCAATAAAAGTCTAGGTGACTCCTACTTGAACTGCAGCATATGCCTGTTAAAGAGTGTCGATTGGAACAATAACAGGCCAAAAATTAAGTTTATGCACCAATATATATTGAAGTATTAACTAAATAATCCAAAACAAAATAAATAATAACCCTTAAAAACTGCTAGTTAGAAACATTTGTTTCTTATTAAATTCAAGTCTATGAAGTCACTTGTCATTTATCCATAGCAGTAAAATGAAATATCTGCAGGTTCGAACCAGTTCTTCAGCCACAAATGGACCCTTCTGGCTTGGCACAGGGCCACAGATCACACACTGAGACTGACTCAGTAACATTGTAATAGCAGTTAGAATTGAGATCTGGGTTCATTAGACTCAAAAGTCACTTTGTAAAGCTCAAGTTCTTGAACCAGACACCATTCATGAGACATGTTTAATTTACTTTTAACAGTAAAAAGAAGTGCTCATATCTTTTGTGATACCTTCATATATATATATGAAAAATTAAGTGTAGTCACAGAACAATATCAGGGCATGACATGAGATGACTTATCTTTTAAAACAATGATCAGTTATCAAGTGCTTATTATGTACCAGGGATTGTGATAACTTCTTTGAATGTATTATCTTGTTTAAACCTTGAAATAAACCAATAAGGCATTTATCATTATCCATACCCAGTTCACAGCTGAAGAACTAATGCAGAGAAAGGATAAACAACTCCTCTCAAGATCCCTTAGCTAGTGAGTGTTAAAGTTAAATTTTGAAACCAAACTTCATGCCCTTAACCACTGCCTAGTTCCATCACTATACCCAAGTTTAATGTCTTATCAGCCTGTATCCAATCAGATCAGACTGCATCTCTGAACCTAAGGGTTATCATTCAAACTGAGATACTTTTAACAATAAAATGGGACACTCACCAGGCCCTTCCCAGGGAAAGAGGACATATAATCAACCAACCTGTTAAATACCTTTCCAATTCACATCATGACATGACACATACATAGCAAGATTTCAAACTCCAATCTGTAACTATAGTTGCAAGTACACCTTAAACAGTATGCCACAAACATCTTCAGGGTAACTATTATGATATATAATGATGTGTTAACAGACCTCTAGTGCACTTGGAGAAAATTTATTTTCTTAGTTGGAAGGGAACCAATCAATTTTATGGGTCCAAAATGGTGCTTTGGGTGTATGTGGAGCAAGGGTGCATGATTAAATTTCACAGAGGCACAAACCTTTATATCAGTGATGAAAGGCTAGTTACAAAGACTGTTCCCAATGCCCCTGTGCCAGCGTGAAGGCAGTTCCACTAAAGAGGGTACAGGCACAGCTATAGTGTCTGGAGCTGTCGCTAGGGTCCAGGCTAGACTAGGATGTCAGAGCAGGACTAGAGGAAGTGGCAGCATAGAAGTTAAAGTAGAGGAGAAAGACTAAGCTGAGACACACTCTATGGTTGTGCAGATTCCTTTTAGATAGTGATTCCTTTTAGATTGTGATTTTTTAATGAGAATTGTTTTATGAGCTAAATGTTTTAAACTTTTCTACTTTGATATGTATATTTTTTTTTTTCTTCTCAAAAAAACATATTTTTTCTTTTAAAAAATTTTTATTAATTTTAATTTAACCTGACCAGGCAATGGCACAGTGGATAGAGCATCAGACTGGGATGCAGAAGACCCAGGTTCAAGACTCCAAGGTTGTCGCTTGAGCGAGGGCTCATCTGGTTTGAGCAAAAGC
The DNA here is from genome assembly GCF_036850765.1 of Saccopteryx bilineata. Lineage (NCBI taxonomy): Eukaryota > Metazoa > Chordata > Mammalia > Chiroptera > Emballonuridae > Saccopteryx > Saccopteryx bilineata. Next base: position 198,465,451 of record NC_089491.1, read on the forward strand.
TCACCAGCTTGAGCCCAACATTGCTGGCTCAAGCAAGGGGTTACTTGGTCTGCTGAAGGCCCGCGGTCAAGGCACATAAAAATAAAATAAAATAAAATAAAAAATTTAATTTATTGTGTTAACATGAATTCAAGTTTTCCACTCAATATAACTCCTTCACCCCACCCCTGTGTCCCCCATTACTGCCCTTTGCCCTCTTCCCCTTAACTCCCTCTCCTCTTTCCTCTAAGATTTGCTGCCCTGTTATCTGTATCTCTGTGTTATGTTTATATTATTTCACTAATCCCTTTATCTTCTCTGATCCCATCCCCTCATCCCCCTTCCCTCTGACAGCTGTTCCTCTGCTTTGTGGCCCCACCTCTGCCTCTATTCCATTTCTCAATTCACTATCTTTATTAGATTCCACATATAAGTGAGATCATATGATATTTTGTTTTTCTCTGCCTGACTTATTTCACTTAGCATAATAATCTCCAGATCCATCCATGCCATTGCAAAAAGTAAGAATATCAAATCACTGATTCAAAAGAAGATATGTACCCCCATGTTTATTGCAACATTGTTTACAATAAGCAAGATCTGGAAACAGCCCAAGTGTCCATCAGTGGATGAGTAGATTAAAAAGCAGTGGTACATACACAATGGATATGTATATATTTTTTAAATCACAAAGCATACAGCACTTACCTCTGGGAGCTAAACATTCCTACATTCATTCAACAGATATTTATTGGGAATCCATTAAGTGTTCTAGGCAGTGTTCTAGGGGTTTGGGATATAGCAGTGGGCACAACACATTCCCTGAACATCTCATTCTTGAGTATGTCTAAATGATTTGATGGAAAATAGCACTTTAAAAAAATATTTATATAAAGAATTTTTTCAAAGTCATGAAAACTTTACCCCATCTCTGGTCTCAATTCCCTCCAGGGCAACATAAGGGCTCTGACCTGTGTACCTCCCAGGCCTTGTCCGGCTCTAAATTCTTATGACCCCATTGTCACTGTCATCAGGCTGGTGTGAAAAGCAATGCCTTTCTTTATTTAAGTGTTCCATTCTTAATATTAAAAATCTAAATCCGCCCTGGCCGGTTGGCTCAGCGGTAGAGCATCGGCCTGGCGTGCGGGGGACCTGGGTTCGATTCCTGGCCAGGGCACATAGGAGAAGCGCCCATTTGCTTCTCCACCCCACCCCCTCCTTCCTCTCTGTCTCTCTCTTCCCCTCCTGCAGCCAAGGCTCCATTGGAGCAAAGATGGCCCGGGCGCTGGGGATGGCTCCTTGGCCTCTGCCCCAGGTGCTAGAGTGGCTCTGGTTGTGGAAGAGCGACACCCCTGAGGGGCAGAGCATTGCCCCCTGGTGGGCAGAGCATTGCCCCTGGTGGGCGTGCCTGGTGGATCCCGGTCTGGCGCATGCGGGAGTCTGTCTGTCTCTCCCCGTTTCCAGCTTCAGATTTAAAAAAGAAAAAAAAAAGAAAAAAAAATCTAAATCCATCTTAAGGCAATATGTTTGACATTTTTCCATATGCTGAATATAAATCAAAAGATTAATCACATAAATCAACTGAGAAGTTAATCAGGAAGTGTGGTTAGGCTCCAACATGTAACAAGGGTTTCTGCTGGCCTTCTCAAGAAAGACACTCTGTTCTTTTGGGTCTTACTTTAAACAACTTCCCAGAGAAACATGCAGTGGCATAGATAGCATCATGCTTAAAGGAGAAACTTTATTTTCCTTTTTATTATTCTTGGGTCAGAAAAGGAAAAATTGACTCCAAAGATGACTGCCTTTTTCTAGAGTAAGAGTAAAATTTCACCATTTCAAGGTCAAGACTAGTAGACATTGGCAAGATCATGTAGGAAGAGGAGAGAGAAGAGAAACAGTAATGCTCTCACTCTACATGTCAGCAGGATTCAATGACTTAAATATATTTCCTCTAAGTCTTGCAAGAAGTCTCTCTGGTAAGCACCATTGCTTTCCATTCTAAGATGAGGAGACCAGAGATGAGAAAACAAAGTAAACTGTTCACAATTAAGTAGCTAGGACACAATAGAGCTGAGATGCTTTTTGAGTCTAGAGCCATACTCTTTCCAGGTACTTCTTTTTCTTGGCCATCCCAACATGTTTAATCAAGTTTAAAGACTCCAAATTTAATTATATATTCAGAATTTTACTTTTGGTTCTTTACATTTAACCTCCTAGTACTTTTTATATTAAAAATAATATATATAAGTGCTCCTAATTAGAGAATTTTTTAAAAGTCTTTGTCACATAATTCTGACATCTAGGTTATGTTGTCATCGGCATCTGATTGGCTTTTCCCATGGCAGTTGCACTTTCCTGTCCTTTTGTGTGTTGAGTAGTTTTGGATTATGTTCTGGATACTTGGAATGCTATGTTTTGAGACTCTGAGTTTTGTTTAAAACCTCTGAAGAATGTTGATATTTTCACCTTAACAGATAACCAGTTGGGTTCAGGCCACAAATTTCTACCTGCTGTCTGTGTGTTAGGGTTTCAGTGTCAGTCCTATTTCTCCCAGCTCACCCAGTCGTGAAGATACGTGTAAATACATATCACAGTGCCCAGTACACAGAGACACTCAAATATTGCTAGCTGTTCTAAATAGTTACAGCCAATGTCTTTTTACCTTGGCTAAATCGTATGATTGAGGACTGATTGGTTTTGAGATCAGACTAAGAATTAGGCCAAATGAATGAAAAAACAGGTGATTTGGCACTGACACCGTGAAGAAGAATGAGCAGAATCTGTGGACTCAGAGACTAAACTTGAATACCAGTTTGGCTAAACATACATTAATAGCAATGTACATTTTGGCAAGTTATTCCAACTGAGTCTCTGTCTCATTGTCTGTAAAACAAGATAAAACATATATTAAAGGATATTTTTGAGAATTAAAGAAAACTGCATGAATGCAATATTGAAGTTCAAATATATAAAATGCCTAGTATAGTAGCTGGCACATAGTAAGTACTTAAAAACCATTTTTATTATCAGTTTAAGAAAACATGTACTTAGTAATAAAGTTATTAAAAATAAAGAACTGTGATATTTCCAGTACATGTGCCAAAGGTCTACTTTTGTTTTATTTTGTTTTGTTTTGCTTTAGCGGCAGTTTCATTAGTGAAAGATGCTGATGTGTTTACGCATGGGACAAAACCTTTCCGATCACAAACATGGTCAAATTGATGACCTCCCAGCTTTCATGTATCTTGTTCCTTCTAGCTTTCTGACCCTACCTCCTATCAGCACCCCTTCACTTACTACTCTTGGACTGGACCACGTTAATATCTCCCCAAATTCCCAACCCCAAGACCTTTGCATCACGTGTTCCCACTTTCTACAGAGGTTTCTTTTGAAATCTTCTCATCTCACTTCTGTCCATTACTGTCCATCCTATTGCCCTGGATAATTTTATTGATAGCATTTATTATTAAAATAATTTATAAATTGTTTTAGTTTGTATTTAGCTTCTTGTTTATTGACCATTTTTACCCCCCAAAAAATGTCTGCTGTATGAAGCAGGTGTCTTTTCATTCTTACTGCGAGATTTCCAGAGTCTACAAAGGCATCTGGTACATAACAGGTTTTTAAATACTTGTTAAATAAATGAATAAGCAAACTTTCCTTTTATTGTTCATAATTTATTGAAGTTCTTTTTTACTCTACTGGAAGAAAATCTATAAATAGTTTTTGTTTATTAAATTGGACTTTAGTGAATTTATGGCTTCTTCAAACATTCAATAATTCATCAACATACCTGAGTAAATTTTACATTCAGATTGATTTCCACACTTAAAATATTTATTTAGTATTTTTATTGTAGAAGTACACAATGAAAAGAAGAGCCCATTAATTGTGCAACTTCTAGGCATCTGACATGGGGAAATGGTGTGGCTACGTGGGCTTCTGTGCAGAGTATTAAATTATGTAACAATCACAAAATACCAATAACACATCTAAGCTTTCATTAGACGGGATGATCTGTCCACATGGGGTTAGTGACATAGCTCACACAAGGGAACTTACTAAGTAAGATCAGTGAAGACTTCTAGTTACCTCTCCATGCCTCCATTTGATCCCAGATGCTTGGGCAAGGAACACTATAATGTGGCCACTGAGGCTGGTGGCAACATGTTAAACAATGCTATTTTGACAATAGGTAACTGATTCATATGTCTTGTTGCTCTTTCTGTATAGGCACATAAAGATGTATCTCCTTTATTTTAACTGCTGCAAAAATATTCCATTGTATGTAGGTATCCATTTAATTCATCTCCTATCAAAAGGCATTTATGAGCCCTGGCCGGTTTGCTCAGTGGTAGAGTGTCAACCTGGCGTGCAGAAGTCCCGGGTTCGATTCCTGGCCAGGGCACACAGGAGAAGTGTCCATCTGCTTCTCCACCCCTCCCCCTCTCCTTCCTCTCTGTCTCTCTCTTCCCCTTCCGCAGCCGAGGCTCCATTGGAGCAAAGATGGCCCGGGCTCTGGGGATGGCTCCTTGGCCTCTGCCCCAGGTGCTAGAGTGGCTCTGGTCGCAACAGCAATGCCCGGGAGGGGCAGAGCATCGCCCCCTGGTGGGCAGAGCTTCGCCCCTGGTGGGCGTGCCAGGTGGATCCCAGTGGGGCACATGCAGGAGTCTGTCTGACTGTCTCTCCCCATTTCCACCTTCAGAAAAATACACACACAAAAAAAGGGCATTTATGTTCTTTTTAGGTTTTTGTTAGCCAAGCAACATTGCATAGAATATATATAGACAGATATCTCTGCAGACTTGGCACATTGATCCAAAAGATAAATTCCTGGAAGTAGACTTGAGAGGTCAAAGAACAAGTGTATTTTAAATTTTGCTAACTACTGTCATAAAAACTTGCTCCTGAAGTGTCTGTGCCAGGTCTTGATTTTATTTTAATCATGAGAAAGCCTTCAGCTTCTTCTAAAATAATGCAACTTCTTGAAAGAATGGTATAAGAATTTTATGTTTATTAACTTTTAAATTTTTTTTTTTGTATTTTTCTGAAGCTGGAAACCGGGTGGCAGTCAGACAGACTCCCGCATGCACCCGACCAGGATCCACCCGGCATGCCCACCAGGGGGCGATGTTTTGCCCATCTGGGGCATTGCTCTGTCATGACCAGAGCCACTCTAGCACCTGGGGCAGAGGCCAAGGAGCCAACCCTAGTGCCCGGGCCATCTTTTGCTCCAATGGAGCCTCGGCTGCGGGAGGGGAAGAGAGAGACAGAGAGGAAGGAGAGGGGGAGGGGTGGAGAAGCAGATGGGCGCCTCTCCTGTGTGCCCTGGCCGGGAATCAAACCCAGGACTTCTGCAAGCCAGGCCAATGCTCTACCACTGAGCCAACTGGCCAGGGCCAACTTTTAAATTTTAATGACTTTAGATTGTAATGTTTTGCCTTCAAATTATATAAAATATTGACTTTTGCCATTATTATTTGTCTTGATATATAGAGCTTTCTTTCCTTCTTTTTTCTGTTCTCTCTCTCTCTCTTTCTTTGCCTTCCTTCTTTCCTTCCTTCCTTCCTTCCTTCCTTCCTTCCTTCCTTCCTTCCTTCCTTTCTCCCTTTCTTCTTTTCTTCCTTCTTTCCTTTATTTTTTTCTTCTTTCTTTCTCTTTTAACTTTTAAATATAAGAAGTTATATCCTTAAGGTCAGACTTCATTTGCTCAGTGTGAAGCCTGGCAAATTCCCAAAAGAACCAAGAGCCCATGGTGTCAGTTCCAAGATGGTGATAGCATAAGCACTCAGGGAAATTCAATGAAACAACTCAGTGGCCACCAACATTGCATCTCTCTTCTTAAGACTCTCGTCTATTTGGTGATAGGCAATGGATAGAACCAGGGCTCTTGAGCTCACTCAAATTCAGTTTGAAATAAGTTTTCACCATTTATATATTGTGTGAATTTGGATATGTTCTACAAATCCACGGGCACCAGCAAAATTTGATCAAGAAGATGGTGATATATACAGTTATCATTTCATGACATCCAGTCCACTTCTCATATCAAAACCATGAATCAGCCACTGGGGCAATTCCCATGGTGGGGATGAGGCAGCAAACTAATGAGGGGAGAGCCTGAGTGAAAATACTCCCCGCCTCCTCTTGGCCGAGTGAACTTGAGTGTTTTTAGTCGTCTCTGGCACTTTTTTCCTCTGTTATAAATGGAAACATGGATCTTGCCTTGCAAGGTTTGTGTGAGGTTAGAGGCAAAGTAACCTCATGGGTTACTGAAATGGGGCCTGGCACACAATAGGCACTCAATAGTGGCATTTGGTACTTTTATTTGTGTGACTTTCATGATCATAAATGAGTGTTTGTTACTTTCCCTCACTGTTTTCTTCTCCAGTATTTTATCTGATTTAAGGAGCACACTCTCTCTATATTTTCCCATCTCTGGAAATGTTTTGTAACTCAATATCAATGACACTCTATAAGTGTTGTCAGTCAGGCTGCTCTCATAATTGTCTTGCCTGTGTGTGGGGGACATGAATACACAACTAGAACCTCTTGATGTCTCATTTCAGAGACCATTTAAAGACCATTTGAAGAAGGACTAGGATTTCCACTTATTGTCTGAAAACGGGTTATTTCCATTAAGGCCACTATTATGACCATCAGTTACATCAAGCATTTATTAAACACCTAGCAGATAAAGGAGTCTGGGAAAAGAACAAGATACACAAAGCCCTTGGGGGTATTACATTATCACTAGAGAAAAGGAGCACAAACATAAAACATAATCAACTGTACAAGGCAGCCTGTAGCTGGTGCCAAGAAACAGTGTAGACACTCTATAAATGCTTTAGAAGGCAAAGAAAAGAGAGACAGCTGGGAAACTTATTTTTAAGAACCATCATCTGGAAAAACCAACTTTGGACTAAACTAAAAGGACTCTTTAACCAAGGAACACCAAAGAAGCCACACTGTGACTGGTAGGAAAAGTGGAAATGCGGAGAGGGCTGACTAGCTCCCCAGAGAAAATGGCAGCTGGGAGAGACTTGTGTGGCGGGAAGTGAGTTTAGTGGAAAGAGGAGGTCCTGGGCCCCAGGAACAAAGCCCCAGCCTGCAGCCCCAGAGCCTAGAAGAAGCGTATGGACAGTATTTACCTGCAAAACAAGTCAGGATACTGTTTGTGAGGAAGAGACAGATTTCTCAGACCCAGGATTCTCCTTAAAGGGTCCGCACAGAAAACCTCTTTCACAACCACTCACCCAGGGCTCCAGGGGATGGGGAGAGAGGAGAGGACTGAAGCAGCAGGAAGAGAGTGTAATCTAGGAGGCACAGGCAGAAACACTTTGAGGGATGCCACCTTAACCCCTGGGTTGAGTCACTCCCCAAATCTGAAGTAAATATTTCCTCTGGAACCAGCAATAACCAGCAAAGGGAAAAAGGACACCAGCCAAACAAGTTCTTCTGTGGCACTCAGAACAGAGTGGCTTAGGAGTAGGGAGCCTTAAGGAATACAGTATTGAGTGCTACTGTCTGAGGTGCAGTGCCCCCAACCACATTGCTGAGGGCTAGCCAGAGGGTGGGCAGCAGCAAGACATGGAAGTGCAGCCCAGTCAGTAGAAACGGAAGCTGGGCTAGCCACGATGGAGGCTGGGTGTGAGCTCAGTCTAGCTTGGTGGGGGCAGAAGGAGCACACAAAAGTGGCCCAGCCAGCTGCAGGTATGCCTGCAATCCCACCCTCAGGGGAAAGGCAAAAGCCTGGGATCTGCAGAGACCCACAACAGAGCGTGAGCATGCAGCTGCACCTGTCCAGCAGAGCCAGGGCTTGTGGCACAATGCAGGAGTGCACCTCCACCCACAGGAGCATGGCGAAAGCCCAGGAACAGGTGGAGACCCACAGAAGAGTGCAGGAATGCAGCCCTGCCAGGCCCACGAAGACGAGGCTTGCAGCACAAGGGCAATTCCACTGCACCTTGGGGCTGGCCAAAGCCTGGGAACAGACAGAGAACCATGGCTGAGTGCAAGCGCACAGCCCCACCTGGCCCACAGAAGACAGGTCTTGCAGCCCTACTTGTGAAAGCAGCTCTGATCATGGGGCGAGGTGTAAACCCAAGAATAGATTGAGAACTGCAGCTGAGCAAATGTGCTCACTCATGCCCAGGGTGCTGAGGCTTGCAGCCTGGGCATAGAACATATCCCCACCCACAATGGTGGGGCTAAGACTGAGGCTTGTAGACCTGGGCACGTGAACACAGCTCCTCCCCTGGAGGAGAGGCAGAAACCACAACAACAGCTGCAGTCAGCCAGTGCAGGCAATGGCAATGCTCATACCCAAATGCCTGAGGCAATGGCAGAGTGGATGGTGGTCCTGCAGACAACCCACACCTAGGGAACACAGAGGCCACACCCTTTGGACTACAATGGCCACACCCTTCTTATATGCAGACAAGATAAGAAGGGAGAGAAATGCAACCCAATTGAATCAAGAGAAATTTCCAAAAAAAAAAAAAAAGACTTGATGAGTCAGATATAACCAAATTACCAGACTGAAAGTTTAAAATAATGATTGTTAGGATGCTCAAAGATCTTAGAACAACAATAGGTGATCATAACAAAAAAAACGAAATAACAAGTATAAAAAAGGACATTGAAATAATAAAACAGGATCAGTCAAAAATAAAAAATACAGTATCAGAAATAAAGACCAAAATGGAAGGTATTTTAGCAGGATATATAAAGCTGAGGATTGAATCAGTGAGAGGACATGATAAATGAAGGCATGGAAGGAGAGCAGCAAAAAGTCTGAGGAAACTCTAAGAAAGCTCTGTGACAACATGAAGAGAAATAAGATCTGCATCATAGGGGTTCCTGAAGGAGAAGAGAAAGAACAAGGAATAGAGACTTTGTTCAATCAAATCATAGCTGAAAATTTCCCTAAATTGATGCAGAAAAAAGGCAAACAAGTTCAAGAAGAACAGAGAATTTCATTAAAGAGAAACTCAAAGAAATCTACAAGATACATCATAATTAAAATACCAAAGCTAAGTGATAAAGAAAAAATATTAAAGCTGCTAGAGAAAAAAGAGGCTATCAATTAAAAAGGAGCCTCCATAAGGATGACATCTAACTTCTCAACAGAAACACTTGAGGACAGAAGGGAATGGCAAGAAATATTCCAGGTAATTCAGAACAAGAGCCTACAACCAAGGCCACTTTATCCAGCAAGGCTGAAATAAAAAGCTTCCCAGACAAAAAGAAAAACAACCAAAAAAAAAAAAACCACAAAAAAAACAAAACAAACTCAAGTAATTCATTACAATCAAACCAATGCTGCAAGAAATGTTAAGGGGCCTGTTGTAAACATATCAATGGGGGAAAAGAATATAGCAAAAGAGGAATGCAGCTTTAAAGAATAAAATGGCAATAAAGAACTACATATCAATAATAACCTTAAATGTAAATGGATTAAATAATTCAATCAAAAGACATAGGGTAGCTACATGGAAAAGAAAACAGGACCTATCATATGCTGCCTACAAGAGACACACCTTAAAATAAAAGATGCATGTAGACTGAAGTAAAAGGATGGAAAAAATATTTTATATAAATGGAAATGAAAAAAAGCTGGGGTAGCAATACTTATATCAGACAAAATGGACTTTAAAACAAAAAATATAGAAAGAGATAAAGGCCACTACATAATGATAAAGGGAGCAATCCAACAGGATGATATAACCATTATAAATATTTACGCACCTAACATAGGAGCACCTAAATATATAAAGCAGACTTTGATAGATATAAAGGACGAAATCAACAGCAATACTATAATAGAAGGGGATTTCAAATTCCCACTATCATCACTAGATAGATCCTCAAAAAATAAAATTAACAAAGAAACAGCAGACTTAAAAGACACATTAGATCAACTCGATTTAGTAGATATCTTCAGAACATTTCACCCTAAAACAGCAGAATATACATTCTTTTCAAGTGCTCATGGTACATTCTCTAGGATAGACCACATGTTACGGCACAAAAGTGGTCTTAACAAATTTAAGAAGATTGAAATTATATCAAGCATTTTCTCTGATCACAATGGCATGAAACTAGAAATGAACCACAACAGAAAAGCTCAAAAATTCTCAAACACTTTGAAACTAAATAGCATGTTATTAAATAGAGAATGGGTTAACAATGAGATCAAAGAAGATATAAAAAAATTTCTAGAAACAAATAATAATGAGTATACAACAACTCAAAATTTATGAACACAGCAAAAGCAGTACTGAGAGGGAAGTTTATAGCATTACAGGCATACCTTAAGAAGCTAGAAAAAGCTCAAATAAGCAACTTAACCCTGCACCTAAAAGAACTAGATAAAGAACAGCAAGTAAAGCCCAGAGCTAGTAGAAGGAAGGAAATAATAAAGATTAGAGCAGAAATAAATGACAAAGAGGCTAAAGAAAAACACAGAGAATCAATAAAACAAGGAGCTGGTTCTTTGAAAAAGTAAACAAGATTGATGAACCTTTAACCAGACTCACCAAGAAAAAAAGAGAGAGGACTCAAATAAATAAAATTAGAAATAAGTGTGGAGATATAACAACTGACACAACAGAGATACAAAAGATTGTAAGAAAATACTATGAAGAACTGTATGCCAAAAAATTAGACAACCCAGATGAAATGGACAAATTCCTTGAAACATATAATATTTTAAAAATCAATTGGGAAAAATCAGAAAACCTAAACAGCCCAATTACAACAAATGAGATCAAAACATTTATCAAAAAGCTCCCAACAAACAAAAGCCCAGGGCCCGATGGTTTCACAAGTGAATTCTACCAAATATTCAAAGAGGAACCAACTCTTATTCTTCTCAAGCTATTTCAAAAAATTCAAGAGGAAGGGACACTTTTAAGCTCCTTTTATGAGGCAAGCATAATTCTGATTCCAAAACCAGGCAAACACAACACAAAGAAAGAAAATTATACACCAATATCCCTGATGAATCTCGATACTTTAAAATCCTCAACAAAATATTAGCCAACCAGATCCAGCAATATATATAAAAAAAATTTACGCCATGATCAAGTGGGATTTATTCTGAGGAGGCAAGGCTGGTACAATATTCACAAATCAATTAATGTTATTCATCACATAAACAAAAGAAAGGAAAAAAAAACATGATAATTTCAATAGATGGAAAAAAAGCATTTGATAAAATCCTGCACTCATTCATGATCAAAACTCACAGCAAAGTGGGAATACAGAAAACATACAGCAACATGGTAAAAGCCAACTATGACAAACCCACAGCCAACATCATACTCAATGAGCAAAAATTAAAAACAATCTTCTTAAAATTAGAAACAAGGCAGGGGTGCCCCTTTACACCACTCTTATTCAACATAGTCCTGGAAGTCCTAGCCACAGCAATCAGACAAGAAAAAGAAATAAAAGGCATCTGAATTGGAAAAGAAGAAGTAAAACTATCATGATTTGCAGATGATATGATATTGTATATAGAAAACCCTAAAGTCTCAGTCAAAAAACTACAAGACCTGAAAAAGGAATTCAACAAGGTGGCAGAAGATAAAATAAATACTCAGAAATCAGAGGCATTTTTATACACCAACAATGAACTGTCAGAAAGAAAAATTAAGAAAACAATCTCCTTCACTATTACAACCAAAAAATAAAGTACCTAGGAGTAAATTTAATCAAGGAGACTCAAGACTTGTACTTGGAAAATTATAAAACATTGACAAAAGAAATCAAGGAAGATACAAACAAGTGGAATCATATACCATACTCATGGTTAGGAAGAATAAACATCATTAAAGTGTCTTTATTACCCAAAGATATTTATAAATTCAATGCAATACCAATTAAAATACCAGTGATATACTTCAAAGATATAGAACACATACATATTCAAAATATAAAACCAAAAAAAAACACAAAACATGAATAGCCTCAGCAATCTTGAAAAGGAAGAATAAAGTGAAAGTATCACACTTCCTGATATCAAGTTATACTACAAGGTCATTGTACTCAAAACAGGCCATTGTACTGGCATAAGAACAGGCACATAGATCGATGGAACAGAACAGAGAACCCAGAAATAAACCCACAGCTTTATGGACAACTGATATTTGACAAAGGTGGTAAGGGCATACAATGGAGTAAAGACAGCCTATTCAACAAATAGTGTTGGGAAAATTAGACAGCTACCTGCAAAAAAATGAAACTAGACCACCAACTTACACCAATCACAAAAATAAACTCAAAATGGATAAAAGACATGAAACCATAAGCATCTTAGAAGAAAACATAGGCAGTTAGCTCTCCATCATCTCTCACAGCAATATATTTGTGGATTTATCTCCAAAGGCAAGTGAAATAAAAGACAGGATAAACAAATGAGAGTATATCAAACTAAAAAGCTTTTTCACAGCTAAAGACAATAAGAACAGAATAAAAAGACAAACTACACAATGGGAGAACATATTCGACAATATGTCTGATAAGAGGTTAATAACCAAAATTTATAAAGAACTTGCAAAGCTCAACACCAGGAAAATAAACAATCCAATCAAAAAATGAGCAAAAGAAATGAATAGACACTTCTCCAAAGAGGACGTACAGACATCCAATAGGCATATGAAAAAATGCTCAACATCACTAATCATTAGAGAAAGTGCAAATTAAAACCACAATGACATATCACTTTACACCAGTCAGAATGGTGCTCATCAACAAAACAATGCAGAATAAGTGCTGATGAGGATGTGGAGAAAAGGGAACCCTCCTGCACTGTTGGTGGGAATGCTAACTGGTGCAGCCACTGTGAAAAACAGTATGGAGATTCCTCAAAAAATTAAAAATGGAACTGTCTTTTGACCCAGCCATCCCACTTTTAGGAATATACCCCAAGAACACCATAGCACTGTTTCAAAAGGAGAAATGCACCCCCATGTTATGGCAGCATTGTTCACAAGAGCAAAGATCTGGAAACAGCCCAAGTGTCCATTGGTGGATGAGTGGATTAAAAAGGAGTGGTATGTATATACAATGGAATACTATGGGGCCATGAAAAAAGAAAGTAATCTTACCTTTTGCGAAAACATGGATGGACATGGAAACTATCATGTTAAGTGAAATAAGCCAGGCAAAAAATGAAAAATATCATATGACTTCACTCATTTGAGGAATCCAATGAACAATGTGAACTGAGGAATGGAATGGAGACAGAAGAGGGATCAAAGGGACCAGAGGAAAAGATAACAGAGGGAAAAGGGATGATAGCATGAGATAAACCTGAAGGGAAGGGGGGAGGGTGATGTAGGGAGGGTGACAAGGGAGATGTTGAGGGGAATATGGGGGAGGGGGAATGCATTTGAGGCAACACTAGAATCTGTGTAAACACAATAAATTAAAATCAATTAAAAAAAGAGAGAGAGTTCAGGTTTTAGTCAGCCTCACAAAGAAGAAAATCATCATAAAGTTTTAAAATGAGAACAGGACTTAGTTAAGAAGTGGGTGTGTTGTTTCTGGCATGAGAGATACTGGAGCAATAGGAAAACACCAAAAGGTATGAAAAATGTAAGCTGTGTCTTTAGATTGAAGCATCAGGTAAGAGGAAAAAGAAAGTAGAGTGGTAAATAAGTGAGGTGAGAGAGTTAGGTGCGGCTAGATTGTGACCTTAAAGTCACATTGGATGTCCCTTGTTTTTTTAATTTATTGGTTAATGGCATGAATGCTCTTGAATGATGGCCATTTAAGCTATTGAGAATAAAAGAAAAATTTTCTCTTGGATGATTTGATCTGATTGTTCAGAGCTGGAAAATGTCTCAAAAGACAATTTGTTCTGTTAGCTATTACTGGAAACAATGGCATAATTAACCACTCAGGCCCTGGCTGGTTGGCTCAGTGGTAGAGGGTCGGCCTGGTGTGCAGGAGTCCCAGGTTCAATTCCTGGCCAGGGCACATAGGAGAAGCGCCCATCTGCTTCTCCACCCTTCCTCCTCTTCTTCCTCTCTGTCTCTCTCTTCCCCTCCCACAGCCAGGACTCCATTGGAGCAAAGTTGGCCAGGGTGCTGAGGATGGCTCTGTTGCCTCTGCCTCAGGTGCTAGAATGGCTCTGGTTGCAACAGAGTGATGCCCCAGATGGGCAGAGCATTGCCCCTGGTGGGGGTGGCGGTTGGATCCCGGTCGGGCGCATGTGGAAGTCTGTCTGACTGTCTCCCCGTTTCCAACTTCAGAAAAATACAAAAATATATATAGCACATCAGATATAGCACATCAGTCTGTTATTATAAAGTGCTGCACACACACACACACACACACACACACAAAATCACTCAGAAATGGAGATAATTATTTTTGGCAGATGTTCTTTAAATGTAGCTGATTCAATTTGATAACCTCAGTAAACAAGTTAATTTTTTGGTAACAAGCTTTATTAACACATTTCTCTGGCCATAATAGGCAATTGGCAGCACCTGCTTTGAAGCTCACACAAGCTTGTATTATCCTGGCCAATGTATCCCTTTGAAGATTCATATAAGTTTGTATATGTAGTAGATCCAGACCATTTCTTAAGACAGCCCTGCCTGATTCCAAGGAAGGGCGCCCATCAGTCTAAGAGTCTTGCTTCACTAAGATTTCCCAATGCTTATGAAGGATAAACTTCACCTTTTCGGTGAGATCTGAGATCTGGACCAGTCTATTGAAAATTGTAACTACACCCACACAATAACTCTAGACTCCATTTTCTGTTTCTTCCTGTCAAATTTGTTACCTTATAACATTTTTACTAAATTTATTATTCACTGTTCAACCTTATCTGGCTAGAGTGTATGATTAGTCTGCTCTATTTATTACTGTATTATTGGAGTCTACAACAGTGCCTGAAGTCTGGAAATTTCAAGGGTTTGAAGAAATGTTACTGGACCCCTGGCCAGTTGGCTCAGTGGTAGAGTGTCGGCCTGGTGTGTGGAAGTCTTTGGTTCAATTCCCGAACAGGGGACACAGGAGAAGTGACCACGTGCTTCTCCACCCCTTCCCCTCCACCTTCATCTCCCCCTCTGCCTCCCTCTCCACCCTCCCCTTCTCTATCTCTCTTCCTCGCCTGACCAGGCGGTGGCGCAGTGGATAGAGCGTCAGACTGGGATGCGGAAGACCCAGGTTTGAGACCCCAAGGTCACCAGCTTGAGCGGGGGTTCATCTAGTTGAGTCCAACATCGCTGGCTCAAGCAAGGGGTTACTTAGTCTGCTGAAGGCCCGCGGTCAAGGCACATAAACAAACAAACAAACAACAAAAAATAAATAAATAAAAAGAACCACTCTCTTTGCCCTGGCCGGTTGGCTCAGTGGTAGAGCATCGGCCTGGCGTGCAGAGGTCCTGGGTTCGATTTCCGGCCAGGGCACACAGGAGAAGTGGCCATCTGCTTCTCCACCCCTCCCCCTCTCCTTTCTCTCTGTAACTCTCTTCCCCTCCTGCAGCCGAGGCTCCATTGGAGCAAAGATGGCCCGGGCTCTGGGGATGGCTCCTTGGCCTCTGCCCCAGGTGCTGGAGTGGCTCTGGTTGTGGCAGAGTGGTGCCCTGGAGGGGCAGAGCATCACCTCCTGGTGGGCAGAGCGTCACCCCCTGGTGGGAGTGCCGGGTGGATCCCGGTCGGGCACATGCAGGAGTTTGTCTGACTGTCTCTCCCCATTTCTAGCTTCAGAAAGATACAAAATAAATAAATAAATAAATAAATAAATAAACAAATAAATAAATAAATATCTCTCTTCCTCTTCCACAGTCATGGCTTGAATGGCTCAAGCAATTTGAGCCCAGGTGCTGATGATGGCTCCATGGCCTCACCTCAGATACTGAAATAGCTCTGTTGCCAAGCAATGGAGCAGCTGCTCTGTAAGGGGTTTGCCAGGTGGATCCTTGTCAGGGACCATGTGGTAGTCTTGTCTCCCTGTCTCTCACTTAATAGTAATAATTAAAAAGAACTGTTATTGGGATGAGTGATATCAGCAACAGGAAGCCTTGGGTATTGTGGAGTGTGGACAAGACCCACCGGGGGTGAGGACGACAAATACGCAGAGACCCAACTCCAGAGACTAGGTTCAGTGATGCAGATCTGCTTTATCCATGTAGTAAGCTAGCTTATATACACAGCCTATAGGGTGTTACAGCATGTTCTTCAAAGCCAATGGCTATAAAAATCAGGGAGCTGCCTGCTTGGCACTGAGTCACTTCCTTACAGTGAGCGAGCTCCCTCCTGGTTGTACCTGGGAGGGTTTCCAGCACTGGAGTGTTCTCACAGCATTGCATCAGCCACAGGTGCTAGGAATGCACTCTGTGTTCTACCTACATTTTCCCCTTCTCTTTTAATTAGGGCCAGTTGGACATGATAAATGATAGTTTGCTGTTGTTGTCTCTATGGGTAGAATAATGTCAGGGTGGAGAAAAGCAGCCGAGGTGTGGTGGTCTGCCCGCATCTGGGACTTAATGGTTATTATAGCACACATAAGTAAGAACAGAGTACCAGGGCCTGGGGGCCCTTCGGGGGCCATTCTCTGGGCTTATACCGCTCTATAGCCTTCATCCCCCCAGATGAGGGGTGCACACTTTGGCTGTGACTTCTTCTCCTGGAGCACTGAGGACCTCCTCTCCTTGGGCGTTCATCTAGGGTGAGGTTTGCCATTTCCTGGGTCAGAGGGCTCGTTGGAGGGATCATCTTGGGACACTGGAATTGGTCAGATATTCCATCCCAGGATCCAAATGGGCTGTGGGCTCTTTTATAGAAAGACACAAGCATAACCTTTCCCTTGCGTTAGAAGAGGGTGTGGTCCTTGCCACTGAGCTGTGGCTGGGTCCTTCCAGCGTACTAACAGCAACAGGGTAGGTTGGTTACGAAGGCCTCCTTAATGCCTGTAAGTGGGAGTTATGCCATCAGAATCAAAAGTTAAGTAATTGAGAGTGAATACAGCACTGAGGAGCATTTCTTCAGGTGAGGTCTGGGGCATATTCCCCCTTTCTTTTTGTATTTGGAGCTTGATGTCTCGGTGTCACCATTCTACAACAGCTTGTCCTTGGGGGTTGTAAGGAATGCCAAGGTGGTGTGTGATTTGCCATTGAGAACAAAAGGCTTTAAATTGATTGCTGGTATAACAGGGCCCAATTTCTGTTTTAATCTCCCAAGGTACACCAAGGCAAAGCATGGCTTGTCAAAGGGCATGAATTGCATGTTTGTTTTTTTTCTCAGCTTGGACCATGGCCGAGATGGCTCTGCAGAAGGTCTACCGTTACGTGCACGTAGCAAAGTTTGTCAAATTGGGGGACATGAGTGACGTCTCTTTGCCACACAGCATTAGGCTGTGAGCCTCAAGGGTTGACACCCTGTGGTTGTAGGGGGCCTAAGAGTAGTAAGGGCCCACACTGTTTACATGTACGAACAAGGTGTTTGCAGGCTGCATGAGTGAGATGGGGAAAGAGAGATTTGAGAGAATGAGCAGACATATGAAACCAGGAGTGAAGTTGTCTGGCTTGCTCAATAGGGGAGATTGTTAAAACTAGGCGACCTGCCTGTGCATTGCCTGCTGTAAGAGGACCAGGTAAGCCTGAGTGAGAGCGAAGATGTTGAATATACCAAGGGTGTTGACGTTCTTCTAAGAGCTCTTTGAGTTGAAAGAGGGCTATATCAAGTAACGTTTGCTTGGGTCAGAAGGTGGAATGGGCTAGACCTTTGACAGTTTGTACTGCATAAGCACTATCTGAAAAGATGTTAAAGGAGCCATGTTCTAGAATTTTGATATGGGCTGCCCGCAGTACCGCAGAGGGATGTGGAAGGCCCGGCTGTAAAGTGCCCATTTTTTGCCATATGCTTATTAATTGCCCTTAAAACATGGAGAAATCTCCATTTTCTGGATGCCTTCTTCTGTATCACAAAAACAGGCAAATTATGAGGACTGGTGGAGGGTTCAATATGTTTGGCTTCTAACTGTTGCTGGACTAGCTTATGTAACTCTTTTAGTTTCGGCTTTGTTAATGGCCACTGCTCTACCCAAATTGGTTGGTCGGTATCCCATGTAACTTTGATGGATTCCAGGGGTTTTAGTTGAGCAGTGGCCTTTAGAATTGGGGGGGGGGCTGGCTGGTAATAAAGACAAGGAGTAAAGATAGCATGTCTCATCCCCAAAGTGTATGTGGTAATTCAGTCATAAATAAAGGACTGAAAATTGCAGTTGCCTCGTCAGGATCTGTCCAATGGAGTGGTTGTATGGCTTGTTGGCCTGGTTGCACTCCGCTAACTCCCTGTATGAGAGGCCTGGCTGCATGGCCCAGCCTTCCTTTTTATCCTCTTCCCTAATTACAGAAACACCAGCACCTGAGTCTATGAGCCCAAGAATGGGGTGGCCTTCTACTCACAGGGTCAGAAAGGCCTTATTCTGAGTTAAGGGTAAGGTCCAGTAGACTCCCATATGGAGTTGCTCTCTTATGGGTGGGGCTGAGAGCTGCCCCACTTCCTGTTTAAAGGCTCCAGGGGCTTTCCACCAACTGTTTTTTGGTCATGAGGATACCAAGCTTGTGGCCACGCAGTGGTAGGGTTAATGTTGACTGGAAAAAGGTGAGGGGGCTCTACTCCTAATACCGCACGAGAAACATCTCTTTGCTGACACAGAGGGGCATATAATAGGCTGGCCCATGGGTCTACAGCGGGGACACAGGTTTGATTTAAAGCAAGGGTAGAAAATGGAATCTGAGGAAACTGGGTGGGGCACTGAGCTCCAGCAGGGACTGCGGAAGTGGTGACAGAATTTCTGTAAGTTCTAATCTGACTTGTCCCTAGCTGGTCAGAGAAGGGCAGCCCTGTATGAGTGGAAAGAGCCATGTTTGAGGTGATGCTTCTAATATAGACACATTAAAAAGAGAAAGATTTCTCCCCAGTTTTTTTTTCCACTTTCCTTCAGTGAGCTTTGAAAGAAGAAGAATTAATGAGGTTATTGTGCATGCAAGGGTGAGCACAGTTTGTGTTGAGCTAAGTCTAGCAGAAGCTGAAAAAGCATATCTGGCACAACTAAATAATTAGACTTAACATTTCTCAAATTTTGTAAGAAAAAATGTCTTTAGTGGAAAATGTCTTTAAACTCTTATTCCACAGACAGAGCAGATTCTATCACCCCAATCCTAGGCATGGTCCTTTGTTGACCACATTTAAAATAAAGGCAAAAACCACTATAATCATGATTTAGGCTACATATATGTTCTGCAAGAAAAGAGTGACTGCTTGAGAAACATGACCGGAGCTATGTTTTTGGCTTGAATTGAGATCTAGTAAAACACATGTCTAGGCCCTGGCCAGGTTGCTCACTTGATAGAATGTCGTCCTGGTATGCCAAGGTTGCAGGTTCAATCCCTGGTCAGGGCACATACAAGAAGCAACCGATGGGTACACAACTAAGTGGAATAAGTTGATGCTTCTCCCTCTCCCCCCCCCCCCATGCAAATCAATGAAAAAATTTTTTTAAAATGTGTCCAGATTAAATGCAGGAACCAAGGCAGTAATGAAGTCACCTATTTCCATTTTTCTCAAATAACTGGAAATACCTAGAAAACAATGAGCACAACTTCCATATACTGTCTAATAACATGGCCTCTGGAGCCGGACAGCCTGGATTCAATTCTTGCTCTGCCATTTACTGTCTGTGTAAATTCACTTCATTTTTCTTTGTCACTGTTTTCCCATATGCAAAATGAGGACAATAGCAGTACTAACTTTACTGGGCTGTTGTAAAGAAGAAATAAAAAAATATATGAAAGTCATAGAAAAAAGTGACTGGTGTACTATCAGCATGTAAAGCTATTTTTATGATGATTATTATTACCAAGGGAGTGTTGTGCACAGAGTAGGTATTGAATAAATATTTTCTATTGAAATTGAACACTGAGACTTAAAACCTCTCTTGTGAGCAGAGGTTACTCCTTTATCCCTACCCTGCCCCCATTTCTACATTAGTTACTCCACTCCCCATGTTCTAGAAATAGTTGTAGTACTACTCTGTTACACTGCTTCTCACACAGCATCTTAACTGGCATCCATATCTACCTCTGGCACTTGAACTATCAAGTATATCAAGGGTACAGAGCATGTCTTATTTATCTTTTTATCACCAACACTTACCTTAGTGCCTGGCATATAACAGGGGTGCAAAACAAATACTCATAAAAGAGTGACTGGTTAATTAAAATTAATCTGACCACCTAACGAGGTGGTGGTACAATGGATAGGGCTTCAGACTGGCCCATGGAGGACTCAGGTTTAAAACCCCAAAGTCATTGGCTTGAGCACAAGCTCATAGACATGACCCCATGTTCGCTAACTTGCTAGCTTGAGCCCAACCAAAGGTTGCGGGCTTGAAGCCCAGGGTCGCTGGCTTGAGCAAGAGGTCACTCACTCTGCTGTAGCCCCCTTTCCATATGCACCCACCCCTATCAAAGCACATATGAGAAAGCAATTAATGAACAACTAAGGAGACTAAGAAGCTGCAACAAGGAATTGTTTCTCATCTCTCTCTCTTCCCATCTGTCTGTCCCTATCTATCACTCTCTCTGTCTCTCTGTCTCTGTCACACACACAAAATAATATGTCCATATTTATTAAACACCTACTATGTGCCACACAGTTTGCTAGGTATGAGACTATGACAGGGACCAAGATAGCTGCTGTCCTTGTTCTAATGGAGATCAGAGTCAACTGGAGCTATTTTCAGAATCTTGGATCATTCTGAGACAATGAGGGAGAGAGAGAGGAGGTGGAGCAGAAAGTGTTCTGACTGATGCTCCACATTAGCCAACACACATTAGACTGCAGGTATCAGGGAACCCAACTGACACATGTTGTTCAAGCAATGAAAGCTCTAGAGTTAGATGGTTCTGAAGATGGTTTGTTAGTTTCCTGAGGGTAGGGTGATAAATTAGTGAATCAGCAATTCTATAAGCCTTCCCTTCAAGGAAGCAGGATGACTACCAAAGCTCCAGGAGCCATGTCCTCATATCATCATCTTTAAAAAGCCTAAGGGATTTCCATGTGCCTCTCTCCTTTTAATAAGGAGAAAATTATCTTTCCCCAAAGCTCTCCAGTAGATCTTGTCTTACATGTTATTATCCAAATGGGGTCACACAGCATCTCTACCTTCAAGAAAGACTGATGGATTGAGTTTCTAGTTGGTGCAGCTTCTGTAAGGAGAATTGGCAGAGAAAAAGGAGGTTGGGAAAGGCTTTTTGGTGATCAATCAAAAGTGTCTTCATCTCTCTGACTACCCCCGCATTTCTCCTTTCCCCTGACCTTGAGCACAAGAAAATGTGGGCAGGCATTGTTTGATACTTTGCCCCTATACCATCCTGTCCTCCACTTATGAAATGAGGACATAGAGTGAATGGTCTCTAAGGATTCACCTAGCTTTCCTTATTTTATTTTTATTTTTTTGTATTTTTCCGAAGTTAGAAGCAGGGAGGCAGTCAGACAGACTCCCACATGTGCCCAATTGGGGTCCACCTGGCATGCCTACCAGGGGGTGATGCTCTGTTCATCTGGAGTTCATCTGCTCCATTGCAACCAGAGTCATTTTAGTGCCTGAGGTGGAGGCCATGGAGCCGTCCTCAGTGCCCAGGCCAACTTTGCTACAATGGAGCCTTGGTTGTGGGAGGGGAAGAGAGAGATAGAGAGAAGGGAGAGGGGGAGGGTTGGAGAAGCAAATGGGTGCTTCTCCTGTGTGCCCTGGCTGGGAATTGAACCCGGGACTTCCACATGCCGGGCTGATGCTCCACAACTGAGCTAACCAGCCAGAAACTCACCCAGCTTTACTTTTCTAGAATCAATTAATCCATGTCCATGAATGGTAAGGTCTAATCACAACCAGTTTGTACTTCTTTATATAATTACTTTGTCCCAGGTACCACGTGCATTTTGCTGCATTATACCAGAATACTTGGAGTCAAAAGGTCTTGGTTCTAGTTATGGTCTTGGATTTGACAAGTCACATGTCTTCTCCAATTTTCAGAGTTCTCATCATTAAATAGAGATAATACTGAGAGAAAGTTTCTTTAAGAAGTAAATGAGATATTCAGTGTAATTTGTATTTTTTTGTTATAGTCTAAATTTCAAGGAAGATTTGAGTTGCAAATGCTGTTATTATTACCTCTTTTTTTAAAGAAAAGATTTATTGAGGTGTACTTGATATACAAAGAACTGCATAATTTAATGTATATAGTTTGACATCCTATATCATAATCAAGACAATGCATGTTACTTCCCCACCTCTGTCATAAAAACACTTAACACGAGATCTACCCTCTTAACAAATTCTGAAGTGAGCCATACTGTATTATTAATTGTAGGCACTGTGTTGTACAGCAGATCTCTAAAACTCATTCATTCAGCATAATGAAAACCTTATTTTCATTTAATAAGAACTGCTCATTTCCCTACCCCCAGGCCCAGCCCCTGGAAACTGCCAGTCTACTCTCTGTTTCCAAAAGGTTAGCTATTTTAGATACCTCATGTAATTGGAATCGTGAAACTTTAGTCCTTCTGTGATTGGCTTTTTCACTATCCATATCCTTTAGGCTCATCCAGGTTGTCACAAATGGCAAGATTTACTTCCTTTTTAAGTCTGAACAATGTGTCATTTATATATATATATATATATATATATAAAATGACATTTTTTTTCTTTATTCACCTGACAATGGAACTTAAAATTTAATAGCTTAAAGAAACAAATAATCTAGTTAAAAACTGGGACAAGGATTTGAACACATAATTTTCTAAAGAAGACATACAGGAGTGATGTCAGAGAAATGGCAACGTAAGGAGCAATACTGATAAATCTCCCCAAAAATTCAACAAGATCTTCAACCAGAGACAGAAAAATCTATCCTTGGAGCCTCCAGAAGTTCCACACTAAACACGAAGGTATGATCGATCAAAAAATTGACTAAATATATAATCAACCCCGAAGAAAATAAGACAGAGGAAGAAACACTCTACCTTCCTCACTAACCTAAATAAGGGCTGCTTTCACTGGGAACTGAGAGTATAGGAACTAAGGTGGGCATAGGGTGTGAATAGAACCATGCTGTGGCACAGATGTCCGAACCAGGCTGTGGTACGGACATCCAAGCTGAGGAAAAACTGTGTTTGTGGCAACCCAGTAAACACAAGCTAACACTCGCGCCAAATCTAGACAAAGAAAAGTAAGTGAGGCAGCCATCAGCCCTGATCTCCTGGTCAGCACGCACAGATAATGGGAGAGAGATTCCTCCTAGAGCCCCAGGAGTGGGCACCCGTGTTACTGGACAGACAGGCAGAGTCAGAGGCATTTGTGTGGGCTGAAACTGAAGTCTCAGGGTCACCCCTGCACCCTGAAAAGTGGCACACAGAGAATGAGCGGGAGAAAAATTCCCTGCACTCAAACTTCTCTCCCGTGGACAGGACACCGCCTCACCCAGGGAGAGAGGCAGCTAGCTTGATATCCTGGTCGGCAAATGCAGCTAGTGGGTGAGAGATTCCTTCGGGAGTGAGTGCCCATGTTCCCTGGCAGAGGAGCAGAGTCAGAGCCCTTTGTGTGGGTTGAAACCGGAGTCTCGGGGTCGCCCCTGTGCCCTGAAGAGTGGTGAGTGAAAGTGAGATTCCCTACATTCGAACTTCTCTGGGTGGGTGGGGTGCCTTACCCAGCCATACAAGCTAACAGACCCATGAAGGATTAGCTTAATCCACAGTCTGCTCGCCTCCCAACTGACTTATGTGACCCTAACTGACAAGATCTCTCTCAGTTCAGTGATCTAAGACAAGAGGGGAGATATTTTTTGGTACCTCTTGTTATGCTATGCACATAGAGGTGGGACAACCTCTGATTCGCAGAGCTTGCATACTCAGGGCTATATGTTAAAAAGAGGGATTTGGCAGCTTGTAAGTCCTCCTGCTTTGCAAACAGTACCTAGGGTATCTTCTACCCAGGCAAAACAGGTTACAAAGTACCAAAAGCCTGGGGAAAGTGGTCCCACAGAGTGCTGAGGCATTTGGGACATGCCTAGAGGCACATAAAGAGGTACCTTGAAAACAGTTGGCTCCCAGCCCCTCCTGATTATGCTAGCAGCCCTGACTGATTGAGCCTTACCCAGAGCCCTGCGCTGAGTGAAAATAGAGTGGGGATTTGCCAGCTCTTTGAGTCTCTTACTCTCAAGGCAGAGGCAGCAGCAACCCCATAGCTGGATCATCAGGTTGCTAAATCAGGCTGCTAATTCAGGAAGGAAAGACTAGGAGAGAGGCTCCAGGAAAATGAACTCTCTCATTGTCAGAGCCTGCAAATGCTAATGAGCCTCGACTGACAATGAAACTGAAGCCAATATATGACTTGCTATAGAGACTTATCAACTACAAACCTCTACCTAAGCATGCCACAGAAGCAGAACCCAGGGTACAGAATCACCAATCAGGAAGAGGGAGAGAAAAGAAAAAGCAAGAAGATAACCTCTCAAAATCAAGAATAATACACAGACTTTATAATTTATCCCATTTTATTATATTTGTTCATTTGTTTCTCTTATCTTCTTGCCTTGATTATTTTCTTCCTCTAACAGTTTGGTCGTTTAATTCTCTGCCGGTCTCACTCTCTCCTTTCCTTGAACTACACTACCTCTCTATGAAGGTTGCACTCCAAAACCCGTAACTCTCTCTCTCTCTCTCCTTTTGTTCTTTTTTCTTCTTTTTGTGTTTACCTCTTTCTTTTTTTCTCCCTCTAAATTAGTTTCTTCTTTTCTTCTTTACTTTTTCTCTCATTCAATCCTCAATCACAAACAAATTATGTTATTTGAGACTCAAATTTTTCTTTGTGGCACTTTGGGGTGTTTTTACTTTGCTTTTTAAACTCACTAGCAGTGCTCCCAATTCTGGCTCACCATATAATCTAGTTTTTGCTCCACTAAATACAATAGTAATTTTTTTAATTTTCCTCCTTTTTTCTGTTTTCCTCTTATTCCTCCCATCATATCTCTTAGTCAACCATCACCTAAAAGCAAATAATTTTATTCTTGACCCAAATTTTTTCCTTTTTTGCATTTTGTGGGTCCATACCCCCTGTTTTTGTCCCTTTATCACTTCTCCCCAACTCAGGCCCTCCATTATAGGTAGTTTTTGTTTTATTTAGCACAATATAATTCACAGTTCACCACAAGATTTTCTCAAGAAGGAGGGGAGAGGAGAGAAGAGGGGAAAAAAGGGGGGGATAATCTTTTTTTAATTTTTTTAATTTTTTATTTTTTTAACTTTTTATTCTTTTTTTGTGTGTGTTTTTCTGAAGCTAGAAACGGGGAGAAACAGTCAGACAGACTCACGCATGCGCCCGACCGGGATCCACCCAGCTCGCCCACCAGGAGCGATGCTCTGCCCACCAGGGGGCGATGCTCTGCCCCTCCGGGGCATCGCTCTGCTGAGACCAGAGCCACTCTAGCGCCTGGGGCAGAGGTCAAGGAGCCACCCCCAGAGCCCGGGCCATTTTTGCTACAATGGAGCCTTGGATGCGGGAGGGGAAGAGAGAGACAGAGAGGAAGGAGGGGGTGGGGATGGAGAAGCAAATGGGCGCTTCTCCAATGTGCCCTGGCTGAGAATCGAACCCGGGTCCCCCGCATGCCAGGCCGACGCTCTACTGCTGAGCCAACTGGCCAGGGCCTAACTTTTTATTCTTTATTAATTCTTATTAGTACTATCAACAAAACAACCCTCAGATGCCATTAAGGAAAAGGAAATCTAATATCATGGATACAAAAGACAGAGAGGTAGAACAGATAGATGAAAAATCTATGGAGAAAAAATTTAATATATTGGAAACCTTGGAGCTAAATGACAGATAATTTAAAGGAGAAATCCTAAAAATACTCAGAGATATACAAGAAAACACAGAAAGGCAATTTAGAGAGCCCAGAAAACAATTCAATGAACACAAAGAATATATTACCAAGAAAATTGAAACTATAAAAACAAATCAAACAGAGATGAAAAACTCAATTCACGAGCTGAAAAATGAGGTAGCAAGCTTAGCTAATAGAACAGGCCAGATAGAAGGTAGGATTAGTGAAATAAAAGACTAGCAACTTGAGGCACAACACAGAGAAGAATAAAGAGACTCAAAAATTAAAAAAAAAATAAGAAAGACCTACAGGAATTGTCTGACTCCATCAAAAAGAATAACATAAGAATAATAGATATATCAGAGGGAGAAGAGAGAGAAAAGGGAATGGAGAACATATTCAAACAAATAATAGAGGAGAATTTCCCAAGTTTGTGGAAAGAACTAAAGCCTCAAATTCAAGAAGCAAACAGAACTCCAAGTTCTCTTAACCCCAACAAACCTATTCCAAGGTACATCATAATGAAATTGGAACAAACCAATGACAAAGAAAAAATTCTCAATGCAGCCAGGGAAAAGAAGAATAAAACATATAAAGGAAGGCCCATTAGATTATCATCAGATTTCTCAACAGAAATTCCACAAGCTAGAAGAGAGTGGACCCCAATATTTAAAGTCCTGATTGAGAGGAACTTTCAGCCACGAATACTATACCCATCAAAACTATTCTTCAAATACAAAGAAGAAGTAAAAACATTCACAGATACAGAAAAGATGAGGGAATTTATCATCAGAAAAACTCACTCCAGGAATAACTAAAGGGGGTTTTCCCACCAGATACAAAGAACAAAACAAAACAAAAACACAAGTAAAAGCTCCACCAAGAACACAATAAAAACAGATTTAAAAAGTGACAACAACAACAAAAAAAGGGGGGAGGCCCTGGCTGGTTGGCTCAGTGGTAGAGCGTCGGCCTGGCGTGCGGGGGACCCGGGTTCGATTCCAGGCCAGGGCACATAGGAGAAGCACCCATTTGCTTCTCCACCCCCACCCCCTCCTTCCTCTCTGTCTTTCTCTTCCCCTCCTGCAGCCAAGGCTCCATGGAGCAAGGATGGCCCAGGCGCTGGGAATGGCTCCTTGGCCTCTGCCCCAGGCACTGTAGTGGCTCTGGTCACAGCAGAGCAACTCCCCGGAGGGGCAGAGCATCATCCCCTGGTGGGCAGAGCGTATCCCCTGGTGGGCGTGCTGGGTGGATCCCAGTCGGGCGCATGTGGGAGTCTGTCTGACTGTCTTTCCCTGTTTCCAGCTTCAGGGAAAAAAAGTAAAAAAAAAAAGGGGGGGGAGAGGACAGAGACTAACAGTAGCAAAGGACGATGGAGTGCAAAAGTACTCACAAGATAGTATACTACAATGACCAGGGTAGGAAGCCTTTTTTTTTTTTTTGTATTTTTCTGAAGCTGGAAACGGGGAGGCAGTCAGACAGACTCCCGCATGCACTCGACCATGATCCACCCAGCACACCCACCAGGGGGCGATGCTTTGCCTATCCGGGGCATTACTCTGTCACAACCAGAGCTACTCTAGCGCCTGTGGCAGAGGCCAAGGAGCCATCCCCAGCATCCAGGCCATCTTTTGCTCCAATGGAGCCTTGGCTGCGGGAGGGGAAGAGAGAGACAGAGAGGAAGGAGAGGAGGAGGGGTGGAGAAGCAGATGGGTGCCAGTAATCAAACCCAGAACTTCCGCACGCCAGGCTGACGCTCCACCACTGAGCCAACCAGCCCGGGCCAGGAAGTCTTTTCATTACTTAATGGTAATAACCCTCAAAAAAATTACCATATAAGCACATGATTTAAAAAAGATAGCAACAGAGGAAAGATGTATAGAATACAACCAAACAAAAACAAAAAATAAAAAAATGAAAGAGAAGAGTCAAACAAAACACAAAACTAACAGAAAGCAATGTATAAAATGGCAATAGGGAACCCACAAGTGTCAATAATTACACTACCTGTAAATGGATTAAACTCATCAACAAAAAGCCATAGATTAGCAGAATGGATTAAAAAAGGAAATCCAACTTTATGCTGCCTACAAGAAACTCATCTAAGCAACAAGGATAAAAACAAATTCAAAGTGAAAGGCTGGAAAACAATACTCCAAGCAAATAACATCCAAAAAAAAAAAAAAAAAGCAGGCATGGCAATACTCATATCTGATAATGCTGACTACAAGACAACAAAAGTACTCAGAGACAAAAATGGTCATTTTATAATGATTAAGGGGACACTGAATGAAGAAGACATAATAATTCTTAATATATATGCACCAAACCAAGGAGCACCAAAATATATAAGACAGCTACTTATTGACCTTAAAACAAAAACTGAAAAAATACAATCATACTTGGAGACCTCAATACACCGCTGACGGCTCTAGATCGGTCACCCAAGAAGAGAATCAACAAAGATATATTGGCCTTAAACAAAACACTAGAGCACCTGGATATGATAGACATCTACAGGACATTTCATCCCAAAGTGACAGAGTATACATTTTTCTCTAGTGTACATGGATCATTCTCAAGAATTTATCATATGTTAGGACACAAAAATAACATCAGCAAATTCAGAAAAATCGAAGTTGTACCAAGCATATTTTCTGATCATAAAGCCTTGAAACTAGAATTCAATTGCAAAAAAGAGGGAAAAAATCCCACAAACATGTAGAAACTAAAAAACATACTTTTAAAAAATGAATGGGTCAAAGAAGAAATAAACACAGAGATCAAAAGATATATACAAACAAATGTAAATGACAATACGACATATCAGAATCTCTGGGATGCAGCAAAAGCAGTGATAAGAGGAAAGTTCATATCATTTCAGGCCTATATGAACAAACAAAAGAGAGCCCAAGTGAACCATTTAACTTCACACCTTAAGGAACTGGAAAAAAAAGAACAAAGACAACCCAAAACCAGCTGAAGAAAGGAGATAATAAGAATCAGAGCAGAAATAAGTAAAATAGAGAAGTGAAAAACTATAAGAAAAATTAATAGAACATGGAGCTGGTTCTTTGTAAAGATCAATAAAATTGACAAACCCTTGGCAAGACTTACCAAGGAAAAAAGAGAAAGGATTCATATAAACAAAATCCAGAATGAAACAAAATCCGTGTGATATCACCACGGATATCACAGATATACAAAGAATTATTGTAGAATACTATGAAAAACTTTATGCCACTAAATTCAACAATCTAGAAGAAATGGATAAATTCCTAGAACAATACAACCTTCCTAGACTGTGTCAAGAAGAAGCAGAAAGCCTAAAAAGACCTATCAGTAGAGAAGAAATAGAAAAAACCATTAAAAACCTCCCCAAAAATAAAAGTCTAGGCCCTGACGTCTATACCAGCAAATTTTATCAAACATTCAAAGAAGACTTGGTTTCTATTCTACTGAAAGTCTTCCAAAAAATTGAAGAAGAAGCAATACTTCCAAACACATTTTATGAGGCCAACATAACCCTCATACCAAAACCAGGCAAGGATGGCACACACACAAAAAAAACTACAGACCAATATCTCTAATGAATACAGATGCTAAAATATTAAACAAAATACTAGCAAATCAAATACAACAACATATTAAAAAAATAATACATCATGATCAAGTGGGATTCATCCCGGAATCTCAAGGATGGTTCAACATACGTAAAACAGTTAACATAATACACCATATCAACAAAACAAAGAACAAAAACCACATGATCATTTCAGTAGATGCAGAAAAGGCATTTGATAAAATACAACACAATTTTATGTTTAAGACTCTCAACAAAATGGGTATAGAAGGAAAATATCTCAACATGATAAAGGTCATATATGATAAACCATCAGCTAACATCATATTAAATGGCACAAAACTGAAGTTTTTTCCCCCTTAAATCAGGAATAAGACAGGGTTGTCCACTCTCTCCACTCTTATTTAATGTGGTGCTAGATGTTCTAGCCAGAGCAATCAGACAAGACAAAGAAATAAAGGCATCCATATCGGAAAAGAAGAAGTAAAGGTATCACTTTTTGCAGATGATATGATCCTATACATGGAAAACCCCAAAGAATCCACAAAAAGACTACTAGAAACAATAAGCCAATACAGTAAGGTCGCAGGATACAAAATTAACATACAAAAGTCCATAGCCTTTCTGTATGACAACAATGAAACATTTGAGAACAAACTAAAAAAAAAATAATCCCCTTAATGATTGCAAGAAAAAGAAATACCTAGGAATAAACATAACAAAGAGTGTAAAGGACCTATTAATGAAAACTACGAAGCATTGTTAAGGGAAATCAAAAAAGATACAATGAGATGGAAGAATATTCCTTGTTCTTGAGTAGGAAAAATAAATATAATCAAGAAGGCCATATTACCCAAAGCAATATACAAATTTAATGCAATTTCCATCAAAATTCCAATGACATTTAAAAAAAAATAAAACAAAAGATCATCAGATTTATATGGAACTATAAAAAACCCCGAATAGCCAAAGCAATTCTAAAGAAAAAGAATGAAGCTGGGGGCATTACAATACTTGACTTCAAACTATATTACAAAGCCACAACAATCAAAACAGCATGGTATTGGCAGAAAAATAAACACTCAGACCAATGGAACAGAATAGAATGTCCAGAAATAAAACCACATATATATGGTCAAATAGTTTTTGAAAAGGGGCCAACAACACAATGGAGAAAAGAAAGCCTCTTCAACAAATGGTGCTGGGAAAACTGGAAAGCCACATGCAAAAGAATGAAACTCGACTACAGTTTGTCTCCTTGTACTAAAATTAATTCAAAATGGATCAAAGACCTAAATATAAGATCTGAAACAATAAAGTACATAGAAGAAGACATAGGTTCTAAACTCATGGACCTGGGTTTTAAAGAGCATTTTATGAATTTGACTCTAAAAGCAAGGGAAGTAAAGGCAAAAATAAATAAATGGGACTACATCAGACTAAAAAATTTTTGCTCAGCAAGAGAAACTGACAACAAAATAAACAGACAGTCAACTAAATGGAAAATGATATTTTCAAACAACAGCTCAAATAAAAGCCTAATATTCAAAATATACAAAGAACTTATAAAACTCAACAACAAACAAACAAACAATCCAATAAAAAAAATGGGAAAGGACATGAATACACACTTTTCCCAGAAAGAAATACAAATGGCCTACAGATATATGAAAAGATGCTCATCTTCATTAGTTATTAGAGAAATGCAAATCAAAACTGCAATGAGATACCATCTCACACCTGTTAGATTAACTATTATTATTATTATTATTTTTTTTTTTTGTATTTTTCTGAAGTTGGAAATGGGGAGGCAGTCAGTCAGACTCTCGCATGCGCCCGACCGGGATCCACCCAGCATGCCCACCAGGGGCGATGCTCCGCCCATCTGGGCCATTGCTCCATTGCAACCAAAGCCATTCTACTGCCTGAGGCAGAGGCCATAGCACCATCCTCAGCACCACCCGGGCCAATTTTGCTCCAATGGAGCCTTGGCTGTGGGAGGGGAAGAGAGAGACAAGGAGGAAGTAGAGGGGGAGGGGTGGAGAAGCAGATGGGTGCTTCTTCTGTGTGTCCTGGCCGGGAATTGAACCTGGGACTCCTGCATGCCAGGCCCGACGCTCTACCACTGAGCCAACCGGCCAGGGCCAGATTAGCTATTATTAACAATACAGGTAATAGCAAATGTTGGAGAGGCTGTGGAGAAAAAGGAACCCTCATTCACTGTGTGGGAATGTAAAGTAGTATAACCATTATGGAAGAAAGTACGGTGGTTCCGCAAAAAACTGAAAATAGAACTACCTTATGACCCAGCAATCCCTCTACTGGGTATTTACCCCCAAAACTCAGAAACATTGATACGTAAAGACACATGCAGCCCCATGTTCATTGCAGCATTGTTCACAGTGGCCAAGACATGGAAACAAGCAAAAAGCCCTTCAATAGAAGACTGGATAAAGAAGATGTGGCACATATACACTATGGAATACTACTCAGCCATAAGAAATTATAACATCAGATCATTTACAACAAAATGGTGGGATCTTGATAACATTATATGGAGTGAAATAACTAAATCAGAAAAAAAGAAGAACTGCATTATTCCTTACGTAGGTGAGACAATAAAAACAAGACTAAGAGACATGGACAAGAGTGTGGTGGTTATGGGGGGGAGGGGGAGGGGCACAAAAAAACTAAATAGAAGGACAATCTGACTTTGGGTGATGGGTATGCAACATAATTAATTGACAAGGTAACCTGGACATATTTTCTTTGAACATATGTACCCTGATTTATTGATGTCACCTTAGTAAAATAAATAAAAAATAAATAAATAAAAAAATAAAATATCATTCAGACTTAAACATAAATAAAACAGCAATAATATAAAAACAATAAAAAAAGAAGACATACAAATGGCCAAGAAGTGTAGAAAGGGTGGTCAACAGGAAATGCAAATCAAAGCTACAAGATGCAAGATATCATCTCATACCTATTAGAATGGCTGTTATTTAAAAAAACATAAAAAAACAGAAGACAAGTTTGTGTGTACAAGGTTGTGAAGAAAAGAGAACCCTTGTATTTTGTTATGAGAATGCAAATTTGTTCAGCCACTATGAAAAACGGTATGAGGACTTCTCAAAAAATTAAAAATAGAACTACCATATATATGATCCAGCAGTTGCACTTCTGGGTATATACACAGAAGAATTGAAATCTGAACCTTGTAGAGCTACCTGCACTCTTGAGTTTATTGCAGCATTATTCATTGTAACCAAAATGTAGAAATAATTCAGTGTCCACTGAAAGACAGATGGATATTATTACCTCTTTACACAACTCTGCTATCAAAACAATAATGTCAAAGGAACAGAACACTCAAACCCCAAATACTTCTCCCTGCACCTACAGTGACAGGTGCTACCCTCCTGGGGAACCTTAAGATTGTTGCCGTCAGAGATATCAGTTTTCTGATTAGAGACACTAGCATGTGAACCCTTGTTTTGAGTGTCCCCTTCCACTTCTGAGGTCTTCAAGATTATTAAATGCCAGCTGAGAAAGGCAGGTGAAGAACTTTGCCTTAGGCGCCTCACAATTTCAAGGTTCATTCATAACAGAAGGTACATTATTTCAGACATTATGCATATAAATGTAGCCTTGATCTTGCAAAGTATTTGAAACATGCTATTAAGAAGGCCATGTTTGCATTCAGTTATGCTCATGGAAGTGGCACACTTTGCATGATGTCTTCTCCCCAGACAGAATGCATGCTGCTCCTCACACTAAAAGAGGTGTGAGTTTCTCTCTTGCCAGGCTGCAATCATTGGAGATATTTGAGGAAAGGAACGGGTGTAACAGTTTTCTAAAATCTAATTCCATTTCTCTAAGAGTGAAGCTTATTGAATCATATCACACAGCAGGAGATACAGCCTGGCCAAAGGGGAGAAGGGCATATTAGTCTTGTTGGCATGATAAGAACCTTCTATCCCCCCAAAAACCCATAAAAAGTAAAAAGGCACATGGTAATCTGGGGAAAATCTTGCAATAATAAACAGAAAAAAACCCAACAATTCTATGGGAAAATGGCCAATTCTATGGAAAAATATCCACAGAATGTGAACTGACAGTTTGCAGAGAGAAAAATACCAATGGTTTTTAATATATAAAAACATCTAAAAAGATTAGACTTTGGCCTGTGGCTCTGTGGGTTAAGAGCACCATCTGGAAACAACAAGGTTGTGTAGGTTTGATTCTGGTCAGGTCACAAATGGGAAGCAGCCTGACTGAATGGAACAACAGATGAATGCTTCCCTTCCCCCTCCCCTCTCTCTCCTTTCCTCTCTTTGTCTCTCTAAAATTCAATCAATAAATAAAATCCTGGCCAATAGCTCGGTTGGCTGGAGCGTTGTCCTGACATGGTGGTTGCTGGTTTGATTCCCCAGTCAGGGCACATACAGGAGCAGCTCGATGTTCCTGTCTCTCTTAAAAAACAAACAAAAAAAACAACATATAAAAAGACTTGGCTTGAGTTGTAATAAAAGAAATGCGACTCAAAAGTCCAGTAAGTTGAATTCCTTACCTATCTGATTTGAAAACAACAGAAGAGTTTCTAACACACTTAACAAGAGTATGCTGGATTTCCTGGCCAATTGAGCAGAAGTAATTATTTTTACCCTTTTGCTTCTTGGTCTTTTCAACAATTTTGTAATTACTATAGTTCCCTGTGTTAACTTCCCTCTGATAAACCTAATGTGGTCACTGTTTTTGAACTGGTTAATAACTGATACAGGAATCCAACAAACTCTGCAACAAACATCATTATTAGAAGTGAGACATTAGTAGATTTTCCTATGAAGGCAAGAATAAGACAAGAGGCCTAACCTGACTGTTTGCCAATAAATATTGTACAGGAAGCCTTAGTTTGGGCAATAAGCACAGAAAATAAATTTTAAAGAATTAAAAGAAGACAACAGAATAGTCATTAGGACAAATCAGATATCTGGCAGTTCCCCTGGGGACTATATCTACACAAAAATCAATTGCATGCTTATAAATGCTATCTGGAAGGTTTTATTTATTTTTATTTTTCCCCAAAGTTAGAAAGCAGGGAGGCAGTCAGACAGACTCCCGCATGCACCTGACCAGGATCCACCTGGCATGCCCACTAGGGGGCGATGCTCTGCCCCTCTGGGGCGTTGCTCCATTACAACCAGAACCATTCTAGCTCCTTAGGCAGAGACCACGGAGTCATTCTCAG
The DNA here is from genome assembly GCF_036850765.1 of Saccopteryx bilineata. Taxonomy (NCBI): domain Eukaryota; kingdom Metazoa; phylum Chordata; class Mammalia; order Chiroptera; family Emballonuridae; genus Saccopteryx; species Saccopteryx bilineata. The sequence goes on from NC_089491.1 coordinate 198,500,176, forward strand.
TACCTGGGCCAACCTTGCTCCCATGGAGCCTTGGCTGCAGGAGGGGAAGAGAGAGATGGAGAGAGAGGAGAGGGGAAAGGGTGGAGAAGCAGATGGGTGCTTCTCCTGTGTGCCCTGATGAAAAAAGAGAGGAAAAAAAAAGAAACTTCTAAGTGTGTGTCTAAACTGATGGGAGCTGACAGCCCAGCCTGAAAGCTGCTGGAAGATGATAGGGAACCAAAAGCTACTACAAAGGCTATACAGGTGTGGTCACCAAAGTAACCCTGCAATCTCACAAGTGATTTAATCAATACTGGTATCAAAATTGTAGTGCTGGAATTTTCCACACACCCATGCACATTCTTGCACGTCATTTCTTTAACCTTTTCTGATCTTTTAAGATGAACTGTGCATGAAGAACAGTAGCATATAGGCTTTGCAGCCAAGCAGACCTGGGCTTGGGTCTTTTCAGTACCTACTCATCCTTGCTTCTCTGTGCCATGGTTCTCTCATCTGTAAAAGGAGAAGAGGACCAGCTTCACCAGTATGCCTTGAAGATTAAGGGGAGTAATCCCTAGAGAGAATGTAGCAGAGAATCTGTCTTTATACGTAGTAAGTGATCGATAATAGTTCCCTTCCTGTACCTTTTCAGTGGGGCTAGAGGTGCTGTGGGCCTTTTCTTTTTTTCTTTTTTTTAAGAAATAATTAACTTTATTAAAATTTTTATACTACCCAAAACAATCGGTAAATTCAATGTAACTTTTATCAAAATAACAATGTCATTGTTCATTGAACTAGAGTAATCAAAAATGTATATGGAACAACAAAGAAAAACACCCTAAATTCCCATAGCAATCTTAAGAGAAATGAAGAAATGAAGGTATCATGATGCCTGCTCTCAAATTATACTACAAGTTTGCTGTAATCAAAACAGTACAGTAGGCAAATTGAATAGATACATGTAAAAAAATGAAAGCAAACAACCTCCTTACACCATATACAATAATAAACTCAAAATTAATACAAGACCTAAATTATAAGATTTGAAACCATAAAACTCCTAAAAAAGAACATGGCCAGTAAATTTTGTGACATTTTTCTTAGAAACATTTCTTCTGATATAGTTCTTCTAGCAAGAGAAAGAAGAGAAAAAACAAAGAAATACAACTACATGAAATTAAAAACTTTTTGCACAATTAAAGAAAGTATCAACAAAAGGCAAATACAACATACTAATAGGAAAATATATTCAACAATGATACTTCTAATAAGGGGTTAATATCCAAAATTTGCAAACAACTCATAAAACTCAACTCCAACAGAAAAAAAATCCACTTAATAATAAAAGCCATTTCTCCAAAAAGGACATAAAGATATCTATCTATCAATCTACATATATATATGCTTAACATTACTAATCATCAGAAAAATAAAAATTAAAAACCTAATGAGATATCACTTTACTACTGTGAAATTGGCTATCATCAATAAATCAACAAACAACAAATGTTGGCTAGGATGGGGAGGAAAGAGAACACTTTTCCATTGTTTGTAAGAATGCAGATTGTTTTAGCCATGAAAGAAAACAGTTCAATTTTTAATTTTGAAGAACCTCCATACTGCCTTATGACCCAATAATTTCCATTTTAAACATTATAGGAATTAAGAAGTACAAATTGGCCATTAAAAATATTCATGTGGATGTAGAGTACAGCATAGAAAATATGATCAATAATATTGCAGTAATGGCCTGACCTGTGGTGGTACAGTGGATAAAGTGTCAACCTGGAATGCTGTGGTTGCCAGTTCAAAACCCTGCACTTGTCTGGTCAAGGCACATATGGGAGTGGATGCTTCCTGCTCCTCCTTCTCTCTCTCTCTCTCTCTCTCCTCTCTAAAATAAATAAAATTTTAAAAAGTTAAAAAAAATATTGCAGTAACTATGTATAATGCAAAGTGGGTACTTGAAATATCAGAGGGTGACTTTGTAAAGAATATGTTTGTCTTACCACTATGTGGTATATTTGAAACTAATACGAAGTGACATTTAATGTAAAGTGTAAATGAAAGATAAAATTTAAAAATATATATCAAACATTGTGACTTGGATCTTAGTGTACCATTATGAAAAATTCTGAAAGATAGTCATAAAGAATAAATGAATAGATAAAATGAAGAAACAGGATGTGTACCAATGATGAATTAGTGATTAAAGGATACACCTGTATGCATACCTGTAAGCATAGACAATATATAGGCAAAGGAAAGAGCACACCACAAACTGGGATAAGCATGTACCTCATGAATCAAATAGAAATGTTTACAATGAAGTGAATCAGTTTATTATAGTTAACTGAAAATTTAACTGATATTAAAACTTTGAAAAAAAGTAAATGATCATGGAAAATATTTCTGTCTTTATGTAAAGTTATAAAAGTAAAATGACTTTCCCCCCATTCTTTAAGAATCACTCTTAATATACTAATATATAACCTTAATATATATGGCTTTGTATATATATTGCTTGTATATTTTTTATAAAGTTTTTATCAAACACATATACCTGTTTACATTCCTATTGATATATTTATCACTTCTATACTTTGTAGACTGCCAAATCAATCAATTTAGAGCTGAATCATGGTCTATTTAAATTTCTTTTCTTGTCAGTCAATTGACATTTTTTTGCCTTGTAAAGAATAATATTACAGCCTGACCTGTGGTGGCACAGTGGGTAAAAGCATTGACCTGGAACGCTGAGGTTGCCAGTTCAAAACCCCAGGCTTGCCTGGTCAAGGCACATATGGGAGTTGATGCTTCCTGCTCCTCCCTCTGTTCTTTCTGTCTCTTTCTCTCTGTGTGTCTCTTCTCTCTAAAAAAATGAATAAATAAAAATAAAAAATTAATTAAAAAAAGAATAATACTACATTATATAATTATAACAAATTTGCATATTACTACTATCATTTTCTTCAATGTAAGGAACCTGTCTACTGTAACTTTTCTTAGTGTTTTCTCTAAAGGACTTCTACTATAGTCCAAAGCCCACATAAATATAGCTTTTATTCACCCTTTTTCTTGGGAACTACAGCTAAACTTGAGTTTCTTTGTCTGTAAAATACATTTTCTTTCCTTTCTTTTATCTATTGACACAGTTATTTAAAACAAAAGTTCTGATTCAAGGTTGATGGAAAGCTTTAATTACCTGGGACATTATTTCTAAGTCTATATATTTCATACTTAGCTTAGGGTATTTGAGTTTCACTTTATAATCAGTGTGATCATAATTACAGGACACTTTACAGTCCTTGGTAACTATTGATAATTGGTGGTCTAAAAATATTTTATACCTGATAAATATATAAGCAAAATCTATCACTTCTGAATAAGCAATGGGATATTTAAATGGAGATTTAAAAGTGTAAGAAAAAACATATGGCCATTATAATATAAAATGGTGGGTAAAAGTAGGTTTCCAATTGTTTGTATGGAAACATACAATAATTAATAAATAATAATACAAGAATACACTCTGTTTTGCATAGTTACAAGTGGAAACTTATTCTGGCCCATGCTTGTACTGTGAGCTTTGCACATGTGAACAGATACAACAGTGAATAAATAAACTCTAAGGTCAATTCTGACTCTCATAGTCTATTATTCTATGTTAAACGTGCTTGTCCTACAATGTTTTTAAAACGCGCATCCTAAGATATACTTGTCTAGTTATGTTTGATGGTCAGATCTTGACAGATTTACCTCTGTGCAACAATTAATGCTTCATTTGTCAGTAATAACAGGACATAAAGTTTGTTTGTTAACTAGACTATTAAGCAGCATTTTCATGTCAATACTATTAATATTTTCAGGCACAAATATATATTTGAGGTCTTACAATTGTTTATTTGAAACTTCAGCATTGTGCATTACCACATATAGATAAACATTCATTGAGATCAAGTATTGGATAAGCAACTTCAGAAGCTTTGGAGATTGTAGTTATTTCCCTCTATAATCTGAAACTACATATATTAATGTGATAAAAACTTTTAGCTAAATTATATGTATGCTCATCTTTCTGGAAGAACTTGTCTGATTTCCAAAATTTGTTTTATCTATTTCCTCTGTAGATTTGTGTTAATTCCCTGGTATCACTGACCTTTGTATAAATCTATTTCTTTAGCATATATAAAAATCTGGAGAGTGATACTAAAATCCTCTGAGTTTAAACAACTGAGTCTAGTTATATTTATTTCTTGCTAAGGTATTTTTTTCCACTTAACTCTTGCTTTATTGTTCTATATCCTAAATTTTGATGGTACTGGACAAAAAGAGTAATATTTTAGAGTGTTATTTAATTTTGTTTGAAAAATATGTATTTTAAACAAACTTGCAATATTGTAAAAAATATTGCAGTAAACATGGGGTGCAAAACTTCTTTTGAATCAGTGATTTGTTATTCTTAGGATATACTCCTAAAAGTGGGATAACTGGGTCAAAAGGCAGTCCGATTTTTAATTTTTTTTATAAATAAATTTTTATTTTAATGGGGTGACATCAATAAATCAATAAATCATATGTTCAAAGAAAACATTTCCAGGTTATCTTGTCATTTAGTTCTGTTGCATACCCATCACCCAAAGAGAGATCGTCCTCTGTCACCCTCTATTCAGTTTTCTTTGTACCCCTCCCCCTCCCTCTCCCTCCTCCCCTCCCCCTACCTCTCGTAACCACCACACTCCTGTCCATGTCTCTTAGTCTCATTTTTATGTCCCACCAATGTATGGGATCCTGCAGTTCTTGTTTTTTTCTGATTCACTTATTTCACTCTGCATAATGTTATCAAGATTCCACCATTCTGCTGTAAGTGATCCGATGTCATCATTTCTTCTAGCTGAATAGTATACCATGGTGTATATGTGCCCCATCTTCTTTATCCAGTCTTCTATTTTTTTTACAGTGATTAAAAGCCTTTAAGCAAACTCTTGGCCAATACAGCAAGAATCCATAAAAGAGTAGTGTCCTTAACATGTTCCCCAAGTCCAAGTTGGCCCCATCACCATGCCAAATCCCCAGCTCCCAGGCCATCTTTGCTCCAATGGAGCCTCAGCTGCGGGAGGGGAAGAGAGAGACAGAGAGGAAGGAGAGGGGGAGGGGTGGAGAAGCAGATGAGTGCTTCTTCTGTGTGCCCTGGCCAGGAATCGAATCTGGGACTCCCGCACGCCAGGCTGACGCTCTACCGCTGAGCCAACCAGCAAGGGCAAGGTTTGCTAATATTTTGTTGAGAATTTTAGCACCTAACTTCATCAGGGATATTGGCCTCCAGTTTTCTTTCTTTGTAATGTCTTTACCTGGTTTTGGAATGAGGATTATGCTTGCTTCATAAAAGGAGGTTGGAAGTCGTTGCTCCTCTTGAAGTTTTTGAAATAGCTTGAGAAAAATAGGAGTTAGTTCTTCTTTGAATTTTTAGTAAAATTTGACTGTGAAACCATCTGTTCCAGAACTTTTGTTTGCTGAAAGGTTTTTGATAACTGTTTCAATTTCATTTGCTGTAATCTGTCTGTTTAGGTTTTCTGATTCTTCCACATTGAGTTTTAGGAGATTATATATTTCTAGAAATTTATCCATTTGGTTTAAGTTGTCCATTTTTTTGACATACAAATCTCCATTGTATTTTCTTACAATCCTTTGTATTTCTGCAATGTTAGTTGTTACTTCTCCATTTTCATTTTCAATTTTATTTATTTGAGTCATCTCTTTTTCTTTTTCTTTTTTCTTTTTTTTTTACAGTGACAGAGAGACAGAGATTCAGAAAGAGGGATAGATAGGGACAGACAAACAGGAACAGAGAGAGATGAGAAGCATCAATCATTAGTTTTTCAATGCGACACCTTAGTTGTTCATTGATTGCTTTCTCATAAGTGCCTTGACCATGGGGCTGCAGCAGACCAAGTAACCCCTTGCTCGAGCCAGTGACCTTGTGTCCAAGCCAGTGAGCTTTGCTCAAATCAGATAAGGCATGCTCAAGCTGGCGACCTTGGGGTCTCAAACCTGGGTCCTCTGCATCCCAGTCCGATGCTCTATCTTCTGTGCCACCACCAAGTCAGGCTCTTTTTTCTTGACGAGTGTGGTTAAAGTTTATCAATCTTGTTTACCTTTTCAAAGAACCAGCTTTTGGTTTCATTGATCTTCTGAATTGTTTTTTAGCCTCTATGTCATCTACTTTCATTCTAATCTTTGTTATTTCCTTCCTTCTCATTCCTCTAGGCTTTATTTGCTGTTTCTTTCTATTTCTTTTAGATGCAGGGTTAGGTTGTTTACTTGAGCATTTTCTTGCTTCTGAAGGTATGCTTATAATGCTATGAACTTCCCTCTCAGGACTACTTTTACTGTGTCCCATAAATTTTGAGTTGTTTTGTGTTCATTTTTATTTGTTTCAAGGAAATTTTTGTTTTTTTCCTTGATCTTGTTGTGAACCCATTCATTATTTAAAAACAGGCTATTTAGCCTCTAAGTGTTGGAATGTTTTTCAGTTTTTTTATTGTAGTTGATTTCTAGTTTCATGTCATTGTGATCAGAGAAATGCTTGATATACTTTCAATCTCTTAAATTTATTGAGACTCATTTTGCATCCTAACACGTGGTTTATTTAAGACATTGTACCATGAGCACTTGAAAAGAATGTATATTCTGCTGCTTTGTGATGAAATGTTCTGAAGATATCAATTAAATTCAGTTGATCTAGTGTGTCATTTAAGGCCACTGTTTCTTTGTTAATTTTCTGTCTGGAGGATTTATCCACTGATGTTAGTGGGGTATTAAAATGCCCTACTTCTCTATTATATTATGTTCATCAAAATCTGCTTTATATATTTTGGTGTTCCTATATTAGGCGCATAAATATTTTCAATGGTTATATCCCATTATTGGATTGCTCCATTTATCATTATGTAGTGACCTTCTTTATCCCTTACTATAACCTTTGTTTTAAAGACTATTTTGTCAGATATAAGTATTGTCACCCCAGCTTTTTTTTTTCATTTTCATTTGCATGAAATACTTTTTTCCATCCTTTCACTTTTAGTCTATGTTTATCTTTTGAGGTGGGTCTCTTGTAGACAGCATATGTACAGGTCTTGTTTTCTTATTCATGCAGCTACCCTATGTTTTTTTATTGAAACATTTAACCCATTTACATTTAAGATTATTATTGATATGTAGTTGTTTGTTGCCATTTTATTCTTTAAATCTACAATCCATTTTCTTCTCAACTGTTTTTCCCTTTGTTCTTTTTACAGCAGGTCCCTTAACATTTCTTTCAGTACTGGTTTGATTTGTAATAAATTTCTTCAGATTTTTTTGTCTGTGAAGCTTTTGATTTCTCCTTCAATTTTAAATGATAGCCTTGCTGGATAAAAAAGTCTTAGTTGTAGTTTTTTGCTTTGCATCACTTTGAATATTTTTTTCCAATCCCTTCTGGCCTCAAGTGTTTCTGTTGAGAAGTTGGATGTCATCCTTCTGGGGGCTCTTCTGTAGTTAATGAATTGCTTTTCTCTTACAGATTTCAGTATTCTTTCATTGTCTCTTAACTGAGGCACTTTAATTATAATGTGTCTTGCTACAACCCTCCTTGGGTTCCTGCTAGACTCCACCTTTGGGTGTGCTGCTTGTCTAGGGTTGGTGCTGTCTGCCACTCACTTCCAGTAGTGTTGGTTCTAGTTCTTCTTGGGCTGGCATCAGCTGTTGTTTGTAACCCACTATGAGCTACCAGTCTGCAGCTAATGTACTTTTTGCTGTTTGTGTCTGTGTTTTCTGTGCCTGGATACTGTGGGAGGGGCCAACCTTTGTATAAGGATTAGCTTCCTCCTGCTTAGAGATGACAGTAGCTCCATAAAAGCCCCAAGCTTGGTAAGATTTGTCTCCAATTTTCAGCTGTGCCTCCTCCCCTTGCAGCTGCCTGGTCTCTCCACCCCTCTAAAGTTTGCATGTTTGGTGGGTTAGGGCAGCTGAGGTTGTGAATACAACATTTGTGGAATCCCCTACCTCAGGGTTCTCTGGGTCAGGAGCTCAGTAGAGGGAATGTGGCCCTTACTCTAGAGCTTGATCCCTCAGCCACTGCTGGATACTCGAATTTTATTTCTCCCCAACAAGGTGAGCAGCAGATTCAGAGTGAGTGAGGCTGACAGTCCCTTCTGCAGAAGTTCTTTTAGCAGGTGAGACTCCAGCCTCAGGGAAGAAGACTGAGAGATTCCTCTCCTGGGGCTAACTGTGCCTCTCCCAAAGGTGGCTAAGCCCCTCAACCAGATCCAGCAATTGACTCACAGGGACCCATATGTTAAATGTATATTCTCCAAGCCTCCCTCCCTTCCCCCTGTGGAATCTAGCTTAGAAGAACAGAATATCCAGCATCCAGGCCAGCTGACTGTAAAGCTTCACCCTATCCAATGCACAGGAGCTCCTGTGCTGGTGCTGATCACAGAGAGTGAAACTTATCTCAGCTGGTACAGGTGTGAGGAACTTTTCCTTAGGATACCACTCTAGCAAGGGTTTTTAGGTCTTGAACTGATGCTTTCCACAGCTGGCCACTGGATGTGACAGCCCTGGGCCTCCCTAACAGAAATCCAGTGCAGACCAGTGGAGACACTGCCCGTGACTGGCCCTCAGCAACCTCCTTACAGCTACAAGCAATTCAGAGTTTGTGGCTGCCTCTGCTGGGCCCAGATGTACATGAAAATACCAATCTGTACTCCTAGGCTGGCTTTTACCCACACTGGGCTTGAGGGAATGTCCACTCAAATGGCCAAGTTACCCTGAGTCCCGCCTCCTGGCTGCTTGTTGGGCTCAGCCACTGAACCTCTGCTAGAGTCTAGATCCTGTGGCAATTCAGAGATTAGGAAGGGTGATGGGTGATGGGTGTGGCTCCATCCCTTGGCCCCAGGTGTCAGTCTGTCCAGACTTTTTTCACAGTCCTCAGTAGGGTGTGGTCCCAGGAGTCTGGTAGTGTGGCCTCTGAGACTCAGAAATGTGGCCTGCCTGCCTCCTGACAGTTGTAACTAAGTCTCCTGTGAGGTAGAAGCATCAATCATAGACTTGGCAGAGTGTGGAGCAGGGAGCTCCGGTCTCAATACCAGAAAACTGAGTCAATGACGTGCCTCCTGCTTCCAGGCCTCTCAGAACAACCCGTCACCATGACTAGGGTAGGAGAGACTTTGAGTGCGGAGCAGCTGCTTTTCCCCAGGCTGATGCCACTCAGAGGGGATGCTCTGCCCAAGAAAGATGGTGACTACAGTATTGGAGAATTACTCAGCACAGGGGCTGCTGTGGCCGTCCCCCACAGTGTCTCTCCCTGGGCCTCCAAATTCACACTCTCCTCCTGCAACTTTAGTCCTCTCAGCTCTCCCCTGCCAGAGCCCCAGGTAAGTGGCTGAAAATGAGGTTTTCTGCACAGGTCCTTTAAGATGGAGTCTGAGTCCAAGAGTTCTGTCTCTTTCTTGCAGACTGAAACCTGGCTCTTTTCATAGCTATATGCTGTCTAGGTGCCTCTTCTAGGCTCTGGGCTCTAGGCTGGGGCTCTGGGCTTGGGGCTGAGCGCCCATACCTCTCAGAGTGAACCTCCCTGCAGTGAGAGTCTCTCCGGACCCTCAACCACCACTCTCTCCTTGGAGCGGGGCAGCTCTTTCCATGTCTCCAAACTTTCTATTAGTCTCGGTGTGGCTTCTTCAGTGGTCCTTGGTTATAGACTCCTCTTAGTTTAGTCCAAAGTTGGTTTTTCAAGGTGACTGTTTTATTTAATTAATTTATTTATTTTTTATAAATAAATTTTTATTAATTTTAATGGGGTGACATCAATAAATCAGGGTACATATATTCAAAGAAAACATGTCCAGGTTATCTTGTCATTCAATTATGTTGCATACCCATCACCCAAAGTCAGATTGTCCTCCGTCACCTTCTATCTAATTTTCTTTGTGCCCCTCTCCCTCCTTCCCTCCCCCCACCCCCTGTAACCACCACACTCTTGTGCATGTCTCTTAGTCTCATTTTTATGTCCCACCAATGTATGGGATCCTGCAGTTCTTGGTTTTTTTCTGATTTACTTATTTCACTCCGTATAATGTTATCAAGATCCTACCATTTTGTTGTAAATGATCCGATGTCATTATTTCTATGGCTGAATAGTATACCATGGTGTATAGGTCAAGAACACCCTGAAATGGAGCTAACAATACATGAGCATAAATTTAAAGGACTTTTAGATACTGGAGTTGATGTATCTGTTATTGCTAAGCTACATTGGCCTCAAGGTGACTGTTTTTAAATTAAGTTGTAATCCAATTTGGTCCTGAGAGGTGGCAACTGGAACATCCTCCTACTCTGTTGCCATCTTTGTTTTCCTGTGACCTTTTATTGGCTGTGCTCACTTTCTGTTTCCAAATATTAATGGCTAAAATAATTACTTTGGGAAAAGCAAATGAACACAACAGTTATTTTATGGGACCTTAAACTTGGAGGATGGGTATTTAGAAAGGGAATTAAATACTGAGAGCATTCATGTATGATCCATTCATTAATGAGAAGGGCATATGTGCCAGCTACAATGGAATGAAGTTTTTTTGGCCTGAATGTCAGTTTGCTTCCTGGTCAGTCAGTCAGTACATTTAATGTGTGCCAGTATTCTGTCATTCATGGGGTCATCCATACATAGGGCGTTTTATTTGTCTTCCAGGCAATTCTAAGGAGGTTTTATGTAAAATAAACCATGGTGAGCATGACTAACACCTCTCAATTCTTAGCCTTGAATTATAGATACCCAATTACTGTTGTTTGATTGGTAATAGAAATACTGTTCATTCTTTCTGCTCCTATTGCCTGCAGCCCTTTTCTAAATTCAGATTGCAACTTATTCAAGCTCCTTTATATATGGAGGATTCCCTTACCCAGGTCCTTGGTCTTCTCTTGAGCTACCTTCAAATACCAGATAGCTGCCAGTCATGCCAACTATTTGAAGAGCCTTAAGGATGCTTTGTCATCTCCCATCTGCATGCCTTTATATATATTCTACTTTTATTTAGCCTGAGCTGATCTTCTTGTTTGCCTACCTGGAAAAATCCTTCTGTGATTATCCTCAAGTATGGAAAGGTTCCTACTCTAGGATACTTTCCTGTCTTTTTCTTTATGGAAATGTCATCCTAGCCTGTGACTGCCTCAGGACTTATTCTATGATTTATAGATTTTCATTCTACTCTAGGCTCTGAGGTCCTAGTGTAAGGAATTGTGACTTCAGTCCCCTATCACCACTGTTTAATTTGGTTCCTGAAGTATGACAGACTGACAGTAAATGTGAAAGGAAGAAAAGAGTAAAGAAAAATTAATTCATTTTTTTCTTTACAGAGACAGAGAGTCAGAGAGAGGGAGAGATAGGGACAGACAGACAGAAACAAAGAAAGATGAGAAACATCAATCATTAGTTTTTTGTTGTGACACCTTAGTTGTTCATTGATTGCTTTCTCATATGTACCTTGACCTTGGGTAACCCCTTGCTCAAGCCAGAGACCTCAGGTTCAAGCTGGTGAGCTTTGCTCAAACCAGAGGAGCCTGCACTCAAGCTGGCGACCTTGGGGTCTTGAACCTGGGTCCTCCACATCCCAGTCCAACACTCCATCTACTGCTCCACCACCTGGTCAGGTAAAGGAAAATTAATTCTTGTTTGTCTTTCAAAAGTCTACACTCTGCTGGGGGAATCTGAAGTCATTCTCTTGCCCACCCTTAGCTAAAGAGCAATAAGCCTAAATTCTTGCTCAGAGAAAGCCCTCTATTAGAGAATATTCTGGATATCAAAGTTAGTTTTATGAAAACAGGTTTATATTTAAATATGAAACCAAGTTTCTTATATTGGAATCATGAATCTCTGATAAAGAAAAATAATAGTAGAAGTAATATAGCATAGACATTAAAAATACAAACCATGGAGCCAGACTGCCTTGGTTCAGATCCCAGCTCTGCCACTTACAAGTTTTATGAATTTTGGTATCGTGTGTGTGTGTGTGTGTGTGTGTGTGACAGAGACAGAGAGACAAAGAGAGGGACAAATAGGGACAGACAGGAAGAGATGAGAAGCATCAATTCTTCATTGTGGCACCTTAGTTGTTCATTGATTGATTTCGGATATGTGCCTTGACCAGTGGCTACAGCAGACCGAGTGACCCCTTGCTCAAGCCAGTGACCTTGGGCTCAAGCCAGCGACCATGGGGTCATGTCTATGATGCACTCAAGCTGGTAAGTCTGTGCTCAAGCCAGATGAGCCAACACTCAAGCCCTTAACCTCAGGGTTTCAAACCTGTCTTCTGTGCCCCAGTCCCATGTTCTATCCACTGTGCCACCGTCTGGTCAGGCTAAACTTAGGTATCTTAAAAGTTCAGTTTCTCCAGCTATAAGATGGGGATTATAATAATACTTCATAGGAGTTGCTGCAAAGAGCAAATGATTTAACTATCTAGACAAGAATTTCCCTAAATCTTTAGCAGCAGTCTTTTGTTTCACACAGTCTTACGTGGAAGTCTAGACACAAAACACATAAACACAGAGCTGCCATGCTGAGATGGGGGTAGAAGGGATGGGGTACAGTCCAGGGTTCCTCCCTGCCTACTCCTGGAGCAGTTCTTCAGAACTTCAGGGCTATAGGAGTCTAGTTGAGAAATTTGAATCACATTCCAAAGCTCCTCATTTTCTAGGAGGACTGAGACCCAGCCTTGGCCTGAATTGCCCAAGGCCCCACAGAAGCACTTACTCTCCTGTATAGCAAGGGCCCTCTTGGGGTCTAGGTCACCTGGTCCTCCACACAGAGGGGTTATCCCTCCACTTTGTGGACCACAAAGGATAGAATTAGGACAGAAGGAGCTGGGCCCCATTCCCCTTCCTGCAGTCATTTCTGAGTGACCCCTAAACTGTTTGTTTAATAATGTGACAGCACCTCCTTGTCTTCTGCCCATGGAAGAATGTGTTTCTGCAGACTATGTACAAGATGTATATCTTAGTCTAAAGGGAGTAAGGCAACTAATGAAGGTATGATTTTACTGTGCAATTTGCCCTTCCTTTTTTGGTAAAATTAGAAACAGAATTTAATCTTTATTTTGCCAAATATCTTAAGAATTTCTCCCCTTTAATTCATCATCAACTGTAGTTTTTCACTTCTAATTTACTATGATTTGAACACCATATTGTCTAAAAACAGACAGGCTATGGCCATACTGTATATTACACCATGTACTTAAGTCAGAAATGTTATCTTATTATATACACATGCAAACCAAACCATCCTTTCCTATAGTCCCCATTGCTCATTTGGTTTACTCAGTGAAGATGTAAGCAGGTTAGCATCCTCACTGAATAGCACCTTTACTAGTAACTAAAATCCACATTGATAAAGAAAATAATATATCCTTGTTTCCCAGAACAAAGCTTTCTGATTAGGTAGCACACTGTGGAGCTATGGTGTATAGCCTGTTTTCTCAAGAGACAAGAGCCCTGTCTTTGTATGGCTGCATCTAGAGAACCAGAGTCACTGTGGTGGTTGGGCAGGCACTGTTGGCTTTCCTGATGCTGTGAGGTCATGTGGAGTAGCCACAGAAAACCAGTCTTCTCCTTTAGTTTGTTTTGCTAGACTCTGACTAAAAGAGGCCTTGAAACAGCATGCACATGCACACACATGTTCATGTTTATAATTCCTTGCAATATGTGCTTGTAATTATCCTTACATGACTCTACATGTTTCATTTGTGGATTGTTTGTTTTTATCAGGATTCTTAGAGGAAGCCTGAGCCTGTTCAGTTATTCTTTCAATACATTTTTATTGTGTACCTAGTCATGATGACTACTGTCCCCAGACTGTGTTTTACCTGTACAGCCTTCCTCTAAAGTCAGCACTGTTATCCCCATTTCATAGGGGAGTCAACTTGGAAATCTCAAGTAACTTACACAAAGCAAGCCACTATTCAGGGTGGAACTGGTATTTGAACCCAGATATGTGAGACTCCCAGCTAGTATGCTAACCCACCATGTGACATGCCTAAGCCTGACTGGGCTTACACTGGGTGATGAAGATTAAAAGTGCTAAGTAACATACTGTGACTTCAGGGGCCTCATACCCACCAATACGTAAATCTGATAAAGAGCCCTCAGTGCTGCATGGGACAGTAAACCACAGGGCGCTGGGTTAGGGAAGGGTTGGAGTCTGTGTGGAGGGGAAGCAGCAATCAGGGAGAGCCTCGCAGAGGAAGACCTTGATCTTGTCCTTGAACTGTAGGTGAGAATTCTTAAAGGGGGTAAGGATGGCCTGCTGAGAACTAGCATGGCCAATCATGTGGCTATGTTGTGTCCAGGGAGTGACGATTAGGCTGGTGTGGCCAAAGTGCAGTGTGAAAATTGGAGCATGGGCAAGAGCTGAGATTATGTCTTTATCCTGCAGGTGATGGTGGGTTGTGTCAGCTTCTCAGGTCCTTGTTTACAAGCTATAGAAACAGACCCTATGTTAAGCTGAAGTACTCACAGGAAGTACACTGGAGACTCAGGGAGGCTGAAGGGCCAGCCTTGAGAACTAGCATCATTGCCTGTAGAAGAGCAGCCCCAGAAGACCAGAAAAGAGAAATGTCAGCTGTGGCCTCCCTACAGGAAAAGTCTGGTCGGGACACGAGACCTTCAGCCATGTTTCTGTACTCCACTACACGGTGAACATCCAGAGGCTAAAAGGATAAAATCCACCTGGTACACTTAAGTCCCTGGCCTCCCTGGGCCTGAGAAGAGAGTACTGTAGGAAGGATATCTGGAGACCCTTTCAGATTTTCACACAAAAGAAAAAATTGTCCAAAAAGAAAAAAGAGGGCCTCTGCTGGGAGGGGCAAGTGGATATGGGGTAGGTTATTTTTTTTTTAATTTCCCTATAAAAACTACCAGCAGTTTCAGAGCAAGATACTCACATGGTCAGATCTATGAGCTGTGTCTCATGACAGTGTGGGGGCTGTTTGGGGAAAGTTCGGGGAGGGCCAGTGGTCTGATTAACAGGCTGCCACTTCAGTCTGAGTGATAACTGGAAGTCTTCAGAGTGGTTGGCGGTACAGAGGCCAGAAGGCAGACTCACGGGGTAATGAAACAGCACTGCCCCACTACATTACCTCTTATATCCCTCACTCAATGGTGTTACACTCATTTGATGAGAATATTATTGAGGTAATGAAGGATTATCCCAAGGCTTATGATTTCATAAATGAGAAAATAACACACACTCCAGGGAAACTTAGCTGTTATATTAACAATTAATTAAAAAATCTGACAAAATCAAGGCTTGGAAGTAATGATTATCATGCATAAGACAGAGCAGGGAGAATTGGTCTGAGCCCAAATACATTTAGTAATTTTCCATAAACCTGCCATCTTCACTTTGAAACTATTTCATGTGTCATTGTTGTGACAGGCTAGGATAAGGAGAAGGGGAAGCTGGAGTAGTAAGTTGCTCTTTTTGTGATGGTAAAAATGTCATTAATATGAAGAACATGAATCATTCTGATCAAAGATTACATTTTGAGCTGAGATCCTGGTTCTGTGATACTCAGCATTAGAAGCAAACCTGTTTGGAAACTCCTAAATATATGGTAATTAGTTTTATTTTATTTTCCAAACAGTAATAGGTATATATTTTTGAGTTATTCAATACAGCCAATTACTTTTTCCAACTCTGAAAAGAGCAGTAATTTTGAGGTAAAACTCTGACCCAGCCCCAATCTGGCTCTGATGATTCAGTGCACTTCTCCACCAGCCCTACTGTCTCTTGTATCCTCAGGGCAAGTCCCACCTGGTGGGGTCTGCTGGAGGCAGTGAGGTGAGTTTGTGCATCGGTCAGTCAGGTTTCCCATGTTCCGAATTCTAATCCAGGTCTGATTACTATAAGACTGTAGGAAGAGGTTAGAAATTGTCCTACTTTGGGTCCTCCCCAACTGCAGACCCTGAGACAAGTAAGTCTAATACAGGAGACAAAGTGATGAGAAGTCAAGCCTGTCATGTGCAGAAAGTGAGAGGTGGGAGGAATCCTCTAGTTAGGAGGAGAAAGGTTCAAAAATGACTTTCAATAGAACAAAACCTTGATTTTTACATTTAAATGTGAGGAGGGTAGACATTCTGTGCAAAGAACATGATCATTACAGACACAGGGGATAGAAATTGAGGGACAAGATTTGAGTCAATCTAACCTATCTTGGGGGGAGAGAAGGTGAGCAGTTGGAAGAAATTAGAAAGTTCTCTAGTGCTCAAATTGTAAAGAATGTTAAATACCAAGCTCAACACCCTTGTTTTGTAACTGGCGTTCCCAGCACATGGGGGCACCAGCCAGCCTTAGAGGGGTACTACCAGAGCTTTCATTAAAACTAAAATCTTATTTTTCCTGTAGCATACAAACATGCACTCACACAATTTTCTCTTTTTAGAGCACATTTCTTATCTCACATACTCTTTTATTTGATTATTTATTCCACAACAATTGTTTGAGAATATATTATAAATATTAGATGTGGAGACACAGCAAAGTGTAAAATTTCTTTACGTATCTTACAGTCTATTTGCAAAGACAATCTATATTATATATAGATTATATTATTATAATAATATTATAATAGTATATATTATATTTATTCTAATTATATTATAATAATATAATATATTATATATTATATTAATATAATATATACAAGTTTTATATACAATATATAGATAAATTATGCCAGTTAAATAATGCTATGAGGCAGCGTTAAAACCAATGATGAATTGTGTAATCATGAATATTGTACTTGTTTAGAAGTGGACATAATCAGTTTGGGTTGAAATGGTTATGAAATTTTCGTGGAGAACACAGGTCTTAGCTTGGCCTTAAAGAATGGCTGAGATATCATTATTAGGGAAGAATAGGAGCCTGGCTGCTAGTATGAATAAATGGAACAGTGAAGAAGTCAAGATAGGGAAGAAGTTCATGTTAGGGATTAATGGAAGATAAGGCTGTAAAGGTAGCAGGGTTGAGGCTGCAGTAAGATTTAAATGCCAGACCAAGTAATCTGGCTATAGATTAATATCACAAACCAGAATGCTTTTGAGAGCCAGTAAAAGTTCGGGATGGTAAAGGATAAGAAATGAGGTGGTGAAGACTGAGAGACCTAATGAATATAAAAGTCTTCAAATTCAAAAATATTTAAAAATTGGGCTATCCAAACAAAACGTATCTACAGGCCAAATTTTGTCAGCCAGACCCTGTTTTGGGCCATTGTTCTAGAATATTATTTGGGGTATCCATGAGATGCCACATGCTTGGCAGACATTACTACAAAAACAAGTCACTATTTCTTGTTAAACCTGGATGAGCCTCCAGAATTCTTCTCAATATAATTAAATCATGAACATTAGTTCCATGTTGATTCTTCTCCAACCCTGTCCCCATTCTCAATAGGATCATTACAACAAGTTTGCATTCAACATATTTACAAAAATACATTAACTTATGAGTGAGGGGAGCTGTATTTATTATAAAAATTTGCAGTTTCTTAGTCCCCCCTTCCTCTAATTTGCTCATGTTTAAATCTTTTGCTTTTGCATTTATTTTCAAATATGTATTAATTCTGCACTACTAAGGCCTTGGGGCTATCAGGTAACCCTTCCTTTGAGAGAATCAAGATTTCATAGTGTCCTGTGGATCAAGGAGTAGAGCAGTCCAGGCAGGGCTAATCAGTAATACAGGATTATTTCAGGGATTGAAAAATCAGTCCTGGCTCCATTGATGACTGGCATAAGCAACTTAACTTCTAAATTGCCATTTCCTCAGCTCCCAATGATGGTAATCATCTCATCCTTGATCACCTGATGATGTTATTGAGAGAATCAAATGACTTCATGAGTATGTGTGGGTTGGAAAACTAAAAGCCTTTCAACATTCTTTTTCTGTCTATTCCACTAAGCTTCAATCACAAGGGAAGGAAAGGTTATCTGGAGAGACTGCTGTGTGCTGAGTAAGTTGTATAATTTTAAGATTTATCATAGAATATGCTATTTGAAAGGGCATCCAAGAAACCAAAAAGGTTTCTTTGCAGGGAAATATGTTTGGTGGTAATAAGCACAAAGAACAGATGTAAAACAAAGAAGTAAAACTATTTTGTAGATTGAGTGTGTTATGCTAGGCAACAATAAAACTTTCTCCTTTTTGGTCTCTACCATCCTAACAAATACTTATACACTTCTGAGCTCACATGGTCCTCACAGTAGCATCATGAGGGAGGTCTGGAGAATATGATTACCCTCATTGAGAGCTGAGGAAACCAAGATTCAGAGAGGGAAAGTTACTCATTCCTGGTCAGCAATAGAGCTAGAAATTAAATCTGGGTTTTCTGACTCCCTGTATAAATTTGTCAATGTCCCTGTTTATACCTATCTAAAAATATTATTCAATGCAAGTACAAAAGTATGAGGAAAATGGGAAATAAAAAAGAAACCAAGACATGTCTATTACTTCCCGTGTCTTCAGCCAAGAACCTGGGAGTACACGCATACGTTGCATCTGCCCTTGGTGTAGTTGTGTCCTGCTGTAGCGTTTGTGTAATGTTGTGTCCTGCTGTAGCATTTGTGTAATGTTGTGTCCTGCTGTCACGTTTGTGTAATGTTGTTGTGTCCTGCTGTAGCGTTTGTGTAATGTTGCTGTGTCCTGCTATAGCATTTGTGTAATGCTGTTGTGTCCTGCTGTAGCGTTTGTGTAATGCTGTTGTGTCCTGCTATAACATTTGTGTAATGGTTGCCTTACCTGCAGCTCACCTGATGCCCTTTTGCTTTGCCCAAATGCTAGGAGGGATGGATTTACACTCAAATCAATATTGAATCTAATGTACTTTCTTGACTTTATTTTTAAAACTCTGTGTAGATCCTGGAAAGAACACAAGCTGGAAACATGGTGATACATGCAGAAGAGGTTTCCTTGGTAAGGATCAATGTGTTTTCTTACCATCCCTCTTTTTATTAGAGAAATGAAAAAGGGAGTCAATAGTGATTTAATTGTGCCTTGTTACATATGAGGCCCAGGACTCCAATAGGCCCAAAAATATTGGCAATAATAAAAAAAACCCTAATAACATGATTAGAAATTCTTTTCCATCATATATCATAATAATTAATGGGATATTTGTATTATTTGCAGAATAAAAGATCCCATGTATGCCATTTTTCCATATCATAAAATAAAAATAAACACATAGATACTAAATAAAACTTAAACCCAAATATTTTATTTTTTATGTAAAACCTGAAATCTTTGGGGACCTTTCAAAATGCCCCTGATGCAAATGATTTCCCTATGCCATTTAGACTGTTAATTTCAAACTAGAAATGGAATTCTCAGATCTTTCAGAAGCAGGTTGAACTTAAATTTTACAGTTGGGGAAATAAAGTGTTGTCAGTGGAATGGAGAGGGTGAAGTGAGTTTGAAGCATGGAAGAGGAATAAACGGACAAAAAAAAAAAGGAAGAGAAAGAAAGGGGAGGAAGAGAACAGAGGGGAGAAAGGAAAAGCACACCTCTGGTAACCTGCAGGAATTAGTCTCAAGAGAGCTTTCACATCTTTCTCCTTGACAAGAGCAGACTCATTTTCAATTAACAGATTTCAAGGTTTAGTAAATTAGTCTACTTCACTTAAGTGTTTTCACCCTCCCTGTGCTAAAATATTGTCCCAAATTTAGTAATGTTCCACATGACCATGTTTTTGAATGACAGAAAAATCACAGTCAGGGATTCATACCATAAATTTATGATTAAACAACTCAATGAGGCATATGAAATGAGCAGAATTTCATCAGTAAATTCTATTGCCTGCATCAAAGCATCAAAAAATTACCTCTAACTACAGGATGCCTTTACAATCACTTGTTATATTGATAGAAAACTTTACTTATATGCTTCTAAATAGCATTTGAAATGGTACTTCTAGAAACAAGAGCATTTGGAAGCCAATTCAGGTTCAAGACAAGGGCCTGTTTTGATGCACATCTGTTATAAAGCATGAGCGTTTTGTTCCTGGGGTGGTGAAATGCCCTCTCATAATCTCTTTTAACCTCTGTCTCTAGACCCTCCCCAGGTAGACCTATAACACTGGGGAACAATTTTTTTTCATTTTCTGTTGCATGAGGTTTTAGAACTGTCTCTATATATTTCTGCAATGCTGATTCCAAATCTGAAATCTATTTTTTGGTGCATGCTCTAGTTTTATGCAATTTTAATTTCTCTTTGTTACAGTTAATGGCATGCATTGGTTCTTAAATTGGAGTTAAAGGGCAACAACTCTTGGATTGAACATAACCACAAGGCAATTAATGTTCTACAAACATCACTTTTACATAATTGTAGTTATTTTTAAATGTAAAAAATTACTATCTGATAAAAAAATTTATCTGAAAAAACAGCATATTGATCGCATATCCTAATATTCCTTCAGTAATACAACCTATCCCACACTCTGAGACACTTCTGGTTCCAGTTTTCAATGGTTTTATTTCTTCTAAGGATGAAGAAAGTGAACACAGTGATCAAGTGTATTTTGATAAGATGCATGAGGAAATGGTTGTAGAATCTGAAGGGCCTTCTGATGCCAAGCAGTCATTAACCCCTCAGCAGTTTAGCCAACCTGAATTGAATGACTCAGTAAAAGATTTGGGCCTATCAAAGAAAGCTGATGAGTTATTAGCCTCTAAGCTTCAAGAAAAGAATATACTTATCAGTCAGCTAAAGTATCCCATTTCAAGAAGCGTGAACAAATTTTTATGGACTTTTCTTCTGAAGACAAACATTTTGTTTACTGTCATGATATCAGTAGTCTTCTCAGCCAGCTAGGCATTACCACTTACAGTCCAACAGAATGGCACTATTTCTTGACAGATCTAAACAGAGTCTGAAATGTGTTCTCCTACACAATGATAATGTTTATGCAGTGGTTCCAATTGTTTATTCAACTCATTTGTGAGAAGATTATAATGACATAAAAATTGTCCTCAACTTTAAGTATGAGGAGAATAACTGGATCATTTGTGTGGATCTTTTATTTTTCAGAGAAAGAGAGAGAGTCAGAGAGAGGGATAGACAGGGACAGACGGACAGGAACAGAGAGATGAGAAGCATCAATCATCAGTATTTCGTTGTGCATTGTGACAGCTTAGTTGTTCATTGATTGCTTTCTCATATGGGCCTTGACCACAGGCCTCAGCAGACTGAGTAACCCCTTGTTTGAGCCAGCAATCTTGGGTCCAAGCTGGTGAACTTTGCTCAAACCAGATGAGCCCGTGCTCAAGCTGGCAATCTTGGGATCTCAAACCTGGATCCTCTGCATCCCAGTCCGACACTTTATCCACTGCCTGGTCAGGCCATTTGTGTAGATCTTAAAATGGCAAATTTCCTGCTAGGACAACAGAGAGGTCTCAAGAAGTATCCTTGCTTTCTGTGTTTGTGGGACAGCCAAGTTTGAGAGAAACACTGGACACAGAAAGAGTGGCTAAAACTGAAGCTCTGGAAGTAAGGATGCAAAATATTGTGAATGAACATGTAGTTAATCAACACAGGATCATTTTCCCCCCACTTCACATCAAACTTGGCTTAATGAAGCAGTTTGTTCAGGCTTTGACTAGAAAAAGTGAATGCTTTCAACTTATTATTTCTGCTTTTCCTGCCTTGTCTTTCAAGAAGATAAAAGCAGGTGTATTCAATGGACCTCAAATTCAAACCATTATATGTGATGAAGAATCTGCCAGAAAGATGAATAAGGAGGAGAAAGCAGCATGGCAGTCTTTTGTGGCAGTTACAAAGAACTTTCTTGGCAACAAAAAAGCAGAAAACTATGAACTTCTGGTTCAAAGGATGCTGTTGGCTTTTCACAACATTGGATGTAACATGAGCACTAAGATTCACTTCCTGAACAGTCACCTTGATAAGTTTCCTGAAAATTGTGGAGCTGTTAATGATGAGCAGACTACTGCTAGAGCATCAAACAAGATTGTCTTCGGCAGGTACACAATTCAAGAGCTACAAACGCAAATTTTTGCCTGAATAGAATTTAAATATGTTTTGCGCAAATTTTATGATTAAAATAGTGTTTTAATATGTTCTATTTCAAAATTGTACACAAATTCTGATGCAATAATATCTTTTAGTGTATTAGTATATTTACTGCATTATATAAATTATTATATTTTCATAAAGATGATGCCCAATAAGATATTCTATTTCATTATGTTAAACTAAATGTTGAAAATTTTACAATAAGATAAAAACCTAAAATCTTAAATTGCAAAAAACCTGTAGCTTACAGAGAAAAACTAATGTCATATTTGAGATCAGCACACTCAAATTAGGTAAGAACATGTGTTTTTGTGGATGCAACAAAAATTTTGTTCCCCAGTGTAATCAAAGCAAAAGCAAGGTGCTTGCTATGCAAATACAGCTTCAAGCTAATTGACTTTCTCCCCTCCAATACTCCCCTGAGGCCATCCTACTTCAAAATTTTGGAGGCTTTACTGGTACAAAATTATGTACATTTGAAAATGTACATAATTCCTAACTTTGCACAATTAGTATTCTTATAATGTCTATTAAATTTTGAATTATTTCTACTAATTCATTGTAAAAAGCTGAGATTTTGGTATAAGAATACAATTAAGAACACCATTCTCTATTTGGAGGACAAATGCCATAATACACGTGGTCATTTGTTTGTAAGTGAGTGCTTACATACCCTTCTTAACCCTGATGACACTTGTCTAATTATGTTAATGAGCAAAAAGAGTGTTAGACAAAGCCACTGCAGTCAAGATAACAGGAAGAGCAGATGGATTAACCACATGAGAGTCACAGTTGTTCATCCATGTTCTCTAAGAGCATACATATTTTCACTGTGACTATGAATGACATTTGCTTTGTCATTTTAGGTTTAACTAAACAGACAATTAGAAAGGTATGAACTGTGCTTTAACTGACCTTCTGTTTGCATTAGATTATATCAGTTCTGTAGTATTCATCTAAAAAGATTAAATCAATACTTTTTTATAATTCACACACAAGAATTCTTACTTGACATCTGAATCTATTCACAACTACTCAAGCACTTAGCACATGTTTTATTGACTGAGTAGTCTGTCCAGTGCAATGAAAGATGCAAAGATAAACAAGACTGTCTGCCTTTGGGAGTATATAGTCCAGAAGTGAGAATAAGATGCACAGAGACCAACATCATAGGGAAGATAAAAGCAAAGTGCCATGAGAACCAAGCAGAAGGTTTGACTGAAGCTGTCCAGAGCTGGAGGTCAATGAGACTTAGGTTAAGATGAGTATTGAAAATTGGATTGAATTTTGGCCCCCAAATAAATTCATTTTTTTCCCTTTCTAGAAAAGGGAGTCCCAGCTTCTACAATCTTACTGTGGTGATGACTACACAAAGAAGTGCTTAAGGAAGTGAATTACACAGGCCAAGAGGTCCATTTAGTTTGCAGTTATTTTATCTAAATGCCCTAACTTGACGGCACGGAAATGGCACCGTGAGCAGCGCGTCCGACAGCTCTCCCCTAAATCACAACAAATTTATCAACTAGAAACAGAAAAATTTATCCTCGGAGGATTCCGGAGTTCCACACAAACTGATAGCGAAAGGACTGTTATCACTTGAATCTGAGAGACGAGGGTGTGGAGGAATCTACCACAGGGACGTTCTTTCAGACCGCAAGGAAGTGCGCCTGTGGTGAGTCAGCCCATATAC
This sequence comes from Saccopteryx bilineata, assembly GCF_036850765.1. Classification (NCBI taxonomy): domain Eukaryota; kingdom Metazoa; phylum Chordata; class Mammalia; order Chiroptera; family Emballonuridae; genus Saccopteryx; species Saccopteryx bilineata. The sequence continues at coordinate 198,523,960 of NC_089491.1, forward strand.
TTGGGAACCGCGAGCCGCTGCGAGCGGCCGACGCGAACCGCCACCGCGAGCCGCCGCGAGCCCCCGCCAGCTGCCGCTGCGAGCGGCCGCCACGAGCCGCCGCTGCGAGCCGCCGCAAGCCGCCGCGAGCAACTGTGAGCGCCCAGTCCGGTTGAGCACCGCTGACGTTCCCAGCGGCCTGCACACTGCGAGTGGGGGTCGCCGGCCACCGGTGCCAGGAGCGCCCCATTCGCACACGTGCCTTGAACATTCCACGTGCCCAGGGTGCCCTGCTGGCCCACACACCCAGGGGGCTCCATTATCCTGCGTCTGGTGCGGTCCAGCAGCCAGCAGTGGGGAGAGCGGGAGAGGCTTGGGAGATTCTCTCCGTGGGCGGGGCACCTCACCCAGCCATTCAAGCTAACAATCAAGCGTTGGGGGAGGGGCGCGTGCAGGAAGCCTAAAATACCTTCGGAAGCACAGCTGCGACCCAATCACTGAAATTAGCTTAACCCATGAAATCTGCGCACCCTCGGTTCTAATTGATAAGATCTCTCTCAGTTCAGCGATCCAAGACAAGAGGCGTGATATTTTTTAGTGCCTCTCGCTAAAGGGGCAGGGGCAACTTCTGATTGATAGAGCCTCCATATTCAGGGATAAACGCTAACAAGAAGGACTTGGCAGATAATAAGGTCTATACTACACTAGTCGTAAGCAGAGACTAGTGCCTCTTCTTCCCTGCAAAAACAGGCTACAAAGTGTGGAAAGCCTGGGTTGAGAGGTCCAACTAAATGATAGGTGCTGAACAGTCACCTTGACAACAATTGACTCCCACCCCCGCCTGATTACACTGGAGGCCCTGACTCTCAGAGCCTTTCCCAAAGCCTTGCACTGAGTGGGGATAGAGTGGGGATTTCCCAGCTCTTTGAGCCTCTTACTCCCCAGGCAGAAGCAGTTGCAGCCTTATAGCTGGATCACCAGGCTGCTAATTCAGAAAGGGGGGACTAGGAGAGAGAATCCAGGAAAGCAAACTCTCTCATCGTTGGACCCTGCAAACGCCAACAAGCCTTTACTTCCAGCAAGACTAAAGCCAATTATATGACATTGCCATAGAATCCCATCAACTGCAAATCCCTACCTAAGAGTGACACAGGGGCAGAGCCTGGGGTACAGAGTCACTGACCAGGAAGAGGGAGAGAAAAGAAAAAGGAAGAAGTTAACCTCTCAAAATCAAGAAAAACCCACAGACTTTACAACTTGATCCACTAATTTTTTTTTGTTGTTGTTGTTGTTTGTTTCTTCTATCTTTTTGCCTTTATTTCCTCCACCTCGGTCCTTCTATTCTCTGCCCATCTTATACTTCCCCTTTCTTGAACTACACTACTCATGAGTGTTGCATTTTATTTTTCTTCTTCATCCTCACCCTCCTTTAAGGTTATACTCCAAAACAATTAACTCGCACTCTCTCCTCTTTTGTTTTTTTTTTTGTCTTGCTTTATTTTGTTTTTTTCTCTTCCAATTTTATTTCTTCCTTCGTTTTTCTCTTTTTCTTATTTTTTCCTTTCTATTCGTTTTTTCTTTTCTCATTTTACTTTCCTCCCATATAATCCTCAATCACGAACAAATTAGTTAAATTGGGACTCAAGGCTTTTTTTTGGCTTTATTTCTCTTTTTTGCTTTTGTTTTTATTTTTTTTTCTTGTTTGTTTATTTTTGTGGCATTTTGGGTCCTCCCAACCCAAGGTCTCCATTGTATTTAGTCTTCGCTCCACTTAATACAACAGATTTTTACTTATTATTTTTATTTTTTCTTCTTTATGATTCTTTTTTGGTCCTTTTTTCTGGTTCGCTCTTATCCCTCTCATTATATCTCTTAGTTGACCATCACTTACAAGCAAATCATCTTATGCTTGTCTAAGATTTTCTTCCTTTTTTTTTTTTTTTGCATTTAGTAGGTCCCTACTCCCTTTTTTTTTGCCCCTTGAACTCTTCACCCCAAATCAGGCCCTCCATTATAGGCACGATATTTCCCTGAGGAGGGGAGAGGAGGGAAAGAGAAGAGAGAAAAAAAGGGGAAAATAATAAATTATTACTGTTTTTTTTTGTGGGGTGTTTTACCCTTTTTTTTTTTTTTTACTTTTTACTCTTTATTAATTCTAATTAGTGCTATCAATAAGACCACCCTCAGATGCCGATAAGAAAGAGGAAATCGAATATTATGGATACAAAAGAAAGAGAGGTAACACAAATAGATGTGGAAAAATCTATGGAGAAAAGACTTAACATATTGGAAGCCTTGGAGCTAAATGACAGAGAATTTAAAATAGAAATCTTAAAAATACTCAGAGATATACAAGAAAACACAGAAAGGCAATATAGGGAGATCAGAAAACAACTCAATGAACACAAAGAATATATTACCAAGGAAATTGAAACTATAAAAACAAATCAAACAGAAATGAAAAACTCAATTCACGAGCTGAAAAACGAGGTAACAAGCTTAGCTAACAGAACAGCCCAGATTGAAGATAGGATCAGTGAAATAGAAGACAAACAACTTGAGGCACAACAGAGAGAAGAAGAAAGAGACTCAAAAATAATAAAAAATGAGAAAGCCCTACAGGAATTGTCTGACTTCATCAGAAAGAATAACATAAGAATAATAGGTATATCAGAGGGAGAAGAGAAAGAAAACGGAATGGAGAATATACTCAAACAAATAATAGATGAGAACTTCCCAAGCCTGTGGAAGGAACTAAAGCCTCAAATTCAAGAAGCAAACAGAACACCAAGTTTTCTTAACCCCAACAAACCCACTCCAAGGCACATCATAATAAAGATGACACAAACCAATGACAAAGAAAAAATTCTCAAGGCAGCCAGGGAAAAGAAGAGTACAACATATAGAGGAAGGCCTATTAGATTATCATCAGATTTCTCAGCAGTAACTCTATAAGCTAGAAGAGAGTGGACCCCAATATTTAAAGCCCTGAAAGAGAGGAACTTTCAGCCAAGAATACTATACCCATCAAAGCTATCCTTCAAGTATGAAGGAGATATAAAAACATTCACAAATACAGAAAAGATGAGAGAATTTATCAACAGAAAGCCCCCACTCCAGGAAATACTAAAGGGGGTTTTCCAACCAGATTCAAAGAACAAAAGAAAACAACACCACAAGTAACAGCTCCACCAAGAACACAATAAAACCAAATTTAAACTGTGACAACAAAGGAAAAAAAAAGGGGGGAGAGGATGGAGATTAACAGTAGCAAAGGAGGATGAAGTGCAGAAATACTTATAAGATAGGGTACTACAATGAATATGGTAGGTACCCTTTTCATTACTTAATGGTAACCACCCTTAAAAAAACCACCACAAAAACACTTGACTTAAAAAAGGTAGCAACAGAGAAAAGAAGTATGGAACACAAACAAACAAAAACAAATGATAGAAAAACAAAAGAGAAGAATCAAACTAGATACAAAACTAACAGAAAGCAATTTATAAAATGGCAGTAGGGAACCCACAAGTGTCAATAATTACACTAAATGTAAATGGATTAAACTTACCAATAAAAAGACACAGAGTAGCAGAATGGATCAAAAAAGAAAATCCAACTATATGCTGCCTACAAGAAACACATCTAAGCAACAAGGATAAAAACAAATTCAAAGTGAAAGGCTGGAAAACAATACTCCAAGCAAACAACACCCCAAAAAAAGCAGGTGTAGCAATACTCATATCTAATAATGCTGACTACAAGACAGAAAAAGTACTCAGAGACAAAAATGGTCATTTCATAATGATTAAGGGGAAGTTGAATCAAGAAGACATAACAATCCTTAATATATATGCACCAAACCAAGGAGCACCAAAATATATAAGACAGCTACTTATTGACCTTAAAACAAAAACTAACAAAAATACAATCATACTTGGAGACCTCAATACACCGCTGACGGCTCTAGATCGGTCATCCAAACAGAGAATCAATAAAGATATAGTGGCCTTAAACGAAATACTAGAACACCTGGATATGATAGACATCTACAGGACACTTCATCCCAAAGCGACAGAGTATACATTTTTCTCTAGTGTACATGGAACATTCTCAAGAATTGACCCTATGTTGGGCCACAAAGACAATATCAGCAAATTTAGAAAAATTGAAATTGTACCAAGCATATTTTCTGATCATAAAGCCTTGAAACTAGAATTCAACTGCAAAAAAGAGGGGGAAAAACCCACAAAATGTGGAAACTAAACAACATACTTCTAAAAAATGAATGGGTCAAAGAAGAAATAAGCGCAGAGATAAAAAGATATATACAGACAAATGAAAATGAAAATACGACATATCAGAATCTCTGGGATGCAGCAAAAGCAGTAATAAGAGGAAAGTTCATATCACTTCAGGCCTATATGAACAAACAAGAGAGAGCCGAAGTAAACCACTTAACTTCACACCTTAAGGAACTAGAAAAAGAAGAACAAAGACAACCCAAAACCAGCCGAAGAAAGGAGATAATAAAAATCAGAGCAGAAATAAATGAAATAAAGAACAGAAAAACTATAGAAAAAATCAATAAAACAAGGAGCTGGTTCTTTGAAAAGATCAACAAAATTGACAAACCCTTGGCAAGACTCACCAAGGAAAAAAGTCACAGGACTCAAATAAATAAAATCCAAAATGAAAGAGGAGAGATCACCACAGACATCATAGATATACAAAGAATTATTGTAGAATACTATGAAAAATTATATGCCACCAAATACAACAATCTAGAAGAAATGGATAAATTCCTAGAACAATGCAACCTTCCTAGACTGAGTCATGAAGAAGCAGAAAGCCTAAACAGACCAATCAGCAGGGAGGAAATAGAAAAAACTATTAAAAATCTCCCCAAAAATAAAAGTCCCGGCCCAGACGGTTATACTAGTGAATTCTATCAAACATTCAAAGAAGACTTGGTTCCTATTCTACTCAAAGTCTTCCAAAAAATTGAAGAAGAAACAATACTTCCAAACACATTTTATGAGGCCAACATAACCCTCATACCAAAACCAGGCAAGGATGGCACAAAGAAAGAAAACTACAGACCAATATCTCTAATGAATACAGATGCTAAAATACTAAACAAAATACTGGCAAACCGAATACAACAACATATTAAAAAAATAATACATCATGATCAAGTGGGATTCATCCCAGAATCTCAAGGATGGTTCAACATACGCAAAACGGTTAACGTAATACACCATATCAACAAAACAAAGAACAAAAACCACATGATCTTATCAATAGATGCAGAAAAGGCTTTTGATAAAATACAACACAATTTTATGTTTAAGACTCTCAACAAAATGGGTATATAAGGAAAATATCTCAACATGATAAAGGCCATATATGATAAACCATCAGCCAACATCCTATTAAACGGCATAAAACTGAGGACTTTCTACCTTAAATCAGGAACAAGACAGGGTTGTCCACTCTCTCCACTCTTATTCAACGTGGTGCTAGAAGTTCTGGCCAGAGCAATCAGACAAGACAAAGAAATAAAAGGCATCCATATCGGAAAAGAAGAAGTAAAGCTATCACTTTTTGCTGATGATATGATCCTATACATCGAAAATCCGAAGGACTCCACAAAAAGATTATTAGAAACAATAAACCAATACAGTAAGGTCGCAGGATACAAAATTAACATACAAAAGTCCATAGCCTTTCTATATGCCAACAATGAAATATTAGAAAACGAACTCAAAAAAATAATCCCCTTCACGATTGCAACAAAAAAAATAAAATACCTAGGAATAAACATAACAAAGAACGTAAAGGACCTATATAATGAAAATTACAAAGCATTGTTAAGGGAAATCGAAAAAGATACAATGAGATGGAAAAATATTCCTTGTTCTTGGATAGGAAGAATAAATATAATCAAAATGGCCATATTACCCAAAGCAATATACAAATTTAATGCAATTCCCATCAAAATTCCTATGACATTTTTTAAAGAAATGGAACAAAAAATCATCAGATTTATATGGAACTATAAAAAACCCCGAATAGCCAAAACAATCCTAAGGAAAAAGAATGAAGCTGGGGGCATTACAATACCTGACTTTAAACTATATTATAGGGCCACGATAATCAAAACAGCATGGTATTGGCAGAAAAATAGACACACAGACCAATGGAACAGAATAGAAAGCCCAGAAATAAAACCACATATATATATGGTCAAATAATCTTTGATAAAGGGGCCAACAACACACAATGGAGAAAAGAAAGCCTCTTCAACAAATGGTGTTGGGAAAACTGGATAGCCACATGCAAAAGAATGAAACTCGACTACAGCCTGTCCCCGTGTACTAAAATTAATTCAAAATGGATCAAAGACCTAAATATAAGACCTGAAACAATAAAGTACATAGAAGAAGACATAGGTACTAAAATCATGGACCTGGGTTTTAAAGAACATTTTATGAACTTGACTCCAATGGCAAGAGAAGTGAAGGCAAAGATAAATGAATGGGACTACATCAGAATTAAAAGTTTTTGCTCAGAAAGAGAAACTGATATCAAAATAAACAGACAGCCAACTATATGGGAACTGATATTTTCAAACGACAGCTCAGATAAGGGCCTAATATCCAAAATTTACAAAGAACTCATAAAACTCAACAACAAACAAACAAACAATCCAATAAAAAAATGGGAAGAGGACATGAACAGACACTTCTCCCAGGAAGAGATACAAATGGCCAACAGATATATGAAAAGATGCTCAGCTTCATTAGTTATTAGAGAAATGCAAATCAAAACTACAATGAGATACCACCTCACTCCTGTTAGATTAGCTATTATCAACAAGACGGGTAATAGCAAATGTTGGAGAGGCTGTGGAGAAAAAGGAACCCTCATTCACTGTTGGTGGGACTGTAAAGTAGTACAACCATTATGGAGGAAAGTATGGTGGTTCCTCAAAAAACTGCAAATAGAACTACCTTATGACCCAGCAATCCCTCTACTGGGTATATACCCCAAAATCTCAGAAACATTGATACGTGAAGAGACATGTAGCCCCATGTTCATTGCAGCACTGTTCACAGTGGCCAAGACATGGAAACAACCAAAAAGCCCTTCAATAGAAGACTGGATAAAGAAGATGTGGCATATATACACTATGGAATACTACTCAGCCATAAGAAATGATGACATCAGATCATTTACAGCAAAATGGTGGGATCTTGATAACATTATAAGGAGTGAAATAAGTAAATCAGAAAAAAACAAGAACTACATGATTCCATACATTGGTGGAACATAAAAATGAGACTAAGAGACATGGACAAGAGTGTGGTGGTTACCAAGGGTGGGGGGGGGAGGACATGGGAGGGAGGGAGGGAGAGAGTTAGGGGGAGGGGGAGGGGCACAGAGAACTAGATAGAGGGTGACGGAGGACAATCTGACTTTGGGCGAGGGGTTTGCAACATAATTTGATGACAAAATAACCTAGACATGTTTTCTTTGAATATATGTACCCTGATTTATTAATGTCATCCCATTACCATTAATAAAAATTTATTAAAAATAAATAAATAAATAAATAAATAAATAAATGCCCTAACTTCATTTAGCTGTGACAGTAAAGGCTAGAAATTAACTTAGGGCTCTTAGAAAACCAAATTTATTTGACTCTGTAAACTTTGCCACATAGAGTTGTCCTCTCAGTCAGACTGAAGATAAAAATTAGGGCCAATTCCATCCAAGTGGGACCCACCTGTAAACAGCTGCTTTCTCTTCCTCTTTTGCTGCCTGTTCCAGTTAGAGACTCTGGCCCGTTCTACTGGCAGACCCCAGGGCAGCCATAAGTGGAGACAGCTTGGAACCAAGAAGGAAGCACTCTCCCAGACCTGGACTTTTGGCTCTTTTTTTTTGTTTTGTTTTGTTTTGTTTTTTGGTATTTTTCTGAAGCTGGAAACGGGGAGAGACAGTCAGACAGACTCCCACATGCGCCCGACCGGGATCCACTCGGCACGCCCACCAGGGGCGACGCTCTGCCCACCAGGGGGCAATGCTCTGCCCCTCTGGGTGTCGCTCTGCTGTGACCAGAGCCACTCTAGCACCTGGGGCAGAGGCCAAGGAGCCATTCCCAGCGCCTGGGCCATCTTTGCTCCAATGGAGCCTTGGCTGTGAGAGGGAAAGAGAGAGACAGGGAGGAAGGAGGGGGGAGTGGAGAAGCAAATGGGTGCTTCTCCTATGTGCCCTGGCCGGGAATTGAACCCAGGTCCCCCACACGCCAGGCCGATGCTCTACCACTGAGCCAACCGGCCAGGGCCTTTTGGCTCTGTTTTTAAACTAGCTGTTTGACCCTGGACAAGTGGTATCTCTAAACCTCATTTTTCTTATCTGCACAATGTCATGCCTAAACCACAGGATTGTTGTGAGTTTCCAGAGAGATAAACCTTATAAGTGCTCTGTAAACTGTGAAGTTCTGCCTAAATACCAGTGAGTATCTGTGTCAGCGTCATCCCCATTGGCAGTTGGCTTCTACCTTAAGAAAGAAACCTCCCTTCCTGAGACAGAGCACTTTTATTTTGTCATCAAGGCTGTTCTTACTGATGTTTCTTACCTGTGTGACCTCAAAGGGCCATTAGACCTCATTTTTCTTTCCTACAAATGGGTGCTGTAATCATGCCTACCCTAGAGGTTCACCATAATAATCAAATGAGATAAAGGCTGTGAAAACAAATTACAGACTTCAGTTATTCCATGAATATTTATTGTTGCATCCATAGAGAGGCTCCCAGCCTGATCTTTCAGGCCACTTCCCTGGCTTTGTCATCTGCTCTGACCTTCAAGCCTTCATGCCCCTGCTCATCCTTCAAGGTTGCTTCCCTCCAATTCTATCCCACTGAGTGCTGATAAAACACATGTTCCTCCCTGGAGTACCCCACTCTACCCTGCCCATAATCCATGAGTCCTACTTCAGAATCCAGCAACTGCTACTCCACTGCCCTGACACTGAGCTCAGTCAGGCCACAATTTTGTCAGATGTTGGCAATTCCAGGCCTCTTTGCCATGGGCCTATAACTGTTGCTTAAGCTTTCAATATTCTCTTTGTTTTCACCTGTCCTCATGCATGGATCATTCATAGATGTCAGTGATTCTCAACATTGACTATACATTGAAATTACAGGGCAACTTAAAAAAAATAATTATACTGCCCTGACCAGTAGCTCAGTTGGTTAGAACATCATTCCAATACACTAAGTTTGTGGGTTCACTCTCTGGTCAGGGCATATACAAGAATCAATCAATGTGAGTGGAATAAAAATAGATGTTTTCCTTTTTGTTCTCTCTCTCATCCTCTCTAAAATCAATACAAAATAAAAATTAAAGGATGTGAGGGTGATCTGGCTGTGACATCTGTCACCCCATTGATCACCAGGGTTGATTCGGCTGATCTGGCAGGTGTCCTTCCTCCCTCACCGCTCCATGTGCATCCCTCCAAAAGCTGCATGCTTGGTCGAAGAGGATGACCTTCCCCAATAGAGGAGAGGACCATCTTTCAGTCAAGGGTATATGAGTAGCTTCGCTCCTCTTCTGGAACCTCCAAACAAGTTTCAAGCTCAAAATAAAAGTTAAAAATAATTATACCCGTACCCTACCACCACCAAAGATTCTGATATAATAAGAGGTTAGGAGTGTAATTTCAGCCCTCGGAGTTTTCAAAGCTACCCATGTGATTCTAATACATAGCCAAGGTTGAGAACAATTGCCTTAGTAGGTTGTTCCCAGCTAAGCCATAACCTGGGATAGGAGTGAGGGTTGATGACAATGCACCTTTCACCTGCATTGAATACAGAGGCCAAAATCTACAACAAAGGTGATTTCTAAGAAGAAATATGTCAACACTAACAATACCAGTCCTGAATCCAAACCCTAGGAAGACTGATTCAAAATAGCAACCTGGTCCAAATGGATTACAAGGTCTCAGGTAGCAGAACACATAAAAGACAGTGATGGTTAGTGGCAAAGCTAGATCTGAGCCTTTAGCTAGCATTATATATATTCCATCCAGGGTTGAGCAAAAGGGCAGGGCTTTCCCAGTTAAAGGTAACAGACATGGTGTTCCCTATACTGGACAAAAGTAGAGTTTTTATATACTGAAAAGTCAACTGTTAGCTTATTCTTATTTATATATACTTATAAGATTGGACCTTTGGGCCCAGGAAGTATATTGGTCTTCCCATATTCAAAGTATTTGATAAAGAATTAGAGATGAAGGCAGCAAGAGCTTCAAAAGACAACTTTTTCATTTTACATATGAGAAAACTGGGGCCCAGAGAGGAAACTGGCTTGTCCAAGGTCAGACAGCAAGTGAAAGGCAGAGACACAAGTAGAACAACAGGTCTCCTCTCATCTCCTCATGGGCATGGAACTTCTTGACTATCATGAATTTAAACTGTGAAGTCAAGAACTATGTAGAAAACTCTCTTAAAATAGTTTATGTTGTTCAGAAAATTTCTGACTGATCAGGTAATTTTATTTATTTATTTATTAGTTTTTTGTTTATATTTTATTTTGACAGAGACAGAGAGAATCAGAGAGTTAGAGAGAGGGACAGATAAGGGCAAACAGACAGGAAGGGAGAGAGATGAGAAGCATCAATTCTTCATTGTGGCACCTTAGTTTACTGCAGGGGTCCCTAAACTACGGCCCGCGGGCCACATGCAGCCCCCTGAGGCCATTTATCCAGCCCCTGCTGCACTTCCGAAAGGGGTACCTCTTTCATTGGTGGTCAGTGAGAGACGCAAAGCATGGCATCGCTCACATACAGTACTACTTCCAGTGACGTGGGATGCATGCCTCACGGCTCCGGAAGCACGTCACATCACTTGTTACATCTAGCAGTGACAAATATGGAACCAGACATTGACCATCTCATTAGCCAAAAGCAGGCCCGTAGTTCCCATTGAAATACTGGTCAGTTTATTGATTTAAATTTACTTGTTCTTTATTTTAAATATTGTATTTGTTCCTGTTTTGTTTTTTTACTTTAAAATAAGATATGTGCAGTGTGCATAGGGATTTGTTCATAGTTTTTTTTTATAGTCTGGTCCTCCAATAGTCTGGGGGACAGTGAACTGGCCCCCTGTGTAAAAAGTTTGGGGACCCCTGGTTTACTGATTGCTCTCTCATATGTGCCTTGACTGAGAGGCTACAGCAGAGCAAGTGACCCCTTGCTCAAGCCAATGACCTTGGGCTTCAAGCCAGTGACGATGGAGTCATGTCTATGATCCCATGCTCAAGCAGTGATGACCCCACGCTCAAGCTGGTGAGCCCACACTCAAGCTGGTGAGCCCACACTCAAGCCTGCAACCTTGGGGTTTTGAACCTGGGTTCTTCACATCCCAGTTTGACACTCTATTCACTGTGTCACCACCTGCTCAGGCTGATCGGGTATATTTTAAAGTATTCCTTTGAGGCTGTGGAGCCAGATACTCTATTAAGTGTGGGGCCCAGCAGGTGCAAGTCAGATGTTTGCCTCTGATTTTAAAGGGAATAAAGAAAAGAATATGAATCTGAGTTTTTCCTTGAGCTTTCTTTTCAAATAGCTGGAAAGGAATTAGTAGTTTCTGAGAACTTACCTCTGTGATTTCTGGGGGAGTGCAGTTAACAGACTAGATGCATTTTTTATCTAGACTCACACTGTAGTTAGATGCGAACACAAGAGATGTAAAATATCTCCATGTGGGTGGATGTCAGACAAAGGCTGAGCCATCAAAAGATCTTTCTCCCTGGGGGAGTTTGGCTAAACAGGAAGGCAGACAAAGCAATAATAATATTTTCTGGATTGTCCTTTACAGTTTATGAAACACTTTAAGGCATTATTGTAGGCACGTCTTAGAAAAGTATACAAGTCAGGAAAGAGTCACAAAATAGGTAAAAAAAAATCCAGCCACTCTAAGAGGGAATAAAAGACACTTTATGAATGCCCTGTGATTTGGAGATACCCATTTCTTAGATGTCAAAACTAAGTTTATCAAGATGACATGATTTGTTAAGTTGCTACAGGAGTAATGATAACAATAATGACCAAGTTTATGATTTCACATTCAGAGTCTATTTTACTGTCACACCACAGATGCCTCAAGCAAAGAAAAGGAGACAGGGTAAAGAGTTCAGGAGGGAAGAATTGGCAAGAACCATACTGAGAACCAGTTTTGGCAAAGCCCCTTTGCAGGACTGAGCATGGAACATCCAGGTTTCATAGGTAGTGAGGTAGGTGAAGGTAGTATAGATTCCTGGAGCTATAGTTGGCCTTGGTGATGGCAGAATGCTATTGTTAATGAGTGTTTCTGGCTGTCTGTGTGCCCAGCCTCTAGATAGATGCCCCTCAGTGTCTGTACCAGCACTGAGGGGCATCTATCTAGCCAGCTGAACAGAGTCTGTATCTGAAATGACCACTCAGATAAATAGGCTTGACTTAATAAAATAACTTAATGGAATTTTCCACTCTGATTAATTGGTTTCAGACTCAGTTTAGGATGACTGGTCATGTTTCCTATTGGTCCCTCATCCTCCTCCCTTTGCTAGAGCTTGTTGGAGGGGTGAGTGGCAGGATCCAAATGATGCCTTATGGTTGATGTAAGGATCAAGAAAAGATCAAATTGTTAGATTCAGGAAAGTGTGCTGGGATTGCCAGAGTGTAGACGCAGAGACAGGGAGTGTAGACGCAGAGACAGATGTAAGGATAGGGACCCTGTAAGGCTAAGAACAAAGAAAGACAAATGTTTGCATTCCATTGGTTAGAGACCCTTATCAGAAGTTTATGTTTGAAGTTCGCCAATGAGCTAGACCCAGCCCCTGTTGCTATGCTATGTGCAACTCCCTTAGCAAATAAGTGACCACTATTTTTGCTTCTGTATTTATGCTTGCTTATTTAGGATATATAAGGAACTAGCTGTAAGCGCCCGGGGTGGTTCCCATTTGCAGCTCACACGGTGTCTCGGTGTCTCTGGACATCAGGGAACTCGCCCCTGCGCAGGTGAAACTGGCCAATAAAGTTACATCTATACCTACCTCTGAAAGTCTCCGACATTTGTTTTTATTATACCCGGTAGATGCTTCAGTTGACATCTCTGTTTAACTTGGATAAATAGTGTGGAACTTGCTTAAATTATTTAACATGAAGAATAAAAGTAGTTCTGTACCTTTTCTCTATGTTGAGAGAATGGTAATAGAATAATGGGCTTTATTTTAGAGAAAATAAGATAAATTGATCTTTTCATTTGTATGGCTACTGGGAGTTTTCATACTTTGGAAAGATCAGCAAAGCTCATAGCCAACTAAATGCCTTATGCCCCAGGGAATTCTCCTCTTTGGAAAAGTAATCTTATAAGATATCTGAACCCTACATTTAAAGTGATATGCTTATATATCAATTAGTACAAAGACTCTAACAGAAAAATAAGCCCCATGTTTGTGAAAATAGAACATATATTTAGTGCAGAAGTTGGTGCCTGACTGGTTCCAATCCAGGTCTGCTGCTTACCATCTCTGTGCTGTGGGCAAGTTGCTTAACCTTCCTTTGCCTCAGTTTTCTCATCTGTAAAATGGAAATTACCTTATAGGGTGGCTGAATATATTAAATGAATATATTAGAGGCCCTAGCACATGGTAAATACACAAGCAAAGTTAGCTTTATTATCATTGCTAAATTGAAATTATCTCAGCCTGGATTACTTTAGAAGTTTTCTTACTCTCCTTTCTCTTAAGTCTCCCTTTTCTCATTTCAGACCCATTCTTAATCCAGGTGTTAAAATCACCTTCCAAGTGAACAGCGTACATCATTTCCCTATCCATGGACTCACATTGGGAACATTATATTACAAAAGAAAGTGCAAAATACTTTCACATATTGTATGATAGTCACCAATTATTATATATGCCTGTGCATGTCTAACTTCCCAGATCACCCAGGAATGAAGGGGAGAGAGGAGAGAAAAAAACCACATGAAATGTTGGGGAAAGTTATTAGTAGGTATTCAGAATGAGACTAGACATAACAGACTTCAACTTCACAAAATAATTCATTAAGAATTTGATGGGCATTTTTCTTACTCACAAAACCTGTGGGTCATCCTGACCTGGGCCTTAAAAATATGAAAGAGTGAGAAAGTCATATGTTGTCATTTTTAGTAAGTATTTATACACATAAAAATAATTAGAAAACTTTAAAGATTGTAATTTTAATATTTTATAGAAGCACACAACACCAGGAAAGAGTGTTAAAAACAAAATAACATTGTCTTCACATATCATATTTCCCCATGTATAAGATGCACCATTTTTCAAAAAATTTGAAGTTTAAAACCTGGGTGCATCTTATACAGTAGTTGTGGCATTTCAAATGCTATAGATGGAACTGAAGAAGAGGCAATATATGAAGACAGTGATTTGTCATCAGACACAGATGAGGACAATCTAATGGATGGGAGTTTTGACAGTGATGAGGAGTTGTATGAATTTTATGATGAATAAAACTTGAGTTCAATAACTTTATGGAATACATTTTTTTTCAAATTTCAGGCCCCAAAATTAAGGTGCATCTTATACATAGGAGCGTTTTATACATAGGGAAACATGCTAATATGTATTTATTGACTTGGATTTAGATAATTAAAATGGCAAAATAAAACCCTCAAGATAATTATGATTTGGGATGTATTTACAATAAGAATTTCTGTCAAAAATTAAATAAGCTTTTAGACAGCACTATTTCTTTTGTCTCTAGTATCTATATATATTGAGTTATCAAGTATACATGACATTTTTAGAATAAGAGGTGATGAGAAATTCTGGACATAGGTACTAACAACCACATCCATAATTAGCTCAACTTTCTCATTAGGAAATGCTGCTTTTAAAAAGCAGGATATTACCAAGAATAATAGCTTATCTAATTGAAGATCATTACAAAAAAATTAGAAAGTATTCATGAGTTGTGCTAATGATGCATGTAAAATGTATAAAGTGATGTTGTGATGTAGATAGATAGTGAATTATCTGTTTTTCACATTCTCAGTAACTACTATTTTCTATAATGTATGTATTGTTTCCATTTTTTATATGTATATGTCATTTTTGATTTAGGGCAGTTGCAAAATTTGTGCTATGCTTTGAGGAAATTAATATCATAAGCAAGTATGAGTTGGTTGGGTAAGTAAGGGAAGATCTTGATGAAAGATCCTTTGATGAAGGGAAGAGAAGAGGCTGTAAAGAGAAGGCTTGGTTTAGTTAATCTCTAATTTTAAATATTGTGTATCAGGTGTTGTTTTAGCAGAATTATATCACTATGAAAGAGATCAAGTGTCAAAGGAAAATATACATGCTAGCAAAAGTATATTAAACCTCAAAATGGGCTTAGGAATGAATAGAACTTCTGAAGATGTTTTCTATGTAGGAAATTTAAAGCATTTTGTCAAGTATATATTTACAAAGTAATGCAGAGTTCTGAAGAAATAATCCAGAAGAAACTTAAAAGAAAAAAAATAATATTAAATCATCATGAGTTATTTTCATGCTAATGTGTCCATGGGTGTACCTCTGTGACTATGATCCGGTGGCATCTCTCCTGTCCTTCCTTTTCAGTGGTTGTCCTTCCTCAGGAGAAGATAGGCCACAGCTGCCCCATTTGCATTTCTTTCATGGAAAAGAGCCACCTTTTTCCCAACCCTTAGGCTGGTGCCCAAACATATGGGAGGGGGGGTATGTGTTTATCTATATCCTCCCACAGCCAGAAGGGGACTGCAGCCCACAGGGCCATCTCAGAAGGCATTGAAGGCACCAGAGTAGCCTCTGGGTTCCTGTTCTTCTTTGGCTCTTGGAAACAAAGGAATAAAGCAGTAGCTGTGTACCGTGTGAGTGATTGTCAGAAGTTATACATTTATTGGATTGGGGAATAAGTTCATAGCATTTTTACCGAAGACTTTTATTTAAACAAAAAACAATAATTATATCAATAAGTTAATCAATTATATATTCGTCATTGCTGTTTACAACCTCTTCCCACCTCTCGACCAATTTGTTGATGCCATTCCGCCAAAAATCGCTTGGTCTGGTGTCAAAGAAGTTGTTGAGCCAGTTTTTAAGGACCTCTTTGTTATCGAAGGTAACGCCCTTCATATGGTTTGACAGGGAGCGGAAAAGATGGTAATCGGTCGGTGCAAGGTCCGGAGAATACGGTGGATGCTGAAGGACCTCCCATTCAAGCTCTTGGAGTGCAGCTTTGATGACTTGTGCAACATGGGGCCTGGCATTGTCGTGAAGGAGTATGGTTTGACCATGTCGATCAGGTCTTTTCTGTCGAATAGCCTCATTCACGCGGTGTAGCTGGGCAATGTAGAGCTCCTTGTTGACCGTGGCATTCTTTTCGAACATTCCCCAGTTCTTCATCGAATTCAGAAGGCCTTCCACTGTGGCACGTGTCATCGATGTCAAAGTTGCCATTTTTGAACTTTGCAAACCATTTCCATGCTGTAGACTCGCCTATGACACCTTCTCCATACACATCGCAAATGTCCCAGGTTGCTTCGGCAGCTTTTTGACCTCGATGAAAAGCAAAAAAGTTGATTTTTGCCTCCTGAGTATTCCATTTCTAAGCCTCAAAACTAATAAAAAATTAAATAACTCAAAAATACAATTAACATAATTTTGTAGAGCAGAAAGAGTTTTATCGAATGAATACTTACCTTTTGCCAAACAGCAAACAAATCATTGTAAAATAAAAGAAAATATAAAAACGCTACAAACTTATTCCCCAACCCAATAGTTCATCCTTGTAACTGATAATTGACTTTAAAAAAATATTCATGTCTTGGTATGGTTGTAAGAGCTCCTTGTAATAGGTAGTAAAAAGTTTGGTGCATTGAAGCCAAACTTACCTTGAGTAACAAAGCACATGGTGGTAATTGCTTGGGGAACTTGTACACTGAAAAACAGTTCACGACATTTTAACAGAATAAGTGATGGTGAAATATCATTTGGGAATTAATCTTTTATCCATATGAGCTACAACATTGAGAGAGAGAAAAGTAAAACTATATTTTTTAATCTGGCTGTGGAATGAACAAACAAAATCCTGGCTGGGGATTTTCCCTGGAAGGTATAGGCACTTCCCTAAGACTGTGCTCTGATGAAAAAAGAGCTTCTTTAAAAATGCACTTAAACATATATCTTTATGTTACTTATGTGACTTTATACCTTCTATTTTTGTAAGAGGATAATTGTAAGTTTCTCCTCTCCTTTTTTATTATGCAAAATGTATTGAAGACACACTCACTATTTTTGTAAACACATTATAAGTCATGCTTGCTGTTCTGGCACCTGCTACTGTATTAAAACTCTCATGATTCTGATGGTTGTTGCCCAGGAATTTTGTCTCCAATTCCCAGTGGTAATTTTTTTTTTCATTTTTCTGAAGCTGGAAACGGGGAGAGACAGTCAGACAGACTCCCACATGCACCCGACCGGGATCCACCTGGCACGCCCACCAGGGGCAACGCTCTGCCCACCAGGGGGCGATGCTCTGCCCATCCTGGGTGTCACCATGTTGCAACCAGAGCCACTCTAGCGCCTGAGGTAGAGGCCACAGAGCCATCCCCAGTGCCCGGGCCATCTTTGCTCCAGTGGAGCCTTGGCTGCGGGAGGGGAAGAGAGAGACAGAGAGGAAAGCGTCGTGGAGGGGTAGAGAAGCAAATGGGTGCTTCTCCTGTGTGCCCTGGCTGGGAATTGAACCCGGGTCCTCCGCAAGCTAGGCCGACGCTCTACCGCTGAGCCAACCAGCCAGGGCCTCCCAGTGGTAATTTTAAAAGAATGGGATCAAAGCTCTGTTTTAATTGCAGCCATTTTATGGTTATGGCTCACAAATACTACTCAAAAAGTTAATAAAATAAAAACTGAAAAGAATATTTTTTATTTTTTTCTCTTCCAGGTTTCTTACTTAAAATGCCAATCAGTGTTGCCTTACCAATAGTGGCATAATAGATTAAGTATTAGCCTGGGACACTGAGGTCTCCGGTTCAAAACCCCAAGGTTGCTGGCTTGAGCATGGGCTCACCAGCTTGAGTGCAAGGTCACCAGCTTGAGCCCAAAGGTCACTGGCTTGAGCAAGGGGTCACTGGCTTGGATTAACCCTGCCAGTCAAGGCATGTATGAGAAGCAATCAGAGAGCAACTAAAGTGATGCAACTACAAGTTGATGATTCTCATCTCTTTTCCTTCCTGTCTGCCTATCTGTCTGTCTCTCTCTCTCACTAAAAAAAAAAGAGGTGCTAATCAATTTTTATTCACTTGACAAACATCATGTAGTACCTACCATGTGTAGAGTTTGCCTAAGGGGCTGGCAATACAGAGATATGACTAGCATAGTTTTTGCCTAAAGAAGTCCTCACACAATCAATTAAATTATTCAACATCTGAATAAGTTACTGTATACTATGTGAAAAGAGGTACAACACACACACACACATACACACACACACACAAATATGATGAGGATACATCAAGTAGGAATATTTCAATGCAAATGACACAAAGTAAAACTAAACTCAGATGGCCCAAACAACAAAGCTAATTTATTAGCTTATGTAACTAAAAGATTTTTTCAGGTACAAGGTGTGACTGGATTCAGCAACCCAAAGTATGACAAGTATAGTGGTTTCTCTTTATCATTCTGTTCTGCCTCCCATCACATGGGCATATTATGGATTGGATTGTACCCCACCACCAATTCATATCCTGCCAGTACCTAAAATGTGACTGTATTTGGGGATAGGGTTTTAAGGCCCCTGAGGGTGAGTGCGGTCAATTCCATTCAAACCACATAAGATGAAGTCCTCAAAAGAAAATCAAGGTAATCTGGTGAGGTATAGCTATAGAGATAATCAACAAAGATTCAAAGAAAGAAATTGCCTTGAAAAGCTGAACAAAAGTAACCTGGGGAAACTTGGCACAAAATGGCCTATTGTATGTGGCAGGGTGATTAGCTGGTCCCAGTTTTCCCAGGACTTTCAGCTGTTAGCACTGAAAGTCCTGTATCCTAGGACCCCCTTGTCCCAGGAAAACAGATACAGGAAATCTGACATCCCAGGACCCCCTTAGTCCTGGACAAACTGGGCTAGTCTCTATGTTTCTGTAATAATAAGCAAACTTTATGGGGCAAAGTGGTTGGAGATAAGATTGGAAAAATTGGTTGAGACTTATCAGGCCTTTCATGCACAGCAGTTTGGAGTAGAGGAAAAATCTGTAGTGTTCTTCTGCCACGTTGAAAAGAAAGTTGTAAGACATTATTCCTTGGAGGGTAAAGGGAGTCTGTGGTAATAATATGAATTCTGTGGAAATTTTGCAATTTGACCCATTGCAGGAAGTTCATGGAATTTGAGGGCTTTATAGCATTTGGGAAGAGCAGAAAGCTCCAGGCCAGCTCTTCTGACACAGAGGCACTGATCTGTGAGGTAAAAAGTCAGAAGTGCACCTGCAAGGAAAAAAAAAAGGGGGAGGGGTCTTTTTTTTTTCCTGCATCAGAATTTCAAAACATTTTAGCTGTCATGAAAGGGTTTGATCTAAGATCCAGCTGGTTGGACTTGCATGTGACCTCGTTTCCCACTTATAACCTCCCAGGCATTGGCAGCAGTCTGCACATTTGACACTCTGCCATATCCAAGCATAATGGAGTTGGAATTTACTGAGTTCTAGTGAATCTCAGCCACAAAGTTGTTGTGTAACTCTGAGCAATAAATGATGCTCCTCATAGGCCCTGGCCCGTTGGCTCAGCGGTAGAGCATCGGGCTAGCGTGCGGATGACCCGGGTTCGATTCCTGGCCAGGGCACACAGGAGAAGTGCCCATTTGCTTCTCCACCCCTCCACCATGCTTTCCTCTCTGTCTCTCTCTTCCCCTCTCGCAGCCAAGGCTCCATTGGAGCAAAGATGGCCTGGGCGCTGGGCATGGCTCTGTGGCCTCTGCCTCAGGCGCTAGAGTGGCTCTGGTCACAACATGGTGATGCCCAGGATGGGCAGAGCATTGCCCCCTGGTGGGCAGAGTGTCGCCCCTGTTGGGCATGCCGGGTGGATCCCGGTCAGGCGCATGTGGGAGTCTGACTGTCTCTCCCTGTTTCCAGCTTCAGAAAAATGAAAAAAAAAAAATGATGCTCCTCATGATTTGCATTCCTTCATCTATAAATAAGATCCTTTTAGCTCTAATAGTCAGTGTTTTTTACCTCTAAGGAAAAGCATTTTGTTATTCTGACTTCTTAAATTTTGAAAAATAATATATGAAGGGTTATTTTGCCTCCCTGGAAGTTCAAATGGTATGGTAATGAGACTGTTTTAACAGCATCCATAAAGGTCTATGATCAAAACTTCATTATGGTTCATTAAATTCCTTCATGCTTTTATCCACTTTAGTTACTGTATTTTTTTTTTTTGTATTTTTCTGAAGCTGGAAACAGGGAGAGACAGTCAGACAGACTCCCGCATGTGCCCGACCGGGATCCACCCGGCACACCCACCAGGAGCGATGCTCTGCCCCTCCAGGGCGTCGCTCTACCGCGACCAGAGCCACTCTAGCGCCTGGGGCAGAGGCCAAGGAGCCATCCCCAGTGCCTGGGCCATCTTTGCTCCAATGGAGCCTTGGCTGCAGGAGGGGAAGAGAGAGACAGAGAGGAAGGAGGGAGGGTGGAGAAGCAAATGGGCGCTTCTCCTATGTGCCCTGGCCGGGAACTGAACCCAAGTACCCCAACACGCCAGGCCGACACTCCACCCCTGAGCCAATAGTCCAGGGCCTGTATTTTTTATAAATGGAATTTATGCCAGGGCCGTGCTAACATCATTTCACATTTGGTTGTGCTGTTACCCACTGAGCTTGAATCAATTGAATAAAAGAGGCCTTTTCTGGTGTATTGATTTTCATTTACCCAAACTCATCTGTTTGCTCTGCTGCATGTTTAGGCACAGGGCAAAGCTTTACTTCTCCATGGTGTTGCTTTTCCCCCTTAAGCATTTCTTTAATAGTATAATATACATAAGGCAAACACTGGTATAAGAATTGGAGAGAATTTGCTATACAGTTTTATATGAGTGGTACAAGAGTCTGAGTCTCTTTCTCATGTCAGAAAATGCTGCCTGAAGCAAAAAACTACAGTCTCTTCCTTGCATGAAAGCAGCAACCTTCCACACTCCCAGCTCCTAGAGAACTAAGTCGAGAAATCCTGACCTCCTTCCCCCCAAAACAAGGAGAGGGTGTTGTCAAGATGGTGATTCCTCTAAGAGTCAAGTTTTGCTCACTGTCAGGAAGCTGAGTACTGTATACTACTGCTGCTCTTCAGAGAAACACTCATGTTTCTTTGGCTGAAACTCAAACTGAAATGAAGACAAAAGGATGTGTGTAATAGAGAAACAATTGCTTTAAATTTACATTTTATGTCCTTTCCTACACTCATGGTATGCACGTGTGTGTGCAAGAGAGAGAGAGGGTATTCATTTTGACCCACAGTCACCATGTTTGAGATAGAAAGCAGTTCAGCAATCTATCTTGAATTATTGTTATTATTAGATAATATGTGACCGTGTGGTATAAATTTAAGATGTTCTAGACTTTTAGTAAGTGGATCTTGACTGTTGCTCAGATAAACACTGGAATTTATTTACCTGTGAGAGTAAAAAATGGCAAAGGCAAAGCCAAGGTCAATATTTCTTTGAGTTGCAATAAATAAGGTGTTTTTTATCTTATTTTTATTAATTTTAATGCAGTGACATTGATAAATCAGGATACATATGTTCCAAGAAAATATCTCCAGATTATTTTGACATTTGATTATGCTGCATACCCCTCACCCAAAGTCAAATTGTCTTCTGTGGTAGGGGGAGGGGAGGGGCACAAATAAAACCAGATAGAAGGTGACAGAAGGCAATAAATAAGGTTTTATGTTATAGTTTATGATTAAACTTAAACCAATGCCACAGCAGAATATAAAATTATGAAGCTAATTCAAAGGCATCTTTTTTTATACTTAATGCTACAAAGGATAGTTGCTATTGAATTAGCAAGATCTGATGGTAGATCAGTGGTCCCAACCCCCGGGCCACGGACCAGTACTGGTCCATGGGCCATTTGGTACCAGTCCACAGAGAAAGAATAAATAACTTAGATTATTTCCATTTTATTTATATTTAAGTCTGAATGATGTTTTATTTTTTTTAAATGACCAGATTCCTTCTGTTACAATCATCTAAGACTCATTCTTGACACTTGTCTCGGGTCACATGATACATCTGTCCCACCATAAAGGCCGGTCCATGAAAATATTTTCTGACATTAAACCAGTCTGTGGCCCAAAAAAAGGTTGGGGACCACTGTGGTAGATGACATAAAAATGGGCTAAGCCTGAATTCTCACTGAGAAAGAGAAGATGAGTTACTATACCAAAAAGCTCAAGTTACTATACCAATGAGCAAGCAATATTGACTTAAATAAAAAGAACAAGTAACTTTAACAAACATTTAAATGTGACACTAATTAATAATTGAGCTACCATATTTCCCCATGTATAAGATGCTCCCATGTATAAGACGCACCTTAATTTTGGGGCCCGAAATTTGAAAAAAAAAAAGACAAAAGTGTAAAAAAGTGGAAAATGCAAGTAAAAAATTCTACAACCACTGTATAAGACACACTTAGTTTTTAGACACCAAATTTTTCAGAAAAAAGTGCCTCTTATACATGGGGAAATACAATAATTTTATGTTCCTTAATGCATTTCCATATCATGTGCAGTGTTAGTCAACTTTTGAAAGATTAGTTATAAATTAATTTTTAGAAAAATATCTTTCTTTCAAAAATAACTACATCATAAATAGAAAAAAAACATTTGAACATCACTTGTTTAGTAACTAAGAACAATATAATCTAGAAAGAACAAAAGATACATGTAAATACAATGTTTTATAGTTTTTAAGAACATGAGATCTGGAATATTAATAAGTTTGAATTTCACTTCTGGCACAATAATCTCCAATAAAATTTTCTGAACCTTAGTTTTCCAATCTGTAAAAATAGGATAATAAAATTGATCTCATAGGATCATAGCAAGAACCAAATGTCTTTAAAGTACTGACAAGGTGTCTCACAAAAGGAGAGCTCCCCTGAAGTGGTAGCTATTTGCTGATGTATTGCATACATGAGAGCTGGAAACATGCAAATGGAGGCAATTCAGGGAGGTTCACATTACTGGATTTGGAATGAAACCGATGATTTTTGCCTTGATTTTAGAGAAGAGTTCTTACAACTGAGTTGATGATCAGTCAGCTGAATCTTCAAGGCAGAGGTGAGATTTGAACTGGAGGTTGACAGAGAAATGTGGCTCTATTAGTTGGTAGATAAAACTAGAGGCAATGAACATTACAACTGCCAGTAAAATAGCAGTCATTTACTCAACCATGAGCCTCAACAAATCCTCTTACATCATATATGATTCCATTTACATCAGTGGTCCCCAACCCCCAGGGCCGCAGACTGGTATCGGTCCATGGGCCATTTGGTACCGGTCCACAGAGAAAGAATAAATAATTTACATTATCTCCATTTTATTTATATTTAAGTCTGAACGATGTTTTATTTTTAAAAAATGACCAGATTCCCTGTTACATTCGTCTAAGACTCACTCTTGACGCTTGTCTCGGTCAAGTGATACATTTATCCATTCTACCCTAAAGGTCGGTCCGTGAAAATATTTTCTGACATTAAACCAGTCTGTGGCCCAAAAAAGATTGGGGACCACTGATTTACATGACGTTCTGGAAAAGACTACACTATAGGGAAAATTTTTTCATCAGAGGTTACCTGGGGATAGGGGTTGAGGGAGAAAATTGGCTACAAAAAGCACAAAATACCCATTTGGGATGGTACAGGTTGTATGACTATATGTTTATCCAAATTTTACCTGGAATGAGTCAATTTTACTGTGTGTGAGTTATACCTAAATAAACAATAATAACAACAATACACACACACACACAAACACACAATATTTTCTAAAAGTGAACCATTAAAAGTCCTTCTTGGAAAGAAGTCATTTGCCTCTAGTTCTATAAGATATTAAAATGTATTTGAAATCAAAATAATTAAAGCAGTGACTTGTTTACAGGAGGATACACAGATCACTAATAGAGACAATGGGAACAGAGTTAACCCCATTGTACATGATAATTAAATATGGTGAGAAGAATCTTCAGTAAATTGCTTTGGAATACTAGCTGCTGAACATGTTTTAAGTTTAGATTTCTACCTCTCATACTACAGAGTAAGTTTTATATAAATTTTTACATAATCAGTATCAAAACAAAAAAATAAAACCATGCTCCAAAACTAAAATATTTAGAAATTTATAAATAAATGAAAAAATAGACCCACTGTCTAGAACATATATTCCCATATAAATAAAATGTAAAAGAAAAATAATTCGTAAATAGAAGTTATTCCTAGCATATATCAATAGTTATATTTTTGTTATCCTGTAATACAATATACTTAATAAGAAAATATTGCCTGACCTGTGGTGGCACAGTGGATAAAGCATCAACCTGTAGCTCTGAGATCACTGGTTCAAAACCCTGGGCTTCCCTGTTAAGGCTCCTCCCCCCCCCCTCTCTCTTCTCTCTAAAATGAATAAAGTATTTTAAAAAAAGAAAATATTAAAACTCTGCAATAGGTAATTGGACAAAATACTTAATCACATTACCCACAATAAATAAATATAATTATCAAATCAAACTTATGGAAATATTTTAATATGGTAAACATAAAAATATACATTACTTGATAATATTCTGTTATGTGTACTATAACATTGATGAGTTCTTACTGCTGATAGTAGAAATTTGTACATCTCATTCAGAAAGACACTTCTAAAATACAAAAGTGTTCTCTCTTCTGGTCATTTTTTTTAACTTATTAATATTTCAAATAAGGGAAAACAATATTTATATAAAGCTATTTATTGTAGCATCATTTATAACAATGTGAAAATGAAATCAACTTGAATGTTAACTCGTACTAGATGGAATAGAATGCAGTCATTACAATTTTAATTCTGCAAAGTATAAAACAACATGAGAAGCAATTGTTATGATCTTAAATGAAAAACAGCATTATACAACATTGCATGCATATTATCTATCTACTCAACTATGTTTTGAAAGAATTATATAGTAGCAAAAAAAAAAAAAAAAACCCAGAAAACTGCTTAAGGATAATAGCTAATGCTTATATAGCTCATATTGTGCCGGGCAATATTCTAAAATCTTTATGCATATTAGCTCATTGAATCCTTGCAACTCTATGACTTTCATTTTGTCAATGAGGAATTTGTGCTACAGAGAGGTTAAGCAACTTGCACAAGGTCACATAGCTATTCAGTGCAATTGCCAGTATTTGAACATACACTGTTCAAATAGCATTTACAATTATCCTGTAATTGCCTCATTGTGCTGTATTTCCTGGAACATAGAAGCGGATGTAGTTGTGTTAGGCTATAGTTGTATTAATATTACCATTGCCTTTTATTGCCAATCTTTCTGTAATATGCCTAATTAAACTTGCACTTTTAAAATGTTTGATGGGACACATTTAAGGGCTTCAGGGAGAGGGGTGAAAGTGCGATGGAAATGAAGGCATCATAACCCAGTCTATGCCAAAGGAGACTGTCCACAGGCTACAGGCTGAGAGATCCACCTGTCCTTCTGACCTGATCAGCTGGAAAGCCAGTGTGCAGTCTGCATGAGTATATCGGGGGTAGGGGATAGGAAAGACTGTCATGCATTTTGTTTGGGTCTCTCTCTGATGTCAGACTCAGTGGAAGAACCAAGTATGTCCTGTGGAATCACAGAGTGGGTTGTGATGCAGCTGAGTCAAGTGTTCGGTCCTCCCTGATTCTCCTATATCAACACACCAGGTAGCAAGAATCCCGGACCATGATCATTATTTTGCATCATACAGCAAAGTAAAATGGTACTGAGTATGTTTCTGTTTTCTCACTGAATGCAATAAAAAACATTGCTCCCCAGTTCACTTGGAACAGTATACCAGTTGTCCATAGAGTTTTAGGCTAAGTTATGTATTAAAGCCCATGAAAACTGTATTGACTAAAATTGTATAATTTATCACCAGTTATTGAAAAAGATGAGAATTTGTTGTCAATTGTTTTAGGCTGCAATTGGAGAAAATCAGAATTATATTTTAAAAAGTGCCCATAGATTTTAAAATATCACTAGTAAAAGGCGAAGGATTTATATGATCTGAAAAAAAAAAACAAAAACAAGGGGATGTTGAAGGGAACATGGGGGTAGGGAGGTTGTATTCAGTGGGACACTTGAGTCTATGTAAACATAATAAGTTAAAATTAATTTAAAAATAACATTAGTAAAATAAAAACCATTGGATCTTTTACTTTGTCATCTAAATATAAAACATGCTTTGGTTTTTTGCCAGGAAAGTCAGCAATTCCTGTAATAAAACTGACCCTGGAGGATATGTAAGAACAAGCTGAGGAAAACGTGAATAAAAGAAATCATAAAGAATATGATTGGAGCTATAGTTGTTGATGATGAGGATTAGGTTTGACAAGAAAATATATCCTTTGGGAAATTCTATTAATTCTTAAAAGTAAATTTTACTACACCCTGTACAATTTTTGCAGTGTGTCTCAGTCTGAAAACCTCTTTTTATTAAATTTGGGAAACAGAAGTTTTAATGCTCTGAAATCTACTTTACAGAAAATGTGACTACAAGATTCTAAACATTCAGAAGAAACATTAAAAAGTCTAAGTTTGGAGATGACGTCAGAGTAATGGCGGGGTAGGAAGCGATACCAATAAATCTCCCCCAAAATTCAACAAGATCTTCAACCAGAAACAGAAAAACCTATACTTGGAGCTTCCAGATGCTTCGCAATACACCCAAAGCTATGATTGAGTGAAAAATTGGCTAAATATATAACCAAACCCTGAAGGAAATAAGGAGTAAGAAATGCTCCGCCTTCCTCACTAACCTAAACAGGGCGGCTTTCTCTGGTAACTGTGAATATAGAAACTGAGGCGGGCAAAGGGGGTGAATAGATCCAGGCCGCTGCGGCACAAACGGCCGAACCAGGCTGTGGCACACAGATCCAAGCCGAGGAAAATCTGATCCTGTGGCAACCCGGGCAATACAAGCTAACACTCACGCCAAACCCAAACAAAGAAAGACAAGCGGAGCGGCCATTTTACCCGGTCTCCTGGTCGGTGCGCAGTTAGTGGGAGAGAATTTCTTCCTAGGCCCCGAGAGTGGGTGCCCGTGTTGCCCCACAGAGAGGCAGGGTCAGAGGCCTTTCTGTGGGCCGAGGGCAGAGTCTCTGGGCAGCCCCAGCGCCCTGGGAAAGCCATGCACGGGAGGGAGCGAGAACTAATTCCAACGGTGGAGATTTTCCATGCTGGAGGGTGTTTCACTCAGAGGGAAACGTGGCCGGCCTAATATCCTGGTTTGTGCGCGCAGATAAGGAGTGAGCAATTCCTCCGAGTGCCTCGGCAGTGCGCGCCCGTGTTATTGCACAGAGGGGCAGAGTCAGGGGACTTTGTGTGGGCCAAAGCGGAAGCTCGAACCGCCCCAGCGCCTTGCAAAAGCCGCGCACGGGGACGGAGCGAGACTCAATTCCAATGCTGCAACTTTTCCCTGCGGTTGGGGGTTTCACTCAGAGCGTGAGACTGCTGGCCGGATATCCTGGTCGCAGACAGTGAGTGAGAGTTTCCTCCAAGCGCCCCGGAAGTGGGCGCCCGCTTGTGTTACCGGACAGAGTGGCAAAGCCAGAGGTCTTTGAGTGGGCGGAAAGCCCGCCTGATTATGCTAGCAGCTCTGACTGACTGAGCCTTACCCAGAGCCCTGTGCTGAGTGGAAATAGAGTGGGGAGTTGCCAGCTCTTTGAACCTCTTACTATCCAGGCAGAGGCAGCAGCAACCCCATAGCTGGATTATCAGGCTACTAATTGAGGAAGGAAAGACTAGGAGAAAGGCTCCAGGAACACGGACTCTTTCACTGTCGGAGCCTATAAATGCTAATGAGCTTCGACTGCCAACCAGACTAAAGCACAATACATGACATTGCCATAGAGACTTATCAACTGCAAACCTCTACCTGAGCGTGCCAAAGGGGCAAAACCCGGGGTACAGAGTCACCGACCAGGAAGAGGGAGAGAAAAGAAAAAGTAAGAAGATAACCTCTCAAAATCAAGAATAATCTGCAGACTTTATAACCTATCCCATTTTATTATATTTGTTCGTTTGTTTCTCTTATCTTCATTCTTGATACTTTTTTTTCCTCCTCCAATTTGGCCGATTAACTCTCTACCGGTCTTACTCTCTCCTCTCCTTGAACTACACTACCCATAAGTGTTACATCTCCCATTATCTTTTCTCTTCTCTTCCTTTCTCTCTATGAGGGTTGCACTCCAAAACCCTTAACTCTCTCTCTCTCTCTCTCCTTTCTTTTTTCATCTTTTAGTGGTTCCCTCTTTTTTTCTCTCTCTCTCTTTCTTTTCTTCCTCTATATTAGTTTCTTCCTTTCTCTTTTACATCTCCTCTCATTCAAACCTCAATAACAAACAAATTATCTTATCTGGGACTCAAACCTATGTTTGTGGCATTTTGGGGTTTTTTTACTTCACCTTTTTAACTGACTAGCAGTGCTCCCATCCCTGGCTCTCCATATTATCTAGTTCTTGTTCCACTAAATGCAATAGTAATTTTTTAATTTGTCCCCCCATTTTTCCATTTTCCTCTTATTCCTCTCATCATAACTCTTACACAACCAACACCTAAAAGCAAATCATTTTATTCTTGACCGAAATTTTTTCCTTATTTGCTTTTTGTGGGTCCATACGCTCTTTTTTTTTCTTTTTTCTTTTTTTTTTCTTTTTTTGCCCCTTTATTACTTTTTCCCAATTCAGGCCCTCCATCACAGGCATTGTTTGTTATAATTCACAGTCCACCACAAGATTTTCTCAAGAAAGACGGGACAGGAGAGGAGAGGAAAAAAGGAGGGGGGGAATAATTTCCTTTTTTTAAAAAATTTTTGTTTTATTTTATTTTTCTTTATTTCATTATTAATTTTTTTTAAAAAAACAATTATTTTCGATTTTTTATTTTTTTATTTTTATTTTTTTAACTTTTTATTCTTTATTAAATCTCATTAATACTATCAACAAAACCACCCTCAGATGCCATTAAGGAAGAGAAAATCGAATATCATGGATACAAAAGAAAGAGAGGTAACACAGCTAGATGAGGAAAAATCTATGGAGAAAAAAATTAATATATTGGAAACCTTGGAGCTAAATGACAGAGAATTCAAGATAAAAATCCTAAAAATCCTCCGAGATATACAAGAAAACACAGAAAGGCAATATAGGGAGCTCAGAAAACAACTCAATGAACACAAAGAATATATGTCCAAGGAAATTGAAACTATAAAAACAAATCAAACAGAGATGAAAAACTCAATTCACGAGCTGAAAAACGAAGTAACAAGCTTAGCTAATAGAACAGGTCAGATAGAAGAGAGGATTAGTGAAATAGAAGACAAGCAACTTGAGGCACAACAGAGAGAAGAAGAAAGAGACTCAAAAATTAAAAAAAATGAGATAGCCCTACAAGAATTATCTGACTCCATCAAAAAGAATAACATAAGAATAATAGGTATATCAGAGGGAGAAGAGAGAGAAAATGGAATGGAGAACATACTCAAACAAATAATAGATGAGAATTTCCCAAGCCTGTGGAAAGAACTAAAGCCTCAAGTTCAAGAAGTAAACAGAACTCCAAGTTTTCTTAACCCCAACAAACCTACTCCAAGGCATATCATAATGAAATTGACACAAAACAACAGCAAAGAAAAAATTCTCAAGGCAGCCAGGGAAAAGATAATACAACATATAAAGGAAGGCCCATTAGATTATCATCAGATTTCTCAGCAGAAACTCTACAAGCTAGAAGAGAGTGAACCCCAATATTTAAAGTCCTGAAAGAGAGGAACTTTCAGCCACGAATACTATACCCATTAAAGCTATCCTTCAAATACGAAGGAGAAATAAAAACATTCACAGATACAGAAAAGATGAAGGAATTTATCATAAGAAAAACCCCACTCCAGGAAATACTAAAGGGGGTTCTCCAATCAGATACAAAGAACAAAAAAAAAAACAGAGCCACAAGTAAAAGCTCCAAGAAGAACACAATAAAACCAAATTTAAACTGTGACAACAACAAAAAGAAAGAGGGGGAGAAGATGGAGATTAACAGTAGCAAAGGACGATGGAGTGCAAAAGTACTCACAAAATAGTTCGCTACAATGAACAGGGTAGGGACCCTTTTCATTACTCAAAGGTAACCACCATTGAAAAAACCACCACAGAAGCACATGAGATAAAAAAGATAGCAACAGAGGAAAGATGTATGGAATACAACCAAATAAAAACAAAAGATAGAAAAACGAAAGAGAAGGATCAAACAAGACACAAAACTAACAGAAAGCAATCTATAAAATGGCAAGAGGGAACTCACAAGTATCAATAATTACACTAAATGTAAACGGATTAAACTCACCAATAAAAAGGCACAGAGTAGTAGAATGGATTTAAAAAAAAATCCAACTGTATGCTGCCTATAGGAAACTCATCTAAGTAACAAGGATAAAAACAAATTCAAAGTGAAAGGCTGGAAAACAATACTCCAAGCAAATAACATCCAAAAAAAAGCAGGTGTAGCAATACTCATATCGGATAATGCTGACTGCAAGACAGGAAAAGTACTCAGAGACAAAAATGGCCATTTCATAATGGCTAAGGGGACACTGAATCAAGAAGACATAACAATTCTTAATATATATGCACCAAACCAAGGAGCACCAAAATATATAAGACAGCTACTTACTGATCTTAAAACAAAAACTGACAAAAATACAATCATACTTGGAGACCTCAATACACCACTGACGGCTCTAGATTGGTCATCCAAACAGAGAATCAACAAAGACATAGTGGGCTTAAACAAAACACTAGAGCACCTGGATATGATAAACATCTACAGGACATTTCATCTCAAAGTGACTGAGTATACATTTTTCTCCAGTGTACATGGATCATTCTCAAGAACTGACCATATGTTGAGCCACAAAAACAACATCAGCAAATTCAGAAAAATTGAAGTTGTACCAAGCATATTTTCTGATCATAAAGCCTTGAAACTAGAATTCAACTGCAAAAAAGAGGAAAAAAATCCCACAAAAATGTGGAAACTAAACAACATACTTTTAAAAAATGAATGGGTCAAAGAAGAAATAAGTGCAGAGATCAAAAGATATATACAGACTAATGAACATGACAATACGACATATCAGAATCTATGGGATGCAGCAAAAGCAGTGATAAGAGGGAAGTTCATATCGCTTCAGGCATATATGAACAAACAAGAGAGAGCCCAAGTGAACCACTTAACTTCCCACCTTAAGGAACTAGAAAAAGAACAAAGACAACCCAAAACCAGCCAAAGAAAGGATATAATAAAAATCAGAGCAGAAATAAATGAATTAGAGAACAGAAAAACTATAGAAAAAATTAATAGAACAAGGATCTGGTTCTTTGAAAAGATCAACAAAATTGACAAACCCTTGGCAAGACTTACCAAGGAAAAAAGAGAAAGAACTCGTATAAACAAAATCCAAAATAAAAGAGGAGAAATCACCACGGACACTGTAGATATACAAAGAATTATTGTAGAATACTATGAAAAACTTTATGCCACTAAATTCAACAACCTAGAAGAAATGGATAAATTCCTAGAACAATACAACCTTCCTAGACTGAGTCAAGAAGAAGCAGAGCCCTGGCCGGTTGGCTCAGCGGTAGAGCGTCGGCCTAGCGTGCGGAGGACCCGGGTTCGATTCCCGGCCAGGGCACACAGGAGAGGCGCCCATTTGCTTCTCCACCCCTCTGCCGCGCTTTCCTCTCTGTCTCTCTCTTCCCCTTCCGCAGCCAGGGCTCCATTGGAGCAGAGATGGCCCGGGCGCTGGGGATGGCTCTGTGGCCTCTGCCTCAGGCGCTAGAGTGGCTCTGGTCGCAATATGGCGACGCCCAGGATGGGCAGAGCATCGCCCCCTGGTGGGCGTGCCGGGTGGATCCCGGTCGGGCGCATGCGGGAGTGTGTCTGACTGTCTCTCCCCGTTTCCAGCTTCAGAAAAATGAAAAAAAAAAAAAAAAAGAAGAAGCAGAAAGCCTAAACAGACCTATCAGTAGAGAAGAAATAGAAAAAACCATTAAAAACCTCCCCAAAAATAAAAGTCCAGGCCCTGACGGCTATACCAGCGAATTTTATCAAACATTCAAAGAAGACTTGGTTCCTATTCTATTCAAAGTCTTCCAAAAAATTGAAGAAGAAGCAATACTTCCAAACACATTTTATGAGGCCAACATAACCCTCATACCAAAACCAGGCAAGGATGGCACAAAAAAAGAAAACTACAGACCAATATCTCTAATGAATACAGATGCTAAAATACTAAACAAAATACTAGCAAATTGAAAACAACAACATATTAAAAAAATAATACATCATGATCAAGTGGGATTCATCCCAGAATCTCAAGGATGGTTCAACATACGTAAAACGGTTAACGTAATACACCATATCAACAAAACAAAGAACAAAAACCACGTGATCTTATCAATAGACGCAGAAAAGGCTTTCGATAAAATACAACACAATTTTATGTTTAAGACTCTCAACAAAATGGGTATAGAAGGAAAATATCTCAACATGATAAAGGCCATATATGATAAACCATCAGCTAACATCATATTAAATGGCACTAAACTGAAGGCTTTCCCCCTTAAATCAGGAACAAGACAGGGTTGTCCACTCTCTCCACTCTTATTTAATGTGGTACTAGAGGTTCTAGCCAGAGCAATCAGACAAGACAAAGAAATAAAAGGCATCCATATCGGAAAAGAAGAAGTAAAGGTATCACTTTTTGCAGATGATATGATCCTATACATCGAAAACCCCAAAGAATCCACAAAAAGACTACTAGAAACAATAAGCCAATACAGTAAGGTCGCAGGATACAAAATTAACATACAGAAGTCAATAGCCTTTCTATATGCCAACAATGAAACAACTGAGAAGGAACTCAAAAGAATAATCCCCTTCACAATTGCAACAAAAAAAATAAAATACTTAGGAATAAACATAACAAAGAATGTAAAGGACTTATATAATGAAAACTATAAACCATTGTTAAGAGAAATCGAAAAAGATATAATGAGATGGAAGAATATACCTTGTTCTTGGCTAGGAAGAATAAATATAATCAAGATGGCTATATTACCCAAAGCAATATACAAATTTAATGCAATTCCCATCAAACTTCCAATGACATTTTTTAAAGAAATATAACAAAAAATCATCAGATTTATATGGAACTATAAAAAACCCTGAATAGCCAAAGCAATCGTAAAGAAAAAGTATGAAGCTGGGGGCATAACAATACCTGACTTCAAACTCTATTATAGGGCCATGACAATCAAAACAGCATGGCATTGGCAGAAAAATAGACACTCAGACCAATGGAACAGAATAGAAAGTCCAGAAATAAAACCACATATATATAGTCAAATAATTTTTGATAAAGGGGCCAACAACACACAATGGAGAAAAGAAAGCCTCTTCAATAAATGGTGCTGGGAAAACTGGAAAGCCACATGCAAAAGAATGAAACTGGACTACAGTCTCTCCCCCTGTACAAAAATTAACTCAAAATGGATCAAAGATCTCAACATAAGACCTGAAACAATTAAGTACATAGAAGAAGACATAGGTACTCAACTCACGGACCTGGGTTTTAAAGAGCATTTTATGAATTTGACTCCAATGGCAAGAGAAGTGAAGGCAAAAATTAATGAATGGGACTACATCAGACTAAGAAGTTTTTGCTCAGCAAGAGAAACTGAGAACAAAATAAACAGAAAGCCAACTAAATGGGAAATGATATTTTCAAACAACAGCTCAGATAAGGGCCTAATATCCAAAATATACAAAGAACTCATAAAAGTCAACAACAAACAAACAAACAATCCAATAAAAAAATGGGAAGAGGATATGAATAGACACTTCTCCCAGGAATACAAATGGCCAACAGACATATGTAAAGATGCTCATCTTCTTTAGCTATTAGAGAAATGCAAATCAAAACGGCAATGAGATACCACCTCACACCTGTTCGATTAGCTGTTATTAGCAAGTCAGGTAATAGCAAATGTTGGAGAGGCTGTGGAGAAAAAGGAACCCTCATACACTGTTGGTGGGAATGTAAAGTAGTACAACCATTATGGAAGAAAGTATGGTGGTTCTTCAAAAAACTGCAAATAGAACTACCTTATGACCCAGCAATCCCTCTACTGGGTATATATCCCAAAATCTCAGAAACATTGATACGTAAAGACACATGCAGCCCCATGTTTATTGCAGCATTGTTCACAGTGGCCAGGACATGGAAACAACCAAAAAGCCCATCAATAGATGACTGGATAAAGAAGATGTGGCACATATACACTATGGAATACTACTCAGCCATAAGAAATGATGACATCGGAACATTTACAGCAAAATGGTGGGATCTTGATAACATGATACCAAGCGAAATAAGTAAATCAGAAAAAAACAGGAACTGTATTATTCCATACGTAGGTGGGACATAATAGTGAAACTAAGAGAAATTGATAAGAGTGTGGTGGTTATGGGGGCGGAGGGGGGAATGGGAGAGGGAAAAGTGGTGGGGAGGGGCACAAAGAAAACAAGATAGAAGGTGACAGAGGACAATCTGACTTTGGGTGGTGGGTATGCAACATAATTGAACGACAAGATAACCTGGACTTGTTATCTTTGAATATATGTATCCTGATTTATTGATGTCACCCCATTACAAAAATAAAATTATAAAAAAAAAAGTCTAAGTTCAAATCATCAAATGAATAAAGCATCTGGACTTGCAGACATTTTACTTTGAATTTACCCACAGGCTGAATTTCAAGCAAAGATTTGCTGAAATTAAGAAGAAACTTATATGGCTAAATATTTCAAGAACTAAGTAGTTTATAGAACATGTTTTTAAAAGATTATTTTTAGTGTGAATAATTTAATTCCTTTCTTCTTTCCCACCCCAATTTTCTTTCTTTTGGCATAGATAACCTCTTATTCCAAAATAGATGTAGAAATATAGTGTCTCCTCAAGCTGAGTACTCATCTTCAAGTTTCTTCTTAAATTTTCCATTCATGTGATCTCACTTCTGAATCTTTTTGACAACTTCAAAAATCCTATCCTATCGTCTGGGAGATACTTCAGTAAGAGGTAATTAGGAAAAGAAAAATTTGAGAGCTGGGAATAGAAACAGGAAGTAAGACAAAAGTTATGGCAGGAGTTGAATCTTTTGTAGTAAAGTCCCGAGGGAAGTAAAGGAAGCTGTAGGCAAGCAAAGTCAGATGGGATCCACACTTCCACATCTGTGAGAAGGCTTATGCAGAGCTGTGCAAGCCACAGCCCAAGGGACTTGAGGCTCTCACTTGGGGCCTAACAGGACATAAGAAGTCTCTGGAAGTTAACAGATCAGAGTTGAAAAAATTCAAAAGCATTTTGGTCTGAAGGGCCAGTCAGAGAACAACTATGTCTCTCAGTGGGTAGCCCATTTGCGACAATTCAAAATGACTTTATAGATTTTAATGAGACTTCAAGAGAAAATCCAACATGTCTTAAGGCCGTCAAGGTCTGGTAAAAAAAAATTATTGTATTGTATTCACTAGTACTAATTTTCAGGGTGTAGCATGACATCGATATGATCTTGAAGTCATAGAGGCTTGAATTTATTGTCCTATTTTTTCTATAAGGTCTTAAATTTCTCAACTGAAGATTCTCTTAGTTTTTCATTTGTGGTTGGGAGGGATCTGCTTTTGGTTGACAGAGGGAAAGAGATACTAAATGGCTAGGAACTGCTAGGTCTTACAAGGGCAGATTTACTAGTTTACATTTTTATTGAAGCTATCAATATGTACTGTGATGTAGACTGCACCACGAAGAACAGAACAAAGCAAAACAAAAACTAGACCTCTTTATGAAAAAAGGGACATTTCCTAAAGTCTCAACCTAAAATAACTGTCATAAAGTATGGTAAACATATAAAATTGATTATTATTCAGAAATTTTTAAAGTATTATTGACAAAGATTTTGAAACATGGGGAAATCCACACATATTAATATTGTATTGGGTAATAAAAAGAGAACAAATTGACAAATTGTTTATAAAATGCTATGCTAACATCAGAAAATGATGAGAATAAATCCTAGAATTTAACTTTTTTTTTTTAGAATTTAACATTTTTAAAAGATTTTATTTATTCATTTTAGAGAGAAGAGAGAGAGAGAGAGAAGGGGGAGAAGCAGGAAGCATCAACACCCATATGTGCCTTGACTGGGCAAGCACAGGGTTTAGAACCGGTGATCTCAGATTTCCTTGTCAACACTTTATCCACTGTGTCACCACAGGCCAGTTGAATTTAATGTTAAAGTTATGTGTTTAATGCTAAAGAGTGAGATTATTAATGATTAGTATAGGGTGGAATAAAAGTATGTTTACAGTTGTTTTTATGGAAAATAATATAAGAATAAACTGTTTCACATACTGACAACTATAAACCTACATTTGTCCCACCCTGTATGTTACATTTTATTTTTCTGAATTTTCCAAATTTTCTCATGCATTTTTTTTAGCTCAGAAAAAAAATCCCAAATGTCTGATGAAGTTCAAAAATTCTAAATGCTCAGTTTCTCAGGTGCCATGGACATACTTGTAAATTAAAGCATCTACAAGAAGGTTAAGACAGCAGGAGTTTCTGTTCAGGATATAGAACAGCCTTTCTGGTAGTCTTTCCATCATAAATGTCACAATGTTCCAAGAAGGATGTTTCTCACTCTGTCCCACCCCATGGTTATATTGAATCAGTATGGGCTATATGGTTAGATAAGTTGCTCAGCTTTTGAATAATTGAGTCATTTATTTTTCATAATCATAGGCAACTGATTGGCTAGTTTGTATTTGATTCAATTGCATTGTACATTGAACATCTAGACACATGAGCCATAACAAAAGAGATTTCCCTAGATGTCAGTTCAATACTTTGCCCACATTTTACAGATGAGAAAATCAAGATCCAAGGAAGTTAATCAACTTGTAAGGTCGGTGGATAATGGGGAAAGGAAAGGTCTGCAAACTTTGGCTGGGACGACCACAACCAAGCGCGCCAAAAGAAACTTCCCAGGAGCCCTTTGGGAAAAAGCGACCATCTGCAAGCCATTGAAATTTCACCACGTCATATTAGCTCAACCACCCTAGGAACCCTTTAAATATCTCCCACACAGGTCACCACTTGCGACTTCCCTGGCCTCCATCTTTCCTCGGGGCCAGGGAACTTTGCCAGGTGGGATGCATGCTCTGTACTCAATAAAGCCTTTTGTTATTCCACACTTCGTGGCTCAGGCCCCTTCCTTCCTTCTCAGCTGGGAAAAATACCTTACACAACTGGCTCCCAGACAGAGTCTGATTAGTGAGAGAGGAAGACAACATGTCATCAATCCTGATGTGGCAGTGACAGGATGTATAAAGCAAAAAATAACAGATAAAAATGGTTAACTTAATTTAAAAGTTAGTTTCTCTATTTATGTAAGATTGCTTAAAACAATTCATCTTTTACGGTCATGAAAACAAGGTATATTTGGCCCTGGTCAGTTGGTTCAGTAGTAAGTGCTGGCCTAGTGTGTGGATGTGCCAGGTTTGATTCTTGGTCAGTGAATGTAGGAGAAGCAACCATTTGCATCTCCACCCTCACCCTCTCCCTTCTTTCTTGCTATCTCTCTCTTTCCTTCCTGCAGCCATGCTAAGCTAGAGCAAGTTGGCCCTGGGTGCTGAGGATGGCTCCATGGCCTCCACTTCAGGTGCTAAAATAGCTCAGTTGCCAAGCAATGGAGCAATGGCCCCAGATGGGCAGCACATCACCTGGTAGGGGGCTTGTCAGGTGGATCCCGGTGGGGATGCATGTGGGAGTCTGCTTCTGCCTCCCCACTTCTCACTTAAGAAAAATTAATTAATTAATTAATTATATAAATAAATAAAACAAGGTATATTTGGTCAGAGGAAAGGGTAAGAAGGATAAGACTCAGCAACTATGGGCATAGGAGATAAAAATCATCATAAGTTTGTGTGATTCAAATTTAAACTATGCCTGATAAATTTGTAGTATAAGTTCTTCTATTCTGTGAGATTGGCTCATGCTGACTTGGGCAAACAAAGTTCAGCTTGATATCTGCAATGACAAGCAGCATCAGCATGACCTGGGCTCTTCATAGAAATGCACATTTTCAGGCCTACCCCAGACCTGCTGCATCAGAAATTCTGGAGATGGGGGCCCAGCAAAATGTGTTTGAAGAAGTCCTGCAGATGATTCTCATGCCCTCAGTGTAAGGGCCACCTCCATATAAATTATTTCCTTAAAAATAAAAAGGGAAAAATGATTTTCAGGTTATATAGGCCAGAGCTCTTAAAAGGTCACTAAAACAGAATGAACCTAGTAATCTAGTGCTTACACATTTGGTAACTAAGTTTAAGAAGCAAAGTATAAGCTGCCCCATTGAATTTGAATTTTAGATAAAGAACTATTTGGTTAGTGTAAGTATGTTCTATACAATAGTTGGTACATACTTACATATTTTATGAACAAATAAACACACACACACACCACACACGTTATTGATCTGAAACTCAGATTTAACTGAGAGTTCCGTATTTTTGTTTGCTAAATCTGGCAGCCCTGTTAGCCTGCCCTACAATCACACTCTAAGAGGAAGAAGTGAGTGGCTGCTCCTTAGATGGGCCTGGGCAGTCTCTCTTACTTTGATTCTATAGCAAGTCAAGCTGGAAAGAAAGCACCATGCCTGTGCCTTTTATAAGCACTTAATTACATGCTGTGATTTGAGAAAACAGTAATTACTATACTTCACATTACTTGTTTATTTTGTATCACAGAAAAAGATAATGCCTTTTTCTCTCTTTTAACCTAATAGCCTATTAGGAAAGCACAAGGTATCCTCCCCATTTAGACCCTCCAGGGAATCTGAGAAAATTAGGCCAAGTGAGAGAAAATAAGATAGAGGTTGGCAAGGATGATTTATAAAAGAACAGAATAAAAGCCAGCGTGCCTTGAAAGAGCAGGGGTGATGTTTTTGGTCAAGGTGTGTGTATGTGTGTGTACACAAGGTGTATGCTTGAATGAGAGATGAAAGATTCATAGAAGAATAGGAAACATGCTTATTAGGTTCCTGGTGGTGTCATGCATGGTACATGACTCTTTACATAAATTATGTTTTATCTTGATGTTATTGCAGAAACATTCTTTGAGAAAGGAATGTTGGAGATGAGAGGGTTTAGCACCCATGTTATTTGAGCCCTCTGTATGCTACTTGTGCTTCTTCAGAAGTCATTTTCTCTGTCTTGCCCACTTAGATAAAGGAGCACACCTACTTGTATTTACCACCTGTGCCCTTCCTTCAAGGAGACATAAATACCTTTTGAAAAGAGAGAAAATTTGGCCTGACCTGTGGTGGTGCAGTGGATAAAGCATCGAACTGGAACGCTGAAGTTGCTGGTTCGAAACCCTGGGCTTGCCTGGTCAAGGCACATATAGGAGTTGATGTTTCCTGCTCCTCCCTTTCTCTCTCTCTTGCTCTCTTTCTCTCTAAAATGAATAAATAAAAAATAAAAATAAAAAAAGATTTAAAAAAAAGAAAGAAAATTTGTTCTAAAGTATAAGGAGTTTAAAATTAAATTCTGAGTTTTCCCTGAGTGAGAATACTTTAACAACAAGCTGCCTTGAGTGATTCCATGAGACACAGTAGAAATAGAGAGAGACTCGGCTGAAAGTCACTTGTGATTTAATCATCCTGTTAAGTGCCCTGACTTCCAGGTTATTGGAATTATAAGGCACTGTGAAAATTACAGTAGACATATTCCTTATTGACCAGTTTACATAAATATGTATTTCTTAGCTAGTAATTTTGAATGTTTTTTCTAGTATATGTATACTTTTGCTACTAAGATTAAGGAGAAAAACATAAATAGCCAAATGCCAGTTTTAGCCCTTCCCTCTGAAGTACTGGAGAATTTAAAATGGGAGAGTGAGTCATGGATGGGTCAACATGGAGACCAAATAGCCTCTGCCATGTCCAGCTGCCAGCAGCCCTCCAGGACAGGAGTAACTGACAGTGGAAAAGGGATTGCAGTCACATTTCTGGTGATGCCCAACAGTGAGTAAACATTCTTATTGAATGACAAATGAACAGCCAGGAAGTGAGATTGGGGCAATGGGAGAACAGAAAGGTGAGAAAGGAAAGAGGGTGTCTCCCTTGTGTTGATTTAAGGAGGAGCAGGTCAGGACTCTTACATCATTTGTAACTTTATATAAAATTTAACCACTACATTATATCTGTTTTCAAAGCAGCTTCCCTAGCAATTAGTTTAGCTGCAATTTGGGGATCACTGACATAGCTCCCAGTTTTTCACCAGCCATTAACCAAGCAGATGTTTGGGAAAAATTATTTTTCCTAAACTAATTCAAATTTAGGCATCACTTTTATGGGTGCTTAAATTGTTCTTGTTATTTCCCCTTCCCTACCAAAGATGTTGTTTTTATGATTTATAACTGAGCAACAAATGATTGCTTGACATATGATTTTATTTGCTTAACTGGATCTAGATATAATTTAGTTTAATCTGCAAAAAAAGCTGGGAGAAATAAGAACAGTTGAAAGTTTCCAAAAGCCTACAAAATATAATTTTTTTTAATTTTACTTAGACAATTAATTTTAGTGGGGTGACATTGATTAATTAGAGCAGTAGTCCCCAACCTTTTTTGGGCCATGGACTGGTTTAATGTCAGAAAATATTTTCATGGACTGGCCTTTAGGGTGGGACAGATAAATGTATCACGTGACTGAGACAAGCATCACAAGTGAGTCTTAGACAGATGTAACAAAAGGAATCTGGTCATTTTAAAAAAATAAAACATCGTTCAGACTTAAATATAAATAAAACAGAAATAATGTAAGTTATTTATTCTTTCTCTGCAGACTGGTACCAAATGGCCCACAAACCAGTACTGGTCTGTGGCCCAAGGGTTGGGGACCACTGAATTAGAGTACATAGATTCAAAGAAAACATTTCCAGATCATTTTGACATTTGATTTATGTTGTATACCCACCACCCAAAGTCAAATTGTCTTCCATCACCTTTTATGGTTTTCTTTATGCACCTCCCTGCACCTTTCCTCTTCCTCCTCCTCCCTTCCCCTCCCCCTGGTAACCCCTGGACTCTTATTCATGTCCATGAGTCTCAATTTTATGTGCCACCTATGTATGGAATCATACAGTTTTTTCTCATTTTTCTTATTTCACTCAGTATAATGTTATCAAGATCCATCCATGTTGTAGTAAATGATCCTATGTCATCATTTCTTATGGCTGAATAGTATTCCATAGTATATATGTACCACATCTTCTTTATCCGGTCACCTATTGAAGGGCTTTTTGGTTGTTTCCATATCTTGGCTACCGTGAACAATGCTGCAATGAACATGGGGCTGCATGTGTCTTTACATACCACTGTTTTTGAGTTTTAGGGGTCTATACCCAGCAGAGGGATTGCTGGGTCATATGGCAGTTCAATTTTTTGAGGAACCATTTTTTGAGGAACCATTATACTTTCTTCCCTTTTATGGTTGCAACAAAAAAATAAAATAAAATACCTAGGATTAAACATAACAAAGGATGTAAAGGACCTATATAATTAAAACTACAAAGCATTCTTAAGGGAAATAAAAATGATACAATAAAATGAAAAAACATTCCTTGTTCTTGGATAGGAAGAATAAATATAGTTAAAATGTCCATATTACCCAAAGCAATATACAAATTTAATGTAATTCCCATCAAAATTCAAATGTCTTTTTTTAAAGAAATGAAACAAAAAATCATTAGGTTTGTATGGAACTATAAAAAAACATTGAATAGCCAAAGTAATTCTAAGGAGAAAGAACAAAGCTGGGGGCATTACAATACCTGACTTCAAATTATATTATAGAGCCATGATAATCAAATCAGCATGTTATTTGCAGACCAATGGAACAGAATAAAAACCCCAGAAATAAAACCACATATATATGGTCAAATCATCTTTGATAAAGGGGCCAACAACACACAATGGAGAAAAGAAGGCCTCTTCAATAAATGGTGCTGGGAAAACTGGAATGCCACATGCAAAAGAATAAAACTCAACTACAGTTTGTCTCCTTGTACCAAAATTAGTTCAAAATGGATCAAAGACCTAAATATTCAATATGAGATATGAAACAATAAAGTACATAGAAGAAAACATAGGTACTAAACTCATGGACCTTGGTTTTAAAGAGCACTTTATCAATTTGACTCCAAAGACAAGAGAAGTGAAGGCAAAGATAAATGAATGGGACCACATCAGACTAAGAAGCTTCTGCTCAGCAAGAGAAACTGACAACAAAACAAACAGACAGCCAACTAAATGGGAGATGGTATTTTCAAACAACAGCTCAGATAAGGGCCTAATATCCAAAATATACAAAGAACTCACAAAACTCAACAACAAACAAGCAAATAATTTAATAAAAGAAATGGGAAGAGGATGTGAATAGACACTTTTCTCAGGAGAAAATACAAATGGCCAACAGATATATGAAAAGATGCTCATCTTCACTAGCTATTAGAGAAATGCAAATCAAAACTACAATGATATACCACCTCACACCTGTTAGATTATCTATTAACAACAAGACAGGTAATAAGTGTTGGAGAGGCTGTGGAGAAAAAGGAACCCTCATTCACTGTTGGTGGGAATGTAAAGTAGTACAACCATTATGGAAGAATGTATAAATTATTTTTTAACTTTTTATATTCCACTTCTACTAAATAAACACCAGTATTTGAAATTAATTGGATGTGAGGCCCTGGAAAGTTGGCTCAGCAGTATAGCATTGGCCTGGTGTACAGAAGTCCCAGGTTCAAATTTCCAGTCAGGGCACACAGGAAGAACAACTCATCTGCTTCTCCACCCCTCCTCCTTCTCTCTCTCTCACTCTCTCTTCCCTTCTCACATTCAAGCCATGGCTTGAATGGTTCAAGCAAGTTGGCCCCAGCACTGAGGATGGCTCCATGGCCTCACCTTACATGCTGCAGGACTCAGCTGCTGAGCAAAGGAGCAGCGGCTTCAAAAGGGCAGAGCATGCTCTGTAGGGGGCTTGCTGGGTGGATCCCGGTCGAGGCGCATGTGGGAGTCTGTCTCTCTGCCTCCCTGCCTCCCTGCCTCCCTGCCTCTCACATAGTAAAAAGAAAAAAAATTGGTTGTAAAATTTATGATATAGCTGAT
Organism: Saccopteryx bilineata; assembly: GCF_036850765.1. Lineage (NCBI taxonomy): Eukaryota > Metazoa > Chordata > Mammalia > Chiroptera > Emballonuridae > Saccopteryx > Saccopteryx bilineata. Next base: position 198,567,590 of record NC_089491.1, read on the forward strand.
AATATTTTCCAAATATACATACTTGCCTTTTATATCAGTGACAGTCTTGATGTACTGTGTATACATGGCCACACATGGATTTATATATGTAAATACATTTTTGTAAATAGGTATACACAAACATATATGTTTAAATGTTATATATGTATACAAGTAAATATATACATATGTTTGTAACATTGTAATTGCTCAATAAATAGTAGTCATTATTATTACTGAGTACAGTAAAACCCCATTATGATGTGGGACATGGAATCAAAAAATCCAAATGTGGAGTCACTTTGTTGTGCAGTGAATTTAAAAAATAACCATATTTTCAGCTGGTCTGTAATGTCTCCCAAAAGAAAAGAATTAAAAGAGTGAAATTCTATTTTACCTATATTGTAAAGTAAAACAGTTCCAAAAAGATATCACTTCCTCCTGAATTTAAAAAGTAGAGCCAACCACTAATTGCATTAAATGTTAGCAAGCATAGTTAGAGAGGTTTATCTTGTATACTGATTAGTTGAAAATTATGATTCATGCATATTTATTTTAGTTGTTAAACCAGATTATTCAACTTACTAGTTATACCTCATTTCTTAAATGTTTAATACAAGTGAAATAATTATTTTTACTTCATTAAAAGTACATTCTGATTTTTGCCCTTAGGCCAGATCAATATGACATCCTTAATACTGGCTGAAAAGTGAAAATTTCATTAAAGAGTCAATGGTGAGGATAGACCTTCTGTGACATAGCAAAGATGGCTGAAGTTAAACTCTTTGTGGTGGTCAAGGTCCTCCACAGACAAAAATCTTAGTGGCATATGAAAATGACCAATTGATGCAAGAAATTTTTCTAACTCAGAATCAGAATTGAATGAGTATGTCATCATATGGTAAGAAAGAGCCTCATCTATATTTTGTTGATATAGCCAAAGAGTTTCTGTTTCTTTAAACATAGGCATCTATCTTCTTTGAAAAATCAGATGGGAAGTTCTATTTAAATATTACTCATGTTGCAGGTTCTGTGAAAAAAATTGCATAAACAGTTGCCTAAGCTGATTAAAATTATGTATTATATACAAATTAAAACTATTGACCATTTAGGGGAACAATCACAAAACTCTACAATGCACCAGCACAGAATCCCATCAGTGCATTCTGCCTGAGCCAAAGCCAAATGACTCTTTTGATTCCTATAGTTCATTAACTTCCAAGCTGGGTATTAATGATGATAACATTTAGCTTTTGCAGTGTGTTGAGGTCTCCTCTCCCTTTTGGTTTTTAAAAAATAAATGGACATTTTACATCCAGGACATGGACAGAAATTTTACAGCTCTGTCTTTAGTACATTATACACACACACACACACACACACACACACACACACACACATTCACCATATTTCCCCATGTATAAGACGCACCTTAATTTTGGGGCCTGAAATTTGAAAAAAAAATGTATTTTATAAAGTTATTCCCTGATTGATTAATGTCACCCCATTAAAATTAATTAAAAAATAAATAGAGTTATTGAACTTGTTTTAATCATCATAAAATTCATACAATTCCTCATCACTGTCAAAACTCCCATCCATTAGTTCATCCTCATCTGTGTCTGATGATGAATCATTGTCTTCATATATTGCCTCATCCTCAGTTCCATCTATGGCATTTGAAATGCCATACTTCTTAAATGACTTGACAACAGTCTCAATCTTGATATTATCCCAGGTACAAACTTCTCCTATAGTTGGTTCCTTCATTCTTCCTACTGGGGTCAAATTGTCCCCAGAAGACTTCATCCATTGGTTCCATTCATCTCTCATGGCAGCTTTGAAGGGTTTGTTAACACTGACATCAAGTGGTTGGAGCTGGGAGGTCCAGACTCCAGGTACGATGGCAAGTTTTGTTTTTTGCTCTGCAGCAATATTCTTTGTGTTTTTTGTTATGTGTGCCCTGAACTGATCAAGCACCAGTAGGGCAGGTTTGTGTAAGAGCCCACCTGGTCTCCTTCTCCAAACTTTCTGAAACCAGATCTTCATCCCACCCTGTTCCATTCAGCCCTTGTCATGAACGTGGACAATCACTCCTCAAGGAATGTCTTCTTTTGGCATTGGTTTGCATTTGAAAATCAGCATAGGAGGCAGCTTGGTTCTACCAGCACAACAAGCTAGAACAGCTGTATAATGGCTCTTTTCCTGTCCACTTGTCTTCACAGTTACAGTTTTCATCCCCTTCTTATCAACAGTTCTGTTATTTGGGACATCAAAATGAAGGGGGACTTTGTCCATATTTGCAATCTGTCCCAACTCAAACTGATGTGTTTTCTGACATTGAATGACAAAACAATGAAATTCATGGTTCTTCTGCTCACAGCTTTCAGGCATATTTTGGGCAAGTCTGATGCATGTACTCATGCTTAGTCCATTCTGTTTCATGAATTGGCTTATGTATGACCAATTGTGTCCTCCTTTGAAATCAGTAACTTCTTTTTCATCAGCAATTCTATTCTTCTTGCCTCATGCTGAACCATCTTTGTGGACACAGGAATTCCAATTGCCCTTTACTCTTCAATCCATATCTTCAATTCCCTCTCTAAATCAGGCCATGTTGCTGACTTGCCTCTCTGGCCTTCTTCTGCTGTGGTGTTTTCAGTAGGGTTTCTTCTTCCCATATCAAGTCTCGGATTGATTTCTCAGTTGGAGAAGGACCAAACTTACGTTCAGCAGCTTGATTTCCATTCACTTTTGCAAACTGGATCACTTTTAACTTGAATTCAGCACTGTATGAAAATCTTTTCTGAGCCATTTCTGGGCAGAACATGGCAAAACATTACCTAGCATAATAGGCCAGTAACAAGTGTGAAACGAGCACAAAGACAACAAGCGTAAAAAAGCAGAAAATGCAAGTAAAAAAAATCTACAACCATTAATGTGGACGCACCCAGCGTTTAGACCTCAAATATTTTGAAAAAGGGTGCATCTTATACATGGGGAAATACAGTATGACCTTAAGGAACAAGTCCCAGCCTTCCCTTGTCAGTCAAACAGTAACAGACTTCTCAAATTTGACTTTTGGTTCCAAGAAAATTTCAGGAAACTCTTTCTTCCTGCTCCCTCACTCTTTCTGGGTCATCAGGCTATCTCTCCATCTTCTCAGGATGGCGCAGCAGTCTCTGAGAGGCAGGAGATGTGGAGAAAATCTGAGGAGCCCTCCACCTGGGTGAAAATGCCCAGTCACACACTTATTTCTCTGTGGGATTTTGAATGATTACTTCTTTTCTGAGGGTCAGTTTCCTCATCTGTAAAATAAGAATAACACTTAGTCCCAGGCACCTACTAAGCATGCAATAAATATTAGTGTGTGTGGGGGGGGGCATTCCAGAAATATCTGAGGAGCTACATTTTGGTAGAGTAGAAAGAGAGGTGCTTTTGGAACCTAAGCAATTGATTGTGAGCTTTGGGGCCTGTAACTAAACTTCTCTGGCAACTGACTTTCTCATAGGTAAAATGGAAAATATGTATAATTACCTCACTGATTTAAGAGGAGAAAATAAAGTAAGATACTTATGGGCTACATTGCTGAGAAAGCATGGTTTTTGCATCCAATGGAAGGTTTGATCCCAGCTCATTTACTTATTAGCTCTGTGATTTTGAGCAAATTACTCTCTTTCTGTCTCCATATTTGTGAGACAAGTCACCATATAACTCCTTCATTGCTGAGTTGCCATGTAGATTTAGAGGGTTTTTTTTTTGTACTTTTCTGAAGCTGGAAATGGGGAGAGACAGTCAGACAGACTCCCACATGCACCCGACCGGGATCCACCCGGCATGCCCACCAGGGGGCGACGCTCTGCCCACCAGGGGGCGATGCTCTGCCCCTCCGGGGCGTCGCTCTGTTGCAACCAGAGCCACTCTAGCGCCTGGGACAGAGGCCAAGGAGCCATCCCCAGTGCCCGGGCCATCTTTGCTTCAATGGAGCCTCAGCTGAGGGAGGGGAAGAGAGAGACAGAGAGGAAGAAGAGGGGGAGGGGTGGAGAAGCAGATGGATGCTTCTCCTGTGTGCCCTGGCCAGGAATCGAACCCAGGACTTCTGCATGCCAGGCCAACACTCTACCACTGAGCCAACCGGCCAGGGTAGAGTTAATTTCTATAAAATTACCTATGACTGATAAGGACTTAATAAATGGCAGATGCATTGTTTTGTAAAATATTCTGTAATCTATATAGCACTATGAAGATATGTGCTTACAACTTCACCATTACTATTTCTTCTCCTGGAAGATGGGCTAGTAAGCTCTTCCCCACAATCCCCATTGCAGCCTGTAAAAAACTTTGATAGTTGCTACTTCCCAGGAATGCTGGGGGTACATACCATGAACTTTGGAACTTAAAGTTCTCATCACTTATGAAATCTCAGAAACACAAAGAAGGCATTGCTTTAGGAAAATAGCCCTTCCAACAATCTGCCCTTCTGCAGTATCAGAAATCAGACTAGTTTGACCAAGCAGTGGTACAATGGATACAGCATCAACCTGGATGCTGAGGACCCAGGTTAAAAACCCCAAGGTCACGGTCTTGAGCACAGGCTTACCAGCTTGAGCGTGGGGTCACTGGCTTGAGTGTGGGATCATAGATATGACCCCATGGTCACTGGCTTGAGCCCTAGGTCACTGGCTCAGCTGGAGCACCCCCCCCCATCAAAGCACATATGAGAAAGCAGTCAATGAACAACTAAAGTGCCACACTATGAGTTGATGTGTCTCACCTTTCTTCCTTCCTGTCTGTCTCTGTCTGTCTCTTACACTAAAAAAATAAATAAATCAGACTAAATCAGAATTATTTATCTCACACAGGAGAAGACTCAGAAAAGGTAATCCAGAGCTGGTCTAGCCACCCAAAAACACCATCAGAGGCAAGCCTTCTTCTATCTACCTGTTGTTTCTTCCATAGTGTGCAGCTTTTTCTGCATGGCTCCTGTGCAAACATAGTCCAGGAAGGAAGAAGAGGGTAGTGGGACAGCAAATTCTATTTGTCTCAGAGGCCAGAGATAGGTTATTTAGCCACCCCTAGCTGCACAGGAATCTGAAGGAAACATTTAATTGGACATATTGTTACACCAAATGGAATCAGGATTCTAGTAGGCAAGAAGAAGGGGAGAGTAGATATAGTTTGGCAGCTAACATTGTCAGCCACAGTGGTCTGGACTCCTGAAGGGTGTGCCAGTGAAAATGAACTGGTGACACCTCTAGCAAGCAGAGGTCTGTTTGGGTTGCTTTCAGAGATGAATTTACACTGAGAATTCTAGTAATTCTAAGATTCAGATTATCTTCTTCTTTTAATGTTATTGTTGTGTATGTGTGCTAAGAACAGATAACAGGAGTTCTGCCTTCTTACATTTTTAAGTTGCAGTACTGTTACATGTGGGATAAAGTACTGTTTACTTTCCTTGCTTTACTTACAGGAAATGGGAATGTGAATCTGCAGTTGAGAAAAGCAGTTCATATTTATGGTGATTGATTTGGTTTGGTGTAATCATTTTTTATTTCCTGAGATTTGCAACAGCCTCAGCTGTTCAGCTGACATGCTTCTCTCAGCTGCTCTGTCACACTGGTCCATGGCTTGAGATCTGTCTCTCCAAGGTAATTTGTAAACATTCCCCATTCCAGCCTAGACCCCTTTCTGGGCTCTTTGTTGCAGTTTATGGAAACCCTGCTATGCAGAGCCCAGCAGGCAGGGTAACAAGCAGTAGCTGGCATTTCATGGTTGGAGCTGCACTCTTCAATGTGAAGAGGAGAGCACTTGACTGAAATATAAATCCTACTCAAAATAAGTTTGGCCTAACTTCACACAGGCCATAGGTACACCTATGAATTCTCTGCCTAGGAAGGGAAGATAAATCAAATACATAAAACTGGCACCATAAATACAGAAAATAAAAGTTAACATCCTTAGCAGGTCTGAGTGATAGAAGTCCACCTAAGAAAAGTGTCTCTTATGGATTGCCAGAGGGGATCTCAAAAGGGGGGTGAAGTCACTTTCTTGATATTATAGAGGCTTTTAACACAAGGGAAAATAAAAAGTATACTCTACTGGTCTTGACACGGTGGCTTAAGTTTGTATATTAGTTTTTTAATGTCCTTATTCAATTATGGGTGTTATATATAATAAGTGACTAATTGATTAGACTTTATCTTCCCTAGCACTTGATCAAATTAGTTCTATAAAATTTTGCTAAGTTGACAGTTTCCAGGGAGCAGAAATCGGGCTTTCTTCCTCTATCCAAGGACCTGGCATGATTCGGTGTCTGAACACAGAGTAGGTGTCAATGCATGTTGGCTTGAGTTAATGGAGAGAAGGGGATGGGAGGATAAAAAAGAGAAAGGTTTGAGGAAGGCCATGTTAACAGGGCAGATACTGCTCTCAGGGCAAGCCCTGGAGGCTATGAGGAAACTGCATATCTGAGAAATGGTAAAGCAAGAAGGCTGTAGCTGTTCATAGAAAACAGGAGACCTTTTGCATAAATTTGGCAAGAACTATACTACCCCTTGATTCCATCAAAGTGAAGATTGGGAGAGAACTGTGCAGTGCCACAGGAAAATAGCAAACACCAGGAGAAAGATAAAATTTGTCACCAGGTACAATGCTGGCATCTGCTTTGGATTTATTTTAAATAAGGTAGGTCTTATTACAGTGATTAGCCTCACTGTGAGAGTTTTGCTACAGATACTGGAGTTCCCAAGACAAGAGAGCATGTGTTGAATAGAAAGATAATTCTAAGCCTCCATGTTTCTCTAGGGCCCCTTTTCAGTACATTATTCTTGCCCAGATTCGTAAGTATTGAGCTAATATAATGTTTTAATTGCTCTGGTTCCTCTCTACACAGTAATAAAATGTAAATCATACCTCTAATTAATTTTATGTTTTGATTAAGTGATATAAAAGTCCCTTCCACCTTTTATTTTATTCATGCATACTTTTAGAGTGTATTCTTTTTAAGGTCTAAGAATGAGGTGTTGATCCTTATGCTTTTATGAATAGTAAGTTTGCCCCACCCTTTCCTTCTGCCAGTGTTCACTCCCTCCACCTCTGTGAACTTTTGGTCCTCTAAAATTAGACCTCTGAATCAGAAACATATATTTATTTAAGATTTTTAATATAAGTTTGATATAAATGGCAAACATCCTGTGCTAACTCATTGCTTTGCTCACACACTATATACATATACATATACAGATACAGATACATATACAGATACATATACATATGCATATACAGATACATATACAGATACATATACATATGCATATTCAGATACAGATACATATACAGATACAGATACATACTGTGGGGCAGCTGTGTTAGGCTTGCTCACTGGTTTACCAGCTACAAGCCCTTTGCTTGATTAGTGCTTGAGCATCTGGCTGAGCCACGTGTGTATGGCCTACATAAGGTTGCTTGTGCTCAGGGGGATTGTGGATGGTGGACTGCCTGCCCTCCATTGTGAGGGGCTATTTTGCTGTTTGTTTGCCTGAGAGGTGGTTTCCCCTATCTGTGAGCTTGTACACCATTGTGAGACTCTATTAAATGCAATTGCCCAACACTTTCTGGCTCAACAGTTTTTCTACTGTGTGCCCAAATCCAATGTGTTTGACCCTGCCAGGCCCTATAAGTTTGTTGAGGGTTTTGGATAGGGCTTGTGACAATGGACAGCACACAATGAAAAGGTGCTGAAGTCCATTGATAAACAGCTGTATGGCTAGTTGCTTGTAATGAACCTTTACCTTGATGGTTTGCCCAGACAGCTGGGCTATCATGAACTGACTCTTGGACTGCGACCATAGGGTGACACTGGCTCACTTTTTTTTTGTCTTTCATGTTTTCTTTTACTGATTTTAATTTATTCAGTTTACATAGATTGTAGGGTTGCTCTGAATGCATCATCCCTCTCCCGTATTCCCCTCAACATCTCCCTTTCACCCTTCCCAGAATATCCTCCCCCCTTCCTTTCAGGTTTATCCCCTTTTCTTCTGTACTCTTTTCCTCTGGTCCCTTTGATTTCTCCTCTGTCTCAATTCTGTTCCTCAGTTCACATTGTTCATTCATTTCTTCAAAAGAGTGAGGTCATATGATATTTTTCTTTTTCTGCCTGGCTTATTTCACTCAACATAAGAGTTTCCAGGTCCATCCATGTTGTTGCAAAAGGTAAGGTTTTCTTCTTTTCCATGGCCCCATAGTATTCCATTGTATATATGTACCACTACTTTTTAATCAACTCGTCCACTGATGGACACTTGGGCTGTTTCCAGATCTTTGCTCTTGTGAACAATGCTGCCATAACATGGGGGTGCATTTCTCCTTTTGAAACAGTGCTATGGTGTTCTTGGGGTATATTCCTAAAAGTGGGATGGCTGGGTCAAAAGACAGTTCCATTTTTAATTTTTTGAGGAATCTCCATACTGTTTTCCACAGTGGCTGCACCAGTTAGCATTCCCACCAACAGTGCAGGAGGGTTCCCTTTTCTCCACATCCTCATCAGCACTTATTCTGCATTGTTTTGTTGATGAGCACCATTCTGACTGGTGTGAAGTGATATGTCATTGTGGTTTTAATTTGCACTTTCTCTAATGATTAGTGATGTTGAGCATTTTTTCATATGCCTATTGGATGTCTGTACGTCCTCTTTGGAGAAGTGTCTATTCATTTCTTTTGCTCATTTTTTGATTGGATTGTTTATTTTCCTGGTGTTGAGCTTTGCAAGTTCTTTATAAATTTTGGTTATTAACCTCTTATCAGACATATTGTCGAATATGTTCTCCCATTGTGTAGTTTGTCTTTTTATTCTGTTCTTATTGTCTTTAGCTGTGAAAAAGCTTTTTAGTTTGATATACTCCCATTTGTTTATCCTGTCTTTTATTTCACTTGCCTTTGGAGATAAATCCACAAATATATTGCTGTGAGAGATGTCAGAGAGCTTACTGCCTATGTTTTCTTCTAAGGTGCTTATGGTTTCACAGCTTACATTTAAGTCTTTTATTCATTTTGAGTTTATTTTTGTGAATGGTGTAAGTTGGTGGTCTAGTTTCATTTTTTTTGCAGGTAGCTGTCCAATTTTTCCAACACCATTTGTTAAAGAAGCTGTCTTTACTCCACTGTATGCTCTTACCTCTTTTGACAAATATCAGTTGTCCATAAAGCTGTGGGTTTATTTCTGGGTTCTCTGTTCTGTTCCATTGATCTATAAACCTGTTCTTATGCCAGTACCAAGTTGTTTTGAGTACAGTGGCCTTATAGTATAACTTGATATCAGGAAGTGTGACACTCCCACTTTATTTTTCCTTTTCAAGATTGCTGAGGCTATTCGTGTTCTTTTTTGGTTCCATATAAATTTTTGGAATATGTGATCTATATTTTTGAAGTATGTCGTTGGTATTTTAATTGGTATTACATTGAATTTATAAATTGCTTTATAGGCATTTTAATTATGTTTATTCTTCCTAACCATGAGCATGGTATATGCTTCTACTTGTTTGTATCTTCTTTGATTACTTTTATCAATGTTTTATAATTTTCCAATTACAAGTCTTTAGTCTCCTTGGTTAAAGATACTCCTAGGTATTTTATATTTTTGGTTGCAATAGTGAAGGGGATTGTTTCCTTAATTTCTCTTTCTGACTGTTCATTGTTGGTGTATAAAAATGCCTCTGATTTCTGAATATTAATTTTATATCCTGACACCTTGCTGAATTCATTTATCAGGTCCAGTAGCTTTTTGACTGAGACTTTAGGGTTTTCTATATACAATATCATATCATCTGCAAATAATGATAGTTTTATTTCTTCTTTTCCAATCTAATGCCTTTTTTTTCTTCTAGTCTGATTGCTGTGGCTAGAACTTTCAGAACTATGTTGAATAAGAGTGGTGAAAGGGGGTACCCCTACCTTGTTTTTGATCTTAAGGGGATTGCTTTTAATTTTTGCCCATTGAGTATAATGTTGGCTGTGGGTTTGTCATAGATGGCCTTTATCATGTTGAGGTATGTTCCCTGTATTCCCACTTTGCTGAGAGTTTTGATCATGAATGGGTGCTAGATTTTATCAAATGCTTTTTCTGCATCTATTGAAATTATCATGTGGTTTTTCTCCTTCTTTTTGTTTATGTGATGAATCACATTGATTGGTTTGCAAATATTGTACCAACCTTGCCTCCCAAGAATAATCCTACCTGATCATAGTGTATGACTTTTTTCATATGTTGCTGGATCTGGTTTACTAATATTTTGTTGAGGATTTTAGCATCTAAATTCATCAGAGATATTGGCCTATAATTTTCTTTCTTTGTGTTGTCTTCGCCTGGTTTTGGAATCAGAATAATGCTCGCCTCATAAAAGGAGTTTGGAAGTCATTCTTCCTCTTGAATTTTTTTGAAAATAGCTTAAGAAGCGTAGTTAGTTCTTCTTTAACTATTTGGTAGAATTCACTTGTGACACCATCTGGCCTCGGGATTTTTTTTGTTGGGAGTTTTTTAATAACTGTTTTGATTTCATTTGTTGTAATCAATCTGTTTAGGTTTTCTGATGCTTCCAGATTGATTTTTAAAATATTATATGTTTCAAGAAATTTGTCCATTTCATCTAGATTGTCTAATTTTTTGGCATACAGTTCTTCATAGTATTTTCTTACAATCCTTTGTATTTCTGTTGTATCAGTTGTTATTTCTCCATTCTGAATTCTAATTTTATTAGAAATGAGAAGAAAAAAGTCCTCTCTCTTTTTTTCTTGGTGAGTCTGGCTAAAGGTTTATCAATCTTATTTACCTTTTCAAAGAAACAGCTCCTGGTTTCATTGATCTTCTGTATTGTTTCTTTAGCCTCTATGCCAGGGGTCTCAAACTCAACTCAGCATGTGGGCCGCAGAGCAAGATCACAGCCGTTCGGCGGGCTGCACTAGGTCTACAAAAGGCAACTGTTATGCAACACTTTTCTCACTGCAGTTGAAAACAAAAACAATCAGTACAACAAGCACAATCATACATGCAGTTTACTCAGTGTCACAAAACGACCAGAAACTGTAGTTCGCATCACAACTGCTGTTAACTAAGCTAATATCTAGCTAGAATGCTAGAGAAATGAAAAATACAAGTAGGCCCCTAGGCTTACTTAATTTTATCCAAAATATTTTGAACTTCGTGGATTAGTCTGTGGACTGCACAAAATTGTTCAGCAGGCTCCATGCGGCCCGCAGGCCATGAGTTTGAGACCCCTGCTCTATGCCATTTATTTTCACTCTGATCTTTATTATTTCCTTCCTTCTACTACCTTTGGTCTTTACTTGCTGCTCTTTTTCTAATTCTTTTAGATGCAGGGTTAAGTTGTTTATTTGAGCTTATTCTAGCTTCTTAAGGTATGCCTATAATACTATGAACTTCCTTCTTAGTACTGCTTTTGCTGTGTCCCATAAATTTTGAGTTGTATGCTCATCATTATCATTCTTTTCTAGAAATTTTTTTATTTCTTTTTTTATCTCATTGTTAACTCATTTGTTATTTAATAACTTGCTGTGTAGTTTCCATGTGTTTTAGTATTTTTCAGTATTTTGTGGTTGATTTCCAGTTTCATGCCATTATGATCAGAGAAAATGCTTGATATGATTTCAATCTTCTTAAATTTGTTGAGACTGCTTTTGTGCCCTAACATGTGGTCTATCCTAGAAAATGTACCATGAGCACTTGAAAAGAATGTATATTCTGCTGCTTCAGAGTAAAAGGTTCTGAAAATATCTATTAAATTTAGTTGATTTAGTGTTCTTTAAGTCTGCTGTTTTTTTGTTAATTTTCTTTTTGAGGATCAATCTAGTGATGTTAGTGGGGTATTGAAATCCCCTACTATTACAGTATTACTGTTGATCTTGTCTTTTATGTAAGGTATTTTTCCCCACTGAGAAGGAAGGAATGGGCTAGAGCCACAAAGTGTGGAATAGCAAATGGCTTTATTGAGTACAGAGCGCACATCCCGCCTGGCAAGGTTCCCTGGCCCCGAGGAAAGAAAGATGGAGGAGAGATGGAGGTCAGGGAAGTTGCACAGATTAAACCACGTGGGAGATATTTAAAGGGTCCCTCTAGGGAAGTGGAGCTAACATGACATGGTGAAATTTCACTGGCTGGCAGATGATCGCTTCTTTCCAAATGGTTCCTGGGAAGCTTCCTTTGGCAGGCTTGATTGTGGGTGGACCTAGCCAAAGTTCCTGGGCCTGGGTTCCCCACGTGATCCTCCCTCATTATCCACAAACCTTACATTCTGACATTTTGTGTTAAATAGAAAAAGGGGTGCCGTTTATTCATCTGGCTACTTCCTGCTGAATAGGGGTGTCGTGGGGAGGAGGAGATTGGAAGGTGGTGGCTTTGAGGGGTGTCAGGAGGAACATCTTTGTGGTCGTGACTGGAGAAACTTCACAGATGTGGTCCTGTAAGGATTTTTAAAAAAGAGGTGTTATAGGGGGATTTGCAGGGTCCAGCCTTTTGGTGAGCTGGAGATGGATGGAGTCCAGTGGTTCCGACTTCCAGTGGTCCTGTAAGGAGGCAAGCTTGAGGCAAAACTACATGTCAGGAGTGGCATAAAAAGGGGAAAGGAAGAGGGTCCCATCCATTCCCATAACCAAAACCTGTGAGGGAACTAGAGGTTCAGAGTATGAAGGCAAAAACAGAGAAGGCAGCCCCCATGTCCACAAGAAATGAGATGGACTGACTTACCCACTTATTGCAGAACCCTGGGTTCTCTGAGTCCAGGCCATGTCCTAAGAGTTCGAGTGATGCACCCACCTGGCTGGATTGGCCTTCCATTCAGGCGGCTTGTCCTCCACGTAGAGACGCTGAAGAAAAATCTGTTGCCCAAAGGGGCAATCACTCCGCCAGTGACTGGGCTGCTTGCAGTCAGGGTAGGGCTCAGTGGGCATCTGCTGGTAGGGGCTCTGCCAGGACCAGTGGTCTTGCTTGCCACACTTAAAGCAAGCTTCTGGTGGCTCTGCTGGTCACAGGGTTGCCACAAGAGTCAGGGTTTGGAGCGTTATCTTCTGCTGCATGTGGACCTGGCTAACAGCTTTGACCTATTTCTACTAATTGGGATCATTAAAAACTTTAAATGCCATGTTCACAGGTTCCAGATAGGGGTTTGAGGGTTTGGGAATAAGAGGAGGGGGGCTCATGCAGAGCCCAGCACCCAGATCCTGTAAGAAACACTGAAACCAAAGGCAAGACAGGGCAGAAACCTCCTGCAAGAAAATTGGTATTGGACGTCCTGAAAACTGGTGTAAGATCCAATGCTAGGCTGAGAAAGGCCTGACAGAGGAGGGACTTAAGAACACAGTGAAGGGAGGGGCCCCTGGCCAGCAGGGGAGGAAAAGGAGTTTGGTAGTAGATGGCGAATAAGAAACAGGTTTTTGCGAAGAGAGGGGAGGAGGGCTCTCAGAGGGAAGAGAAACCCGAGCACAAAAGAGGTCTGCAGAGGGACCAGAGAAATCCCAAGAGAAGGAGAAAGAGAAAGAGAGAGAGGCACCTCTGGGGGTCAGGCAGTAGGGAAAGAGAGTTGGAAGTCCATGGAGAAGGAAGGATTAGGAGTGGAGGTTTTAGGTGAGGTTTCTCTGGCCAGAAAAAGGTCTGCGTGGTGGAACAGGCAGCACAGAGATTAAGGGCGGGTGCACGAATAATTAGAAGCCATGAATGTAAGAGATTTCCAATCAGTTCCCAGCTTTTTTGGTGATAGTTAAATTGGTGAGGGTGTTAACACCGAAAGTCCCTTCAGGAGGCTAATTGAGTGGGTTCTGTGGCCTGGCCACAGCGGAGAAGAAGAACAGTTTTTTCTTCCTTAGGGAGGGAGATTCCTGTGCCCCAGCAGCTGCCCTCAGTTCTCGGAGTGGTCAGACCTGAGCATTAGCGTCCTAAAAACTCAAGGTCCAGCCACGGATGAAAGTGGATGTGCTTGGGAGGTCTCCACAAGCACACACACTCAGATGGATGGAAAAGACTTCCCTGATGTAGCTATGGTTTCGGACAGGGAGTCTCGGAGGAAAGAACCAAGAGGAATGCTGGAGGCAGGGGACTTACCGCACCGTGTGCCAAAGTGGGTGGAAGTTGGAGATCCTGGTTCTTTCTCGGAGGGGAGGGGAAAGGAGTGGTCCTTGCAGACTTCTAACTCCTTCCGGGTTTTCGGCACCAAAATGTAAGGTATTTTTCCCCGTTGAGAAGGAAGGAACTGGCTAGAGCCACAAAGTATGGAATAGCAAATGGTTTTATTGAGTACAGAGCACACATCCCACCCGGCAAGGTTCCCTGGCCCCAAGGAAAGAAAGATGGAGGAGAGATGGAGGTCAGAGAAGTTGCATGGATTAAACCACATGGGAGATATTTAAATGGTCCCTCTAGGGAAGTGGAGCTAACATGACGTGGTGAAATTTCACTGGCTGGCAGATGATCGCTTCTTTCCAAATGGTTCCTGGGAAGCTTCCTTTGGTGGGCTTGATTGTGGGCGGTCCTAGCCAAAGTTCCCGGGCCTGGGTTCCCCACGTGACCATCCCTCATTATCCACCAACCTTACACTTTATATCTATCAAAGTCTGCTTTTTACTATATTTAGGTGCTTCTACACTAGGTATGTAGATATTTATTATGGTTATATCTTCTTGTTGGATTGCTCCCTTTATCATTATGTTGTGACTCTCTTTATATCTTACTATAGCCTTGGTTTTAAGTCCATTTTGTCTGATATAAGTATTGCTACCCCAGCTTTTTATTCATTTCCATTTGCATGAAATATTTTTTTTTCATCCTTTTACCTTCAGTCTATGTGGATCTTTTGTTTTGAGGTGTGTCTCTTGTAGACAGCATATGTATGGATCCTGTTTTCTTATTCATGCAGCCATCCTATGTCTTTTGTTTGAATCATTTAATTCATTCACTTTTAAGGTCATTATTGATATGTAGTTGCTTCTTGCCATTTTTTTTTAAAGCTGTATTCCCCTTTTGCTATATTCTTTTCCCCCTTTGATCTGTTTACAACAGGCCCCTTAACATTCTTGCAGCATTGGTTTGGTTGTAATAAATTTCTTGAGTTTTTTTTTTGTTTGTTTGTTTGTTTTTGTCTGGGAAGCTTTTTATTTCTCCTTCAATTTTAAACAATAGCTTTGCTGGATAAAGTGGTCTTGGTTGTAGGTTCTTGTTCTGCGTTAGTTACTTTGAATATTTCTTGACATTCCCTTCTGTCCTCAAGTGTTTCTTTTGAGAAGTCCAATGTCATCTTTAGGGGAGTTCCTCTGTAGATAATTAACTGCTTTTCTCTTGTAGCTTTTAGTATTCTTTCTTTGTCTCTTAACTTTGTCATTTTAATTATGATGTGTTTTGGTGTAGATTTCTTTGGGTTTCTCTTTAGTGAAGTGGTTCTCAACCTTTCTAATGCCGTGACCCCGCAATGCAGTTTCTCATGTTGCAGTGACCCCAAACCAAAAAATAATTTTGGTGGCTACTTCATAACTGTAATTTTGCTACAGTTATGATTCGGAATGTAAATACCTGATATGCATTATGTATTTTCCGATGGCTTTAGGCGACCTCGCCAGGGTCGCGACCCACAGGTTGAGAATCGCTGCTTTAATGGAATTCTCTGTGCTTCTTGAACTTGTGTGACTTTTTCCTGCATCATTTTGTGGAAGTTTTCAGCTATGGTTTGATTAAACAAAGTCTCTATCCCTTGTTCTTTCTCTTCTTCTTCAGGAACCCCTTTGATGCAGATGTTATTTCTCTTCATGTTGTCACAGAGCTCTCTTAGAATTTCTTCAGACTTTTTGAGTCTCTTTTCTTTTTGCTGCTCTGCTTCTGTGCCTTTGTTTATCTTATCCTCTAATTACTGATTTGATCCTCAGCTTTATCCATCCTACTTTTAATTCCTTCCACTGTGGTCTTCATTTCTGATATTGTATTTGTCATTTCAGACTGATTCTTTTTTATTATTTCAATGTCCTTTTTTATACTTGCTATATCTTTATTTAGGTTTTTGCTTTGTCCATCTATTGTTGTTCTAAGATCTTTGAGCATCCTAACAATTATTATTTTAAACTGCATCTGGTAATTTGGTTATATCTGACTCGTTCAATTTTTTTTCTGGGAATTTCTCTTGATTCATTTGGGTTGCATTTCTCTGACATTCTGTCTGTGTATAAGAAGTGTGTGGCCACTGGTGTCCAATGGGTGTGGTGCACTGGCTCCCTTGATGGATGGACACATCACTTGTGGACAGTACTATGAAAGAACCTGTTGGGGGAAACCACACACCTGTATAGGCCCACCTGCACTGGTTCTCATCCAGTTGCAGAGGTGCACCAAGGACACTTTACAGTTTTCATGGACACAGCCCTGGACTATACAGGCTTTAATGCCAGTGGCCAAGGCCAGGCAGGTTCACATTGGATTTGGGCACATGGTAGAAAAACTGTGGAGCCAGAATGGGTTGGGCCATTTTATTTAAGAAAGTCTCACAACAGTAGACAAGCACACAGGCAGGGGGAACCATCTTTCAGCCAAACAAACCAAACTGGCCCCTCATAGTGGGGAACAGGCAATCTGCCATCCACACCCTCCCCCTGAGCACAAGCACCCATAGCCTTATATAGGCCATACACACATGGTGCTGACACATTCTCACTCACTAATCAGGCAAAATGCTTGCAGTTGGTAAACCCCACAAGCAAGCTTAACACAGCTGCCCCACATTTCACCCCTTTAGGATTGCTTGCTTCACAATTACATGACATCAGAAACTACAGCAATAGCAAAAGTTACACAGTAATTACAATAATTACAAAGGTGTCCTTCTCAATGTCTCTCTAAGCACTTTTCCCAAGGTGCAAACTGGTGGCCCTTCTCTAGCTCTCTACTCCACGGTAGGTGGGAGGGCCTGTATATTCCAGGGTTGTGTCCATGGAAACCTTAAAGTGTTCTTGGTGCATCTCTCCAACTGGATGAAGGCCCCTTCCTGGTGCAGAAGGTCATCAACCAGAGCTTCCCTCCATCAGGGTCTTTCATAGTCTGTCCACAAGCAATGTATCCATTCATCAAGGGAGCTGGTGCCCCCCTCTGGTTGCAGTCCAAGAGTCAGTCCATGATATACAGCTCAGCCATCTGTGCAAATCATCAAGGTAAAGGTCTATTATAGGCAACTAGCTATACAGCTCTTTATCAACAGACCTCAGCATCTTTCCATTGTATGCTGTCCATTGTCACAAGCCCCATTCAAACCCCTCACCAAGCTCTCAGGGCCTGGCAGGGTCAAACACATTCAAGGCTTCTGTCACATTCATAATTCTCTTAGCTGCTGCTCCTGGGGGAAAAAAAGTATCTATTACCTTCTAATGCCAACACGTGCTGCACACTAGAAGGGGACCAGTGGATTGCCAGTTTTACATGGGTCCTCTGCCCATCCCTGTTGGATGGTTCCCTCACCCTTCCCCCTATTCAAACTGGGACAGTAGGTCTTAGGGAACCTGTAACCTGAGTCCTAGCCATTTTCCTGGCAGATGCCAGGGCAACCTGCTTCTCCTCCTTTTTTAGCGGCTGGAACCCCTGTTCTGACTCAAGCTGCTGCCAAAGCTTCAACAAGACTCTATTAGGCTTGCCATCTAATTTATCTCTATCTGCCCCAGCTACAATCAAATCTATCCACATCTGTGTTCGAGTAACTGTCACAGGCCCGTTTCTCTGTGTGTGTGGGGGGGGGCAGCATGGGCAGCAGCCCTCACAGCCTCACGGTCCATTTCTGTTCCAGAGAGCATGATGCCATCCACTCCCGATGTCCCACAGCCACACCAAGCAGGCTGCCATGGGCTCAGTAGGTTTCTGCCTGAATTTCACCCCCAAATCCATCAGCTTTGTCCACGTATAGGGCCAGACCACAGAGTGCTCCACTACCTGGGAGGAGGCTGTGGCTGCCCGTAAGGGACTCTTGGATGTTGGGTCTTTACCTTCTTGGCAATCACCAGCCAGGCCTGAGTTGTGGACAACAGTTGCAGCCTGAGCTTTCCCTTCAGCAGAGTGGGAAATGCCTGCTTCCACCAACTCAGAGCCACTCCGCCTGCACAAATGAAGCTCCATCTTCTGTGCCTGCTTCAGCTCCTGCAGCTGTCAACTCTCAGCCTGAAGCTGGCTTTTGAGTTCCTGAACCCACAGTTGTTTCTCCAACAGCCATCATTGCCAATGTTTAGCTTCCAGGGCAAACTGCAATTCCCAAACCCATAACTCTTTGTCCAGACACTGCTCCAGTTCCAGGTGCTATTGGTGCTCAGCTTGCACCTCACACTGCAGCTCTCAGACCTGGTCGGCCTCTTTCTCCAGTGCTTGCTCCAGTCCACACCTGTTGTTGGTGCTCAGTATGCAGCTCATCCTGGAGCTTTTGACCTCACTCACTTCTCACATGGAGCTCTTGGCTTCTTTTTGCAGGATTGCAAAAAACACCCAGCCCACAGTCCACACCAGGCAAGTCACCAGGAAGAGCCACTCCTCTATTCCACCCTTCAAGGGTGTCTGCAGCTCCATACCAATCTGTTCCAAGCCCTGCCCACTATGCCAGATGTAATGCTGGTGACTGAGGCTATGCAGGTCCACATTGGATTTGGGCAGATGGTAGAAAAACTGCAGAACTGGAAAGCATTGGGCCATTCCATTTAATAAAGTCTCACAATGAGAGACAAAAACACAGGCAGGGGAAACTGCCTCTTAGGCAAACAGATTGCAAAATGGCCCCTCACAGTGGTGGGCAGGCAGTCCACCATCCACAATCCCCCTGAGCACAAGCACTCATATAGGCCACACACACATGGCACTGCCATGTGCTCAGACACTAATCAGGCAAGTGCTTATACTTGGTAACCCTGTAAGCAAGCCTAACACAGCTGCCCCACACAGGCCCTCCTACCTACCATGAGGCAAGGAGTTAGAGATGGGCCTCCAGGTGACACCTGGGCAAAGTGCTCAAGGAGACACTCTGAAGGGCACCTTTGTAATTATTGTGTAACTTTTGCTGTTGTTGTAGTCTCTGTTTCCTGTCAGGTAGATTGTGAAGCAAGCAACCCTAAAGGCATGGAATGTGGGACAGCTGTGTCAGACTTGCTCATTGGTTTACCAGTTGCAAGCCCTTTGCTTGATTAGTGTGTAAGCACATTGCAGAGGCATGTGTGCCCAGCCTATATAAAGCTATGGGTGCTTGCACTCTGGGGGATTGTAGGTGTGCAGATTGCCTGCCCAACACTGGGAGGGACCATTTTGCTGTTTGTTTGCCTGAGAGGTGTTTTCCCTGCCTATGTGATTGTCCACCTTTGTGAGACTTTATTAAATGAACTGGCCCAACCTTTTCCAACTCCACAGTTTTTCTACCATTTGCCTAAGTCCAATGTGGACCTGCCTGGCCATGATGGTGGCCACTGGCATTTCACATACACACACATGGGTCCTTGGGTTACACTGTCTCAATATATGACTTTTTGAATTTACGACACTCACTCCCATAAAAACTTTAAAAAATTGAAACACAAGTGTTTTTCCTTATTCCATTAGCATTGTACTTAAGGATGACATGGATGAACTAGTTTGATTGCACACAGTGGAAGAATATGCAGTACTGTGTACCGTACAGAATATTTATGTCCTTTTTTTTCCTGTGGCTTAGTTTTTTTTATGTTCCAGATTATGATTTTACAACTGTGTTATAATAGGTAACTGACGTAGAATAGGGTTTGTTTTGACTTACACCAAAATTCAGGTTACATTGCTGTCATAGGAACAGAACTGTATTGTAACCCAAAGAACTCCATATATATACACACACACACACACACACACACAAACACACACACACACACACAAAATCACTGAATTTATCCAGTCATGACTTGTGACGAGAAGATAATTAATCATCTTTCTTTTCAGAGTGAAAATGCCTGTACTGGGCTCTCTGAAAAAAAATATTAATAAGAGGGTACATATTTGGCTAAGCTTTTGGGGAAAACAATGTTGTGGCATGTACCAACATTTTAAATCTGTGTACTCTCTGACCAGCATTCGTACATAGGAGTCTGTCCTACTGGAGTGCTAGCACATACAAACTGAGTGTTCAACACTGTAGTACGGATTATAGCAGCCAAAAACCAGGAAAAAGTCTAAATTTTTTTATGACTGAAGTGTTCAAAGAGAATACTAGATAGCAATACTTTAAATTGTTTTATACCCACAAAAAGAGGTGATCAATGCATATGGCGATAGTAGAAAACATGCTAAGATAAATAAGGTGTCAGTAGAACAATGATTATGCTATGGTCTCCTTCATGTGAAGAAGCCACATATTTGTGTATGTTTATATACATTTGTGGTTTTGTAGAAAGGAGATTGGGAGGATGTATATCAGATTGTCAGCTCTGGGTACTTCTGGGAAGCATGAGGGTTGAGTATGAAGAGGACTTTCAGCATTTTGCTAAGATAATTTTTATAATTTGAATTTTTAACAATGAGGATGCTTTCATGCATTTTGGGAAGTAACTTTAAAACATCTTGGCTCTTTCTTCAGGTTTAAAAATAAAAGAGTGTGCACAGCTGTTACTTTTAAATAATAATCAACATCTGTGAGTAAGTACCATGAGTTGATGTACAAAGAAATATCAGGAAATTAAAGCAAAAGTGAGAGTAATGAAAGGAGTCCTTATAGCTAGATGTGTTACCAAACAGCATATGCATGCACACACACAAACAAACAAACACATACTTACACACTTTGTTCAACTTCATTCAGTCACTTATCCAACTGATATTTAATATGTGCTTGCAACTTGTCAGTGCTAAGACATAAACACTGGGGAAATAATGAACCTAATATTGAATTAATGTTCTACTAAGGTTTACCAAAATTGTGGATATAGAAGGGAGCCCTGTGTATAGGGAGGAAATGAATTCTGTCTAAGATTTATACTGAGTCTCCAAAGGAGAAAGATTTGGGTGTCATTGAGTAGAGCGAGAGAAGTTGATCTTTAGGTTTTTATAGCTATATGACAAACTGAAAAATGACCAATTAAACAGAGAGATGCCCAGAAGGGAAGGAGAGTTGATCAATAAGTGGGTATGGCTCTACACCAAGGAGAAGTTTAGACTCTTATTTTTAAGTTACTCTCAACTTAACCAAATAAGATCCCAGCATGAATTTCAAATTCAAGGGAGTCATTCAATAATAGGAAGTCTCATTTAATTTCTAAGTTTATAAACTTACTAAAATTAGTCATAATTGGAGGTACACATTTTACAAGTTCAGATGGCAGAAATTGTCAGGGCTAAACTCCAGGCATTACACATTCCAGAGTCCAATGTATCAAGATGAGCCAGAGGTTAGCTTCTTCCACATTTCAAGTTTACAGTGCTCTTTATATGAAGAAAGGGCTCCTATAAATGAAGAAAGGGCTCCTATAAATGTCCTTTAAATTCTCTTCACAACCACCTTATGAGGTAACAGCACATATTGAGGGTCTAATATGTGCCTATGTTGTACCAGCTGCTTATATAGAGTATCTCACTTAATATTAAAAATCACCCTGCATTCTGTATTGTTACCATGTTTTAATAGAGGAAGTGAGACCTGGAGGGGTTAGATAAATGCCAGTGTCATCACATAGTGGAGTTAAGACACCCAACAATGTTTGTCTCATTTCAAAGCCTGTGTACTATCTCCTAAAAAGAGAATATGAAGAAGAGGAAGATGAATACCAAGAAGATGGGAAGGAAGAGAGGAAAAAGGGGAAAGGAGGGACAGAAGAGAGAGAGAGAGACAGAAGGAGAGAACAAGGAGGAAGGAAGGAGACACTATTATCAATTACATTGCTTTACAAGTTAATTGAGTTTGCCAGGGTTTCAACTAGCAAGTAGCAAGACCCCAAACAAAGCTCACATCCCAGAAGTACCCTGCCCACTATGCCACTGTGGGGTCTCCAATGTCAGGAAATAATGAAACCATGATAAATCTGACAGGTAACTATGTACTTATTTTACATCTGTTTATTTTCTCTAAACAAATACTGGGCGGGTAGGAAACCAATTCAAAATATTTTATCTGTCCCTGAAATAGTTTTTCTCAATCAAGCTATGATGCAAAAGTGAACATACTATGTATTATATATTCAGATTACACAGTGTAATAAATATTTCTCAAAGGAAATAAGCAATGGTTTTCAAAAATTCAATTGACATCCTAAATTAGATCTATATAAGATCAGCCAATTAACTCTGCCAACAGCTCTTTCTATTTTGTTAGTGTCACTTGCAAAAGATAAAAATTTGTTGAATCATAGGGGAAGTAACTCATTTCTATTTTCAGGGTAAAACTTTCTTGTTTAAAGGGCAGCAGTTTAATCCATGAATATGAAAAAGATGCAAAAGAAGAATAACCAATAATTCCATGTACTATAAGAGAAAATTGCTTCAGTGTGCAAAGGGAAGAAAAGATTGTGAAGATGAACTAAAATAATATAATCATTTTACTCAGATAAATAGAATAGAATGGTCTCCAGTTTCTCTTTCCCAAAGCAATAACTCACACAGCTGGGAGGAGGAAGAGTCAGCAGGGTGATAGTCTTTATGTGGAACTTCAAAATGTTTATTCTTCAACATGGCAAAAGGGACAGTGCTGTGTTGTATCTTCAAAATCTCCTTTCCTCAAGGCAAAGTCACATTTTGCCTAAAGAAAAATAACCAGTTACAGAAAAACATTTAGATACCAATATGCTCATAGCACGTCCTATTTGTAATAACAATAATTGTAAATTACTAAGTACAACAGGAGTATGACTGTATGGCTAACTAAATTATTGTGCAAATATATGCCATATTTCTTTGACCCTACTACCATCGATTGCAAGATGCAGCCTTATTTTAAAAGCTTTTTCGAGGGCAAACAGCATAGTATATTGTTTGTTCACCAAATAACCAACCTTGCAATTTACCTGTACAATTTCATACTCTTAAAAATGAGGTTGGAGTCTTGTTTACCTACTCTTTTAGAATAAAGTAACATCTGAGTCCTGTGTGGTTCAGCAGGGCAATGTGGTTTATCTAACCTAGGCCCTATTCTCATTCCCACCCTATTAATATCTTTGTGATCAACCACTTAATTTCTAGACATCTGATAGGCTGTCCAAGTTCTGTCTGCATTTTCTCTGTGCTTAAACTCATAGTTTCTCTTTCCTCTCCTGAACTACTCACACCATATATGAAATAGCTTTTGTTGAAAGCAATTGAAAGTTTTTGACAGAGATGTTCAATGTCTGAGTGATAGATCATTACAGTACATAAATCAGGCACTTCTATTCTCCCAGCTTTGAAAATACTATGATCTACTCTAAAGAATTTGGCAATTTCTGCTGCCTTTAGTTCCATTTTTTAGGATATGCCAGGCTTCCTGCTGCATGCACAATGACTTCTCCTTTCAAAACCCCATTAGACTGTGATATTTTTGAAGCCATTAGGAAGTTACTAGGAATCCTTACTTAAGACTGACATATATTTGGTGTACTGCTTGCTTCTGTTTTTCCAGGTTAATATACTAATATATTTGAAAAATTAGTCATATCAGTGTAGCACTTAATTTTTTTTAAAGCATTTCATGTGCATGATTATACTGCTATCCCACAAACTCTGTAAGGCAGTGTGGTGAAAAGAGGGCTGCTCATTCTCCAGGTGAGGACACTGAATGAATCTGACTTATTCATGGTCACACAGCAAGTTTTGATTCAGGTCTTGTGGTAATTCATTCTTCTCAAAATTTAGTAATCCATTGTCACTTATCAGTCAAGTCACTATCCCTTCTACTAATTACTTCCACTAACAAATTTGATAAAGAAAATTTTTAGTTTGTAAAAAACCAGTCAATGTGAATTTGAAAAAACAAATTCAACAGCGGTGTTAACATACATTTTCAAAAGGGAAAAAAAATGTTCTAGCTGACCACTAACCCCTGTCTCAAATTTGCATGGGATGGAGACATACCAACTTAGTGGTTACTTCTGGTGACAGCAGGAACAGATGAGATGTAAAACTAGGCTTGTCTGTAATGCTTTATTGTTTGAATGGGGGGAAGTAGAGGAGAGATATCTAAATAGCTATCTGTCATATTGTTTACATATGGGTGGGCCTAATGGGTGACTATAGTGTTGGCAAAGGGAGTGAAGGGCCATAAATGGCATCTCTTTTTCTCCTTCCACATTTCCAACCAATTGAGTCATAGAAGGCAGACATATATGTAGTATTAAAATCAGCTTTATTACCGACAAGGTCTGGGTAGGTATGTACACCTTAAATGTGTAGCCACGATTTCTTTTCTAACATTTACATCTAAATCAGATTGACTTGCCTGGGTAAGGTGTATTTGTACAACCAACAGGCTCCCTGCATACAGACAGACCAGCCTCTACCGGCTTATATATGGCAGTACAGGAAACACAGCAAATAAACTGTCAGAAAAGAAACTCTATTTTCTGTTCATTTGTTGCTTTCTGGTTTATATCCCACATAGAAGCAAAATCACATTGGTCTTGTCTTCTTTCATCTGACTTATTTAACATTAAAAAAACTAAAGAAAAGAAAAGAAACCTTAGAAGGGGCTAAGTGAAGCATGATCAGTTTCTTCTCTAAATTTACCAATCAGGTACCTTACACCTTCACTCAGAAGTGGATTAAGGTCGATTGAGGCCTCGGGCGCAGAAGAAATTATCGAGCCCCTTAAAAAAAGAATTTTTATTTATTTAAAAATAGGCTTAACATGAGAAAATAAAAATACATGTTAAGCATATTTTTAAATAAATAAAAAATATTATATACTATTAATGTTAAAACTGCACATATGAAACCAAACTTGGTGTCATTAGAAAAAAGTGTCAAGTTGGGGTTTTTCAGGGCCCTTCAGAAGTCAGGTCCCAGGGCGCCAGTGTGCCTGCCATTAAATCTGCCTCTGCCTTCACCCTGGGGAGACATTAGACGTGTTTTCCACATGTCATTGCTCTAATGCAAAGAACTTTGGAGAGAAAAGTGTTCCTTTTTGATGTTAATCAAGATTTGAAGACAACTGAATAATATCTCTTACAGACTGGTGGCTCTCCTAGGCTTGGTGCCATTTGGAAGTGCGCCTTTCATTGAGAGGCCTGGTGACATGTCTTTATTGACAGCTCATAGGTTTTTATTATTTGCTTGTTTCCTCTTCCTGGCCAGGTTCCAGAGAGAAGAAGCAGGGTGAGACTGTGGCCTCTCCCCAGTTTGCATCCATAGAACAGTTTCTGTTTTCTTGTCATTGGTCTTACTCTGCATGGTGAATAATGGCAAAGACTCAGTGACAAAATTATTGAAACTTCAAACCATGCAAGGACATTTTGCTTTGACATTTAAAGATGCTATTTTTCCAATGCATGTTCCTATTCCTCTGGAAATATTATAAAATTTTAGACACCACTGTCCTTACATCAGGAACCTGACTGTGGAAGCCATGATGGAACCTCCCTGGCTTTCTGGATTCAGCCTCAGCCTCAGCCCAACCCTTTCATATGTTATTCAAAGCATTTAGTCACATGAGTGACTGCTAATAGCATGACTCTTAAGTAAAAACAATAATTAAAAAATTCACTAAATGAATTTTCTTTTGACCAAATATACCTTTTTGATACCCAATTAAGAAATATAACATTCTCAATTTTATGCCATCAATAATCATTCAGGCCACATAGAAGTAATTCACCTAACATTTATTGAGTAACCACAGGTGCCAGGCACCATTGATAAAGAGAGAAATAATGCAGAGTTTCCATCTTTGAAGAACTCTCAGTTGAGAGAGAACTGTAAAAGCAAAAAAAAAAGTGATATGAAATAGGATATAGGGTAGAAAAATGGAAAAGGTAAAGCCATGCAAAGAGTGAAGTGCCTTCTGTGCTGAATCAGAAGACTTGACCCATTATCTGCTAGCCATTCATTTGAATCTGCTAAGGAAAAATACAACTGTTCAGATCTGTGTGCTGTGACACTAACTTTGTGGTCATGGAAGACAGTGAGCAGAGGTGACAGAAAGGAGCAGCAAGCAATAACCTAGAGGAAAAATAATAGGGGCCCAAATCCAGGCAATGAAAAGATGAAACTGCCACTTTCATTGTTTTTAAATCACGTTTAAAAAACAGGAACTGGAGATGATGTCAGAGTAATGGCGGGATAGGAAGCAATACCGATAAATCTCCCCCAAAACTCAACAAGATCTTCAACCAGAAACAGAAAAACCTATCCTTGGAGGCTCCAGATGTTTTGCAATACAACCAAAGGTATGATCGAGCAAAAAATTGGCTAAATATATAATCAAACCCCAAAGGAAATAGAAAGTAATGTGGTACTAGAGGTTCTAGCCAGAGCAATCAGACAAGACAAAGAAATAAAAGGCATCCATATCAGAAAAGAAGAAGTAAAGGTATCACTTTTTGCAGATGATATATAATTCTATACATCAAAAACCCCAAAGAATCCACAAAAAGACTACTAGAAACAATAAGCCAATACAGTAAGGACGCAGGATACAAAATTAACATACAGAAGTCAATAGCCTTTCTATATGCCAACAATGAAACAACTGAGAAGGAACTCAAAAGAATAATCCCCTTCACGATTGCAACAAAAAAAATCAAATACTTAGGAATAAACATAACAAAGAATGTAAAGGACTTATATAATGAAAATTATAAACCATTGTTAAGAGAAATCGAGAAAGATATAATGAGATGGAAGAATATTCCGTGTTCTTGGTTAGGAAGAATAAATATAATCAAGATGGCCATATTACCCAAAGCAATATACAAATTTAATGCAATTCCAATCAAAATTCCAATGATATTATTTAAAGAAATAGAGCAAAAAATCATCAGATTTATATGGAACTATAAAAAACCCTGAATAGCCAAAGCAATCCTAAAGAAAAAGAATGAAGCTGGGGGCATTACAATACCTGACTTCAAACTATATTATAGGGCCACGACAATCAAAACAGTATGGTATTGGCAGAAAAGTAGACACTCAGACCAATGGAACAGAATAGAAAGTCCAGAAATAAAACCACATATATATAGTCAAATAATTTTTGATAAAGGGGCCAAAAACACACAATGGAGAAAAGAAAGACTCTTCAATAAATGGTGCTGGGAAAACTGGAAAGTCACATGCAAAAGAATGAAACTGGAGAGGAGAAAAAAGATGGCAGAGGAGTAGGCGGATGCACAGATGCCCAGCTCTCACCACCAAACTGGAATACAAATCAATTTGGGAAAAATCAGCATGAAAACCAACTCTGAACTGCAAGAACGGCTCTCAAAAACTAAGAAGCAAAGAGGAAATCATAGGAGTCCTGGTAGGGAGCCCCTGAACCTCCTCTGCTTGCCGGAACAGAGGGGATGGGGTGGGGCTGAGAGCCCAGAGAAAATCTTGGAGGGAGGAGAGCAGAAACTACTGCTCACAGCCACTTGCCTGGCGACCAGGGAGCAAGGTGTGTTGAAAGGACCAGCTTATCTCCCAGGTGGAGAGGACAGGGAGAGGGACAGACTGTGAGGGGATAATGAATACAGGAGAGGAGCTAAAAGGGCTGACTCATCCGTGCTGGAGGCAGCCATAGCTGGGGGAGGGACTGAACCTTTCACAAAACAGAGCTGAAGTGCTTCCAGATCAGAGACCTTCGGACATCTCTCCAGCTCCAATCAGCGCAACAAGACACAGCTAAAAACAAGAAGTGGGGAGGAGGGGCAGTAACTCAGGTCTCCATGGAGATCTGAGATACACCTCCCCCTACTGAAGCTGAGAAAACACCCTGACCCCAGTGAGTCTAGCTGGCTAAAGAGGCCTTCAGAGTCTCAGGTTACACCCACCACATTCCTGGATACAGTTTCAAGGAAGCCCCCTGCTGAGATCAGTAAACAAGACTATCACCTGTTAAGAAAACAAACAAATCAAGACTTCAAAGCTGCTCAAATCTGAAAGTGGAATACAGATAACAGCTGATACCAACCCAAGAAGACCTAGAAATAACACAACTGAAAACTGGAGGCAGACAACACCAAGCCTAGACTCAACCAACTCTACAAATAAAACAAAAAAAAGAGGATGAGAAGATAAAGGAGTGCAATCCAAATGAAGCCACAAGAGACACCTTCGAGAGATGAACTGAGTGATATGGAAATAATCAAACTTCCAGATGCGGAGTTCAAAATAATGATTGTAAGGATGCTTAGGGATCTTAGAACAACAATGGAGGGGCAGTTTGAAAACCTAAATAAAGAAATAGCAAGTATAAAAAAGAATCAGTTGGAGACGACAAATACAATATCAGAAATAAAGACCACAATGGAAGGAATTAAAAACAGGATAGATAGAGCAGAGGTTCAAATCAGCGAGTTAGAGGACAACTGGAATGAAGGCATGAAAGCAGAGAAGAAAAGAAAAAAAGACTCAAAAAGTCAGAGGAAACTCTTAGAGAGCTCTGTGACAACATGAAGAGAAATAACATCTGCATCATAGGGGTTCCTGAAGAAGAAGAAAAAGAACAAGGGATAGAGAATTTGTTCAATCATATCATAGCTGAAAACTTCCCTAAATTAATGCAAGAGAAACTCTCACAAATCCAAAAAGCACAGAGGACTCCATTAAAGAGAAACCCAAAGAAACCTACACCAAGACACATCATAATTAAAATACCAAAGCTAAGCAATAAAGAGAAAATATTAAAAGCTGCAAAAGAAAAAGAAGTTATCACCTACAAAGGAGCCTCCATAAGGATGACAATTCACTTCTCAACACAAACACTTGAGGCCAGAAGGGAATGGCAAGAAATATTCAAAGTAATGCAGAACAAGAACCTACAACCAAGACTACTTTATCCAGCAAGGAAGGCTATCATTTAAAATCGAAGGAGAAATAAAAAGCTTCCCAGACAAAAAACAACTCGAGGAATTCATTACAACCAAACCAATGCTGCAGGAAATATTAAGGGGCCTGGTGTAAACAGGTCAAAGTGGGAAGAGAATACAGCAAAAAAAAAAAAAAAAAAGGAATACACCTTTAAAGAAGAAAATGGCAATAAACAACTACATATCAATAATAACCTTAAATGTAAATGGATTAAATGATCCAATCAAAAGACATAGGGTAGCTGCATGGATAAGAAAACAGGACCCTTACATATGTTGTCTACAAGAGACAAACTTTAGAACAAAAGACACACATAGATTGAAGGTAAAAGGATGGAAAAAAATGTTTCATGCAAACGGAAATGAAAAAAAAGCTGGGGTAGCAATACTTATATCAGACAAATTGGACTTTAAAACAAAGGATATAGTAAGAGATAAAGAAGGCCACTACATAATGATAAAGGGAGTAATCCAACAGGAAAATATAACTATTATAAATATCTATGCACCTAATATAGGAGCACCTAAATATATAAAGCAGACTTTGATGGATTTAAAGGGCGAGATCAACAGCAATACTATAATAGTAGGGGATTTCAATACCCCACTAACATCACTAGATAGATCCTCAAGAAAGAAAATTAACAAAGAAACAGCAGACTTATTGGAAACACTAGATCAACTTGATTTAATAGATATCTTCAGAACCTTTCACCCTAAAGCAGCAGAATATACATTCTTTTCAAGTGCTCATGGTACATTCTCTAGGATAGACCACATGTTAGGGCACAAAAGTGCTCTCAACAAATTTAAGAAGACTGAAATCATATCAAGCACTTTCTCTGATCACAACGGCATGAAACTAGAAATGAATCACAGCAGAAAAGCTCAAAAATTCTCAAACACATGGAAACTAAATAGCAGGTTGTTAAATAATGAATGGATTAAGAATGAGATCAAAGAAGAAATAAAAAAAATTCCTAGAAACGAATGACAATGAGCATACAACAACTCAAAATTAATGGGACACAGCAAAAGCAGTGCTGACAGGGAAGTTCATAGCACTACAGGCACACTTTCAGAAGCTAGAAAAAGCTTAAATAAACAAATTAACCCTGCATCTAAAAGAATTAGAACAAGAACAGCAAGTAAAGCCCAAATGTAGTAGAAGGAAGAAAATAATAAAGATCAGAGCAGAAATAAATGACATAGAGGCTAAAGAAACAATACAGAAGATCAATGAAACTAGGAGCTGGTTCTTTGAAAAGGTAAACAATATTGATGAACCTTTAAATAGACTCACCAAGAAAGAGAGAGGACTCAAATAAATAAAATTAGAAATGAGAGGAGAAATAACAACTGACATAACAGAAATACAAAATATTATAAGAAAATACTATGAAGAACTAACTGTGTGCCAAAAAACTAGACAACCTAGATGAAATGGACAAATTCCTTGAAACATACATTCTTCCAAAAATCAATCTGGAAGAATCAGAAAACCTAAACAGACCGATTAAAACAGAGGAGATAGAAACAGTTATCAAAAAACTCCCAACAAAGAAAAGTCCAGGGCCCGATGGCTTCACAAGTGAATTCTACCAAATATTCAAAGAAGAACTAACTCCTAACCTTCTCAAACTATTTCAAAAAATTCAAGGGGAAGGAAGACTTCCAAGCTCCTTTTATGAGGCGAGCATAATTCTGATTCCAAAACCAGGCAAAGACAACACAAAGAAAGAAAATTATAGGCCAATATCTCTGATGAATATAGATGCTAAAATCTTCAACAAAATATTAGCAAACTGGATACAATAATATATGGAAAATATCATACACCATGATCAAGTGGGATTTATTCTGGGGAGGCAAGGATGGTACAATATTTGTAAATCAATCAATGTGATTCATCACATAAACAAAAGGAAAGAGAAAAACCATATGATAATTTCAATAGATGCAGAAAAAGCATTTGATAAAATCCAGCACCCATTCATGATCAAAACTTTCAGCAAAGTGGGAATACAGGGAACATACTTCAACATGATAAAAGCCATCTATGAGAAACCCACAGCCAACATCATACTCAATGGGCAAAAATTAAAATTAATCCCCTTAAGATCAGGAACAAGGCAGGGGTGCCCCCCTTCACCACTCTTATTTAACATGGTCCTGGAAGTCCTAGCCACAGCTATCAGACAAGAAGAAGAAATAAAAGGCATCCAAATTGAAAAAGAAAAAGTAAAACTATCATTATTTGCAGATGATATGATATTGTATATAGAAAACCCTAAAGTCTCAGTCAAAAAGCTACTGGACCTGATAAATGAATTCAGCAAAGTGGCAGGATATAAAATCAATACTCAGAAATCAGACGCATTTTTATACACCAACAATGAACAATCAGAACGAGAAATTAAGGAAACAATCCCCTTCACAATTACAACCAAAAAAATAAAGTAACTAGGAATAAACTTAACCAAGGAGACTAAAGACTTGTACTCAGAAAATTACAAAGCATTGATAAAAGAAATCAAGGAAGATACAAACAAGTGGAAGCATATACTGTGCTCATGGTTAGGAAGAATAAACATCATTAAAATGTCTATATTACCCAAAGCAATTTATAAATTCAATGCAATACCAATTAAAATACCAATGACATACTTTAAAGATATAGAACACATATTCCAAAAATTTATATGGAACCAAAAGAGAACACGAATAGCCTCAGCAATCTTAAAAAAGAAGAAAGTGGGAGGTATCACACTTCCTGATATCAAGTTATACTACAAGGCCGTTGTACTCAAAACAGCCTGGTACTGGCATAAGAACAGGCATATAGATCAATGGAACAGAACAGAGAACCCAGAAATAAAACCACAGTTCTATGGACAACTGATATTTGACAAAGGAGGTAAGGAAATACAATGGAGTAAAGACAGCCTCTTTAACAAATGGTGTTGGGAAAATTGGACAGCTACCTGCAAAAAAATGAAACTAGATCACCAGCTTACACCACTCACAAAAATAAACTCAAAATGGATAAAAGACTTGAATGTAGGCCGTGAAACCATAAGCATCTTAGAAGAAAACATAGGCAGTAAGCTCTCCGACATCTCTCAGAGCAATATATTTGATGATTTATCTCCATGGGGAAGTGAAATAAAAGACAGGATAAACAAATGGGACTATATCAAACTAAAAAGCTTTTGCACAGCTAAAGACAACAAGAACAGAATAAAAAGACAAACTACACAATGGGAGAACATATTTGACAATATGTCTGATAAGGGGTTAATAACCAAAATTTATAAAGAACTCATAAATCTCAACACCAGGAAGACAAACAATCCAATCCAAAAATGGGCAAAAGAGATTAATAGACACTTCTCCAAAGAGGACATACAGATGGCTAACAGGCATATGAAAAAATGCTCAACATCACTAATCATTAGAGAAATGCAAATTAAAACCACAATGAGATATCACCTCACACCAGTCAGAATGGCGCTCATCAACAAAACAACACAGAATAAGTGCTGGCGAGGATGTGGAGAAAAGGGAACCCTCCTGCACTGCTGGTGGGAATGCAGACTGGTGCAGCCTCTGTGGAAAACAGTATGGAGATTCCTCAAAAAACTGAAAATCGAACTGCCTTTTGACCCAGCTATCCCACTTTTAGGAATATACCCCAAGGACACCATAGAATGGCTCGAAAAGGAGAAATGCACCCGCATGTTTGTGGCAGCATTGTTCATAATAGCGAAGATCTGGAAACAACCCAAGTGTCCGTCAGAGAACGAGTGGATTAAAAAGCTTTGGTACATATATACTATGGAGTACTACTCTGCCATAAGAAATGATGACATCGGATCCTTTACAATAACATGGATGGACCTTGATAACATTATACGGAGTGAAATAAGTAAATCAGAAAAAAAACTAAGAACTACATGAATCCATACATAGAAGGGACATAAAAATGAGACTCAGAGACATGAACAAGAATGTGATGGCAACAGGGGTGGGGGAGTGGCAGGTGGGGGGAGGGGGGATGGGGTGAAGAAGGAGAGAGGGGTTGGGGGAGGGGAGGGGCACAAAGAAAACCAGATAGAAGGTTTCAGAAGACAATTTAACTTTGGGGGAGGGGTATACAGCACAATCAAATGTCAAAATAATCTTGAGATGTTTTCTCTCAACATATGTACCCTGATTTATCAATGTCACTGCATTAAATTTAATAAATAAATTTAAAAAAAAGAATGAAACTGGACTACAGTTTGTCCCCCTGTACTAAAATTAACTCAAAATGGATCAAAGATCTAAACATAAGACCTGAAACAATAAAGTACATAGAAGAAGACATAGGTACTAAACTCATGGACCTGGGCTTTAAAGAGCATTTTATGAATTTGACTCCAATGGCAAGAGAAGTGAAGGCAAAAATTAATGAATGGAACTACATCAGACTAAGAAGTTTTTGCTCAGCAAGAGAAACTGATAACAAAATAAACAGAAAGCCAACTAAATGGGAAATGATATTTTCAAACAACAGCTCAGATAAGGGCTTAATATCCAAAATATACAAAGAACTCATAAAACTCAACAACAAACAAACGAACAATCCAATAAAAAAATGATAAGAGGACATGAACAGACACTTCTTCCAGGAGGAAGTACAAATGGCCAACAGATATATGAAAAGATGCTCATCTTCTTTAGTTATTAGAGAAATGCAAATCAAAACTGCAATGAGATACCATCTCACACCTGTTAGATTAGCTATTATTAACAAGACAGGTAATAGCAAATGTTGGAGAGGCTGTGGAGAAAAAGGAACCCTCATCCACTGTTGGTGGGAATGTAAAGTAGTACAACCATTATGGAAGAAAGTATGGTGGGTCCTCAAAAAACTGAAAATAGAACTACCTTATGACCCAGCAATCCCTCTCCTAGGTATATACCCCCAAAACTCAGAAACATTGATACGTAAAGACACATGCAGCCTCCTGTACATTGCAGCATTGTTCACAGTGGCCAGGACATGGAAACAACCAAAAAGCCCGTCAATAGATGACTTGATAAAGAAGATGTAGCACATATACACTATGGAATACTACTCAGCCATAAGAAATGATGACATTGGATCATTTACAGCAAAATGGTGGGATCTTGATAACATTATACGAAGTGAAATAAGTAAATCAGAAAAAAACAGGAACTGCATTATTCCATACGTAGGTGGGACATAAAAGTGAGACTAAGAGACATTGATAAGAGTTTGGTGGTTACGGGGGGAGGGGGGAAAGGGAGAGGGAAAGGGGGAGAGAGAGGGGCACAAAGAAAACTAGATAGAAGGTGACAGAGGACAATCTGACTTTGGGTGATTGGTATGCAACATAATTGAAAGACAAGATAACCTGGACTTGTTGATCTTTGAATATATGTATCCTGATTTATTGATGTCGCCTCATTAAAAAAAATAAAATTATAATAAAAGAAAAAAAATAATAATTTGAAAGTTAAAAAAAATAAAAATAAAAAATAAAAAACACGAACTGCTGTACTAAAGATTAGAACTGTCATGCAAAAATCATGTAAGAAGGCTAACCAGAAATTATCTTGCCAGATTTCTTCTCCAATCACATCTCTCACATCTGAAGCCAGAGCCAATTCCTACCGGCCATGGTGTTGGAAGTTTCTGCAATTTTTTTTTTTTTTGTATTTTTCTGAAGCTGGATACGGTGAGAGATAGTCAGACAGACTCCCGCATGCGCCCGACCGGGATCCACCCAGCACGCCCACCAGGGGCCACGCTCTGCCCACCATGGGGCGATGCTCTGCCCCTCCGGGGGGTCACTCTGCCCTTCTGGGGGGTCGCTCTGCCACGACCAGAGCCACTCTAGCGCCTGGGGCAGGGGCCGAGAAGCCATCCCCAGCGCCCGGGCCATCTTTGCTCCAATGGAGCCTTGGCTGTGGGAGGGGAAGGGAGAGACAGAGAGGAAGGAGGGGGGGGTGGAAAAGCTAATGGGCGCTTCTCCTATGTGCCCTGGCCGGGAATCAAACCCGGGTCCCCCACACTCCAGGCCGACGCTCTACCGCTGAGCCAACCTGCCAGGGCCAAGTTTCTGCGATTTTAACAGACTGTGGTGGTTGCTGAAAATATCAATGGAATTTTAAAGCATATTTACATTTAAAATAACTTAAAACACCAGGAATTATAACACAGCTACATACATTCAGCAGAAAACTGCAAAGCCAGCTTAACACACACGCTCTTTGTATGCTTATCTTGAATTCAATAATGCTTTCATTTTGTAATATAATTCTTACACTTGATAATGTACATTTGTGTTGTAATGTATACTTGCACATCCCTCCCAGAGGGCTTGCTCAGTTTGTGCCCCCCCCACACTCCTACCACAGGGACCTGCTTCTAGTGCAGACTCCATATTCATTCAGTGGACAATAGGTTTAATGGGCCACCAAGCAGGTGCCAAATTCTAAGAACCCATCCATGCTGGAGAGCCTGCCATAAACAATATATACTAATCCCGGTCCTCTATGAGCAGACAGTCCACTGGGGACATAGGAAATTCCTGTACCATGTAATGGAGCTGTTGACAGGGGAGGCAGGGGGGATGCTTAGGATGCCCAGAGCACAGCATCTAACCCACACTTAAGGGGGCAAGAAAGGCTTCTCAGGAAGTAAGACTAAAAGCAATTAGGAGGTGAGGCAGGAGCAAAACGTGTGCCACACAGAGGGCAGGGCATCTGCAGAAACTGGGAGGATGGAGAAGAGTGTGGTGCATTTGCTCTGAGGAAAGAGGTCCCTGAGCGCTGGGTCCGGAGAGCCAGCTGGGGATGGAGAAGGGCAAGGATGGCAGGGTAAGCCAGGCCCACACCATGAAGTTCCTTATATCACTTCAGCACAGGGGCTGGCCCAGAGTAAGCACTCAGAATGATCAAGTACGTGAATCACTGTTTGTCAGTTTGCTTTAACATCTTATCTGCTGAATCAATCTATGAATTCAGTACAATCCAATGGAAATCTCAATGCAATTTTTCCAAATAACTTGGCAAGGTGGCTTTTGAAAATCTGCACAGAAAAGAAAACATATTAGCTAAGATAATTATAAAGAACAATGTTGAAGCACATGCCATGTCTGAAATCAAAACTTATTATTAAGCCATAGTTATTTTAACAGTGTAGTTTTGATACAAAGATAGATAAATAGATTGACCAAACAAAAGCAGACCTGTATGTATATGGGGACATGGGCTTTGACAAAGTCTGCAGTGCAAATCAAGAGAGAGGAGGGACTGTAACGACTGGTGCTAGAACTATTGATTTTCTGTAAGGAGAAGGAAATATTGATAGATCCTTATCTATCATAAACACAAAGTCAGTCATAGAAGAATTAAAAACCAAAGCATGAAAACCAAAAACTTTTAACTCTTTTATCCAGAAAATGTTGTTGAATATATTTATGAATTAGGGCTAGAGGAAAATTTCTGAAACACAACACACACAAAAGGCTCAACCTACAAAGGAAAATAATGATAAATTTGACTGTTAATTTTTTAAATTCTATGCATCAAAAGACACCATTTAGATTTATCAGGGTGATCACTTTGTAAGTTATATAAATGTTTAATCACTTTATTGTGCACCTGAAACTAATATAATATTTCATGTCAACTATAATTTTTAAATATTTTTTAATTAAAAAATTTTAAATGAAAACACAAGGAACAGATTTAACTGACAAATGATTAGTGTCCAGATTATAGAAAGAAGTGCAAATCAACATCAACAACAAAATACATAGAAAAATGACAGGAGACAGAGCAAGAAAGAGGGAGGGAGAGAGGAAGAGAGGGAGCGAGAGAGGAAGGGAGGGAGCGAGAGAGGAAGGGAGGGAGGGAAGGAGGGAGGGAAAGGAGGGAGGGAAAGGAGGAGGGGAAGGAAGGAGAAATGACTGGAAGAAGAAGTCTGAAGATCTAGCAAACATGAAAGGATGTTAATCTCACTAATCAGGAAAATGAGCATTAAAACCACAATGAGCTAGCATTTCATACAGGTTAGACTGGTAGCAATTCAAAATTCTGACAACAGCAAACGTTAATGAAACTGTGGGAGAATTTAAACATTGCTATAGGTGAGAGCAAAGTGGCATTACAACCACTTTGGAGAACAATTTGGCAATAAAAAACAAACTTTCAAATGTGGGATCCCACAGTCCAGCCTAGGGCAATTAAGCCACTCCCTAAATGCCCAGAGCCCTTCTCATACTTGGCCACAGAGAGGCCTGTAGGTGATGGCCGGTAGATAATGTTTGTAATAGAAAATAAATGTAATATAGAAATTATGGTCTGGTCATACAGTGAATTTACTCATAATTGGATAAAACATTTACATGTATCAAAGCAGATAATTCTCAAAATATATATATTATTGTAGAATCATACAAAAATATGATTTATTTAAATGTAAAATAGTCAAAACACATTATTGTTTAGAAGCACTTATATATGTAATTACATTTTTTTAAAGTAGGATAAACTGCACATTCTCAATTATAGTTACTCTTCTGCAGGGAGGAAGAGGGTTTTGATCTGGGGGGAGTGCACAAACAGCATAGTTATTGTTTTATTTTCCAGCTGGGTTATTGATGTTTTCTATATCATTCTTAATATCTTCTTATGTGCCTGAAATATTTCATTACTTTTTAAACCTGATAAACTCAATTCTGATATTTTTCTGTTTGAATCTCAGATTTCTAAACATGTGTACATTAACATTTCACACAAGAAGGATTTTCACATTTCTTGTTTCATTTTACATTTCTAGTGGCATTATTCTAGTTGGGGAACAAAGGGACACTTAGATTAAGTGACTTTCCCCACCAACAAATTGATGATAGAGCCAGACTGAAACCAGCTGTTTCACCCTCACCATGTCTTCCACCAGCCCAGCTGCCACTCAGTGTCAGAGAATGAATTGGTGCCATGGAGACAGTCTGAAATGGCTTGATTGAAGGGAGACAGGGTCTCCAAATTGCTCTAAATAGTGCTCTCCAGACAGAGCTGAGCAGATAGCATGTTTCCATAGCAGATGCTGATGGTCAGTGGGGTGAGACTGTTCCACCCACTTGAGCAACTATGGAAATGCATCAAGGAGTTGGAGGGAGCCCAGCTGCCCTCCCTTTTCTCCCATTTCAAGGCTGTAATCCTAACTGCTCTTGTCACTAGTTTTGCAATGTTCCAAATCCCCCCTCATAGTATGATCACGGATTGGTCTCTTAGATGTAAAATATTGTGTCTATTTGACAACAGCATCCCATTAAAACAAAATAGGTGAGGTTGTAGTATTCAGGGGCAAGATGTAAAATGAACCCAGCATTAGGCAGAAAAGACACCAGAATAGTTTCAAAGTAAAATTAATTTATGGAGATCAGGAGGTAGCCCTTTTTTCTATCCAGCTCTAGCACTGCCTTTCCAGGGCTAACCAGCTTCCCTAGCACACAGGCCCAGAACATAAAGGATCAGAATACCACCCACCATCGTGGGTGCACCAGAAAGGCCTTTCCACTTTTGTTAGCAAAGAGAAATATATTATATATATATATATAATATATATATATATATATATTCATTGATGATATGCTGAAACTCTTCTTTGCTGATATATTTTCATAGCGATTAGAATTGTGGAATTAGTCACTATGCTGTATTTAGCTAGTTCAAATAAACTCCTGAAAGGAATGACATATTTGTTGTCAAAGTAATTTATAATGAAATTATAATTAAATTCAGTACATACACTGTTTATTAGCAAATTGAGATCGTGCTTCACTGAGTAGCGTCAGCATGGCTGTATCTAACATGTCTACCATTCTGAATGAATGAAAGAGCCAATGTTTCATTATTGATGAAGTTTAGGAAAGCTGTGGCTCACTTTCCCTTTGATTTCTCGGAGTTGCTATACATGCTGATCTTCTATTATGAAAAGGTAAGAGTAGAATATTTTTCACTAAACATTATTTTTATTGAAGACTATTTGTCCATTGCTTCTAAATACAACTAGAATTTCAACCCATTTTTTTTATTTTAGTGAGAGGAGGGGAGGTAGAGAGACAGACTTCTGCATGTGCCCCGAAGAGGATCCACCTGCAAGCCCCCTAGGAGGAATGCTCTGCCCATCTAGGGCATTGCTCCGTTGCATAATAACAGAGCCATTTTTTAGTGCCTGAGGCAGAGGTCACAAAGCCATCCTTGGCACTGGGAGGCCAACTTGCTGGAACCAATTGAACCATGGCTGCCAGAGGGGAAGAGTGAAAGAGAGAGAGAGAGAGAGAGAGAGAGAGAGAGAGAGAAGGGGGAGGGGTGGAGAAGCAGATAGTCACTTCTCCTGTATGCCCTGACTGAGAATCAAACCAATCCAGGACATCCACACACCAGGCCAATGCTCTATCACTGAGCCAACCAGCCATGGTGAATTTCAACCTGTTTCATGGCTTTAACTACAACTAGTATGTTGTGCCTTTTCCCTGAACTATAGGCTGGAAAATCTAACTGCCCACTCAGTACTTTCATTAGGTTGTATAACTGATGCATCAATCTTAGCATGTACAAACAGCTCTTTGCACTCTTACCCAAAAACTGCTTCATTAGTAGTCTTCCCCAACTGGCTAATGGCAACTCTGTTCTTCACATTGCTCAGGCCAAACACTTCATAGCTTATCCTCCTTGACGCTTCTCTTTCCCTCATGCCATCTCTATATATCTTTATATCCAACATTTCAATGAATCCTCTTATTATTTATCTTCAAAACATACCAAGAATTTAACCACATCTCAGCACCTCCTCCAATGACCCTGTTTCACTCCCCATCATCTCTTGCCTGGATTATTTTAGTAGTCTGTAAATTCCTGACCCTCCTTCTCTCCTTTAGTATATTGTCAACACAGCAGTCAAAGTGTTACTTTAAGCAAGTAAGGCAGATTGTGGAACTCCTCTGCTCAAAACTCTTTAATAATTTTTCATCTCATTTAGCACACAAGTCAGGTCGGGGTCCCTAGTACCAAGCCCACTTCATCTCCCATTCACAGGCTTTCTTAAAAAAAATCTGTGAATGAATGAACCTTGAGTTCTGTTTCTAGGTCTCAACATCAGCATAGTCTTGTGAAAGGGCACAGGTCCCAGTTCAAAATCTAGTTAAGCCACTTAATAGTTTACTTAGTCAAATTACTTAATTTCTTTATTTTTCTCATCTGTAAAATGGAGATAATGCATACAGTGATAAAAAATAAAATAAATTATATAAACCACTTGCCATATATTCTGTAGTCAACAGACGGGAGCTTTTATCATTTGTCTTTAGTGGAGATACTTGTTTATCATAGTATAGTGTTATGGAAAACAGACATTTTGAAAAAAATTAAATAGTAACAGAAAACAGGGTTGAAATTTTTTCCTCTTATATACCCTCTTGGTGTCTGTGTTATAGTATACTTTGCTAGTTTGTTTATTCATTCACTTGGCAAACATTTATTGAACAACTACTACTTTGTGCCAGGCATTTTTCTTAGCATGGGAGTTATGGTAATAAACAAAACAGACAAAAATTCCTGTTCTCATAAAGCTCAAGGCTTTTAAATGCAAAGCAACAGAAAATAATTAAAACAAATGAGGAAAATATCTGGTTTCTGGAGGTAAATGCTAAGCAAACAAACATAAAGCAGAAAGGGGAGGGTATAAAGAGTGGGGTGAAATCTTGGATAGGCAGTCAGAGCAGGCCACATCTTCCACCTGACAGGCCATCTGGGATCCCTTACTGATGCCTCTCCCTCTTCCGGAATCCTAAACATAAGCAGCCCCCAAGGCTCTGCCCCCAGCCCCTTCCCCAGTTCTCTGAACTCTTCATGAGTGATTTCAGGACACACTGACAGCTTCATTTCTTTCCTCCCAGTAATTGGCTTGCAAATCTTCATCTGGTCAGGGCATACTCCCTCTGCCTTTATTCTTGGATGTCTCCAAATGGATGTCCCACCACAGACCACATGTCTGCAGTGAATTATTCCTCCTCCCGTTTTGCTCAAACCTCCTTCTGACACTGCCTGCAAAGTTTGGCCCTTCAGCAATGTTCAGCTGCTCCTTCTGCTTCACCAGCCTTGGAGAATCAGATTGTACATCCTTCCAGGAAGTCTCTTGACCTCTTCTCCTCCTGTTTATCAACTCTTGTCCACCAACTCAGCATCACCTCTCACATGAAATTTTCCCCTAAAAACTTTTTTCTGTCTCCACTCTCTCCCAACTTATTTTTTACTCTATTGACAGATCATTTCTTAAAACTGGAGTTTTGATCATGTCCCTCATTTGTTACAAGGTGTTCTCCTTTTGCTTTTAATATATTCCATAGTTGCGGCACAATCTGCTCCCACGTTCCTGTCTGTCTGCACCTCCTCAGCCCTCAGCCCTCCCCACGCACACACTAGTCTTCCTGTCTTCAGCCCACAGCCCTCCCCACGCGCACACTAGTCTTCCTGTCCTCAGCCCACAGCCCTCTCTGTGCCCTACTCCTTCCAGCCTCAGTGCCTGTTCAGAAAGGTCATTGACAGAAGAGCCCTGACTCTCCCTTCTGTCCATCCAATTCTGCTTATTACAGGAGCCAGTGCTGCTCAAAATGATGTGTGGCTCTACTGGGGTTGCATAAGATAATCCATTTGGGGACAGACTTAGGATAGGAAATTCCATTTCTGTTTGGTTTTTATCCTGAGCTTAACTAATATGCAATATGCTGATGGCTTGACTAAGGTGTGTAGACAGGAGCCGTCCTGAAGGTAAGAGGGTGTTCACAAACAAGGAGTGTTGGGGTGCTCTCGCTCCTTCATGGCTTCAGCATATTGTGGGGAACATTAGTCTAGATATACTTGATAAAGCACTTTTATGGATTATAGTATCAGAAAAAGGACACGTTTACTATATTTGATGCTGAGATGACCAATGACCACAAAGTCCTCTTCTCACACAAAAGTTTGGTAAAAAAAGTGTTGGCAAATTTAAAGCTGAGTTAGCATTTTTTTGTCTTTCAAAAGAGATAAGTGGTTTGAAATCTCTGGCCTTTTCCGTAAGAAAACTAGCTCTCAGGACCCTACTTTCCTGCAGGTACTTTAAAATAAAAAAGAAATTTACACCTTCAAAAAAGGTGATATTTGGATCATGAGTAAAAGAAAAACAAAGACAATCCAATTAAATTTTCTATGGAAAGAGCATTTTAAGAATGGAAGCTCACAGCCTGACCAGGCTGTGGCACAGTGGATAGAGCATCGGACTGACACACAGAGGATCCAGGTTAGAAACCCCAAAGTCGACAGCTTGAGCATGGGCTCATCTGGCTTGAGCGCGGGGTCGCTGGCCTGAGCTTGAGATTCTAGACATGACCCCATGGTCTCTGGCTTGAGCTCAAAGGTCTCTGGATTAAAGTCCAAGGTGTCTGGCTTGAGCCCAAGGTTACTGGCTTGAGCAAGAAGTCACTCGCTCTGCTGTAGCCTCCTGGTCAAGGCACATATGAGAAAGCAATCAATAAACAACTAAGGAGCTGCAAAAAAGAATTGATACAGTACTTCTTATCTCTCTTTCTTCCTGCCT
Organism: Saccopteryx bilineata; assembly: GCF_036850765.1. Taxonomy (NCBI): domain Eukaryota; kingdom Metazoa; phylum Chordata; class Mammalia; order Chiroptera; family Emballonuridae; genus Saccopteryx; species Saccopteryx bilineata. The sequence goes on from NC_089491.1 coordinate 198,610,218, forward strand.
GTTTGTCCCTATCTGTCCCTCTCTCTGAGTCTGTCTCTGTAAAAAATAAAAAAAAATTAAAAAAAAAAGTTTAGGAATGTTTTCATTGTTGCAAAATGTTATTGCTGATTTGACCTTTGATCCAACCTCCGTAACCTATCGAAATCCTCATCTGACTCTGAAAACTTCTAATTATCTAACCTGCTTTAAATTTTTCTGAAGAGTTTCAATGTTTTTTCTTTAACCCATTTGTAAATATGTGTATAAAAATATAACGTGTGTGTGTGTGTGTGTGTGTATCTCACACTAAAATTTTATCAACAGTTTTTCAAAACAACTGATTGACATTCAGTGAAGGTACATATTCAGCGAAGGTAGCCAATTGTTAAAAGAACAAAATAGGTCCTGGCCGGTTGGCTCAGCGGTAGAGCGTCGGCCCAGCGTGCGGAGGACCCGGGTTCAATTCCCGACCAGTGCACACAGGAGAAGCGCCCATTTGCTTCTCCACCCCTCCGCTGCGCCTTCCTCTCTGTCTCTCTCTTCCCCTCCCACAGCCAGGGCTCCATTGGAGCAAAGATGGCCCGGGCACTGGGGATGGCTCTGTGGCCTCTGCCTCAGGCGCTAGACTGGCTCTGGTTGCCACATGGCAATGCCCAGGATGGGCAGAGCATCGCCCCCTGGTGGGTAGAGCATCGCCCCTGGTGGGCATGCCGGGTGGATCCCAGTCGGGCGCATGCGGGAGTCTGTCTGACTGTCTCTCCCTGTTTTCAGCTTCAGAAAAATGCAAAAAAAAAAAAAAAAAAAAAGAAAAAGAAAAAAAGAACAAAATAGGAAACTTTAACACAACTGGTAGAAGGGATTGGAAAACACTTCTTAAGTGCAGCAGTCAGTGCACTTTTCCATGTAGAACTACACATCTCTGAGCAAATGTTTAATGAGGCATTGTTAGTACAGGCAGTCCCTGGGTTACAAAAAGGTAGGTTCTGTAGGTCTGAAAATGTTTAAGGATTTATATGCAAAGAAAGGTAAATAAATAAATACTATGTGAAGGTAAACATCTGTCTGGTTGCATATAATAAAATGTACCTGTTCTAACTTACATACTGATTCAACTTAAGAACAAACCTACAGAACGTGTTTACTTTCTAACCCAGGGACTGCCTTTACCAAAAAGATGAACTAATCTAAATGTACAGCACTATGGAAATAGACAAGTGAATTGTGGTCTATTTGTACAGTGTAATTCTACCCAGCTACAAAAACAAGGGGCCCAGACTAGATGTACTAATTGGATCATTTTCAGAAACGTTTTGAGAAAAAACAAGAAGCAACTTGTCAACGAACATATAAATGTTGAGACCATTTTTATGTTATTTAAGAACATATAGGGAGTAGGCGGACGTACCAGCATTTACCTCCCAGAAGCAAAGTGGATTACAAACTAAGTTTATGAATTATCATCTGGAAAAACCAACTTTGGACTAAACTAAAAGGACTCTTCAACCAAGGAACGCTGAAGAAGCCACACAGAGACTGGTAGGAAAAGCGGAAACGTGGAAACGCAGAGAGGGCTACCCAGCTCCTCAGAGGGAACAGCAGCAGGGAGAGACTCGCGTGGTGGGAAGTGAGTTTAGCAGAGGGGAAAGGGTCCTGAGCCCCAGGAACAAAGCCCCAGCCTGCAGCCCCAGACCCCAGAAGAGGCATAAGGACAGTATTTAGCTGGAAACAAGTCAGGATACTGTTTGTGAGAGAGTCTGATTTCTCAGACACAGGATCCTTCTTAAAGGGACCACGCAGAACATCTCTCTCAAAAACAATCACCTGGGGCTTTTGGGGACGGGGGAAGAGAGGAGAAAACCACAGTAACAGGAAGAGAGTGCAATCTAGGAGGCATAGGGAGAAACATTTTGGGAGATAGCCACCCTAACCCCTGGGACGAGTCACTCCCCAAAGCTGAAGTGAATATTTCTCCCGGAAACAGCAATACCAGCAAAGAAAAGCAGGAGAGCAGCCAAACAAGCTCCCCCACAGCATTCAGAGCAGAGTCGCATAGAAGGAGGGAGCTTTCGGGTATACAGTAGTGAGTCTTAGGGTCCGAGCTGCAACGCCCCCACCCACGCGACTGAGGGTGCACCGGAGAGTGGGCGGCAGTGGGAGACAAAAGCGCAGCTCTGCTGGCAGGGGTGGAAGCCAGCTGGCCACCACTGGGCTCAGGTGTGAGCTCAATCTTGCCCGGCTGGGGAGAAGGGGGCGTGCAAAAGCGGTCAAGCTCAGCTGCCAGCAGCCTGTAACCCCGCCTCCAGGAGAAGGGCGGGAACCCAGGAAAGGGTAGAAACCAGCCCCGGAGCAAGGGCATAGGAGGACAGCCCTGCCCCGCCCATGCAACCCAGGCTTGCGGTCTCACTTGGTAGCTGGCTCCTCCCACGGGGGTGGATCCAAAAGCCCAGAAGAGGCAGAGTTCCCCTACGGAGCTGAGCTTGGGCATGCAGCCCTGCCCGGCAGTAGAGCCAAGGCTAGCAGCTGTTCCTTGAGTGGGATCATCCTGCAAAGGCAGGGCGAAAGCTCAGAAACAGGCAGAGACCCGTAGCTGAGCAAAGGTGTTCGCCAGTGCCCTCAGGACCTCAGGACCGAGCATAACATCACACACAGGGGCGGGGCAAAGGCCAAGGCCACCAACCCTTGTGCACCCGAGCACGTGATCACAGCCACTCTTTCTTACAGAAAGAAACTACAAACTGACTTTTCAAGTTATGTAATGAAAATATGTGTGGTAATTTTACTGGGAATGGCAGCCTCTAATGTTTTAACTGCAGAAGAAGAATAAATGAGCATGTCCACTTTCAAAAAAAAAATTATCAGATTTATATGGAACTATAAAAAGACTCGAATAGCCAAAGTAATCCTAAGGAAAAAGAATGAAGCTGGGAGCATTATAGTACCTGACTTCAAATTATATTATAGAGCCACGCAATCAAAACAGCATGGTATTGGCAGAAAAATAGACACTCAGACCAATGGAACAAAATAGAAAGTCCAGAAATAAAACTACATATATGGTCAAATAATTTTCAATACAGTGGCTAACAACACAGAATGAAGAAAAGAAAGCCTCTTCATCAAATGGTGCTGGGAAAACTGGAAAGCCACATGCAAAAGAATGAAACTCAACTAGAGTTTGTCTCCTTGTACTAAAATTAATTCAAAATAAATCAACACCTAAATATAAGACCTAATACAATAAAGTACATAGAAGAAAACATAAGAACTAAACTCATGGATTTTGTATTTTTTTTATAATAATTTTATTTTTTTTAATGGGGTGACATCAATAAATCAGGATACATATATTCAAAGATAACAAGTCCAGGTTATCTTGTCGTTCAATTTTGTTGCATACACATCACCCAAAGTCAGATTGTCCTATGTCACCTTCTATCTGGTTTTCTTGGTGCCCCTGCCCCTCCCCCTTTCCATCTCCCATTCCCTCCTCCCCCCCCCTCATAACCACCACACTCTTATCAATGTCTCTTAGTTTCACTTTTATGTCCCACCTACGTATGGAATAATGCAGTTCCTGTTTTTTTCTGATTTACTTATTTTGCTTGGTATCATGTTATCAAGATCCCACCATTTTGCTGTAAATGTTCCGATGTCATCATTTCTTATGGCTGAGTAGTATTCCATAGTGTATATGTGCCACATCTTCTTTATCCAGTCATCTATTAACGGGATTTTTGGTTGTTTCCATGTCCTGGCCACTGTGTTCAATGCTGCAATAAACATGGGGCTGCATGTGTCTTTACTTACCAGTGTTTCTAAGTTTTTGGGGTATATACCCAGTAGAGGGATTGCTGGGTCATAAGGTAGTTCTATTTGCAGTTTTTTGAGGAAACACCATACTTTCTTCCATAATGGTTGTACTACTTTACATTCCCACCAACAGTGGATGAGGGTTCCTTTTTCTCCACAGCCTCTCCAACATTTGCTATTACCTGTCTTGCTAATAATAGCTAATTGAACAGGTGTGAGGTGGTATCTCATTGTAGTTTTGATTTGCATTTCTCTAATAGCTAAAGAAGATGAGCATCTTTTCATATATCTGTTGGCCATTTGTATTTCTTCCTGGGAGAAGTGTCTGTTCATATCCTCTTCCCATTTTTATATTGGATTGTTTGTTTGTTTGTTGTTGAGTTTTATGAGTTCTTTGTATATTTTGGATATTAGGCCCTTATCTGAGCTGTTGTTTGAAAATATCATTTCCCATTTAGTTGGCTTTCTGTTTATTTAGTTATCAGTTTCTCTTGCTGAGCAAAAACTTCTTAGTCTAATGTAGTCCTATTCATTAATTTTTGCCTTCACTTATCTTGCCTGTGGAGTCAAATTCATAAAATGCTCTTTAAAACCCAGGTCCATGAGTTGAGTACCTATGTCTTCTTCTATGTACTTAATTGTTTCAGGTCTTATGTTTAGATCTTTGATCCATTTTGAGTTAATTTTTGTACAGGGAGAGAGACTGTAGTCCAGTTTCATTCTTTTGCATGTGGCTTTCCAGTTTTCCCAGCACCATTTATTGAAGAGGCTTTCTTTTCTCCATTGTGTGTTGTTGGCCCCATTATCAAAAATTATTTGACTATATATATGTGGTTTTCTTTCTGGACTTTCTATTCTGTTCCATTGGTCTGAGTGTCTATTTTTCTGCCAATACTATGCTGTTTTGATTGTCGTGGCCTTATAATATAGTTTGAAGTCAGGTATTGTAATGCCCCAGCTTCATTCTTTTTCTTTAGGATTGCTTTGGCTATTCGGGGTTTTTTATAGTTCCATGTAAATCTGATGATTTTTTGCTTTATTTCTTTAAAAAACGTCATTGGAAGTTTGATGGGAATTGCATTAAATTTGTATATTGCTTTGGGTAATAGCCATCTTGATTATATTTATTCTTCCTAGCCAAGAACAAGGTATATTCTTCCATCTCATTATATCTTTTTCAATTTCCCTTAACAATGGTTTATAGTTTTCATTATATAAGTCCTTTACATTCTTTGTTATGTTTATTCCTAAGTATTTTATTTTTTTGTTGCAATCGTGAAGGGGATTATTCTTTTGAGTTCGTTCTCAATTGTTTCATTGTTGGCATATAGAAAGGCTATTGACTTCTGTATGTTAATTTTGTATCCTGCAACCTTACTGTATTGGCTTATTTTTTCTAGTAGTCTTTTTGTGGATTCTTTGGGGTTTTCGATGTATAGGATCATATCATCTGCAAAAAGTGATACCTTTACTTCTTCTTTTCCGATATGGATGCCTTTTATTTCTTTGTCTTGTCTGATTGCTGTGGCGAGAACCTCTAGTACCACATTAAATAAGAGTGGAGAGAGTGGACGACCCTGTCTTGTACCTGATTTAAGGGGGAAAGCCTTCAGTTTAGTGCCATTTAATATGATGTTAGCTGATGGTTTATCATATATGGCCTTTATCATGTTGAGATATTTTCCTTCTATACCCATTTTGTTGAGAGTCTTAAACATAAAATTGTGTTGTATTTTATTGAATGCCTTTTCTGCATCTATTGATAAGATCATGTGGTTTTTGTTCTTTGTTTTGTTGATATGGTTTATTACGTTAACCGTTTTACGTATGTTGAACCATCCTTGAGATTCTGGGATGAATCCCACTTGATCATGATGTATGATTTTTTTAATATGTTGTTGTATTCGATTTGCTAGTATTTTGTTTAGTATTTTAGCATCTGTATTCATTAGAGATATTGGTCTGTAGTTTTCTTTTTTTGTGCTATCCTTGCCTGGTTTTGGTATGAGGGTTATGTTGGCCTCATAAAATGTGTTTGGAAGTATTGCTTCTTCTTCAATTTTTTGGAAGAATTTGAGTAGAATAGGAACCAAGTCTTCTTTGAATGTTTGATAAAATTCACTAGTGTAACCATCTGGGCCTGGACTTTTATTTTTGGGAAGGTTTTTAATGGTTTTTTCTATTTCTTCTCTAATGATAGGTCTGTTTATGCTTTCTGCTTCTTCTTGACTCGGTCTAGGAAGGTTGTATTGTTCTAGGAATTTATCCATTTCTTCTAGGTTGTTGAATTTAGTGGCATAAAGTTTTTCATAGTATTCTACAATAATTCTTTGTATATCTACAGTGTCCGTGGTGATTTCTCCTCTTTCATTTTGGATTTTGTTTATATGAGTTCTTTCTCTTTTTTTTTTGGTAAGTCTTGCCAAGGGTTTGTCAATTTTGTTGATCTTTTCGAAGAACCAGCTCCTTGTTCTATTAATTTTTTCTATAGTTTTTCTGTTCTCTAATTCATTTATTTCTGCTCTGATTTTTATTATCTCCTTTCTTCGGCTGGTTTTGCATTGTCTTTGTTCTTCTTTTTCTAGTTCTTTAAGGTGGGAAGTTAAGTGGTTCACTTGGGCTCTCTCTTGTTTGTTCATATATGCCTGAAGCGATATGAACTTCCCTCTTATCACTGCTTTTGCTGCATCCCATAGATACTGATATGTCATATTGTCATTTTCATTAGTCTGTATATATCTTTTGATCTCTGCACTTATTTCTTCTTTGACCCATTCATTTTTTAAAAGTATGTTGTTTAGTTTCCACATTTTTGTGGGATTTTTTTCCTCTTTTTTGCAGTTGAATTCTAGTTTCAAGGCTTTATGATCAGAAAATATGCTTGGTACAACTTCAATTTTTCTGAATTTGCTGATGTTGTTTTTGTGGCCCAACATATGGTCAATTCTTGAGAATGATCCATGTACACTGGAGAAAAATGTATACTCAGTCACTTTGGGATGAAATGTCCTGTAGATGTCTATCATATCCAGTTGCTCTAGTGTTTTGTTTAAGGCCACTATGTCTTTGTTGATTCTCTGTTTGGATGACGGATCTAGAGCCGTCAGCGGAGTATTGAGGTCTCCAAGTATGATTGTATTTTTGTCAGTTTTTGTTTTAAGATCAATAAGAAGCTGTCTTATATATTTTGGTGCTCCTTGGTTTGGTGCATATATATTAAGAATTGTTATGTCTTCTTGATTCAGTGTCCCCTTAGCCATTATGAAACGTCCATTTTTGTCTCTGAGTACTTTTCCTGTCTTGTAGTCAGCATTATCTGATATGAGTATTGCTACACCTGCTTTTTTTTGGATGTTATTTGCTTGGAGTATTGTTTTCCAGCCTTTCACTTTGAATTTGTTTCTATCCTTGTTACCTAAATGAGTTTCCTGTAGGCAGCATACAGTTGGATTTTCTTTTTTAATCCATTCTGCTACTCTGTGCCTTTTTATTGGTGAGTTTAATCCATTTACATTTAGTGTAATTATTGATACTTGTGAGTTCCCTATTGCCATTTTATATCTTGCTTTCTGTTAGTTTTGTGTCTTGTTTGATCCTTCTCTTTTGTTTTTTTATCTTTTGTTTTTATTTGGTAGTATTCCATACATCTTTCCTCTGTTGCTGTCTTTTTTATTTCATGTGCTTCTGTGGTGGTTTTTTCAGTGGTGGTTACCTATGAGTAATGAAAAGGATCCCTACCCTGTACATTGTAGGGAACTATTTTGTGAGTACTTTTGCACTCCATCCTCCTTTGCTACTGTTAATCTCCATCTTCTCCCCCTCTTTCTTTTTGTTGTCACAGTTTAAATTTTGTTTTATTGTGTTATTCTTGGAGCTTTTACTTGTGGCTCTGTTTTTTTGTTTTGTTTTATTCTTTGTATCTGATTGGAGAACCCCCTTTAGTAATTCCTGGAGTGGGGGTTTTCTGATGATAAATTCCCTCATCTTTTATGTATCTGTGAATGTTTTTATTTCTCCTTCATATTTGAAGGGTAGCTTTGATGGGTATAGTATTCATGGCTGAAAGTTCCTCTCTTTCAGGACTTTAAATATTGGGGTCCACTCTCTTGTAGCTTGTAGAGTTTCTGCTGAGAAATCTGATGATAATCTAATGGGCCTTCCTTTATATGTTGTATTCTTCTTTTCCCTGGGTGCCTTGAGAATTTTTTCTTTGCTGTTGGTTTGTGTCCATTTCATTATGATATGCCTTGGAGTAGGTTTGTTGGGGTTAAGAAAACTCGGAGTTCTGTTTGCTTCTTGAACTTGAGCCTTTAGTTCTTTCCACAGGCTTGGGAAGTTCCATCTACTATTTGTTTGAGTGTGTTCTCCATTCCATTTTCTCTCTCTTCTCCCTCTGATATACCTATTATTCTTATGTTATTCTTTTTGATGGAGTCCGATAATTCTTGTAGGGCTATCTCATTTTTTTAAAATTCTTGAGTCTCTTTCTTCTTCTCTCTGTTGTGCCTCAAGTTGCTTGTCTTCTATTTCACTAATTCTCTCTTCTATCTGACCTGTTCTATTAGCTAAGCTTGTTACTTCATTTTTCAGCTCGTGAATTGAGTTTTTCATCTCTGTTTGATTTGTTTTTATAGTTTCAATTTCCTTGGACATATATTCTTTGTGTTCATTGAGTTGTTTTCTGAGCTCCCTAAATTGCCTTTCTGTGTTTTCTTGTATATCTTGGAGGATTTTTAGGATTTCTATCTTGAATTCTCTGTCATTTAGCTCCAAGGTTTCCACTATATTAAATTTTTTCTCCATAGATTTTTCCTCATCTAGCTGTGTTACCTCTCTTTCTTTTGTATCCTTGATATACGATTTTCTCTTCCTTAATGGCATCTGAGGGTGGTTTTGTTGATAGTATTAATGAGATTTAATAAAGAATAAAAAGTTAAAAAAAATAAAAATAATAAAAAATCAAAAAGAGTTGTTTTTTAAAAAAAATTAATAATGAAATAAAGAAAAATAAAATAAAATAAAAATTTTTTTAAAAAGGAAATTATTCCCCCCTCCTTTTTTTTTCTCCTCTCCTGTCCCCTCTTTCTTGAGAAAATCTTGTGGTGAACTGTGAATTATAAGAAACAATGCCTGTGTTGGAGGGCCTGAATTGGGGAAAAGTAATAAAGGGGCAAAAAAAAGAAAAAAAAAGGGAAAAAAAAGGAGGCATGGACCCACAAAAAGCAAATAAGGAGAAAATTTGGGTCAAGAATAAAATGATTTGCTTTTAGGTGTTGGTTGTCTAAGAGTTATGATGAAAGGAATAAGAGGAAAACAGAAAAATGGGGGGACAAATTAAAAAATACTATTGTATTTAGTGGAATAAGAACTAGACAAAATGGAGAGCCAGGGATGAGAGCACTGCTAGTGAGTTAAAAAGGTGAAGTAAAAAACCCCCAAAATGCCACAAACATAAGTTTGAGTCTCAGATAAGATAATTTGTTTGTTATTGAGGTTTGAATGAGAGGAGATGTAAAGGAGAAAGGAAGAAACTAATATAGAGGGAGAAAAGAAAGAGAGAGAGAGAAAAAAAGGGGGAACCACTAAAAGAAGAAAAAAGAAAGGAGAGAGAGAGAGTTAAGGGTTTTGGAGTGCAACCCTCATAGAGAGAAAGGAAGAAGAGAGAAAAGATAATGGGAGATGTGACACTTATGGATAGTGTAGTTGAAGGAGAAGAGAGAGTAAGACCGGTAGAGAGTTAATTGGCCAAATTGGAGGAGGAAAAAAAGTATCAAGAATGAAGATAAGAGAAACAAACGAACAAATATAATAAAATGGGATAGGTTATAAAGTCAGCAGATTATTCTTGATTTTGAGAGGTTATCTTCTTGCTTTTTCTTTTCTCTCCTTCTTCCTGGTCGGTGACTCTGTACCCCGGGTTCTGTCCCTTTGGCACGCTCAGGTAGAGGATTGCAATTGATAAGTCTCTATGGCAATGTCATGTATTGTGCTTTAGTCTCATTGGCAGTCAAGGCATTTATAGGAGCCGACAGTGAGAGAGTCCATATTCCTGGAGCCTTTCTCCTAGTCTTTCCTTTCTCAATTAGTAGCCTGATAATCCAGCTATGGGGTTGCTGCTGCCTCTGCCTGGATAGTAAGAGGCTCAAAGAACTGGTAACTGCCCACTCTATTTCCACTCAGCACAGGGCTCTGGGTAAGGCTCAGTCAGTCAGAGCTGCTAGCATAATCAGGCGGGCTTGCCGCCCACTCAAAGACCTCTGGCTCTGCCACTCTGTCCGGTAACACAGGCGGGCGTCCACTTCCGGGGAGCTTGGAGGAAACTCTCACTCACTATCTGCGTGCGCAGACCAGGATATCCCGCCAGCAGTCTCATGCTCTGAGTGAAACCCCCAACCGCATGGAAAAGTTGCAGCGTTGGAATTGGCTCTCGCTCTGTTCCCGTGCATGGCTTTTGCAAGGTGCTTGCGCAGCCCGAGATTCCACTTTGGCCCACACAAAGGCCCCTCACTCTGCCCCTCTGTGCAATAACACGGGCGCGCACTGCCGAGGCACTCGGAGGAATCTCTCACTCACTATCTGCGCGTGCATTCCAGGATATGAGGCTGGCTGCGTTTCCCTCTGAGTGCAACACCCACCAGCATGGAAAATTTCCACCGTTGGAATTAGTTCTCGCTCCCTCCCATGCACGGCTTTCCCAGGGCACTTGGGCTGCCTAGAGATTCTGCTTTCGGCCCACAGAAAGGCCTCTGACTCTGCCTCTCTGTGGGGTAACACGGGCACCCACTCCCGGGGCTTAGGAAGAAATCTCTCGCCCACTAACTGCGCACCGACCAGGAGATTGGGTAAAATGGCTGCCCCGCTTGTCTTTCTTTGTTTGGGTTTGGCGCAAGTGTTAGCTTGTATTGCCCGGGTTGCCACAGGATCAGTTTTTCCTCGGCTTGGATCTCTGTGCCACAGCCTGGTTCGGCCCTTTGTGCCGCAGCCTGGATGTATTCACCCCCTTTGCCCGCCTCAGTTTCTATATTCACAGTTACCAGAGAAAGCCGCCCTGTTTAGGTTAGTGAGGAAGGCGGAGCATTTCTTACTCCCTATTTCCTTCGGGGTTTGGTTATATATTTAGCCAATTTTTCACTCGATCATACCTTCGGGTGTATTGCGAAGCATCTGGAAGCTCCAAGTATAGGTTTTTCTGTTTCTGGTTGAAGAGCTTGTTGAGTTTTGGGGGAGATTTATTGGTATTGCTTACTACCCTGCCATTACTCTGACATCATCCCAGACCTTGGTTTTAAAGTGCATTTTATGAATTTGACTCCAAAGGCAAGAGAAGTGAAGGCTATAATAAATGAATGGGACTATATCAGACTAAGAAGTTTTTGCTCAGCATGAGAAACTGACAACAAAATAAACAGCCAACTAAATGGGAAATGATATACTCAAACAGTATCTCAGATAAGGGCCTAATATCGAAATTATACAAAGAACTCATAAAACTCAACAACAAACAAACCATCCAATAAAAAAATGAGAAGAGGACATGAACAGACACTTCTCCCAGGAAGAAATACAAATGGCCAACAGATATATGAAAAGATGCTCATCTTCATTAGTTATTAGAGAAATGCAAATCAAAACTACAATGAGCTACCATCTCACACCTGTTAGATTAGCTATTATCAATAAGACAGTCAATAGCAAGTGTTGGATAGGCTGTGGAGAAAAAGGAACCCTCATCCACTGTTGGTGGGAATGTAAAGTAATACAACCATTATGGAAGAAAATATGGTTGTTCCTCAAAAAACTGAAAATGGAACTACCTTATGTCCCAGTAATCCCTCTACTAGGTATATACCCCCAAAACTCAGAGACATTGATACTTAAAGACACATGTAGCCTCATGTTCATTGCAGCATTGTTCACAGTAGCCACGATATGGAAACAACCAAAAAGCCCTTCAATAGATGACTGGATAAAGAAGATGTGGCACATATACACTATGGAATACTACTCAGCCATAAGAAATGATGACATTGGATCATTTACAACAAAATGGATGGATCTTGATAACGTTGTACGAAGTGAAATATGTAAATCAGAAAAAACTAAGAACTGCATGATTCCATACATAGGTGGGACATAAAAATGAGACTAAGAGTCATGGACAAGAGTGTGGTGGTTATGGGGGGGGGGAGACGAAGGGAGAGGGGAAGGGGGAGGGGAGGTGAGGGGCACAAAGAAAACAAGATAGAAGGTGATGGAGGACAATTTGACTTTGGGTGATGGGTGTGCAACACAATTGAATGACAAGATAACCTAGAGATGTTTTCTTTGAACATATGTACCCTGATTTATTGATGTCACCCCATTAAAGTTAATACAAATTCATAATAATAAAAAAAGACACTGCTCCTTTTCCTCAAGTGGCTTGTTTATTTGAGAGTCTGAACTATAAACAACTACAATGTGATAGATGCTTCACTTGTTCTCGCAGCCTAATTGCACAGGAAAGGAAGACTTGCCTCTTCATGCTCGATTTCTGAATCTATTCTTGATTGCTGAATCCCCCAATAATCTGAGTCACCATAGGCATTCTGTACCTGGGAGACTATTTCCAGCTCAGCTTTTCCTGGTACAGAAACATCAGTATCTTCTTTTTTTTTTTTTTTCATTTTTCCAAAGCTGGAATCGGGGAGGCAGTCAGACAGACTCCTGCATGCGCCCGACTGGGATCCACCTGGCATGCCCACCAGGGGTCGATGCTCTGCCCCTCTGGGGCATCACTCTGTTGCATCCAGAGCCATTCTAGCACCTGAGGCAGAGGCCATAGAGCCGTCCTCAGTGCCCGGGCCATCTTTGTTCCAATGGAGCCTTGGCTGCGGGAGGGGAAAAGAGAGACAGAGAGGAAGGAGAGGGGGAGGGGTGGAGAAGCAGATGGACACTTTTCCTGTGTGCCCTGGCTGGGAATCGAACCCAGGACTCCTGCACGCCAGGCCAACACTCTACCGCTGAGCCAACCAGCCAGGGCCCTCTTTTTTTTTTAAGACTTTTTTTATTCAATTTTTTTCAGAGAGGAGAGGGGGGGCAGAAGTAGAGAGAGAGAGAGAGAGAAGGGGGAGGAATAGGAAGCATAAACTCCCATATGTGCCTTGACCTGGCAAGCCCAGGGTTTTGAATGCCAACCTCAAGTGTTCCAGGTTGATGCTTTATCCCACTGCGCCACCACAGGTCAGGCAGCATCCTCTTCTTATATATCTTCTGTTCCTTAAAAGGCACTGATTCCAGTCTCAGCATGCATCTGCATACTTTATCTCCTTCATCAGTTAACTTGATGTTTGTCAAGTGTCCATTGAGATCCAGTTCACTGTGCACCCTGTATAAATGTTCAGCTGTTGCACAAGGTGGGTATGGTCTTCTATAGACCTCGACAGTGCATATGTGACTGGCCCAACTATGTCCTTAGTAGATATTCCTCCACATTCTTAGAGCAAATTATTTTCATATTATGACTTCGCTGAAAAATGAAAAGCTTCCTCTCCATCCTTCATATATCTGAGAGCTTCATATAACCCTTTCAGTCGCCTACACCAAATTTTGATGCATCCTTGTCATGTCAGAAAAGCCTTGAAGCCAGGTCCCCTATCAAACATGAGAAAGCTTTATCTTGCTCAAATTTCTGTGTCTACAATCAATTTGTTCTTAAACATTCAATTTGAACTCAGTAGACCCAGAGACCTACAATACACTCGTTCAGGAGTCCTTCCTCAGCATCTTATCTCATTGCTATCGAAGCTATCCTTTATAGGAGATGGTGAGAGTCTAGAGCAAGCCTCTGAAATATGCAACTTGTAGAATTTTATAAATGAGAGAAGGCTAAGCCCAAGACAGAGACTGTATCTCAGCAATCTAATGGGGGCAGATGTGGGCAATTAGGGGAAGGACTGAGATTGGGGAAGCATGGTGGGTTAATGAGCTGTCTGTCCTACACAGAGCCAGCCTTCCTCTCTCACTCCACAGCTTATTAATTATAAAGCCTGTGAGATCCTCCTTCAGAGTATTTCCAAACTCCAACCCACCTTTCAGTCTTGTATGTCCAGCCCCAGCCACCACCATCTCTCACCTAGATCAATGCTGTGGCCTCCTGCCTGCGCTCCCTGCTTCCACACCAGGCACTGTCCCACCTACAGACCTCTGTATTTGTCAGTCCCTCTGCCTAGAAGTTCTTCCTCTGCATGCCCTTGTTGCTCTCTTTCGACCTCCTTCAGGTGCCTGTTCAAATGTCACTTTGTTACTGAAACCTTCCCTGATCCCTCTACCTTTCCAAAAGTATCACACACACTCACATCCAGGTCTCCATATCTGATTTTCCTAGCTAATTTTCTTCCCTTTTTAATACATTGTAATTTTTTCTTGTGTATTTTTTTATTGTCTATCTTCATCACTAGAAGGTAAGCTCTGTGAGAATGAGGATTTTGTCTTTTTTTAATGCTGTATTCTTAGTGACTAAAATAGTGCCTGGCATATAGTAGGTGCTTAGTAAACATTGGATGGATGGATGGATGGATGGATGGATGGATGGATGGATGGATGACTTCCTCCCTCTTTCACAAAGAATTAGGGAGCCCTTTGTGAAATACCAAGTTAGGTCTCACTCTTGCCCTTGAAGTGCTGAAACACATAATACTACTCTAACGATGATGACAAAGATATGTCTAATATAGATATGACTCAAACTGAGAATGTTTTAGGGGTGTGGGAAGTAGCTTAGTAAAGGAGACAACAATCAGCTAAAACTCTTAGTGTGCTCAGGGTTCTTAAACATAGGGTAATGAGGAAAAGGTGCTAGAGAGAAAGGAGGCATGGTTATATATGCCATTTGTAGTTTTCTTTGGTTGAAAATAGACATGGGACTCTAGACTGAAGTAGTGCAGGGACCTCAGGGCATCATCACTTGCAGGACAGCCAAATTTCCTACAGGCACACCCAAGTGAGACCTCAGGGCATCATCACTTGCAGGACAGCCAGATTTCCTACAGGCACACCCAAGTTAGCCAGGGCATGGAGGCAGCCTGGAGGGGCTAGGAAGTCAGTGTCCCTTTAAATGTTCACATATTTGTTTAACACTCATTTAATGAGCATATGGGAAAAATACTTTCTATTAATAACAACTGCAAACCTTTTTGTTCAAATTCCATGTAGTATTTATTTCCTTCCTTGATATGCCCTCATATTTTAACATATTTAGAATTACTTTACATCACAGTTTTCCTACCACTTATAACTAGAAAGTGTTAGTCATCAAACTACTGAACATAAACTTCACTTGCATGGGTGTGCTCAAAATATATTTAATTTTTTTTATTTCTGGACTTCATGTTGGAAAAATATTTTCTCTCTTTGATTTCTATGTATTTTTTAAATGAGACAACTTCTTGAAAGTTGTATTAAAGAGTTTTTTTTTTGTTTTTTTTTATAATAAATTTTTATTAATGGTAATGGGATGACATTAATAAATCAGGGTACATATATTCAAAGAAAACATGTCTAGGTTATTTTGTCATCAAATTATGTTGCAAACCCCTCGCCCAAAGTCAGATTGTCCTCCGTCACCCTCTATCTAGTTCTCTGTGCCCCTCCCCCTCCCCCTAACTCTCTCCCTCCCTCCCTCCCATGTCCTCCCTCCCCCCCCACCCTTGGTAACCACCACACTCTTGTCCATGTCTCTTAGTCTCATTTTTATGTTCCACCAATGTATGGAATCATGTAGTTCTTGTTTTTTTCTGATTTACTTATTTCACTTCTTATAATGTTATCAAGATCCCACCATTTTGCTGTAAATGATCTGATGTCATCATTTCTTATGGCTGAGTAGTATTCCATAGTGTATATGTGCCACATCTTCTTTATCCAGTCTTCTATTGAAGGGATTTTTGGTTGTTTCCATGTCTTGGCCACTGTGAACAGTGCTGCAATGAACGTGGGACTACATGTCTCTTCACGTATCAATGTTTCTGAGGTTTTGGGGTATATACCCAGTAGAGGGATTGCTGGGTCATAAGGTAGTTCTATTTGCAGTTTTTTGAGGAAACACCATACTTTCCTCCATAATGGTTGTACTACTTTACAGTCCCACCAACAGTGAATGAGGGTTCCTTTTTCTCCACAGCCTCTCCAACATTTGCTATTACCCGTCTTGTTGATAATAGCTAATCTAACAGGAGTGAGGTGGTATCTCATTGTAGTTTTGATTTGCATTTCTCTAATAACTAATGAAGCTGAGCATCTTTTCATATATCTGTTGGCCATTTGTATCTCTTCCTGGGAGAAGTGTCTGTTCATGTCCTCTTCCCATTTTTTAATTGGATTGTTTGTTTGTTTGTTGTTGAGTTTTATGAGTTCTTTGTAAATTTTGGATATTAGGCCCTTATCTGAGCTGTCGTTTGAAAATATCATTTCCCATATAGTTGGCTGTCTGTTTATTTTAATATCAGTTTCTCTCGCTGAGCAAAAACTTTTAATTCTGATGTAGTCCCATTCATTTATCTTTGCCTTTACTTCTCTTGCCATTGGAGTCAAGTTCATAAAATGTTCTTTAAAACCCAGGTCCATGATTTTAGTACCTATGTCTTCTTCTATGTACTTTATTGTTTCAGGTCTTATATTTAGGTCTTTGATCCATTTTGAATTAATTTTAGTACACGGGGACAGGCTGTAGTCGAGTTTCATTCTTTTGCATGTGGCTATCCAGTTTTCCCAACACCATTTGTTGAAGAGGCTTTCTTTTCTCCATTGTGTGTTGTTGGCCCCTTTATCAAAGATTATTTGACCATATATATGTGGTTTTATTTCTGGGCTTTCTATTCTGTTCCATTCGTCTGAGTGTCTATTTTTCTGCCAATACCATGCTGTTTTGATTATCGTGGCCCTATAATAGAGTTTGAAGTCAGGTATTGTAATGCCCCCAGCTTCATTTTTTTTCCTTAGGATTGTTTTGGCTATTCGGGGTTTTTTATAGTTCCATATAAATCTGATGATTTTTTGTTCCATTTCTTTAAAAAATCTCATAGGGATTTTGATGGGAATTGCATTAAATTTGTATATTGCTTTGGGTAATATGGCCATTTTGATTATATTTATTCTTCCTATCCAAGAACAAGGAATATTTTTCCATCTCATTGTATCTTTTTCAATTTCCCTTAACAATGATTTGTAATTTTCATTATATAGGTCCTTTACGTTCTTTGTTATGTTTATTCCTAGGTATTTTATTTTTTTTGTTGCAATCGTGAAGGGGATTATTTTTTTGAGTTCGTTTTCTAATATTTCATTGTTGGCATATAGAAAGGCTATGGACTTTTGTATGTTAATTTTGTATCCTGCGACCTTATTGTATTGGTTTATTGTTTCTAATAATCTTTTTGTGGAGTCCTTCGGGTTTTCGATGTATAGGATCATATCATCAGCAAAAAGTGATACCTTTACTTCTTCTTTTCCGATATGGATGCCTTTTATTTCTTTGTCTTGTCTGATTGCTCTGGCCAGAACTTCTAGCACCACGTTAAATAAAAGTGGAGAGAGTGGACAACCCTGTCTTGTTCCTGATTTAAGGTAGAAAGTCCTCAGTTTTATGCCGTTTAATAGGATGTTGGCTGATGGTTTATCATATATGGCCTTTATCATGTTGAAATATTTTCCTTCTATACCCATTTTGTTGAGAGTCTTAAACATAAAATTGTGTTGTATTTTATCAAAAGCCTTTTCTGCATCTATTGATAAGATCATGTGGTTTTTGTTCTTTGTTTTGTTGATATGGTGTATTACGTTAACCGTTTTGCGTATGTTGAACCATCCTTGAGATTCTGGGATGAATCCCACTTGATCATGATGTATTATTTTTTTAATATGTTGTTGTATTTGGTTTGCCAGTATTTTGTTTAGTATTTTAGCATCTGTATTCATTAGAGATATTGGTCTGTAGTTTTCTTTCTTTGTGCCATCCTTGCCAGGTTTTGGTATGAGGGTTATGTTGGCCTCATAAAATGTGTTTGGAAGTATTGCTTCTTCTTCAATTTTTTGGAAGACTTTGAGTAGAATAGGAACCAAGTCTTCTTTGAATGTTTGATAGAATTCACTAGTATAACCGTCTGGGCCTGGACTTTTATTTTTGGGGAGGTTTTTAATAGTTTTTTCTATTTCCTCCCTGCTGATTGGTCTGTTTAGGCTTTCTGCTTCTTCATGACTCAGTCTAGGAAGGTTGTATTGTTCTAGGAATTTATCCATTTCTTCTAGATTGTTGTATTTGGTGGCATATAATTTTTCATAGTATTCTACAATAATTCTTTGTATATCTATGATGTCTGTGGTGATCTCTCCTCTTTCATTTTGGATTTTATTTGAGTCCTGTGCCTTTTTTCCTTGGTGAGTCTTGCCAAGGGTTTGTCAATTTTGTTGATCTTTTCAAAGAACCAGCTCCTTGTTTTATTGATTTTTTCTATAGTTTTTCTGTTCTCTATTTCATTTATTTCTGCTCTGATTTTTATTATCTCCTTTCTTCGGCTGGTTTTGGGTTGTCTTTGTTCTTCTTTTTCTAGTTCCTTAAGGTGTGAAGTTAAGTGGTTTACTTCGGCTCTC
Source organism: Saccopteryx bilineata (assembly GCF_036850765.1). NCBI lineage: Eukaryota > Metazoa > Chordata > Mammalia > Chiroptera > Emballonuridae > Saccopteryx > Saccopteryx bilineata. The sequence continues at coordinate 198,628,632 of NC_089491.1, forward strand.
TCTTGTTTGTTCATATAGGCCTGAAGTGATATGAGCTTTCCTCTTATTACTGCTTTTGCTGCATCCCAGAGATTCTGATATGTCGTATTTTCATTTTCATTTGTCTGTATATATCTTTTGATTTCTGCTCTTATTTCTTCTTTGACCCATTCATTTTTTAGAAGTATGTTGTTTAGTTTCCACATTTTTGTGGGTTTTTCCCCCTCTTTTTTGCAGTTGAATTCTAGTTTCAAGGTTTTATGATCAGAAAATATGCTTGGTACAATTTCAATTTTTCTAAATTTGCTGATATTGTCTTTGTGGCCCAACATATGGTCAATTCTTGAGAATGTTCCATGTACACTAGAGAAAAATGTATACTCTGTCGCTTTGGGATGAAGTGTCCTGTAGATGTCTATCATATCCAGGTGTTCTAGTATTTCGTTTAAGGCCACTATATCTTTATTGATTCTCTGTTTGGATGACCGATCTAGAGCCGTCAGCGGTGTATTGAGGTCTCCAAGTATGATTGTATTTTTGTTAGTTTTTGTTTTAAGGTCAATAAGTAGCTGTCTTATATATTTTGGTGCTCCTTGGTTTGGTGCATATATATTAAGGATTGTTATGTCTTCTTGATTCAACTTCCCCTTAATCATTATGAAATGACCATTTTTGTCTCTGAGTACTTTTCCTGTCTTGTAGTCAGCATTATCCGATATGAGTATTGCTACACCTGCTTTTTTTTGGGTGTTGTTTGCTTGGAGTATTGTTTTCCAGCCTTTCACTTTGAATTTGTTTTTATCCTTGTTGCTTAGATGTGTTTCTTGTAGGCAGCATATAGTTGGATTTTCTTTTTTAATCCATTCTGCTACTCTGTGTCTTTTTATTGGTAAGTTTAATCCATTTACATTTAGTGTAATTATTGACACTTGTGGGTTCCCTACTGCCATTTTATAAATTGCTTTCTGTTAGTTTTGTATCTAGTTTGATTCTTCTCTTTTGTTTTTCTATCATTTGTTTTTGTTTGTTTTTGTTCCATACTTCTTTCCTCTGTTGCTTCCTTTTTTTTTTTTTAATTTTTTTAATTTTTATTCATTTTAGAGAGGAGAGAGAGAAGGAGAAAGAAAGAGAGAGAGAGGAGAGACAGGGGGGAGGAGGTGGAAGCATCAACTCCCATATGTGCCCTGACCAGGCAAGCCCCGGGTTTCGAACCGGTGACCTCTGTTGCTACCTTTTTTAAGTCAAGTGTTTTTGTGGTGTTTTTTTCAAGGGTGGTTACCATTAAGTAATGAAAAGGGTACCTACCATATTCATTGTAGTACCCTATCTTATAAGTATTTCTGCACTTCATCGTCCTTTGCTACTGTTAATCTTCATCCTCTCCCCCCTTTTTTTCCTTTGTTGTCACAGTTTAAGTTTGGTTTTATTGTGTTCTTGGTGGAGCTGTTACTTGTGGTGTTGTTTTGTTTTGATCTTTGAATCTGGTTGGAAAACACCCTTTAGTATTTCCTGGAGTGGGGGCTTTCTGTTGATAAATTCTCTCATCTTTTCTGTATTTGTGAATGTTTTTATATCTCCTTCATACTTGAAGGATAGCTTTGATGGGTATAGTATTCTTGGCTGAAAGTTCCTCTCTTTCAGGGCTTTAAATATTGGGGTCCACTCTCTTCTAGCTTGTAGAGTTTCTACTGAGAAATCTGATGATAATCTAATAGGCCTTCCTTTATATGTTGTACTCTTCTTTTCCCTGGCTGCCTTGAGAATTTTTTCTTTGTCATTGGTTTGTGTCATCTTTATTATGATGTGCCTTGGAGTGGGTTTGTTGGGGTTAAGAAAACTCGGTGCTCTGTTTGCTTCTTGAATTTGAGGCCTTAGTTCTTTCCACAGGCTTGGGAAGTTCTCGTCTATTATTTGTTTGAGTATATTCTCCATTCCATTTTCTTTCTCTTCTCCCTCTCATATACCTATTATTCTTATGTTATTCTTTCTGATGGAGTCAGACAATTCCTGTAGGGCCTTCTCATTTTTTATTATTTTTGAGTCTCTTTCTTCTTCTCTCTGTTGTGCCTCAAGTTGTTTGTCTTCTATTTCACTAATCCTATCTTCAATCTGGGCTGTTCTGTTAGCTAAGCTTGTTACCTCGTTTTTCAGCTCGTGAATTGAGTTTTTCATTTCTGTTTGATTTGTTTTTATAGTTTCAATTTCCTTGGTAATATATTCTTTGTGTTCATTGAGTTGTTTTCTGATCTCCCTATATTGCCTTTCTGTGTTTTCTTGTATATCTCTGAGTATTTTTAAGATTTCTATTTTAAATTCTCTGTCATTTAGCTCCAAGGCTTCCAATATGTTAAGTCTTTTCTCCATAGATTTTTCCACATCTATTTGTGTTACCTCTCTTTCTTTTGTATCCATAATATTCGATTTCCTCTTTCTTATCGGCATCTGAGGGTGGTCTTGTTGATAGCACTAATTAGAATTAATAAAGAGTAAAAAGTAAAAAAAAAAAAAAAGGTAAAACACCCCACAAAAAAAAAACAGTAATAATTTATTATTTCCCCCTTTTTTTCTTTCTTCTCTTTCCCTCCTCTCCCCTCCTCAGGGAAATATCGTGCCTATAATGGAGGACCTGATTTGGGGTGAAGAGTTCAAGGGGCAAAAAAAAGGGAGTAGGGACCTACTAAATGCAAAAAAAAAAAAAAAAAGTAAGAAAATCTTAGACAAGCATAAGATGATTTGCTTGTAAGTGATGGTCAACTAAGAGATATAATGAGAGGGATAAGAGGAAACCAGAAAAAAGGACCAAAAAAGAATAATAAAGAAGAAAAAATAAAAATAATAAGTAAAAATCTGTTGTATTAAGTGGAGCAAAGACTAAATACAATGGAGACCTTGGGTTGGGAGGACCCAAAATGCCACAAAAATAAACAAACAAGAAAAAAAATAAAAACAAAAGCAAAAAAGAGAAATAAAGCCAAAAAAAAGCCTTGAGTCCCAAATTAACTAATTTGTTCGTGATTGAGGGTTATATGGGAGGAAAGTAAAATGAGAAAAGAAAAAACGAATAGAAAGGAAAAAATAAGAAAAAGAGAAAAACGAAGGAAGAAATAAAATAGGAAGAGAAAAAAACAAAATAAAGCAAGACAAAAAAAAAACAAGAGGAGAGAGTGAGAGTTAAGTGTTTTGGAGTATAACCTTAAAGGAGGGTGAGGATGAAGAAGAGAAATAAAATGCAACACTCATGGGTAGTGTAGTTCAAGAAAGGGGAAGCATAAGATGGGCAGAGAATAGAAGGACCGAGGTGGAGGAAATAAAGGCAAAAAGATAGAAGAAACAAACGACAACAACAAAAAAATTAGTGGATCAAGTTGTAAAGTCTGTGGATTTTTCTTGATTTTGAAAGGTTAACTTCTTCCTTTTTCTTTTCTCTCCCTCTTCCTGGTCGGTGACTCTGTACCCCAGGCTCTGCCCCTGTGTCACACTTAGGTAGGGATTTGCAATTGATGGGATTCTATGGCAATGTCATATAATTGGCTTTAGTCTTGCTGGTAGTCAAGGCTTGTTGGCGTTTGCAGGGTCCAACGATGAGAGAGTTTGCTTTCCTGGATTCTCTCTCCTAGTCCCCCCTTTCTGAATTAGCAGCCTGGTGATCCAGCTATAAGGCTGCAACTGCTTCTGCCTGGGGAGTAAGAGGCTCAAAGAGCTGGGAAATCCCCACTCTATCCCCACTCAGTGCAAGGCTTTGGGAAATTACTCAGTCAGGGCCTCCAGTGTAATCAGGCGGGGGTGGGAGTCAATTGTTGTCAAGGTGACTGTTCAGCGCCTATCATTTAGTTGGACTTCTCAACCCAGGCTTTCCACACTTTGTAGCCTGTTTTTTGCAGGGAAGAAGAGGCACTAGTCTCTGCTTGCGACTAGTGTAGTATAGATCTTATTGTCTGCCAAGTCCTTCTTGTTAGCGTTTATCCCTGAATATGGAGGCTCTATCAATCAGAAGTTGCCCCTGCCCCTTTAGCGAGAGGCACTAAAAAAATCACGCCTCTTGTCTTGGATCGCTGAACTGAGAGAGATCTTATCAATTAGAACCAAGGGTGTGCAGATTTCATGGGTTAAGCTAATTTCAGTGATTGGGTCGCAGCTGTGCTTCCGAAGGTATTTTAGGCTGTTTGCGTGCCCCTCCCCAACGCTTGATTGTTAGCTTGAATGGCTGGGTGAGGTGCCCTGTCCACGGAGAGAATCTCCCAAGCCTCTGCCGCTCGCCCCGCCGCTGGCTGTTGGACCGCACCAGGCGCAGGTTAATGGAGCACCCTGGGTGTGCGGGCCAGCAGGGCGCCCTGGGCACATGCAATGCCCAAGGCATGCACGCAAATGGGGCGCTCCGGGCACCGGTGGCCGGCGACCCCCACTCGCAGTGTGCGGGCCGCTTGCAACGTCAGCGGTGCTCAACCGGACCGGGCGCGCACGCGGCTGCTCGCGGCGGCTGCTCGCGGCGGCGGCTTGCGGCTCCCAAGTATGGGCTGACTCACCACAGGCGCACTTCCTCGCGGTTTGAAAGAACGTCCCTGTGGTAGATTCCTCCACACCCTCGTCTCTCAGATTCAAGTGATAACAGTCCTTTCGCTATCAGTTTGTGTGGAACTCCGGAATGCTCCGAGGATAAATTTTTCTGTTTCTAGTTGATAAATTTGTTGTGATTTAGGGGAGAGCTGTCGGACGCGCTGCTCACGGTGCCATTTCCTTGACGTCACTCCTATTAAAGAGTTTAAAGTTAAGTGAATGGAATAAATCATCTGTTCCTATGGAACACACCAGTGTGGCTTTTGTTTTTTGTTTTTTGTTTCAGCTAACTACAACTTCTGAGGAGGGAACTGTCAACCAGTAGGTTGTAGGGTAGTATATGCAAGACTGTCATTTCAACACGCACAGCTGACATAAACTGTATGGAGGGGAGGGGAGGTCTTTTTTTTTCATAGAGAAAAGTTTTCCAACAGGTGTTGGACCAGTTGACATCTTGCCAGTTTTGTCAGATGGGTCATGTAGAAACCTGAGTTAGTCAACCCTGTGTCCAGCCACCACCTGGGTATTCTGAACTAGCCCACTCACTGTCCCCATTGTCTTTGCTGTGTATACTGCCATGCAGTGTAGACCAGTGGTCCAAAACTACTTCTGTCTGTAGTTTTACAGGGCAGAAGAGTGAGGAAAAGGAGGTCTCTTTCCAAGTTTTCAACTCTGCCTTGATCACTTATATCATCCTCCTAGGTCCCAGTATTATAGCTCCTCAGTTAATATCACCCCTACCCCTACCCCTACCTGCCACAAACATGGACACACACAGAGCCATATTCTCCCAGTGCTAGGTTTCCAGCTTCGCCAAGAAAATGTACCTAGAACTGACCCTTTTTCCAGAAGCCCTATCCCTGGGATAAATTTATTTTCACAATATCCTGAATCTCCTTTTAATTGATCTCTATCAGTCCTGCTTTCTTGCAAGAGGAACAGTGAGCCTCAAAATTGAAGCGATCAAAATCTTAATCCCTCTTCTCCAAGGAGACTCTTTGGCCTCCATGCAAATTTTTCCTCCCCCTCTCATCAACATTTGATTTTCAAAGCCAAGAAAGATGGTAGAACTCTGTCAGGTCTACACATGTCCAGTCACAACCTCCCTCCAAATAGTATCACTTGCCTTACACGTGCAGAATAGGAGGGCCACTAAGGGATTCCCCCAGAGATGTCTGCCCCAATGTGAGGTTAATAAACAAATGAAGGACCAAACAAATTCTCTTAGCTCTAGGCACTTATGGATCAAACACTGGAAATTCCCACTGAATTAAACAGTTTGTTAATGCACGTTCTTTGGTATCACTATTACATAAAACTGTTAGAAAGTTTTGGTTTTGACTTGAAGTGTCAACCATCTGTCAATAAAGAATTTTGACAGAGCAAGATCAGTTTGAATTTAGTATGGCCAGTTGTAACCCATCTTAAATGGGCAGAAAATCTATTATACTAATGTGCATTTGGAGTAGGCATTTTTTTATGTTGTCTGTAAATTATGTGGGTTTTAATTGGGAAAGATAAGTGATGTCCAGTATAATCAATCTTATTAAAAGGATAAATCTTTCATACATGAAATTTTAATATTTCAACCATAATATTAGAACTGTTCTGTTGCAAATCTCATTTAAATTGTTTGCCAAAGGCTGGAATTAAAAACAATTTATGATAATATAAAGTCATCACAGCCAAAAAGCAATGACAGATAACTTTTAGGGGGTTTCAGAATAGTTGTTCACCTAACAAAATGATTTCCCTGTCAAATTTGATACATCTGTTTAAAAAGCAAAGAAACAAAGAAAAGCTTAGTAATGTGCTAATTACCTTCAGTAGTTTATAAAGTGTTCAAATTAGTTATATCTAGAGAAGGAATTCCAGTTCCTTTTTTGAATGAATAATGCAAAGGTTTGTTTAAATTCATGCACTCCTATTTATAAAAGAACACCTGGGTAGCTTTATTTTGAGCTTAGAACAAAACATAAAATTGTTGGGAACTTGTATTTAAATATATTCATTTACATTCTTAGGCAAATCAGCAATGGTAAAATAACCTTGCTGAGAATATAGAAATCCATATCATGTGTCTCTAACTATCAGTAGCCTTCAAGGAGAGGAAAAGAGACTGACAATGTCATCAAGATGCCAGTATTGATTCTATTCTCCTCATAGAAAGGAAAAGGGCCAGGTATTGATCTCTCCATTAGTGATGGCAGAGATAGAAGAGCTGTTGGCAGCAGAGACTCTACTTTTACTGGGTTCTTCCTCTGTCACTTACCTTTTAACCACTCTTGTCTTAAATTACCCACTCCTTATTGCATCCCACCCTCCAGCATGCACAAGTGTGCACATGCAAATACACGCATACACCAGCTTATTTCTGTTGAAATCTTCTGCCCAACATTATTTTCCCACATTTTTGGGGACAATTGGTTTTGTGGACCCCCAGTCTCAGAATGCCCCATCCCTGGAACTGAATCAGGGCAGGGAAGCTGGGCAGCTGCCTAAAGCACCAGCCTATAATGGGAATGAACTGGGTCACCATAGGGATAAATCTAACACATTTTCACACATGACTCCTTAACCCAAAGAAATGCAATTTGGTCCTGTTCCTAGGGAAGAAGAGAAAATCCTCAAATGAAAAGTAGAAACCAAAATAAAAGTCTTTACAGAACGTTCCAACTTCTGTTAAATAAATTTTCTATATGTACACCATAATTTCTATATTCCGAGTAGATCACCAACTTGACTGGCTTACCTGACAGTCTCTGATGTCAGCTGTCAGAATCCATTAACAGTCAGAAACTGAATAGCACTCTTTATTAGTAATCAGCCTCAGTGCCTACATCCAGGTACATTTCAGTCATGGACAGGACTGTGGATGCCAAACCTCATGCAGGTATGCGTGGACAAGCTACAGAAGTAAAGGGAAATCCATGTTAGTGAAACTGTGGTCCCTTCAGAGCCCAGCAATCCTTCATCATGCACATACCACTTTTATTAATAGAGAATCATTTTCTCTTCTCTTTAACTACATGAGTTATGAACAAAATGTAAATAAATAGTAAGTTGAGCCTGACCAGGTGGTGGCGCAGTGAATAGAGCATCAAATTTGGGCCCGAAGGACCCAGGTTCCAAACCCTGTGGTTGCAAGCTTGAGCACCAGCTGATGAGCTTGCGAACAGAGTTGCTGGCTTGAGCATGGGCTCATAAACATGACCCCATGGTCTCCGGCTTAAGCCCAAGGTCGCTGGCTTGAGCAAGAGGTCGCTTGCTCTGCTGTTGCCCCCGCTTCAGGTCAAGGCACATATGAGAAAGCAGTCATTGAACAACTAAGGAGCTGCAGCAAAGAATTGATGCTTCTCATCCCTCCCTTCCTGTCTGTTTGTCCCTCTCTGTCTCTGTCACACACACAAAAAAATTATATATACATTAAGTTAAATGAATACCAAGTTACTCATCAGGATAGAGGCCTAAGGTACAAATTAAAAACTAGGCTGAAAGTAAAGATGATTGAAAAGAACACTTTTCTTTGTTGGCTGCCACCTGCTCTCTTGGTCCTCCAGGCTGACAGCCACTTCTAAGTCATCTAGGCGGAAGCAATTTGGCCTCCCTCTCAACTTTCTGTCCACAACACTTGGCCTGGTGGCATCCAGTCCAGGTCTGAAGGACCTTGTGCAGGCCTGACTGCCATCTTAGGCCTGACCCATCATCCTTCTCCCACCCCACCCTCACCATGTGTCCTGAGAGCACTGCCGCAGAGGCCCTCCATGGTGATAATGAGTTAGTGAGGAACTAACACAAACCTGTTTCCTGCTTCCCAAACACATCCAGCCTGTGCAGGGACAGAGCCTCACACTGCCCTTCCATGGGCGCATCCTGACAGGGAAGCCCTTGCTGCCTCTGCCTGGCCCAGAATATTATTAGATTCCGCCCACAGGAGACCAGGTGGTTGGAATCCATGTGCAAAGGGTCATGAGTACCCTTCTGAGTCACCCAGGGAGCAATGGTTTTTCACAGGTAACAACAGCCATATTTCTGCCTCTGAAAATCCCCAGAGGAAAAATCCTCTTCTGACAGTTCGCTGTCCTTATCCAAAACCTCACCACAACTAAACCTATATACTGGTCTGTGGTACACAGTACTTGGATGTAACCCAGGAGACCCTAAAAGATTTCAAGATTATATTATAATGAAGGATGGATAATTTTTAATTAATAAAACCTTTATGGAATAATTTTAACAAACACTCATGAGAATCAGAAACTACTTATAATGATAAATTACCATTTAAAATGCAAAATGTGCAGACATACCAGAGAATAACTGCATTAATTACTCACTACAGCCATTAAAATGTTTCCTATAGATGCTTTATGCAGGCTCCACCACCTGGGATGCCCTTCTGCTTTCTCCCTGATAATGTAAGGCCATCATTTCTTTCAAGGCACAATTTAAGGTTTCATCTTTTCTGAAAAGCTCTCTCTTTCAATCCCCTGCCCTCCCAGCACGTAGCTACATAGAGATTGCTTTGTAATTGTCTACGTTCTTTCTGGGTTAACACTATCTCTTCTTATTTTCTTTGTGGAACTTAGTAAAACTTCTCATATAAAGAAGACCAAATACACTATAGAACAGTGGTCCCCAACCTTTTTTGGGCCACGGATCAGTTTAATGTCAGAAAATATTTAAATGGACCGGCCTTTAGGGTGGGACAGATAAATGTATCACGTGACCCAGACAAGCGTCAAGAGTGAGTCTTAGACAGATGTAACAGAGGGAATCTGGTCATTTTTAAAAAATAAAACATCATTCAGACTTAAATATAAATAAAATGAAAATGTAAGTTATTTATTCTTTCTCTGCAGATCGGTACCAAATGGCCCAAGGACTGGTACCAGTCCATGGCCTGGGGGTTGGGGACCACTGCTATAGAATATAAGATCCCTGTTGGGCAAATGGGTTTGTAAAATATGTGTATTTGATTTTGCTCACCTCTATTGTTAAAAATGGCTGCTGCCAGGTGAAACGACTAATTAGCTTCCTGGTTAAGAAGGGGCTTTGTTTTGCTAATGTGTGCTGGAGGAGGGGTTTCATGCCAAAATGTTTTAAGAGAAGAAGAAGGAGGAGGAGGTTGAGGAGGAGGAGGAGAACGAGAAGAACAAGAACAAGAAAAAGAAGAACAGAAGAAGAAGAAGAAGGCTGTGTTGTTGAAGAGAAGTAGCCAAGATGGTGGGGTACTGAAGGAGAGGCCAGTTTGTGCAGAGTTTGTGCAGAGAGAAGGAGATGGGGAACCAGAGGAGACTGAGCTGGTGGGGGGCCTTTGATTCCAGGAAAATCTGGATGAGTCAGTAGCTTTGTGAGCTCTGAATGAGTGGGTTTTGGTGCCCAGTGTGTTTTTTACTCGCCAGCCAGTTGTGAGGCTAGAATAAAACAAATGGCTCACCAGTTTTCAGCTGTCTGAATCTAATGGAAACCTGCATGTACCTGGCTTTGATGACCACAAATACTGAATTTACAATCTCACACTTAAAAAAACTGACAGGCCAACTGGTCAGTGATCAAGAAAATAATTCATCAATTATTGAATTAATAAATACAATGCACAAATACAGAAATTTGGAACACTGACCAAGAAAAGACATACACCGAAGTTTTGGTTTGTCAAACAGTATTCTCCTTGCCTAAAGCTATAGCTTTAGGGTTAGAGTAATGATGAGTGAGTTCAGGCTCTGTTTGGCCATTTAACCAAATATCAGTCAGGTTATTTTACATGTCTGAGAAATCATTTCCTTCATCTGTCTCTCTTTTTTTTCTTTTTTTTTTTTTTTTTGCAAGCACAATACAAAATCAAATGAAGAAGGAATGAGCAAAGCACTCATCAGTGATGTAAATGTGAGTAATCACCAGTATTATTTAAAGGAAAGAGAAGGAAACGTGGTGCAGAAAAATCTGTACCATAAGCTGTGTCAGTCTAGAGATTCTGAAATATGTGCTGGGAAATACAATATTTGAACCAAATAAAGACAGTTTTTCCTTAATACTCAGCGTGTTTGTGTTCTCTAGCTTATTGTTTTGTAATTGATAGCAAAGCTATAAATGGCTTCGGGGATTGGTGCATATTTCATATTATTGCCATGCTGTGGAGGCGCATAATCAAGTCGAAATGGAGAAAATATTTTGTCAAAAAATTTTTTTCCTGTGGGTAAGCTGTTGCTTATTCCTAAGTATCTTTTAGCTGTTGACCGTTTTTATAATCATTGGCATAAATATAAAAATGGTAAACAATGTTTATTGTTTGCATACAAGTGAGTCTGAATTGGGGCTTTTACTGCCAGTCATTCCTGGTGCAATCTCAAGGACTTAATAGGCAATCAGACAGTGATTTATCTGGCCCATTACTAAGAAAGAACCAAGAGAAAGCAAAACATCATTTGGCTCACTCATGTGCTCAGGGAAAATGCAAAACAGTGAATTATCTGAGTTTTGTCATGATTTTCTCGACACTACAAACATTTTGCATCTGAAAATTTGTTTTTGTTGCTGCCCTTAATATTTCTTAGTTCAATCACAGGAAGAAATAAAGGAGCAAAGTTAATGTAATGGTGTTTTATAAAGGGAAGTTATCTGAAAATCAAGCCAATGCTGCAGTAGAAAAATAATTCTCTAGGCTGTCTTAGGGTGAGATGTGTTATTCCGGTATCATGTCCAAATTTTAGCTCAGGTAGCTAATTTAGTCTATTATGCCTACAGAAAATGCTTTCTGTGGTCTGAACTGGTCACTGGACTCTATCATATCACTAAAGCTATTGGGTCAGTGGTCTGCTAAGTAGCTGCCATGTGTTTACATTTCAAGTGAAAATGGAGAAAAGCTATATAGTGAGTGCATTCTGAGCCCCAGAACAAGCTCCCCATAACAAATTGTATTTTAGTTATTGATTTTATGACCAACAATTGTGAAGTCATTTGAAAAAAAAAAAAGTTCAGGCCCTGGCCTGTTGGCTCAGTGGATAGAGCGTCAGCCAGGAGTATGCATGTCCTGGGTTTGATCCCCAGTCAAGGCACACATAAGAAGTGACCATCTGCTTCTCTCTCCCTTCTTCTCACCTTCTCTCCATCTTCCCCTCTTGGCTCACCTGGTTTTAGCATCAGCCAGGCTCACCTGGTTTTAGCATCAGCCAGGGCGCTGAAGATAGCTCAGTTTACTTGAGCATCAGCCCTAGGATGGCAGTTGCTGGAAGGATCCTGGTCGAGGTGCATGCGGCAGTCTCTCTATCTCCCCTCCTCTCACTTAAAAAAAAATGCAAGTGTTATACCATGTTTAAAAAAAAAAAGCAAAACAAGCCACAAATTACTAATTTATTAGCTAATTAGTAATAACTTTCATGCTCCTCATGAATTCGAAGTCTGGTGAGCAAGAGAGATATCCAAACAGTGGCACAACTGAATGTGTGAACCTCACACTGAGAGAAGCCATGCAGGGAAGAGAGCAAGGCCCAGTGAGAGCACACAGCCAGAGAAGCTGAGTGGGGGAGGATGACCAGATGAGAATGGAGCTGAGACTCATGAGAGGGCTCCGTGCCAGGATGGAGACTGACAGGGAACAGGAGACAATAGGTATAATACCTCTCTGGTGAGAGAAAGCACAGTACATTGAAGGAAGCAGAGGAAAACCGGACCCTGGCATGCAGAGGGGAAGGTGAGGTAGAGGGAGGCGGGCGCAGACCACCCCGAGCCTGCAGAGTAAACAGTGTCCCTAGAAGTATTTATTCCTGAGCTTTAATGGGAAAGATTATCATTATAAATAATAACATTGATAATATAGAATTCAAATATGCCATTCCATATTCATCACATTTTGTTACCTTAATTTTTTAATAAGGATTATTAATATTTAAATAATTAAATATTAGGCAGTTATCTAAATAATTGATATTTAAATGATTAAATATTGAATAATAAAAGATTGGGCATTATGTTAGGTACTTTAATACATCATTTTGTTTTCACAGCAACCAACAAAGTAGACTTTTTTCCAATCTGGATATTGAGGAAACAGATTTCGTAACCTGCCCAAGGTTCACAAGTAATATATGGAAGAGGAAATTCACACCTTCACTGGCCTGACTCCAGAGCTTTTTTATTGATCTGTCTGCCCACATCTGTTCTCTGCCCTGAATACTGAAGTGTGTGCTCATAGTTCCAAGGAAACAGTATCCCTTCAGGTCAGCGATGGGCTGTTAATACTACGACTTTAATCGTGTGGTTGTCAGTGGCCCTGGTACATGCCAGTTAAAATGTACCTTTAATTTTGGAGTTTTCTACCTAAGCAGGGAAGAAGGGAGACAACTGTTAGTGTTTAGGATCTTATGTAAATCAAGAATTGATCACCACAATGTATAGTTTAATATCTTATATATAAGTCAACTATAATAAAGCTGGAAGTGGGGGGGGGGGCTTAACCAGAGAAAATAGATTGGAACAATTTATAACAAAACCCTGGAAATATCAACAGAGCTAAACCCAGATTTGTAACAGCTCAAACTGCATGTGCAGAATCCAACCCTGATCTCTGTAATTGCAGTCGGTTTAGTCACATTCATTCTTTGGAGACCTCAGCTGGGAGGAGAATGAAACAGATGGCCCATTTGGTAAAGAAAACTGAACAACAATCTAAAATACGGTTTTTTTCAAAATAATATTTATTATGCTTATTTCATTAGAAAATGCTGTCCTTTTAATACTTTGCCTCTTCCAGAGGTCTCTGGATTATTATAGGATTCAATTAAAGGTCAGTTTCTTTCCAAAAAAAAAATGATCTGCTCTAATTTATGAAATTTCTTCTAAATGAAAGAGCCATGGTTAGTTATGCCAATAGATGAACTAAGTAATGTGTTTGTGGTGTTGATATTGAAGCAAATGGATGGAAGCCAGGGTGGAGGAATGGATTTGTTCAAATGTATTGACTGCTGTGACAGATCATATCTGAAACCTCAGTGTCTGACTCAGTGTAAATTAGTTTCTTGCTCCCAGCAGTGGGAGGAGACCCATGCCCATGGAAATTCTGCCATCTGCAAAGTGAGCTTCCCCGTTGTCCTGTGTCAACATCCAACCAGCAAATGGGGAAAGAGAGCAAGTGGAGGATCTGGTGGGAGCTTCTGTGGGTGCAGCCTGGGAGTGATGCATGTGACTTTCTACCACATTCCGTTGACCAAAACTCAGTCACACAGCCCCACCTACCTGTGCAGGTAAAATGAGACATATGGTCCAGCTGTGTGCCACAAAGTGAAGGGAAACAGTTTGCGAAATGGTAGTCTGCTCTGTCACAAGAAGAATTAAAATTACTGTTCAAAAATTCAGTCTGATAATCTGGGATATGAAGAAAATATAACCCATATCTTGACATTAAAGTCTTTATCTATCTAAGAATGTTTTTCTGTCTATCCATCTCCCCAGGTCTGACAAACATTCCACATTTCTCCAAATTCTCCCTTTCACAACAAGCAGCTTAACAGTATATCCTCTCAGATACAGACAGAAAGAAAGTAACACAACAGTTCTCCATTATTTTGTTCCCACTTTTCTCCAGTGTAAAATGAGTATAATATTTAATTGAACATTCATTGAGCACCTTGTTTGTACCATGATTCAAACTAAAGCAGGCACCATATATGTGAGAAAGACAATGACAATAGTGCTATGGTACAAGCAAACAAAATTGTGTAAAACAGTATTTGTAAACACTCATGACGGTGCTTAGCACACACTATGACAGCCTATAATTCTGGGTAATTTCCCCAGTTCTCTCAGATTCTCATTTTAATCACCAACTCATCATTCTTCCAAAGGCATATATATATGCTTTGGAGGAGGGCCCAGTACTTTTAAAAGACACTTCTCAACCACTGTTCTCAGCCAGGCCAGATGAACTCTTACCTGGGGGTCAGTTCCATGGCCATTCTGGCCCAAACTGACTCTGAGCAGGTTGCCATGAGTGCTTGTCCTCAGGTCACACTTGCTCTTGCTTTGCTCTAATCTGGTCCTCTGGTCTCCAGACAATAGGCCCCTGTCATCTACATGGCTTCCTCCTGCTTGGTTCCTGTCTTGCATTATTAGCACTGTATTCCTTATAACAGATATGGCCCCTTCGAGACTGCGGGGCAATATGGTAAAGAAACAGACTACTCAGACTACTCTGGATTGTAGAATTTTAGAAATATTTACTAACCTCATCACACTCACTGTCATTACAGAAGTAGCTAATTGCAATGTCTAGAGGAAGGGTCAGCAAATATTTTCTAAGAAGGCCCACATAGTAAACATTTCAGATTTTTCAGGTCACAGACTGTCTCTATCTCATATTCTTTGTGTATTTGTTTGTTTGTTTTCCTTCAACCATTTAAACATATAAACACCATTCTTAGTTAATAGGCCATACAAAATAGCTGAAGGCTGGATTTGGCCTCTGGGCTGTTGTTTACTGACCTCTGGTCTAGAGCTGCACTGTCTGATATGGCAACCTCTAGCCTCATGTGAATAGTTAAAGTTAAATGATTTTAAATTTAAACAAGATTCTCGTTGTGCTAGCTTAACTGTCATATTTCAAATGCTCAAAATCCACATTGACTGCCATGTTGGACACTGAAAATAGAGAATACTTCCATCATCACAGAAAATTCAACTGGGCAGCACTGGTCTGGAGCCTGGCTCAAACTGGTAAGCTTTTCCAAGTGTTTTGTTTAGACTAATTCTCACTCCACATCTATTCCTTTTTCCTCCCAGTTAACTCACTCCACCCCCAATCACTATAACAATCTACACGATTTCCTAATTAGCATGGGGCTGTTATCAGGAGAAATGTCGCAGCAAACTTGCAAACTTGACTTTCACCTCAAGTTATTTGTTTTAAAATGATCTGGGCTCTTGATAATCAGCCTTTGAAACCTTCCTTCCAGATCAGAGCCTCATACTTCTTGGTGTTACCCATGCTCTTCTCAACTTCTAGCATCAATCTATAAGAAAAACACCAAGATGCGCTGGGTTTCCCACAGAAAATAAAGCAAAATTGAGAAATCCCAGCTGTGACCATCTCCCTCCACCACAACCACCAATGAGAATGTGAACACTCTAGGGAAGGGAAAGCAAGGCATAGAGAATGCTGTGCCTCCCAAAGGCACCATGTAGGATACAAAGTGGGAAGGGGAGGCAGACAAACTAGGCTGGACAGTTTAAGGGGGGCTGAAGCCAGCTCCTACTGGCTCCTGAGAGCCAATTATTAAATTTTCAGGAATTCTGTAAGCCTGTTGTTAAACACATCCATTACTTAAAAGTAAACTTACAAATAAATAAATTATATTAAACACAAAAGTAATGTGTAAACTAATCTCTTCCTCATTATTTCACTACATTTTACAATCATCTGTGCTCTTGAAGTTATTTGTGCCTGCTGTATATATGTAATAGAAATATAATAGTTTGTTGCTGCACATCTCTTCCAAACTCCATGTCCAATAAAATCATGTTGATATTTTAAAATTGGCCATGGTACAAGATTATACAGGATATTAAGGAGTTATAAAATACCATCAGGGAAGGACAAGGGAAGGGAAAATCAGACCAAGGAGGTATGAAATTTCTGCTCTCTACAAACCTCTGCTCCTGAAGCTGAATGCTGATTAGAGTTCACCCAATTCTGAATGAGCATACCCCCAATTAGAATTTCCCCTACACCTTGAATGAGCCTGCCTTGGTTTTCTTCAACCAGGATACCTGTCACTAGGCCTCCTTAATGCCAAACACCTGTCTTTTGGGTCCTCTGCTAATCCCTTGCCGTTTTGACTTGCCCCTTCCTCACCATTCCTTAGACATCAAGGGTTTTGGAGCCTGTTCTAGTCACAGCTAATAATGTCTGTGTCTCTCCAGTCTTTTCTCCTCTGGCTTACTCTCATCCTTTCAGAACGCCTTTCTGTTCATATTTGTTTGTGTTTCTAGACTAATAGACACCTCCTCATGCTGTGCCCACTGGCCCCACCTAACTTGACAGCCTGGGCATCTGACCCTAACTTTCCCTGGTGCAGACAGTGTTGCTGAGGACCTTTCCATGACTCTTTCCATCACATGGATACTGTATAGATCCCAAACCATAAAAACAGCTTCTACAGAAGGCAAGGGAAAGCTGGACTCACTATAAAATTCTGAATGGCATCTTACTACAAGATTAACTTTTATGGTTACATTTAAGTTTGAAAAAAGTATTTTTATAAAAGTAGAATGGCTTTTTTCAGGGAGCTTAGAAGAAATTCACTGTTATAAATTTTAAATAACCTAGTCTAATGTAGTTATAAATAGCAGAAATTAATATATGCATTGTATTAAAGGCAATTCACAGAAGATTAGATTCAATTGATACATAATAGAGAAGCCAACAGGCACAAGCTCATTTAACTCTTGACACAAATTATTAAACATCATTCTTTTTGTGTGACCTGATCCGTACACTCTCGTGGATCAAGGGAGATTAGCCATGTTGCTGAAGTAAGGAGTTAGATGTTCTCATTCTGAAGGAAACCACAAAAGCAGAAGCATCACTTACACATAATTACAATGATTACAATAGGAAGCCCTTGAACTTAAAACAGGAAACACATGTAATATAAGAAGTCACTATAAAATAATCCAAGCATTAGCCAAGATTGTTGAGAAGGGACATTTTAAAATACAGCCACAAATTACTCAAGTACAACTAATAATTCAAAAACAACCGCCATAGCAACTTATTGATGAAAAAGTAACACTGAACTAAAAGTCTTACTATTTTTTTCCCACTGGTGACTTAAAAGATTGACTTCTATCTGCCTTATTATTCCCTGCTTACTAATTGTTTATAAAATAATAATTAGGTAAATACAAAGATATTTTTGTGCCCTCTTTCAAAGTATTTGTCTGGAACTAGACTTGGAAACTTTTTGAGGAACATTTTTTTTGTTTGTTTCTGAACACCTAACACCTCCTCTTGTGTAACAGTAGCAATAAATTAGTGTATGTAATTCCTTGTATTAGCCTGGAAGATGAAGAAATATTTTATAGCCTCAACCTTGACACAATGAAAGCACATTCATAAGAAAATAATGAGAGCATTGCAGTAGCCTTAGTTGTTTACATTTTAGAAAGTGTTATTTTGTATGTCTGTACCTAGCAGGCAATGCTGCTATCTTTAAATATTAGTTTTGAGCATAATATTGAAAGTGACTATTATACATAACTGTGTAAATTTTATTCATTGATCAGATTAAGTAAAAAGACAACTTAATTTTTATTCTCGGTGTGTTTCCTTTACCCAACTTAGAATGGCTTTCAATGAACAGATACTGTATTTGATGTTTCCAAGTATATTAGTCCTTATTTTAATAATCCCCTTTACATATGCTATCTGTGCCTCTATGAGAACATGCCTGATGAAATAAGGTGACCTTATGGACAGGTCCTTCATCTGCCATTCACCTGGTATATATAGTAAAACCCTTTCCCTCTCTTCTTGTACAAGAGCAGGTACACTTCCTTCAAACAGTATACATCACTGTGAATATCTGACACTAAGAATAGCCTTGAGATTAAGCTTCAAGATAAAAATCACTGCCCTATATTGCAATATTGATTCATAAAGTTGGTGTATAAGAAAATGCAGTTCCCATTGGAAATTAAAATTTATGTGAGTCTACTTATATTCTAAAGGAAACTTCTCTCTACCTTCTCTTGGTAATCAATAACACTAATCAATTTTCAAAGATCAGCAATTACCTTAGTGTTATTTTTTAATTTTTAACATTTCTTGTTTCAAATGGGGTTTAATATACAAACAAGGATATGTATGTGCAAGGCAAAATAATATTAGAACAAAAATAAAGTGAGTTAAAAAAAGGGCAAACAAAAGTAAGAGAAAGTAATATATATGCCATAATTAATTTAGTACATCAGGATTTAATAACTTGTAAAGGACTTGAGATGGAGTCAAGGAAGGAGGGGAAGGGCAGGATAATGAGCCACTAAATGTTTCTACAAAACATAGTGAATATGTTTGGTACACGTTTGTCTGGCCGTTCCTCCTTCATAAGTCTTCCCTGAGATGGCAGGTCCTTGAAGCTAGGTATACAGCACTTGGGTATCTACAGAATGTCTCTAGTATGTCCTGGGACCATGTAAGAATGACTTAGTAATTATGCAACCACAGAGTTTCACTTTTCATTCTGGCTTTTTCTATTCTCTTTTGCACATTCTTTTTTACTCTGATGCTTCCCTTGTTTTACTTAATTATTATTTTGTGAGCTAGATAATGAAGAGAAAAAATACCCACTACTATTACAGTGTATACACTAAGCTAGAGAGGAAACAAACAAAAAAAGTTTGCTTTAAATCTTAACAGTGAGAACTGTAGAGGCTCTGAAGAAATGATTCCTTCCCAGAAGACACTGCCATTTCATGTTATTCTAAAGAGATGTATTTCTTTAAAATTAATACACACACACACACACACACACACACACACACCTCTAGGTTCAAAAACCTAATTAAATTAAATATATATATTTAGATATTTATGTGATATTTCTATTTATATATCATATTTATATCTGACAATAAGTGTAACTACACATACACACATTTTTTTCTTCCTTTCCCAATCAGAATTTCGTAAGTATAGAAATCAAATATTATTTCAAAAAAGGAATTCTTAATAGCAGCATAGTCACTGCCTTTTCTAATGTCACATCTAGCTTTTACACTTTTTGAATTTTAACTGAGTCTGTGTTATAAAATAAGGTATTTTTCAAATGAACATAAAATAATGGATTTCTCTCTAAATATTGTCAGTGTCTTGGCCATTTTTCCTTCCATTCATCTTAGGAATGCATAAAGAGTCTTTCTACCCACAAGAACTTCTCTACCTGCTATATGAAATAAGGTAATTAAATATGGGCTCTCCTAGGAGCACATTGAAGAATTTTTAACACCCCCTCAAAATTTATTTCATACTCAGTTACCAAATATAGTCTCTCTTCCATTCTGCCCCCTCCAGGAGGCTGTCTTGAGTTCATTTCAATGGAGTCCCTGAATCCTGGCACACTTTCAAAATTACATCTAGATAATGAAGAGAAAAAATACCCACTACTATTACAGTGTATACACTAAGCTAGAGAGGAAACAAACAAAAAAAGTTTGCTTTAAATCTTAACAGTGAGAACTGTAGAGGCTCTGAAGAGATGATTCCTTCCCAGAAGACACTGCCATTTCATGTTATTCTAAAGAGATGTTGTCAGTGCCCTATTTTCATAATCTTTTATGGGAGAAAAATCAGTATTATATTTACCTAGGAAAGCTTTAAGTGTAAGTGGAACAATTGTTGTTGTTGTTTTTTTCAATGAAATAATGGGGAACAAAGACCAGAAATATAAAATGGTCTTTGCTGCATTGCCTGAATATAAATGGCTTGAGCATCTAGTTTTAATTGTTTATTTGTTTTTAATATATAGTGAGTGGCCAGAATATGCACAGCATCTTTTAGAAATGATTGAAGAGGAATAAAAAAATCATTACGCTATCATGGCCACTTTGTGATGTTGGCTGAATAGATTCTCTAAGCTCAAATGGGAAAAATGCATCTTATTTATCTGAGTTTCTGAGGAAAGCTTTTCATAGTCCCGCAAGTGACTCCAGCAGTGTTTACATCTGTAAACTGATGTCACTGTTTTATTTCAGACAGTGTGGTTACTTAATAACAATCAAGTAAAAAAAAATTATTTCTAAACTTTCCCGGTCAAATACACCCACAACTACTGACCTTACTCATGTTCTTAGATAAAAAATAATAATAAAAACTTTAAGCAGTACATTAAAACGTGGAGGTGGGTGGGAAGACCTGCCATGTCAAACTATTTCTGTAGATCTGAAATATCCCATGTAATGCCAGTGGCCAAGGCCAGGCAGGTCTATATTGGATTTGGGTAGACGGTAGAGGAACTGTGGACCAGAAAACGTTGGGCCATTCCATGTAATAGAGTCTCACAATGGCAGACAAGCTCACAGACAGGGGAAAACCACCTCTTAGGCAAAGAAACAGCAAAATGGCCCCTCACAGTGGTGGGCAGGCAATCTGTGCATCCACAATCCCCCTGAGCACAAGCACCCATAGCCTTACATAGGCCACACACACATGGAGCTGCTATGCAGTCACGCACCAGTCAGGCAAAGTGCTTGCAGCTGGTACATCAGCAAGCAAGCCTAGCACAGCTGCCCCATATCTCAAAAAATGGATATCACTAAGTAAATAACCATGTAAGGCAGTTTATATCAAATTAAATAGCTGTGAATCAAAGTTTATACCATACATCAAACTGTAACCATTTCAGAGAGGATGTTCATTCACAAACTGCTAAAACACTATCATAGGTCTTATCAAGATATGTATGATATAGCCCTGGCCAGTTGGCTCAGTGGTAAAGCATCAGGCCCAATGTATGGATGTCCTGGGCTTGATTCCTGGTCAGGCCACACAGAAGAAGCGACCATCTGTTTCTCCACTCCACTCTCCTCACCTCTCTTTCTCTTCTCTCTTCCCCTCCTGCAGCCATGGCTCGATTCTTTCTAGCAAGTTGGCCCCAGGTGCTGAGAATGACTTCGTAGCCTCCAGCACAGGCACTAAAATAGCTTGGTTGCTGAGCAATAGAGCAATGGCCACAAATGAGCAGAATATTGCCCTGTAGGGGGCTTGCCGGGTGGATCCCAATCCGGGTACATGAAGGAGTCTCTCTCTGTGCCTCCTCTCTTCTCACTTAATTAAAAAAAAAAAAAAAGATAAGTATAATAGTTTCATTTTGGAAAAATTGCTATGAATTAGATAGCTTTTTAAAGATGTTTTTGTCCTTGCTTTTCCTTTTCTTCCTCTCCTTCTTGGAATCTCCCTCCTTCTTCTCCTAAATCTCTTCTGCCTTCCCTCCCTCTTCCATCTCTCTGACAATTTCAGTGTGTTTGTAGGATCCATCCCATCCTTCTTCAGGTAAGGGAGGAGGTCTGCCTTTGGTACAGTGTACAGGCATGCAATCTTATGGGGAAAAGAACCCAATCATTGGTGATGGCCCAAATATGCACTTTCTGTCTTCGGACTGTGAATTTTCACTGTAGGAACAGCTGTTGTATAGTGTACTTTTCCAACCAAGTAGCTAAAAGGAGGCCGGTGCATTTTCACCATCACCTGTATGAATGACTAAAAGTTGGAGCCAAAAACTGCTGATATGATAAAAATATTTTGAGCATATTTACAGTATACTTAATTCCATACAGGTCCTTTGTCCAAAGGGGTAACAGATTTTCTAAGTGTCCTGTCTTTTTTTTTTTCTTTTCTGAAGCTGGAAACGGGGAGAGACAGACAGACTCCCGCATGCGCCCGACCGGGATCCACCCGGCATGCCCACCAGGGGCGACGCTCTGCCCACCAGGGGGCGATGCTCTGCCCCTCTGGGGTGTCGCTCTGCCGTGACCAGAGCCACTCTAGCGCCTGGGGCAGAGGCCAAGGAGCCATCCCCAGCGCCCGGGCCATCTTTGCTCCAATGGAGCCTCAGCTGCGGGAGGGGAAGAGAGAGACAGAGAGGAAGGGGGAGGGGTGGAGAAGCAAATGGGCGCTTCTCCTATGTGCCCTCGCCGGGAATCGAACCCGGATCCCCCACGCGCCAGGCCGACACTCTACTGGTGAGCCAACCGACCAGGGCCTAAGTGTCCTGTCTTATTTTTAGAAAATACAGACAGCACTTGGGTAATTTTTAGCAAGACCACCATGGCACCATTTTGGCCTCAGTTATAACTCCTGTCTCAAAAGGGAGTGGGGGTGGAAGGAAAAGGTTCTTTAAGGTTCTGGAAACATGAGCCATAGATGGTTATAAGACTATTTTTGCACTAGCCCTTTCTGTTACTTACATGTAAGGTACAGGCATAGATGACTTGAAGAAAAGAGAAATATGGTTTGGGTAAACATTTACATTTTAATTTTCTCTTAATTTCTTGAAGCCCATTATGTGTTTATCAAGGCATGTAACAGCTTTAAGTTAACAATGCAACAATGCATTATTAAATGTATACCAGATGTTGTTGTTTTTTCTGGCACCTATTACTGTGAGTCCTCCACTTGCCTGTCAAGAAGAGGAAAGAAAATGTGTGTTCTCCTTTAATAATGAACACTAACTCATCAAAACAAGAAGAATAACAGAAATGCTTGGACACATTGCTCTGATAAAATACTGCCTGGAACCTCATTAGTGTAACAGGCTGCATATGAACCAGTATACCCACTCCTCAGCCATATTCTTGAGGAGCTGGTTAATAAAGACACTCAACAGAAGGTTAAACCCAAGGATTGAACTGCTGATGCAGTTTGAAATGATGGTCACATTGGTTGCCCTTGTGAATCACAAGCACAGAAGACTTGGGTGTTAGATAAAACTGACAGCAAAAAGTATCAGTAAGCCCATTCAGAAAACCGTAATATGTGTTTTAGAGATCATAAACTAAAATAATACAAGGAAAGCTGCAGCAGATGGCTACAGGGGCATAAACATTCTGAAATTGTTTCTTGGGTTGGGTTTTTTTTTTAGGGAGCTTTTTATAGAGGATATGCAGTTGGATCTTGGAAAGCATTAGAAGTGGGGGAGTTGTAACTAGTTCTTTGCTTTTTCTTGTCTGATTACCTCCCAGAGAGAAGTTACTTAAATGGGTTTTCATAGATCCACTGTAGCAAATCCTATGAAAAGATGACATATTTCCCCTGTGGCTGATAGGTTTATGGATATTTCTCCAGATCAAAGTGCAACCTGGAAAACTGGTGGTGGGGGCGAGATGTGAAGAGGGGAGGTGGGTGGGTATAAAGGTACAAGTGGAACTTGCGCTATTCCTTATTTGAACCAAAATCATTGAGACAAGTTTGCTTTCCTGCTTTGCAAGCAATTTACATTA
This sequence comes from Saccopteryx bilineata, assembly GCF_036850765.1. Lineage (NCBI taxonomy): Eukaryota > Metazoa > Chordata > Mammalia > Chiroptera > Emballonuridae > Saccopteryx > Saccopteryx bilineata. The sequence goes on from NC_089491.1 coordinate 198,652,155, forward strand.
ATTTTGGATCATTAAAGTCTTCAAAGTAAAGTAGAATCAAAACTTCTTCAAATGTTAAAATGTTTCATCCAACCTGACTTCTATGAGGGAAAAATACATGTTCTCTTTTACCAAAACTGATAAACTGGGGGTTTATTCAGGGATTTTAAAAAAAGAGAAATAATAAAGTTAAAAGAAACTGTAAAATTGCTTTAAAATATGTAGAGCACACGTTTTTCAGGTCAAAGCTTTGCTGAGCTATAATTTATGGGTGAAGTTTAGAGCTTTATAACACGACAGTATGAAAGAGGCCTCTGGGAACCTTTGGTACTACCTAGGGCTGCAATATTTGGGGTTTCATTTCTCTCCACCTTTAATTCTCTGTTCCTCCTATTTTCTCTTTTAAGTAGAAACAGTGTGCATCAGCATTCTGTTAATGTTGTTTTCGTGACTAGAAGCTCTAAGCTCACCAATGAAATGCAGAAACCCTCTGTCTGGCGATATCCAGAGGGCCTTTATCTAGCCTTTCAAGGTGGTATTTAGTTTGCTCCAGGTGATGCTGCCCTCTGTTGAAAGGCATCCAGGAACTTAGTGGGTGAAAGTGGGAGTCGTGCCACCCACAGGTCCATTGATCATGAGACATGATGGAATGGTTAAGGATGAGTTATATCCTCCCACAAAAGGATTTCTAAACCTCCCATTTGAGAGCTGTGCCTTTGAGTTTTGGGTCCCATAATTGAGAAAATGAAGTTCTACTTCCCACTGAATATCTATTGGGTCTTTCAGTCCTGAGAGGAAAATAAAGAAATTAATATAAATAGTACAGATTACAGGTGTAGTTGTTTCTGCAATAAAATTAATAAAAAGCAACTGACCCAGGTATCTTGGAATCATTTCCAAATTCTGTTGATTTGAATGTATTTAAAGGATTTTTTTAGTACTAGGAACTAAGATTCTAAAATAGCTTTGAACAAATATATATCAAGTTGTTCACTTGTGATTTATAATTTTCATATGTTTTTATATATAAAATAATATCAATAAAATAAACACAACCATATAACCATCAATTAGATCTATAAATAGAGCACTTCCACTCCAGCACTCAAGAAAACCTATGGAGTCACCTCTCAATCCTTACTACCCCACCCTCATCCCTGAAGGTCACCACTAGTCTTCCATCACAATACCAGTGTTTCCCAACCTTTTTTGTGCCATGCCCCACCTTAACCTTTCTAAAATTTTTATGTCCCCCTCTATGTAACATACATAATTTTTAACATTAAAAATTGATTTGTTCACTTAATAAACATAAATGATAGGTTCTAGGAAGAAATCACTATGAAATTGTTAACAAAACAGTAAGTAAAATTTCAAAACATATAATAAAAAACAGAAATTTAAATTCCAAATAATTTTAATACAGATTTTTCTATATTAATTTATTATTTTAATTTAGTGTGATCCTTGCGCTTGATGCTTGCTGCACAGAGATTTTATATTAGATTCCAATTTGGTTAGCTTTAGTCTCAAGTCTCCACGTTGTGTTATATCCAGCAGATTTCTTTTTTTTACCAGTAAATCATTTACAGCACTAAATCCATATTTAGCTAAAAATGAAGATGGAAACGGTAGCAATAGTTTTCTTGCACATTTGGTTGAATTTGGGTATTTGATTTCTGTTTCCTCACAAAGCCATGCCATCGCTCCTTTGATATTAAATAAAGCTTTAACTGACTCATCATTTTGCAATTCTGCGAGTTCTTCTTGATACTGCATATTTGATATATCAGACAAATCCACTAACATTGGCTGCATCATCCATGTTGGGAAATCAATTTGTTTTAAATCAGAAAATCTTTCTTTTAAATCAGCCGATAGAATATTCAAATGATTGACAATAACAAGTAAAGCAGTATCAGTTACTTCACATTTTCGGAGCCAATGAAACTGTTTAAAGTTTTTGTTGTTAATGTTTCTGACATAACTCAATATTGGTAATGAAACCAAATATCTTTGCTTTTGCATTGACAAGAGTTTTATTTGTTCCTTGAAGTTGCTTATTTAATATATTTAGTTTTTCAAAGATATCGGCTAAATAACTCACAAATGCTTTACCATCTATTGTTAACAGATACTTCATTTCAGGTTTGTCGCTTAAAAAATCACTAAGAGTATTAAACAGTTCCATAAATCTTTTCAAACAGTTTCCTTTAGATAGCCATCTTACTTATTAACACACTTTTTACTGTATGTAATACTTCATTCAGAACAGGCGAGATGTTTTTAGCTACCAAGTTTTCCCTATGAATAACACAATGCACAAGAATCATTTCTGGATTCGCATCTTTCATCAATTTTAAGCAGCCATTTTTCTTGCCCATCATATTGGGAGCACCATCTGCAGCACAAGATGTTCTATTTTTCATTGGTATATCATTGACATCTAAGTAGTTTTTTAGCTTATTATATATATCTTTGGAGGTAGTGGTGCTTTCTAATCTTTTACAGAACAACATTTCTTCAGCAATCTGTCCTTTATCAATATATCTTATGTAAGTTATCAATACTGCCTCACTGTCTCTCAAAGTTGATTCATCCATTTGCAAGGAGAATTTTTTTGTTTTCAGCTTTTCAGTAAGTTGTTTTTCAATATCCTCACTCATTTCGTCTATTCTTCTAACAGAATTGTTACTGAGTGGCATAGCTTTTACATCTTTTTCAAGAACCGTTTTAAGAAATGCTGATATTGACGGTTTTATTAAATTCTCTCCTATAGTGTGATTTTCTCCAGTTTTAGCGATGAATAAAGAAATTTGATAACTAGCCTCAAGAATACGATTATTAGTTGAAGTATGAGCAGTAAATAGAGACTTTAATGTTGTTCTTTTTTCAAAATTTTTCTTTAAAGTTTTAAAGTAACTCAAATCTGAATTAATATGAGCACTATGTTTTGCCTTCAAATGCACCTCAAGATGACCTCGTTTCATTGATTCGTTGGTCAAGCATTGCTGGCATAAAAGACAAAAAGGAATCCGCTCATCGTGAACAGCGGGTATGAACCCAAATTTAAAATATTCCTCCGAATATTGACAAGTTTTTTTTTCTTGCTTGCACCACTCATTTTACTATGGGCTATAAGAAATAAAAATAAGATCAATTAAAAACTAATATTAAAATATGTGTTAAAATATATTCAATGTAAGAGATGACGTCAGAGTAATGGCGGGGTAGGAAGCGATACCGATAAATCTCCCCCAAAACTCAACAAGATCTTCAACCAGAAACAGAAAAACCTATACTTGGAGCTTCCAGATGCTTCGCAATACACCCAAAGGTATGATTGAGTGAAAAATTGGCTAAATATATAACCAAACCCCGAAGGAAAAAGGGAGTAAGAAATGCTCCGCCTTCCTCACTAACCTAAACAGGGCGGCTTTCTCTGGTAACTGTGAATATAGAAACTGAGGCGGGCAAAGGGGGTGAATAGATCCAGGCCGCCGCGGCACAAACGGCCGAACCAGGCTGTGGCATACAGATGCAAGCCGAGGAAAATCTGATCCTGTGGCAACCCGGGCAATACAAGCTAACACTTGCACCAAACCCAAACAAAGAAAGACAAGCGGAGCGGCCATTTTACCCGGTCTCCTGGTCGGTGTGCAGTTAGTGGGCGAGAATTTCTTCCTAGGCCCCAAGAGTGGGTGCCCGTGTTGCCCCATGGAGAGGCAGGGTCAGAGGCCTTTCTGTGGGCCGAGGACAGAGTCTCAGGGCAGCCCCAGCACCCTGGGAAAGCCACGCACGGGAGGGAGTGAGAACTACTTCCAACGGTGGAGATTTTCCGTGCTGGTGAGGGTTTCACTCAGAGGGAACCGCGGCCGGCCTCATATCCTGGTGTGCGTACGCAGATAAGGAGTGAGCGATTCCTCCGAGTGCCTCCGCAGTGCGCGCCCGTGTTATCGCAGAGAGGGGCAGAGTCAGGGGCCTTTGTGTGGGCCAAAGCGGAATCTCGAGCCGCCCCAGCGCCTTGCAAAAGCCGCGCACGGGGACGGAGCGAGACTCAATTCCAACGCTGCAACTTTTCCCTGCGGTTGGGGGTTTCACTCAGAGCGTGAGATTGCTGGCTGGATATCCTGGTCGCAGACAGTGAGTGAGAGTTTCCTCCAAGCGCCCCCCAGAAGTGGGCGCCCGCTTGTGTTACCGGACAGAGTGGCAGAGCCAGTGGTCTTTGAGTGGGCGGAAAGCCCGCCTGATAATGCTAGCAGCTCTGACTGACTGAGCCTTACCCAGAGCCCTGTGCTGAGTGGAAATAGAGTGGGGAGTTGCCAGCTCTTTGAGCCTCTTACTATCCAGGCAGAGGCAGCAGCAACCCCATAGCTGGATTATCAGGCTATTAATTCAGGAAGGAAAGACTAGGAGAAAGGCTCCAGGAACATGGACTCTCTCACTGTCGGAGCCTATAAATGCTAATGAGCCTCGACTCCCACGAGACTAAAGCACAATACATGACATTGCCATAGAGACTTATCAACTGCAAGCCTCTACCTGAGCGTGCCAAAGGGGCAGAACCCGGGGTACAGAGTCACCGACCAGGAAGAGGGAGAGAAAAGAAAAAGCAAGAAGATAACCTCTCAAAATCAAGAATAATCTGCAGACTTTATAACCTATCCCATTTTATTATATTTGTTCGTTTGTTTCTCTTATCTTCATTCTTGATACTTTTTTTTTCTTCCTCCAATTTGGCCGATTAACTCTCTACTGGTCTTACTCTCTCCTCTCCTTGAACTACACTACCCATAAGTGTTACATCTCCCATTATCTTTTCTCTTCTCTTCCTTTCTCTCTATGAGGGTTGCACTCCAAAACCCTTAACTCTCTCTCTCTCTCCTTTCTTTTTTCTTCTTTTAGTGGTTCCCTCTTTTTGTTCTCTCTCTCTCTTTCTTTTCTCCCTCTATATTAGTTTCTTCCTTTCTCCTTTACATCTCCTCTCAAACAAACCTCAATAACAAACAAATTATCTTATCTGGGACTCAAACCTATGTTTGTGGCATTTTGGGGGGTTTTTACTTCACCTTTTTAACTCACTAGCAGTGCTCCCATCCCTGGCTTTCCATATTATCTAGTTCTTCTTCCACTAAATACAATAGTAAGTTTTTAATTTGTCCCTCCATTTTTGCGTTTTCCTCTTATTCCTCTCATCATAACTCTTAGACAACCAACACCTAAAAGCAAATCATTTTATTCTTGACCCAAATTTTTTCCTTATTTGCTTTTTGTGGGTCCATGCGCTCTTTTTTTTTTCTTTTTTTTTCTTTTTTTCTTTTTTGCCCCTTTATTACTTTTCCCCAATTCAGGCCCTCCATCACAGGCATTGTTTGTTATAACTCACAGTCCACCACAAGATTTTCTCAAGAAAGACGGGACAGGAGAGGAGAGGAAAAAAGGAGGGGGGGAATAATTTCCTTTTTTTAAAAATTTTTATTTTATTTTATTTTTCTTTATTTCATTATTAATTTTTTTTTAAAAAAACAACTCTTTTCGATTTTTTATTTATTTTTTATTTTTTTTAACTTTTTATTCTTTATTAAATCTCATTAATACTATCAACAAAACCACCCTCAGATGCCATTAAGGAAGAGAAAATCGAATATCATGGATACAAAAGAAAGAGAGGTAACACAGCTAGATGAGGAAAAATCTATGGAGAAAAAATTTAATATATTGGAAACCTTGGAGCTAAATGACAGAGAATTCAAGATAGAAATCCTAAAAATCCTCTGAGATATACAAGAAAATACAGAAAGGCAATTTAGGGAGCTCAGAAAACAACTCAATGAACACAAAGAATATATGTCCAAGGAAATTGAAACTATAAAAACAAATCAAACAGAGATGAAAAACTCAATTCACGAGCTGAAAAACGAAGTAACAAGCTTAGCTAATAGAACAGGTCAGATAGAAGAGAGGATTAGTGAAATAGAAGACAAGCAACTTGAGGCACAACAGAGAGAAGAAGAAAGAGACTCAAAAATTAAAAAAAATGAGATAGCCCTACAAGAATTATCTGACTCCATCAGAAAGAATAACATAAGAATAATAGGTATATCAGAGGGAGAAGAGAGAGAAAATGGAATGGAGAACATACTCAAACAAATAATAGATGAGAACATCCCAAGCCTGTGGAAAGAACTAAAGCCTCAAGTTCAAGAAGCAAACAGAACTCCAAGTTTTCTTAACCCCAACAAACCTACTCCAAGGCATATCATAATGAAATTGACACAAACCAACAGCAAAGAAAAAATTCTCAAGGCAGCCAGGGAAAAGAAGAATACAACATATAAAGGAAGGCCCATGAGATTATCATCAGATTTCTCAGCAGAAACTCTACAAGCTAGAAGAGAGTGGACCCCAATATTTAAAGTCCTGAAAGAGAGGAACTTTCAGCCACGAATACTATACCCATCAAAGCTATCCTTCAAATACGAAGGAGAAATAAAAACATTCTCAGATACAGAAAAGATGAGGGAATTTATCATGAGAAAACCCCCACTCCAGGAAATACTAAAGGGGGTTCTCCAATCAGATACAAAGAACAAAAAAAAACAGAGCCACAAGTAAAAGCTCCAAGAAGAACACAATAAAACCAAATTTAAACTGTGACAACAACAAAAAGAAAGAGGGGGAGAAGACGGAGATTAACAGTAGCAAAGGACGATGGAGTGCAAAAGTACTCACAAAATAGTTCGCTACAATGAACAGGGTAGGGACCCTTTTCATTACTCAAAGGTAACCACCATTGAAAAAACCACCACAGAAGCACATGAGATAAAAAAGATAGCAACAGAGGAAAGATGTATGGAATACAACCAAATAAAAACAAAAGATAGAAAAACGAAAGAGAAGGATCAAACAAGACACGAAACTAACAGAAAGCAAGATATAAAATGGCAATAGGGAACTCACAAGTGTCAATAATTACACTAAATGTAAACGGATTAAACTCACCAATAAAAAGGCACAGAGTAGCAGAATGGATTAAAAAAGAAAATCCAACTATATGCTGCCTACAGGAAACTCATCTAAGTAACAAGGATAAAAACAAATTCAAAGTGAAAGGCTGGAAAACAATACTCCAAGCAAATAACATCCAAAAAAAAGCAGGTGTAGCAATACTCATATCGGATAATGCTGACTACAAGACAGGGAAAGTACTCAGAGACAAAAATGGCCATTTCATAATGGCTAAGGGGACACTGAATCAAGAAGACATAACAATTCTTAATATATATGCACCAAACCAAGGAGCACCAAAATATATAAGACAGCTACTTATTGATCTTAAAACAAAAACTGACAAAAATACAATCATACTTGGAGACCTCAATACACCGCTGACGGCTCTAGATCGGTCATCCAAACAGAGAATCAACAAAGACATAGTGGCCTTAAACAAAACACTAGAGCACCTGGATATGATAGACATCTACAGGACATTTCATCCCAAAGTGACTGAGTATACATTTTTCTCCAGTGTACATGGATCATTCTCAAGAATTGATCATATGTTGGGCCACAAAAACAACATCAGCAAATTCAGAAAAATTGAAGTTGTACCAAGCATATTTTCTGATCATAAAGCCTTGAAACTAGAATTCAACTGCAAAAAAGAGAAAAAAAATCCCACAAAAATGTGGAAACTAAACAACATACTTTTAAAAAATGAATGGGTCAAAGAAGAAATAAGTGCAGAGATCAAAAGATATATACAGACTAATGAAAATGACAATACGACATATCAGAATCTATGGGATGCAGCAAAAGCAGTGATAAGAGGGAAGTTCATATCGCTTCAGGCATATATGAACAAACAAGAGAGAGCCCAAGTGAACCACTTAACTTCCCACCTTAAGGAACTAGAAAAAGAAGAACAAAGACAACCCAAAACCAGCCGAAGAAAGGAAATAATAAAAATCAGAGCAGAAATAAATGAATTAGAGAACAGAAAAACTATAGAAAAAATTAATAGAACAAGGAGCTGGTTCTTTGAAAAGATCAACAAAATTGACAAACCCTTGGCAAGACTTAACAAGGAAAAAAGAGAAAGAACTCATATAAACAAAATCCAAAATGAAAGAGGAGAAATCACCACGGACACTGTAGATATACAAAGAATTATTGTAGAATACTATGAAAAACTTTATGCCACTAAATTTAACAACCTAGAAGAAATGGATAAATTCCTAGAAAAATACAACCTTCCTAGACTGAGTCAAGAAGAAGCAGAAAGCCTAAACAGACCTATCAGTAGAGAAGAAATAGAAAAAACCATTAAAAACCTCCCCAAAAATAAAAGTCCAGGCCCTGACGGCTATACCAGCGAATTTTATCAAACATTCAAAGGAGACTTGGTTCCTATTCTACTCAAAGTCTTCCAAAAAATTGAAGAAGAAGCAATACTTCCAAACACATTTTATGAGGCCAACATAACCCTCATCCCAAAACCAGGCAAGGATGGCACAAAAAAAGAAAACTACAGACCAATATCTCTAATGAATACAGATGCTAAAATACTAAACAAAATACTAGCAAATCAAATACAACAACATATTAAAAAAATAATACATCATGATCAAGTGGGATTCATCCCAGAATCTCAAGGATGGTTCAACATACGTAAAATCGTTAACGTAATACACCATATCAACAAAACAAAGAACAAAAACCACATGATCTTATCAATAGATGCAGAAAAGGCTTTCGATAAAATACAACACAATTTTATGTTTAAGACTCTCAACAAAATGGGTATAGAAGGAAAATATCTCAACATGATAATGGCCATATATGATAAACCATCAGCTAACATCATATTAAATGGCACTAAACTGAAGGCTTTCCCCCTTAAATCAGGAACAAGACAGGGTTGTCCACTCTCTCCACTCTTATTTAATGTGGTACTAGAGGTTCTCGCCACAGCAATCAGACAAGACAAAGAAATAAAAGGCATCCATATCGGAAAAGAAGAAGTAAAGGTATCACTTTTTGCAGATGATATGATCCTATACATCGAAAACCCCAAAGAATCCACAAAAAGACTACTAGAAACAATAAGCCAATACAGTAAGGTCGCAGGATACAAAATTAACATACAGAAGTCAATAGCCTTTCTATATGCCAACAATGAAACAACTGAGAAGGAACTCAAAAGAATAATCCCCTTCACGATTGCAACAAAAAAAATAAAATACTTAGGAATAAACATAACAAAGAATGTAAAGGACTTATATAATGAAAACTATAAACCATTGTTAAGGGAAATCGAAAAAGATATAATGAGATGGAAGAATATACCTTGTTCTTGGCTAGGAAGAATAAATATAATCAAGATGGCTATATTACCCAAAGCAATATACAAATTTAATGCAATTCCCATCAAACTTTCAATGACGTTTTTTAAAGAAATAGAGCAAAAAATCATCAGATTTATATGGAACTATAAAAAACCCCGAATAGCCAAAGCAATCCTAAAGAAAAAGAATGAAGCTGGGGGCATAACAATACCTGACTTCAAACTCTATTATAGGGCCACGACAATCAAAACAGCATGGTATTGGCAGAAAAATAGACACTCAGACCAATGGAACAGAATAGAAAGTCCAGAAATAAAACCACATATATATAGTCAAATAATTTTTGATAAAGGGGCCAACAACACACAATGGAGAAAAGAAAGCCTCTTCAATAAATGGTGCTGGGAAAACTGGAAAGCCACATGCAAAAGAATGAAACTGGACTACAGTCTCTCTCCCTGTACAAAAATTAACTCAAAATGGATCAAAGATCTAAACATAAGACCTGAAACAATTAAGTACATAGAAGAAGACATAGGTACTCAACTCATGGACCTGGGTTTTAAAGAGCATTTTATGAATTTGACTCCAATGGCAAGAGAAGTGAAGGCAAAAATTAATGAATGGGACTACATCAGACTAAGAAGTTTTTACTCAGCAAGAGAAACTGATAACAAAATAAACAGAAAGCCAACTAAATGGGAAATGATATTTTCAAACAACAGCTCAGATAAGGGCCTAATATCCAAAATATACAAAGAACTCATAAAACTCAACAAGAAACAAACAAACAATCCAATAAAAAAATGGGAAGAGGATATGAATAGACACTTCTCCCAGGAAGAAATACAAATGGCCAACAGATATATGAAAAGATGCTCATCTTCTTTAGCTATTAGAGAAATGCAAATCAAAACGGCAATGAGATACCACCTCACACCTGTTCGATTAGCTGTTATTAGCAAGTCAGGTAATAGCAAATGTTGGAGAGGCTGTGGATAAAAAGGAACCCTCATCCACTGTTGGTGGGAATGTAAAGTAGTACAACCATTATGGAAGAAAGTATGGTGGTTCCTCAAAAAACTGCAAATAGAACTACCTTATGACCCAGCAATCCCTCTACTGGGTATATATCCCCAAAACTCAGAAACATTGATACGTAAAGACACATGCAGCCCCATGTTTATTGCAGCATTGTTCACAGTGGCCAGGACATGGAAACAACCAAAAAGCCCATCAATAGATGACTGGATAAAGAAGATGTGGCACATATACACTATGGAATACTACTCAGCCATAAGAAATGATGACATCGGAACATTTACAGCAAAATGGTGGGATCTTGATAACATGATACCAAGCGAAATAAGTAAATCAGAAAAAACCAGGAACTGTATTATTCCATACGTAGGTGGGAAATAATACTGAAACTAAGAGACATTGACAAGAGTGTGGTGGTTACGGGGGGGGAGGGGGGAATGGGAGAGGGATAGGGGGTGGGGAGGGGCACAAAGAAAACAAGATAGAAGGTGACAGAGGACAATCTGACTTTGGGTGGTGGGTATGCAACATAATTGAACGACAAGATAACCTGGACTTGTTATCTTTGAATATATGTATCCTGATTTATTGATGTCACCCCATTAAAAAAATAAAATTATAAAAAAATAAAAATAAAAAATAAATAAATAAAAAAATATCTGTAAGGATAAAAATATATATATATATATATATTCAATGTGACATAGAGTAAACACATACTAAAAATTCATATTTATTTAAATGTATATAACACATTTACTACACTACCACCGCAAATCAAAAGGTATCTATATTTTTTTTCCACTTGACAAAATTTTCTGGAAAGTTATGCTTCTAAAATTAAAATTGTCATGCATGCACTATTATAGCCCCAATAATATTTATAAAATATTATTGCTTTCTAGCCCCGATGCAAGAATTATTTAATAAAGAGTTTAATATTGATAAAAATAAAATCAAATACTTACCAATTATATCTATACAATATATATGTATATTTATTAAATCAACGAGCTTTTACAACAGTTTTGACTGACACTTATTTCAAATTAACACCAATTGAATGATGTGAAACACTACAGAAGTTGCGATGGGCCAATTAGGTGAGAATAACTGCGTTGTTTAGCGAGTTTTTAAAATGTCCGGGTTTCCCTGCGGCAGATGGCACGTTCCGTCCGTGGTGAACCCAGGATGAAGTTTACTTGACAACGCCAATCACCCAGTTGATATTTTGGTCTCGTCAAACGAAATTATACTTAATAATTATTTACCGCAATTATTTAAGAATTGCATTTTTTGTTAAATTTGGCATGGATATCTAGCATTGCATTTAAATGGCCCGGGGCGAAAGAGTTAAAGTCATGTCAAGTCCATTTTCAAATTGCCCCCCTTAACTATCGAATTGCCCCCCTGTGGGGTGTGGGCCCCACGTTGGGAAACACCGCAATAGACTAATTTTGTTTAGGGACATTATATAACTACTATCATGTATTCGTGTTTGTGTGTGTGTGTGTGTGTGTGTGTGAACTCTTTTGTTCCTCATTACATTTATGAGATTCCTCCATGTAATATTTTCTCATTTTCACTGCTGTGTAGGTTCCATTGAATAATACACTACAGATATCTTTTCTAATATAGTATTTGAGCTGTTACTAGTGTTAGTGTATTATGAATAATGCTTCATAGGAGTAGAATTGCTGAGTGATAGGCTACATATGTTCAGCTTTAGTAGATAATTGCCAAATAGTTTTCCAATGAGGGTTGTATCAACTTACAGTTTCACCATCAACATATAAATTCCTGTTACTCAACATCTTGGTATGGGCAGTTTGCTTAAGCTTTAGCCATTTTGATAGGTGTATAGTATATCTCATGGATTTATTTTCCTTGATAGTCAGTGTAGTTGAGCATCATTTCTAATGTTTACTGTCAATTTGAGTTACTTGCCAGTTTTTAAATTAAATTGCTTTTTTCTTACTGACATGTGGAAATTAGTTATATATTTCATATTGTCCTTTGTTAGTTATATGTATTGCAATAACTTCTACCATTACATAGATTCTTTTCACTTTTTAAATGTGTCTTTGAAGAAAAGTTCTCAATTTTAATGTAGTCACTGTTTCTTTCATATATAGTATCTTTTGTGCCCTTTTAAAGAAATCTTGCCTCTCCAAGATCAAAATGATATTCTCCTATGTCACGTTCTAGAAGCTTTATTACTATTATGCTTTCTCACTTAAACCTGTAATCTTCCTGGAATTTATATTTTTGGATGATTAGGGAGTTGGCTCAATAATAGGAATTGAAAAGATTGCTCCATACTGCTGGGTAGCACCTCCTTTGTCATAAATGACTACATATGTGTAAATGTTTACTGAGCTATTTTGTATCTATACACCAGTTTGGGAATGATTAACTTCTCTACAATATTGAAACTTCCAATCCATAAACTGAGTATTTCACTCCATTTCCTTAGGTCTTTTACATTTTTCTCAAAACTATTTTGTATATTTATAAGATTTATTCATAGACATTTTATTTTCCTGATACTATTGTAAAAGATATTTTTGTTTGTCTTATGTTTGTTGCTTATATATAAACATATGCAGCAGCCTTGATAAAATCACTTTTTAATTCTAGTAGTTAATCTGAGTTATTTGTATTTTCTACATATACAACCATATTTTCTATGAATAATAACAGTTTTATTCCTTTCTTTTCAAATCTTATACAATTTCTTTTTAATTTTTCATCATACCTCCAGTAAAATTTTGAATGGAAGTGGTAATGGTGGGCTTTCTTGCTTTGATTCAATTCCTAGGGGAGGGTGGGAGAGGAGGAGGGTGATATTTGTATTTTACCATTATACATGCTGCTCTCTACATGGTTTTATGGTTACCCCTATTAGATAAAAGAAGTCTCTTTCATGCCCAGTTTTATAAGATTTGTTTTTTATCATGCATGGATATTGAATTTAACAAATGCTTTCCCTCTGTCTATTAAAATAATCTTGTGACTTCCTCAATTATTCTGTTAAAGTGATCAGTTACACTGTACTTTCATGCTTCTACCTGGGATAATTTTTCTTCTACCTAAACAAATCCCATTAGTGTTTTTGTTAATGCAGATTTTCTTGTAATAGATTCATCTACTGTTGGTTTATTTGTTTTATCATACTTTTATCTGAGAAACAAAAATATTTTGCCTTCATTTTTGCAGGTTATTTTTGCTTGTATAAAAGTCTGCATAGGCCTTTTTTTTCTTCCAGTTTTTTTTTTTTTTCTTCCAGTTTTAAAGACTTTCCAGTGATCTGGTTTCTGTTGTTTCCAATGAAAACCTTGCTGTGGTTGTTATTCTTGCTCCTTTGAAGTAATATGACTTCTTTCTCCATCATTTTAAGATTTTTTTCTCTTATCTGTTGTTAAATCCATCTGTGAATTCCTAATTTTATTTTTTATAGCTTTTGGTATTAGACTTTCTGCTTGATCTTTTTAAACATTTTATGGTTCTCTGCTAAAATGCCCAATCTTGTCATTCATTTCTAAGTCTTCTTTGACATCTGAAACATAAGGAGAGCCCCTAAATCTATTTTTCTGTAATCTGGTTTTCCTTTCTCTTTTTAATTTTTAATTTTTTTTCAAATGCCTGGTTATTTTTGATGAATTGCAGGGTGTTGCATATGAGCAATTTTAGTGGTAATTCAAAGCTCAGGATGATAGAATTGTCATTCAAAGAGAATTTACATGTCTTCCAGCAGGGGTTTAAAAAGGAGTTGCTTACCTTTTGTTCAAGCATTAATGCCTTTGTAAAGTTGAGCTGCAGCCTGCATGAGGGTTGGTTGGTTTCCATGTTACCCTACATCATGGGGTGTAGCCCTTCAGGAGTGCAACTATACGACTAGAGTGTTCAGCAAAGCTCCTTATACTTGGTGAACCCTGTAATACAACGTTTTCTGCCCTCAGTCTCATGAGACTGCCAAATTTCTGCTTGCCTTCTCAGCTGCTCAGCTGTCACATTAAAATTGCCACAGACTTTGTCAAATGTCAGACTGGGCTCTCCAGGTGTTTCTTCTCTCTGGGATCTTAGCCCTTCACATTCCTCTTTTCAAATCCATTTTTCAAACTTTATTTTTCTTTCAGCTTTTTTACTTTAGCACAGAGGTAAGGCTCAACTAATGAAAATTAGTCTACCTTAGGCAAAAGTCTTCAATACATTTTAATTAAGAAATGTGTTCTAAAACTGTAAGATTTTATCAAGCTTTATTGAACCACAAACTAAAAATCATATTTTGATTTGCTTTAAAAAACCAAATGTAAATATTTCTCTAAATTTTGACCCAGTTTGTTTAAATACACCCAGTAAAAAGCTAAAGCAGTGACTTTTATTTTATTTTTAACTTTAACAAATATCAATCTTGTCATTAATATGTGATGAGCATTCCTCTAGGAGTCATGGACATAGTATACACAGGGCAGAAAGGGCCCCTCCTCTCACACAGCTCACAATTTTCTAAATGTCTTAAACTAAAAATCCCATGTGATTTTAGCACTGAAATGGCTATTACAATGAGGCGCATATAGTGTGGGGCCAGAGTAGGTTTACAGTTGTTGATATAAAAAATAAAACAATAATTAATAAATAATAATACAAGAATAAACTTTGTGTTTTGCATACTTACAACATCTTCCCTTCATTGTGTGAGTGAGTTGCAGCTGGGGACCTGCTACCAAAAGTTCTAACCATTGAGGACATAATGGGTGATATAAAGACCCAACATGGAGAGGCAGATCCCATACCAAATGAAAAGCCATGACTTGATGAGAAAATAAAAAAGCAAACAAGACACAAGAAACAGAGAAGGATTTGGTTGACCATATTATTAGGCAGCAATATTTTAGCAAAATCAATTAAGCCCCATTCTGTACTTAGACCGAACTGAAAATAATCACAGTTGTAGAGGCAGACTTAGTTAACTATTATAGGAAAAACTATGACAAAGAAGATGCCACCCAACAGTCATCAACATGTAACAAGACTGTCCAAATTAAGCCAAAAC
Source organism: Saccopteryx bilineata (assembly GCF_036850765.1). Taxonomy (NCBI): domain Eukaryota; kingdom Metazoa; phylum Chordata; class Mammalia; order Chiroptera; family Emballonuridae; genus Saccopteryx; species Saccopteryx bilineata. Next base: position 198,667,578 of record NC_089491.1, read on the forward strand.
TTAATATTTAAAAAAGAGAAATCTGGACCACAACAGAAAACCATCATAAATTAGTATCACCCCATCATGGCATATTTCCACTATCATAAATAATTACTAAGTGTTGGGAGTTAACTTTATATTCTTTTATTCCTTAAAGTATTATTTTATTCTCAGTGAGATGTTTTTATTATGTTCAAGGATGTCTCAAGTTAAAGAACCACTCCAACTTACCTAATACATCAGGGATTGTTAGCATGAAGTCCACAGAACCTCTTTGGTAGCTGTGAATGAGAGTTTATACCAAATTTTGTGTAGATGTGTGACTATTTTCTGGGAAGAAGATAAAGCCTCATCTGGTTCTTAAAAAAATCCATAACCCAAAAATGTTTAAGGATCACTTATTCCATCAGCATTTGATGTAAAAGAAAGGGGGAAACTAATCCCTTACAAAGTCCTGCCTGGACAAGGCTTTTTTTAAAAAAGGCTATGCCCAATTTTACAATGGAATATGATATGTACCACACAAAATCTTATTTGAACTATATTTTCAATCAAATCATCTCACATAGCCTGCTGCTCTAGCAGTTTTGTTTTCTTTTTATAAACTTGGGTTCTTTCTCTGCCTTATTTCAGCAGATTTAGTTTACTGGAGAGAAAAAAAATCAAGACTTGGAGACTGTTACTGTGAAGGAAAACAGACTTCTCCCAATAGAACCAATATCTATGAAAATTGTTTTTCACTACTAATTTTTAAAATAATAAGGAACTCTAGAAAAGTTTCATTTTACTTTTATTTTTTATTTAAATAATTTTTTATTTTTAAATTACAACTGATGTAATAGAATAGTTTCATTTTAAAACCTATAGATTACTCAATAAACATATTTAAAGCTTATATACATATTTTTTGTCTTTTATTTAATCTATGGTAAGAAGCCACGAAGTAGGTAGCAATGCCTTAACTATATGCATCTTGTTAGGCCTGAGAACCTTTTCTATGTTGTCAAGGGTGGCGGGGGGGTAGAAGGAGGTCATATATTTTTAAAATATGGCATTTGTTCAATTTTAACACCATTGAGATTTTATCATTATGCTGCTATTAGAATGTTTGTAATTTTCTAATTCTTTTCCATTAAAAAAAAGATTTAACAAATTTGAATAAAATTGGCCAAAAAGTAATCATGGACAAATTAATATGCTAAATTATATTGGTACATGAAACCACATTAGGGAAGCAAGAATTTAGATTGACGGAAAGTTATCCCCAGTTGATATTATTATAATATGGCATGAAATTATTTATAAACTTAGCTATTGACTGTCAGACTATTGTAATTCTTACAAATATAGTACTTTCATGTGTACAGATAATCATTTAGGATACCACATTGCATTTTAATTAGAATCCTTCATTTTTGGACAACTATGAAATAACTCAGCTGACCTTGAGTTTCTTAATTGTAACTCCCTGTTGATGAATGATTCAACAAAAGGGAGTAATGTAAGTTTCCAAGCGTGAATCTAAGTGTGGAATTACTTCCATGTGTCACTGCAGTCGATTCAGTTTTAAAAGACCATTCTGCAAAACAGCTAGGGTTGAACAGAGGCAATTACTAGAATATTCTTTACATACAGTCAACATGTCACTGCAAGCAGATGCTAGGACATAGAATTATGTGATCAGTGTTTTTAAAAACATCTAATCCCTTCTTCTTGCTTTTCCAGTTATTTTTTAAATGAAAATTACTCACTTAAATATAAGCAGATGCAGTTTTTTTTAATATTTGAGATAAAATTATAAAACTGCATTACAATTAATTATACTTGTAATCTAACCCCGCCCCTTATATAACCTACCATTGATTTGAGGAACTTTCTTTATTACCTGACATGCTTGCACATTATCTGCAGTTATTTAGATTTTGTTGGACTTTCAGCCATGCCTATAACATTGCTGAGGAGTAAAATATCTCTCGTAACCAGAATCATAAATCTTTCTTATAACCATGAAACTATATCTTTATGGCCATAGATCATTTTAGTTGCTTCCAAAAAGTGCCATCATATTATATTACAAATTAGAAAACTGAAAGATTGCACGGCCAACAATAGCCATTATGTGTGAACAAGGAAAATTATTTTCCTTTGTCAGAAACAAACATTTCTAATTACAAATAGTTTTAGACACATAGACATTATTTGGATATGTGTTAACCCAAATTTTGAAGAACACAACTGGGTTGATGCAAGCAAGTAAAACCAATATTTATAATTAAGTGCTCATTCAAATGGAGAAGGTAAAAAAAAATGACATGGAAAAAAGAGGAAATGGACCCTTTTATTTTATGAGGGATGAGAGGGAAGGATTACTTTTCTGGTTTCAGTGTCACATACAGAGATTGAGCACAGACTCAGTAATGAGACAACTCTTGAATTTCTTCTTGGCAAGAACTGATGATTGTCTACATGTGACCTTTATTGATATGTTCAATGTATGGTCTTTATTAAGTTACTGATCTTAGGAAAAAGTAAATATAAATTTTGATAAATAGAACTTTATTTATTTTAATAAAATATGTAACTTTTTGATGTTTTATTTAAACTCTCCTCTTGCTGTTAAACTTATGTAGCAGTGTTGTATGTTTAAAGCACTTTGCTTCCTTAGGATTTATGGTATCTACTGTTTCCTAATTGTACTGTTCTATGAAAACTGAATCTCATGAAACCATAGAAGAGAGTTGTCCTTGGTGTTGTATATGTTGTGCCTCCCCCGACACATCTATGCATGGAGGAAACTTTATATAATCACAGGCTTCGAGTGAGGGCACTGGAAAGAAAAAGGGAACTCAGGCACTCTTTTAAGCCCTTCTTTAGCTTTTTGTCCTCAAGTACATTTCCTACCTTCCTGCTTTGCCATGTACTGCAGGGATACTGACCTTGGAAAATCAAGGGGCTCCTATGCCAGGTAGCTATAACCAATGAAAGACCCTGGAAAGAGATAGGATGCAAAAAAAATGGGAAGCCAGGGATGTTTCCTCTTCTCACCATGTTTGCTGGCCACTCTCACAGCAGCGGGTTCTGCTCCAGGGCTCCAGCTTCCTCTCAGCAGATCCACTGTGGCTCTAGCCTGGCCTGGATGCCCTTACTCCAGGCTCTGGTGCACCACTCCTCTGTCTCTCTCCTCAGGAAGTCAGTGGCATCCTGCAGCTACTGTCCAGGTCTGCCTCACCTTTCCTTGCTTGCTCTTTTAGGTCCTCTAACCCTTTCATAACTACAGCACCTCCACTTACTTCCCAAGTGCTGTTAAAATACTAGGCCGCTTCCCTCTATATGTCCCCTCCTCTAGTTTCTTTTTGAATCAAAAGGCATTTGCAAGTGTAGGAGAGGGAGAGAGAGGAAAGGATCCAGATGGATAAATAAAGGTGTTAAGGAAGAGGAGAATAAAAGTAAAACTGATACTAGCCATCATTGCCCATGCACATACATACACATACACATACAATCATTAATTGAAAAAATAGGCACTTCATCTTCTTTGCATAACTGGTCCTTCCTAACATTTTTTTTAAAGTCAGAAGTACAGAGAAATGGATTCAGAATAGTACTGTATCTCTCTTTTTCTGTCTAGGTCCCCAGGTCCATGGGTAGAGTTAATTGCCCTCTCTAGCTACCAAAGATGGAAGGACTATCCAACATTGATAGCGACCTTACCCTGGTTGTAGCAGAAGTTAATGAAGCTGAGGACATGTGTGCTTGGACAGCCTGAAACTCCCACTGAGAGTTCATTCTGTTTGCCCATTTCCTAACAGGCTTTGTGGCCATTAGGCTTACTGCTGTTTGGCACTTGATGTATTTTCTTTTTACTTTTGGCTTTTGTTATACAGGGTTTGGAGCTGAAAGCATACTTCTTAAAACTACTGAGTGAATGGCTTTCTAATGGTCACAGTATGTGGGCACTCCACAAAGCAAAATATCATTTGGCACAAATTATACTGGCTAATTTATAACCATTCTATACTGAAAAAATATGAATTTACCTAAAATTCATAACCATCATTATGATATGAAATAAACATCTTTCTTGTAATTCAAATTAGAAAACCAAGAACATGATGTAATCTGGGCCACATGCTTCTATCATGTTTCTCTGTGGTGACTGTATTTCCAAAACCAAGATCTAGGACACATGTTTTGGCAAAGAACTTTCTTAAAAATGTTTTTAACTCTTTGTTACATAATCATTCTTATAAAAGTATAAAAATTAAATCATGTTTTATGCACATTTCATAATTTTCAAAAAATAAATTATTTGTAAATAAGAAGATTCTAGGAAGTCTTCAACATTGACTCATATAATGTCTTCTGATTCCTCCAAGAACTGAGTCTATTTGTTGGCCTTGTTTAATCCTTACAAGGACTAAGCAGAATAGAATAGTCACTGATTCATCAAGAAAACATAAATTCTTCATAATACTGGGATAGTAGGCATTGAAGAATCTGAGTTCACATGTGCTTTAAGGTAGGGCTAGATCTTTTGAAATATTTCATGTTCTGAACTGCAATAATATGCTCAGATCTTTTGAAATATTTCATGTTCTGAACTGCAGTAATATGCTCCTAAAAGTTAAGAAAATAAAATAATTTTTTTTTTCTTCATTTTTCTGAAGCTGGAAACAGGGAGAGACAGTCAGACAGACTCCCGCATGCGCCCGACCGGGATCCACCCGGCACGCCCACCATGGGGCGACGCTCTGCCCACCAGGGGGTGATGCTCTGCCCACCCTGGGCGTCGCCATGTTGCGACCAGAGCCACTCTAGTGCCTGAGGCAGAGGCCACAGAGCCATCCCCAGCGCCCGGGCCATCTTTTGCTCCAAATGGAGCCTTGGCTGCGGGAGGGGAAGAGAGAGACAGAGAGGAAAGCGCGGCGGAGGGGTGGAGAAGCAAATGGGCGCTTCTCCTATGTGCCCTGGCCGGGAATCAAACCCGGGTCCTCCGCACGCTAGGCCGACGCTCTACCGCTGAGCCAACCGGCCAGGACTAAGAAATTTTAGAACATAGTCTTTCTCCTATGGAAGAGATATAAACTAGTCTCACCCAAAACCACAGTGGAATCAGTCTTGAAGAGGCAAATCCAATCCACATGATTTGTTTCCTGAACAAGTTTATTTCTGAGATTCTATTTATATAAACATATTTATGTATCTGACAACTGTTGTTTTCAGGAAATAAAGTAGAGGTAAAAGTCCAGTCATTTTCAGTGGTGACTCCAGGTATGGCACTCTTTTCTTAATTAATAAACCTTTACTTTCTTGACTGCAAACTCCTGCTTGTGTTTTATTGGGCTTTGATGTGCATGGGTAAACAAACACTTAAGTTCAGTAACAAAAGTTTAGTGGAAAGAATTTAGGTTTTGATTTGGCTTGAGTCTACACTGCATGATCTATGAGACGTGTACAGCATTTGTGCATACAGGTTTTCCAAATAGTAAAGGTTTACGGAAGCAGTTCCTAGGTAAGACATGAAGGCTGTTGAGAGGAGAGTTGCTGGCTAGGGTCCCCAAGATGCAACCACCTGTTTGAGAACAGTATCAGCCTAAATGGGATTTGCCTTATACACTCGCTCTGCCCCTTATCTGAGATGTTGATGTAAGAAAGAGCCTGTGAAACCAGATATTGGGGGTCTAGAAGAGATAACATTGAAAGCAACAAGGAGGTTTGAGGAACTATTTCAAGAATCAAAGTAGAAGGCAGTTCCTTAATACCATCTAGAAAGAAAAACAGAAAAGATACACCAAGGACTTTCATTTTGAAAGGTAATGGGACATCTCAAACCCTTGCAGCTTCTCCATGTCTAGTATTTATTAACCCGCTTTTCTGGTAATAAATAAGAGCAACCCCATTAAAAGGAAACCCTGCTTCTTCTTGTTTGTAAGAAAAATAAGAAAGAGAATTTGGGAAGACTACATCCCAGCTTGGGGGTAAAAAATTCTGAGGATATAAAAGAAAAAAATAGATAATAAATCCCTGAAGTTTGAGAAAAGGTACCAGAGAGAATTTACTGCCTCAGGACTTGGGAAAAAGAAGAAGCCCAGGAGTTCAACATTTGGAAGCAAGTCACTGTTCTCAAATAAGGGTGTCCTCAGTAACCCCTTAGAGGTCACTTTTCAAGCTTCCTGACTTCACAAATGCAAAAACGCCAACATAGCCTATTGGACAAAACATTTTCAATTAGCGATTTGATTATTAGGTCTTCTCTCTTATTTTTTAATCCACCTCTGCTGCCCTACCACAAACCCATTAACAGCAGAAACAACCCATGCCTTTCCTTTACAACTCTATGTCATCCATAAATCTGGCACCCACACACTTCATAAGTATAGTAGCAATATTTCTCATGCTGCCTTTTCAGCCAAATGCCATTTCCGAAAGTAATGAACAAAAGAATGGCCCCAACAGACAAAAGAATGGGATGTGGGCAAGATAGATTGGGATTGTGAGTGCTTTGTACATGTTTTAAAAAGAAATTTCTCTCTCAGAACTGAAAGTCACTTCCCCAAAGATGGAGACCTAACTCTGCTCAAATGGCAAAATCCTGCTTGGGTCTCCAATTTGCATTCAAAGCCCAGGTCTCAGCTCAAAATTCTTTCCTGTTAGATTGCAAATTTGTCTTCTGTACAGAGTCATTTTCAAGGAGAGAGGATTTTTTTTGTATTTTTTCAAATATACAAACAGAAAATTTTAGAGTGCCCACCCATATGCTCACCACCTGCATAAACCATTAATATATTAGTGTGCCTGCTTTGTCACATCTTGATCTATCTATGCATCCTTCTAGCCATCAATAACCTCATTGTTTTATGCATTTCAAAATGTAGACATCTAAACATTTCTCCCTAAATGCATGTATATTGTTAGCTAGAATTTCATATTTGCTTACAGATTTTAATATAAAATTTACACATGACAACGTGTAAATCTTAAGCATATATCCACTGAATTTCTTTTTAATCTGCTGAGTTTTCACAGATGTATACATCTGTGTAAATTTAACCCCTAAGATATAGTATTTCATATTATATTAAATTATCTCCAGCATTACCATCATTCCAGAGAGTTCCCTCATGTCCTTCCCAGTCAATCCCATCCAATCTCCCCAAGAGTCATCAATTCTTTTTTTTTTCCCAGATAAAAGTACACTTCATGCTTTTCAAAGAGTCATGCAAATAAATAATGGTTCTGGTGATAAACTATTTTGGCCAAATATTAGGGACATTTGGCTTCAACACAAGAAAAATTAAATGTTTCTAAATGACTGATTATTGTAGATAAATGAGTAAAAAGAGAATCATTCCACTGCATAAATCACCTTTACCTCCCGCTCATTTGTATCTTATGGCTTGGATAAGAAATGAATTACACATTGTCCCTGCTTGATAATCAGTAATTTCAACTGTCTTATAATGGGGAGTCAAATCAGTTCTTCAATTTCTGAATATGGTCACTGTGTGATTATGGTTATCAGAATACAGAACAAAAAAAAACAGATTGTAATATTACCAATGAGTTCTTCTTGGCCCAGTTATTAATGATATTCACTTATTAATAATATTATGATACTTTAGAAAAATGTAAATGCAAGAACTGCATCTTGCCAAATTATTAACAACTCATAGGTACAAGAACTGTGTAAGGTATGTTTCTCCTACCAAGCTAGGTAGGATGTTATTGTTGAACTGCGCTCAGTAATGATACCCTAATGGCTTATGAGAGTGAATTTTCCTCCTAAAGTATCAACTGACTATAGGAAGTAGCTTTCTGGCCCATTGTTTTGAAAATTAAATGAACAGTTTCATTACTGTGGTATCATTACCTCCATTGCATAGCTTTTTCTCAGTTTTTTTGTTGTTGTTGGTTTTGTTTTCTGATAGCTAATACCATTCTTCCTCTTTACCCTAGTGAATCATTGTTCATTCTAGTTTCTTTTTATGAAGTCTTTTCACACATACCACACCACCACTTTTTCCCCTCACATTATTGCATGTTTTATTCCCATCATTAAACTTGCTGTCTCTTTATGTGAATTTCTACCCCTCACATTCTCCCCATAGCTCTCCAGTTGCCCCCTTTCACTTGTTATGCTTTTTGTTTCTCTTTCCTGCTGCTTAATGATTTTTCCTGCTGATAAGCTGTGCTCAAAATACTGAGAGGCCCAAAGCACTTGCAAGACAATTCATTGGGCTCATTGCTTGTTGAGTGCTCCAAACAGATGGAAGTAGGGCTCCAGTCACAGAGGACAACTCTGTTATGATTGTAAATCTTACAACATTTTATTAGCTTTTTGGTTAATTAACCTATATGCTTCCCACCTTTTTATTTTATTTATTTATTTATTTATTTATTTATTTATTTATTTATTTACAGAGACAGTTAGGGACAGACAGACCAGAAGGGATAAAAATGAGAAGCATCAATTCCTTGTTGTGGCACCTTAGTTGTTCATTGATTGCTTTTTCATATGTACCTCAACTGAGGGGCTACAGCACAGCGAGATACCCCTTGCTCAAACCAGCGACCTTGGGCTTTATGCCTGCCACCTTGGGCTCAAACCAGCAACCTTGGGCTTCAAGCCAGCTACCATGGGGTCATGTCTATGATCCCACGATCCAGCCAGCGACCCCATGCTCAAGATGGTGAGTCCGCACTCAGGCTAAATGAGCTCGACCTCAAGCCAGTGACCTAGTACTTTTGAACCTAGGTCCTCCACGTCACAGTCTGATGCTCTACCCACTGTGCGACTATAGGCTTTTATTTTCTTTTTTTTAAGTTGGAGTTTGGTACTTGGAAAATTTTTTTGTTGGAGACTTATTTTCAATGCCATCTTTCAGATGGAGAGCAAACCAATGTATATTTACTTTACACACCATAATCAAGCATTTTGTTATAATTAACACTGGAAGGGTGGAATAATAATAATGACTGATATTTGTATAGTATTATTTGTTCTATATTCACTCTTGTGAATTGTCCCATTTGAGTCTAATAACATGACCCTAGCCATTATTTTCATGCTTTTCACTTTAAATCAGAATATGTGCAGAAATTCTAGTGAGGGCGTGTCTCAGAACAACTATACTTAGTCAGTCAGTACAGAAGTTAACCCAGAGAATACCTCATTTAAGAAGATTGATGCAGAATTTCCCTTGTGCCTTTCCTGCTGGATTTTCCTTTTCTGGATCAACAGTTAGAATACAAAGCTTTCTATGAGGCTGGTATCTTTCTTAAACACCCTGCAATGATCAGGAAATTGCAACTACAATAATTCATCCAACACCAGTATATTGTATTTTGGGACATTTAACCACATCAATGGCCATCATGAATATACAAACATTCCACTCTTGACCCTGAAGTAGTACCCCTAGAAAAATGGTATGTAGATCAACTTACTGCACAAGAAATTATATTGTAAAACATACTAGAGTAATTTATTATTTAAAGAAATCCTGAAGTTTACCTTTGTGTAAAACATTATTTCTTGATGCAAACAATCCGTATTTTATTTGTAAACTTAGGACTTTCAGAATGAATTTGTGTGAAATGAAGGCCACATCAATTTTAATGGACTTAAGTAGATGGTGGTCTGAGACTTAATTTTCTTAACCACTCAGGGATTTCAACAACTGTTAGTGAAACAAAGAGACAAATTAATCTTTCTGGAACAATAGAACCCTGCCATTATTCTTAAAATGAGTTGGTATGAGAATAGAAGAACCTTTCCCTCTCTTCCCTGTTTTACCTTTCCCAGTAATTGTTTCCTGAAAGTAAACTGGAGCCTTATCTTTGTGAAAAGCACAGGAATTCTTTTCTAACAAACCACATGAGCATCAGATATCCTTGAACTAAGCATCCAAAGGTACACAAGTGCTTTCCCTGTATTTCTTGAAATAAGGTTCAAAATATTACCTCTAGTCTCTGAATGCTCCTTAAGCAACCTTTGCACTTCTTGACTTATGATCTTGAAATTAACTCTAAGTTCCCATTTTCAGCTCATGGACAAACAACTTCCATGCCCTTGGATTGTTTACTTCCTGTCTGTTTTCATCAAATTATGTCATATTTTACTTTCACTAAAGAATTTCTTATCCAAATAATAAATAATCACCATCCTTTCTGAGAAAGGTATTTCTAAAATGCTCACTGCATTGAAGAAAGTGTAGGGTATGGCCAAGCTGTGTTACAGGTGGTGTCCCATCTTCATTATAGGTGAGTGTCTTTCCCAAACAGCCAGCTTCAAGAAGTTTAGAGCTACTGTTTTGAGGACAGGAGGAACCCAGTGATTACGCATAACTATGTACAGAAACTATTGAGGATGAAATAAATTTGTCTCCGCTCCAAGGAGTCTTTGGAGTCATGCTCTCTGGAAAAACATATAAAGACATAAAGACCTGAATGTCCAGATTGTAGGAGGTTTCTTGACAACACTGAGTTTATTCCAAGCCAGGAGAGGCAAGTATTGTCTTAGTTCATGCCCAGAAGGGACTTCCATGAAGATTTCATAAGTTCCCACTCGCAGTAACTTCACACATTTGCTCCCAATTTCACCCCATCAATACATACAACAACATGGAAGAAGATAAGAAAATTATACTGAGAGAAAAATTAATAAACTTGGTTTTCTACCTTTTTCCCTATCTTATCTTATTCTGTGGCCTCACCTCATCCTTTGGAATTGGAGATAGACTCTGGTCCAAATCCTTTGCTCCTCAAACCACACTTCAAAAATCCTAAATTCTAGATTTGATAAAATGTGTAGGACAAGACAGACATTTGTCACTTTTCCTATGGATACTTTTATTTGGGAGGGATGTGGTTTATAATTGTGTTAGAGATCTTGGACATGTTTGTTTTAATAGGAAGATTGTAAGTCAGTTAGTTGAGAGAGAAAGGAAAAAAGAACTGCATGGTGCAGGCGCCATCCTACAATAACATCGGCTTCCCACAGCGAGCTGGAGCCCGAGAGCAGGCAGAGCTGAACGGTCTCCTGACCCACCTAATTATTGTTTACATTTATTTAATATTAAACTTTCATATGATTAATATTAATCCTCAAATTATCTCTCCATAATTTTTAATATAAAAATGTGGTAGTAATTTTTTTGTCTTTATACTTCTGTTTTTTAAATTTACAACAAGTAGGCAGCAGAAGCTATAATTATACCTATATTTACCTATGTATAGGTACTTTTATTATATTTATATTTCAATATAGGTAGCATAAGCTACCTGTGTAATTATTTTTTAAATTGAAATTGTGAAAGAAAATAGAGTAGTTCCCTTTTGCATATCAAAATCTAAATTTCCTCTTCATTGTATCTCATCATACCTACTTATCTTTGTGTATCATTATTAGATTTCTTCCTCAACAAAGCACTTTCTGTTCTCCGCCTGTCCCCTCTCCCCCTCTTTAATATATAACACACAAACTTCTATCTCCTTTAAGCAGCCACATTTCTCTGCTGAAGCTCAAATCTCACCTTCTTCAACCAATCTTTCTCTATCAGCCCATCCCAAAATTCACTTTGCCAAACTTCTGTATTCTGCAATCATCTATATTTGCCCATATATTGCTCTTTTAATATAAAGCTTTATTAAAATATAATGCACAAATGGACAAATGCTTAAATCCTAAGTGTCCAGCTGGATGGAGGCTCAAAAGGTGAAGTCCATGTCAGAAAACAGAGCGCTGTCCTCCCCAGCGGCCCTCAGCACCCTGCCTTGCAGGGCCTGTCCTCCCAGCTCCACCAGCAGGGATCACCATGGGTCATTCTCATCTGTACGGCATAGAGCATTTATATCTGCTTTCTTTCACCCAACATTATAATTATAAGATTAATCTATGTTGTTACATATAGCAGTACTTTGTTTGTTTTTGTTGCTATATGATATTTTATTGATTTTCCTGTGTATTTGCATTTTGGTGGACATATTTTAAATTTTCAATTTGGGACTATTATAAATAGTGCTGACACAAACACTCTTTTACATGTCTTCTGGAGAACATAAAAACATTTTGCTTTTAGTATGTCTAGGAGTTGAATTGCTGAATCATACATGTACATATATTTAGCTTTAATACATAATTCCAAATAATTTTTCCAGACATGTTAGGTTACTTTTTAAATTCTCTGATGCTGGAGTTTCCCACTGGTAAGTCATGATTAGGCAGTCAATGTTGATACCCAGCCTGGTGGATAGCCATGTCCCTGTGTCACCCAACTCCCAGTGCTCAGTTTGGGGGTCTGTTGTCACCTCCTCATGTCTCCATGGGTGGATACGTGAGTTACTCAGGGTATAGAAGTAACCCCCACATCCTAGGGCTAGCATGCTAACCTCATTTCATCAGCCCCAGCTGGTCAAAAGGCATGTTGTTTCTGTCTATGTGATGTATTCACAGTCAGATATAAACCCCTTTGAGCAAGAATTTTACACTACTTAAGTTTTTAGGATTTCTCAACTTATACACCCCATTTCCACCTGTCTCAAAGAGCACATTTTTAGATGCTTACAATATAATATTAACACCTGACTGTAAACTTCTGCCTGGGGCACTGGTGTGTCCCCTCGCAGTCTAGCAGCCCATTTTCCTATTTTCTGTCACAGTAGTGACATGGAAATCTGTCTTTTTCTCCTCCCTTTTCTTCTCTACAATTATGGATACAAGCAGACTGTGTTTGTTAAATGTCTACACTAAGAGGGCTTCTTCATCTTTACATGGGCTCATAAGTTCTACTGGCACTGATAGCTAGTAGGAATTTTCATGGAGCATACAGTCCTCTATATATTATAAGGAAAAGATAAATTGTATTCTCCTTAAAATGCATTTTTTTCTTTCCTTCATTTTAGGCTTTAGACAAAGTGAAATAGAAAGTCTCACTTGATGGACTCCTACCTTATTACATGGTTACAGTAAGTGCATGTTATATATAACATTTATATTTCCAGCATTCTTCACATGCTTCTTATAATGAGCTTCTTATACTATTAAACTTCTCAGCAGGAAAAGTCACATAGGATAACTACTTCCCCTATATACATCCAGACAAGCATGACTGAGAGGCTTTTGCAGTTTATTTTGCTGGAAGAAAGTCTTATTTATAAAAAAAAAAACAGAAAAATTTCCTCCAAAGTAATACATTTTTAGAGATTACATTCTATTCAAGAAAATACACTAATTTGTCACTCTAATATTTTCCTTACTAGAATATATAGGAATGCGAAATTTCTTTAAGTGAGAGACCGAGCAGCCATAGGTGTTTGCGACTGTGCTAGATCCTGTCCCGTGACTTTGGGCAATGCTCTTGGCTAACCAGTTTCTTTTCATTGCTCAAATGAGGATGTTATTTATCCCACTCTGTTTCACAAAGTGTTGGAAGGATTACAACCAGTGGTGTAATAAATATTTTTATGCATATTTATTCATATAACAATTATTTACTGAACAGCTACTGACCAGGTATTGTTCTAGGTACTAGAGACTGCAGTGAACAAAAACAAACTGAAACCCTGCCTTTATAAGGTTACATTCCATAAATGAGTACATATACAAAATACACAAATATACTTTGGAGATATTGAAGGCTTAGTTCCAGAGCACTGCAAAAAAAATAGTGACTATTGCAATAAAGCAAGTAACACAAATTTTTTTGGTTTCCCACTGTATATAAAAGTGTTTATACTATACTGTAGTCTATTAATGTATAGTTTATTAAGTGTACAATAACATTATATCTAAAATAACTTACATACTTTAATTTACAAATACTTTTTAAAAAATGCTAATCATCATTTAAACTTTCTGCAAGTTGTGATCTTTTTACTGGTAAGGGTTTTACCTTGACGTTGATCACTAGTGACTAATCCAGGTGGTAGTTACTGAAGGTTGGATTGCTGTGACAATTTCTTAAAATAAGACAACAATGAAATTTGCTGTATCAATTAATTATTCCTTTCACAAATAATTCCTCTGTAGCATGCAATGCTGCTGTTCAGTAGCATTTTATCCACAGTAGACTTCTTTTAAAATTAGAGTCAAACACTGCCACTGCTTTAGCAACTAAGTTTATATAATAACTAAATCCTTTGTTGTCATTGCAACAGTCTTTACAGCACCTTCCTCAGGAATAGATTCCATCTCAGGAAACCACTTTCTTTGCTCATCCATAAAAAGGAACTCCTCATTTGTTAAAGGTTTATCATGAGATTTCAGAATTCACTTCCATCTTTAGGCTCCACTTCTAAAACTAGCTCTCTTACTATTTCTACCATCTGTAGTTACTTTCTCCACTGAAGCCTTGAAGTCATCCATGAAGGTTGAAATCAACTTCTTCCAAATGCCTGTTAAATGTTGCTATTTTGACCTATTCCCATGAATCATGATTGTTCTTAATAGCATCAGAATGATGAACTCTTTCCAGGAGATTTTCAAATTGACTTAGCCAAGATCCATCTGATTAGTCACTTCTTATGGCAGCCTTACAGAGTGCATTTATTACTCTTTGATCTGTGGGCTGCAGAACAGATGTGGTGTCAGCAGGCATGAAAACATTGATCTCATTGTGCATCTCCATCAGAACTCGTGAGTGACCAGGTGCATTGTCAATGAGCAATAAGATTTTGAAAGGAATCTTTTTTCTGAGCAGTAGACCTCAACAGTGGGCTTCAAATATCCAGTAAACCATGTTATAACAGATGTTTTGACATCTGGGCTTTGTTCTATCCCTAGAGCACAGACAGAGTAGATTCAGCACAATTCTTAAAGGCCCTAGGATTTTTGGAATGGTGAATGCACACAAGCTTCAACCTAACACCACCAACTGTGTGTCAGTGCCTTCCAAGAATGTCAGCTGTGCTTTGAAGCTTCGGAGCCAGTCATTGACTTCTCTCTAGCCATGTCAGTACTAGATGGCATCATCTTCCAATACAAGGCTGTTTTGTCTGCATTGAAAATCTGTTGTTTAGTGTTTCCACCTTCATTAATTATCTCAGCTAGATCTTCTGGATAACTTGCTGCAGCTCCTTCATCTGCACTTGCTGCTTCACCTCGCACTATTATGTTGTAGAGACCATGTCTTTCCTTAAACCTCCGCCAGCTTCAGACTTTTCTTCTGCAGCTTCCTCACCTCTCTCTGCCTCACATAATTGAAGAGCATTAGGGCCTTGCTCTGGCTTAGGCTTCGGCTTTAGGGAATGTTGTGGCTGATTTGATCTTCTATCCAGAGCACAAAAACTTTCATCATCAACAATAAGGCTATTTCTCTTTCTTATTATTCATGTGTTCACCAGAGTAGCATTTTAAATTTCTGTCAAGAGCTTCTCTTTTGCATTCACAACCTGGCTAACTGGTGCAAAAGGCCTAATTTTCAGACTACCTTGATATTCAACATGCTTTCCTCACTAAGTTCAATCAAGTCTAGCTTTGACTTAGAGATGCAACACTCTTCCTTTCACTTGAACACTGAGAGCCCATTGTTGGCTTATTAGTTGACTTATTTTCAGCATGATTGTGTCTCAGGGAACAGGGAAACCTGAGAAGAGGGAGAGATATGGGGCAACAGCCAGCTGTTGGAGCAGTCAGAACATACACATTTATTAATTAAGTTCACTGCCTTATTTGGGCACAGTTTATTGTTCCACGAAACAATTACAATAGTAACACCAAAGATTACTGATCACAGATCACCATAACAACTATAATAATGATGAAAATTTGAAATACTGTGAGAATTACCAAAATGTGATGCAGAGACACAAAGTGATCAAATCTTGCTGGAAAAGTGTCACCAATAGCTTTATTCAGCATAGAGTTGTCACAGACATTAATTTTGTTAAAAAAAAATACAAAAAACAACAAAGTACAATTAATAGAAGTTCAATAAAACAAGGTATATTTATATAGTATTTTAACAATATATGCTCAGTTGAGAAAAATAAACTGGAAAGAGGATGGAGAATAGAGAAGTTAGGAAGACCTCAATGAGCAATTGACTTGCCAGTAAAAACTGGAAGGAAATGAAGAAGGAGCCATGGAGATACCTCAAGGAAGAGTGATCGAAGCAGTGAAAACAGAGTGCAAAGGCCCTGAGGTAGGAATGTGCTGGTGTGTTCTAAGAATAAGGAAGTCGGAACAGATGAAGCAGATTGAGTGGGAGGGAGAATTGTAGAAAATAGCCATAGAGAGGCAAATCGGAGTGGACCACAGAAGGTCATGTCTCATGAGTATATGTGTGAAACTTTCTTCAGGGTATGTAACCCAGAAGTCATATTGTTAGGTCATAAGATATGAGTACCCACAGTTTCACTAGATATGGCCAAGTTGCTCTGAAGTTCACAATTTTACACTTTCATGAGCTTTTATTTGAGTTCCTGTTGTTCTAGATTTTTCCAATTCTTCGTATTTTCAGCCTTAATTCTTTTGTCATGTGCTAGATATAAAATGTTATCTACTATAATTTTAGTGGTTATTTTCTTAACTGCTAGTGAGTTTAAAGATCTTTTCATCTGCTCATTGTTCATGCTAGATTTCTCCTTTTGTAAATTTTATTCATATTTTAATTTTTCTGATATGTTGTTGTCTTTTCTATTGACATGGACCCCTTTATATATTCTGAGTATTAATTCTTGCCAGTTAAATATGCTACAACTATGGTCTCTGTACTTGTGGCTTCTCTACTTTGTTCTTATGATGTTTATTGATGCATAAAAATGTTGAATTTTAATGTCTTAATATTTGATGATTCTTTATGGTTTATGGTTTTTGTTTTCTTTAATAAATCCTTTCCCATACACAAGATATTTGCTACCTCTATAGTTTTCCCTAATTATCTAAAATTTTAGTTTTTACATTTAAGAATTGTGTCTCCCTGAAATGGTATGAGGTAGAGATTTTTTTCTTTTGCCATATGGCTAACAAAGTTCCACTGTCCTCTTTAGAGAAATAGCAATTGTATAATTTGTTTCCATATACATGTGAGTACCGTTCTGGATGTTTTTTACCTCTCCCATTGGTCAGAATCCCTTCCTCTACAACAGTACCACATTATCTTAATTACTACAGCTTTATAATAAACCTTGAGGCACATACCTTGAGATATATTGAGCAATAAACCTTGAGATGTATTGAGCAAGTAGACAATTTCCCTCACCTTGTTTTTCAAAATCACCTTGGCTATTCTTGACCCTTTGCTTGCCTACAAAAAATTTTAAATCATTGGCCCTGGCCAAGTAACTCAGTTGATTAGAGCATTGTCCAGACATGCTGAGGTTGTGGGTTCTATACCTAGTTAGGACACATATGACAATCAACCAATGACTGCATGAATGAGTGGAACAAGATCAATGTTTCTCATCCTTCCTCTCTCTCTCTCTCCTTCCTCTCTCTCTAAAAAAATCAATAAACAAAAAAAAATTTTAATAATTTTTTTAACTTCTATAGAAAAAACTTAATATTTTTATTGAAATTACATTGAATTTAGGAGTATTAATGTCTTTATGACATTGAGTCTGTTTATTAGAAATGTGTCACATTTTTTATTTAGATATTTTTAACTTCATTCATTAAAGTATTATAATTTTCATCATCTACTTCAACACATTTTTTATTAGATTCATTCTTCAGGGCCATATTTGCTGTTGATTGTAAATGGCGCTTTTTATATTTTTTGTATTTTGTCACTATTTGTTTCTGGTGAATAAGGAATGAAATTTGTTATATTAACCTAATATCCAGAAAGTGTATTGAACTCTCTTATTAATTCTAATAATTTTACTATAGATGCTCTTGAGTTTTCTATGTATTGATAGAAACTAGTATCATCTGAGAATAAGAACAATGTTATTTCTTCCTCTGTGACTCATTTACATTTTATTTATTTTTTAATCTCGTTCTAATCACTTGATTGGACTAGGCCCTCAGTGCAATCATGAAACAGAGATGGGTTTTTTTATTTCATTGCTAACTGTATAAGGAATGAGTCTAACATTTTACCATTACATACTTACTATGGAGGATTTTTATTGATATTTTTTAATAGTTTAATGAAATTCCTTTCTATTCTTAGTTCACTAAGAATTTTTATCATGAATGGGTCCTGACTTTTATCAGATACCTCTTCTGCTTTTATTGAGATGATCATATGATTTTACTTTCTAAATTTGATAAGGTAAATTTTTTGGTGATTTTTTTTTGTCAAGATGCCTTTTTCTAACGGATTGCTAGAATTAATGTGTTAATATTGTTTCCAAAGTTAGGAGCAGGGAGGCAGTCAGACAGACTCCTGCATGCTCCCAACCGGGATCCACCTGGCATGCCCACCAGGGGGCGATGCTTGGCCCCTCTGGGGCTTTGCTCCGGAGCCTGAGGCGGAAGCCAAAGAGCCATCCTCAGCACCAGGGCCAAAGTTGCTCCAATGGCTGCAGGAGGGGAAGAGAGAGACAGAGAGGAAGAAGATGGGGAAGCGGGGAGAAGCAATGGGCGCTTCTCCTGTGTGCCCTGACCGGGAATCGAACCTGGGACTTCCACATGCTGAGCCAATGCTCTACCCCTGAGCCAACTGGCCAGGGCCAAAAATTACTTTTTAATTGTGGGGTGCAAGTTGGTGGTGGTGGGGTGTGTGTGTGTGTTTGTGTGTCTCATAGATCAAGGCTGTTAATTATGTTATTTTCTACATCCTTGCCAAATTTTTGTCTGCTTCCTTTATCAACTACTGAGACTAAGATATTCAGCTCTTCCTCAACAATAGTGGATTTGTCAATTTCTTCTGATACGCATGTAAATTTTATAATTGAATATTATTACTAAGCGAGTACAAGTTAGAAATGTTATATCCTTCTAGTCAAGTGAGCTTCTTATTCTTATGTTGTAAT
This sequence comes from Saccopteryx bilineata, assembly GCF_036850765.1. Lineage (NCBI taxonomy): Eukaryota > Metazoa > Chordata > Mammalia > Chiroptera > Emballonuridae > Saccopteryx > Saccopteryx bilineata. Next base: position 198,686,481 of record NC_089491.1, read on the forward strand.
TTAGCTCTGATCATTCATTTTGTCTTAACAACTATTTTATCTAATACTAATTTAGCACAAAAGGTCTTTTTAGCTTAGAATTTACCAAATGTATCCTCTAGTATCTTTTTCTTTTCAACATCCTTGTGTTCTTGTGTTTTAGATGTGTTCCTCAAAAGCAGACCTCAGGGGATTTCTTGTATTCCAATCTGACAATCTGTCTTTTCACTGGCACATTTAGATTATGTAGAGTCATTGTAGTTTTCATTAAATCTGTATTCTACCATATTATTTTGAGTTAGTATCCCCAAAACTTTGTGTTTTCTGGCCCTTCTTTCCTCCCTATTTAGATTGAATTATTCTTATTCTGTTTTTCCTTCTTTCCTCTCTTTTGTTGGAATATTCATTTAATCAGTTTTGATTATCCTCTTCCTTTTCATATTATTGATTTTCAATACTTCACCATCATTTTTCCTCCACCACAAATTAATCATTAATTCATTTTGTTATTGTTTTTCACAATCAGCATTTGCTTATATTTCACCTCATGCTTTCCAATTACTTTGTTCATTAGTTTTTCTGTACTTCCATTTGTTCTTTTAGGGTCAATTTAATTTTTCACAGAATGTATTTTTTAGGAATTCATTTAGTGATTACCTCACATATTTATTTTTTTTACCATAAGATGACTATTACACAATTTTCTTAGATAGGTTGACAAGTATTTCCTCTTAACATACAGAGCAGTTTTCTTATGCTTATTTTAATTCTAGTAAGCTCTACTATCAATCTCATTGCTATTCCTTTGAAATAATCCATCTTTTCTCCCTGCTGCTTTTTCAATATTTTCTTTTGTCTTTTATGTTCTGCAGTTGCACTTCAATGTGCACATGCAGTTTTGTTATTATTTATCTGCTTGGAATTGTTATGGTTTCTGATTCTGAGGGTCTAATTTGTTTATCAGTTCAGCAAAATTGCGAGTCAATATCCTTTTGAGTGTTATTTCTTCCCTACTCTCTTCATTTTCTCCATCTGATACTCCAGTTAGAGATTGTTACCTCCTTTTGCCTATAGACATAATTTTATAGCCTACACTTTCATTGAAGTAAGACCTTTCTGTGATGCTGGCTTTATGAAAGGGTCTCAGTTTCCACTTCTTATTTCAGAGAGCCCAAGGCTTTGCCTTCTTTTGCCTACTTACCCCCTCCTTCTGCATAATCTGTTGAAACACACACTCTCACGGACTAAAGGTAGGCACATACCCTGGGAGCAGCTGTAGTGTCCTCCTACCTCTTGCAATTTTGTTTCTGTTTTTGCCCCTGGGGTTTCTCTTACATTCCTGTGTCCTCTGGTACACAGTAGGAGATATTTTTTGCATTTTATTCGGCATTTTAAGTGCTTTGTAGTTGAACAGTGCACATGTAAAATCTACACTACGATGTCGCCCAAAACAGAACTCTAGTTCTTTTTTAATTATAATTTTAAAATTCCTCACTATTGCCATGATATCATGATTAAAAAATAAAACTGCCATTCTTCCATTCTGCCACTTTTCACGTATTACAGAATGTTATAGAACTATTTTTCCCTCCTCTCAGCTAAGGATTTATTTCCCACTTCCTTCTCCCTTCAACCAAAGGACTAAAATCGACAAAAACAAAAGGTAAATTATGCAGTGTGAGCAAAGGATGTAGTGTGAGCCCTATGGGATTACATTCTGCTCCCTCTCTTGCCCAGTTGCTACAGTTCACCTGAAGTTTTAAATAGCATTCATTTTCTCAAATGATTCCACTAACATTTTTGAGCATCCAAATTTGTGTTCAATTTGCCAATAAATCACATCTCAAAGTGTGAAAATAATACAGTTCCAGAAAAGAGATGCTGCTTATTCTAAGGAACTTAGAAAAAGTACAATTATTTTGACCTTCACATTGTTGACAAGTTCATTTTATGTAGATGAATGAACACAAGGGTAGAAATAGTGACATCCTACCTCTGGTTTCTCACGGACTATCCACACAATTCTGAAAAATAGCTGAGAGATATGTTCTTATGCACTGTGACTGTGGCTGTAGCCCAGCTTGGTGTGTCACGCTTCAAGACTCATTCATTATTCTACCTTGAAGGCAGCTAGAAGGGAGATCAATCTCATCTATTTGTGAGTGATATTGCAGTCCTTCACTGTGAAGGATCAGAGAAACAGCAGAATTCTTCATAAGAAATCTTAAATCTTCTCATGAACAGTTAACATTTTGCACAAAAAGAAAGTCTCCAGAAATTACTGATCATTTGATAAAGCAGTGATTGAAACAAAATATTTAAACAACTTTTTATGTGAAAAATTCCTAAGAAAATAAAAAGGTTTTCCAATCTCAAAGTTTAATGAGTATATGAATCACCAGGGCTCTTGTTTGAATAAATATTCTGCTTCCATAGATAAGTTAGGGGCAAAAGAGTGCTGACATTCTACCTAACAAACTTGTCAGTAAACCTCACTTTGAGAGATAAGGACCCAAATGACTGAGGCAACATGTGTTATATTTAGATAATCCAGATCCGGGCTATCCAAGGTCATAGCTACCAGCCACCTGTGGAGTTTGAGCACTTGAAATGTGGCTAATCCAAATTGAGATGGGCATAACTACAAAATACACACTAAATGTTGATGACTTGGTAAGAGAAAGTATATGAAAGTCACTAATTTTTAAATTTTGATTACATGTTGAAATATTTTGGACATATTGAGTTAACATTGCTTTAAATCAATCTTACCTTCTTTTTTTTACTTTATTTAATATGACTACTAAAAAATTTAAATTCCATGTGTAGCTCATGTTCATGGCTTACATTATTTTTGTATTAGTTTCTTATTGCTGCTGTAACAAATTATCAGCAAATTTAGTGGCTTAAAACGAAATAAAAGTTACCATCTTCCAGTCCTAGAATCAAAAATCCTAAAATCCAGGTATCAGCAGAGATCTTAGAGACTTGGTTTCTTTGCCTTTTCCAACTTCTAGCAGCCACTTATACTTCCTAACTAAGGGCCTCAGCTGCAAAGCCAGCAGCACAGTATCTTCAAATCTCTCTCTCTTTCTCTCTCTCTCTTTCTCTCTCTCTCTCTCTCTCTCTCTCTCTCTCTCTCTCTTCCTCCCTCCACATACTTGCATACATGTTTTTGCTTATATCTTCACATCTCTCATTCTGATTCTCCTACCACCTTCTTCTAAGGACCCTGTGATGTCATTGGGCCCACTTTGTAATCCAGGATAATCTCCTGCCTCAAGATCCTTAACTTATTCACATGTGCAAAGTTCCTTTTGACACATAAGATAGCAATTTCACAGGTTCCAAATATCAAAACATGGAAATCTTGGTGGGAGGGACATCATATTGTCCATAACATGTCCATCAGAATGCACTGACGTACATAACACATTAGCATTAAACTATAACCAGTTGTGTGACTTAATTCTATATAAATAGAGTCAGGAAAACTAAATAAATAATTTATATTTTAGTGTGCTAATGCCAAACAGTAGATTTATTTTTATTTTTTTATTTATTTTAGTGTGTGTGTCTTTTTTATTATTATTAATTTTACTAGAGTGACATCAATAAATCAGGGTACATATGTTCAAAAAAAACATCTTGTCAACCAATTATGTTGCATACCCATCACCCAAAGTTAGATTGTCCTCTGTCACCTTCTATCTAGTTTTCTTTGTGCCCCTCCCCCTTTTCCTCTACCTCCTTCCCCCCCGCTAACCACCACACTCTTATCAATGTCTCTTAGTCTCGTTTTTCTGTCCCACCTACGTGTGGAATAATGCAGTTCTTGGTTTTTTGTGGTTTACTTATTTCACTACGTATAATGTTATCAAGATCCCACCATTTTGCTGTAAATGACCCGATGTCATCATTTCTTATGGCTGAGTAGTATTCCATAGTGTATATGTGCCACATCTTCTTTATCCAGTCTTCTATTGAAGGGCTTTTTGGTTGTGTCCATGTCTTGGCCACTGTGAACAATGCTGCAATGAACACGGGGCTGCATGTGTCTTTACGTATCAATGTTTCTGAGTTTGGGGGATATATACCCAGTAGAGGGATTGCTGGGTCATAAGGTAGTTCTATTTTCAGTTTTTTGAGGAACCACCATACTTTCTTTCATAATGGTTGTACTACTTTACATTCCCACCAACAGTGTATGAGGGTTCCTTTTTCTCCACAGCCTCTCCAACATTTGCTATTACCTGTCTTGTTAATAATAGCTAATCTAACAGGTGTGAGGAGGTATCTCATTGCAGTTTTGATTTGCATTTCTCTAATAACTAAAGAAGATGAACATCTTTTCATATATCTGTTGGCCATTTGTATTTCTTCCTGGGAGAAGTGTCTGTTCATGTTCTCTTCCCATTTTTTTATTGGATTGTTTGTTTGTTTGTTGTTGAGTTTTATGAGTTATTTGTATATTTTGGATATTAGGCCCTTATCTGAGCTGTTGTTTGAAAATGTCATTTCCCAGTTAGTTGGTTTTCTGTTTATTTTGTTATCAGTTTCTCTTGCTGAGCAAAAACTTCTTAGTCTGATGTAGCCCCATTCATTAATTTTTGCCTTCACTTCGCTTGCCTTTGGAGTCAATTTCATAAAATGCTCTTTAAAACCCAGGTCCATGAGTTGAGTACTTCTGTCTTCTTCTATGTACTTAATTGTTTCAGGTCCTATGTTTAGATCTTTGATCCATTTTGAGTTAATTTTAGTACAGGGGAACAAACTGTAGTTCAGTTTCATTCTTTGTATCTGGCTTTCCAGTTTTCCCAGCACCATTTATTGAAGAGGCTTTCTTTTCTCCATTGTGTGTTGTTGGCCCCTTTATCAAAAATTATTTGACTATATATATGTGGTTTTATTTCTGGACTTTCTATTCTGTTCCATTGGTCTGAGTGTCTATTTTTCTGCCAATACCATATTGTTTTGATTGTCGTGGCCTTATAATATAATTTGAAGTCAGGTATTGTAATGCCCCCAGCTTCATTCTTTTTCTTTAGGATTGCTTTGGCTATTTGGGGTTTTTTATAGTTCCATATAAATCTGATGATTTTTTGCTCTATTTCTTTAAAAAATGTCATTGGAATTTTGATGGGAATTGTATTAAATTTGTATATTGCTTTGGGTAATATGGCCATCTTGATTATATTTATTCTTCCTAACCAAGAACAAGGTATATTCTTCCATCTCATTATATCTTTTTCGATTTCCCTTAACAATGGTTTATAGTTTTCATTATATAAGTCCTTTACATTCTTTGTTATGTTTATTCCTAAGTATTTTATTTTTTTGTTGCAATCGTGAAGGGAATTATTCTTTTGAGTTCGTTCTCAATCGTTTCATTGTTGGCATATAGAAAGGCTATTGACTTCTGTATGTTAATTTTGTATCATGCGAACTTACTGTATTGGCTTATTGTTTCTAGTAGTCTTTTTGTAGATTCTTTGGGGTTTTTGATGTTTAGGATTATATCATCTGCAAAAAGTGATACCTGTACTTCTTCTTTTCCGATATGGATGCCTTTTATTTCTTTGTCTTGTCTGATTGCTCTGGCTAGAACCTGTAGTTCCACATTAAATAAGAGTGGAGAGAGTGGACAACACTGTGTTGTTTCTGATTTAAGGGGGAAAGCCTTCAGTTTAGTGCCATTTAATATGATGTTAGCTGATGGTTTATCATATATGGCTTTTATCATGTTGAGATATTTTCCTTCTATACCCATTTTGTTGAGAGTCTTAAACATAAAATTGTGTTGTATTTTATCGAAAGCCTTTTCTGCATCTATTGATAAGATCATGTGGTTTTTGTTCTTTGTTTTGTTGATATGGTGTATTACGTTAACCGTTTTACATATGTTGAACCATCCTTGAGATTCTGGGATAAATCCCACTTGATCATGATGTATTATTTTTTTTAATATGTTGTTGTATTCAATTTGCTAGTATTTTGTTTAGTATTTTAGCATCTGTATTTATTAGAGATATTGATCTGTAGTTTTCTTTTTTTGTGCCATCCTTGCCTGGTTTTGGTATAAGGGTTATGTTGGCCTCATAAAATGTGTTTGGAAGTATTGCTTCTTCTTCAATTTTTTGGAAGACTTTGAGTAGAATAGGAACCAAGTCTTTGAATGTTTGATAAAATTCGCTGGTATAGCCGTCAGGGCCTGGACTTTTATTTTTGGGGAGGTTTTTAATGGTTTTTTCTATTTCTTCTCTACTAATAGGTCTGTTTAGGCTTTCTGCTTCTTCTTGACTCAGTCTAGAAAGGTTGTATTGTTCTAGGAATTTATCCTTTTCTTCTAGATTGTTGAATTTAGTGGCATAAAGGTTTTCATAGTATTCTACAATAATTCTTTGTATGTCTATGATGTCTGTGGTGATTTCTCCTCTTTCATTTTGGATTTTGTTTATATGAGTTCTTTCTCTTTTTTTCTTGGTAAGTCTTGCCAAGGGTTTGTCAATTTTGTTGATCTTTTCAAAGAACCAGCTCCTTTTTCTATTAATTTTTTCTATACTTTTTCTGTTCTCTGTTTCATTTATTTCAGCTCTGATTTTTATTATCTCCTTACTTCAGCTGGTTTTGGGTTGTCTTTGTTCTTCTTTTTCTAGTTCCTTAAGGTGTGAAGTTAAGTGGTTCACTTGGGCTCTCTCTTGTTTGTTCATATATGCCTGAAGTGATATGAAAGGAAGTTCTTGTTTATTATTTGTTTGAATATTTTCTCCATTCCATTTTCTCTCTCTTCTCCCTCTGATATACCTATTATTCTTATGTTATTCTTTTTGATGGAGTCAGACAATTCCTGTAGGGCTTTCTCATTTTTTTTAAGTTTTGAGTCTCTTTCTTCTTCTCTTTGTTGTGCCTCAAGTTGCTTGTCTTCTATTTCACTAATCCTACCTTCTATCTGGCCTGTTCTATTAGCTAAGCTTGCTACCTCGTTTTTCAGCTTGTGAATTGAGTTTTTCATCTCTGTTTGATTTGTTTTTATAGTTTCAATTTTTTTGGTAATATATTCTTTATGTTCACTGAGTTGTTTTCTGAGCTCCCTAAATTGCCTTTTTATGTTTTCTTGTATATCTCTGAGTATTTTTAGGATTTCTATTTTAAATTCTCTGTCATTTAGCTCAAGGGATTCCAATATATTAAATTTTTTCTCTATAGATTTTTCCTCATATATCTGTGCTACCTCTCTCTATTTTGTATCCATGATATTCAATTTCCTTTTCTTTAATGGCAGCTGAGGGTGGTTTTGTTGATAGTGTTCAGAATTAATAAAGAATAAAAAGTTAAAAAAATAAAAAAGAATAAAAAAATTATTATCCCCCCCCCTTTTTTTTCTCTCATCTCCTCTCCCCTCCTTCTTGAGAAAATCTTGTGGTAAACCATGAATTATATTGTGCTAAATAGAACAAAAACTACCTATAATGGAGGGCCTGAGTTGGGAAAAGTGATAAAGGGGGAAAAATGGAGTATGGACCCACAAAATGCAAAAAAGGAAAAAATTTGGGTCAAGAATAAAATGATTTGCTTTTAGCTGATGGTTGACTAAGAGATATGATAAGAGGAATAAGAGAGAAACAGGAAAAAGGGGAAAAAATTTAAAAATCACTATTGTATTTAGTGGAGCAAGAACTAGATAAAATGGAGAGCCAGGGTTGGGAGCACTTCTAGTGAGTTGAAAAAACGAAGTAAAAAACTGCCAAAGCGCCACAAAGAAAAATTTGAGTCCCAGATAAAATAATTTGTTCATTATTGAGGATTGAATGAGAGGAAAAGTAAAGGAGAAAAGAAGAAACTAATATGGAGGGGGGAAAAAAGAAAGAGGAAAACACAAAAAGCAGAAAAAAGAAAAAAGAATAAAAGGAGAGAAAGAGAGAGAGAGAGAGTTAAGGGTTTTGGAGTGCAACCTTCATAGAGAGAAAGGAAGAAGAAAGAAAAGATAATGGGAGATGTAACACTTATGGGTAGTGTAGTTCAAGGAGAGGAGAGATTAAGACCGGCAGAGAATTAAATGACCAAATTGAAAAAGGAAGAAAATAAGACAAGAAGATAAGAGAAACAAACGATCAAATATAATAAAATGGTATAGGTTATAAGGTCTGTGAATTATTCTTGACTTTGAGAGGTTATCTTCTTGCTTTTTCTTTTCTCTCCCTCTTCCTGGTCGGTGACTCTGTACCCTGGGTTCTGCTCCTGTGGCATGCTTAGGTAGAGGTTTTCAGTTGGTAAGTCTCTATGGCAATGTCATATATTGGGCTTCAGTCTCGTTGGCAGTCAAGGATCATTAGCATTTGTAGGCTCCGCCAATGAGAGAGTCTGTGTTCCTGGAGCCTCTCTCCTAGTCTTTCCTTTCTGAATTAGTAGCCTGATGATCCAGCTATGGGTTGCTGCTGCCTCTGCCTGGAGAGTAAAAGGCTCAAAGAGCTGGCAAATACCCATTCTATTCCCACTCAGCACAGGGCTCTGGGTAAAGCTCAATCAGTCAGAGCCCCTAGCATAATCAGGTGGGGCTTCGGCCCACACAAAGACCTCTGACTCTGCCCCTCTGTCCGGGAACATGTGTGCCCACTCCAGGGGGAATCTCTCACCCACTATCTGTGCTCACCGACCAGGAGATCAGGCCAGCCACTTCTCACTCTGAGTGAGGCGCCCTGCCCACACAGTAAAGTATGAGCATAGGAAATTTCCCTCCCACTCACTCCTCATGTGCTGCTTTTCAGGGCACAGGGGTGACCTCAAGACTCTGGTTTTGGCCCACAGAAAGGCCTCTGACTCTGCCCCTCTATCCGGGAACACAGACACCCACTCCCGGGGCACTCAGAGGAATCTCTCGCCCACTACCTGCATGCACTGATCAGGAGACCGGGGTGGATGGTTGTCCCAAGTGCCTTTCTTTGTCTGGATTTGGCGTGAGTGTTAGCTTGTGTTGACTGGGTTGCCACAGGCACAGTTTTTCCTCAGCTTGGATGTCTATGCCACAGCCTGGTTCAAATGTTTGTGCCACAGTCTGGTTCTATTCACACCCTATGCCTGCCTTAGTTCCTATACTCTCAGTTCCCAGTGAAAGCAGCCCTTATTTAGGTTAGTGAGGAAGGCGGAGTGTTTCTTCCTTCTATTTCCTTTGGGATTGATTATATATTTAGTCAATTTTTTGCTTGATCATACCTTCGCATTTAGTGTGGAACTTCTAGAGGCTCCAAGAATAGATTTTTCTGTCTCTGGTTGAAGATCTTGTTGAATTTTAGGGGAGATTTATTGGTATCACTCCTTACAGTGCCATTTCTCTGATGTCACTAGTAGATTTATTTTTAAGTGGAGTACTTCTGACTTCAGCATTGATCCAATGTCATATAAATATGTATTATGTTTGTAAATATTGGCAAAATTCCAGATTCCTACATACTCTTTTTAATTCAAAAGAGTTTCAAGACCTTCAATTAATCTTCCCTATTAATTGGCACATAAAGAGTAATGAATATAAAGAATTAATGAATGTAAAAGAGAAAGCCTAGACAGAAGAGTTTTAATCCGGTTATAGCATAATATGTCTGAACAACTTAGAGTATCTTTTGGGGCTTATTTGCTTTATAAATTATTCATAAATATCTTCAACAAATATCTGGGGTGAGGGGCACTGCTATATATGCAAGGCATTATGGAAGGACTCGAATGTTACTGGACTCTAAAAGCTCAAAATCTAGCAAAGAAATAAGACACAAACATCAATGGTGGGCATCCCAAATAGGAAATGATAAATAGCCCCTGTATGATGGTGAAAATAAGGATTTGAGTGGAAGAAATAACTCCATGCTGGTGAGGTCTTCTTAGCTGAAAATGATTGTGGGAAATTCCTTGGAATAAATAGAATATAACCTCAGTCTTTAAGAATAGAAATGAATCCAGATACTTTAAGCACTGATTGCAAACAATTCTATAACTCTTATTTTGTTTAAGAGGTACATTTTTAAATACTGGAGTTGATAGCATTGAGTTTCTCTTTTTTATATATTTATTTATTCACTTCATAAATGTAAACCTTGGAGGCTAGATCATTGGAAGGAGTGAAGGACACAGAAAAAGAGAGTAAGGAGAAAAAAAGAAGAAATGGAAATTACTGCAGTATTTTTCTCCACATACTTTCTCTCTACAATACAAAATAACTTGTGCTTAGATTTGAGGAATATAAACATTAACTAGCTTGTCACAATAACAGAACCTGGCTGATTTTCAGGATACTGAAGGCATGTAGTCTAGCTTACCATACATTTCAAAACATTTAAGATTCAGCTATGGTCTAAATATACCACTCTTGCAGCAAATTTCCATCTTCATAAATTATTCATAGATCCACATTATCTATGTATTTGTCTGCCCATCTATTGAAGAGCAACTTTATCCTGAGGGCTCTACCAGGATCCAATCTGAGGAAACTGCAGAGAGTAGCCTGAAAATCTAAAGTCCTATTTTTTCATGGTTATTAATTAAGCATCCATATTACTGGGCCTTTTCAGACATATGGCACCTCATTTTGACTTGTACTAGAGATTAGGCAGCATCTTGTACCAACGGGAGGGCAGAGCTCATGAGGACAATGCTGTGCTGAGCTGGGATGGCCAGGGTGACCCAGAGAGTGGAGCTGCTTCAGACACTCCAGAATGCAATAACTACCAGCTCTTTACAAGGCTATTGAGATGTCTCATAAAATATTTATTGGGTGGAATACAGAATGTCCCACAAATGTTATCAAATATTTTCAACAAAACAATAAAATAAGGCTAGGAAAATGACACTCACTTCCATGGCAATTCAATGTGATCAAGACAGAACCTCAGGAGATGCAACCCTTTGCTACTCTACTGAAGACAGCAAGATTCAGTCACCTTGTTAGGGAGCTGAGGTAGAAGCTGCAAGTGCCCGGTGATCTCCAACAGCTTCATCAGTGACTCAGCATTAGCTGAAACCTCCTTAAGACTTGAGTTTCTTTTCCAGAATCAAAATTAGTGGCAGAAAGAGTCAGAGCCAGGACTCTTTCCTGAGTGCTTTCCATGATCCTAGGTGCTTCTCAGAAATATGAACCAGTTTAGCCCTGATGCCACATCTTGTAGGCAAAGGGACAGGGCATTCTGAAAACCAGTTTCTTTTTAGAATTTCAACCTTCTGCCCTGAAAAGCCTATCTTGGAGTGTGCCACACCCCTCTTTGTTACCTGCATGCTATAATTCATGTTAGAAGATACATTTTCTTGTATATAAATATTAAAAATTATTGGGGAAGGACTTCTTTTGGGAATGTGGAATGATGTACTTATTCCTATTCCTCCCTAGAAGGGCAACTAAGAATCCTGGACATTATACATAAAACAAACAGGATAAGATGCTGAAAGGAAGAGAAAAGATGGCAGATTGCCTGGGGACTTTGAGACCCATGAAGTGACACAGTGCTGAGTGTCCTGGGTTTCCTTTCTGCCTTGATGTCCCAGACAGCCACCACCTGCTCTCTCTAGCCAAAGGAGCAGCTATAAGTGACCTAATAAGATAAAAAGTTTCTGCATGACAACCTTCCACTCCAGCCTGACACTGCTGAAAAGCCATGACCCCATTCCAACCCGCTGTCACCCTCTGAAGCCGTGCTCACTGTTACCTGGTTGAGAAGGCAGAGGTAGGACACAGAGGCAGAAGCTGGGACTTCCACTCCAGCCTCCAGACTTCCAAAGTTTACATGGAAAACGAACAAATAGCTAAAACAATTTTTGAAAAAAAACCCCACAAAAGTGCAAGGCAACAGTATTCGCACCTTTAAGACTTATTATCCAGCTACCCTAATCAAGATTGGTGGTATTGGCAGAGGGGTAGACCCATATAGAGATCAATGAGTTTGAATGTACAATTATCTCAAAATGAAAGGTTTAACTTTTAAAACATAAATTGTGCTATAACCAACATTAATATAGGGCTCATTTATTCTCTTATTTTTATGAACTTGTGTTTATATGGAAAATATTACCGAGGCATTAAGGAGTTTTTTCCCTCCTTGTTGTTTGCCTTCTTACATGTCCATTGCCTCCTTATTCTCTCACTCAGTGCCTCTTCTCTAAGGTGTCCCAGTCACACGTAATTGCCCACGTTCAGCCTAGAGATTAAATTCCAATCTAATTTGCAAAACCAAGTAAATAAATATATAGCAGGTTGCACATAATTTTGAACTCATCTTGCAATGATTAAATTAGTGATTCTAGCTTTTACATTTTTTCTGTTTTCTGCTTAATATTCTCTCCACTATCTCTTCATAACAAATACTGCCAGGTCAGTTTGGTTTTTTAAGTGTTACTTAAACTCTCTTTGAAAATAGTCACAAAAATCTCTTACAGTTTAGGAATCCAGGGGGATTTGTTGCCTCCTTTTTCTTAACTCCTGAGAACCACGCTGATGAGGATTCACCATGGCATGCCAGGACTTTCCTGTACTCTTCCCCTCTTGAGATATGAAAAAAGTCACGTGTTGATTTCGAGGACAGTAACTGAGTCAATTTTGTAGCCTTTGGAAAGGCTTTTAGTGCTGCTTTAAAAGATCTTTTAAGAGGCCAAAATTTGTGTTTGTTACAGAGTACTCCACAAATTCTTATTAAGTGAATAGAATAAACTGTGATTATAGCAAGGCTAAGGAGTCACCACTGTGGCTGAGAGTTAAATCAGAAGTGTTATGAGAAGTTTTTCCAGCCTAATGTGAGTTAGAGGTCAGATATCATGCTCTTCATCTGCTTGGAAAGATGAGGTTAATACAGGGGTTTCAGGGCTATCTGTGGATGAATGATTTAGTCCAGAGTTTCCTAGGACCAGAATCCCTAAGCTGTGGTCCTGGACAGACTGTAGGAGCCCAGAAACACAACTAAACCATATGTAAAATAAGGTGACTGTTCTAAGTGAGAGGTTCTTAAAGTGTGGTCCCCAACCAGCAGCATCAACATCACCTCGAGATTTGTTAAAAATGTCAGAATCTCTGGGGGAAGGGCTCTACAACCTGTGTTTTTATAAACCCTGAGTCATGCTAAAGTTTGGGAACCTTTGCTCCAGAGAAAGGGTGGGTAGCTTTCCTCGGCTGGTCAGACCTAATCTCCCACCACTCCCTGCCTCACTCAACTCTACTGCACTGGCCTCCTTGCAACATCTTAAGCATGCTCTGCCCCAGGACTTCTGCAATGGGCCATTCCCTCAGCTTCAGACACTCTTCCTTCATGTGTCTGTGCTGCCAAGTCCATCACCTTCTTCATATCATAACCCAAATTTGACTAACTCAGTGAGGGCTATTCCAATCACCCTATTTTTAATTATCCCTGTCCACCCATCCCACACACAAGCACCCTTAATTCTCTTTTCTCCAGAATGTATCACTTCTTACATAGTAAATAATTCACCTGTGTATTAAACTTCTTGCTGTTGTCTCCCCAACCCCACCCCCACCTCCCCAGAATACATGCTCCACAGAGGCAGCTGTCTGCTTTGTTCCCTAAGTGCCTGGAATGTTTAGTGCATAGTAGGTACTCACTAAGTAATTATTAAATCAATGAAAGAATACTGAAAGAATCCATGATCTTAAAAAGGGAGAAAAACCCTGTCCCAGAGGCAATTTTGTAATCTTTCACAGATGATTCTTTTTTTATAACCGATGTGCTTACCATTGTCTTTGTGTTGTTACCTGTGGGCTATCTGGGGAGGCTGGTGGTCAAAGGCCTCCTGAAGAGGTTCAAGAATAACGTTGGATAGAAGTTAGAAATATTTGTTCAAGCACCTTGTTTGATTATGTTTATATTTCAAACTATAATTTCTGAGTTTTTGAAATAAATACATATTAACTCATTAATCCTCCTAAAAATTTAAAAAGTAGTAACTCACTTTATTTTCCTTTTATAGAAAAGAAGATAAGAAACTGGTCACAGAAAGGTTAATGTTTTGCTCAAGTTTACATAGAAGACATATGGTAGACTTAAGATTTGAACCTAATAGTCTGGCTCAATAGTGAGCTACACTGTTTCAACAACCTTCCTATGCTAATTTTCTATCTATGTGAGAGCATTTAAAATGTTTCCATTATCATTTTTTATAGTTTTATTTTCCCTGGAAGGCTAAGAAGACTTAAAGCAACACCATTTCTTATTCATCATCTCTACTCACCCAGTGCTTAGTGTAATGTTATTGGATGGAAGGAAGGAAGGAAGGAAGGAAGGAAGGAAGGAAGGAAGGAAGGAAGGAAGGAAGGAAGGAAGGAAGGAAGGAAGGAAGGAAGAATAGGTAGGCCAATGGACAAGGAAAGGATATAAATTTCAGGCTGGCCACTCCACTTAGCTCTAAGATAAATAGTTCCTTGAAACTCCAGACATAAATTAATCTGCCTTGCTTTTTCCTCAACTTAAATCTGTCAAATAAGCCTGAGGTTTTGTAATTGAAAAAAATGTGTAAGTGATCAGATAAGGAAAACTGAATGTTAAGGACATTTGTCTCCAGGTACTTTTGTCCACAGGAATGTCTGTTTCCCCAGCCATCCTGCTTCCTTCCCAGGAAAATAAAGAGCAACAACAGCCAGGGGAACAAGCGGATGCAAGGCTGTGCCCTTTTCCTCTCAGGGTAAACCTGAAAGAGTTAGTCTCAACCACCAGACCCTAGTTTCTCTATGTAATCAGGACCCAGAGATAAAAGTAAATTTTAAAAAACAAACAATAGCAACTATGCCTAGAATTGAAAGAAAGCAGAGGAATGCATATTGCATACTGCTGCCTAAGATCCTATATAATACTTCATCCTTATTCTTCCTGCCTCTTCCTCAATTTATAAATGCTGTTTTAAAAAGACATTTTTTAACATTAAACCTGAGTTCTTACAAATGGGTGGGACCTCAGCAGAGCCCCTGCGTGTGCAATAAGGCTCGGCCTTCTTCTCCCCCAGAATGGCTCCAACGCGTGCGTCCTTCTCCTGCCTTTGCTCCTGGGCTGCCAGGAACAAGGACTGATCCCGTTTCCATGCGGGGCCTGAGTGGCCCAGGGCCTCCTCTGCAGACCACGGCCACTGCCCTCAGCTGGGAGGGTGAGGCTTAGAGCCCTCCCACCACAGATTTCAATTCTCCTTTCTAAAAGACTTCAGCAACTCTTCTCAAAATGGGCAGCAGTACAAGTAAAGGTACCAGCATTTAATAAATTTACAGGGCAGCAGCTAACTGCAGAAGAGTGGTTATTTATCCTCATCAGAGATATAGCCTGCACATCAGCAGAGAGAGGGAGAGTCTCTCCATACCTGGGGAATCCAAGCCAGGATGTGCTGTTCTAAGTCACTGGCTCCTGAATGCTAGTTCAAGGGCAAATGCAACTTAGCTCCAGCAGAACTACATGGGAAGCTTTTCAAAAATACCAATTCCTAGTCCCAGCTCTGGAGATTGATTCATTAGATCAGAAGGGAAACCTAGGAAACAATCTGTGTGTTTTAAGAGCTCCTCTGGCAGTTCTGACACACAAACCAAGTATAGGGACTACTAAAAAGACTTTTGAGATATACATCATCTTAAAACACAATTGACTTTTTAAAGTTAAAGCATATTTTTTAATGATATGTTACATTCTCATGTTAATACTTCAAAAGAATCTAGAAAAACATTAATAAGAAACTAAGTATCACTCAAAATTTTTCTTACCTAGAGTAATCACTGTAAAGATTTTGGAGAAATTTCTTTTCAAAAGACTTGACAGGCAAATATGTATAATTTTAAATAAATGTCAGTTTTCTTAGATAAACTGCATACATGTATAATAATCATTTTATTAAACCAGAAGTGTGTATTCTAATGATGACTTTAGCAAATCATTAATTGCAGAATTAGAAATAATGTAGGAGCCTGTGTAGGACCTCAGATAAAAGGAGTATACTGTGAAAAACTGTTATTAGGTGAATATTTACTGAGTGATGTTCTCTGTTGTTCTGTGCTAAAATTTTTCAGGTAAGCACTAGCCAAAGTATCAGCAAGTGAAACACAAACCTTCAACTCAATTCAGGGGTCTCAGAGCAGACGGAAAAGAAGGTATGTGTTAGGGAGAAGTTAGGGTAGGTAAGGAGGTATCATCGCCAAGATAAAATGCAGGGTTTTATATGTGAATTCCAGATAAATAATTTTTAGTGTAAGTATGTTCCAATTTGTTTATATTAAATTCAAGTGCAACTAGGCATCCTCTGTGTGTATTTGCTAAATCTGGCAATCCAAGCTTTGCTAGGACAGAGTTGGCCCAGGGTAGAGGCAAAATGCAGGCAGAAACACGACCAGACTCTGGTCCAAAAAAAAGGTCATGACACAGGTTACTTGCTCTGACATGTCTCGGAGCTTGACACAGCTCTACCGCACTGGGGAGTCAAACTCCAACCCCCCCCCCCACACACACACACCTCACGACCCCCAGCTCAGTGAATGTAACGAGCCAAACCACTAAAACCGGCTGTTCATCTAAAGCAGTCAGCTTTCTCACCTGGGTTCACGCCATCTCTTTTTATTGTGTTGAACCTCCATCTCCCAGTGTACTCTCTCAGGCTCAATAATTGTTTACCTTAGCAAAGTTTTCTTTCATGATGGCTTTGATTATTCCTTTAGTTCTAATTCTTCTGGTTTCTCTCTCAAGAAAACATACATTTGAAACAGGAGCTTCATTTATTGTTTTCCACATTTATTATTGTCTCTCCCATCATTTTTTATCTTTTTCTTTTACTCTGCATCCTGAGAAGGCTCCCCAAATTTTCCCAAGACTTAATTTTATAACCTTAATTCTGATTTTACTGATGCACTGGATTTCATTCTGTGGTTGTATGCTTAGTGTCCATGCAATCATGACTTATCTGATTCATATCTTTTTTCTTCACATCCTGTTTCCTTTTTACCTCTCTTTATGGCTTCCGCTCTTGTTTCTTAGAAGCTATATCTTTCTGTACCTACTAAAGGCCCCAGATGACATTCTAAAACTTTCTTCTGGCCCCTGGGGCCTGGCTGAGTGTCCACTGATAGCAATTGCATGTGGATTACCCTCGGCCTTGCTTTCCATCTGTGTCCAGGCTGGTCAGGTGCCTTTCTCACCTCAAAGGCCACAGCAGGTGCATGTGCCTAGCTGCTGTCCCCTCACCCACTAGAGCAGAATGTCTATCAGGTGGGTTTGGCTAGACCAAAATGGAACATTCATCTTATATGGGTTCTGCTGGACTGAAATGGAACCATTACTGGGATGAGAAAATCTCATTTCTTGTTTCTTTGACTTGGGTAGGAGATCCAACCCATAAAAATCTATACTCTCCAATGTGCTGTGCTGCCCGGACCCTTCTTGTCTCTGCATCACCTGTGGGGAAGGTATGTCCCAACATACGTCTGCCACAATCTTTTCTTCACTCTCCCCCTCCCCATCCTCTGCAGTGTTCTCACTACCCATGGAGAGTCTAATTCAGGAGGTTTGGGAAGCCCAATAGAGAAAGACCCCAGTTATTGGTATAGAAATTGATACAGACCTCTCATACCTAAGACAGAAGATCTTGAACACAAGAGAGTTGAAGGGGATGAGCAGGTCATGTGTGAGACTCCATTGAATCTCTCAGTCAGCTTCTCTGGGCCTTGTTGTTAATTCTGGCTATTTAATTAATCCTGGCTTTTGGTAATGGCATGAGCTTCTATCTTTTGATAAGTTTCCTATCTTCCTGGATATTTTAGATCAGAGAAAGGTAACTAGATTTCATTTGAAACAGAACCCAAGTGATGTCACGGAAATGGCGCCGTGAGAAGCGCGTCCGACAGCTCTCCCCTAAATCACAACAAATTTATCAACTAGAAACAGAAAAATTTATCCTCGGAGCATTCCGGAGTTCCACACAAACTGAAAGCAAAAGGACTGTTATCACTTGAATCTGAGAGACGAGGGTGTGGAGGAAGCTACCGCAGCGAGGCTCATTCAAGCCGCCAGGGAGTGCGCATGCGGTGAGTCAGCCCATATACTGGGGAACCGCAAGCCGCCGCGAGCCCCCGCGAGCTGCCGCGAACCCCCGCGAACCGCCACTGCAAGCTGCCGCGAGCCCCCCGTGAACCGCCACCGCGAGCGGCCGCCACGAGCCACCGCGCGCGCGCCCGGTCCGGTTGAGCACCGCTGACGTTCCAAGCGGCCCGCACACTGCGAGTGGGGGTCGCCGGCCACTGGTGCCCGGAGCGCCCCATTCGCGCGCGTGCCTTGGGCATTCCACGCGCCCAGGGCGCCCTGCTGGCCTGCGCACCCAGGGGGCTCCATTATCCTGCGCCTGGTGCGGTCCAGCCGCCAGCGGCGGGGCGAGCGGGAGAGGCTTGGGAGATTCTCTCCGTGGGCGGGGCACCTCACCCAGCCATTCAAGCTAACAATCAAGCGTTGGGGGAGGGGCGCGTGCAGGCAGCCTAAAATACCTTCAGAAACACAATTGCGACCCAATCACTGAAATTAGCTTAACCCATAAAATCTGCGCACCCTCGGTTCTAATTGATAAGATCTCTCTCAGTTCAGCGATCCAAGACAAGAGGCGTGATATTTTTTAGTGCCTCTTGCTAAAGGGGCGGAGGCAACTTCTGATTGATAGAGCCTCCATATTCAGGGATAAACGCTAACAAGAAGGACTTGGCAGATAATAAGGTCTATACTACACTAGTCGTAAGCAGAGACTAGTGCCTCTTCTTCCCTGCAAAAACAGGCTACAAAGTGTGGAAAGCCTGGGTTGAGAGGTCCAACTAAATGATAGGTGCTGAACAGTCACCTTGACAACAATTGACTCCCACCCCCGCCTGATTACACTGGAGGCCCTGACTCTCAGAGCCTTTCCCAAAGCCTTGCACTGAGTGGGGATAGAGTGGGGATTTCCCAGCTCTTTGAGCCTCTTACTCCCCAGGCAGAAGCAGTTGCAGCCTTATAGCTGGATCACCAGGCTGCTAATTCAGAAAGGGGGGACTAGGAGAGAGAATCCAGGAAAGCAAACTCTCTCATCATTGGACCCTGCAAACGCCAACAAGCCTTTACTTCCAGCAAGACTAAAGCCAATTATATGACATTGCCATAGAATCCCATCAACTGCAAATCCCTACCTAAGAGTGACACAGGGGCAGAGCCTGGGGTACAGAGTCACCAACTAGGAAGAGGGAGAGAAAAGAAAAAGGAAGAAGTTAACCTCTCAAAATCAAGAAAAACCCACAGACTTTACAACTTGATCCACTAATTTTTTGTTGTTGTTATTGTTGTTGTCGTTTGTTTCTTCTATCTTTTTGCCTTTATTTCCTCCACCTAGGTCCTTCTATTCTCTGCCCATCTTATGCTTCCCCTTTCTTGAACTACACTACCCATGAGTGTTGCATTTTATTTTTCTTCTTCATCCTCACCCTCCTTTAAGGTTATACTCCAAAACACTTAACTCTCACTCTCTCCTCTTTTGTTTTTTTTTTTTTGTTTGTTTGTTTTTTTTTGTCTTGCTTTATTTTGTTTTTTTCTCCTCCTATTTCATTTCTTCCTTCATTTTTCTCTTTTTCTTATTTTTTCCTTTCTATTCGTTTTTTCTTTTCTCATTTTACTTTCCTCCCATATAATCCTCAATCACGAACAAATTAGTTAATTGGGGACTCAAGGCTTTTTTTTGGCTTTATTTCTCTTTTTTGCTTTTGTTTTTATTTTTTTATTTTTTTTTTCTTCTCTTGTTTGTTTATTTTTGTGGCATTTTGGGTCCTCCCAACCCAAGGACTCCATTGTATTTAGTCTTTGCTCCACTTAATACAACAGATTTTTACTTATTATTTTTATTTTTTCTTCTTTATTATTCTTTTTTGGTCCTTTTTTCTGATTCCCTCTTATCCCTCTCATTATATCTCTTAGTTGACTATCACTTACAAGCAAATCATTTTATGCTTGTCTAAGATTTTCTTCTTTTTTTTTTTTTTTTTGCATTTAGTAGGTCCCTACTCCCTTTTTTTGCCCCTTGAACTCTTCACCCCAAATCAGGCCCTCCATTATAGGCACGATATTTCCCTGAGGAGGGGAGAGGAGGGAAAGAGAAGAGAGAAAAAAAGGGGGAAATAATAAATTATTACTGTTTTTTTTTTTTGTTTTGTGGGGTGTTTTACCCTTTTTTTTTTTTTTTTTTTTTTACTCTTTATTAATTCTAATTAGTGCTATCAAGAAGACCACCCTCAGATGCCGATAAGAAAGAGGAAATCGAATATTATGGATACAAAAGAAAGAGAGGTAACACAAATAGATGTGGAAAAATCTATGGAGAAAAGACTTAACATATTGGAAGTCTTGGAGCTAAATGACAGAGAATTTAAACTAGAAATCTTAAAAATACTCAGAGATATACAAGAAAACACAGAAAGGCAATATAGGGAGATCAGAAAGCAACTCAATGAACACAAAGAATATATTACCAAGGAAATTGAAACTATAAAAACAAATCAGAAATGAAAAACTCAATTCACGAGCTGAAAAACGAGGTAACAAGCTTAGCTAACAGAACAGCCCAGATTGAAGATAGGATTAGTGAAATAGAAGACAAACAACTTGAGGCACAACAGAGAGAAGAAGAAAGAGACTCAAAAATAATAAAAAATGAGAAAGCCCTACAGGAATTGTCTGACTCCATCAGAAAGAATAACATAAGAATAATAGGTATATCAAAGGGAGAAGAGAAAGAAAATGGAATGGAGAATATACTCAAACAAATAATAGACGAGAACTTCCCAAGCCTGTGGAAGGAACTAAAGCCTCAAATTCAAGAAGCAAACAGAACACCAAGTTTTCTTAACCCCAACAAACCCACTCCAAGGCACATCATAATAAAGATGACACAAACCAATGACAAAGAAAAAATTCTCAAGGCAGCCAGGGAAAAGAAGAGTACAACATATAAAGGAAGGCCTATTAGATTATCATCAGATTTCTCAGCAGAAACTCTACAAGCTTGAAGAGAGTGGACCCCAATATTTAAAGCCCTGAAAGAGGAACTTTCAGCCAAGAATACTATACCCATCAAAGCTATCCTTCAAGTATGAAGGAGATATAAAAACATTCACAAATACAGAAAAGATGAGAGAATTTATCAACAGAAAGCCCCCACTCCAGGAAATACTAAGGGGGGTTTTCCAACCAGATTCAAAGAACAAAAGAAAACAACACCACAAGTAACAGCTCCACCAAGAACACAATAAAACCAAACTTAAACTGTGACAACAAAGGAAAAAAAGGGGAGAGAGGATGGAGATTAACAGTAGCAAAGGATGATGAAGTGCAGAAATACTTATAAGATAGGGTACTACAATGAATATGGTAGGTACCCTTTTCATTACTTAATGGTAACCACCCTTAAAAAAACCACCACAAAAACACTTGACTTAAAAAAGGTAGCAACAGAGGAAAGAAGTATGGAACACAAACAAACAAAAACAAATGATAGAAAAACAAAAGAGAAGAATCAAACTAGATACAAAACTAACAGAAAGCAATTTATAAAATGGCAGTAGGGAACCCACAAGTGTCAATAATTACACTAAATGTAAATGGATTAAATTTACCAATAAAAAGACACAGAGTAGCAGAATGGATTAAAAAAGAAAATCCAACTATATGCTGCCTACAAGAAACACATCTAAGCAACAAGGATAAAAACAAATTCAAAGTGAAAGGCTGGAAAACAATACTCCAAGCAAACAACACCCAAAAAAAAGCAGGTGTAGCAATACTCATATCGGATAATGCTGACTACAAGACAGGAAAAGTACTCAGAGACAAAAATGGTCATTTCATAATGATTAAGGGGAAGTTGAATCAAGAAGACATAACAATCCTTAATATATATGCACCAAACCAAGGAGCACCAAAATATATAAGACAGCTACTTATTGACCTTAAAACAAAAACTAACAAAAATACAATCATACTTGGAGACCTCAATACACCGCTGACGGCTCTAGATCGGTCATCCAAACAGAGAATCAATAAAGATATAGTGGCCTTAAACGAAATACTAGAACACCTGGATATGATAGACATCTACAGGACACTTCATCCCAAAGCGACAGAGTATACATTTTTCTCTAGTGTACATGGAACATTCTCAAGAATTGACCATATGTTGGGCCACAAAGACAATATCAGCAAATTTAGAAAAATTGAAATTGTACCAAGCATATTTTCTGATCATAAAACCTTGAAACTAGAATTCAACTGCAAAAAAGAGGGGGAAAAACCCACAAAAATGTGGAAACTAAACAACATACTTCTAAAAAATGAATGGGTCAAAGAAGAAATAAGTGCAGAAATCAAAAGATATATACAGACAAATGAAAATGAAAATACGACATATCAGAATCTCTGGGATGCAGCAAAAGCAGTAATAAGAGGAAAGTTCATATCACTTCAGGCCTATATGAACAAACAAGAGAGAGCCGAAGTAAACCACTTAACTTCACACCTTAAGGAACTAGAAAAAGAAGAACAAAGACAACCCAAAACCAGCCGAAGAAAGGAGATAATAAAAATCAGAGCAGAAATAAATGAAATAGAGAACAGAAAAACTATAGAAAAAATCAATAAAACAAGGAGCTGGTTCTTTGAAAAGATCAACAAAATTGACAAACCCTTGGCAAGACTCACTAAGGAAAAAAGACACAGGACTCAAATAAATAAAATCCAAAATGAAAGAGGAGAGATCACCACAGACATCATAGAAATACAAAGAATTATTGTAGAATACTATGAAAAATTATATGCCACCAAATACAACAACCTAGAAGAAATGGATAAATTCCTAGAACAATACAACCTTCCTAGACTGAGTCATGAAGAAGCAGAAAGCCTAAACAGACCAATCAGCAGGGAGGAAATAGAAAAAACTATTAAAAATCTCCCCAAAAATAAAAGTCCAGGCCCAGACGGTTATACTAGTGAATTCTATCAAACATTCAAAGAAGACTTGGTTCCTATTCTACTCAAAGTCTTCCAAAATATTGAAGAAGAAGCAATACTTCCAAACACATTTTATGAGGCCAACATAACCCTCATACCAAAACCTGGCAAGGATGGCACAAAGAAAGAAAACTACAGACCAATATCTCTAATGAATACAGATGCTAAAATACTAAACAAAATACTGGCAAACCGAATACAACAACATATTAAAAAAATAATACATCATGATCAAGTGGGATTCATCCCAGAATCTCAAGGATGGTTCAACATACGCAAAACGGTTAACGTAATACACCATATCAACAAAACAAAGAACAAAAACCACATGATCTTATCAATAGATGCAGAAAAGGCTTTTGATAAAATACAACACAATTTTATGTTTAAGACTCTCAACAAAATGGGTATAGAAGGAAAATATCTCAACATGATAAAGGCCATATATGATAAACCATCAGCCAACATCCTATTAAACGGCATAAAACTGAGGACTTTCTACCTTAAATCAGGAACAAGACAGGGTTGTCCACTCTTTCCACTCTTATTCAACGTGGTGCTAGAAGTTCTGGCCAGAGCAATCAGACAAGACAAAGAAATAAAAGGCATCCATATTGGAAAAGAAGAAGTAAAGCTATCACTTTTTGCTGATGATATGATCCTATACATCGAAAACCCGAAGGACTCCACAAAAAGATTATTAGAAACAATAAACCAATACAGTAAGGTCGCAGGATACAAAATTAACATACAAAAGTCCATAGCCTTTCTATATGCCAACAATGAAATATTAGAAAACGAACTCAAAAAAATAATCCCCTTCACGATTGCAACAAAAAAAATAAAATACCTAGGAATAAACATAACAAAGAACGTAAAGGACCTATATAATGAAAATTACAAAGCATTGTTAAGGGAAATCGAAAAAGATACAATGAGATGGAAAAATATTCCTTGTTCTTGGATAGGAAGAATAAATATAATCAAAATGGCCATATTACCCAAAGCAATATACAAATTTAATGCACTTCCCATCAAAATCCCTATGAGATTTTTTAAAGAAATGGAACAAAAAATCATCAGATTTATATGGAACTATAAAAAACCCCGAATAGCCAAAACAATCCTAAGGAAAAAGAATGAAGCTGGGGGCATTACAATACCTGACTTTAAACTATATTATAGGGCCACGATAATCAAAACAGCATGGTATTGGCAGAAAAATAGACACACAGACCAATGGAACAGAATAGAAAGCCCAGAAATAAAACCACATATATATATGGTCAAATAATCTTTGATAAAGGGGCCAACAACACACAATGGAGAAAAGAAAGCCTCTTCAACAAATGGTGTTGGGAAAACTGGAAAGCCACATGCAAAAGAATGAAACTCGACTACAGCCTGTCCCCGTGTACTAAAATTAATTCAAAATGGATCAAAGACCTAAATATAAGACCTGAAACAATAAAGTACATAGAAGAAGACATAGGTACTAAAATCATGGACCTGGGTTTTAAAGAACATTTTATGAACTTGACTCCAATAGCAAGAGAAGTGAAGGCAAAGATAAATGAATGGGACTACATCAGAATTAAAAGTTTTTGCTCAGCAAGAGAAACTGATATCAAAATAAACAGACAGCCAACTATATGGGAACTGATATTTTCAAACGACAGCTCAGATAAGGGCCTAATATCCAAAATTTACAAAGAACTCATAAAACTCAACAACAAACAAACAAACAATCCAATAAAAAAATGGGAAGAGGACATGAACAGACACTTCTCCCAGGAAGAGATACAAATGGCCAACAGATATATGAAAAGATGCTCAGCTTCATTAGTTATTAGAGAAATGCAAATCAAAACTACAATGAGATACCACCTCACTCCTGTTAGATTAGCTATTATCAACAAGACGGGTAATAGCAAATGTTGGAGAGGCTGTGGAGAAAAAGGAACCCTCATTCACTGTTGGTGGGACTGTAAAGTAGTACAACCATTATGGAGGAAAGTATGGTGGTTCCTCAAAAAACTGCAAATAGAACTACCTTATGACCCAGCAATCCCTCTACTGGGTATATACCCCAAAACCTCAGAAACATTGATACGTGAAGACACATGTAGCCCCATGTTCATTGCAGCACTGTTCACAGTGGCCAAGACATGGAAACAACCAAAAAGCCCTTCAATAGAAGACTGGATAAAGAAGATGTGGCACATATACACTATGGAATACTACTCAGCCATAAGAAATGATGACATCAGATCATTTACAGCAAAATGGTGGGATCTTGATAACATTATAAGAAGTGAAATAAGTAAATCAGAAAAAAACAAGAACTACATGATTCCATACATTGGTGGAACATAGAAATGAGACTAAGAGACATGGACAAGAGTGTGGTGGTTACCAAGGGTGGGGGGGGGGAGGTCATGGGAGGGAGAGAGGGAGAGAGTTAGGGGGAGGGGGAGGGGCACAGAGAACTAGATAGAGGGTGACGGAGGACAATCTGACTTTGGGCGAGGGGTTTGCAACATAATTTGATGACAAAATAACCTAGACATGTTTTCTTTGAATATATGTACCCTGATTTATTAATGTCATCCAATTACCATTAATAAAAATTTATTAAAAAAAAAAAAAAGAAACAGAACCCAGAGAATATTACCTCTTTTTATTTTAATGTAGCCAACTTTATATAAAGAGATTTCATTGTTTGAGTAGCATGAATTTGGCCATTGCCAGGAACAACATAAGCACATCATGCCTTGGTAGATAGATACAAGTCAGAGGATATATAGAGATGGAAGTACTTGGCTATGTTCTATTGGATAGCAGTAAAACGTTTAACCCTATCCTAATGCATTATGACATAATGCAGTTGGCTCAGTAAATAGAGAGTCAGTCCAGCATGTGGACATCCTGGGTTTGATTCCTGGTTAGGGCACCTGAGAAGTGACCATCTGCTTTTCTTTCCCCATCTCTCCCCTTTCTCTTTTTTCCTCCTCTTGCAGCCAGTGGCTCAATTGGTTTGAGCATCAGCCCTGGGCGCTGAGAATAGCTCGGTTGATTAGAGCATGGCCCCAGATGGGGGTTGCTGGGTGGATCCTGGTCAGGGCACATGCAGGAGTCTGCCTTTCTATCTCCCCTCTTCTCACTTAAAAAAATTACCCATTAATTCTCGGGGTCCAGAATGCAGTTATCAAAAAAATCTTAGTTTCAATTGCTTTTACTATATCCAAATGCTCTCAAGTTATGTTTTTTAAAAAGGAACTTCTCAGATAATTAATTGTATTCTTCACTTTCAAATACAGTTTGGATAAGCCTTCCTAACTTCCTAACACAATTTAAGACCCTTTCACAACTGAATTTTTCCCTTCTCCTCTGTGTCCTCAGAATTCCTACCATGCATTCCCTATCCAACAGCAACACCACACCTCTCCTCTCTGTGGCTACAGCAGATTTTTCTTACCTCCATGTCTTCACACATGCTATTCCTCCTGTGTAAGCCAGATACCCTCCTCTACTCGGAGGACTCCTAGACATGCTTCAGGACCCAAGTCCAAGATTTTCTTCTCTGTGCAATCAATCTCTCTTGCTCCCAAGCAGTTTATGGCTTCCTCCACCTTGTTTAGTTAACACTTTGTACAACCTTCCTCACAATACAAGTCATGAGCAGTTGTTCCTGTGTGATGTTCAATATACACTGGACTGAATGAACAGAAAAGAAATCACAAGAGGTTGGTGATATGCTCACTTAAGTAGCAGAAATTGTCTCTACTGGCCCCCCTGCTCTTCCATGATCTTGCCGGAACTTGTCTAAAAAAGACGGAAGAAACAACTAAGTGTTATTGAGTGTTTATGGTGCTGCTAGTTGAAGCTCGACCACTTTCTAACCCTGGAGCAACACTCTTTCCCAGTTTCTTCCTCTATAAAATGAGGATAATAATGAAAATTGTCTTACAGGGTTGTTGTGAAAGGAAACAGTATTTTAGATCACTTAAAAGAGTTCCTGGTTCATAGTAAATGTTCAATGAAAATTATCCATTACCCTGGCCAGTTAGTTGGCTCAGTAAATAGAGAGTCAGTCCAGCATGTGGACATCCTGGGTTTGATTCCTGGTTAGGGCACCTGAGAAGTGACCATCTGCTTTTCTTTCCCCATCTCTCCCCCTTCTCTTTTTTCCCCCTCTTGCAGCCAGTGGCTCAATTGGTTTGAGCATCAGCCCTGGGCGCTGAGAATAGCTCGGTTGATTAGAGCATGGCCCCAGATGGGGGTTGCTGGGTGGATCCTGGTCAGGGCACATGCAGGAGTCTGCCTTTCTATCTCCCCTCTTCTCACTTAAAAAAATTACCCATTAATATTAATTGGCTGAGAAAGACAGACAAATTGAATATACCAGGGCAAATGCCTAAGTGGACTCACAGAGAGGCACTTAGCCTGCCTTTGGTGTTAAGGGATGATAACATGCCAGAGGGTATATAACCCTAGAAAGAAGTCACTGAGAGGAAACGTTCATCTCACACAAGCAGGCTGCTCCCTTTCCCAGCTACCTCGCCCAGCCCAGCATGCTGGAGGACTAAACTGACTTAGGCCACCAGTCCCTATGGGTCTACTACTGCTGTCTAGAATATTCTAGACCCTGGGAAAAAGTAGGAAATCTGGAAAAAAAAAATCCCTCCACCACCCACCAGCTGTGTGAGCCTGGGAAAGCAGTTCAACCTCTCTGCGCTCCAGGACCTCATCTGATGCTCCTTCCAGTGAGCGATAGTGGAGCGATGAGAATTCCTAAGATAAATGAGGGCTCTCCAGGACAAGGGAACACTCACTCTTCTCCTACAACTCTATCTGACACAGAGATCTGAAAGGAAAGAAAGGGGCCACATTTGGAAATACTGTGCCTTTCTCAGTGAGAGTCAGAATGGAAAAAGCAGGAGGGTACGTTAGAGAAGATAGTATTTCTGTACATCTGTTTATTTCTTTTCCAGAAGTCCATATCTCTCTTTGGAGCAAGGGTCAGGAACCTTTTTGTCTGACAGAGCCATGAATGCCACATATTTTAAAATGTAATTCTGTGAAAGCCATACGATATGCTTAACATTAAATACAAGTAAATGTGTGCAATTTATGTAAGACCAACACTTTTAAAGTACAATAAGTTTCTGAATTCTTTTTAATAACATTGTTATGCTATTGCTAACCAATGATGAATAAAGTACTTCTTACCATTAATGCGACTTCTGGTGCTTCATGGTTTTACTGATGACTTTGTAGTCTGGTTGATACGTGGTAAGGTATCAACCTCATGCAGGCTTTGAGACGTCCATCCATTAAATATGATCTTAGGTTGGTCTTAACGTTCTTTAGATGTGAGAAAGACTGCTCACATGCATACATAGAACCAAAAATTGTCAGTATAGCAATACTCACATGATGCAGTGTGTGGTATGTGATGGAAGCACGTTCCAAGTTTTGACAATCAGTTGGTCCATGGGTTGAAGTTTTTTCATTTCTCCCCACTCGTGTTTGCTCACCAACTCTGCTTGCTGTCATGCAAGTCTTTCCAGATCTTCACTCAGTGACTTGAACTTATTCACCCACATGTCTGAGGCCTTCAGGTCAGCAGCTTGTAGCTCAAAATCTCTGACAAGGACACTGCAGATGTAACTCCGGTCAGCACTGTCCACTGCACACTCATGTGGATGGATGATGAACTTTAAAAGTTGAGAGCGCTCACGAAATTCTCTAAAGCGCACTTTGAATGACTGCAGGAGATTAGACGTGAAGCCTGCTTACTGCTGGAGACCAAGATGTTGAGCAGGGTCACTTGCTGTGCATGCATCTTTAAACTCTCCCAGTTTTTCAAAGTGTAGTAAACAACTTGTTTCAATGTCGGGGATGAAGCGTTCCAGCTTGTTTTCAAATGCAAACACTGCTTGTTGAAGGGATAAGACTGTATTTCCAATGCCTTGCATTTTCACATTGAGCTGGAGCTGGTTCAGATGTTCAGTCATGTCCACAAGATAGTAGAACTTCAGCAGTCACTCAGTGTTAGCTAACTCAGGATGTTTGACATTTTTCAAGAAAAGTTCAGATTTCACTCAGACAAGCTGCAAAATAGCTAAGCACCTTCCCTTTTGACAACCAATGCATATTGCTGTGCAGAAGCAGACCAGGATAATTATTCCCAACTTCATCCAGCAGTGTTTTAAACTGGTGATCATTTAAAGCTCGGGCAACAATAAAGTTGACCATCCAAATGACCAGCAACATCACCTAACCAAGCTGCTCATCACACATCTGAGCACAAAGCGCCTCCTGATGTAGGATGCAGTGAAAACTTAGGATGGGTCTCTTTTCATGTTCACGAAGAAGGGCTACGAATCCTCTGTTTTTCCCCACCATGCATGGAGCACCATCAGTACACACCGAAATAAGTTTATCCATCAGTAGATTTTTTTCTTTAGTGAACTCAGTGAAAGACTTGAATAAATCCTCCCCTCTTGTTGTCTCTTTCATAGGCAAAACAGCAAGACTTTCCTCACATAGTGTGTCACCAACAGCATACCTTGCAATCACGCTGAACTGGGATAAATGGCTTACGTCTGTTGACTCATCCAAAGCAAGAGAAAAGAATGGTGCTGCATTTATGTCCATCACTTGTGTTGCCTCAATTTAATTTGCCATCATGATGGTACGCTCGTGAACAGTTCTTGCCAACAGAGGCATGTCTTTTATTTGTTTGATTATCTTGCCTTTATCCGAAAAGTCATCAAAAAGTTCATTTGCAACATTAAGCATGAATGTTTTGGCATACTCCTCATCTGTGAATGGCTTTCTGTTTCTCACAATTGCTAAAGCACCAGCAAATCTAGCCGAATTTCAGTCACTTTGTTGGGTCCAAACATGAAGTTGCTGCTGACTAGCTTGCTCTCTGCACAGTAGCTCCTTAACATGCTTTCTTCCTGCTGTCCCCCACTGGATATTTCAATGAAAATGTAGTATGGCATGTATCAAAGTGCCACTTTATATTTGACCATTTCATCGATGTAATTTCATCATTGTATATTAGACACACTGCAGAACCTGCTCTCTCCACAAAAGTGAATTCCTCTGTCCATTCCTGCTGAAAAGTATGATACTCCTCATCTTTTTTTCTTTTAGCCATCTTCTTCATCAAAAGGGATTGTGCAATTAGCTAGCTGACTACTTGATTAAAAGGAGGGAAATTTACTTCCTGACCTCACAATGACCTGTGTACGTTACGCATTATTGAATAAAAATTTGGTGTTGTCCCAGAGGACATTTGTGATTGGCTCTAGTCACCTGTAACCATGAATATGAGCGGTAGGAAATAAATGGATTGTAGTACATGAGAATGTTTTATAAATTTAACATTTTTTTGAAGATTTGTCTGCGAGCCAGATGCAGCCATCAAAAGAGCCACATCTGGCTTGTGAGCCATAGGTTCCCAACCCTTGCTTTGGAGTAATGAAGGTAGATGCCAGAGAAATGCATCCAGAGCTCCAGGTTTGCCTGAGCAATTTGATTCTCTCCTGATCTCCTCTGTGACCATCTCTCCCATCAGACCCATCTTTCACCTGCCCAGCATAGAAAACTCCAAGATTACTCACTAATTTACTCAGGAGTTTGCTCAAGTAATGCCCTCTATTGAGTCCTGGCTGCTCCCTGTGTGGAGAAAAGAGCCCTCACACGGTTGCTGACAATGGAAGCCCACACTGCAGCTGCTTCCATCCCTTTGTCACAGTAGGGGTTCTCCTAATTCATTAGCTTTCCATGACTACAGAACTGAAGAAATGGCAACTTTATAAACAAAAGGAAAATGACCAAACAAAATCTGGACACAGGCTTTGATGGCTGCAAAATAAATTAAAAAGAAAAAATCAGGAAGTAAAATTTCTCAGGCATCTTTGTTTTGTCTGAACACTTTTTTCTTGTGTTCTGTCAATGGGTTAATTGCCTCTGACACTGAGTGTCAGTAAGACGTGTTCACCTGCTGAGATGAAGCACATTAACTGAAGGAAGTTAGTCATGAAAATGTTGTTCTTGGTCCATTCCAGGTAGAATATGACCCTTGAAATTATAGCAAACATGACTCTTACACCTGCACAGAATGTTTCTAAGAGCCTGGCTTCCAAGAATCCAGCCATCCATCATGCAAAGTTCTCTGTCACAGACGAATGACCCTGTGACTCATAAATCTTGACTCTTGAGTGTCACCGAGGTATAGAAAGTGATGGTGCTCATCTCTAGAAAATTCAATAGCAATACCTTCAGCATAGAGGGAAGCCAATTGTTTCTATATTTAACCATAATTTTATTTCTGAATATAAACTCAGATGGCAGAGTGCATCTGTTTCTAAAATATGGTTACCCCAAATACATAAATTGTTCATTCTGCTCAGTCCTTCAGTGATGGAAACAGTGCCTTACAAGGCACACAGTCTGATTGTTCACTTAATTGGCTTTTGTGTTGTTGGATCTATAGAAAAGAAAATGGATGAGGATGTCAAGTCTCCAACCCTGTGTCTATTAAAAAATCTGAGAGCCTCATTTTCTTAAAATGCCAAAAATATTTCAATTTATAAAGGGTTCTTTGACCAGCATCTGTCATAAATTCAAGGGAAAGTACTGCATTCACCAAGCCAGCCAGGAAGCAGATGAGATTCAGTGAGTCATTGGCTGCGGTATCGCCTGCTGGTGGTGAGAACTGCATTCATGCAAGAGCTTAAAGATGCTGGTCCATGGAAAGTGGTCCTGCCAGCTCTCACAGTGTAGCTCTGCAGGCAGAGACGGAGCAGCTGTCGGGCCTACTGACCTCCTACTCCTCCAACTGTCCTCAAAATGGAGGGACGGTTGTCCTGGTTCTCAAATTGAGGGTCTGTATTAACTGTCTAGAGGTGTTCTTTCATTGTTCTGTGAGTGTTACTCCTTTATTGATGTAAAGGCAACTATAGACTAAGCTGACAGCCCACATGAGTGACTTCAGGGTATTGTTTAAGGTTCTTCAATTTCATAGAGACCCTAAAACTTGCTCCAGTAATACCTGAAATTAACATGAGACTGAAGCCTTCAGTTCCATGATCAGAGATATGATTTAAAAGGGTCGAAGGATGAAAAAAGGCTGAGCTCAGAGAGAAAATGGCATCTATTGAACACAAACCAAGCGTTCTATGATGTATCTTACAAATATATTCTCATTTAATTTTCATGTTATTTTCTGGTAGGCAGATGACATGCTTAAACCAGTAATAAAAAGACTAATAAAGACAGTATTTGCAAGTATGTATAGTAGGGATTAGAAAAACTAAAAGATGCAGTGTCTCAGGGTTAGCAAAAGAGAGGAGTGCCTTCAATCCCAGGCCTGCAGCACAAGCATTCTGAATGCTTCCCAGAAACCAAAGAGAGCAGGTGCATTGAAAGGGCTGCCTCACAAGGGATATGGCCTGGGATGGAGGCAGGGAGCCAGCCAGGAGTGACCCAGAGTGAGAGCCAGGAGCATAAATACCCTACTTCTCTCCTCCCACCCTTTACACTTGTGCCGGTGCTCTCGTTGGTCAAATCCAACCAGAAACCGGACCGCAGGGAGGGTTACTGATGTGTCTGTCTCATACTAGCAGACAAGGGAGACTTGAGAAGTGGGATCTGAATTACCTTCAGCACAGAGGTGTATAACTATCTAGTTTCCCACAAGGAAGACTCAGACTCAGAGAGAGTGGAAGCCACAGGCAGCCAACCAAAATTCCAGCTCACAGCTGCAGGTCTTCAAAGGTCTGTCTGTCCTGCTGAGTTAAGTGGACAAGTTCTGAGTGAGATGAAGGACCGACATAAATTCACACTGAAGTTCTAAATTCCTGATGGTGGGAGGGAAGAAAAAGATGAACAGGTCTTGAGAAATGATAGAATGGAGGGGTAGGAGCTTCAGGGTGGGGAATGGACAGAGAAGAGGAGCCCAAGGGCACAGGACGGCAGGCTACCCGTGCCTAGACCTAGAAGCCCCTTCCCTCAAGAGTCATGCAAACCTGGATCCCAGGCACTGGACAATGCTCAGTGTTCTATCATCAGACATGTAACTCATAGGTCCCTTAAGATGAAATTTTAGGTTTTTAAACCCAGGTATTCTCAAAAATCACTACTATTTCAAGAAAGAATATTAGAAGTTAAGAAGTGAATACAGAAACTGCTCATTTTAACCTAAATAGGAACATTAATGAGTATCTTTGTAGTCAGGTCAGCATCTGGACTAAGTTGTGAAGAAGCCTGGACTCAGTTGTCCTCAGGACAAAGCAAGCACAACTCAGCACAGGATTCAGAAAACAGTGTCTCTGAGAGTGAGAACAAGCCCCAGGCTTGAAATCAAGAAACTGGGTTGGAATCTTGATGAATCATTTCCTAACCTACCTCAATTTCCTCCCACTGTCAATTATTTCCTACTCTCTAAATTGGGAAAACATTACCAGCCCAATGCGCAATTGTGGAAATAAAGTGGCATAAAATATGTTGTAAACTATAAATATGTAAAATATACAAACTATCTTTATATTATTCATAACTTATTTAAAAATTTTTAAGTCAACTCCACCCTCCAAAAAAAGAGCATGAGTTGGGAGAAGTCTCTATCACCTTTAGAGAAATTTTCTGATTACTAAACCATTTCCAGCCCTACTCAATATGCACAGACCCATAGCCTAGCTCATGGTTAAAAGAGAAAACTTCACCTAAAATGTAAATGTTTTATGACTTGTATCTTGGCAGTTTTCCTGATACATCTGAGTTAAACTCAATAATAATAAACTAGACATCTCTATTTTTTTCTCGGCCTTGCCTTTCTTTCCCTGTCTCCACATTCTTGATGAAGTAACAAGCAGCCTGAAAATGCCAGCCACAGTCCTTGGTGGTGATTGTAGCATCCTTTCCTGAGTAGGTATGGTCTGGGGTATTGAGTAGGTATTTCTTGGGTTTGAAGACCCAAGAAAATCATCAGGGTGAGCTGGACTCACACCTCCCTCTGCCTGTGATTCCCTCATACCAAGACTTGGTTATCAGTGGGTGACAGCACGATGCAGGCCGTACCAGTGAGATGGCTCGTTTAACCAGCATTGCTGAATGCCTCCTTCGTGACAGGCACTGACCGGGGCTGGGGACACCTAGATAAGTAAAGGCAGGTGACAGTGTCCTGCCCAGGAACCACACCTTCAGCCTGAAGGGGGAGTTGTTCAAGTAAAATGGCAATTGACAGCCTTTGTGATCTATCTATAATTGGTGATGGCACACTGCAAATTAGATCACACGTGAACTTGTCTCAGCACCTAGACGTAACTCCAAGTGAAGTGAACATTTCAGACCTTGTCAACACGTTTTCTTGACATGTTATCAACAGTCCAGGTGTTCCTTATCATCAGAGTGTTTGGCTTGACATGGTCCTGATCCGGATTATCAGCATTTTTATACAAAAATATTCCATGAGGTTATTTGAACATGCTATCGACACAACCCAAGGAAGTTAATTTTCTTTAGATGATGAACAATGACATCATATTTTTTAAATGATCAGATTGTTCAATAAGAACAAGCTACCACTTGACCCAAGGAATTTCCAATAGCATTTGTTGATGGAGCCACTGATTTAACTTAATTTTTTTTCTTCTAACAAAGAAAAATAATCAAGGACACGGAGTGAACAAATCATTCACCAAACAGGACTGATCCAAATGACAAGCAGGAAAGCCCAGGCTGGTGGGGTCCAAATTTAGAGGTTTTAGGCTAAAATCTTTAGTTCTAGAGTCAGAAACAAGATGTAAAAGAATAAAGAAATGGAAGGAGGGTAGTCTGGGAAACTGAATATAGGCCTTCAAGAAGCAACATTTTTTTTGACAAGGATTTTAATCAGATGTGTAACAAATCTGCCAAATTAAATTTTATGATGACCTACGCACAAGCATTAAACTGCTGACAGAAATGAATTATATTCCCAGTCATTAATTTATGGGTTTGAACTGGTTTTAAACTCCTGAATGAACTGAGAACTGGGAAGTAATTAAGGCTTGGATCACAAACTTTAGAATTGAAAGAAAATTTAGAAATCTTTCTGACCAACCCCATCATCTTCTAAGATGAGAAAACTGAGTGTCTTAGGGGTGAAAGGATTCAGGTGAGGGCCCCAGAGAGCTGAAGGCAGTGGTAGGTCTAGAACACAGAGTGTATTTGAGGGTAAGCATAAAAGCTTGAGAAGTCAAGACATGAAATAATGCAATCATATGGGTAGGAAAAAAAGTACAGCTACGTTCAAGTTTAAGGAAAGAGAGTTAATCAAACTGATGAATTAAAGTTAAGGTTATTTAATAATTAGTAAAAATCTCTTAATTGAGAGCAGCCATTCTTGTCAACTCTAATCATATAAAGAAATTATTTTCAGGTGAAAGGATCCTACAGCGGCCTCCTTCCTAAGACATTGGACACTCACTCTACGGGGAAATTGAGTGATTTGGTCCCTTATTCCTTTCCCAGGTTTCAGAAAACTCAGATGCAAGCCCTACCCTTCAGGGCTCTTCCCTGGGAATCCCTAGCCTCAGGCCCAGCCTTTCAGGAGAAAAGCACTGACCTGCAATGATTGAAAATACCCAAGGCAGGAAGGCATTATTGCTATGACACCTGGAGCAGTGAGTTGTTAGGTGAGCTTCCCCAGGTAGTTCCATTCATGAAACACTACAGAATCAGCAATCTCTCTTAATGTCTTTCTGGGGATTTGATTCATAAATGCCGTAAATGGCAGAGCCCACTGGCTCCTAAACTTTTGGACTTTATGACTATATATTTTCAAATAAATTCAAGGCACTTACTGGTAACTCTCTACTTTGCCAAGTAAGTACACTTGAAAACCTACAGTACATTGACATTATGTAAAAAACATCATTTTAACCTGAAAGTAGGAGGGAGGTGTATAATGAAAAAATATAGTACTTGAATTTAAACAAGTTCAACCTTATGTAAATATATATTGACATTCTTTTTAAATTTTATACTAGACCAGTGAAAACTTTATCATGGTTATCTTCATCCAATCCACAGACAGCGTCGGGAAACCATGATCTTATTGCATTAGAAAGTACAGTACCTCTACCACCATAGGTATTTCTTCAGAATATCTGCCTACTGCTTTTACAGAAGACAGATCCCAAGTAGGATTATTTGAGATACCTTGATGAAAATGCTACTTAGAGAGGTTCAAGCAGAGTTAAGGAGACAAGGGAAGATGAGATGCCCTTGACAAGCACTAGGCAGAAGCTGTTTCCACCACAGCCTACCCCCCAAGCTTGTGGGTCACAGAAGTGTTCCCAGGATCCAAGAGAGCTAGAACCATAGAGGAGGGGCCAGGCTTTCTTGTGGTCATGTAGTAACACAGTCACTTCTAGGAAATACCACCCAGAGTGGGAAAGGAGTTGTAAAAGCATGTCTTAACCTCTTTCTCCTTCTCTCCTCCAGACTCTTGCTGGCCTACCATGGGTCAAAGCCACCTGGAAGGCAGGAGGGAGAGGAGCCCAGATGATGTGATCACCTAGACATAAAACAGAATAATGAAGAATGGATCTGATGGTGGAGGGAGAGAAATGGAGACTAGCCAACACAAAACAAATACTTCCAGAATCACAATAGGTGACCATGCTACTTCTGAGCTCCTTCAGTTGTTACCAACTTGTTACTCTTTATGAGCTAAAAGGCAGAAGAGTAGACATGAGGGTGTTTTTGTATGTGTACCTTTCTTATACCACTGTTTAATCCCTGGCACCATTTTCCTGTAAAAGATTTCAGTGCTAATGTATGAATTAAATTCTAGGTACCATAAACTGCTTTCTAAAACTTGCATATCCTGAATGTGTTTGGGATGTATAACTATTAGTCATTTAATTCAAATAATTGTTTGCATACTTCATCTTCTTGATTTATTCTTAAATCAAATCATATGAAAAATTTTAAATTAAACCTTAAACTGATTTTAGCTATCTCTAAGGAGAAAGGTAATACAATTCCTTAAGTAAAAGGTTAAATCCCAAAACCATAAGAGAGACTGAGGAGGAAGGGGTAAAGGAGGCACTCAACTCTCATGGCTTCTATCAGTTGTTCTTGATAATAAAAAGTGGAAAATCTTTCTTTCTCTAAACACATCAATGAGGCTCTGGGTATCCCAAAAGAGACCCAGAGTCACAGAGGATGGGTGCACAGTTGCTCTGCATAAGAACATGAAAGAAGCTAATCATCTAGAGGATTTTGAGAATTAGAAAACAGAGGGGTGGAGGAGAGATGTAGGAAACCTGAGTAAAGAAGGGTGTGAGCAGCAAGGTAGGAATCAGTAGCCTACGGACAATAGTAGCCACCTGTGATGAGAGGAACAGAGGGCTCTGAAGAACAGGGATCCGTGATATCTAAATGATTTTGTATTCCATCATGCAATGCTTCCTCCATAGATTCAAACTTCAGTAAAGTCTGATATGCCCATCAGTGTCTTGTAGGGATAGCCTGAGGAAGAATAAAAAAGAGCTGACTTCTGCTTGTGGCTTCAAATGGAGCACGGAAGTCAGTGGCTTGGAAGTACAAATTAGGCACAGTTAAGAATCCAGAACAGGCCCTGGCTGGTTGGCTCAGCAGTAGAGCATCGGCCCAGTGTGTTGAAGTCCTGGGTTCAATTTCCGATGAGGGCACACAGGAGAAGCGCCCATCTGCTTCTTCACCCTTCCCCTTCTCCTTTCTCGATATCTCTCTCTTCACCTCCTGCAGCCAAGGCTCCATTGGAGCAAAATTGGCCCAGGCATTAAGGATGGCTCCAGGACCTCTGCCTCAGGCACTAGAATGGCTCCAGTTGCAGTGGAGCAATGCCCCAGAGGGGCCAGAGGGACTGAGCTCCGCCCCCTGGTGGACATGCTGGGTAGATCCTGGTCTGGCGTATGCGGGAATCTGTCTATCTGCCTCCTACCCCTTCTCACTTAGGAAAAATACAAAAAAAAAAAAAAAAAGAATCCAGAGCAACAGATAAAAAGAGCTATAAGGGACCAAGAGAATATGAGCCCTCAGGAATTCACAGGACTCTGGAGGGGGTGGTTCAACTGCCCTCAGAAATGCAGATAGAGGATCAAGCCAATGACATTAAATTCCCACAAGACACAGTGATCATACAGGACATCTGAGTTAAACCCTGAATTCTGGAAAATCACAAATATGGATCTGTATTTGGTCACCAAGACCTGAGTGATTCAACCTGCTACCTTCACCAAACTGAAGTGAAACCCAGAGTAGTGGATTGCAAAGTAGTTTTTTTATTAGTATTAATTTTAATGGGGTGACATTGATAAATCAGGGTACATATGTTCAGAAAAAAACGTCTCCAGGTTATTTTGACATTTGATTATGTTGCATACCCATCACCCAAAGTCATATTGTCTTCTGTCAACTTCTATCTGGTTTTCCTCGTGCCCCTCCCTTTCCCCCCTCTACTCCCTCTACCAGTAACCACCACATTCTTGTTCATGTCTCTGAGTCTCATTTTTATGTCCCACCTATGTATGGAATCATAATAGTTCTTAGTTTTTTCTGATTTGCTTATTTCACTCAGTATAATATTATCAAGGTCCATCCATGTTGTTGTAAATGATCCGATGTCATCATTTTTTGTGGCTGAGTGGTATTCCATAATATATATGTACCAAAGCTTTTTAATCCACTTGTCCACTGACAGACACTTGAGCTGTTTCCAGAACCTGGCTATTGTAAACAATGCTGCGATAAACATGGGGGTGCATATCTTCTTTTGAATCATTGATGTTGTATTCATATGATATATTCCTAAAAGTGGGATAGCTGGGTCACAAGGCAGTTCCATTTTTAATTTTTTGAGGAATCTCCATTCTGTTTTCCACAGTGGCTGCACCAGTCTGCATTCCTACCAGCAGTACAGGAGGGTTCCCTTTTCTCCACACCCTCTCCAGCACTTATTATGTGTTGTTTTGTTAATGAGCACCATTCTGACTGGTGTGAGGTGATATCTCATTGTGGTTTTAATTTGCATTTCTCTAGTGATTAGTGATGTTGAACATTTTTTCATATGCCTGTTGGCTATCTGTATGTCCTCTTTGGAGAATTGTCTATTCAGTTCTTTTGCCCATTTTTTGATTGGATTGTTTACCTTCCTAGTGTGGAGTTTTACAAGTTCTTTATAAATTTTGGTTATTAACCCCTTATCAGACATATTGGCAAAGATTGTGTGGGTTGTCTTTTCATTTTGTTCATGGTGTCTTTGGCTGTGCAAAAGCTTTTTAGTTTAATATAGTCCCATTTGTTCATCCTGTCCTTTATTTCACTTGCCCAAGGAGATAACTCAGCAAAAATATTGCTATAAGAGATATCGAAGAGTTTACTGCCTATGTCTTCTTCCAAGATGATCATGGTTTCACGACTTACATTCAAGTCTTTTATCCATTTTGAGTTTATTTTTGTGAATGGTGTAAGTTGATGATCCAGTTTCACCTTTTTGCTATTATATGTCCAATTTTCCCAACTGCATTACTTAAAGAGATTGTCTTTACTCCATTGTATGCTCTCACCTCCTTTGTCAAATATTAATTGTCTATATAGGTGTGGGTTTATTTCTAGGTTCTCTGTTCTGTTCCATTGATCTGTATGCCTGTTCTTATTGCCAGTACCAAGCTGTTTTGAGTACAATGGACTTGTAGTATAACTTGATATCAAGAAGTGTGATACCCCATGCTTTATTCTTCTTTTTTAGGATTGCTGAGGCAATCCTTTTTTGGTTCCATATAAATTTTTGGAATATTTGTTCTATATCTTTGAATTATGTCACTGGTATTTTGATAGGAATTTCATTGAATTTACAGATTCTTTTGGGTAATATAGATGTTTTAATGATGTTTATTTTTTCTATCCATGAACATGGTATACCCTTCCACTTGTTTTTATCTTCCTTGATTTCCTTTATCAATGTTTTATAATTTTCTGAGTACAAGTCTTTAACCTCTTTGGTTAAATGTACTCCTACAATAGGTACCAAATAAAAAATAAAGTACCAAATAGGAGATTTTTTTTGAAATAATGAAGGAGATTCTGTTCTTAATTTCTCTTTCAGACAGTTCATTGTTGGTGTATAAAAATGCAAATGATTTCTAAATATTGATTTTATATCCTGCCACCTTACTGAATTTATTTATCAGGTCCAGTAGTTTTTTGACTGAGACTTTAGGGTTTTCTATGTACAGTATCATATCATCAGCAAATAATGATAGTTTTACTTCTTCTTTTCCAATTTGAATGTCTTTTATCTCTCGTTTTGTCTGATTGCTGTGGCTAGAACTTCCAGAACTATGTTGAATAAAAGTGGTGAAAGGGGGCACCCCTGCCTTGTTCCTGACCTTAAGGGGATTTTTTTTTTTTTTGTCCATTGATTATAATGTTGGGTTTGGGTTTGTCATAGATGGCCTTTATCATGTTGAGGTATGTTCCTTGTATCCCCACTTTGTTAAGAGTTTGATCATAAATGGATGCTATATTTTATCAAATGCTTTTTCTGCATCTATTAATATTATCATGTGATTTTTATCCTTCCTTTTGTTTATGTGTTGAATCACATTGATTGATTTGCAAATATTGTACTAGTCTTGTCTCCCCAGAATAAATCCCACCTGATCATGATGTATGATTTTTTTATATATATTGCTGGATTCGGTTTGCTAATATTTTGTTGAGAATTTTAGCATCTAAGTTCATCATGGATTTTGGTCTATATTCTTTGTAGAGTCTTTGCCTGGTTTTGGAATCAGTATTATGCTTGCCTCATAAAAGGAGTTTGGAAGTCTTCCCTCCTCTTGAATTTTTTGAAATAGCTTGAGAAGGACAGGAGTTAGTACTTCTTTGAATATTTGGTAAAATTCACCTGTGAAACCATCTGGCCAAGGACTTTTGTTTGTTGGGAGTTTTTTGATATCTGTTTCAATCTCATTTGATGAAATTGGTCTGTTTAGGTTTTCTGTTTCTTTTATATTGATTTTTGAAAGATTATATATTTTGAGGAATATATCCATTTTGCCTAGGTTATCTAATTTTATGGCATACAGCTCTTCATATTATTTTCTTACAACCTTTGTATTTCTGTGATGTCAGTTGTTACTTCTCCTCCTCCTCTCTCATTTCTAATTTTATTTATTTAAGTTCTCTTTCTTTTTTTCTTGGTGAGTCTAGTTAAAGGTTCATTTATCTTGTTTACCTTTTCAAAGAACCAGTTCTTGATTTCATTGATTCTCTGCATTGGTTTTTTAGCCTCTATGTCATTTATTTTCACTCTGATCTTTATTATTTCCTTCCTTCTACTTCCTCTGGGCTTTACTTGCTGTTCTTTCTCTAGTTCTTTTATATGCAGGGTTAAATTGTGTATTTGAGCTTTTCCTAGCTTCTTAAGGTATGCCTGTAGTGCTATGAAGTTTCCTCTCAGGACTGCTTTTGCTGTGTCCCATAAATTTTGAGTAGTTGTATGTTCATTTTCATTTGTTTCAAGGAAAATTTTTATTTCTTTCTTGATCTCATTGTCAACCCATTCATTATTTAATAACATGCTATTTAGTTTCCAAGTGTTTGAGAGTTTTTCAGTTTTTCTATTGTAGTTGATTTCTAGTTTCATGCCATTGTGATCTGTGAAGATGCTTGATGCTTGATATAATTTCAATCTTCTTAAATTTATTGAGACTTGTTTTGTGTCCTAACATGTGGTCTATTCCAGAAAATGTACTATGAGCACTTGAAAAGAATATATATTCTACTGTTTTAAGGTAAAAGGTTCTGAAGATATATATATTAAATCCAGTTGACCTAGTGTGTCTTTTAAGTCTGCTGTTTCTTTGTTAATTTTCTTTCTTGAGGATCTATCCAGTGATGTTAGTGAGGAATTAAAATCCCCTACTATTAAAGTATTGCTGTTGATCTCAGCTCTTATATCTATCAAAATCTGCTTTATATATTTAGGTGCTCCTATATTAGATGTGTTGATATTTATAATAGTTATATCTTCTTGTTGAATTGCTCATTTTATCATTATGTAGTGACTTTCTTTATCTCTTACTATAGCCTTTGTTTTAAAGTCTATTTTGCCAGATATTATTGTTATCCCAACTTTTTTTTATTTCCATTTGCATGAAAATTTTTTTCCATCCCTTTACTTTCAGTCTCTGTGTATCTTTTGTTTTGAGGCGGTCTCTTGTAGACAGCATATATATGGGTCCTGTTTTCTTATCCATGCAACTACCCTATGTCTTTTGTTTGGAACATTTAATCCATTTACATTTAAGGTTATTATTGATATGTAGTTGTCTATTGCCATTTATTCTTTAAATTTACTTTCTTCTTTTACTAGATTTTCCCCCTTTGTTCTGTGTATGGCAGGCCCCTTATTATTTCTGATAGCAGTAGTTTGGTTGTAATAAATTCCTTGAGTTTTTGTTTTTGTTTTTTTGTCTGGGAAGCTTTTTTTTTCTCCTTAATTTGTAAATGATAGCCTTGCTGGATAGAGAAATTTTGGTTGTAAGCTCTTGTTTTGCATTACTTTGAATATTTCTTGCCATTCCCTTCTGTAGTCTAGCTTATAGTTTTTTGTTTGTTTGATACTTTGTTTGTTTGCTTTTCTTTTTGCCTTAAAAAGAATTAAAGAAAACAACTTATTTATTTTGTGAGTAAACTTTGTTGGGTCCACCGTTACATTCACCCCAGGGGCCCTGTCCCCTGTGGTCACCACTTTAAATGGACCTGGAATCAGTTGTTCTTGCCTGTGTTTCTTGGTGGACCTCACCAAACATGATTTTACCAAATCCCATCAATAGTCCACCAGACCTCATCTGGGGCATGAATGACCCTTTATACTATATAATAAGAAACCCAACAGATTAAAACCCAAGAGAATGTGGACCATCAAACTAAGTTTAGCAAGCGAAACAGTTTGCCTAGAGGTATAGATAGTGGTTTTCTTTTTCACACTCAGACCAAACCAATGAGACCACCCAATTGCAATGGGTGTCCTCCATGCAGGCGTTCTGTGGGCTACCATGCAGTTCTCTCTTGACAGGGTCCCTGAGAAAGTTGGTCTCCTACATCAGTGATCCTCAACCTTTTTTGGGCCATGGACCAGTTTAATGTCAGAAAATATTTTCACGGACCGGCCTTTAGGGTGGGACAGATAAATGCACAAAATTAAGTATGTGACTGGCTTAAAAACTGTGGTATTTTTAAATATAATTATTGAACTTACGAGACAAGTGTCAAGAGTGAGTCTTAGACAAATGTAATAGAGGGAATCTGGTCATTTTTTAAAAATAAAACATCGTTCAGACTTAAATATAAATAAAACGGAAATAATGTAAGTTATTTATTCTTTCTCTGCGGACCGGTACCAAATGGCCCACGGACCAGTACCAGTTCGTGGCCCGGGGGTTGGGGACCACTGTCCTACATGGCACTTCTGTCCTCCCTTTTGAGATTGGCAAGCAAGTGTCCCAGGCAAGTTAGTGCTGGCAGTCAGCTGTCTATGAGATTGGCAGTGAGATTTTTGTAATTATTAGAGAAATCTCAGACCATAGGCTTCTCAGAGCCACTGTAAGAATAAAGAATCTCCTAAGTTCTTTTGAGAGATTTATTTTTTCCTCAAATTACATGGCAAGGCAAATATATTTAATCCACATGTCTGGCCTCAGTCAGAGGAAGGGCAGGAAAGCAACACTCACTCGGTGGCACTCACTGTCAGCCAAGCACCGTGGTAGCCACAGCACTTCATTCAATGCTCACAGGGAACTTACAAGAAAAATGCCATTCTAGAAGGAAAACACACTCCTGTGTGTCTCCCCTTTATTCTCACACTACTCTTCAACCAGTTGTTCAGGTTTTATGCTCATCAAATGAGTTTGCAATCCTACAATAGCTAGATGTCCCCCAATGGAATTCCATTCAGATACTCTATTTGTGGAGTTAGAGTCAGATCTGGTAAGCCTGCCCCACCTCCCACTTCAGACCTCAGTCTCAGAATCAGGTTGTCACCTGTGCATTGTCTATATATCAGGGTTCCCATGATTCTCACCTTGAGTTCAATACATTTATTTGACAGGATATAGAACTCGAAAATTACAGTTTCTTACCAGGTTCCCAGTTTATTATAAAGGGAACTCAGGAACAATTGGTGGGAGTGATGCAGACGGCCAGGTTTGGGGAAGCGACATGGGGCTTCTTTTTCTCTTTGAGTACACTCCTAACACTTCCACATGTTCAACCCAAAAGCTCTCTAAACCCTGCCTTTGGGGTTTTATGGAGACTTCATTACATAGACATGGTTGATTAGATAGTTGGCCATTGGTGATTGAACTCAATTTCCAGTCCCTCTCCTCTCCCCAGAAGTTGGGGAGTGAAGCTGAAATATATAGTTAACCCTTTAACCACTGTTGTTCCCCTGGCAACCAGCCCCTATCCTTAAGGCAGTGGTTCTCAAAGTGTGTGTCAGGGTGCACTGGTATGCCCTGGAAGATTTCCAGGTGTATTCTATGGTATTCTAGAGAAATATATTCCTGTTGGGGACCAAAAAACCAACAGGGTTTTTGGAGTTTAGATTTTGGGGGACAGAGGTGTGGGTAATTGGCTGTAAGCTGACAGTCTGCCCAACCCACCACCTCACTTGTCTGATTAGGTTGCAAAAGGCTGTTAAGCTGTGGTGCTGGATTGTTTACAC
The DNA here is from genome assembly GCF_036850765.1 of Saccopteryx bilineata. NCBI lineage: Eukaryota > Metazoa > Chordata > Mammalia > Chiroptera > Emballonuridae > Saccopteryx > Saccopteryx bilineata. The sequence goes on from NC_089491.1 coordinate 198,731,256, forward strand.
TACTCCCCATGTTCCCCAGAAAGACAGGAGGCAAGTTTCTTCGATCCTTTGTTTGGTGTAAAGTTAAGATAATATGTATGGTGGAGTTTTCTGCACTTAACACAATTAAGAGTAAAAGTAGAGAAATTCTTCAATGTATTGATGAGGAAATGAGAGTTTGCCTTTCAAATATGTGCCCAAACATTGAAGAAATCACTAGGACACAGAAGGCTCTGTTTCTCATAAACACAAGGATGAAAAAACTTATCACATTCTAGCTAGGACCTGCCGAATTTACTAAATCTTACTAAGAATGTATCTATCTATCTATCTATCTATATCTATATCTATATCTATATATATATAAAGATAACTTTTTGTCATTTTTTAATTTTTAACCCCTCTTTTTTATAAATTCTAAAAAGCATAACTCAAAAAATGTAACATAAAAATGCTTTTTAATGTCAGAATAAATTTAATTTTGTCATATTTATTTCATTTAATTACCATAAAAGCATGCTTGGACTTTATTTTTTTTCTTTAATACTTGACTTAATTATTATAACACATTTCTCAGAAATTTGTATATAGTACACCTACAATTATTTATAGGATTTTAAATGCACCCTGACTTCAAAAAGTTTGAGAACCATTGCCTTAAGGGCTTTCCACAAGTTGCCTCATTAACATAAACTCTAGTTGTTAAAAGGGGCTTATAATAATAACAAAAGACAGGTGTTTCTCTCACTGGTGTTACTCTTATCACTTAGGAAATTCCAAAAGTCTTAGATGCTTTGGGCTAGAACTAGGAAAGAAAACTAAAGAGATACTTCTTGTTTGTAAGTAGTAATATTGCATTCCCCATTCTACAGATCAACAAATTAGGACTCAAAGAACTGAAATAATAGCCCATGGGCTGACTACTGGTTGGTTAGTGGTTAAGCCAGGATTTGTACTTTGGACTGTCTGGCACATAATTCCCATTAAGGTATGCTATTCTGCCTATCTTAGAGTTCATCACCAGTGAGATGACCTGGCCAGGTAGTGCCTCTGATGGAGAAAAAGCTGCCCTTGCAGGTAATATCTGTGTGAACCAGGACTGTTACTCCACTCATAATGGTGCCTAGTAGTAGAGCAATACTCCTCTAAAGAACAACTTGACAAGCTGAATGCTATTCTAGAAGAATGTAGAATCTCTTAGATGTAGACCCGAAAAACTTGAAACTGGGGACTCAGATACATATAGGCCAATGTTCATAACAGCATTATAGTAAATATAATAGTCAAAAGGTGGGAACAACTCAAGTGTCCTTCAACAGATGCATGGATAAACAAAATGTGGTGTTGGTCAAATAAGTTTGTAAAATATGATTTTTATGTTCGCTCACTTTTGTTGTTAAAAATGGTGCTGGGCAGCACCAGGTATGTGATATGTGAAATTGCTAATTATCTTCCTGCTTGGGAAGGGCCATTGTTTTGGTGCCAGAAAAGTTTTAAAAGGAGAGAAGAAGGAGAAGGAAGCCAAGATGGCAGGGGGAAAAAGAGAGAAAGAAGCCATTTTTTGCAGAGTGATAGCAGAGAGAGGGCAGAGTGTTGAAGGAGAAGCTGGGGAACCAGAGGTGAGGGGCTTTGGTACTGGTGAGGCCTTTCATTCTAGGAGAAACCAGAGAAGATTCTCCTGGTTGTGGAACTGGAGAATGTGTCAGTAGTTTTGTGAGCTCTGAACGAAGAGTGTTTTTTCCCTGTGTGTTTCTCGTCGGCCGGTATGAGACTTGAATAAAGGAATGGCCCACTATTTTTCAGCTCCACTGTTTCTTTACCATCTGCCTGAATTTAATGAGAACCAGCATGTGAATGGCCACAACAGCCATGACAGCAGCAACTACTGGCCATACATGTGGTAAACACAAACAAAAGAATATGATTCAGCCATAAAAAAAGGAGTGAGCTTCTGATCCATGCTTACAGTATGGGTAAACTTTGAAAATATTATGCAAACTAAAATAAGCTAGACACAAAAGGATAAATGTTGTATGACTCCACTTATATGAATTATTTTGAATAGGTGAATTCTTAGAATAGGGGTTACCAGGGGCTGGAGGTAGTAGGGCATGGAGAGTTATTGCTTAATGATTACAGAGTTTCTGTTTGGGATGATGGAAAAATTTTGGAATTAGATGATGGTGAATGTAACACAACATTGTGAATATATTTAATGCCACTGAATGGTAACACTTAAACATAGCTAAAATAGTAACTTTTACTTTATGTATATTTTACTAAATAAAAAAATAACTTTTAAAAAGATTAAGCAGTAAAAAATATGATTGGAAAAATGTTTCAAAATCTTTTATTTATTGATTAACTGATTGATTTTAGAGAGACAGAGAGAGAAAGGGGGAGAGAGAGAGAAAGAGAGAGAGAAGTATTCATTTGTTGTTACATTTAGTTGTGCATTCATTTGTCACTTTCTGTATGTGCCCTAACCAGGGATTGAACCCACAACAGATTGATGTTCCTTTTTTTTTCCCCCTCCCTTTCTCTATCTAAAAAAATAAATAAATAAAAAAGATTAATAACCATGCTGCTTCTAACTTTAAAAAAAGTCATAGTTTAATGTGCTTTACTTGGAGGTGGAGAAATATGATTATGACCTAGGTGAGATGGATAGGCAAGCTAGAGTTAATAAGACCCTTGATTGTGTGGCTGAGACTAATGCTGAATAAGTGGTTTCCTTGCTGGTGCTGGAAAAGTGATTATAATGTCACATTTGGGATGCCAAGCAAGAAATAAAAAGGTTGCAGAGTGACTATTAGAGCTGAAAGACCTTAGAGGCCATCTGGTCTACACTCTTACTTTACAGTAAGAAAACTGAGGTCCAGAGTTAGTGTCAGGACATTATATGATGTTACATAAGATTCTTTCTCATGAATGAAGGAAGCAAGGACAGGCCAAAGTCTCCTGAGCCAGCCCAACTCTTAGCTGGGCTCAGAAGGAAGACTTTGGTCCTTGAGAACAGGAAACATTTTACTTTATAAGGAATGAAAATTTCCCATGACTCATGTTAGTATTTTTATAGGAAAACTACTATATGTTATAAGGAGACAGTTTTGAAAAGTACATGTTATGATACATGGTTGAACTATATGGAACTCTTTAAAAATATTTAAATATAGCAAGTCTTGGTCTTATTCTATAAGTATAAGCCATTTAGCATTTGATCTATCTCTCAGGGACAAGAATATTAAATATTATAGAAATGTCTTATAATGGCCAATATTGGAATGTTCCCAAGCATTTTTATGGCTAAGTCTTGAAAAGTTTTCCATAAATTTTTTATGGAAAGCTACTGAGAACACAATGCAATAATAACTTGGAAAAGAAAAATGTTAATTATTTTACTCTGTATGACTTTTCTGGAAGGAGTTTTTAGCCTCCTTGTGTCCTTTTAATATAATATTAGATTTTCTCTAAAGATTTCCAGTCTGAGTTTGTGCTTCTGCCACTGCATATGCATTTCCTGCATTTCCATTTCTCCTGTCTGGAATGTCCTTCCTGCCTGCCTAATGTCTCTATATTTTATAGACTTTGCTCAGACATTGCTTAAGAAACCTCCTTGCCTACCATTCAGCAGAAAAAAAGGAGTCTTTTTCTTTTAGGGTACTTTTATTATAAAACTTCTCAAGCTTTGCTAAAATGCTCTGTATTACAGAGTATCTTCTTTATATCTTTCTATATTTTTAGTGCCTAACAATAGTCTACAGCACAAAAGCTTCTGAAACGTGTTATTAGAGAAACAAAAATTCACTGGGGAACAATTTTTTTTCTTTAATTTTCTGTTGCATGAGATTTTAGAACTGTTTCTATATATTTCTGCATCATTGATTCCAAATCTGAAATCTGTTTTTTGGTGTATGCTCTAGTTTTTATGCAATTTTAATTTCTTTTTGTTACAATTAATGGCATGTGTTGGTTTTTAAATTGGAGTTAAGGGCAACAACTCTTGGATTGAACATAACCACAAGGCAATTAATGTTTTAAAAACATCACTTTTACATAATTGTAGTTGTTTTTAAATATAAAAAACTATTATCTGATAAAAAACATCCTCTTATTTTGTTTTAAGATTGAATCATGGCTTCTTTGATTAGGCGTAAATGTAAGAATAGTCCTGACACCTTCTGTTATATATATGGCTGTTACACACTTCAACGTCAAAGGCACCATACTTCATTATTTATGACATGTGCATATATTGCCTATTTTCAAGTTCCCCTTGGTGATCAAGACAAGAATTGGGCTCCTCATATTGTGTGTCATAATTGTGAGAAAATATTTCATGACTGGACAAAAGAAAAATGAAAAGAAATGCCTTTTGGTGTTCCCATGGTTTGGTGTGAACCTAAGGACCACAGCAGTGACTATTATTTCTGTCTGATCCATACAAAGGGCATTAGCAAGAAAAAATGGCATATGATTGCATATCCTAATATTCCTTTAGCAATAAGACCTAACCCACACTCTGAGACACTCCCGGTTCTAGTTTTCAATGGTTTTATTTTTTGTAAGGATGAAGAAAGTGAACATGGTGATCAAGTGTATTTTGATAAGATGCATGAGGAAATGGTTGTAGAATCTGAGGGTCTTCTTCTGATATCAAGCAATCATTAACCCTTCAGCAGTTTAGCCAACCCAAATTGAATGACTTAGTAAGAATGACATAAAAATTGTCCTCAACTTTCTAAAGTATGAGGAGCATAACTGGATCATTTGTGTGGATCTTAAAATGGTAAATGTCCTGCTAGGACAACAGGAAGGTTTCATGAAGTATCCTTGCTTTTTGTGTTTGTGGGACAGCCAAGCTCGAGAGAAACACTGGACACAGAAGGAGAGCCCAAAACATGAAGTTCTGGAAGTTGGGATGAAAACTATTGTGAATGAACCTGTAGTTAATTGAGACAGGATCATTTTCCCCCCACTTCACATCAAACTTGGCTTAATGAAGCAGTTTGTTCAGGCTTTGATTAGAGAAAGTGAATGCTTTCAGCATATTATTTTTGCTTTTCCTGCCTTGTCTTTCGAGAAGATTAAAGCAGGTGTATTCAATGGACCTCAAATTCGAACCATCATATGTGATGAAGAATCTACCAGGAAGATGAATAAGGAGGAGAAAGCAGCATGGCAGTCTTTTGTGGCAGTTACAAAGAACTTCCTTGGCAACAAAAAGGCAGAAAACTATGAACTTCTGGTTCAGAGGATGCTGTTGGCTTTCTGCGATATTGGATGTAACATGAGCATTAAGATTCATTTCCTGAACAGTCACCTTGATAAGTTTCCTGAAAATCATGGCGCTTTTAGTGATGAGCAGACTACTGCTAGAGCATCAAACAAGACTGTCCTCAACAAGTACACAATTCAAGAGCTACAAACGCAAATTTTTGCCTGAATAGAATTTAAATAAGTTTTGTGCAAATTTTATGATTAAAATAAGTGTTTTAATATGTTCTATTTTGAAATTGTAGGCAAACTCTGATGCAATCATATCTTTTAGTGTATTAGTGTATTTACTGCATTATATAAATTATTATATTTTCACAAAGATGATGTCCAAGAAGACTTTCTACTTCATTATGTTAAACTAAATATTGAAAATTTTACAATAAGATGAAAACTTAAAATCTTGAATTGCAAAAAACCTGTAGCTTAGAGAAAAACTAATGTCAGATTTGAGATCAGCACACTTTGAATTAGATAAGAACAAGTGTCTTTGTGGATGCAACAAAAATTTTTTTCCCCAGTGTTATTTTCAGGGAATAAAAGAGGTAACTGAGGGTCAAGTTTACCAAGCAAGTAACATCAGATCAAGTTATCAGTAAGATTCTTTATCTACCCAGCCCTCCAAAATCTTGCCCTTATTTCTCAGTTTTCTTTATTACTCACTGAATTTTGAATATGTTATTCTTCGTATTGTAGAAATCCTTGTTTTGAATGCATATGAGGTAAAATAATAAGATAGTGATGCTGGTTTAGAAATCAACACTCCAGAGAGTATATATGTGGTACCGATACTAGACCCATGCGCCAATGCACCAACTAGCCGCAGCTTCCCGAATCACAACTCATATCTCGGAATTTTGCTCAGATCTTGAACAAAAATATGGACCGAGTCGCAGCTTGTATCTTAAAAAAAAAAAAAAAAAAATTGTATATTGATCTGCTTGCATCTCAAGGTACCACTGTAATACATAAATATAATTGCATTATTACTTTTAAGATCACATCTTTTTTTCTTTTTAATTCTATTACCCAACTGTATCAGTCAATTTATTCACTGAATTGAACCATTAATAATTTTAACTATTTTAAAAAAGCAGACTCATATAAAAGGTGAGTTTTTTGTCTAAAGACTGACAGCATCTTTAGAATTGGTGTACAAAGAATTTATATTAAAGAGTACCATATGAGTCTATGGACTTTAGAAATAGATTTTATTTCATTATAGATCTTCTTCATAGATGTTAGTCATTCTACCTTGGCTGGAAGGCAGTGTGGTGTGCTGGAAAGACCCTTTGGAGGACTTTACAGTAGAATACTAGTCTCCACCCCATTATTAACTAGCTGTGTGACCTCAAACAGTTAACTTTGAGTCTCAGTTTCTTATTCCACAAAATAGGCCACTATTAACCTCTTAACCTTGCTGTGACGATGGAAAGTCTATTAACTCCTATTACAGTGCCCAGAACATAACAGATACCCATTAAATGGCAAATGTTTTTCTTAATTTCTTTAATTTATGATTTAATTTAGTTTATGATTTGTATCTTTTTTTTTCCTGTTCGGTTTCTAGCATAGTATCTTTGCTGGAGTTAGTGTTTAATATTTTCTATTGACTAATACCTGTAATTTTCTATACTTTAGTTTTATCCAATTTATAGAAGTAAATCATTCTTCTTTTATTTTGGAGATGAAAGACAAAATAGTATGACAATGATAGAACAGAAACGATAGTGTCAGTCCTGTCCACTTTGCCACTGTATGGGACATTGATTCCCAAGGGCTGAAGTTATCTGAGCTCTAAGGTACAAATGAGAAATGGAGGTACTGACTCTACCAGCAACTGTGACAAATCCACAAATTCACAAATCTTTTCTCAGGATCAATTCCACAATGCAAGTCTCTGTATCTGGGAGAGATCAAGTCTAATCTTCTCCATTTGGTGATTTGAGTTATCTCCTGGCCTCCATCTTTGGGGCTAAACCTTATCTAATCCTTGAGAGGGAAGCACGAAACATTAGTTTTCTATCCATATATATCCAGATTAGATTCTGTGTGACAGTATGTATTTAAACATGAAAGAAAAGCAGAAATAGTCAACTGACTCTTCTACAACTTTCCACCTTTATGTATAAAAAACCTGGGCCTAAATTTTCATTAATAACCCTAACCCAAGAAAGATTCACTGCCAACCTGGCTGGTGGTTCCCTCACCATTGAATGGCAAAAAAAACCCCACACCTCCACTTCAGTAGGGACTGGAAAATGCTGTGAAAAGATTAGCCTCTCCAGCCCACAGCTCTCTCTGAACAGATGTATCAAATTCATCTGTTCTGAAGCAGTTTTTGCCAATATTAGTAAGGCGATGGTTAAATTTACATACTCTGTTTGAAAAGTAGCATATCATAGTGGATAGACATTTGACTCAGAATCAGATTTTGGTTTTGTTTTGTTTTTTAATTTTATTTATTGATTTTACAGATAGAGGAGTGGGGGAGCAAGAATATCAACTCATAGTTGTTTCACTTTAGTTGTTCATTGATTGCTCGTCATATATACCTTGACTGGGCAAGCCCAGGGCTTCAAATCAGTGACCTTAGCATTCCAGGTCAATGCTTTATTCACTGTGACACCACAGGTGAGGCAGATTTTGGTGTTTTTACCTTACTATTTATGTAACCTTGAAAAAGATATCTAAAATGTGAGCTCCAGCTTTCTTATATATAAATCAGGGAAAATAATACCTACCCCACAGATTTATTGCAAGGACTGATTGAGAGGACAAACGTAAAAAATATCTAAACAGTGCCTGGCACATAGTAGCCATTCCAGTAAGTGTTGTTGAGTTACATCAAATTATGAAATAAGATTTTCTGTTTCAGTTTATATCTTATCTCTTTCTCATTCTTCCAACCTAGAATTTTGACTGAAATTTTAAATTCATTTTTTAGAAACATTTATCATTCATTTGTATTTGCATTCTTTGGAATGATTAATTATTCAGTATTAGTGATTTTGGCAGCAGCAAATATAGATTTTGAAGACTTACCTCTGTGTGAATTTTAATAATGACATCATCTCCCATATTTGCATAGAGCTATGTTCTACAAATGGTTTCCTGTCTATGTTCTCATTTGTTCAAGAGTTAGTACAGCCTGACCAGGTGGTGGCACAATGGATAGAGTGTCGGACTGGGATGCAGAGGACCCAGGTTCAAGACCTGAGGTCACCAGCTTGAGCACGGGCTCATCTGGTTTGAGCAAAGCTCACCAGCTTGAGCCCAGGGTCGCTGGCTCGAGCAAGGGGTTACTCGGTCTGCTGAAGGCCCGCGGTCAAGGCACATATGAGAAAGCAATCAATGAACAACTAAGGTGTCGCAATGAAAAACTGATGACTGATGCTTCTCATCACTCTGCGTTCTGTCTGTCTGTCCCTATCTGTCCCTCTCTCTGACTCTCGCTCTGCTCTGTAAAAAAGAAAAGAAAAAAGTTAGTACAGTTATGCTCTTAAGTTTTAACAGCAATTTCATGAAGATGAGTTTAAATGTCTTTCTGTGGTTGGATGCAAATACGTCTTTTTATATTCAAATCTTCGTTTGAATATGGCAACCATACCCCATAATCTATCACAGAAATTATACCCAAATAGTGTTTCAAAGAAAATTCAAAAAAATTGTGTGCATACATTATGGGACCAGTGTTTGACATTTGCTTGGGCTCCTAAGTGAATGTAATTCACCCAGATGGGCAGGCTATGTGCAGTGGCAGCATGCTGGGAACTACTCAGAGGTCAGGCTCTGCAGTGGATAGCCTGCCCAGGAAGAGAGACAAATAAGAAAAGAAAATATTGGTACTAATTTTTTATGGATATTTTATTGTAGCACTAATGAAGGCCATATTAAAGCAGAAGGAGGAAACAATTGTGTTACATGTTTACATTAAATGATTTTTGACACTTATGATCTCAACATGAGCTGAGTTTCCAAACCAAGTTCATTGTTGTAATTTTATGGTGCAAGCGGTGCGGCCAAGCAAAGATGGAGGGGAGGAGGTTTAGAGCCAGAGAACCTGGTTTGGAATCTCCTCTCTGCCATTCACTGACTGTTTGATCAGTGATTGTTAACTTTTTGAAGATTTTGTTTTCCTGCATGTAAAATGGAAAGCACAATAAACATGATCTCATGGTGTATTAGGAGGACTCAATGAGATAATACATACAAATATCCCTGTATGTACTGTCAAATGCTACACAAACTTAAGTCAGTGTACTAATATTACTAGTAAGAGTGATCATCACATTTCTCATACCGAGGTGTTTGCATCGCTGTGTTCTAAGGAAAGATGGTCCAGTCAAAACCCCAGCCCATATATTTATACCAGTCTGTACCTCCATGTCACTTCTATCTACTCTTCCCTCAGGTTCAGTGCCTAACAAGCTGAATTCCTTATTCACACAGTGTAATACTCACTGCATGAAGACTTCAATGACATGTTCTTAAGCCTTCTCATCTCTTTTTAATATTCTCCAAAATGTATATTGTTTAGTCAATTGATATAGTTAATATGTAGTCAATGAACAAACATCAGGTAAAGGGCAGCATGGACAAGGCTCTGTAGAGGTCATTCTATCCCAATCAGCTACCCCAGACAAACAAGATACAGAAGTTCTAAGGTGTAGCTGGAGATTAAAAAATAAATGGAATTGGTTGGACAAAGGGACAGAGCACCACTTGCCCATGGGTTACAGACTATAAAGTTAAATGGAAGAAATGGTATTGTGAAGCATCTTATGAAAGTCAATGAGCCAAGGACACTTAACAGATGAGAGAGACTATGAATACAAGGACTCAGGAACAGAAACAGCAGTGTGAAGTCTGCAGTGAAGAGTATGAGGAGCCTATAGAGCCTTCTGTAAGACATGATAGAATAACTGTTCTTGGATGGGATTAGGGAGGTACTGAGGATGGGGCTAGTCCCGCTCATTTCAGTGGGGTGATGTACAGGTGAGTAAGCACTGAACTTGAAGAAGAGTGGTAATTAGGTCATGTCCATGGACAGGCTATTGGTTGGTGAAATCTCTATGTGCTGGATATTGTAAAGGACACAAAAGTAAATCAAGTTCAGCCCCTTCAAGGAGAGAAATCAAAATTTAATGAAGCAATATCTAAATGACAATACCCGCTACAGGTGTTTACACAAAGGTTATTGTAATAATTTTCAGAAGAATTTCTTGTTTCTCAAGAAGTAGATTGTGTTACCATGGCAAATTTGCTGCAATCCAGTCTTTGGTTCAGCTTTGCAATTTATAAAACCAGATTCTATAAGCACATCAAGAGTGCTTATAAGAGGCCCTGGCCGGTTGGCTCAGCGGTAGAGCGTTGGCCTAGCGTGCGGAGGACCCGGGTTCGATTCCCGGCCAGGGCACATAGGAGAAGCGCCCATTTGCTTCTCCACCCCTCCGCCGCGCTTTCCTCTCTGTCTCTCTCTTCCCCTCCCGCAGCCAAGGCTCCATTGGAGCAAAGATGGCCCGGGCGCTGGGCATGGCTCTGTGGCCTCTGCCTCAGGCGCTAGAGTGGCTCTGGTCGCAATATGGCGACGCCCAGGATGGGCAGAGCATCGCCCCCTGGGGGGCAGAGCACCGCCCCTGGTGGGCGTGCCGGGTGGATCCGGGTCGGGCGCATGCGGGAGTCTGTCTGACTGTCTCTCCCTGTTTCCAGCTTCAGAAAAAATGAAAAAAAAAAAAAAAAAAAAAAAAAAGAGTGCTTATAAGACACATCTGACCCTCTGAAACAGACTCCTATTAGCCAAGCCCACGAGATAGAGTGCCAACAAACTCATTTACAATGACAGCTATTACTGTCACACATCCCAGAATAATCAGGTGGTACACTGGCACATTCCCTCCCTGCAGGCAAGTTTATATGGGAAGCCAATATACAATCAGAAGGTAGCCCAGTGAGCACAGAATTAGAACACAAGGAAATAAATGATTTGAATGTTTAGTAGCGCTCTGGCTGATTGGCTCAGTGGTAGAATGTTGGCCCAGTGTGTGGATGTCCTGGGTTCAATTCCTGGTCAGGGCACACAAGAGAAGCAACCATCTGCTTCTCCACCTCTCCCCTTCTCTCTTCTCTTTATCTCTCTCTTTCCCTCATGCAGCCATGGCTCCACTGGAGCAAGTTGGCCCAGGTGCTGAGGTTTGCTCCATGGCCTCTGCCTCAGGTGCTAAAATGGCCCAGATGGGCAGAGTATCGCCTTGTAGGGGGCTTGCCGGGTGGATAGTGGTTGGGTGCATGCGGGAGTCTGTCTCTCTGCCTCCCCCTTGTCACTTAAGAAAAGTGAAAGAAAGAAAGAAAGAAAGAAAGAAAGAAAGAAAGAAAGAAAGAAAGAAAGAAAGAAAGAAAGAAAGAAAGAAAAAGAGAGAGAGAGGAAAGAAGGAAGGAAGGGAAGGAAGGGAAGGAAGGAAGGAAGGAAGGAAGGAGGGAAGGAAGGAAGGAAGGAAGGAAGGAAGGAAGGAAGGAAGGAAGGAGAAAGGGAAAGGAAAGAAAAGGAAAGGAAAGGAAAGGAAGGAAAGAAGGAAGGAAGGGAGGAAGGAAGGAAGGAAGGAGAAAGGGAAAGGAAAGGAAAGGGAAGGAGGGAAGGAAGGAAGGAAGGAAGTAGGGAAGGAAGGAAGGAAGGAAGGAAGGAAGGAAGGAAGGAAGGAAGGAAGGAAAGAAGTTAGTTTAGTGGCATCAGGCTACAACAACTGGTACATTCTTCAGTCATAATATAATTGTCCTAGATTAGCTGAAAAACATCCTCACTTTAGACCTTTTCTGCCCTAGACTGGGCTGGTCAAATCAAGACTGCTCATTTTCTCTATGTCTCATTGTTTTCCATGTTCCACATTTCTAACTGATGCTTTCTTCCTTAGACTTGTTTATTGTATTTTAATATATGTAAATAGTCCTCTATAGACAGTCTCGTGTAAGCTTAGAATCTTTTTTTTCTCATCTAATATGTGATGATTTTTATAGTTTGACACTGAGATACTTACCTTATTTTCCAACTTTCTTTATCTAAAGGAAGAGGTGGGTGAACAAGGCAAAGAGTACACCTCACCTTAGCCCCTTTCACTGGTAACAGCCAGAGTGAATTTGAGCACACTCTTCACTTTCCTCATTCAACAAAGGAACATTTCTAGGTTGTCAATGTCCATCTTAAAAAGCCACACCTGGAATTGAACACAGTACTCCAGGTATGGCTTGATATGCTCACCAAAATTACAACTAGTTCACACATTTTCTCAAGCAGTATATTTCTAGTAATGTACTTTAAGATATAATTTGTTTTCTCAGCAGAAAAATTGCATTATTAACTTATCTTAACTTTCAAATAAACTAAATAATTCAGTTGGTTAGAGTGTCAGCCCAATACGACAAGGTTGCAAGTTCAATTCTTGGTCAGGGCACATATGAGAATCAACCAATGAATGCATAAATAAGTGAAACAACAAACTGATATTTCTCTCTGTCTCTCAAATCAATAAATAAAAAAATTTTTAAGATGGTAGTATAGTATCCTTGTCAGTAGAAATATGGAAATATGGGTCTGAGAAATATTAATGAGGAAAAAATAAGGATACGAATCAAAAAGTGGTACTTAGGTTGCAGGCCTGAGTGGTTGGTGGGTGGAGGTGCCCCTTGCTATGGAGAATGGAAGTCTGAGTGTGAGGATGAGGGGTCACTTTTGATAAGGTTGTGTTTCAAGATTCTGCAGACTATTTAAATGGATGTGTTCATGTCTTAGGTTGGGCTCTTTCAACTGGATTTTGAGTCAAGAATCGTGTGTGAGTGACTTATAAAGGAATTAATGCCAGGGAGAAAGTAGAAAGAAGTGGCGATACAGGACAAGGAAGGGGAGGGAGCCAAATAAGGATCTGATCACTCCAGCAGAGGCTTCACAGAGCACAGCCTGTAGCCGGAGTTCTGATGGGTGAGACACACCTCACAGCTGCCTCTACTGTGGTAGCCATGGAATCAAAAGAGTGAGTAGCGGCCCTGGCTGGTTGGCTCAGCAGTAGAGCATCGGCCTGGCATGCGGGGGACCCGGGTTCAATTCCTGGCCAGGGCACATAGGAGAAGCGCCCATTTGCTTCTCCACCCCCCCCCTCCTTCCTCTCTGTCTCTCTCTTCCCCTCCCGCAGCCAAGGCTCCATTGGAGCAAAGATGGCCCGGGCACTGGGGATGGTTCCTTGGCCTCTGCCCCAGGCGCTAGAGTGGCTCTGGTTGTGGCAGAGCGACGCCCCCTGGTGGGCAGAGCATCGCCCCCTGGTGGGCAGAGCGTCGCCCCTGGTGGGCATGCCGGGTGGATCCCGGTCGGGCGCATGCAGGAGTCTGTCTGACTGTCTCTCCCCGTTTCCAGCTTCAGAAAAATACAAAAAAAAAAAAAAAAAAAGAGTGAGTAGCTCAGTTCTCTCTTCAGAAGAAAACCTTCCACAGAAATGTTTTTAGCCTCAGCTTTCCACCTGAGACCATGTGCCTCCCAGGTAGCCTCTAAACAACAGCTGAGCATAGAAGTGTAATTATAATGACTTGTCATTTCTGGGACTCCTCTACAAACAACCTTTGCACTGGAACACCCCACTGGGCGAGACTAGACTTTCTCAGTGGCACAGCGGCTGAGGGTTATTCTAGCCAGTCCTCCTTCTTGCTCTCTTTTCTTTCACAGGTGCACATCAGCTTCCAGGAGTTTACCACTCTCCCTGCACATAGGCATGGCTGATCTGGTAATCTGAGGACAGCCCTCTGAAAAAGAGCCACATGGTCAGCATGGAGAGCGCAGTGAGAACTGTGACACACAGAAATACTAAAAGGGACTGGGGGAGGGGGAGGTCTTGGCAGAGTGCCACCCTGTCTGCTACATCCAGTAAGGAAGCTTGGTAGCTATAGGGTCTGGAATGCAGGAGGAAAATCTGGGCTAGAGAGTGAAAGCTATTAGTATGTTGCATAAAGACTAGAAAATAAGGTAACAGAGACTGAGTTTAGAGAGGATATTAAGGCAGGAGATACGACAGCCAGGAAAAGAACCAGAAAGTAAATTAACATTTAAGGAGCAGACAGAGAAAAGAGAAGGTCATGAAAGGGAGAAAGGCTGAGGAAAATCAGAAAAGGTGCTATCAGAGAATGCCAGGAAGACAGAGGAATCAGGAACAAGGGAGTGGTGGACAGTGACAAATGCTTTCAAGGTCAAGCAAGGTCACAAGTGAAATGCGTTCAACGGAGAGGATGGGGAAGCTGGCATAGAGAAAGTCAACCCCTCAGCCAGTTGAGAGTTGAATGGGAAATGATAGGAAATGAGGTGGCGACCCAAAGTGCCCAGTGTTCTGTCAGGAACCTTGTCATTGAAGAGAAGGAGAGAGACAGGGCTTTGAGGGAAAGAAAAGTACATCTTTCTCCAATTCTTTGTGTGTAAAAGGGCATGCACTTGGGAGAATTTTCAGCAATAACAGTAAACTTCTTATGGAAAAACAGCCCCATGACAGCTCTGTCCCTGTATGAAGTGCAATATCTGTCAGAACAAACGATTTTGCTAATTGTGTGTCTTCATAGCCCTTGCAGTATGCCCTGGAAAGCCATTATAGCTAATGTTCCAATTCTTTTTACCACAGGACTGGTCTGAGATAATACAATTGTTCAGCACTGTTCATTTTCCTATGTGCTGTCTCATAGCTCAATTGCATGTACTTGCTGACAAAAATAAAAGTGGAAAGCCATCTGAACTAAATCAGTATTTCTCCTAATTCAGTTTCCTTGGAAAGCAGAAAAGATTTTTACAATTTTAAATACATCCCCTATCTTTAAGAAGTTCCCCTGACAAATGGGCTGTCTTTCTACATGGTCACAGAAAACTGATTAATCCCAGATCTCTGCCTGAAAGTTAGCTCACAAGGCAGGTAAACTTCTTCCCCTAAGACCTGCCAGACCAGTGAGATGGACCAGCCCATGGCTCAGGTTTTTCAGAAAGTGACAGCTTAGCCTGGGCTGACAGAGGAAGCCATAAGAGCTTCCTGAAGTGAAGAGAACTGAAGGGTGAAAAAACTAGAATTGTTACATGATCTCAGCACACAGTTTTCCACTCTAAGCCCCCAACTCCCCTTCTTTAAAAAAAATGGGAGGAAAGTGTGTTGGCTTTACCCCTGACAGGAAGTTAGAGTGGGGCAGCAGCACATGTCCACCCTGAAGTCATGCATTCCTGATGACCTACAGGCAAGAAATCACAGTGGTTGAAAGCATGACGGTGGGGCCAGACTGATTTGTCTAGAACCCCTCACTGCCACTTGCTCTATAAGCTCCAGTAAGTTATTTACATATCTCCGCCTTGGTTTCCCATTTTCTAAAATAAGAATGATTATGCCTACCTCACAAGATGGTCATAAGGACTGACTAGGATACTGCCTGGAACATGTTTAGTATAGGGTTAGGCATATCATTATTGTTTGATCAGTGGCAGCTAATAATATTAGTATGGAAACTGGTACTTTACTGATGATACTCATTGAGCATTGTCTAGTCTTGTTGAAAAGTCAGTTTATATTCTCCTTCCTGGATACTCTCTGTTTTCATACACACACACATCCCAATCCATCCCCTGCCCTTCTCTGTGTCCTACAAAGTGATCCCTAAGGACAGCTTCTCCCAAGCTTCCTTGCTGCCTGGCTTCGTTACACCTATTCACCAGTAGAACCTGCAGAACACAACAGCCAACCAGGGAGTGAGAAGAGAACCATGCCAGAGTATTTCTCCCACATCCCTCCCTATCTCAGCAGTCTGACTCTGGCTAGGTCAGGGTCCACTATCAGGCAGCACCCTTCCACAGCCATAACACTCTGGGTTTCACAGTACACACTCTTCACTGCCTCCTTCTGGATTTATTGTAGAAGAGAGAGAAAAAAGTTCTATCAAAATGTGTAGATTTTTTATCACTAAGACCCAAAGCTAATCCTAATTAACACCCAGCTCCACCTTCCTGAGTTCTTAGAGATAGGAAATAGAATGAGCCTTGAAAATCCTGGTCAAGAATCCTGGAGAGAGGATTCCAGGCAAGAAGTTAGAGGTTTAGAAATCTGCATTCACTTCAGCAACAGTGAAACAGGAGGGTTGGAGTTGGCCATTTAGACCCCAATGCCATTTCCCTCCATCCCTTTACACCTGCAGGTGTTTTGGCCCCACTATGTATTGAAGAGGTCAGCAATGAGTCCTCCAGACCAAGGTGGTTTCTTCTACGCCTTCTCTTTCAGTCTCCGTTCCCTGTTAATCTGTCACAAAAATGTTCACAATTTTATTACATACTAGCTAAGACATAAATGCAAACTAGTCTTTGATTCAAATTCATATTAAATGATGAAGGTTAATGGTTGAAAAATTGACACAAAACTGACAATGGTAAAACTGTACATAGTAAAATTAATATTGAATAAAAATAACGGAAGAACCAAATCTTCTTTGCAAAATTTAGAAATTTTGACCTGCAGAAGTAGACAAAACATAACAAAAAAACTAATTGATGAATCAGATCTATCCAATTTAAAATGAAAAGAATTGAATCCAATGCAAGCAACTTCAGTTAAGTAAAACTTCAAGTTTAAAAAAATAAATATGATGCAACTACATTATATGGAAAATTGATTAAAGGATTTACGTTGGTTTTAATGAAGTCCATTTAGAAACAGTTTTCTTAATGACATTCATCAATGTTGTTTAAATTCTGATTAAAATATTTATATTTAAAGTATCCTTTGAACCATAATGGGACAAATTTGAGAGGGTCCAAACATCTTGTATCACCTAAAACAACCCTGAATATACAAGCTCCAGATAGTTCTAGTTGCTACCATATTTCCAAAAACTTTATTCTCCCAAGACACAGTACATTCCCCTTGCTTTAATAGCATGGCTAAATTTTTGTGAAACATTTGGAGGCTCCAAGGATAGGTTTTTCTGTTTCTGGTTGAAGATCTTGTTGAGTTTTGGGGGAGATTTATCAGTATCGCTTCCTACCGCGCCATTACTCTGACGTCATCCGCATGGCTACATTTTTTATAGTACTACACAAAACCCTATAAAATTGCAAACCAGCATCCTGGAGTTTGTAACTCATTTTTTTTTTAATTCAAATTTTCAAAAAATTATTGAGCTGGAAGGGACGTTGAGAGATCATTTGATGTAAACTATTCTGGACAGATGGTGGTCTGTCCTCTCTTGGTCCTCCCTGTAGCACAACAGGATAGAAGAGAAGGAATCATAAGAAATGAACACATTGACAGGAAAAAACAAAAACTGCACATCTGAAATCAGGAAAAATGGGGAAATTCCAAACTGTTATTTATAATTCCACCAATTAACTCTTTTATCTGAGTTTAGATAATCAGTTTATAACTAGCCAACAAATGTTTTCTCAAGAATAGGACATACTATCAAAAGCTATAAAATTAAAAAAAATTGTTATAAAAGATGCATATTCACAAAATTACTTTTATTCATAGTATTAGGTCATAAGAAAAGTCTTAGAGTGGTTTAGGAAGCAAGTACCCTGATTCACTCTTGGTACAGCTATAAATTGTCACTACCTTTGAGGAAGATAAATGGATCATATTTATTAGGATTTAAAATGTGCAGTCTTTGATTCCCAAAGCCCAATTCTGAGAAAAATAAAAGTGCTAGTTCATAGAGATACATGGATAAGTCTGTCTATTGTTCATTGCTTGTAATGGCTGGAGAATGGAAGCAGACTGCATGTTTATCACAGGACAGTAGTTAAGGAAAGTGTGATACATCCATGTGACAGAAAGTGCGCCACCATCCACACAAACCTCAGCTCTATCAACACTGCAATGTAAAGCCATCAACGGTATTTTGTTAGGTATGCAAAAACATGGAAACATATGGTACAATCCCCTTCACACAAACTGACTGAAAAAGCTAAATGTGAAAGACAGTCTTAGTAATTAAGAACACCTGCGTTTGAATGTATGTCTGCAACATACTAGCAGTGTGACTTTTGACAAATTATTTGACCTCTCTGTTTCTCAGTTTCCTAATCTATAAAATGGGGCTAATACTAGTACTCATTTTATAGGGTTATATATATAGCAGGACATATGCCCAGTCCTTAAAAAAATACCTAACATATCCTAAGTGCTACAAGAGTGTTATTTGCTATTATTTTTATTATTATAGTTAATATTTACCATTATATAGGCAAAAATTTCTATAATCTAAAAATTTAGCACAGATTATATGAAAAGAGTAGAATTAGAAGGGGAAGCAAAGACTGAATTGTATATGAATATTTACTGTTATTTGAGCTGTTGTAACAAATATGTGCTGCTTTGGCAATTCAAGAGATTGAAACTTTTTAAAAGAAACAATAGGAATAATTTTTTAGTAAAGTATAGCAGTTAAGTCTGCAGTGTCAGCAAGCCTTTGTATCTCCCATAGATGAATAGTATAGACAGCCAAACTCCTGGGAGTCTTCCATAGCAAAGATGACAGCCATCACTTTTCCCCTCTGTAAGAGCACTGCATCCTAGTTTCACTACCATTACCACTAACAGTATAGCTGTTTTCTTATTGGTTCAGCCACATTAAAATGCATTTTAGTTTCTGTAAGTATGCTAAAGGTTTAATGATTTTCATTAGTACCTCTGTAAAGAGTAGTTGAAAGATAAAAGGCAAATTGTATAATTATAAAAGCATTAGAACCATTTTTTTATCATTTTCTGTTACTTTTTAGTAAGCAAATTTTTATTTTATTAAAACTCTACAGCAAAGCGAGTTCGAAAGCCTAGAGCATTTTGTTAAACTACTCAAAATATTACCGGAAGTATACATGTTACAATTTCACTTTAAGAGACTAGATAAAATGTGCTTTTGCTACTTTCCTGTATTGTTGGCTCATATTGACCTAATAGAAGTAGTTTATTCATTATTCAGGCTACTCTCTTTATTGGGGTTTATTAAGATGCTCAAGATATTATTTGAGCATAATTGGAGGAAAAAGTATATTTACATTTATTATTTTTTACTAAGGCAATTATTGATGGTCTCTAATACATTTGATGTAGTGATAGCCCTGTTGAGAAGTGCATAAATTTAAAAGGAAATAAAACCAACAAAGTCACTACTAATTTCAGGTTTCAAAAATTAGCTTTATATAAGTCAGCAGTGAACTGTTTACTGCTGAAATAAGGAATCAGATAAGCAAAGATTATTGCAGCCTGTGGTAATTGTCATGAAAGACACACTAGGGTGATATGAAGGCAAATAGCCATGGGGTTGGGGTGAGCAGAGGAGTGTGCAGTGATGACTGCCAAGAGGCCTCTCAGAAGAAATGACCTCTGAGCTGAAACCTCAAGGCCACCTACAATGGCGAGGCATTGTAAAAGTCATGGTAGCTCAGTTGGCTAGAGCATCATCCCAATATGCCAAGGTTGTGGCTTTGATTTTTAGTCAGCACCCATACAAGAATCAACCAATAAATGCATAAATAAGTGGAACAGCAAAGTGATTTCTCTCTCTCTCTAAAATCAATAAGTAAAAATTTTAAAAGTAAAAGCAAGGGTGAGGTGATCTCTGAAATTAAGTGCTTAGGGTTAGTTACTACTGATCATTAACTCTTTCTTCTATAAAGTGATCAATTTAAGAGTTTAATCTCAGATTTTACTAAAGAAGTCTTCTTTACTAAAGAAGTACTTAGAAAATTGTTTTTAATACATACTTGGTGTCAGTCACTATAGTCACATGCAAACTACTAAAAAAATGTCAGAAAAAAACACTAGTGCAGATGCCAGAGACCTCTGAGCTAGAGAGTTGTAAACTTCAGTACAAAGCAGGCCACCTTCACTTCCTGGCACCACACTCTCATGCCGTCGTAGCCCTACTCACCCACTCTTCTGCTGGCCTGGTCACTTTTCCCACTCTCTCAGATTCGGCCCTCACTTTCCATTTGACATTTAGACCCTCTGAACTTTCTAAGTCACCTAAAACCTCAGTTTCCTTACCCATAAAATTAGGAGGTTGGTCCAGATTATCTCTAATGTCATTCAATTCTAATGGTCTGTAGTCTACATTACTATCTACAAGCTCCAACTGGGATGATCAGTCAGGTCTCCACCTCCCTTCTCTCAGAGTACATGGGCCTGTGTGGGTCTGTGTGCCAGTAATCTGAGGACAGGGGTCTGTGTGAAGGAGGTGGGGAGACGAAAGCAGGTGGGAGAAGGGACTGAGGGCATGTGAGTTCCAGAGAGTTAAGAAGAGGAAGTAGGCCCATGTGGAGTTGGGCTGGGGGTATGTTGGAGTTATAGGACACTTCCATTTCAATTACTACCTCCTCAAAAACTAAAGCTGCTTTACAACATGGCCCATGACTTTAAGTAACAAAGTTCCTCATAAAGCATGCAGATACAGTCTGTACACATTGAAAGTGACATGTTGAGCTGTTACCAACCAGTGACAGTGAGCAGCGCTGACCAGAAATAGTAGGCCCAGCTATTACCACCCCCATTTATGTCACCTCAGTGCCTTCTGCCCACAAACTGATCCCTTTCATAAAACAGGAAGGCTGGTCTGCCAGTCACTTGGAGTCACTGTTCAGGGCAGTGCAATATAGGAGGATAGACTCTGGGTTTGAATCTTGTCACTCCCAGTTATTTACTGTGTGACCTTGAGCAAGTTACCTCTATTTTCTGAACCTCAGCTTCCTTATCACTAAGGTGAGAACTACTTCATAGGTTTTATGAAAATTGAATAGAAAACATTTGGCATAAAACTATTTTTATTAGCTCATTCACATCTCGAATATAAGGTATTATCTCCATTTCACAGTTGTAGAGATTGAAATGCAGAGACATTTGGAAACTGCCCAGTCACATGACCTCAGAGCATCAGGGACAGGGTTCCAAGCCAGGTATTCTGCTTGCAGTTTCCAGAGCTGCCTCCTCCACACAGCCTGTGGCAATGTGTTCCCTGTGTTCATTTCTGGGGACCTTTGATTCACTGTGCCCACAGTGCGTGAGTGCAGAGCACCCGGCCAATCTTGAATGTACACCAAATAAATGGCTAGAAACATCCTGGGTTTCCCTTATATTTCCACATGTGCTATAACAAGACTGCACATGTTCAAAGGGCCAGAAACCTTACATCAACTATTTTGGCTAAAATAAACTTATGGAGAGATTAAGTGTTACCAAGAAGGGGATGCAAATGATCATCCTCAGAGATGCTGCTAATAAACAGTGTGAGACACAGATCAGTGACCTCCACAATGACCCCCTGCTCCCTCTGAAGGCCCAGGTCAGCTGTTGAAGTGCATTGACAGCTCTCCCTGGACTCATGCATAGCAGTCATGTGGCATTCGTTGACTTTAGCCTTTCTATAATTAGTACACAGATGATATTAGATGACAATAATGTACTGTACATCATGCTTCTTTTATAGGCTTATAGTTCAGGCTGTTAGTCACATTCTGTGTGACCAAAGCCAAATCTGTTACAGAGGTAAAACTGAACAATAAATCCATGTTAGGTGGAGAGAATAATTTAAGTGATAATAAAAGGCAACTAATTTAAATTTCCATTTTATTGGCAGAAATTTCCTGCTGCCTGAATGTCGTTTAACTCTTCAGGTAAGAGTGCTGAGGGTCTTCAGCCTTCTAGTCATAAGTGCAACAGTGGGGAGTACACAGATGTGAGTCTCCTAGAGACAAGCTAATTGTGAGATCTGACTTTAAATTAGTAAGTGCCGTCAATTGGGGAGAGGCAACTGAAAGGGTTTTAGGGTCCCTGGAATGGACATTATACAGATGCAGTTACTATGGTGATAGAATTTTTCTCCAGGAGACAAAGCTGGAACCCGGGATAAACACGTGAAATCAGGATGTCATTGTCTGTGTAAAGCCCTTCACCCTGACCTACAGCTGTGAAGCTTCCAGGGCCTCATGAAATCATGGCCATTTGGCTTACGGACTAGTACCACTGAGGTCTGGAGATGCTGCAGGAGTGGTGCCCGGCTCACTTCCTCACACAGTTACTTACTTGCCCAGAAAGAGCAGCAGATTGCCCATCAATGTGAGGAGTAGGTGAACAGGAGCACTGATATCATAACGGGAGGTGTGTGAATTGTTTCATAAAACTCTGCAGTTTCTAATACTGACGTGCTTTCTAATTCAGAGAAGAAAACATGGCATCTGGGTTTTTTGTAGTATCCCTTGTATGACTCTGATATCCAAGTGATGACATCATGGACTCATTTCCAAATCAGAGGCTGAGGAGCAAGTTTATATTCTCAAGTCAGTGAAAAAGGTAAAAAATGGCAGACATTACACATAACTGTTGAACATTTTGAAAATTACAAATCAAGTACAGTACACCCAGTTTTATATATTCTGTTCAGATTTTCCTAATAATATTAAAGTTTGAGAGTGCCTGAATTAGACTCAAGGGAAGAATGATGTCCTGTCTTCACTTGCTTCTAGGACTCTATTTCTAATAGTCCCCCTGACTCCTTCTCATTTCTCCAATCTTTGTAAGATGGACTGCCCCAGTCAAGTCCTGGAGCCCCTGTTCTTGGCTGTCCACAATCACTCCCTGGGAGATAGAATCCAGTCCAATGGCTCTAAACCAGGGGTCGGGAACCTACGGCTCATGAGCCAGATGTGACTCTTTTGATGGCTGCATCTGGCTCGCAGACAAATCTTCAATAAAAAAAATAATAACATTAAAAATATAAAACATTCTCATGTATTACAATCCATTCATTTCCTACCGCTCATATTCATGGTTGCGGGTGGCTGGAGCCAATCACAGCTGTCCTCCAGGACAACACCAAATTTTTATTGGATAATGCGTAACATACATGGGTCATTGTATGGCTCTCATGGAATGACATTTTAAAATATGTGGCGTTCATGGCTCTCTCAGCCAAAAAGTTTCCCAACCCCTGCTCTAAACCCTTCCATGGACTGACTACTTTCAATCAGGCACCTTGAGCCTCCCAGACATTCCCCAAAATCCAGATTATCATATCCAGATACTTACTCAACAGCTCCATGTGGATATTTATCTGGCATGTCAAGAAAGCCCAGCCCTGAATTTCTAATCTTCCCCTTACACACTTGTTCTTCTTATCAACTTTTCCACCTCACTAAACAATTCCAAATGGTGTGAGCTAACTACTTTGTTCCTAGCTGGCATCTCCTGCTACCTCGATCCTTTGGGCTCAGTTTAAGATTCCATACTGTGCAATGATCAAGCTGATTAGAGTAAAAAGGCCGATGGAGACAAAGCCTATGCCTGCCCTGCTCTCTGATGTGTGCCTGTGCAAGGCTTGGCCCAGAATGAGCAGGTAAGAAGCTCACAAGAGAAACAAAATTGCTAGTGAATGAGTAGAAAGGTCATTGGGAGGAGACTGCATGGACATATCCAAATGGTGACTGTAACAAGTGCATGAGATATTTACTCACATGGCACTTCCCCAAACTCTGTCAAACCATGCAGCTTCATTTCAAAGTGCCACCGTGTGCTGAACAGGCTAGTTCACAACAGCCCCTGACAGGTGCATTTTCAGTGCCTACCTATTGAACATTCAGTGCTTTCAAAATGGTATTAAGATGACTGGAAATAGCAAACTAAAAATATGAATACAATATCTTTGTTAATGAATCCTAATGCCTTTTTGTGGTGCTTCACAATTTTAAAAAAATCGGAGAAGGCTAGATGAGGGAATGTCATGACATTAATGATTTCAAATGTGTGCTGAAATTGGCAGAATAGAAAGCAACATGAATAATTTAAATAAGACACAAATTTCTTTGCAAAGGTTAAAGCATGAAAAATGAGGGAAGGGGTTCTGGAAAGACAAAATTATGTAGTGTGTTGTCCAACAATTTTCTTGCATTCAGAGGGTTAACGCAGGTTTAGGTGACAAGGACACCATCTGGTCATTTTGCGGGGATTATATTGATATCTTTTGACACCACGTTTTGTTCCCTCAGACTCTGGCAGCTGCTGGGGAGAGTTAAGACTAAATGTCTGCCACACAGTGAATTAAAGTCTATTTTTGAAGTCCAATCTCCAGACCCTGAAGGATGGCCACAGAGAGGAAAGGAAGCAGGAAGCAGTGCTGGGGCAGTTGGTCTGCTGTGTGCTCCTAATCTCCACTGCACAAGCCCCAATGGGAACTGGGAAGGAACATCCTGAGGGCAGGGAATCTCACAGGACAGTTGATGACTGTGAAGAGGGCAGGAGTAAAAGCCAACATAGCTATCCTTTTTATTTAATATGTACGTTTTCTCCATTGTCTCTTTTCCTTAAACTACCTTTGAAAATATATATAGCCATAGTGTGCTGAAGAAAAGCAGTCTATTTCAGCTGTGCATAGTCATGACTATGTACAAGATTAAACTTCTATTAGATCTCTATAATATATATTGCATATACATGACAAATATACATAGATACACATCACATATACACATATGTAATGAATATATTTTAACAGTGCAGGAAATACATGTTTTAAAAAAAACTACTGTGAATTTGCTCAAGGCTCAGATTAATAAAGGATGAGGATTTAAGTGATTAGGGCAAGACCAAACTTCAAGAAGACCATGAATTTAAAGTTTTCTTTTAAAGGTTCAGTAGAGAAGATGGATCAATAGGCACTTGAGTCAGTTATCTGCTGCAGGTTGTCTTTTAGAAGCTGTCTCAAAGGGACTGAAACAAAGGGAAAAGCAGAAAAATCAGCCCACAAGATCAGGCAGCAGTCTGCAACTGGAGCAAGGGCAACCCATCCAGCCATCCAGCCATCCATCCATCCATCCATCCACACATTCATTGATATAGAATGTATACTAATGTCAGGCACTGTATGAGGTGCTGTGAATATGAAACACCGACTGCCTCCCTGCACTGAGCTCTCAGCCTGGTGGGTGAGAGAAAGAAGGAAGCAAGAAAGCTCAGGCCCGGCTGCCATTTGCTGAGCTATGATGAGACAGAAGCAGGAGGCTCAAGATATACAGAGAGGAGGCAACCATTACACTTTTAAAAGCCATCTGAGATTTCAGAGTCTCTAGGGTCAGAATGTAATAGTTCCTTTCTGTAAGGACTAAACTATAACAAAGTTGAATTTCCTATTTAATTTTCTTACTGACATCACACAACTTCTATAATCCTTTCTAAGTGTTTTAGAGGCACTTTTATGTAAGTACAGTATCTCTCCACATCTTAAGAACTGACACAAATAAATTTTTTCAAACTCATTCCCAGCTGTGTGTAAATTATATAAATAAATTTTATTAAATATCTTATACATTGTTTAAAGACAGACCACGTGCATAATCAAATAATATTTGCATATTTTAAGCACATACTATGTGCCAAGCAAACCTTGTGTGAACCTTTGTGTTATATTGCAAAAATCTTGTGAAGAAAACTTTGTGATCCTTATTCTATTGTGTGTGTGTGTGGGGGGGGGACAAGACCCTACCAGGGGTGAGGATGATGAAGACACAGAGACCCAACTCCAGGAACCAGGTTCAGTAATGCAGATCCACTTTATTCAGGAAGTAAACTAGCTTATATACATGGGTTCAGCCTATAGGATGTTATACTAGAACAAATGGCCAAAAAAAGGTCAGGAGGCTGCCTGGTTAGCACTGAGTCATTTCCGTATAGCAGGTGAGCTCCCTCTGGTGTGCCGGGGAGGGTTTATCCTTGCTGGAGTGTTCTCATAGCATAGCATCAGCCACAGCTGCCAGGTAAATGCTCTGCACTCTACCTACATCTCCCCCTTCTCTTTTATTTTAAGGCCAGTTGAACTTGCTTGAAGACTGCTTGTTGCTGTTGTAGCTTCTGAATGCTACACATTATGCAATGGAACCCTAGAACTAAAACAACTATAATACTTATTATACTATATGCTAATAGATTAGCTGGATTAAACAATGAGGCAAGCTTCTGTAATGTTTGACTAGTTAGGAAATAGAACGGGAGTCTTAAACAAGGGATTCCTAGGGGTCGGGATGTCATTTCCCTCCCATTGTGTTACAGAGACCTTCCAGGTGCCGTTAAACACAGTTTCATTTTGATTGTAAAAAATGGATGTAGGTCCATGCATGCCCCCTTCCCACAAAGTTCTCAGCATCCAAACACAGAACAGATGGCTTGCCATGGGTTGTGAACTGCATATGGTTGCATTCTGTCTCTCGGCTTCCAATGCCAAACTTCGAGGTTGAGGGTCTGTGCATCTGGGCCAGAGGCAATGTGGCAGTCTCTCCAGGGAATTCCTTCTCGAAGGAGTGTTCTTAGATGTTCTTCATACAGGAACAGGCAAAGAGCCGGCCCTGGGAAGGCAAGATTAGCGGGGCTGGCCCAGCTGTTGAAAGTTAGGGGGAGAAGGACTTGTAGGCCAATTACTGAGCCTTGGTTGGTAGTACCGTTTTCAGCAAAGTTCCCTGTAGTATGATTTTGAAGGAGGACCCACCCCTCTGAGGAGACAATGTTATTATTCAGAGAAAACTTAAGTAGCATTGGATCACAGAGGTTAACCCATACAGTGCCATTCTACTGTTGGCATTCCCGGCCACTATTGCCACAAGAGAGACTAAGGGAGCAGTTACTGGAACATACCGCTGGAAACTGTGGGCTATTAACTTCAACAGGCATAATTATGTCAGGGTGGGGAAAAGCAGCCCAGACGTGGGGGTCGGTCCACGTCTGGGAGTCAACAGTCACTATAGCACACACAAGCAAGAACAGAGCACCAGGGCCTGGGGGCCCATCAGGGGAAATTCTCTGGGCCCAACCTGCCAAAGCCTCCACATCCCCCCAGGTGATGGGGTGTGCATGGGGTGAGGTCTTCTTCTGGAGCGCTGAGGACCTCTTCCCCTCAGGTGTAGTCAGTGTGGAGAAGGCCAGGGCTGTGGCTTTGGATGGGTGAAGACTGAACCATTTAGTGGGTGCCCAAGAAACCCTGTCAAGCAGGCTGGGGGGTTCCTGAGATCCAAATTGGCTGAAAATCACAAGCATAACCTCTCAGTTGTGTTAGAAGAGGGTGTGATCCCCAGCATTGTGCCATGGTTGGGTCCTTCCAGTGTCATTTCAGAGAGAGGAGTGGGGAAGAGCGAGAGTGAGAGATACAGAAAAATAGACAAGACAGACAGACAGAAAGAAAAAAGACACATGGGGGCTTATAGGCTGGCCCATGTGTTCCTGCAGCAGGAACATGTGTTGGAGTTAAAGCTGGTGTAGAAAATGGCATCTTGGAGGCTGGACTTGGGCATTGAGCCCCAGCAGGGAATGCGGAAGTAGTGACTTCTGCTTTTTCCAGTGGCAGAGCTGATGAGGCAGTTAGCAATTCTGTTGGTTAGTTTTGTCAAACTCGAAAGCTAAACTACTTTCCTCCTCAGTGGAGGGTGGCGAATATGAAGGTAGTGGCTCCCCAGAAAGAGAGGCAGCCTGCAATATCTTTGGCACCAGCAGAGACTCCCCAGAAGGAGCACTGGTAAGGCAGGCATGTATCACTAGCAG
The DNA here is from genome assembly GCF_036850765.1 of Saccopteryx bilineata. Lineage (NCBI taxonomy): Eukaryota > Metazoa > Chordata > Mammalia > Chiroptera > Emballonuridae > Saccopteryx > Saccopteryx bilineata. The sequence goes on from NC_089491.1 coordinate 198,759,071, forward strand.
GGCAGGAATGAGGCCTAGAGGGAAGGTTTGTCCTTCATGTACTTCAGCCAAACAGATGCACAGGAAAACTCAGGCCCAAGTATCCGGGTCCCAAAGAGGCGCATTCCGGAGCCAAGGGTTGAAACCTGAGAGGATTTCCCAGTAGTACAAAGATCCTTCTCACTAACTTCAACTCACCTACTATGCAATAGGGTGTGCAGGGCTCGAGCCTGCAGGGCTCGAGAGTGAGGGAGGTTTCCTGTTTCAGAGGGTCACTTGCCCGTCCCTTGGATGTGGTTAAATTCCTGTTCAAGGCACCAGTATGTGGACAAGGGCCACTGGGGGTGAGGACAACAGAGACACAGAGACCCGACTCTGGGGGCCAGGTTTAGTGATGCAGATCCACTGTATTCAGGAAGTAAACTAGCTTATATATATGGGTTCAGCCTATACGATGCTATACTAAGACAAATGGCCAAAAAGGTCAGGAGGCTGCCTGGCTAGCGCTGAGTCACTTCTGTATAGCGGGCAAGCTCCCTCCAGGGCAGTGTTTCTCAACCTTTTTTGTGCCATGCCCCACCTTAACCTTTCTAAAATTTTTATGTCCCCCCCCTGTGTAACATACATAATTTTTAACATTAAAAAATTGATTTGTTCACTTAATAAACATAAATGATAGGTTCTAGGAAGAAATCACTATGAAATTGTTAACAAAACACAGTAAGTAAAATTTCAAAACATATAATGAAAAACAGAAATTTAAATTCCAAATAATTTTAATACAGATTTTTCTATATCAATTTATTATTTTAATTTAGTGTGGTCCTTGCGCTTGATACTTGCTGCACAGAGATTTTATATTAGATTCCTATTTGGTTAGCTTTAGTCTCAAGTCTCCACATTGTGTTATATCAGCCGACTTCATTTTTTTTTTATCAGTAAATCATTTACAGCACTAGATCCACATTCAGCTAAAAATAAAGGTGGAAACGGTAGCAATAGTTTTCTTGCACATTTGGTTGAATTTGGGTATTTGATTTCTGTTTCCTCACAAAGCCATGCCATCGCTCCTTTGATATTAAATAAAGCTTTAACTGACTCATCATTTTGCAATTCTGCGAGTTCTTCTTGATACTGCATATTTGATATATCAGACAAATCCACTAACATTGGCTGCATCATCCATGTTGGGAAATCAATTTGTTTTAAATCAGAAAATCTTTCTTTTAAATCAGCCGATAGAATATTCAAATGATTGACAATAACTAGTAAAGCGGTATCAGTTACTTCACATTTTTGGAGCCAATGAAACTGTTAAAAAGTTTTTGTTGTTAATATGTTTCTGACATAACTCAATATTGGTAATGAAACCAAATATCTTTGCTTTTGCATTGACAAGAGTTTTACTTGTTCCTTGAAGTTGCTTATTTAATATATTTAGTTTTTCAAAGATATTGGCTAAATAACTCACAAATGCTTTACCATCTATTGTTAACAGATACTTCATTTCAGGTTTGTCGCTTAAAAAATCACTAAGAGTATCAAACAGCTCCATAAATCTTTTCCAACAGTTTCCTTTAGATAGCCATCTTACTTCAGTATGAAGTAAAAGTCTCACATGGTCTTCATTTTGTTCTTCACAAAATAGCTTGAAAAGACGCTCACATTTGGCACTAGCTTTAATAGCATCAACACACTTTATTACTGTATATAATACTTCATTCAGAACAGGCGAGATGTTTTTAGCTACCAAGTTTTCCCTATGAATAACACAATGCACAAGAATCATTTCTGGATTCACATCTTTCATCAATTTTAAGCAGCCATTTTTCTTGCCCATCATATTGGGAGCACTATCTGCAGCACAAGATGTTCTATTTTTCATTGGTATATCATTGACATCTAAGTAGTTTTTTAGCTTATTATATATATATATCTTTGGAGGTAGTGGTGCTTTCTAATTTTTTACAGAACAACATTTCTTCAGCAAAATGTCCTTTATCAATATATCTTACGTAAGTTGTCAATACTGCCTCACTGTCTCGCAAAGTTGATTCATCCATTTGCAAGGAGAATTTTCTTGTTTTCAGCTTTTCAATAAGTTGTTTTTCAATATCCTCACTCACTTCGTCTATTCTTCTGCTAACAGTATTGTCACTGAGTGGCATAGCTTTTACATCTTTGTCATCTTTTTCAAGAATCATTTTAAGAAATGCTGATATTAAAATATGTGTTAAAATATATTCAATGTGACATAGAGTAAATGTATACTAAAAATTCATATTTATTTAAATGTATATAACACATTTACTACACTACCACTGCAAATCAAAAGGTATCTATATTTTTTCCACTTGACAAAATGTTCTGGAAAGTTATGCTTCTAAAATTAAAATTGTCAGATGACATCAGAGTGATGGCACAGTAGGAAGTGATACCAATAAATCTCCCCATAAACTCAACAAGATCTTCAACTAGAAACAGAAAAACCTATCCTTGGAGCCTTCAGATGCTTCGCAACACACCAGAAGGTATGGTCGAGCAAAAGATTGGCTAGATATATGGTCAAACCCCGGGGGAAATAGGGAGTAAGAAATGCTCTGCCTTTCTCTCTAACCCAAACAGGACGGCTTTTACTGAGAACTGAGAATACAGAAACTAAGGCGGGCATAGGGAGTGAATAGATCCAGGCCGTGGTACAAACAGTCAAACCAGGCTGTGGCACGGAGATCCAAGCCAAGGGAAAACCTGGGCAATTTAAGCTAACACGCGAGCCAAACCCAGACAAAGAAAGACAAGTGGGGCAGCCATTTCCCCCATCTCCTGGTCGGTGCACATGGATAGTGGGCGAGAAATCCCTACGAACACTTCAGGAGTGGGCGCTGCCCGTGCTAACCCACAGAGATGCAGAGTCAGAGGTCTTTGTGTGGGCCAAAAGTGGAATCTCCGAGGAGCCCCAGCACCCTAAGGGGGCCAGGTACAAGGAGGGAGCTGGAGCCAATTCCAATGCTGGAACTTTTCTGTGCAGGTGGAGGGCTTTCTCGGAGTGAGAGGCATCCAGCCTGATATCCTGGTCAGCGCGCACGGAGAGTGGGCAGGAGATACTTCCAATCACCTCAGGGTTGGGCACTCGTGTTAGCCCACAGAGAGGCAGAGTCAGGAGCCTGTGTACGGGCCAAAAGTGGAATCTCCGAACTGCCCCAGCGCCCTGAAAAAGCCACACACGGGAACAGAGCTAGAGCCAATTCCAACACTGGAACTTTCCCTGCAGGCGGAGGGCTTTTTCAGAGTGAGAGACGGCTGGCCTAATATCCAGGTCGGCGCGCACGAAGAGTGGGCAAGAGATTCCTCCGAACTCCTCAGGGGTGAGCGCCCATGTTTTCCCACAGAGGAGCAGAGTCAGAGGCCTGTGAATGGGCCAGGAGCGGAATCTCCGAACCGCCCCAGCATCCTGAGGGGGCTGCACATGGGGAGAGAGCGAGAGCCAATTCCAACGCTGGAACTTTTCTGTGCGGGCAGGGGTTTCACTCAAAGTGTGACGCGGCTGGTCTGACATCCTGGTCGGTGCACACAGAGAGTGGGCAAGAGATTCCTCCGAACTCCTCAGGGGTGGGCGCCCGTGTTTTCCCACAGAGGGGCAGAGCCAGAGGTCTTTGAGTGGGTGGAAGCCCTGCCTGATTATGCTGGCAGCTCTGACTGCCTGAGCCTTACTCAGAGCCCTGTGCTGAGTGGGAATAGAGTGGGAAGTTGCCAGCTCTTTGAGCATCTTACTATCCAGGCAGAGGCAGCAGCAGCAACCCCATACCTGGATTATCAGGCTTCTAATTGTGGAAGGAAAGACTAGGAGAGAGGCTCCAGGACAGTGCCAACTGGAGTTACATCTGCAGTGTCTTTGTCAGAGATTTTGAGCTACAAGCTGCTGACCTGAAGTCCTCAGATATGTGGATGAATAAGTTCAAGTCACTGAATGAAGATCTGGAAAGACTTGCAGAACAGCAAGCAGAGTTGGCGAGCAAACACAAGTGGGGAGAAATGAAAAAACTTCAACCCGTGGACCAGCTGATTGTCAAAACTTGGAACGTGCTTCCCATCACATACCACACACTGCATCATGTGAGTACTGCTGTACTCACAATGTTTGGCTCTACGTATGCATGTGAGCAGTCTTTCTCACATCTAAAGAACGTTAAGACCAACCTACAATCACGTTTAAAGGATGGACGTCTCAAAGCCTGCATGAGGTTGATAGCTCACAACGTATCAATCAGACTACAAAGCTATCAGCAAAACCATGCAGCACCAGAAGTCGCATTAATGGTAAGAAGTACTTTATTCATCATTGGTTAGCAACAGCAATAACAACGTTATTAAAAAGAATTCAGACACTTATTGTACTTTAAAAGTGTTGGTCTTGGGCTCCAAGATGGCAACAGAGTAGGAGGACGCACAGACGCCCAGCTCTCAACACCAAACTGGAATACAAATCAATTTAGGAAAAATCAGCATGAAAAACCAACAATGAACTGCAAGAACAGCTCTCAAAAACCAAGGAGCAAAGAGGAAGCCACAATAATCCTGGTAAGGAGTGCCTGAATTTCCTCTGCTTACAGGAACGGAAGGGGGGGGTGAGGCTGAGAGCCCAGAGAGGATTTCACAGAGGAAAAAGAGCAGAAACTACTGCTCACAGCCACTTACCTGGCAACCAGGGAGCAAGGTGGGTTGAAAAGACCAGCTTATCTCCCAAGTGGAAAGGACAGGGAGAGGGACAGACTGTGAGGGGCTAAGGTATGTAAGAAATGAAATTAAAAAGCTGACTCATTCGTGCTGGAGGCGGCCATAGCTGGGGGAGGGACTGAACCTTTCAAAAACAGAGCTGAAGTGCTTCTGGATCAGAGATCTCCGGACATCTATCCAGTTCCAATCAGCACAACAAGAAACAGCTGAAAACAAGAAGTGGGGAGGATGGGAAGTAACTCAGGTTTCCATGGAGATCTGAGATACACCTCCCCCTACTGAAGCTGAGAAAACACCCTGCCCCCAGTGAGATTAGTTGGTGGAAGAGACCTTCAGCGTCTCAGGTTACACCCACAGCATTCCTGGTTACAGTTTCAAGGAAGCCCCCTGCTGAGATAAGTTAACAAGACTATCACCTGTTAAGAAAAGAAACAAATCAAGACTTCAAAGCTGCCCAAATCCAAAAGTAGATTACAAATAATAGCTGATACCAACCCAAGAAGATCTAGAAATAACACAACTGAAAATTGGAGGCAGACAACACCAAGCCTAGACTCAACCAACTCTACAAATAAAACACCATGATGAGAAGACAAAGGAGTGCAACCCAAATCAAACCACAAGAGACACCTTTGAGAGATGAGCTGAGTGAAATGGAAATAATCAAACTTCCAGATGCGGAGTTCAAAATAATGATTGTAAGGATGCTTAGGGATCTTAGAACAACAATGGAGGGGCAGTTTGAAAACCTAAATAAAGAAATAGCAACTATAAAAAAGAACCAGTTGGAGATGATAAATACAATATCAGAAATACAGACCACAATGGAAGGAATTAAAAACAGGATAGATAGAGCAGAGGATCGAATCAGCGAGTTAGAGGACAACTGGAATAAAGGCATGAAAGCAGAGAAGAAAAGAGAAAAGAGACTCAAAAAGTCAGAGGAAACTCTTAGAGAGCTCTGTGACAACATGAAGAGAAATAACATCCGCATCATAGGGGTTCCTGAAGAAGAAGAAGAAAAAGAACAAGGGAAAGAGACTTTGTTCAATCATATCATAGCTGAAAACTTCCCTAAATTAATGCAAAAGAAACTCTCACAAATTAAAGAAGCACAGAGGACTCCATTAAAGAGAAACCCAAAGAAACCTACACCAAGACACATCATAATTAAAATACCAAAGCTAAGCAATAAAGAGAAAATATTAAAAGCTGCAAGAGAAAAAAAAAGTTATCACCTACAAAGGAGCCCCCAAAGGATGACATCCGACTTCTCAACAGAAACACTTGAGGCCATAAGGGAATGACAAGAAATATTCAAAGTAATGCAGAACAAGAACCTACAACCAAGACTACTTTATCCAGCAGGGCTATCCTTTAAAATTGAAGGAGAAATAAAAAGCTTCCCAGACAAAAAACAACTCAAGGAATTCATTACAACCAAACCAATGCCGCAGGAAATGTTAAGGGGCCTGTTGTAAACAGATCAAAGTGGGAAAAGAACATAGCAAAAAAAGGAATACACCTTTAAATAAGAAAATGGCAATAAACAACTACATATCAATAATAACCTTAAATGTAAATGGATTAAATGATCCAATCAAAAGACATAGTCTAGCTGCGTGGATAAGAAAACAGGACCCATACATATGTTGTCTACAAGAGAAACACCTTAGAACAAAAGACACACATAGATTGAAGGTAAAAGGATGGAAAAAAAATATTTCATGCAAAAGGAAATGAAAAAAAAGCTGGGGTAGCAATACTTATATCAGATAAATTGGACTTCAAAACAAAGGATATAGTAAGAGATAAAGAAGGCCACTACATAATGATAAAGGGAGAAATCCAACAGGAAGATATAACTATTATAAATATCTATGCACCTAATATAGGAGCACCCAAATATATAAAACAGACTATGATGGATTTAAAGGGCGAGATCAACAGCAATACTATAAAAGTAGGGGATTTCAATACCCCACTAACATCACTAGATAGATCCTCAAGAAAGAAAATTAACAAAGAAACAGCAGACTTATTGGAAACACTAGATCAACTCGATTTAATAGATATCTTCAGAACCTTTCACCCTAAAGCAGCAGAATATACATTCTTTTCAAGTGCTCATGGTACATTCTCTAGAATAGATCACATATTAGGGCACAAAAGTGCTCTCAACAAATTTAAGAAGACTGAAATCGTATCAAGCACTTTCTCTGATCACAACGGCATGAAACTAGAAATGAATCACAGCAGAAAAGCTCAAAAATTCTCAAACACATGGAAACTAAATAGCAGGGTGTTAAATAATGAATGGATTAAGAATGAGATCAAAGAAGAAATAAAGAAATTCCTAGAAACGAATGACAATGAGCATACAACAACTCAAAATTTATGGGACACAGCAAAAGCAGTGCTGAGAGGGAAGTTCATAGCACTACATGCACACTTTCAGAAGCTAGAAAAAGCTTAAATAAACAAATTAACCCTGCATCTAAAAGAATTAGAAAAAGAACAGCAAGTAAAGCCCAAATGTAGTAGAAGGAAAAAAATAGTAAAGATCAGAGCAGAAATAAATGACATAGAGGCTAAAGAAACAATACAGAGGATTAATGAAACTAGGAGCTGGTTCTTTGAAAAGGTAAACAAGATTGATGAACCGTTAAGTAGACTCACCAAGAAAAAGAGAGTACTCAAATAAATAAAATTAGAAATGAGAGAGGAGAAATAACAACTGACACAACAGAAATACAAAATATTGTAAGAAAATACTATGAAGAACTGTATGCCAAGAGATGACGTCAGAGTAATGGCGGGGTAGGAAGCGATACCGATAAATCTCCCCCCAAAACTCAACAAGATCTTCAACCAGAAACAGAAAAAGCTATACTTGGAGCCTCCAGATGCTTTGCAATACACCCGAAGGTATGGTCGAGTGAAAAATTGGCTAAATATATAACCAAACCCCGAAGGAATTTGGGAGTAAGAAATGCTCCGCCTTCCTCACTAACCTAAACAGGGTGGCTTTCTCTGGTAACTGGGAATAAAGAAACTCAGGCGGGCAAAGGGGGTGAATAGATCCAGGCCATGGCACAAACGGCCGAACCAGGCTGTGGCATGGAGATCCAAGCCGAGGAAAAACTGATCCTGTGGCAACCCGGGCAATACAAGCTAACACTCGCGCCAAACCCAAACAAAGAAAGACAAGCAGGGCAGCCATTTTACCCGATCTCCAGGTCGGTGCGGTTAGTGGCGAGAGATTTCTTCCTAAGCCCCGGGAGTGGGTGCTCGAGTTACCCCACAGAGAGGCAGAGTCAGAGGCCTTTCTGTGGGTCGAAAGCAGAATCTCTGTGCAGCCCCAGCGCCCTGGGAAAGCCGCGCACGGGAGGAAGTGAGAACTAATTCCAAAGGTGGAAAATTTTTCGTGCTGGTGGGGGTTTCACTCAGAAGAAAACACGGCTGGCCTCATATCCTGGTCTGCGCGAGCAGATAGGGAGTGACAGATTCCTCCGAGTGCCTTGGCAGTGCGTGCCCATGTTATTGCACAGAGGGGCAGAGTCAGGGGCCTTTGTGTGGGCCAAAGCGGAATCTCGGGCCACCCCAGCACCTTGCAAAAGCCGCGCACGGGGATGGAGCGAGAGCCAATTCCAACGCTGCAACTTTTCCAGGCGGTTGGGGGTTTCACTCAGAGTGTGAGACTGCTGGCCGGATATCCTGGTCTGCGCATGCAGAAAGTGAGCGAGAGTTTCCTCCAAGCACCCCAAAAGTGGGCGCCCGCCTGTGTTACCGGACAGAGTGGCAGAGCCAGAGGTCTCTGAGTGGGCAGAAAGCCCGCCTGATTATGCTAGCAACTCTGACTGACTGAGCCATACCCAGAGCCCTGTGCTGAGTGGAAATAGAGTGGGGAGTTGCCAGCTCTTTGAGCCTCTTACTATCCAGGCAGAGGCAGCAGCAACCCCATAGCTGGATTATCAGCTACTAATTGAGGAAGGAAAGACTAGGAGAAAGGCTCCAGAAACACAGACTCTCTCACTGTCGGAGCCTATAAATGCTAATCAGCCTCGACTGCCAACGAGACTAAAGCACAATACATGACATCGCCATAGAGACTTATCAACTGCAAACCTCTACCTGAGCATGCCAAAGGGGCAGAACCTGGGGTACAGAGTCACCGACCAGGAAGAGGGAGAGAAAAGAAAAAGCAAGAAGATAACCTCTCAAAATCAAGAATAATCTGCAGACTTTATAACCTATCCCATTTTATTATATTTGTTCGTTTGTTTCTCTTCTCTTCATTCTTGATACTTTTTTCCTCCTCCAATTTGGCCGATTAACTCTCTGCCGGTCTTACTCCCTCCTATCCTTGAACTACAATACCCATAAGTGTTAAATCTCCCATTATCTTTTCTCTCCTCTTCCTTTCTCTCTATGAAGGTTGCACTCCAAAACCCTTAACTCTCTCTCTCTCTCTCTCTCCTTTCTTTTTTCTTCTTTTTGTGGTTCCCTCTTTTTTTCTCTCTCTCTCTTTCTTTTCTCCCTCTATATTAGTTTCTTCCTTTCTCCTTTACATCTCCTCTCATTCAAACCTCAATAACAAACAAATTATCTTATCTGGGACTCAAACTTATGTTTGTGGCATCTTTGGGGGTTTTTACTTCACTTTTTTAACTCACTAGCAGTACTCCCATCCCAGGTTCTCCATTTAATCTAATTCTTGTTCCACTAAATACAATAATAATTTTTTAATTTGTCCCCCCATTTTTCTGTTTTCCTCTTATTCCTCTCATCATAACTCTTAGACAACCAACACCTAAAAGAAAATAATTTTATTCTTGACCCAAATTTTTTCCTTATTTGCTTTTTGTGGGTCCATACCTCCTTTTTTTTCTTTTTTTTCTTTTTTTTTTTTTTTGCCCCTTTATTACTTTTCCTCAATTCAGGCCCTCCATCACAGGCAGTTTCTTATAATTCACAGTTCACCACATGATTTTCTCAAGAAAGAGGGGAAAGGAGAGGAGAGGAAAAAAAGAGGGGGGGAATAATTTCCTTTTTTAAAAATTTTTATTTTATTTTAGTTTTCTTTATTTCATTATTAATATTTATTTAAAAAAACAACTCATCGATTTTTTATTTTTTTATTTTTTTAACTTTTTATGCTTTATGAAATCTCATTAATACTATCAACAAAACCACCCTCAGATGCCATTAAGGAAGAGAAAATCGAATATCATGGATACAAAAGAAAGAGAGGTAACACAGCTAGATGACGATAATTCTATGGAGAAAAAATTTAATATATTGGAAACCTTGGAGCTAAATGACAGAGAATTCAAGATAGAAATCCTAAAAATCCTCCGAGATATACAAGAAAACACAGAAAGGCAATGTAGGGAGCTCAGAAAACAACTCAATGAACACAAAGAATATATGTCCAAGGAAATTGAAACTATGAAAACAAATCAAACAGAGATGAAAAACTCAATTCATGAGCTGAAAAACGAAGTAACAAGCTTAGCTTATAGAACAGGTCAGATAGAAGAGAGGATTAGTGAAATAGAAGACAAGCAACTTGAGGCACAACAGAGAGAGGAAGAAAGAGACTCAAAAATTTTAAAAACTGAGATAGCCCTACAAGAATTATCTGACTCCATCAAAAAGAATAACATAAGAATAATAGGTATATCAGAGGGAGAAGAGAGAGAAAATGGAATGGAGAACATACTCAAACAAATATTAGATGAGAACTTCCCAAGCCTGTGGAAAGAACTAAAGCCTCAAGTTCAAGAAGCAAACAGAACTCCGAGTTTACTTAACCCCAACAAACCAACTCCAAGGCATATCATAATGAAATTGACACAAACCAACAGCAAAGAAAAAATTCTCAAGGCAGCCAAGGAAAAGAAGAATACAATTTATAAAGGAAGGCCCATTAGATTATCATCAGATTTCTCAGCAGAAACTCTAAAAGCTAGAAGAGAGTGGACCCCAATATTTAAAGTCCTGAAAGAGAGGAACTTTCAGCCATGAGTACTATACCCATTAAAGCTATCCTTCAAATACGAAGGAGAAATAAAAACATTCACAAATTCAGAAAAGATGAGGGAATTTATCATCAGAAAACCCCCACTCCAGAAATTACTAAAGGGGGTTCTCCAATCAGATACAAAGAACAAAAAAAAAAAAAAAACAGCCACAAGTAAAAGCTCCAAGGATAACACAATAAAACAAAATTTAAACTGTGACAACAAAAAAAAGCAGGGGGAGAAGATGGAGTTTAACAGTAGCAAAGGACGATGGAGAGCAAAAGTACTCACAAAATAGTTCGCTACAATGAACAGGGTAGGGACCCTTTTCATTACTCAAAGGCAACCACTATTGAAAAAACCACCACAGAAGCACATGAGATAAAAAAGATAGCAACAGAGGAAAGATGTATGCAATACAACCAAATAAAAACAAAAGATAGGAAAACGAAGGAGAAGGATCAAACAAGACACAAAACTAACAGAAAGCGAGATATAAAATGGCAATAGGGAACTCACAAGTGTCAATAATTACACTAAATGTAAACGGATTAAACTCACCAATAAAGAGGCACAGAGTAGCAGAATGGATTAAAAAAGAAAATCCAACTGTATGCTGCCTACAGGAAACTCATCTAAGTAACAAGGATAAAAACAAATTCAAAGTGAAAGGCTGGAAAACAATACTCCAAGCAAATAACATCCAAAAAAAAGCAGGTGTAGCAATACTCATATCGGATAATGCTGACTACAAGACAGGAAAAGTACTCAGAGACAGAAATGGACATTTCATAATGGCTAAGAGGACACTGAATCAAAAAGACATAACAATTCTTAATATATATGCACCAAACCAAAAAGCACCAATATATATAAGACAACTACTTATTGATCTTAAAACAAAAACTGACAAAAATACAATCATACTTGGAGACCTCAATACACCGTTGACGGCTCTAGATCGGTCATCCAAACAGAGAATCAACAAAGATATAGTGGCCTTAAACAAAACACTAGAGCACCTGGATATGATAGACATCTACAGAACATTTCATCCCAAAGTGACTGAGTATACATTTTTCTGCAGTGTACATGGATCATTCTCAAGAATTGACCATATGTTGGGCCACAAAAACAACATCAGCAAATTCAGAAAAATTGAAGTTGTACCAAGCATATTTTCTGATCATAAAGCCTTGAAACTAGAATTCAACTGCAAAAAAGAGGGGAAAAATTCCACAAAAATGTGAAAACTAAACAACATACTTTTAAAAAATGAATGGGTCAAAGAAGAAATAAGTGCAGAGATCAAAAGATATATACAGACTAATGAAAATGACAATACGACATATCAGAATCTATGGGATGCAGCAAAAGCAGTGATAAGAGGGAAGTTCATATCACTTCAGGCATATATGAAAAAACAAGAGATAGCCCAAGTGAACCACTTAAATTCCCACCTTAAGGAACTAGAAAAAGAAGAACAAAGACATCGCAAAACCAGCCGAAGAACGGAGATAATAAAAATCAGAGCAGAAATAAATGAATTAGAGAACAGAAAAACTATAGAAAAAATTAATAGAACAAGGAGCTGGTTCTTCGAAAAGATCAACAAAATTGACAAACCCTTGGCAAGACTTACCAAAAAAAAAAGAGAAAGAACTCATATAAACAAAATCCAAAATGAAAGAGGAGAAATCACCACGGAGACCGTAGATATACAAAGAATTATTGTAGAATACTATGAAAAACTTTATGCCACTAAATTCAACAACCTAGAAGAAATGGATAAATTCCTAGAACAATACAACCTTCCTAGACTGAGTCAAGAAGAAGCAGAAAGCATAAACAGACGTATTAGTAGAGAAGAAATAGAAAAAAACATTAAAAACCTCCCCAAAAATAAAATTCCAGGCCCTGACAGCTATACCAGCAAATTTTATCAAACATTCAAAGAAGACTTGGTTCCTATTCTATTCAAAGTCTTCCAAAAAATTGAAGAAGAAGCAATACTTCCAAACACATTTTATGAGGCCAACATAACCCTCATACCAAAACCAGGCAAGGATGGCACAAAAAAAGAAAACTACAGACCAATATCTCTAATAAATACAGATGCTAAAATACTAAACAAAATACTAGCAAATCAAATACAACAACATATTAAAAAAATAATACATCATGATCAAGTGGGATTCATCCCAGAATCTCAAGGATGGTTCAACATACGTAAAACGGTTAATGTAATACACCATATCAACAAAACAAAGAACAAAAACCACATGATCTTATCAATAGACGCAGAAAAGGCTTTTGATAAAATACAACACAATTTTATGTTTAAGACTCTCAACAAAATGGGTATAGAAGGAAAATATCTCAACATGATAAAGGCCATATATGATAAACCATCAGCTAACATTATATTAAATGGCACTAAACTGAAGGCTTTCCCCCTTAAATCAGGAACAAGACAGGGTTGTCCACTCTCTCCACTCTTATTTAATGTGGTACTAGAGGTTCTAGCCAGAGCAATCAGACAAGACAAAGAAATAAAAGGCATCCATATCGGAAAAGAAGAAGTAAAGGTATCACTTTTTGCAGATGATATGATCCTATACATCAAAAACCCCAAAGAATCCACAAAAAGACTACTAGAAACAATAAACCAATAAAGGAAGGTCGCAGGATACAAAATTAACATACAGAAGTCAATAGCCTTTCTATATGCCAACAATGAAACAACTGAGAAGGAACTCAAAAGAATAATCCCCTTCACGATTGCAACAAAAAAAATAAAATACTTAGGAATAAACATAACAAAGAATGTAAAGGACTTATATAATGAAAACTATAAACCATTGTTAAGGGAAATTGAAAAAGATATAATGAGATGGAAGAATATACCTTGTTCTTGGCTAGGAAGAATAAATATAATCAAGATGGCTATATTACCCAAAGCAATATACAAATTTAATGCAATTCCCATCAAACTTCCAATGACGTTTTTTAAAGAAATAGAGCAAAAAATCATCAGATTTATATGGAACTATAAAAAACCCCGAATAGCCAAAGCAATCCTAAAGAAAAAGAATGAAGCTGGGGGCATTACAATACCTGACTTCAAACTCTATTATAGGGCCACGACAATCAAAACAGCATGGTATTGGCAGAAAAATAGACACTCAGACCAATGGAACAGAATAGAAAGTCCAGAAATAAAACCACATATATATAGTCAAATAATTTTTGATAAAGGGGCCAACAACACACAATGGAGAAAAGAAAGCCTCTTCAATAAATGGTGCTGGGAAAACTGGAAAGCCACATGCAAAAGAATGAAACTGGACTACAGTCTCTCCCCCTGTACAAAAATTAACTCAAAATGGATCAAAGATCTAAACATAAGACCTGAAACAATTAAGTACATAGAAGAAGACATAGGTACTCAACTCATGGACCTGGGTTTTAAAGAGCATTTTATGAAATTGACTCCCCAGGCAAGAGAAGTGAAGGCAAAAATTTATGAATGGGACTACATCAGACTAAGAAGTTTTTACTCAGCAAGAGAAACTGAGAACAAAATAAACAGAAAGCCAACTAAATGGGAAATGATATTTTCAAACAACAGCTCAGATAAGGGCCTAATATCCAAAATTTACAAAGAACTCATAAAACTCAACAACAAACAAACAAACAATCCAATAAAAAAATGAGAAGAGGATATGAACAGACACTTCTCCCAGGAAGAAATACAAATGGCCAACAGATATATGAAAAGATGCTCATCTTCTTTAGCTATTAGAGAAATGCAAATCAAAACGGCAATGAGATACCACCTCACACCTGTTCGATTAGCTATTATTAGCAAGACAGGTAATAGCAAATGTTGGAGAGGCTGTGGAGAAAAAGGAACCCTCATACACTGTTGGTAGGAATGTAAAGTAGTACAACCATTATGGAAGAAAGTATGGTGGTTCCTCAAAAAACTGAAAATAGAACTACCTTATGACCCAGCAGTCCCTTTACTGGGTATATACCCCCAAAACTCAGAAACATTGATACGTAAAGACACATGCAGCCCCATGTTTATTGCAGCATTGTTCACAGTGGCCAGGACATGGAAACAACCAAAAATCCCGTCAATACATGGCTGGATAAAGAAGATGTGGCACATATACACTATGGAATACTACTCAGCCATAAGAAATGATGACATCGGAACATTTACAGCAAAATGGTGGGATCTTGATAACATGATATGAAGCGAAATAAGTAAATCAGAAAAAACCAGGAACTGCATTATTCCATACGTAGGTGGGACATAAAAGTGAAACTAAGAGACATTGATAAGAGTGTGGTGGTTACGGGGGGCAGGGGGGAATGGGAGAGGGAAAGGGGGAGAGGGAGGGCACAAAGAAAACAAGATAGAAGGTGACAGAGGACAATCTGACTTTGGGTGATGGGTATGCAACATAATTGAATGACAAGATAACCTGGATTTGTTATCTTTGAATATATGTATCCTGATTTATTGATGTTACCCCATTAAAAAAATAAAATTATTAAAAAAAAAGAAGAACTGTGTGTCAAAAAACTAGACAACCTAGATGAAATGGACAAATTCCTTGAAACATACAATCTTCAAAAAATCAATCTGGAAGAATCAGAAAACCTAAACAGACCAATTACAACAAATGAGATCAAAACAGTTATCAAAACTCTCCCAACAAAGAAAAGTCTGGGGCCCAATGGCTTCACAACGGAATTCTACCAAATATTCAAAGAAGAACTAACTCCTATCCTTCTCAAACTATTTTTAAAAATTCAAGAGGAAGGAAGACTTCCAAGCTCCTTTTATGAGGCGAGCATAATTCTGATTCCAAAACCAGGCAAAGACAACACAAAGAAAGAAAATTATAGGCCAATATCTCTGATGAATATAGATGCTAAAATCCTCAACAAAATATTAGCAAACTGGATCCAACAATATATGGAAAAAATCATACACCATGATCAAGTGGGATTTATTCTGAGGAGGCAAGGATGGTACAATATTCGTAAATCAATCAATGTGATTCATCACATAAACAAAAAGAAGGAGAAAAACCATATGATAATTTCAATAGATGCAGAAAAAGCATTTGATAAAATCCAGCACCCATTCATGATCAAAACTCTCAGCAAAGTGGGAATACAGGGAACATACCTCAACATGATAAAAGCCATCTATGAGAAACCCACAGCCAACATCATACTCAATGGGCAAAAATTAAAAGCAATACCCTTAAGATCAGGAACAATGCAGGGGTGCCCCCTTTCACCACTCTTATTTAACATAGTCCTGGAATTCCTAGCCACAGCAATCAAACAAAAGAAGAAATAAAAGGCAATCAAGTTGGAAAAGAAGAAGTAAAACTATCATTATTTGCAGATGATATGATATTGTATATAGAAAACCCTAAAGTCTCAGTCAAAAAACTACTGGACCTGATAAATAAATTCAGCAAAGTGGCAGGATATAAAATCAATACTCAGAAATCAGAAGCATTTTTATACACCAACAATAAACAGTCAGAAAGAGCAATTAAGGAAACAATCCCCTTCACAATTACAACCAAAAAAATAAAGTACCTAGGAGTAAACTTAACCAAGGAGACTAAAGACTTATACTCGGAAAATTACAAAGCATTGATAAAAGAAATCAAGGAAGATACAAACAAGTGGAAGCATATACCATGCTCATGGTTACGAAGAATAAACATCATTAAAATGTCTATATTACCCAAAGCAATCTATAAATTCAGTGCAATACCAATTAAAATACCAATGACATACTTCAAAGATATAGAACGCATATTCCAAAAATTTATATGGAACCAAAAGTGAACAAGAATAGCCTCAGCAATCTTAAAAAAGAAGAATAAAGTGGGAAGTATCACACTTCCTAATATCAAGTTATACTACAAGGCCATTGTATTCAAAACAGCCTGGTACTGGCATAAGAACAGGCATATAGATCAATGGAACAGAACAGAGAACCCAGAAATAAACCCACAGTTCTATGGACAACTGATATTTGACAAAGGAGGTAAGGAAATACAATGGAGTAAAGACAGCCTCTTTAACAAATGATGTTGGGAAAATTGGACACCTACCTGCAAAAAAATGAAACTAGATCACCAGCTTACACCACTCACAAAAATAAACTCAAAATGGATAAAAGACTTGAATGTAGGCCGTGAAACCATAAGCATCTTAGAAGAAAACATAGGCAGTAAGCTCTCCGACATCTCTCACAGCAATATATTTGCTGATTTATCTCCACGGGGAAGTGAAATAAAAGACAAGATAAACAAATGGGACTATATCAAACTAAAAAGCTTTTGCACAGCTAAAGACAACAAGAACAGAATAAAAAGACAAACTACACAATGGGAGAACATATTTGACAATACGTCTGATAAGGGGTTAATAACCAAAATTTATAAAGAACTTGTAAAACTCAACACCAGGAAGACAAACAACCCAATCCAAAAATGGGCAAAAGAGATGAATAGTTACTTCTCCAAAGAGGACATACAGATGGCCAATAGGCATATGAAAAAATGCTCAACATCACTAATCATTAGAGAAATGCAAATTAAAACCACAATGAGATATCACCTCACACCAGTCAGAATGGCGCTTATCAACAAAACAACACAGAATAAGTGCTGGCGAGGATGTGGAGAAAAGGGAACCCTCCTGCACTGCTGGTGGGAATGCAGACTGGTGCAGCCACTGTGGAAAACAGTATGGAAATTCCTTAAAAAACTGAAAATCGAACTACCTTTTGACCCAGCTATCCCACTTTTAGGAATATACCCCAAGGACACCATAGAACGGCTCGAAAAGGAGAAATGCACCCGCATGTTTGTGGCAGCATTGTTCACAATAGCGAAGATCTGGAAACAGCCCAAGTGTCCATCAGAGGACGAGTGGATTAAAAAGCTTTGGTACATATATACTATGGAATACTACTCAGCCATAAGAAATGATGACATCGGATCATTTACAATAACATGGATGGACCTTGACAACATTATACGGAGTGAAATAAGTAAATAAGAAAAGAAAGTAAGATGAATGCATACATAGAAGGGACATAAAAATGAGATTCAGAGTCATGAACAAGAATATGATGGCAACAGGGGCAGGGGGTTGAGGGAGTGGGGATGGGGTGAAGAAGGAGAGAGGGGTTAGGGGAGGAGAGGGGCACAAAGAAAACCAGATAGAAGGTGACAGAAGACAATTTAACTTTGGGGGAGGGGTATACAGCACAATCAAATGTCAAAATAATCTAGAGATATTTTCTCTCAACATATGTACCCTGATTTATCAATGTCACTGCATTAAATTTAATAATAAAAATAAAAAAAATATTATTTTTAAAAAAAAAGTGTTGGTCTTACATAAAATGCACACATTTACTTGTATTTAGTGTTAAGCATATTGTATGACTCTCACGGAATTACATTTTAAAATATGTGGCATTCATGGCTCTGTCAGGCAAAAAGGTTCCCGACCCCTGCTTTAGAAGGATCCAGGTGCGAGAGGTGTTTTCCTCAACTATATGAAAAAGAGACTCTTAGGAAGCAGAGGAGACGGTCACATGCTGTGAGAATTTCTCTCACTCAGCTGTCCTCCCAGCCGTTTTTCTTCTAGTCAAAACTCATCTCAGAACTTCCCTTTGAACTTCTTCCTACCTGCACTAGCAACACTAAGTTACATTCATGCACCAAAGATGAGTCAACCTTTTTCCCCTCTCCCCACCTTCAAAAGGCTGCCTCAACTGTGACTGAGGTGAATGTAAGTGAGTGACCTCAAAGACATTAATATAAACTCACACCAAGAAGGACCATCCCTCTGCATTATTAGGTCATGAGGTGCACAAGTCACTAGATACCTAGAATTCTTAGAGATCTGACAGGTCTTTCTGACCAAGAACATCACAATAACAAACACACACACACACACACACACACACACACACACACACACAAAAACATGCCACTCTTAGTTCCCACCTTCCAGCAGATCCCAGGAGGGAAAGTCTCATCGAGAAGCTATTATTGCCTTTCTATCCAAAACTCACATCCCCTGTGACACCACTCTAATGTTGTTTTAGCCAATGATAGAAAGCAGTAGAACTGATGCTAGATCTAGATAAAAGCAACACAGTTCAATGGAAAGTTCAGATTCTGTTATCTAGGTTATTCCATTATGTATCTTTCTTTTCATTAAGTGATTATTTGGGTAAAAGATTAAGTTAACCACAGAAGCAGTTTAGAATGGTAGTACAGCACATAGATTCTAGAAATGGAATGTCTAAGCTCATATCTCAGCTCTGCTATTTATTAGCTGCTTGACCTTGAGTATGTTGCTTAACTTCTGTGTACCTCAATTTTCTCATGTGTAAAATGTGGATAATAACAGTATAATAACAGTACCTATATCACATGTTTTGTGAAGCTTAAATACAGTAGTATATGTGTATGTGTGATGCACACACATACACATGTATAGCACTTAGAACAATGATGACACATTAATTCTATGGGCTGTAGCAAATTTGATTGCTTGGACAGTCTTCAAAATTGTAATTCTCTACTTCAGATTGTTTCTCTCTAGGTACAGAAACCCTGGAACCGGGGAATTAAAACCAGTTTCATTGCAACCAATAGATGAAAAAAAGAAGCAGAAAGAAAAAGAGGGAGGGAGAAAAAATTGTTCATTTCAACAAGCTATACTGGGATATAAGTTTACAAAAAGTATGGCTTTAGACCTTAGTTTAACAGGCATTATAGGAGATTTCCTTACTTTAAAAATTACTAACGCCGTGTGAAAAAGCAAGGTTTAAATTGGGCAATATTTCCTAGCCCATCCTTTGGAGTTTATTTGCTTCTTTCTTTTTATTTGGACCTTCTGAAGTGATTTAGTGGAAGCCAAGAAGCTGCATAGGCAATGACAGACCAGGGAAGCTCACACAGGAAGCTGCAGGAGAAAAGGCCATTCATTCATCTCTTCCCCCCAGCTTCGTGCCCTTTCCCCAGAGGCAAAACCATCCTTTGAGAAATGAGTGGCTGTGTAGACTGAGGGTGGAAAGACCTAGAATCTATTTTATATGGACTTACACTGACAAATACCCAATGTGACTGTGTTTCCATTGTTAACACTATAGCAGTTCAATTTCCTTATTTTTCCCTTATAAAATGTAATTTTAGAAAAAGCTCATAATGACAATGCAAAATGTATTAAAACATCCCAAGTGTGAACAAATGGAGTAACAGTTATAGTTTGTTTTTGTACTCACTTGCCAATAAAACTTTGTTTCATGAAAAACTACATGTTGTAAAAGTGTATAGATTCACATTAACAAGTTTAGTGTAAGTTCCTTAATTTATGTTTGCTGGAGGAAGCCTAATTCCCATTAGTGAAAACTGTATACAGTCTCTTCTTCTGGAAGTGCACTTTGTGACATGGGAAGGTGTTGCAGGCAGAAGGAAAGTAGTGTTCGAGACCGGTAGGGCAGTGGGAGTACAGTGTACTTATTAGAGGAACATAGGGAGTTCTAAATGGGAAAGGTATTAAAATAGTGTCAGGCAAAAATAAGGCTTGTAGTGGTTAGTGTTCAACTTCCCTGACCAAAGAGATGCCAAGATAGCTGTTGGAACATTATCTCTGTGTGTGTCTGAGGTGGTGTTTCTGGAAGACACCAGCAATTGCTTTCTGGAACCAGCATTATCAGCATACCTGAGAACTTGTTAAAAATGCACATTCTCTGCCTTATCTCATATAGACCAAATCAGAAACTCTGGGGCTGAAACTCAGCCATTTGTGTTTAACAAGTCCTGCAGGTGAATATAGGGCTGGGATTCTCATGGTCTGAGAACCAGGAATGTAGACCATGCTGGAAGGTTCAGCCTGCCCAGTGGAATCATCTGGGAAGCTTTAAATACAGATATCTGATCCCCATTCCAGGCCAGTTAAATCTGGGAGTCAGGCTCTGGCATTGGTGTGTTCTGAATGTCCTCCAGGTAACTCCAGCATGGAGCCAGGGTGAGAATCACTGGTCTAAAACTTAAGATTTTGTGATTTGTAATGTGCTAATAAGAGAATAAGTTCTACTCTCGGAAAACTCACTGATAACAACAGAAAACTCACTGATAACAGCCCTCTCTTGGTAACATTGACCTGTAATTAACATTATCCATTGTTTTTTGTATTTTTTTTTAAGTTGGAAATGGGGAGGCAGTCAAACAGACTTCCGCATGCGCCTGACCAGGATCCACCCGGCACGCCCACCAGGGGGCGATGCTCTGCCCATCTGGGGCGTCACTCTGCTGCAACCAGAGCCACTCTAGCTCCTGAGGCAGAGGCCACAGAGCCATCCTCAGTGCTGCCCGGGCCAACTTTGCTCCAATGGAGCCTTGGCTGTGGGAGGGGAAGAGAGAGACAGAGAGGAAGGAGAGGGGGAGGGGTGGAGAAGCAGATAGGCGCTTCTCCTGTGTGCCCTGGCTGGGAATCGAACCCAGGACTCCTGCACACCAGGCCGATGCTCTACCACTGAGCCAACCAGCCAGGGCCAACATTATCCATTTTTTAATGGCCCATACCAAACTGACCATGCCCTTAGTAATTTTGTTTCTGTGAGACTTCATACAGAAAGTCCTTTCTGCATAGATAGCATGAGGAAATCTTCCATTTAGTGCAGACTAAATCATCAACTAAATGGAGAACTGAGTCTAAAGTAGCAAGAGTTTTAAAACTGAATTTACAGAGTAATTATTTGGGAGAGAGTGGGATGAATGTGGGAGGGGGAAGTAAGAAAGAGGGAGGAACACAAGCATCTATGAAAGAAAATATTAGCATTTGTACTTTTCCTTATGAATTAAATAAATAAAATAGTCATAGTCCCTTTGGTCTAACCAGCAGCTATTTCTTAAATTTCAAATATCATCTTCACTTGTTACAAATCCTCGGACACTTGTTAATTGAACAATCTTTGATAATGATAACTATCATTTGTTGAGTGCTTACTATGGGATCACATCTTGGGGGAGGCAGTTTAGATCTAAAGACAGTAGGTAAATTGAAACTCAAATAGTCAAAATTACCCTGGAACATCCCCTAATGGCTAAGATACAAGAAGCACATAGGAAACAAGTCCTCATGCGCTCAGCTGACCACATCTCCAGCCTCCCATTGCTCACCAAGGGGTATGGCATTTCACCTTGTGCTTTGTGCTGGTGTTTTATATACAGTATCTCTTTAAATATTCATCATAAGCTTATAATGCAGATATTATTATTATCATTATTTTCTTATTTTCCAGATAAAAGAAAAAGAGTTAAGTAAAGCTTCCCAAGGTTGTTTATTTAACTTCAAAAAAGTGGCATTAACCAAACTTGATCTGTCTTAACTAAAACTGAATTTAGCTGCCTCAAGTATGTGCCTTCCAACGATCAGACCTGATAGCTTGATGGGACTTAGAAAAGTAGATGAATGGCATGTCCTATTATCTTCTTTAAACATGCCCTTTCTCAACAGGACCTGCACAGGGGCCTCGATAACAGATTAACAGATGTCAAGTTAAAAGCTCTAGCAGGGTGTTCTCAGAAGATCCTCTCCTCAGGGCACTCAGAGTTCAGCCATTCCCCTTGGCTTGTAGGAGCTGAATAGCTATTTAAAATAGTTCAGGCTACTTAATGAATTTTCTAGAAATGTTTTCCTTTCTACTTCTTCCTTTTCGGCAGCCAAAAACATCTTTCTTCCTCTTTCTTCCTTTGTGCTATTAAACTTTTCCAATAAAAACATTTACGGTGCTTTTTTACAAGCCAGTGAGTACTCTGGCAGTTCCAGAGCAGAGGTGCTCACCTGAGAAAAAGAAGTGCTTATGAGGCAGTGGGTTCAACCCCAGCATTCAGTTTCCATCAGAGCAATGCAGCCCTGGCTCTCCCCTCAGCCCTCTCCCTAGCACTACCTCCTGGAGGACCTGAGCTTTCATCCTGCTGCTCCCCTGGGAGGAGGGGCCTGCCTGCCGAAACCAGAACATTCCCTGAAAGAGGGCAGGCTGTGCCGGAAACCCAGCTCCACCCCCTGGGGCAAGAGACTTAACTTTCGGACAATTCATTTCTCCTGGGGCGGGAGACTGGGATAGTAATCAACATGGCTGTATGGTTGTAAAGGTAGAAAAGAGTGCATGTAAAAGGCAGGAGTGTGGGAGCCACATTGGAGACCCTGAAAAGTAGTTGTTGAAGTAGCAGTCATGTTATAGTTGTTGCCATCGTCAGTTACAGTAAGTTTCTTCTTAGGTGGACCCAAAGAAAGCTAGGTTCATTTTGACTGCGACCAAGTAGGAAATGGATCACCACCATTGCCTCCACTGTTAAATGTTGATGTCAGCATTCCGCCCTTGTCATTTATAAAGATGTCAGGCCCAGTGTCGGTCCGCCGGGAAGTTCTTTAAGGGGGGTAACATGGATGTGAGGTAACAGCTTCTGTGTAATGATGTGAAATGAGGAGGTGACAAGATCACAGGAAGCAGTAACATCTTCTCTGCTCTACCCCAGGCCCAAAGCTCAGTTCCATCTTTCCTTAGGTTCTCCTTACCCCTCACCTTGAACATTGCAGGTCTTTGGTTCCATGCACATAGCAGGTATTTAGCAGAGCTCTCCAGGTAAGTGAACAAAGTAGTAGACTGTCCCGGGACACTGTGTCAGGTTTAGTGTGGATGCATTCTTGGTGACTAAGGTAGAAAGCCAGTGCTGAGGCCCTTTCTTGAGGGAGCTCTCCGTGCCCTGTCTGTGAGCCCTGGGAGGAAGCAGTGAGGACTCCTTTCAAGTCAGAGTTTTTAAGAGGCATGTGGCAGGTGGGGGTGCCTGAGATTGTCTAAGTGAGCCTGAGTAAGTCGGTGTTGATTGTGGGCAGCTAGCTTCTTGGTAAGGAGCTCCCTGGGGAAGAAAGATCTTTCAGGCCACAAACTTTGAGCATTCACCTTGAGGAAGGCTGTCTCCAAAAATGCTAAGAAAATTGTCTGAAATAGGGAGAATTTGTATCTGAAAAAGGGGCTTTTATGCCTCACTTACCAATAAGATTTGGGTATACTGACATATCTGTCTGCTTTTAGCTGGACTAGAACATTCAAGGCATACAAAGATTATGTCTGCTTAAGCTAAACAGAATAAGTAAGCCTGTCACAAGGAGAAGCTCAGATGGCTTCTCCTCACTGATTGTCACTATCATCCAAGTCAGATCTCAGAGCCTGAGTGTCTGTTGTTTTCATCTTTCAACTAATCATGCATATAAGAGCATCTTTATTGCTCTTTTACAAAATATACCAATGTTCAGTTGGTTTAAATAGCCTAGGACTCCACATCTGCTGTTCTAAGGTGTCCTTTTTTGGTGTTCTTTTTACAATTTAGTGTTTCTTAGACCAGTATAGGTTAAATCTTGTATATGTGCAGCTAATATGTTTATTTTTCTCAGAAAAAAAAGTCAATGGAGTGTCTGTGAGCCCTGGGAGGAAGCAGTGAGGACTCCTTTCAAGTCAGAGTTTTGATGTTCCCTTAGAGTTAAAGAAATAGGATACTTTGCTGTTTATCTGCAGGAACCTTCAGTGATGCCTTGTGCAACTCCCCTCTGAGTCCCCAGAGTGATGTAGAAATGCCACATCACAAAGTTATATCAGAACAGCATGGTGACTGCTGCCCAGGACCAGCTATATAATTTGCAGATCCAAGTGTAAAACGAAAGTATGGAGCCCCTAGCTCAAAAACAGTTAAGAATTTCAACATAGTGACAGCAGAGCATTAACCCAAGTGTGAGCCCCTCTGAGCATGCGCCCTGCACATCTTTCTAGCTTCCATGTATATAAAGTGGCCTACCTCTGGCCAATAGACTGGCTGTGCTGTGCTCAAAACACCATAAATCTTCATACAGCCCCGAAACCACCACACTGACACTTCCCCAGCCTCATCCCCATCGCTATATTCTGCACAGCCTGTGAATTCTACATATATTCAATTAACTCACTCTGTCTCGAGAAAGGGTGGTGAGGGTGTTGTGGGCACAGTGAAGCCATGAGAGCCCTCTGGGCACAGATCTGGGGACTGTCTGCCCCCCTCTCTAAGCCCCAGGCAGTGTGGTTGCATCTCCTTTTTGGTTTGTCTTTGTGTGCCCCTATTTCTTTCTCACCAGTCCAGATAGCTTCTGCTATAGAATTAACACCCTGCTCTGCTCTCCCAGGCTCTTCTTTCTCCCCATCCCATGTTCAGATCATTTTCTTCCATAAACCAACCCCCCACAGCACACTCTGTAAAGATTTTCAGCATTAGCAGTTGATTTGCAAGTCAGAATTTGTCTCTCCATGTACCATGGCATAGATTGGTATATTACCAAGTTATTAGACCAATTTCTGGACCAGCCTTCACTTACTTAAGAGCATGGTGTGCCGATTCCTATGCTTTTTTCTGCTGGCTCTGGACTTTAATTTCTCCCTCTGAGAAAATCATTATTGAGTCATTGGTTTAATTCAAACTAATGAGATCCCAATTGCTTTTTTTTTTTTTTCCTAAGATGATCACTTTGACTTAGAAAACACTTTCAAAATGAATGGCTTCTCAGGAGAGACAGTATTAAGGAACCACAAGTCTGAAAGATGCAAGAAACCAGTTTTGAATTGATTTCATTTTCCAGCACTCCCCTGGGAGGGGTTGATATGCAGTTCCACAGCAGAGATCAAAAAGTATCTGTGATCCTATCAATTAATTGGTTGACTTCATGAAAATGGTTCAGAACAATCCTTTTTGACAGCTCAAATTTGACTGGGTACATTCCATAGTTGGGGATAATTGGAACTGCAGATGTCATTAAAATCTAGTATCTTACAAGAATTCCAGGATTGAACTTGTGTGGCTGCAATGGCCAAATTCCTTTTTGGACTCTGTTTTATTATACGCTGAGTCTGCAGGCATATCATTCCTCACAAGATGTGGAGACAATTAAATGAGCAGACATGTAGGAATTGTTCGGCATACATCTTGGGACATGGTAAGCACTCAGTAAAGCTTAGCTATTATTGTTATGGGCTCCTTTATTATGAAATGACATTGCCTGCTGTACTAATCAGAGTACATTGACACATTCTGCAGCCCTGCCTGAAGGTCTGTTCACATGCATGCTGATGTTTACATGTTAATTTTGCTTCTAATTAAGGGTTCAAAGTTCAGGTTAGTGACTTACTCTATGAACAGTGATTCTTAACTAGGAACACTTTTACCCTCCACTCAGTGGTGGGATTCAGCCAGTTTGTGCTGATTTGGCAGAACCAATACCAAATTTTTTATTGAGTTGCACCTCTTACTCACTGGTTCCAGCCTAACTGACAACTTCTAAAGATTTTGACATATGGTATGTGGGCCTTCCATCTGTACTCATGTTCTGGGGCCCACCAGTGTTCGAGAGTGGGAGTGGCCATGCAAACATCCAGGTATGGTGGGGATCCTTTTTTCACAGCATCACGGGGTTGGCACAGCCTGCTGCTCTGCTTCCTGATAACACCTCAGGCCATCAGTTACACTGAACACAGAGACCTCTCAAAAATGTATATATGTATTTGTTCAAAGTCCATATTTGAAAGAAGGACCTTTATCAGATATGTTTCCCTTAACTGATTATTTCACAAACCTTGAAAACCTTAGGAATTGGGAAAGAACATTAGTGAGTAAAATGTATCTACCTTTTGCATCTCTCTCATTTTATCTTTTGAACCATTAGCATTTGTGCTGTCTCTAGTTAACCAACATTTCCACTATACAATAACATTCTCATGCAAGCCTCAAATACTATGAACTGTCTTACTCTCCTCTCACACAACTTTGTTACAAAATCCCTTTTCCTCACTGAAGATGACTTTATCCAACTGAAAGAAAGTATGCAGAACAGTAGAAGCCACACCGAGACTGATAGGAAGGGTGGAGATGTGGAAAGGGCTGCCCCGTGTCCAGGAGCGAGTGGCAGCTGACCATCCCAATGGACTCTCACTACAGGGAGGGTTGCCCTGAAGGTGTAGGTCCTTGATCCCAGGCCCGGAGCCCCAGCCTAGAGCCCCAGAACCTAGAAGAGGTGCCCACATAGCATTTAGCTGTGAAAAGAGCCAAGTTTCTGTCTGCAAAAAAGAGATGGAACTCTTAGAGACACAGGCTCTATCATAAAGGGCCTGCTCAGAAAATCTTGTTCACAGCCACTTACCCGGGGCTCCAGTGGAGGGAGGGCTAGAATTGAGTGAGGAGAGTATAAAATTGGAGGCCCAGGGAGAGACATGCTGGGGGACGGCCATCAGAACCCCTCTAATGAGTCATTCTACAGTACTGCAGTCACCATCTGTCTTGGGTAGAGCAGTCCCCTCTGAGTGGCATCAGCCTGGGGAAAGCAACTGCTCTGCCCTCAGGAGTCTCTCCTACCCCAGTCATGGAGACTGAGTTGTTCTGAGAAGCCAGGAAGCAGGGAGCATATCAATGACTCAGTTTTCCTGTGTTGAGGCTGAATCTTTCCCCCAAATGCTCCTGACTCTAAGACTGCTGCTTCCACCTCACAGGAGATTCAGTAGAAATTGTTCAGACTGCGGGCAGACCACACCTCTGGGTCTCAGAGGCCACAGCCACCAGACTCCTGGGGCCACACCCTACTGAGATCTGTGAAAAAAGTCTGGACAGACTGACACCTGGGATGGAGGGGCGGAGCCACACCCACCACCCTTTCTAATCCCTGAATTGCCATAGGCTCCAGACTCTACCAGAGGATTTTTAGTGGTCAAGCCCAACAAGCAGTCAGTAAACAGCGGCTATATAGGAGGCGGACTCAAGGAACCTTGGCCTTTTAAGCAGACCTTCCCCTAGGCCCAGAGTGCATAAATACCAGCCTATGAGTGCACCTTTGTATTCCCATGTGCACCTGTGCCAGGAGACACACCAACAAACTCTGGATTGCTTGTAGCACCAGCACAGCAGCTCATGTACATTGAATAGGGTGGAACTTCACAGTCAGCCAGCCTGGGTGCTGGATATCCTGCTCTGCTGGGCTAGATTCCACAGGGGGAAGGGAGAGAGATTTCGAACATGATGTGTGGGTCCCTGTGAGTCTATTATTGGATCTAGTCGAGGATCTTAGCCACATTCAGGGCGGGGGGCACAGTCATTCCCAGGAGAGGACTCTCTAAGTCTTCCTCCCTGAGACCAGGGTCTCATCAGCTGTAAAACCTTCTGCAGAGGTACTGTTGGCCACACTTGGTCTGAAACTGCTGCTCACCTTGTTGGTAAGAAATAAAATTTGAGTATCCAGCAGTGGCTGAGGGGTCAAGCTCTAGAGTAGAGGCCATATTCCTTGTATTGAGCTCCTGACCAAGAGATCACTGAAATAGGGGGTCCCACTAACGTTGTACTCCCAACCTCAGCTGCCCTAACCCACCAAGCATGCAACCTGTAGAGGGGTTGGTTGGGTGAGGCCAGTCTTAGCTCACACTATAGTCTTACTACAGAAGACTCTATGGGAAGACCAGGCAGCTGCAAGAGGAGGAGGAGCATCAGATAAGTAGTGGCAAATATTATGGAGCTTGGGGCTTTTACAAAGCTGCTATCATCTCTAAGCAGGGGGAAGTTGATCCTTATACAATAGTGGGCCCCTCCCACCCTATGCAGACATGAAAAATGCAGACATAAACAGCAAAAAGAGAAATAGCTGCAGACAGGTAGCCCACAGTGGTTTTCAAACTACAGCTGACACCAACCCAAGAAGATCTAAAGCCAACAGAATTGATTGTGGGTGGCAGACAGCACCAATCCTATACTCAGCTACCTATACAAGCAACACATCTAAAGGAGGAGTCTAGCAGGCACCAGACACTGTGGAGAACAAATACACCTAACATGAACATTGCACAGTGTGTAATACACATGATCAAGGTTGACCCTTAGAGCCAGCCAGCACAAAGAAATAACCATGCCCACAAATGGATCAACTGCATTTAATACTCAAATACAACAAGAGAGAAAATAGTGCCCTCAAGAAACATTCCTAGAAAAAAATTAAACAGGAGGCCTGGAGGTCAGTACCACTAAGACCATATTCCTCATAAAGATACCACAAATCTCAAAATCAGACAGCACTACCTAATTCACAGACATAATGGGCCAACAGAGAAATGCAACCCAAATGGATCAACAAGAGAAATCCCCAGAAAAAGAACTAAATGAAATGGAAGTAACCAAACTACAAGACGCAAAGTTTAAAATAATAATTTTTAGGATGATCAAAGATCTTAGAGCAACAATGGATGGACAGATTGAGAACCAAAATAAAGAGATAGCAAGCATCAAAAAGGACATTGAGAACATAAAAAAGAACTAGTCAGAAATGACAAATACAATATCAGAAGTGGAGATTGCACTAGAAGAAATCAACAGCAGACTGGATGAAGCAGAAGATGGAATCAGCAATTTAGATGACAAGATAAACAAAAGCACAGAAATAAAGCACCAAAAAGAAAAGAGGCTCAAAATGACTGACAAAATTCTAAGAGAGCTCTGTGACAACATGAAGAAAAACATTATCTGCATCATAGGGGTTTCTGAAGGAGAAGAGAACAAACAAGGGATAGAGAAACTTTTTAAAGACATCATAACTGAAAATCTTCTTAAATTGATGAAGGAAAAAGTCACACAAGTTTAAAGAGAGTCCCATTAAAGAGGAATCCAAGGAGGCCTACACCAAGACACATCATAATTAAAATGCCGAAATTAAGAGACAAAGAAAGAATACCAAAAGCTGCAAGAGAAAAAGAGTTAATTACTTACAGATGACATCTTACTTCTCAATAGAAACACTTGAGGCCAGAAAGGATTGGCAAGAAATATTTCAAGTGATGCTAAACAAGAACCTACAGCCAAAACTACTTTATCCAGCAAGGCTATCATTTAAAATTGAAGCAGAAATAAAAAGCTTCTCAGATCAAAAAAAAAAAAGACTCATGGAATTTATTACAATCAAACAAACACTACAAGAAATGTTAAGAGGCCTGATGTAAAAAGAGCAAGAGAAATTGAGAAAAAGAGAATTGTGAATTTAAAGCATAAAATGGCAACAAATAAGTACATATCAATAATAACCTTAAATGTAAATAAATTAAATGCTCCAATCCAAATACATAGATGCATGTATAAGAAAACAGGACCCATGCATATGCTATATATAAGAGACCCACCTCAGAACAAAAGATATCATACATATACACTAAAAGTGAAGGAATAGAAAAATGTATTTCATGAAAATGGAAATGAAAAAAAAAGCTAGAGTAGCAATACTTATATCAGATGAAATAGCCTTTAAAACAAAGGCTTTAATAAGGGATAAAGAGGGTCACAACATAATGATAAAGGGAACAACCCAACAGGACAATAGAACCATTGCAAATATCTATGTGCCTAATATAGGAGCACCTAAATATATAAAGCAGATTTTGATGGACATAAAGGGCGAGATCAACATCAACACTATAATAGTAGGGGACTGTAATACCCCACTACCATCACTGGATATGATCCTCCAAACAAAAAATTAACAAAGAAATGTCAGCTTTAAATGGCACACTAGATCAACTGGATTTAACTTTTATCTTTAGAACCTTCCATGCAAAACAGCAGAATATCATTCTTTTCAAGGGCTCGTGATACATTCTCTAGGATAGACCACATGTTAGGACACAAAGGCAGCCTTAATAAATTTAAGAAGATTGAAATCATATCAAGCATCTTCTCTGATCACAATGGCATGAAACTAGAAATCAACTACAATACAAAAACTAAAAAATATTCAAACACTTGGGAAAATATTCAATAGCAAGCATGCTATTGAATAATGAATGGGTTAACGAGATCAAGGAAGAAATCAAAAATTTCCTTGAAACAAATAAAAATGAACATGAAACAACACAAAATTTATGGACACAGCAAAAACCTTCCTGAGAGGGAAGTTCAGGGCATTACAGGTATACCTTAAGCAGCAAGAAAAAGGCTCAAATAAACAAATTAACCTTACATCTAAGAACTAAAAAAAGAACAACAAATAAAGCTCAGAGGAAGTAGAAAGAAGGAAATAATAAAGATCAGAATGGAAATAAATTAAATAGAGGCTAAAAAAAATTACAAAAAAGCAATCAAACCAAGAGCTGGTTCTTTAAAAAGGTAAACAAGATTGACAAACCTTTAACCAGATTCATCAAGAAAAAAAGAGAGGATTCAAATAAATAAGATCAGAAATGAAAGTAGAGAAGTAACAACTGACACTGCAGAAATACAAAGGATTATAAAAAATACTGAATGGATAAATTCCTAGAAACAGAGAATCTTCCAAAACTCAATCTGGAAGATTCAGAAAATCTAAACAGACCGATTACAGTAAATGAAATTGAAATAGTTATCAAAAAACTCCCAGCAAACAGAAATCTGGACTGGATGGCTTCACAGGCAAATTTTACCAAATATTCAAAAAAGAACCAATACCTATTCTTCTCAAGCTATTTCAAAAATTCAAGAGGAGGGAAGACTTCCAAGCTCCGTTTGAGGCAAGCATTATTTTCATTCCAAAACCAGGTAAAAATACTACAAAAAAACTATGGGCCAATATCTCTGATGAACATAGATGCTAAAATTGTCAACAGAAATTAGCAAACCAGATCCAGCAATACATTAAAAGAGTCATACATCATGATCAAGTGGGATTTATTCTGGAAGGTAAGGTTGGTACAATATTCACAAATCAATCAATGTGATTCAACACATAAACAAATGGAAGGGTAAAAATCACATGATTATATTGATGCAGAAAAAGCATTTGATAAAATCAAGCACCCATTTATAATAAAAATAATTCTGAGTAAAGTAGGGATATATGAAACCTACCTCAACATAATAAAGGCAATCTATGACAAATCCACAGCCAACATCATACTCAACAGGAAAAAAATTAAAAGCAATCCCCTTAAGATCAGGAACAAGGCAGGGGTGACTCCTTTCCCCACTCTTATTCAACATAGTTCTGGAAGTCCTAGCCACAGCAATTAGACAAGAAGAAGAAATTAAAGGCATCCAAATTGGAAAAGAAGTAGCAAAACTATCATTATTTGCCATTGACATGATACAGTATATAGAAAACCCTAAAGTCTCAGTCAAAAAACTACTAGACCTCATAAATGAATTCAGCAAGGTGACAGGATATAAAATTAATATTCAGAAATCAGTGGCATTTTTACACACTAACAATAAACTGTCCAAAAAAAATTAAGGAAACAATCCCCTTCACTATTGCAAAAAAATAAAGTACCTAAGAGTAAATTTAATCAAGGAGGTAAAAAACTTGTACTCGGAAAATTATAAGACATTGAAAAAAAAATCAAGGAAGATACAAACAAGTGGAAGCATATATCATGTTCATGGATAGAAAGAATAAACATCACTAAAATGTCTATATTACACAAAGCAATCTATAAATTCAATGCAATTTCTATTAAAATACCAAAGATATAGAACAAATATTCCAAAAACTTATATGGAACCAAAAAATAACATGAGTAGCCTCAGCAATCTTGAAAATGAAGAATAAAGTGAAAGTTTCACTTGATATCACTTCAAAACAGTGTGGTACTGGCATAAGAATAGGCATACAGACCAATAGAACGGAACAGAGAACGCAGAAATAAACCCACATCTTTATGGACAATTGATATTTGGCAAAGGAGATAAGAGCATACAATGGAGTAAAAACAGTCTCTTTAATAAATGGTGTTAGGAAAATTGGACAGGTACATGCAAAAAAAATGAAACAAGACCACCAACTTACACCATTTACAAAAATAAACTCAAATGGATAAAAGACCTAAATGTAAGTTACAAAGCCACAAACATCTTGGAAGAAAACATAGGCAGTAAACTCTCTGCTAACTCATGTAGCAATATTTTTGCCAATTTATCTCCACAGGCAAGTGAAATATAGGACAAAATAAACAAATGAGACTATATCAAACTAAAAAGGTTTTGCACAGCAAAGGACACCATGAACAAAATTAAAAGACAACACACACAATGAGAGAACATATTCTCCAATACATCTGATAAGGGGTTAATAATCAAAATTTATAAAGACCTTCTAAAATTCAACACCAGGAAGGTAAACAATTCAATTAGAAAATGGGCAAAAGAATTGAATAGACACTTCTCCAAAGACATACAGATGGCCAATAGACATATGAAAAAATGTTTAATATCACTAATCATCAGAAAAATGCAAATTAAAACCACAATGAAATGTGGACAAGTCCTGCTGGGGGCGAGGACAATGGAGACGCAAAGACCCGACTCCAGGGACCAGGTTCAGTGACGCAGATCCACTTTATTCAGGAAGTAAGCTAGCTTATATACACAGGTTCAGCCCATAGGGTGTTACTGCATATTCTTCATAGCCAATGGCTGAAAAGGTCAGGGAGCTGCGTAGTTGGCTCTGAGTCATTCCTTATTGTGGGCAAACTCCCTTCCTGGGTATGCCCAGGAGGGTTCTGGGAACTGGAGTATTCTCACAGCATTCCATCAGCCACAGCTGCTAGGAATGCACTCTGTGCTCCACCCACAATGAAATACCACCTTACACCTGTCAGAATGGTTCTCATTAACAAACAACACACAATAAGTGCTGGTGAAAGTGTAGAGAAAGAGGAACCATCCTATACTGCTGGTGGGAATGCAGACTGGTGCAGCCACTGTGGAGAACAGTATGGAGTTTCCTTTAAAAATTAAAAATGGAACTGTCTTTTGACCCAGCTATCCCACTTTTAGGAATATATCCTAAGAATACCAAATCATTGATTCAAAAGAAGATATGCACCCCCACATTTATTACAGCATTATCTACAATAGCCAAGATCTGGAAATAGCCCGAGTGTTTGTCAATGGATGAGTGGATTAAGAAGCAGTGGTACATATATACAAAGGAATACTATGCAGCCATGAAAAATAAGGAAATCTTACCTTTTGCCATGGTATGGATGGATCTGGAGATTATTATGCTAAGTGAAATAAGCCAGTCAGAGAAAGACAAATATCATATAATCTCACTTATATATGAAATCTATTGAACAAAGTGAACTGAGGAACAGAATGAGGCAGAGGCGGGGTCACAGGGACCAGAGGGACAGTTGTCAGAGGGAAGGGGGATGAGGGGACAGGATCAGAGAAGGCAAATAAGGGATTAGTGAAATTATATATACATAACATAGAGATATAGATAACAGGAGAGTAAATCCCATAGGAAAAGGGGAGGGAGTTAGGGGGAGTGGGGCAAAGGGGGTGTAATGAGGAACATGTGATTGGGGGTGAAGGAGTTATATTCAGTAGAACACTTGAATCCATGTTAACACAATAAATTAAAATTAATAAAAATTTTTTTAAAAAAAAGTGTGCAGACACCGATTCATAAGTACAATTGACTATTTCAAAAAGCTTTAGTTGAACAAAGTAATTTCTGCTGCCAATTTCTGTGGGCATATTTTAGAGACAAGATAGGTAAGAATTTTTATTTTTTTATTGGCAAAAATATTTATCAGCAAAAATTTATTGACAATGATAAAATGTATTTTTAATTTTATAATTTATTTATTTATAATGAGAACCAATATAGTACCAGTGTTTTCAACCACTAGTCTGCAGACAAGTGACAGTCCATCAGAGATTTCCTGACAATCCACAAGAGAGTGAACCACCCAGATGTTGTATGAAGATATAGACTCAATGGTGTTAGTCAGATTTGCTTATATTTAGGGTGATTTCTGCCTTAGTGGTCCCTGAAATAATTCTCCTATTTTCACCAGTCCCCAAGTGTAAAAAGGTTGAAAACCACTGCAATACCTCATGTAATAAATATCTTAATAACAGAAAATAAACTAATTAAACTTAATTTGTTATTTATTAAATCAATGATACTGACTTGCAAAGCAGAGGATAAACTTACATTCTAAATGGTGAACATTGCCCAGAGGATTCTATTGATGAACTTGTATTTCCTCTAACTCCCAGTTTTATTCTCACAGAGTATAACTTTAGAACTTAGTAATTAAGTTTGAGTTATGACTGTCTCTGCTCTTCAAGCCTGCATGAAGATGGTTTCAACCTGAGAGTTTTAAATTTAGAGATGGCTTGTTGGCAAACATATGTTATGAGGGGAAAGAAAAATCCCTTGAGGCCCTGGGCAGTTGGCTCAACGGTAGAGTGTCGGCCCAGCATGTGGAAATCCTGGGTTCAATTCCCAGCCAGGGCACACAGAAGAATCGCCCCTCTGCTTCTCTACCCTTCCCTCTCTCCTTTCTCTCTATCTCTCTTTTCCTCTCCTGCAGCCAAGGCTCCATTGGAGCAAAGTTGGCCCAGGCGGGCACTGAGGATGGCTCCATGGCCTCTGCCTCAGGCACTAGAATGGCTCCAGGTGCAACAAAGCAATGCCCCAGATGGGCAGAGAATCACCCCCAGTGGGTATGCTGGGTGGATCCCGGTCGGGTGCATGCGGGAGTCAGTCTCTCTGCCTCCCTGCTTCTCACTTCAGAAAAAAATAAAAATAAATTAAATTAAATTAAATTTTTTTAAATCCCTTGAATGGGTTTATAATATATCTAATACCCTGTCAAAGACAAAAAGAGAACAAGGAAGAAAACTGATTTTATTCTGTAAGATGCAATCAGGAGAGCACCCCAGATCCAAAAATCAGAGCATCTTGGCTGTGTGGTTTTGCCATGGACTCATATAGGGGGAAGTAGATATGTTATAAAGTGATTTTCAAATTGGGTTGCTTCCGTCATTAAGGAAGTCTAGGGCAGTCAGGAACAAGGAGTGTTATGTCTAGCTAGTTTTGAGGGAACAGTTGAGCTAATCATTTATGTGACAAGAATGAAAATTTAGAGGGTCTTTCTGTCATAGGTACACTAGGGGGTCATCCATGGTTCTTAGCCAAGTCATATAAGGAATTGTGGTTTGTTACAGGAAGCCATTTTCCAGAACACAAAGGGGGAGGGTGTTTTTTTAACCATTCCAGGAGTTCAGGGCTCTGGGGAAGTGCACATTGTGCTACCATTTGTGAAAGTGTATACATTTTTTTAACGCACAGTCGTTTATCTGCCACCATCCTTCCCTACTCCAGAGACCGGTATGCCCTCACCCCAGTCCTCAGATGCCTTGCTGTCTTTCTCCAGCACACCAGGCACTGGTGTCACTCCAGGACCTTGCACGTATGGGTCCTCCTGCCCAAGAGCTTCACCACAGAGATCCACAACCCACCCTCCTTCAGATACTTACTCAAATGCCACGTTCCCATAAGACCTTCCTCCCATGTTGCCCACCTCTTTTCTTTGTTTTACTGTTCTCCTTAGCACGTCCACAATGGGACACACTGTCTGCTCTTATTTCCTTGTTTTAGTACATGTTTTCCTCTTAGAATAAACACCAAGAAGATAGAGATTTTTCCCACTGTGTCCCCAGCACCTGGCACACATAGGCATGCAATGGTTTTAGATAAATGTGTTGAAATACTTAGTGTAGGTTTTGCCTCACACATAATTTATTTATCACAATTATTAATATTCTCTGGGAAGTTCTACAGCATAACGTGAACAGCATGATTTGGGGAGCATAGTAAGCCTGTTCTCTTCTAAATGCTCAGTCTAAAAGTATGCATTTTTATTTTGAGTCATTATGATGAAAGATTCTGAAGCCAGTAGACAGCTACATACATTCCAAATATCAGCTCTCAGAATTTAGGCATTATAGTACACTTGTCCAGTATTCCTGGAAGATGGTAGCAAAGTGTTACACATCAGAAAATGGTCACCAACTCTCACTGTCTCCTGATCTGTGGGAACCACATTTCCTCACATGCCATATGTGGTCCGTGCACAAGGTGGTTAATCTACCTGCAGCATGTGAGGTTTGCACAATTTAATCAGAAGTCACTTTTTGGGTTTTGTTGTTGTTATTATTGTTATGGTTTGGTGCAGGAAGTAAGCACAGCAGTGTTTCCCCAAACTTATTATTAGCCTGTAGAAAGTTTGGATTTCCAGAGAAGGAGGAAGAAGAAAAATCTTTTTCAATGAAAAAGAGAAATTAAATTCTCAGGCGACATTTCTTTATTTTACTTTTTATTGTAAAACTAACATTATGACAAGCAATAGAATTTTTTAAAGACTTCAGTGGGTCTCCAGCCCTCATAATATTTGATTTCATTATTTCATATTTCCCTCCTTCCTGCTCACATGCATGTGCAGGTAATTTTTTATATACCAGCAACCATTACATAGATAAAATTATATATTTTTAGGGATTATTTTCCTAAGTAATGATAGCCTAGAAGCATTGTCTGTATTCTTTTAGTATTTTCAAAATTATCATATTTTTGTGTCTGAAGAATATTTTATCAAATTCCTGATGTCCCACAGTTTACTTGTTTAGATTGAGTTTTCCTTCCTACTATGCTACTTGTCTCACTTCTTCTCATTGGACCTGTCATTAGTTGGACTTTAAAAATATTTTTCAATTTAGTCGGTTGACGTGGCATAACCTGGTGTTATCCAAACAATGTTTCCAGACCTTGCCAGCTACTAATAGGTGTTCTGTACTAGGGTGGGAGTGGGGAGCAGGCGTACTGGGGCTGGGAGGGGGGAGTCCATCCACCAATGTGTTTGGGAAGCGCTATATTTGAAATATACATCTTTGAGCGTTACACTAATAGACTGACTGAAGGCTCTGAGAGGTCTATCGAAGATTACCTAACTTTAATTCACCTTCCCAAATGCCGATCATCTCAGAACTCTTCCTGGAGCACACTGTAAACATCTGGGGGAGCATTTGGGTTCACCAGGACCTGGCAAAGAAGCATTGCTCGAATGACTCTGTCCAGCCAGAGTCCTGCTAGTCCTTTCTTTCCTGCTCGGAAGAATTCCTATGCAACCCATTGACTTCATAAGTAGACTTTCAGAGGAACAAATGGAAACCCATGTTGTCTTGGATGTTTTTTAAAGGTAGGTAACAGGACAGGTGGTCAAGGTAAGAGGTCTGATTTCTGCTGCAACCAATAAATTCAATAAAATAAAAATAATCCAACCTTTATATGAGATAGAATTTAAAAGACCTAGTACATAGTAAGTATTCAGCAAATATTTAGTTTTCTGTCCTTCCCTTTTACTTTCCCATGTTAAATACCAAGTGTCCAAAGAGAACAGTGGTCAAAGTTCAGTAATTGCTGCCAGAAAAGCTAGTTGAGCATAAAATGACCTCAACTCCAGCTCAGAGACCTGAGAAAAGGGCTGGTACATTTCATCAGAGTTCAGTTCCTTAATTACTTCATGCCCATTTACATGTGGGTTACAGGGATGTCAATGAACTACAAAAAGCAATAAATCAAGAAGAGTTAAAAATGAATTTGTGAATGATAAATTCAACACAGAGAGTGGCCAAAGTATGTGTTAAATCTTTGAACATCTAAAAGGAAGCTTGCACTTCTAGACATCCTCTTAGGGTGTTATTATAGAAAAATGACTGGAATGTACTGATCATCTCATGACCTAAACACACCAGACAAAATATGGCCTCTGAACGTGACCTTACTTGTTCTGGGTCCCTTAGCACCTGGGTTGTTTCTACCAACACATGCCCTATAAAATATCCTTTGGGCTCAAATATCAAAACTGACATTCAAGTCAATGCCTTCAATTTAAGATGATGTTGACTTAAGTAGGTCCTTTCTCCTTACTCCTCCTTATTTTATATATACATATGACATGTGTGTGTGTGTGTGTGTGTGTGTGTGTGTGTGTGTGTGTGTATATATATATATAATATATATATATATATATATATATATATATATATATATATATATATATAGTGAGAGAGACATAGAGAGAAACAGATAGGGACAGACAAACGGGAAGGGAGAGAGATGAAAAGCACCAGTTCTTCACTGTGGCACCTGAGTTGTTCATTGATTGCTTTCTCATATGTGCCTTGACTGGGGGGCTCCAGCAGAGCCAGTGACCCCTTGCTCACTCTAGCAATTTTGGGCTCAAGCCAGCAACCATGGGGTCATGTCAATGATCCCACACTCAAGCCAATGACCCTGCACTCAAGCTGGTGAGCCCAGGCTTGGGCCCGATAACCCCATGCACAAGCCAGTGACCTCAGGATTTCAAATCTGGGTCCTCTGCGTCCCATGATGATCTCTATCGACTGCACCACCACCTGGTCAGGCCCTGTTATAATTTTACCTGTAAAAATGACCAAGAGAAGGAGAGTAGAACTATTATGATACTGTATTTCTGTGAGTTGGATCTTGTATCAGAATTATCAAGGATGCTTGTTCAAATTCATATTCCTGAGCCCCACCTCAAACCTATCGATTAGAATTCTACAAGTAGCTTTTAGAAATCTGCATTTTAAGTAAGCTACCTAGATAATTAATTTGAACATTCCAATTTAGACCCTTACAGCTCATACCTGGGTCACTACAACTGTATCTTAGCTGGTTTTCTGCCCTTGTGTTTTCCTCAAAGTTCTAGATTTATCATGTCATCCCTTCCATAAAAACCTAGCATGGCTGCTTTGGATAACCTCATTATGTTTATACCTATCTAGTGATGGAATTTAGCCAGTTCACACTGGTTCAGCAGAATCGATACCTAATTTTTTGTTGAATTTGGTGAACCAGTTGTTAAAGTGGATTGTAATCAGGGCTCTCTCAGGTGGGCACTGGGGCAGCCATCCAATGTGGAAATCACAAATTTACATTCTTTACTCTTTTTTAACATTCACCTGCACAACAGTGTATTCTAAGCGCTCGTAGTAATGTTCGTTACATCCATAGGTAAAAAAAAAAAAAAAAAAAATGCAAGTGAGGAAGCCAATCAAGAAACAGTGTGGAAATATCTTAAATAACAGTTTTATTTTTTTCAGGTATTATTTAGTATTTTAAAACTCTTTCTTACAATCTAGTTTTATGTACCTCTTTTATTATTCTTATTTAAGTATTAAATACATGAAATAATAAACTACCTTTCAGTATGTCTTTATTTATTTATTTATTTTTTACTCTTAAAACTGTCATTAGGGCAAAGAACCAGTTGTCAAGCTATTTGAATCTCACCACTGAATCCACCTCTTGCCACCTCTTGATGGTGATAGGCCTTCCACCTGCCCTCCCATAAACTTCTCACTGGCTTTTCCCTAACTCTTCCCCCACCCAGTTGTCCACTTGGACTGTGCTCAGCAGAGCCCCGAGGTTCTGGAAAGAACTATAGGGCTGCCCCTGGGGGAGGCGTGGAGGCGACTGGCTCTGGGCTCTCTGCCTCCATCCCAATCAGAGCACCACCTGGGCTTCCTCCTAACATTTGTTTGAAAATAAGACTCTGGTGCATAGAACACACTTTTAAAAAACACTGTCCTATGGAGCCAGGCATAACGGTTTTGTGAAATTTGAGGGAAAAGGATGCCAGGTAAAGGACAAATACAAACCTTAATCTGTGAATAAAAACAAACCTTTTACAAAAAACAAAACAAAACTGTCATAGATTAAATCTACTATTGTTCCTCCCTTTTTGCAAACATTTTATATCCTTTGCATGAAACCCCTTCACCTCTTGCCCACTTCAAGGCTTCCTTGTCAACAAGCTCTGGTCCAGCTATGAAATTTCAAAACCTTCCTCAGGACGTGCTGGTCCTACCTTACCTGCCCACCTCACAGGTACAAGTGTGGTCAGCCTCCTCCCTCACTTGTTAAATCATCCCCATCTCAGTTATTTCTTTCATTCAACAAATATGTGTTAAGCCATCACTACATAGCAGGATCTGCACGAGGCCCTTGATACATGGTTTGGAAAAAAAAAGGCAAAGGCCCTGCCCTCACGGAGCTGACATTTCACTTGTGAGTGTCTGCCTGAAGACGTTAGAAGTTCCACAGTAGGAACTCGTGTTCATTAGTTTTACAGCCTTCCACAGGATGGAAATTTACTAATTTTTAATTAGTAAAATAATTAAGTCCATTATAGGGAGCATGACACAAAATTCAGGAGAAAGCTATGGTATGTCTTAAACTCAAAATCTAGAGTAAAGGGTTTTTATTTTCCAAGTTATTTAAAAATTTATTATAAATAGTTTCATTTTCTGTTTCCAAATTATGATGTTTCAGATTCTGTTTAGAAGAGCAAAGCCCCAAAATTCAGGGGGAGGAAATAAATGACAATTATTTATAATTCTTCCATTCTTTACTCAACCTGATTCCATTCTATTTTTTCTCATACTTTCTTTTTAAATAGCTCTACCGTTCTTATGAAAAGAGCTTGCTTAAATTCCCAAAATTACCTAACCAGTTTGCTCTACTTGCAAAAACTGCAAAGAACTTTCAAAGAGAAAATATTATTCTATCAGTTCTCTTTTCCTTCTGAAGTTTAGAACACTTTTTTTCTCACCTGACTATAGTGAGCATAAATTTTACACTCTCATAACTAAGGTGACTTCGATGTTTAGCAATGCTGAGCTAATTTATTCAAACCAATCCTCCCCCTGAAAATTACTAAAAATACTGAATAAAATATGCTTTCATCTTTATTAAAAATATTAGTATGCCAAAACATAGTAAGACATTGTCAGGCCCAAACCTAGAATAAATGAGAACACCAAAATGTAGGCCAAATACTAGAAGCTGCTTTTGTTCCGAGGCCATTTGCCTATTTGGACTATGAAACTGAGCTGTGACTTTCACAGATTCCTGGGGTACGTGGGATGCAATCAGATCCCTAGGCCCACCTAGCATGGAGAACCCTGTGTTAAAGGGAACACAAAGAGCTACAACAGAGGTCATCACCCTCAGACAGCCACAGAAAGACTTGCTTTGCCCAGAACAGAACAGAGCATGAGGAAAAGAAAAAGAAGCCCAACTCTGAGAGGCTGTAACCATAAGAATGTTTGAAGCCCAAATACGCAGCTCCAAATACGATTACTGCCCAAAATAGGTTTAGATTGGTACCAGACTGATAAATGTGCCCAAGCCCCTCAAGGAAGCAAATGCAAACCTTCTTCAGAAGAAGGTAACTTCATCTCATTAGGCCTTGAAGAATTCTCACATTCACGTTCTCAAATAATATGAACAGCACAGAATCAAAGGTAACCAGCGTGCAAGGGAACAAGGTACTATGAGCAAGAAGCAGCAGGAGGAACAGCAGAATCAGAGGAACTAAAGACTGTAGAATTCTCACACTCAGATTATTGAAAGAAAATGCTTATTTTATCTAAAGAAGTTTTTAAAACTTGAAACTCTCTGAAAGGAGTGATCTTAAAATACATAAAGTCCACTTTTATAAAGTCAAAGAGACTCTTTAGACTTTAAAAAAACAATAACAATATAAAAAGATAAATGTCTTCATTTCCATCATTGAACTTAGTTAGTGTTCTAGGCCCTTATATCTGCTGATGTGGGAATTTTAAATATATTGATTAACAGTAGCTCAGTCACTTCTATGTTCCACTGGTTTTTCTTTGGGGATGGGGGTAAATACTCAGAACTCAATACTCAATAACTCAAAACTAATATAAGTCCCAGGGCTCTGCACATCTTTGGAAGGTGGTTTGGACTATGAGATCTTCTATGCTCTTCTGGATACTAACCCTACTTTCTCCCATTAGGCATTCATTGGCCTCTCTCCTCACTGTACCCACTATAAAAATGCCCACACTCACTTCTACACTTCCTCTAAATCTTGTTCATTTCAACTCTAAGATTTCTTTAGGTCACTAACCTGCTTCTAGTCCCAGCCTGTGCCTTTTAGAAAATATGCAAAGTTCTCAGCTATCAGGCTATCCTCTGGGGTCATATGATTCCCCATGGGACTGCCTCATGTCCTCTCTGCCTGAAATCTTACTTAGGAAGTTGTATTTTCTTAGACAGGAAGTACAGCAGATATCTTCTTGGCAATCAGATCCACCAGCTTGTCTGGGTGCTTTGTCTTTGATGATCCCTCTGCCCTCTCCACCAAGACTCAAGCAAAATGAATTCTGCTTTTCTCTTCTCCCTCTCTGTCAAGGTTCTCATCCATACCATAGCCTGGTTTGTTAAATAACTCTTCCTGTTTTACATTTGTTATTTCAACTCTATGCTCTTAGATTTCCATATTTTATCTCAATATTTAAGCTTTTGGAATTTTTTTTTTTTTTAGGTAACAAAAAAGAAAATGTTCTCACATAAAGAACTTTGCTATCAGGGTTTAAATCTCTGGCTTTGAAAACTCAAAGCTAAGTGTATGAGTGTTCTCACCAACATTGTGTTCTGTCTTCTTTAAGGTGTGTATTTCTTTCAGGCTGAGGGCCACATTCTGGTAAAATAAACTGTGTGGTATTGGTGTAAGGATCGAGCCACTATTTGTCTCATTGCTTCAAATGGTAAATGTTTTCATGTTCCATACAACCCATTACCTTCTTCATCTTCCCACCAAACCAGCCTGAACTCTCAGTGAGGAGACCACTATCCAGACACTCACCTGAACCAGAATCTTAGGAATAACTTGAAACCTTTCCTGCTCCCTGACCTTTCTTTGTCCCCTCCATCACCAAGCCCTTTCTTTACTGCCACTGCCTTATTTAGGTTCTTATCACTGTAGGCCTGAATTGTTGTCTTACTCCCAGCCCCACTGATTACACAAACTGACCACCACCCATCACCACACAACACACCTCGCCTCCACTTCCATTCATTAAGTTCACCTCTCCGAATGCAACCATAATACTTTTTCTAAAATGGATGTCACCTTCTACAGCTTTCAGAGTAGCATTCAAACTCCTCGGTTTATGACACATAGTTTATGATCAGGTCCTGCCTATATTTATGATTTTCTTTTCCAGTCGCCTGCCCTCCACCCGTGTATTCTTTACTCGCTATACAGGGCACTGTGTAGCACCTGTACCTTCTCCTGCTGGTTTGCACATTCATTATTCCACAGAAGCTAACTGTTTCCTCTTCTGGAATGTCTTCCTTCCCATTGTAGGAAAGAAAACATAACTTTTTCTCCAACCTTCTAACTTCTCTAGATAGGGCCCCAGTAACAAAAGATAGATCAATAAGAGAAAAACAAACAAAGGTTTATTAGTATCCATACCTCATGTATACTTGGAAAATGTCCAGGGGAAAATGAGTACTTCAAATTCAGGCCAAAATACCATTTTAAGAAAACAACATAAAATAGAAATAAATATGTGGGGGAGGCCAGTTTAGGGGAGATGACAATGAAAAGTAAAGTTTGTTATATAAATTTAAGTTCTCTTAATTCTCCATTAATAAGAGTTTTGGTGATTTAAAGTTGTCCTTCTCTTCCTGGGAGAGAGATTGGGGGTGGGGGAAGAGGATCCTTACAAATAGAGATTCCCTTTATAAATATAAATTTCCCTTACAAAAGGATAACTTCTACTCTGTTTTCAAAGCTTCTCCTGTGTCTCAAAATACTCACCTCAAAATAATCAGTTCATCAGCTCTTTGCCAAAAAAGTACATGATGGGTGACATATTTTGCCACCCTCCACCATAAAGAGTCAGATGAACCCTTATTGATTTATTTGTGCTTCAAACACAATTCTCCATGTGTTGTTGTGCATCATGCTAAGAGCATATGTGTACCTTGAAATCCAACTCCAATTTAGGTGTTTCTTATTTGGATTCTGCAGCATTCTGTATCTCTTATTAGAGCATCTATCATAAATAATATTTATTTTGTCATTCATTTACTCAACCAATATTTATTTACTATGTGTCATACAAATTGAAATTTTTTCAGGTATGGGGCTCTTAACTCCCAAGAAATGAAAAAATGCCTCCCTAGGGACCATCCTTCGGTTGATATTGAGGCATTTCCCAGAAAAGATAGGAGCCAGTCGAAGGCCTAGAAATGAGAGAACACATGCACAGGGCCTCTCTTCAGGAAACTAAATGAAGTTCATTACCAATGGAGACGCAAGGGCTGGCAAGTCACCAGGATGGGGAGTGATAGAAACTCTGGCTAGGGAAGGGTTGTGGAAGTCTTGTTAGGAACTTAGATTTTTATGTTCAAAATGATGGGAAGCCA
Organism: Saccopteryx bilineata; assembly: GCF_036850765.1. NCBI lineage: Eukaryota > Metazoa > Chordata > Mammalia > Chiroptera > Emballonuridae > Saccopteryx > Saccopteryx bilineata. The sequence goes on from NC_089491.1 coordinate 198,804,031, forward strand.
ATTGAAAAATTATAAGAAAAAAATGAGATTTGCCTTTTGGAAAGATCAAGATGGCTGCCCCTGAGGATGCAGTGTCTGAGAACAGAGAGAGACTACACGAAGGGTCACTAACTGGGACAACTGTTACCAATCCAAGTGAGAAAGGAGAGTGCACTGGACCCAACAGTAACTGGCAGGAATGAAGAAATGTGAACAAATCTCAAAGCTGCATAAGAGGCAGAACTGACAGGATCTAGTAACTTCTTAGAAAAAAAAACATGAGGGAGAAAAGTAAAGGATAATGTCACATTTCTGGTTTTAGATGATTATGGGTGCCATTCTCAGGATTGAGAATATTTTGATGAAGAGGCAGTTTTAAAAAGAAGATGATAAACTCAGATTAGGACATATTGACTTTGAGGTGTCTTTAAAACTAACAAATAGAGTTGTCCAGTACTTATTTGAATATGCATGGCTATAAGGATTGGAGAGGGTGGAGACAGGTCTGGAAACAGAGATTTGATAGTTATTAGCACATAAACTGTAATTATTGTCAAGAGGGTAGATATGATCACATGACCATAAATGTAAGTCAAGGGTCATATATTATTTACCACTATATCTCTAAGTCTAAATCTGTGCCTGGAACAGAGTTATTGAACAAACAAGTGATTGAATAAATGAATGAATGAACAAATGAACAAATGAATAAACAGTGTGAAATACAACCAAGTCTAATTTGAAAACTTGCTTAAATATAAAATATTAAAATTGGCATGGTACTGATACACATCAACCAAGTTTTTAGAAAAACAGTATTGGAATAAATAATCTAACAACAACAAAAAAAAACAGTAGAGCCGAATAATAACTACTTTGAAAACAAATGAAATGCATTTCATTTGTACAAATTAAGGCACAGTTACAGTCCAAAAAATTACCAAAGTAGATTGCAAATGCTGTCTTATTATCATCATTTGTATATTGTCTGTGATGGTACAATTAAAATTTGGTAATCATATTTGCCTATGCATAATAATTAGCAAGAAACAAAGAGATAGATAAAGAGAAATGAAAAACAAACAACCTTTAAAGTGCCCATTTGGCATCATAGGAGTCATCTTTCAGCCACAGCCTGCCACGGTGGCTTGCTTTCCATTTTCCACTTGCTCCTCTCACAGAGCATAAATGTGGCGATACAACAAAACTCTTCTTATTATCATGGTAATTTTGTAATTATTTTCAAAGGAACTCTGAGTCTTTTTGTTCTTTTATTGAACATAACATTTAAATATAGGAATAGATTCTTTGGAACATAACAGTGTCTTCCAGTAATGGTAATGGATATTGGCTCAACATATCAAAGAATCAAAGGATATGTCCCATTACTCTTTAAACATGTCTTTTTCTTCTCTTGATTCTTTCATTTCATTAGTAAACCTAGGAGATACAACTCAGATACCCTGCCCAATTCTTGCATCATAACCGCAGTTATTAGTACAAGGCCAAAAGATAAATCTCAAGTGATTCATCATCAGGTGAGTGCATTGCAAGGGAAAATGGCCTGGCCAAAGTCAGATATAGGTTCACATTGCTTTGTACCTGCTTGGTCGGTGGAGGAGCTTAGAGAAGGTTGGCTGACTATTCTGTGCCTCAGTCCTCTCATCTCTAAGGTGAACGATTGGATTTAATAACTCCTAAAACTCCTTCCAGGTCCATAGTTTCATTATTTTACCCTAGAAACATTTTATTACTTTAAACTATGTAGGCTTTATTAAATTTCACTTTGCTTCATTATTTTATTATATCTATTCACTATTAAATATCAATTTTTGATATATTAACTATGTCTCTGTACCAGTGGAAACTAAAGGTTTAAAGATCTAGCATGAGTTGGGAATATACACCAACAATAATTCTTTCTTCGGGCATTTGCCTTGGGCCCAGCATTTGCCTAGGCATTTCTTCTGTTTCATTTAATCTTCACAATAACCTTATAGAGTAAATATTAATATCACCATTTTACAGAAGATGAAACTTACACTTGTATATGTTGATAACTTTACAGCTAGAAAGTGCTATATTGCTTGATTTCAACCCTAGGCCTGCCTGCCTTTGGAGCCTGTGCTCTTACCATTATGTTATATCTGGATTTCTGGCTGGGTCCCACTCTGAGGGTCGGCAGGAACCCATTAGAACAGGGGTCCCCAAACTTTTTACACAAGGGGCCAGTTCACTGTCCCTCAGACCGTTGGAGGGCTGGACTATAAAAAAAACTATGGACAAATCCCTATGCACACTGCACATATCTTATTTTAAAGTAAAAAAACAAAACGGGAACAAATATAATATTTAAAATAAAGAACAAGTAAATTTAAATCAACAAACTGACCAGTATTTCAATGGGAACTATGCTCCTCTCACTGACCACCAATGAAAGAGGTGCCCCTTCCGGAGATGCAGCGGGGGCCGGATAAATAGCCTCAGGGGGCCACATGCAGCCAGCGGGCAGTAGTGTGGGGACTCCTCCATTAGAAGCAAGTAGCATATAGAGAGGAGAGTTGAATGGAGCCAGCAGGGATATTTAGCTATGAAAACACAGACTTAAGAAGTGAGCAAGGAAGGGAGAACCAAAATTGTGCTGGAGGGCTACTTGAATTGTACTTATCAAGCTGCATGAAGTATTGTATTCAAGGGGAAAGACAAGGATAATCTGGTAGCCTGTAGACCAGTGGTCCCCAACCTCTTTTGGGCCACAGACCGGTTTAATGTCAGAAAATATTTTCATGGACCGGCCTTTAGGGTGAGACAGATAAATGTATCACGTGACCAAGACAAGAGTCAAGAGTGAGTCTTAGATGGATGTAACAGAGGGAATCTGGTCATTTTTTTAAAATAAAACACCATTCAGACTTAAATATAAATAAAACAGAAATAAGTTATTTATTCTTTCTCTGCGGACCAGTACCAAATGGCCCACGGACTGGTACCAGTCCGCGGCCTGGGGGTTGGGGACCACTGCTGTAGACTCTTACTAGGATGTTCTCCAGGTATTCATCACTAAGGCCAGGGACAAAAGGATTATGTGGAAATTCTCCTTCACACGGTACTCGTGGTGGCATAAGGAATCAAAGTGAAAATGTCTATAAGACAATGGAGATAGATCCCAGGAAAGAGATTCAAGGAGTTTGTGCTGGAACTTCTCTTGGTGGCTCATGAAAGGCACATGGAAGAGGCTTCCCAAATAGGTCAAAGAAGAAAGGAGAGGTGGTGAACATGTCCCAGGCAGAGATCTCATGAGCCTGATACTTACAAAAGGGAGACACAACATGTGTCTTTGTGACTGCTAGTGTTCTACAACGCCTGGCCATCTTGTGTCACATGGTGAAGACTTCAGATGGAACTATGCCCACTGTTTAGAAACTTTTCAATCTTAACCAAAGGTGAAACATCAGAAGTAAGTATCTTACTTTCATCAGAAAGACACAGCGGCTCTTATACAGTCTTCTTGCTTCAAAACAGGAATCTGAATCTAATGAAAACTCCATATTAATTAGTACCTTTTGGTAAATAGAGGGGAGAGAGAAACAAGTTAAATCATATCACAAGAAATCACATCATCCAAATCCTGAAGATGAAATATTTTATAAGACAAATGATATGGTTCTTTGACCACAAATGACCTAATTTCTCCAACAAATTAATGGCATGAAAGAAGGGCAGATGGATTATAAAATAAAAATATTTAACAGATAATAATATTTTTAAAGCAATTGATGTGCCTGACTTGTGGTGGCGCAGTGGATCAAGTGTCAACCTGGAATGCTGAGGTCGCTGGTTCAAAACCATGAGCTTGCCCGGTCAAGGCACATATGAGAATTGATGCTTCCTGCTCCTCTCCCACTTCTCTCTCTCTCTCTCTCTCTCTCTCTCTCTCTCTCTTTCTCTCTGTCTTCTCTAAAATGAATTTTAAAAAATAAAAATAATTAAAATAATTGATGCAATAACTTCTAGGCATTTCAAGTAAATAATTGGACAAGATTTCAGATGCATGTATGTAGGTATCCATTGCTCTGTTGTTTGTAATGGGAGAAATACTACACTGTTCACAAAAATTAAGGGATATTTCAAAATGAATATGAAGCTATAAAAAAAGAAGTATTTGATTTTTTTTTTATTAAACAAGAACATCAGAAAAGCAAATGACAAGTCAAAGAAAGTTGTTTGATTATGCAGATGAGATGCAAAACCAACTTTTATTTCATTGGTGAAAATGCTCTATACAAAAGACTGAAAGTACTGGAGTATCTGTACACTCCCTGATCCCCTAATTTTTGGAACAGTATATGTGTCCCTTGAAAAAGATGCAGTATTGAGACAGAAAAGTAAGTTAAAAGGGAGGAGTAAAAAGCAAGTTAAAGATTATATGTATGGTATGGTAATCAAAAACATGAGGCTAGTTCCTACTGCTCAATCTGAGCAAATTAACCTCTCTGAGATTTGGTTTCCTCATCTTAAAATGAGAATGACTATAGTTTCTTTTTCAATGAGATGCTATGAGAATTAAATATAGTGATGTTAAGCACTAAGCCTGGCAGAATAAACATTTGATACACTATTCTAGAATATGTACCAGACTTTCTCTGGTGGTGGTAGTTATCTAGAGAGGAAATTACAGATTTTTCTATTTTTTTATTTTAGATAGATTTTACTGTCATTTCCAGTGTTCTGAATCATTGATCACTTCGGTTTTCAGAGCACTAGAGGAGCCAAGGTAAAGGAGAAGCTCCCTGAGTTCTCTATGTCAGTACATGTCCCAGAGGCCTCAGGAGTACTTCCCTTACTTCTTACCTTGTGAGTAAACTCTGACCAAACCAAAGTCATTCTTAGTCCAGTCATAATATTTCTAATGTCCCAAGAAATTAATAGTAAGTCAAGTAATAATAAGATTTCACTTAATACCTATTTCTTTGATTTTCTTATATAAATTATTTAAGACCTCTGTGCATCTCTTCTTCCCTGAAAGTACATAAAGCCAAACCTAACCTTCTCACAAAATGCAAAGAAAGAAGGAAGCTTCAGAGTCTACAGATAGTTAAAAAGAATGTTCTACCCAGAACGGGCATGTTATAATAGTTGTGAATGTTTATCTTTTTAAAGTGTCTGGATTTAATAGTTTCATCCAGCCCTAAATCAAACAAATAAACAAACAAAAACACTTTCCTCTGGCCTTTATTTGTTAAGAGTTCAGTTCAGTTTAGTAACTAATAATATTTGTGCCTCTCCAATGTGCCAGGCACAGTTCTAGGCTTTGGGGAAACCAAATATGTGAGACAAGGTCCATGGTGAAGGGAGTCTTATTCTGTTTATTAAACAAGCAAAACAATGAATTAATAAAGGTTTTTTATATCAAAGACTGCAAACAGGTAGCCCACAGATATTTGGCCTACATGGAATTTTAATTTTTAATCCAAAGAGTTCAAAGAGAAACAGAAATTTTGGGGTTCTCTAGAAGAGCAATTATGAAAAGTACAGCATTTTGGACTCACTTTACTGTAGACTGCAGTCAACCAAAACTAAGAAGCACTGGTGTCTTTAGAAGAGACATGCACTCTTCTGGTGGCCTTAGCCTGCACCCAACATACCTCACATACTCGGGTTATCTGCTGGCTGCTGCAGGAGCAGAAGCTTGTGATCCTTGTCCTGTGCCAAATAATAACAAACAAGGTGGTTTTCTGAATAACTAATGATTACCTTCACAGTGCTTACATGCTGTGTCTTGATACTTGTTTGTATCTAAAAGACAAGATTCTAAGTAAAATTATTTTAATAAATGCAGAAACCCATACAGCATCGTTAATAAGACTTCTGGAGACACTAGAGCAGCAAGGAATGATCTTAAGGTTTCTTTGATTAAAACAGAAAGGTACTAAGTAAATAAAACTACAGTGATTTAGGCCAGATTACTCTAGAAGGCAATTCCTGAATTAGTGTTTGTTCACAATGACAACTTATACATTGATAATGTTTTTAAGATATTTCCTGCAAATGACCTGTAAGTGTTGTAAATTGGGGGTGGGGGGGAATTGCTGTTAAACAGGGAACATCTGTAAATTGCCAATCTAGTTACACCCTAACTTCCAATGCATGGCATAGAGCTCTTTATTTGAAAAAGTCAGCCACTGGAAGCAAAAGCTAAACTGAATTCTGCAAAGAAAAAAATGCACTCTGAAAATAAATTCCCCAGATTTCTCCTAGCAGATGAATTTAGAAACTGATGTTAGTTCCTGATTGAAACGTTCAGAAAATAACTGCAGCCTTTGACACTGGCAGTTCGATGCATTCCTGCCTTTAATTTTCCTAGGTTCAACTACACAAACTTTATTATACATGGTTTATACATTTCAAACTTCAAAAATACTTTTTCCAGTTCAATGAAAAGATTATTTTTCAAAACCAAAGTATAGCAAGAGATTGTGATGACCTTTTGAAACAAGTAGATTTGTAGATTAAAAACAATCCATGATACCATTTTTCTTGCATCTTCATTTATGGAAATGGAGATTCTTTCTTAAACAACTGTAAGGATAATTGACAGAGTATGCATTTATTCTGTGTCTGTTTACCATGCTGTGAGTATTGAGGTATAAAGGGAGGAGGCTGTTGTTTGGGACTTTGAGCTGAATTCATAACTTTGACCTTAAGCCAGCCAACTATTGAAGTCTAGTATAGTACCTTTCTGCATGGACCAGGCCAGGGAAGGAAGGTCAGCCATAAAGAATCACATGATTCAAGAACTTGAGCTTTGGTATAGAGTCCTAGGGTACTTATAGAGTGAATAAATAAAAACTTTATTTCATTACCATTTTCTTTGAAGAAAATGGTTTTTCAAAACTTTCTTTCACAAGCATTCTCTTTCCAGAAGCATTTCCCCATTAGTAGAGGAAATCTTGAGTTAAACTTTGACAGTGATATTTGCCAGTAGCCTGAGATGGAGTGCACCAAACATGAGTAGCTGACCGGCTACAAAGATAGGGATAAATTATGTCGCAAACAACTGCAGGATTGTACAGATAGGGTGTAGCCATAGTACAATTGTGACAAGATGATATCCTTAAAAATTAATTTTGTGCTTTTCTTCTTCCAACTTTCTTTTTGTGTGGCCACACTATCTCAAGAAGAGTAGGATAATTACATTGAGAGTACAAAAGAATAATATGTGAGACTCTGAAGCAGGCTTCTGGGAATCAAAGCGACATCATGAGGGAGCCCAGAGACCATGACACAGAAATAGAAAGAGGTTAGATGAAGAGCCAGGTTGCCAGCCTCCCTCCCCCATAGAAGACCAGCAGATGTAGAGATGGAACTGCTTGTCAAATCAAAAGACTGTCCAGCACTGTTGGAGTTCAGTACAGGGTTGCGGTTCCAGGGAAGCTGAGATAACTGGTCACCACCTGAAAGATCACTGCACAAGGCACAGGCAAAGAAGCTACTCCACTATTCCTTCTCTCAGCAGGTGTACTCATGCCACCTGTCATTTGTTTAGCCTAAGAACTTGCTTTTTTATCACAAGCTTTAATATATTTCACATATATTGCTTCATGTGAATAACCTGCCAGCCTCCTATCAGCCCCTTAAACAATGTGAATGAGAATCCTTGTCTTCCATGAGGCCAGAGGAACAGAGCACCGTAGAGGAGAGAGGCCCAGTACAGGTGCTTGGGAAACAGTGGATCAGGATCAAATAATTACCTCCAGCATATACATTTTAAATGAAAGTTGGGGTTTTCTTCAAACTCTATATAAATCACGGGTGAGATTAAGTTGGCATAATGTTAGTTTAAGATCTAATAAATCTGGATCTGACCTGTGGTGGCTCAGTGAATAAAGCATCGACCTGGAACGCTGAGGTCACCAGTTTGAAATCCTGGGCTTGCCTAGTCAAAGCATATATGGGATTGAATGCTTCCTGCTCCTCCTCACCTTCTCTCTTTCCCTCTTTCTTTCTCTCCTCTCTAAAGTACATAAAATTTTTAAAAATCTTAAAAAAGATCTAATAAATCTGGTGAGAATATATTTAAAGTTCAGGTCTTTATCCTGTGTTTGGAGCATGAAGAGCACATATTCAGAAGAACATATTTGTTAGCTCAGAGAATTGTGCTAGATCAGGAATTTGACCTCAATCACCACTGAATTTCGCACCTTCCCTAATCTTCAGTCCATCAAGGTTATTAGTGATAAACACACTTCCCCAAGATAGCTTGACCCCTGGGGAAGGCAGGCAATTCCACTGGCCAAAGTATCTGTTCATTTCCTCACCTGGGGCATTCTTTCCTCTCTGTAGTGGTAGTGGTTCTTCTCCACCTCCACCCTCCCATGAGGCCTGAGGGGTGTGCAAAAAGAGTTACCCTCACTTCTCTCTTCTCTCACTCCCTCCATCTTTGGCTGCACCTCTAATGGCTGATCTAATTGGAAGCCAGAGAATCAGGGAGCCTGGGATATATTCCTCAGAGCTTGGCCTTCTCAGGCACAGAAGAGGTGAGAGAAGGGCAGACAATGAATAAAAGTGAGGGGAGGGTGATAATAAAGGCACTGTAGACAACTGCAGAGAAGACTTATGCCATCAAAAGAAGTGAGCTAGTCTTGAAATAAAACAAAGTATAGACATGAAAAAAAGATTAGTGGTTTCCAGAGATTAGGGAGAGGGTGGAGCTGGGAAGGAAAGAAGTATGGCCATAAAAGGGCAACAGGAGGGATTCCTGTGGTGATAGAAACATTCCACATCATGACTGTTGATGTCATTGATGTCAGCATTCTGTTTGCAGTCATGGACTATGGTTTTACAAAATATTACCATTGGGAGAAATTACATAAAAAGTACAAGGTACACAAGATTGCTCATATTATTCCTACAACAGCATGTGAATTATAATTATCTCAAAATACAATGTTTAAAAAAGAAGAAAAAATAGTTTAGGGCAGGGCCCTGGCCGGTTGGCCTGGCATGTGGATGTCCTGGGTTCAGTTCACAGTCAGGGCACACAAGAGAAGCAACCATCTGCTTCACCACCCCACCCCCCACCCCCATCTCTCTCTCTTCCCTTCCCACAGCCATGCTTGAATGTTTCGAGCAAAGGTTGGCTCCAAGCACTAAGGATGGCTCCATGGTCTTGCCTCAGGTGCTAAAATAGTATGGTTGCTGAGCAATGGAGAAGCAGCCCAGACAGGCAGAGCATCGTCTTATAGGGGGCTTGCTGGATGAATCCCAGTCAGGGCAAATGTAGGAGTCTGTCTCTGCCTCTCCACCTCTAAGAAAAAAAGAAAGAAAGATAGAAAGATAAAAAGAAAGAAAGAGAGAAAGAAGGAAGGAAGGAAGGAAGGAAGGAAGGAAGGAAAAGAAATAAAAAGCAGGTTAGATTAGACTGAGTCTTTCATTTGGTTGACAAGAAATCTGTAGCTCCTGGCATTCTTACTCAGCTTTTGCTGAAAGTTCATTATTGTTAGATTGCAAAATCCTGAGCACACTCATAAATAGCCTTGATCTGTTAAGATATTTGCAGAAATACATGTCCAAGCACATAAAGTCAGAGGGAACTAAGGAACAGGTATCTGTTAGACATCATAAAAAGAATAGAACAGGGGAAGTAAAGACAATTTATCTAAATATCTATTCATTCTCCATCATAGCACAAGAAGGATTTAAAATGGGTTGCAAACATAGTACAATAGGATTTTTATTAGTACATGAAAAAATTGGAGTGAAGAGAAAGCCAGGGTGGTAACAATGAGACACAGTCAGAAGTTAGTTACACACATACATGCCTGAAGTCTGTGAAGTCATGTATACTATGAGAAGTCAACCACTCAGGCGACTCTGACCCTACTTTCTAACAGCCAGTGCAAAAAAGCAAAATGTGATCTACTATATGGCTATAAAATAAAACTTGACTTGAATAAAACCTCTTTGCTGTGTCTTCAGAAATGTGACATTACAATTTACTCAATAACATCCATAGGGTTAGTAAAACACTAGTTTCATAGTTTGTTAAGAACAGTTCTATCAGGGACCTAAATAATGCAGTTTGGGTATACAGCTTTCTGGGTTCGATTTGGGGGTAATTTGAGATTATATTCAAGTTGGAAGAATTATATCCTTTAAGTAATTTTTAAAAAATGTTTTGCAACCAAGCTTTAGGTAAATATTAATGGGGTGACACCCTGGCCGGTTGGCTCAGTGGTAGAGCATCGGCCTGGCATGCAGAAGTCCCAGGTTCTATTCCCGGCCAGGGCACACAGGAGAAGCACCCATCTGCTTCTCCATCCCCCCCTCCTTCCTCTCTGTCTCTCTCTTCCCCTCCCGCGAGGCTCCATTGGAGCGAGGCTCCATTGGAGCAAAGGTGGCCCGGGCGCTGGGGATGGCTCCTTGGCCTCTGCCTCAGGTGCTGGAGTGGCTCTGGTCGCAACAGAGCGATGCCCCGGAGGAGCAGAGCATCGTCCCCTGGTGGGCAGAGCGTCGCCCCCTGGTGGGCATGCCGGGTGGATCCCAGGCGGGTGCATGAGGGAGTCTGTCTGACTGTTTCTCCCTGTTTCCAGCTTCAGAAAAATATAAAAAAAAATGGGGTGACAAATTCAAATTCCCACAGGGTATAGGAAGGTGAAATAACTAAGAAAAGTGAGTTGCCTGTTGAAAAGCAAACACACACCACAAATATGATGAAAACATCATTGGACAAATGGCCTTCAGTCGGGGGCACACTAGGGTATAGTCAGGTCTATGCAACCTGAGCCTACTGCTCATTACCAGACTGTTGTTACCATAATCAAAATCTGCCAGATGTTAGCAGATATAATTTTTCCTGTGTATTACAGTTCTGTTATAGAAAACAGAAATGACTCTAGCTATTTTAAGCACAGAGGGAAAAAGTCTTCAAAAAATGAATTCGGTGGCCTCCAGGACTGGTGGCCAGAGAACAATGCAGAACCTGCCCCCAGGAAGCCATCAGCTTTGGCTCAGTCAGGAAGGTGGGGAATCGGAAAGATGCCCTGGATTGTTTGTTCCGGGAACCATGTAGGAAGTCAGAAGAACCTATTGAATTGGCCACTCAACAGTTCCAGAGCCACACCTCACCTGTTAGGTCCATACTGGCAACAAAATAATAGCAGCTTAAAAGACACCTCTGACTTCACTTTTTGACCTCCACAAAGCTGCTGACAAGAATGCTGCTCCAGAAAAACCCAAAGAGTCCTTCATGGTGTCTGCCACCAGGGCAGCAGGGACTTCTGTCTTTGAAATGTCATTTGACTGCATCTGATTGGTCAAAGCAAAACCTGAGTCACTTCTATATGACCAATTTAGAAAAGCCATTTATAGCTGCCCAAGCTCTGTAAGTGTGGAAAAAGAGAGGCAGGTGGAAAGTATGCAGAGTAATCATCTAATTTTTCACTCTATTCTATTTTTATGCAAAAATCACCTGAGCTTTTTAATGCTGGTAATTAAATTAATTTTTTTTAAACAACTAAAGGGAGGCCAGTAACGTGGACTCAATAAAACACATCTGCGGGCCTGACCTGTGGTGGCGCAGTGGATAAAGCCTCGACCTGGAAATGCTGAGGTCGCCGGTTCGAAACCCTGGGCTTGCCTGGTCAAGACACATATGGGAGTTGATGCTTCCAGCTCCTCCCCCCCCTTCTCTCTCTCTCTCTCTCTCTCTCTCTCTCTCTCTCTCTCTCTCCCTCTCTCTCCCTCTCCTCTCTAAAATGAATAAATAAAAAATAAAAAAAAAAAAAAAAAAAAAAAAAACACCAAAAAAAATAAATAAATAAATAAATAAAACACATCTGCGAACAGCATCAGCTTCATGACACGTAACTGGAGGTAGTTTTCATCCACTTTAACAAGTGGAAAAAGAGAAGGCCAAACCCTGGCCCTCCACAACCTGTATGTGAATAACTATTTTTATCATGCTGTGCTATATTTAAAGCAGTTAAAAATTGTGCTAATTATTTTAAAAAGTAATAAATACTTGATAAAATAATATGCCAACAACACATGTTCATACAGTAAAAATGTGTTTTTCTCTGCTGGCTCCCCATTGACACGCCGCAGACGCACCTCAAAGAACAGTGTGAAACAGTATTCCTCCATGTATAAGACGCACCTTTTTAAAAAAATTTTGCTGTCTACAAACTGGGTGTGTCTTATACAGTGCTTGTAGATTTTTTAATTGTATTTCCCACTTTTTTGAGCTTGTTTTTGTGCTCATTGTTGAAGACAGTGATTCGTCATCAGACACAGATGAGGACAAGCTAATGGATGGGAGTTTTGACAGTGATGAGGAGTTGTATGAATTTTACGATGAATAAAACTTGAGTTCAATAACTTTGTGTAATACTTTTTTTTAAATTTCAGGCCCCAAAATTAAGTTGCATCTTATACATGGGAGCATCTTATACACGGGGAAATACAATAAATCAGACTGCACTGTGTCTGAAGTTGAGTCTTCTGGAAGACTCAACAGCCAGTGCAAAAAAGCAAAATTAATTAGCCTTTGTTCAACATATTTCCTGTACCCTGTATCATCACTGGTCAGTCTTTCCCTCAGTGAACTAACCAGTGGTAATTCCTGACTCTGCCTTCTCAGCCCAGGTCACACCCATGGCATCTCCAAATAAAAAGTTTCAGTCTTTAAAAGGAAGGCAATCCATAATCTAAGAAAGAAACTTCCACCTAATGTTAGCTCCCAAGGGCATAAGGTCAGATTATGCTGTGAATATCTTGTTGGTGCATTAGGGACAAAAGTGCCTGGGGGTGGGTTTATGAGCACTTTCCAGAAGGGAATAGATCCTTCTAGAAGTTATCAGTCCTGCACAGAGAAGAAGGACTCTGGAAGTGGGCCTTACACTTATGTCAGAAATTATCTTTCTCTTCTTTTTGGATGGATAGTTAGTATTGTCCAAACTCCCAGAGGTGGAGGTTCTCTTGACATCAGGAGGCAGATGGAGACTGAGGTGGGTTATCAGCCCCACAGGGAATGTGCTGTACTATTTCTTTTTTATTCACTTCCAACTTTCAATACTGTCTTGTTGAGTTTTATCCTGGTATCAGCTACTGGGAAGTAAAGAAGAGAATCTGTCACACATTGGTTGGAGTGACAAAAGAGAGGATTCCCTTCCTGTCTCATCCCAGATCAGGCCAGAATAGAGTTCGCAGCAGTGGGCACCAGCAGGGAACAGCTGGGATTAAAAGCCTCTCTTGAAAGTCACCTGCAGCTGGAACACAGGGTAGAGAATAAAAAGGTCCTGCCCACCTTGGGTGTGCCTCTGAGAGCACCCAGAAACCTGGAGAGATAGCAGGAGCAGTTAGAGGGAGAATCAACCCTGGCAATCAAGCCAGGGCTGTTTGAGCTACCAAGATTAGTTATTAAAAATAAACTTGTTCCAGAAAAACTTTTAGGAAAATTGAAAATTTATACATAAATTATTTTCATAGTAGTAAGGAATTATCCATTTATTTTAACTTTTTTCTAAGGCAGCATCTTGATGCATAGTGAAATACAAAAAGGATTTTTCATTAAAGTAAGGAAAAGACAATATTATTAACATATTTAACTCATATTATTTAAATACTACCCAATTAAGTAAAAGAAACAATGTATAAACAATTTTTAAAAATTAGCCAATGTGGTGACTATTTATTTACATATGGTATAGTTACATAGTGTGAACACTATTGGAAATGACAAGATAAACCAACAGGGAAACTGGTTATAAAATTCAGTAACCACCTGACCAGGCAGTGGCGCAGTGGATAGAGTGTCAGACTGGGACATGGAGGACCCAGGTTCGAAACCTCGAGGTCAACGGCTTGAGTGCGAGCTCATCCAGCCTGAGTGTAGGCTCACCCGCTTGAGCCCAGGTTCACTGGTTTGAGCGTGGGATCATAGACATGACCCCATAGTTGCTGGCTTGAACCTAAGGTCACTGGCTTGAAGCCCAAGGTTGTTGGCTTGACCAAGGGATCACTCACTCTGCTGCAGTTCTCCGGTCAAGGCACATATGAGGAAGCAATCAATGAACAACTAGGAGCCACAACAAAGTATTGATGCTTCTCATTTCTCTCCCTTCTTGTCTGTCTGTCCCTATCTGTCCCTCTCTCTGTCTCTGTCACACACACACACACACACACACACACACACACACACTGCAGTAACCAATAGCTTTTCTATATAAGGAGAAAATTTCCATTTAGAAGAGTACTCAGAATAGTAAAATACCTTACAATTAAAAATAATAAGCATGCTGGATGTAAATGACTGAATATTGAAAAAACAAAATGCCCTGACCTGATAACTCAGTTGGCTAGAACACTGTCCTGAAGTACAGAGATTGCTGGCTTGATGGCCAGTCAGGGCACACACTAGTTCCTGTCTGTCTCTCTCTCTCCCTTTCTCTCTTGCTAATTTCAGTAAATAAAAATTTAAAAAATAATAAAATGGCATTCCCTGTGTGTGTATTAAAAGTGAAATATTATAAAGATGCCAACTTTCTTGAAATTAAATTATTGATAGAATGTAATGCCAATAAAAATGCCAACAGATTTTTTTGGGTTACTGTTGATATCAAAGGTGGTGTCTACGGCCATACCACCCTGAATGCGCCCGATCTTGTCTGATATCAAAGGTGAAAAATAAAAATATTCTTTTTATATTTATTATAAATGCAATAGTCTGGAAACAATCTGAATGTTGTCAATAAAAGATTGGTTAAATCAAGGTGTATTCCCAGAGGATGACATTATGATATCATGCTATTTTTTAAAAGAGGGAGAGATTTGCAGGCCTTGATGTGGAATAATCTCTAAGGTATATTGGTAAAAAGACCAAGATGCAGATATATATATACACACACATACACAAACACATACACAGAAATGAGACATAGTTATACTCAATATGTGTGTGTATATAGATACTAGAAAGCCCGGCGGTCATACGAAATGACCGCTGTTCTAGATATTATACATTGTAATTAAAATGATTTGTGCAAAGGTGTCTGCTAATTCAAACTGAATTACCCAGGGCAGGCGGCGAGGACACCCCTTTGCTTAGTGCCCCATGGGGTTTCCCCCTTCTACTTGCTTAATTGCTTCAAGTAGAGTGCAATGAAGAAAACTACTGGTGGTACATTTCTTAAGAGCCACCACTAGCTCAATAAATAAAGGTGATTTAAATAATAAAATGTTAATTCACATGTCAAATATCTCTTTGTACACAACATTTCTTGTGTAGATCTTTCCATCATTTTTAAGCTCGCCTTGCAGAGGACCATCAATTATTTTTAATTTTACATCTGTTCTTTCACGAACTCTTGAACAGGCAACATTAAGTTGACCGTGTCCAAATGCAGGCTCAGGTAAAAAAAAATGCCAACACGCTTAAGCGTTCGGCCCTGAGACTTATTGATGGTTATTTTGCGTTTCGGTCAGCATTACTCTGTCGTTTTTTTTGCATTTCTCTCCTGCCTTTGTTCAAGGGACTCATTTTGTTGAGACAGGGATTTTGTCTTGCATCTGAGGCAAGCCTTGTTTCTCTATGCTTATCAGTCTCATTTTGCTGAGAAAGACCATTTGCTCTGCGACTGAAGCAAGCCTTGTCTTTCTCTGCTCAGTGGTTTCTTTTTGTTGAGAAAGCCGTTTTTGTGCAGCTTTAGCTCCTTTTCTCTCCTCTTCAGTGCTGTGTTTTCTAGGAGGCATTCTTAAAAGAAATTACGTTAAGACGTAGATTTTATGTAAAACAGATGATTGCCAATGCAAACAAATGTTCACCTTCCCCCTGACCTGCTCAATTTGCATTCAGCCGTGGCAACTTCACCCCATTGGCTAGTACAGTTATGCAAGCAACCAATAAGCTATCGGCGACAAACAGACACTTAAGTCGCATATAATAAAGATAATACAAACATATAGATACACACATATGTATATTATGATGTTATTTGTGTAAATAAACACACATACATGCACATGCACACACACATACACACACACTTTGAAGAGCATCCAAAAAATCTTGCCATTGGAGATGAGGAATAAGAAATAGGGTAAAAAAGACTTACCTTTTTACCATATACTCCTTTTATGCCATTTGATATTTGTGTGTCTCAGCTTTCCAAGAGAAAAAAGTAGCTGTTTGTAAATAATAAAAAGACCTAATAAAAGTACTTGTTTAATTTAACAGTATTTGTTAAAACATACAAATGCATTCCCATCTATGTGCTAGTCACTTCTACCCACTTCTTAGAGAAAGTCTTGCCATATGCACAAGTGTAACTGTGCAAGGAGAGAGGGGCATGGCAGGGAAGGGACAACTAAATGATCTGGCAGGACCCATTATTTAGAACATGAGTAAATATTTATAATAACCAAAAATTAGAAACATATCCATCAGCAGGAAGATGGTTAGTAAATTTTTGTACAGCTAAATTGTCCACAGCTACAGGGAATACAGTAAGTCCATATATAACATGAAAAGATATTCTTTGTAATGTTGTAAGTGAAAAATTAAATTGTAGAACCAAATATATGGTTTTTATGTATAAGCATGGAAAATTAATGGAAGAAAACATCAAAATATATAAATAGTAGATCCTTAAGACATTGTTTTATTCACTCCTCCAAGCCACACCTGCTTCTCCCCATCTCCTTCTGCATGCCTACTTGTGGGAGTCAGAGATTTCTGATGGAGCATGAATACTAGTGAGCTGGATCACTGATGTCGTCCTGGCTTCAGTCTGGCCTTTAGAAAACTCTTCATTGGGGTGCAGAGCTCTCCTACAGCCACTAGACTCATTATTCTGTTCCCCATTCTGAATTTCCATTGTGTGCATTGGCTCCTGAGGAATTTTGTACAAGGGAGAACTGATGGGGTTGATGTGTCCCTGTGGTCCCACTGTGACCCTTAACAGCTACCGAGAGAGCACATTCCCTTTTTATTTTTTACACTTTTAAATATTGGCACCTGTGTATTTTTTTAAGTTTATAAATCTATAGAATAAATGTAAATGTGCCGAAAAGTAAAACTATGACCTGTATAAGAATAAATTTCACCTTAAAAATGAACATAAAAATAATCACATAAAATGCTACACCTTTACTGATGCCTCTCACCATAATATGCAAAGGATCAGGATCAATGACTACAAAAGAATAAATCATCACTGTAGTAAACCTGATGTTTATTTTATTTTATCATATTTGGTTGATTTTTGTTATATTCTTTTTTAATTTCCCAAAATGAGTAACATACTATTACATAATATGTGTTTAGTTTTTAAAATAATAAAGTAGATCAAACTGTATTTTTACTATGTACATTTTAATTCACATTGTTAACATTTTATCAATCAAATACACTATTACTTTCTTTTAAACATTTTATTAAGTTTATTAAAATTTCAATTTATTTACTCATTCATTTGGCCTTCTCTCCCTTTTTTCTTCCTTCTCCCATGAGAGATGATTTCTGAAATAATTTTAGAGAGAAAAATGTTATTATTGGGTCAAAGATTATAAAGATATTAAAGTCTCTATTGCCAGTTTTCAGTTTGCTTTTTATAGCTTAACTTCATTGATTTGCAATCCCTTATGAGGTATAAATACATTAATTTAATAACCCTCAACAGCTTGAGGCATTACCTATACCTTTTTAATTGCTAGTTAATTTACACCAAAGTTTTTCCCTTTATTCAAAAGGCAAGCTCATCTCCTGAGATGTACCTGCTTGTTTACTGATAAATATTTTCAGATTTAGAACCCTTTGCTGGAAGCCTTTCCACTTAAAGAATAATATTCATGAAAAATCTTTCCCTGAAAATCATTATCACATAATGCTTCATCTTCACCAAGTCCACAAATAAAAATATATTATGTAAAAATGGACATTGCAAGATGTCACTTTGATGTACAGTCAATTCAAGGGCAAATAAATGGTTGTGCAGGTGTGCAGTGTGTGGTGAATTAGGGCCCGCCCCCAGTACAGTGAGTCACTCAACTGATGGCTCCCCTGGGATAATAGCACATAGAGAGAACCCCCTGGCCCTGGCTGGTTGGCTCAGTGGTAGAGCATCAGCCCAGCATGTGGAAGTTCTGGGTTCAATTCCCGGCCAAGGCACACAGGAGAAGTGCCCATCTGCTTCTGCACACTCCCCCCTCTCCTTTCTCCCTATCTCTATCTTCCCCTCTGCAGCCAAGGCTCCATTGGAGCAAAGTTGGCCCAGATGCTGAGGATCGCTCCATGGCTTCTGTCTCAGGCACTAGAATGTCTCCAATTGCGGTGGAGCAACGCCCCAGAGGGGATGAGCATCGCCCCCTGGTGGGCATGCCGGGTGGATCCTGGTTGGGCGCATGCCAGAGTCTGTCTGCCTCTGCCCCACTTCTCACTTCAGAAAAATACAAAGAGAGAGAGAGAGAGAGAGAGAGAGAGAGAGAAAGAAAAAGAGAGAGAACCTCCTGACACCCACTTAACTTAGGTTCATAGCATTGAGGACTCGAGCAGGATGAAAAACCTAAAAGCAATAAGAATGTCAAGGTTAAAGTTTTCATATCAAGGATTAATTTTTTTACTTATTTCTAAATAACAGTAATGTTAAAGATAACTTTAGAGAAATCATATCATAGTGCAGTAGTATTATATAACAATTTTTAGTTTTGCATCTTGCCTTTTCTTTCTTATATTTAGCTAGTTGCAATCATAGATTTTATATTCTGCTTTCATCAGTTAACTTTATATCATAAACATATTCTCATGTCTGTGTGTGTATTAAGGGCTGTTGAGTCAATACCTACTCTGGCAACCCAAGGAATGAGTGATGTCCACAATGTCCTGTCCTCAATAGCCCTGCTCAGCTCCTGTAGACTCATGCCTATGGCTTCTTTTATAGAGTCAATACATCTCATATTTGGTCTTCCTCTTTTCCTGCAGCCTCTGTTATTCCATGTTTGTATATAGTTTTAATTATTATTATTATTAACTGGTTGCATGAGGGCAATTTTATTAATTTTGTTATTTTGTCTATGTCTTATTCAATGCTCACTAAGTCCTGAAAAGACAACAGAATGTGCTGAGACTATAAGTGCTGGTGCCAAAATATCTCACTTACAAGTTTATTAACCTTTGTGTCTTAATTTTCTGGTCCACAAAATGGGGGTGGTGACAATTCCTACCACACTGGTTTGTCATAATTTATGAGTTATTTGTGTACAGTTTTCAGAAGAGTGCCTGGTACACGGGGAGCAAGCAATGAATGTGAGCTGTTAGTAATGGTATGTAATAACCTAGGAACTTGAAGTCAATTTTTATTTTTGCTATTACAGATAGTGGTGCAAAGAACATCTTCATTTATATAATATTGTGCTTCTGTTAATCATTTCCTAAGATTAAATCCCTAGGAATCAGATTGCTGAGTCAAAGATTTGTCACAATGACTACCTTTTAAAGAAAGTCCTTTAACCTCTGTCCTTAAAGAAAATGTGATGGCATAAAAAAATAAATACTGACCCTGGCTGGTTGGCTCAGTGGTAGAGCGTCGGCCTGGCGTGCGGGAGTCCTGGGTTCAATTCCCGGCCAGGGCACACAGGAGAGGCGTCCATCTGCTTCTCCACCCCTCCCCCTCTCCTTCCTCTCTGTCTCTCTCTTCCCCTCCCGCAGTGAGGCTCCATTGGAGCAAGGATGGCCCGGGCGTTGGGGACGGCTCCTTGGCCTCTGCCCCAGGCAACACAGCGACGCCCCAGAGGGGCAGAGCATCGCCCCCTGGTGGGCAGAGCTTCGCCCCCTGGTGGGCGTGCCAGGTGGATCCTGGTCGGTCGCATGCGGGAGTCTGTCTGAATGTCTCTCCCCATTTCCAGCTTCAGAAAAATACAAAAAACAACAACAACAAAAAATAATAAAATAAATACTAGTGGCTATAAATATATTGATAAAGCAAAGAAATCATGGATTTATTTGATAACAGTAATTTAGTAAAAATCCATTTTATTCATATATTTATTTAGACTTATACAAAAACCTTGAGTTCAATTCAGCTGATTTAATCCAACTAGTTATTTCGAGTCTACTGTGTGCTTCTACCATATTAGGTTTTAAACACATTGTAGAAGAATAGGAAGTGATCTTATCTTTATTTTATTTATTTATTTATTTTTCAATTTTAATTTTATATAGACAATAAATTTTAACGGGGTGACATTGATCAATTAGAGTACATAGATTCAGAGAAAACATCTCTAGATCATTTTGACATTTGATTATGTTGTGTACCCATCACCCAAAGTCAAATTGCCCTTCATCCCCTTTTATTCAGATTTCTGTCCCTCCCCTCCCCACACTGCCTCCCTCTCCTCCCTTCCCCTCCCTCTGGTAACCACCACACTCTTATCCATGTCCATGAGTCTCAATTTTGTGTGCCAACTATGTATGGAATCATACAGTTATTAGTTTTTTTTTAATTTACTTATTTCACTCAGTATAATGTTACCTAGGTCCATCCATATTGTTGTAAATGATCCGATGTCATCATTTCTTATGGCTGAGTAGTATTCCCTAGTATATATGTACCACATCTTCTTTATCCAATCATCTATTGAAGGGCTTTTTGGTTGTTTCCATGTCTTGGCCACTGTGAACAATGTTGCAATGAACATGGGACTGCATGTGTCTTTACGTGCCAATGTTTTTGAGTTTTGGGGGTATATACCCAGTAGAGGAATTGCTGGGTCCTATAGTAGTTGAATTCTTAATTTTTTGAAGAACCACCATAGTTTCTTCCATAATGGTTGTACTACTTTACATTCCCACCAACAGTATATGAGGGTTCCTTTTTCTCCACAGCCTCTCTAACACTTGTTATTACCTATTTTGTTGATAATAGCTAGTCTAACAGGTGTGAGGTGGTATCTCATTGTAGTTTTGATTTGCACTTCTCTAATAGCTAGTGAAGATGAGCATCTTTTTATATATCTGTAGGCCATTTGTATTTCTTCCTGGGAGAAGTGTCTGTTCCTATCCTCTTCCCATTTTTTTTTATTGCATTGTTTCCTTGTTTGTTGTTGAGTTTTATGAGTTCTTTGTATATTTTGGATGTTAGGCCCTTATCTGAGCTGTTGTTTGAAAATATCATCTCCCATTTGGTTGACTGTTTGTTTGTTTTGTTGTTAATTTCTTTTGCCATGAAAAAGCTTCTTAGTCTGATGTAGTCCCATTCATTTATCTTTGCCTTCACTTCCCTTGCCTTTGAAGTCAAATTCATAAAATGTTCTCTATGGCTAAGGCCCATGAGTTTAGTATGTATGTTTTCTTCTATGTAATTTATTGTTTCAGATCTTATATTTAGGTCTTTGATACATTTTGAATTAATTTTGATACAAGGGGACAAATTGTAGTCAAGTTTCATTCTTTTGCATGTGGCTCCAGTTATTGAAGAGGCTTTCTTTTCTCCATTGTGTGCTTTTGAATCTGTTATCAAAGATGATTTGACCATATATATGTGGTTTTATTTCTGGGCTCTATTCTATCTCATTGGTTTGAGTGTCTATTTTTCTGCCAATATCATGCTGTTTTGATTTTTGTAGCTCTATAATATAATTTGAAGTCAGGTATTGTAATGCCCCAGCTTTGTTCTTTTTCCTTAGGATTACTTTGGCTATTCAGGGATTTTATACTTCCATATAAACCTGATGATTTTTGTTCCATTTCTTTAAAAAATGACATTGGAATTTTGATGGGAATTGCATTAAATTTGTATATTACTTTGGGTAATATGGCCATTTTAACTATATATTTTTTTATTTTCCTTAACAATGCTTTGTAGTTTTCATTATATAGATCCTTTAGGTACTTTGTTATGTTTATTATTAAGTATTTTTTGTTGTTGTTGCAACTTGTAAAAGGGATTTTTTTTTTTAGTTCATTTTCTGAAGTTTTATTGTTGGCATATAAGAAGGCAATAGACTTCTGTATATTAATTTTATATCCTGTGACCTTACTATATTGGTTTACTGTTTCTTTTTTTTTTTTTTTCTTTTTTCTGAAGCTGGAAACAGGGAGAGACAGTCAGACAGACTCCCACATGCGCCCGACCGGGATCCACCCGGCACGCCCACCAGGGGCGGTGCTCTGCCCCCCAGGGGGCGATGCTCTGCCCATCCTGGGCGTCGCCATATTGCGACCAGAGCCACTCTAGTGCCCGAGGCAGAGGCCACAGAGCCATGCCCAGCGCCCAGGCCATCTTTGCTCCAATGGAGCCCTGGCTGCGGGAGGGGAAGAGAGAGACAGAGAGGAAAGCGCGGCGGAGGGGTGGAGAAGCAAATAGGTGCTTCTCCTATGTGCCCTGGCCGGGAATCGAACCCAGGTCCTCCGCACGCTAGGCCGACGCTCTACCACTGAGCCAACCGGCCAGGGCCTACTGTTTCTAATAGTATTTTTGTGGAGTCTTTGGGGTTTTCAATGTACAGGATCATATAATCTGCAAAAAATGAAACCTTTACTTATTCTTTCCTAATATAAATGCCTTTTATTTCTTTCTCTTGTCTGATTGCTCTGGCCAGAACTTCCACCTCTACGTTGAATAAGAGTGGAGAGAGTGGGCAGCCTTGTTTTGTTCCTGATTTTAGAGGAAAAGTTTTCAGTTTTTTGCCATTTAATATGATGTTAGCTGATGGTTTGTCATATATGGCCTTTATTATGCTGAGATATTTTCCTTCTAAACCCATTTTGTTGAGTATTTTAAACATAAAATGATGCTGTATTTTATTGAATGCCTTTTCTGCATCTATTGATAGGATCATATGTTTTTTGTTCTTTGTTTTGTTGATATGGTGTATTACGTTAGCTTTTTACGTATGTTGAATCATCCTTGTGATTTTGGGATGAATCTCACTTGATCATGATGAATTATTTTTTTTAATGTGCTGTATTCGATTTGCTAGTATTTTGTGTAGGATTTTAGCATCTATATTCATTAGAGATATTGGTCTGTAGTTTTCTTTTTTTGTGTTGTCCTTGCCAGGTTTTGGTATAAGTGTTATGTTGGCCTCATAAAGTGTGTTTAGAAGTATTGTTTCTTCTTCAATTTTTTGGAAGACCTTGAGTAGAATAGGAACCAAATCTTCTTTAAATGTTTGATAGAATTCACTAGTATAGCCATCTGGCCCTGGACTTTTATTTTGGGGGTGGATTTTGATAGTTGTTTCTATTTCTTCCCTGTTTATAGGTCTGTTTAGGCTATCTACTTCTTCATAACTCAGTCTAAGAAGACTGTATTGTTCTAAAATTTATCCACTTCTTCTAGATTGTTAAATTTGGTAGCATATAGTTTTCATACTATTCTATGATAATTCTTTGTATATATATGATATCTGTGGTGATTTCTCCTCTTTTATTTTGGATTTTGTTTATATGAGTTCTTTCTCTTTTTTCCTTAGTGAGTCTTACTACAGTCTGTCAATTTTGTTGATCTTTTCAAAGAACAAGCTTCTTGTTTTATTGATTTTTTCTATAGTTTTTCTGTTCTCTATTTCATTTATTTCTACTCTGATTTTTATTATTTCCTTTCTTCTGCTGGTTTTGGGTTGCTTTTTTTCTTCTTTTTCTAGTTCCTTAAGATGTGAAGTTAAGTTGTTTACTTCGGCTCTCTCTTGTTTGTTCATATAGGCCTGTAGTGATATGAACTTCCCTCTTATTACTGCTTTTGCTGCATCCCAGAGATTCTGATATGTCGTATTGTCATTTTCATTTGTTTGTATATGTCTTTTGATCTCTGCTTTTATTTCTTCTTTAATCCACTCATTTTTTAGAAGTATGTTAATTTTCACATTTTTGTGGTTTTGTTTACTTCTTTTTTGCAGTTGAATTCTACTTTCAAAGCTTTGTGGTCAGAGAATATGCTTGGTATAATTTTAATATTTCTGAATTTGTTGATGTTAGTTTTGTGGCCCAACATATGGTCACATTGGGATGAAATGTCCTGTAGATGTCTATCATATCTTATTGTTCTAGTGTTTCATTTAAAACCAATATTTCTTTATTAATTTTCTGTTTGGGTGAACAAAGTGCTATCAGCGGTGTATTGAGGTCTTCAAGTGTGATTGCATTTTTGTTGGTTTTTATTTTTAGATCAGGTAATAGATGTCTTATATATTTTGGTGCTTCTTGGTTTGGTGCAAATATATTAAGAAGTGTTGTTTTTTATTTCTTAATTTTAATTTATGGTGTTTACATAGATTTTAGTGTACCCCCAAATGTACCCCCCTCCCCCATGTCTTCTTGATTCAATGTCCTCTTTATCATTATGAAATGAATGACCATCTTTGTCTCTGATTACATTTGCTGTCTTGTATTCAGCATTGTTATATATGAGTATGGCTACACTTGCTTTTCTTTGGATATTATTTGCTTGGAGGATTGTTTTCCAACCTTTCACTTTGAATTTGTTTTTATACATGTGGTTTAAATGTGTTTCTTGAAGGCAGCATATAGTTGGATTTTCTTTTTTGATCCACTCTGCTACTCTGTGTCTTTTTATTGGTGAGTTCAATCCATTTACATTTAATGTAATTATTGACACTTGAGGGTTTCTTATTGCCATTTTATATATTGCTTTCTGATAGCTTTGTATCTTGTTTGGTTCTTTTCTGTTTTTCTATCATTTGTTTTTGTTTGGTTGTATTCCATACTTCTTTCCTTTTTCTTCTTTTTTTAAGCCATGTGTTTCTGTAGTGGTTTTTTTCAGGGGTGTTTACTATTAAGTAATAAAAAGCATATATATATATGAGTGCTTCTGTACTCCATCCTTCTTTGCTACTGTTAATCTTTGTCCTCTCCCCTTTTTTGTTTTGTAATTTTGTTAGAGCTTTTACTTGTGATTTTGTTTTTTGATTTGTTTTGTTTTGTTTTGGTTTTTTTGTATTTGTTCGAATAACCCTCTTTTGTATTTCCTGAAGTGGGATTTTTCTGGTGATAAATTCCCTCATCTTTTCTATATCTGTGAATGTTTTTATTACACCTTCATATTTGAGGATAGCTTTGATGGATATAGTATTCTTAGCTGGAAGTTCCTCTCTTTCAGTCCTTTAACTATTGGGGTCCAGTCTCTTCTGGCTTGTAGAGTTTCTACTGAGAAATATGATGATAGTCTAATGGACCTTCCTGTATATGTTGTATTCTTCTTTTCCCTGGCTGCCTTGAAGATTTTTTCTTTGTCATTGGTCTGTCATAATTTCATTACAATATGCCTTGGAGTAGGTTTGCTTGGGTTAAGATAACTCGATTTTCTGTTTGCTTTTTGGATTCAAGGCTCTAATTCTTTCCACAAGCTTGGGAAGTTCTCATCAATTATTTGTTTGAATATATTCTCCATTCCATTTTCTCTCTCTTCTCCTTATGATATACCCATGATTCTTATATTGCTCTTTCTGATGGAGTCAGACAATTCCTGTAGGGCTTTCTCATTTTTTAAAACTTGTGAATCTCTCTCCTATTCTCTCTGTAGTATCTCTAGTTGCCTGTCTTCTATGTCACTAATTCCGTTACCTGGACTGTTCTATTAGCTAAGCTTGTTACCTCATTCTTCAGTTCATGTATTGAGGTTTTCATATCTGTTTGGTTCCTTTTTATAGTTTCAATTTTGTTGGTGAAGTATTATTTTTGTTCATTAAATTGTGTTTTGAATGTACTGGGGAACACGGGGGAGGGGAGGATGTATTGAGGGGATACTAAAATCTATGTAAACACAATAAATTAAAATAAATTTTATGTTAAAAATCTCATTATACCTTTGAGGAAATACAATGCTGACAAAAATTAGGGGATATTTCAAAAGGAATATGAAGTGATAAAATATCCCTTAATTTTTGTAAGCACTACATTTTAATTCCTTCATATTTGTTATTTTAGTAAACAAACACATAATATAAAGAGAAAAACTGCCAAACAACCAGTGGGTGACACGCTGTCATTTGTTTCAGCTTCGTATTATGCAATAAGAAATATCTTTAAAAAGTTTGTTATTTATTAGGTATTATTTAATATTTTTATTAATATTTTAAAACTCATAACATAATTTAATTTTATGTACCTCTTTTATTGTTATTTAAGTATTAAATGCATGAAATAATAAACCACCTTTCAGTAAAAAAAAAATTGTTTTTGAGCTCTCTAAATTGACTTTCTGTGCTTTCTTGTATTTTCCTGAGTATTTTTAGGACTGCAATTTTTAATTCTCTGTCATTTAACTCCAAGGTTTCCAAGCCATTGGAATTTTTTTCTAGAGATTTTTCATCATCTCTTTGAACTATATCTCTGACTTTTGTATCCCTGATATTTGATTTCTTTTTCCTTAATGGAATTTGAGAGTGGAATTGTTAACACTAATAAGAGATAATTTAAAAAATAAAATTAAAATTAAAAAGATACAAAAGGGGATGATAGGGTGATAGAATGGGACGAGAGCAGAAAAGCAAATCCTGGAGGGAAGGGGGAAGTGTTATGGGGAGGGAGACAGGGGGGATGTACTGGGGAACACGGGTGACATTAGAATCTGTGTAAATACAATAAATTAATAAAAAATGTAAAAAATTGAAAAGATATAGTGAATAAAATGAAAATTCTATAATGATAAGTGGAACAAAAACTACAGAGAACAGGGAGCAGGAACTGAGGAAAGTTGACAAAAGAGATAAAAAAATGAAGTAAAAAACATGCAAAGTGCCACAAAAATATGAATCAAAAATATAATAATTTGTTAAGTAATGATTAAATGAGAGAAAAAGAAAAAGGAAAAGGGAAAAAAAGCAAAGGTTTTTGAAATGAAACCCTCATTAAAAAAAAGAATAGCCTGACCTGTGGTGGCACAGTGGGATAAAGCGTCAACCTGGAATGCTGAGGTTGCCGGTTCAAAACCTTGGGCTTGCCTGGTCAAGGCACATATGGGAGTTGATGCTTCCTGCTCCTCTCTCTCTCTCTCTCTCTCTCTCTCTCTCTCTTCCCCCCCTCTAAAAATCAATAAATAAAAAAAATTAAAAATATTTTAAAAAAAGAATAGAAAATGTCACAAGTATGGATAATGAAGTTCAAAAGGAAAGGAAAGAATAAAGGGGAAAGAAGATAAAATGACCAAAATAGAAAAAGAAGAAAAAAATTATAAAAATGTCATTTTTTCCTGGTTTTGAGAAGTAGCTTCTTCCTTTTTTTGGCAGGTGGCACTATACTACAGTTTTTTCCCCTGTGGGACTCTTGGGAAGAGGTTTGCTGTTGTATTGCTTGAAGGCTCTGATAATGAGAGACTCAATTTTCCAGGTGCCTCTCGCCACGACTCTCCCACATGAGTTAACAGCCTGGGGTCTTAGCTGTGAGATTTGCCCCAGCTACTGCTTGCAGAGCAAGAGGTTCTAAGAACAGCCAGGTCCTTCCTGCTCAAAGCACAGTTCTGGGTAAGGCTGTGCCAACCAGAGCCACCAGCAAGAGCAGGCAAGGCTGGGAGCCGATTGTAGATCAAGTGCCTTACTAAGAGCCCCCAGGCATGTCTAGTATGCCGCAGCATTCGGAGTGTCTGATCTCCACAGGCTTCTCCCTTGTGCACTGTCTGGTCTCCTGCAGCAAGCCACATGCGCACAGCCAGCCCCCACGACTTCAGCTGTGCACAGGGAGGTTTGTACCTGTCCACTTAGGTGGAGAGTGCCTGTGATCTTAGTCAGAGCCAGAAATGCAGGCCCACCAAGGTGCCCTGCCTGGACAGTCTCAGGCCAAGTGATCCTGGCTTTGCACATGTTTGGTGCTGGTAGTAGAGCTGGAAATATACAAAGACACTGGCAACAGCCCACTCAGGTGTCTATCACTGATAATCTTGGGCTAAGCCCTCCAGGCTGTGCACAGGCACGTGCCCACACCAGTGGTGCCAGGTGGAGCCACTCTCACACTGGCCTTGATTGCAGAGCCAGTAGTGCACAAAGCTGCTGGCACCAGCACCAGCTCCTGCGGGTATCTCACACAAGTAACCTTTGTCAGAGCCTTCCACCAGTGCTTGCCCCGCATCTACGATCTTAGGCAGAGCTAAAGTGTTCCTCCTCTGCTTGATCATCCACCCTCACCCAGCTTCCTCCCTCCACCCCAGACCATCAACTTTGCTGGGGTTCAGACAAAAGCTTTCCTTCCTCAGATCAATGAGGAAAGTGAAAAATCCCATTCTCTGTCTTATTTCCTTCAGAGTGGATTGTATATTCAGCCACCTTTTTGCCCAGTCATACTTTTGTCTTGTGTGTGTATATTTCAGGTGCTCCTGAGAATTTTTCTGTCTTTAGTTGTTGAATTTGTTGGAATTTCAAGGAGAGATATTGGGAGCACCCCTCATGGAGCCATTTCTCTCATGTGGTCTTGTCTTTAAAGACTCAAAATCTGTGTGCTTAGGTAAGATGTGAAGGTAGTATGAGATTATATAATCAAGTGCCAATTACATTTTCAAAGACATCCCAAATCTGCCTGACCAAGTAGTGGTGCAGTGAATAAAGTGTTGACCTGTGATACTGAGACCCAGATTCAAACCTTCAAAGTTGCCAGCTTGAGTGTGGGATCATAGACATGATCCCATGGTTGCTGGCTTGAGCTAAGCTCACTGGCTTAAGCAATGGGTCACTATCTTGGTTAGAGCCCCACCCCACCCCCATCAAGGCAGGTATGAGAAGCAATCAATTAACAACTGAACAACTAAAGTGACAGGCGAGTTTATACTTTTCATCTCTTTCCCTTTCTGTCTGTCTCTCCCGAAAAAAAAAAAAATATTGTATATATATCCCAAATCTATGGTTCAGATATCAAATATAAGGCATAATTAGTGGGGCAATAGGGAGAAAATACCCAGTTGGCAGTGAAGAAAAAAGTGTGTGACCGCCCAAGTGATAACTAAATTAGCTCTAATTTTTTTCTTAGAATCTGATATTTTGATTGCTTCTAAACCATCCCAAACCAACCAACAGACCAGACTTATATTTGAATGTCATTAGAAGAAAATGTTTGCTCTTACTAAAATCCACTTTCATTCTTGCCTCTTGGAAGATAAAAGCTGTCCTCCAACTTCAGCTATAGGTTTCAACTCAGGGAGCCCAAAAGCTGTGCTGAGGAGTGAAAATGAACCTTGGTGGAGAACTGCGTCTGTTTATCTGTTCAGAAAGGGCCTCCGCCAGCCTAAGTAACAAAGTCATCTCCATTTCTGTTGCTTTTGAGGTGCAAGGCTAACTAATGTGTCTTAAACAATCCAAATCTCAACACAAGCTTCACTTTTCTCCACTCTCCTTTGTCTCAATGTCGGGAGGCAGGGGTTCAAACTGCCTTTCCTCTATGAGATGAGCAGGATCACTGGTATTCAGGCAGCCAAACTTGAACTGGAAACAGAAACCATTTCAGGTAATTTAGAAAGATTTCCCTGTGACCCTAAATGCTTTTTGGATGGGGACTAGCCCTATATAAAGCATTTCCAGGCCTTTGAAAAGAACCTGTGTTGGTCAAATAAGTTTTTAAATATGATATTGTAGTAAGGTATTTGAAGAACTTCCTTGTTCTTTCAATAGGAGATAAAATTTGTATATTGCTTTCTTTCTCCCCCTCTTTGAATCCTAGGAATAGCATGCCCCAATGGAGGGAGGGGAGAAACATTGGAAGAATCTGTGAAATGTATGTCTTGTGAATCTCCACCTGTATTTAGTTGTAAGCTTGTGTCATGATGTTATACCTCCCCCTACCTGTATGTGATCAAAGAGTATATAAGCATCATCTGAGAGGTAATCAGGGCTGCATGATTTGGGTAGGAGGATTTCCCCGTGTATGCCACCGGCTTTTCATAATAAAACTCCTCAAAATTCATATTGGACTTGGTGTCTCTACATGAACCCGCAGAAATGAGGTACAGTACTTTATAACATTTGGGGGCTCATCCGGGATGTGGTATTCTGTATTACCATGAGTAGAGACACTTGGATCGGCTGGCCTCTCAGGGGGGCTGCCTGACCCCGCTGGCTTACTAGGAGGGGCATCCCCTGAAATATTTCAGGGCTCCGGTTCTCCAGTGGGTTCAGACAGTCTCTTGGCAGACACCATTTCTGGTCCCTAAATTCAAAAATTCAGCAAAGAAATCAAGGAGTGTGAAATTTTGGACCTTGGAGATTGTAGGCAGGGTTGATTTTTTTACTTTGTTGATTTGGGACTCTGAGAGTTTTTGTTTTGGGACTAGTCAGCTTGGACCAGTGTATAGAAGATAGACTCAGTCATACTTTCACACAGGGTCCCTCAAAGACCAAGAAGTTGGTGGGGGGTGTTCCTTGGACTTCCCTGGGGGATGTCTGGTTATACTCTGGGAAAAAAGGAGGGGAGATTTTGTCTTGCCCAGGATTTCCAGAGGCATCTAGATGCACTCTTATAGGAAGGCATAGTGGAGACTTTGTTTGTTTGTGGCTTAGGGAGGCGTTAGAGGACACTGAGTTAACCAGGCTAATTGATCTTGCCATGGACTCCCAGACACATCTTCTTTGTGTTTGTCAGGTGTTTGTCAAGATCTCAGTCTTTGTTAATTAGTGCATGAGTGGAAAGTGACCTGCAAACACCTGAGAGGGCCCTGAATGATTGGTTTGGTGTGTGAATGGGAATCTCTGGTGTTTAAGTCTAAGCTCCTGGAATGTGGCTAGCAGAACACTCAAGAAACCCCTGAAAGTGGAACACTTTCCCTTGTCTATTGAACTGTGTGTTGTTTTTTTTATTTGTGTATGTGAAGTCTTTGTTTAATGTGCACTGTGTAAGGCTGAATTTTTATGCATGCAAAATTGGAAATTCCCAAATTAAAATTAAATTGAAAATTTCTGGGCAAAAGTAAAAGAAAATTTATAAGCTTCATATTAGGTTAGTGGCTATCTGTCAGAGCTCGCAAAATATAAAATCTCTTCTCTTGGATCCAAGATCTCTAGTTTCAGGGCACTCTGTCTGGCTTCCCTTGCCCTGATTCTCTTCTATTGGCTTCTTCCTTTCTTGTCTCGTATATGGGTACTAGTTAACTGTCTGTCTTTCTTGCTTTTATTGGTATGCTAATTTCTGCATTTTTTGGACAATTTCAATTTTGTATATTGGTGGTTTGAACTATTAAACATGGAAGGAGGGCCCAGTACACAAAATACCCCTTAGGCTATCTCCTAAAGCACTTTCAAGAAGCTTATGGAGACTACCGTGGGTACAAAATTAAATGGTCAAAAAGAAGGCTTCGCACTCTCTGTGAATCAGAATGGCCTACTTTTGGGGTAGGATGGCCATCGGCCGGGACTTTTAATCTCCGGCTAGTAAGGGCAGTTTGGAACATCATAACTGAGAATCCAGGCCACCCTGATCAGTTTCCAAACATTGATCTCATGTGCTTCTGTGGTGGTTTTTTCAATGGTGGTTACCTTTAAGTAATGAAAAGGGTTCCTACCCTGTTCATTGTAGTGCACTATTTTGTGAGTACTTTTGCACTCCATCGTCCTTTGCTACTGTTAATCTCCATCCTCTCCCCCCTTTCTTTTTGTTGTTGTCACAGTTTAAATTTGGTTTTATTGTGTTCTTCTTGGAGCTTTTACTTGTGGCTTTATTTTTTTTTTTTTGTTCTTTGTATCTGATTGGAGAACCCCCTTTAGTAATTTCTGGAGTGGGGGTTTTCTGATGATAAATTCCCTCATCTTTTCTGTATCTGTGAATGTTTTTATTTCTCCTTCATATTTGAAGGGTAGCTTTGATGGGTATAGTATTCGTGGCTGAAAGTTCCTCTCTTTCAGGACTTTAAATATTGGGGTCCACTCTCTTCTAGCTTGTAGAGTTTCTGCTGAGAAATCTGATGATAATCTAATGGGCCTTCCTTTATATGTTGTATTCTTCTTTTCCCTGGCTGCCTTGAGAATTTTTTCTTTGCCATTGGTTTGTGCCAATTTCATTATGATGTGCCTTGGAGTAGGTTTGTTGGGGTTAAGAAAACTCGGAGTTCTGTTTGCTTCTTGAATTTGAGGCTTTAGTTCTTTCCACAGGCTTGGGAAGTTCTCATCTATTAATTGTTTGAGTATGTTCTCCATTCCATTTTCTCTCTCTTCTCCCTCTGATATACCTATTATTCTTATGTTATTCTTTCTGAGGGAGTCAGATAATTCTTGTAGGGCTATCTCATTTTTTTTAATGTTTGAGTCTCTTTCTTCTTCTCTCTGTTGTGCCTCAAGTTGCTTGTCTTCTATTTCACTAATCCTCTCTTCTATCTAGCCTGTTCTATTAGCTAAGCTTGTTACCTTGTTTTTCAGCTCGTGAATTGAGTTTTTCATCTCTGCTTGATTTGTTTTTATAGTTTCAATTTCCTTGGACATATATTCTTTGTGTTCATTGAGTTGTTTTCTGAGCTCCCTAAATTGCCTTTCTGTGTTTTCTTGTATATCTCGGAGGATTTTTAGGATTTCTATCTTGAATTCTCTGTCATTTAGCTCCAAGGTTTCCAATATATTAAATTTTTTCTCCATAGTTTTTTCCTCATCTATCTGTGTTACCTCTCTTTCTTTTGTATCTATGATATTCGATTTTCTCTTCCTTAATTGCATCTGAGGGTGGTTTTGTTGATAGTATTAATGAGATTTAATAAAGAATAAAAAGTTAAAAAAATAAAAAATTGAAAAAAGTTGTTTTTAATTAATAATGAAATAAAGAAAAATAAAATATAAAAATTTTTAAAAAATTTAAAAAAAAGAAATTATTCCCCCCTCCTTTTTTCCTCTCCTCTCCTCTCCCCTCTTTCTTGAGAAAATCTTGTGGTGAACTGTGAATTATATTGTATTTAATAGAACAAACAATGCCTGTAATGGAGAGCCTGAATTGGGGAAAAGTAATAAAGGGGCAAAAATAAATAAATAAATAAACAAATAAATAAATAAATAAATAAAGGGGGGGTATGAACCCACAAAAAGCAAATAAGGAAAAAATTTGGATCAAGAATAAAATGATTTGCGTTTAGGTGTTGGTTGACTAAGAGTTATGATGAGAGGAATAAGAGGGAAACAGAAAAATGGGGGCACAAATTAAAAAATTACTATTGTATTTAGTGGAACAAGAGCTTGATAAAATGGAGAGCCATGGATGGGAGCACTTCTAGTGAGTTAAAAAGGTGAAGTAAAAACCCCCCAAAATGCCACAAACATAAGTTTGAGTCCCAGATAAGATAATTTGTTCGTTATTGAGGTTTGAGTGAAAGCAGACGTAAAGGAGAAAGGAAGAAACTAATATAGAGGGAGAAAAGAAAGAGAGAGAGAGAGAAAAAAGAGGAAACCACTAAAATAAGAAAAAAGAAAAAAGAGGAGAGAGAGAGAGTTAAGGGTTTTGGAGTGCAACCCTCATAGAGAGAAAGGAAGAGAAAAGAAAAGATAATGGGAGATGTAACACTTATGGGTAGTGTAGTTTAAGGAGAGGAGAGAGTAAGACCTGTAGAGAGTTAAATGACCAAATTGGAGGAGGAAAAAAAAATCAAGGATGAAGATAAAGAGAAACAAACGAACAAATATAATAAAATGGGATAGGTTATAAAGTCTGCGGATTATTCTTGATTTTGAGAGGTTATCTTCTTGCTTTTTCTTTTCTCTCCCTCTTCCTGGTCAGTGACTCTGTACCCCGGGTTCTGCCCCTTTGGCACGCTCAGGTCGAGGTTTGCTGTTGATAAGTCTCTATGGCAATGTCATGTATTGTGTTTTAATCACGTTGGCAGTTGAGGCTCATTAGCATTTATAGGCTCCGACAGTGAGAGAGTCCGTGTTCCTGGAGCCTCTCTCCTAGTCTTTCCTTCCTCAATTAGTAGCCTGATAATCCAGCTATGGGGTTGCTGCTGCCTCTGCCTGGA
Source organism: Saccopteryx bilineata (assembly GCF_036850765.1). NCBI lineage: Eukaryota > Metazoa > Chordata > Mammalia > Chiroptera > Emballonuridae > Saccopteryx > Saccopteryx bilineata. The sequence goes on from NC_089491.1 coordinate 198,837,927, forward strand.
TAGTAAGAGGCTCAAAGAGCTGGCCACTCCCCACTCTATTCCCACTCAGCACAGGGCTCTGGGTAAGGCTCAATCAGAGCTGCTAGCATAATCAGGCGGGGTTTCCGCCCACTCAAAGACCTCTGGCTCTGCCACTCTGTCCGGTAACACAGGCGGGCACCCACTCCCAGGGTGCTTGGAGGAAACTCTCGTTCACTATCTGCATGCGCAGACCAGGATGTTAAACCGGAAGTCTCGCCCTCTGAGTGAAACACCCCCGCCCGCACTGGTGAAAAGTTCCAGCGTTGGAATTGGCTCTCGCTCTGTCCCCGTGTGCGGCTTTTTCAAGGTGCTGGGGCAGCCTGAGATTCTGCTTTAGGCCCACACAAAGGCCCCTGCCTCTGCCCCTCTGTGGGATAACACGAGCAGGCACTGCCGAGGCACTCGGAGGAATCTCTTGCTCACTATTTGCACGCGCAGACCGGTGGCCTCATCCTCTGAGTGAAACCCCCTCCCACACGGAAAAGTTCCAGTGTTGGAATTAGTTCTCGCTCCCTCCCCGTGCGCGGCTCCCCCAGGGTGCTGGGGCGGCCTGGAGATTCCACTTTTGGCCAACACAAAGGCCTCTGACTCTGCCTCTCTGTGGTACAACACGGGCACACACTCCCGGGGTCCTGGAAGGAATCCCTCGCCCACCATCTGCGCGTGCTGACCAGGAGATCGGGTAAAATGGCTGTCCCCTTGTCTTTCTTTGTCTGGGTTTGGCGCGATTGTTAGCTGTATTCCCCGGGTTGTCACAGGAACAGTTTTTTCTCGGCTTGGATCTCCATGCCACAGCCTGGTTCGGCCGTTTGTGCCGCGGCCTGGATCTATTCACCCCCTTTGCCCGCCTTAGTTTCTATATTCTCAATTTCCAGTGAAAGCCGCCCTGTTTAGGTTAGTGAGGAAGGCGGAGCAATTCTTTCTCCCTATTTCCTTCGGGGTTTGGTTTTATATTTAGCCAATTTTTTGCTCGATCATACCTTTGGGTGTATTGCGAAACATCTGGAGGCTCCAAGGATAGGTTTTTCTGTTTCTGGTTGAAGATCTTGTTGAGTTTTGGGGGAGATTTATTGGTATCGCTTCCTACCCCGCCATTACTCTGACGTCATCCGACCCAAACATTGATCAATGGCTAAATTTAACAATGAATCCCCCACAATGGCTTAAAGCTTGCTCCATACAGAAAGGGCGCTATGTCTTCCTAGTCAGGCCAGATTTGAGTCTAGAAAAGAGAGGGGATAAAAAGGAAGCCTCAGGACTTCCTGGTCTTACAGATTTTCCTGAGGAAATTGAACTACCACCCTCTTATAGGCCAAAAGCTAGAGCCCCTAATCCTACACCGCAGCTACAAGAGGAGGCTATAACTTCCACTGTTATATCCCCACCTCACACTCGGAGTGGATCTGAGTATGGGCAGAGAAGGGATCCTATCTTGCCACTCAGGGAAGCTCCCCCGTCGGGAACTGACCATGACTTTAAGGAACGGCCCTTCCTTGTGTATGTCCCATTCTCCACTAGTGATCTATATAATTGGAAAAGCCAAAATCCTCCATTCTGGGAGAAGCCTCAAGCTCTAATAGGGCTTATAGAAACTATTCTACAAACTCATAGACCTACCTGAGAAGACTGCCAGCAACTTTTAAATACTCTCTTCACTTCAGAAGAGAGGATTAGAATTAGAGAGGAAGGCAAAAAGGCAGTCCTGGGCTGGGAGGGGGATCAATAGAGAAAAATAGGAACTGCACTGAGGTGACTGTCCCCTCCACTAGACCTCAATGGGGTCACAACTCCCAGAAGGGAAGAGACTTGTTGCACACTTTTCAGTGGTATCTCTTATCAGGGCTAAAGGCTGCAGCCCGAAGGCCCACCAACCTCTCAAAGGTTCCTGGAATTTCCCAGGACCTGCAGGAATCCCCTGCTGCATTTTTTGGAACGCCTTTGCAAAGCATACCGGGTGTATACACCCATAGACTTGGATGTTATCGAAAACAGCATGGCTATTAATTTGGATTTTGTATCACAGTCAGCCCCCGATATTAAAAAGAAACTCCAAAAGCTAGAAGGGTTTGAAGGCATGAGTAAGTCCCAGTTAATTTCCATAGCTCAGAAAGTTTTTCATAATAGAGAAACAATTGAGGTAAAACAGGATAAAGGGATAGCTAAAATAGTTGTAGCAGCACTCCAAGAGACGAACTCTTTTAAGGAGATGGGACTCTTAAGGGAGCAAGATAAAGAAATTCAAGGAGGACTAGGATTCGGCTAGGAAAGAGTCAATGCACATATTGCATGGAGGAGGGGCACAGGAAAAATAGACATCCCCAACTACAAGCAGCTAAGACAAGTTCTAAGGTTCTGAACCTTGAGGACTGATGGGGCCAAGGCTCCTTTTCATTGAACCCCCAGGAGCCTGTGGTAACAGCAGAAATAGGGGGAAAAACTGTGGACTTTTTAATAGACACTGGAGCAACACATTTAGTTTTAACCAAGCCTCTAGGGCCCATTACTACACATAAAACTTCAATACAAGGGGCCACTGGAAAAACTGCCTATTACCCATGGACCACGCAGCGGACAGTCAATCTAGGACAAGGAATGGTCACCCATTCGTTCTTGGTCATACTGGAATGCCCCTATCCCCTGATAGGGTGGGACTTATTACAAAAACTCCAAGCCACAATCTTCTTTAAGAGAGAAAATACCACCTTAACTATAGGAGCCAATAAGAGAACTCCAGATGCTGGGTTACAGCTAATCCTAACTTGCCCCCCCCTCCAAAGAATACCTTTTACAGGAATCAACTGAACCAGAAGAAGCCTGCAGCCTGTTGCTACTCCAACAGCTTCAGGAGTGTTTTTCAAAAGTGTGGGCTGAAACCAACCCTCCCAGACTAGCAGCCCACCAGCTACCTGTGGTCATACATTTGCTATCTACTGTGACTCCAGTAGTGGTAAGCTTCCCAATGAGTCAGGAAGCTAAGGAGGGAATAGTTGTCCATATACGGTGTCTTCAGGGAGCAGGAATCTTGGTGCCCTGCCAATCCCCATGGAACACTCCCTTATTACCAGTCCTAAAGGCTGGAACAAAAGATTACCAGACAGTACAGGACCTTCAGGAAGTTAATAAATGGGTAGAAACCATACACCCTACAGTCCCTAACCCATACACATTGATATAGAGACCATATACCCTACAGCCCCTAACCCGTACACATTGATAGAAACCATGCACCCTACAGCCCATAACCCGTACACATTGATAGAGACCATTCACCCTACAGCCCCTAACCCGTACACCTTGATAGAGACCATACACCCTACAGCCCCTAACCCGTATACCTTGATAGAGACCATACACCCTACAGCCCCTAACCCGTACACATTGATAGAGACCATGCACCCTACAGCCCATAACCCGTACACATTGATAGAGACCATGCACCCTACAGCCCCTAATCCGTACACACTGATAGAGAGCATGCACCCTACAGCCCCTAACCTGTACACATTGATAGAGACCATGCACCCTACAGCCCCTAACCCATACACATTGATAGAGACCATACACCCTACAGTCCCTAACCTGTACACATTGATAGAAATCATACACCCTACTGTCCCTAACCCGTACACATTGTTCAGCCTCCTGCATCCTGAACATCAGGTCTATACAGTTTTAGACCTTAAAGATGTCTTTTCCAGCATCCTGCTAGCCCTTAAAAGCCAGCCTGTTTTTGCCTTTGAGTGGATAGAACCAGCAGGAGAATTTTCTGGCCAACTAACACAGACTAGACTGCCTCAAGGCTTCAAAAACTCTCCTATTATCTTTGATGAAGCCCTGAGTGCTGACCTAGTAGCCTTCGGGCAGGAATATCAAGACTATGCCCTACTGTACGTAGATGACCTACTACTGGCAGCATCTATGGAGGAGTGTTGTCTCGAAGCCACTCAAGATCTCCTAGCCTCACTACAAGTATTAGGGTACTGAGTGTCAGACAAAAAGGCTCAACTCTGCACTCCAGAGGTTACTTATTTAGGCTACAGGGTCAAAGAAGGACAAAGAACTCTGTCCTATGAACTCATCAAGGCCATACTCTGGGTCCCCACTCCAACAACTAAACAACAAGGAAGAGAATTCCTTGGGGCTGTAGGATATTGTAGACTATGAAGTCTAGGTTTTGCAGAATTAGCAAAGCCTCTCTATGCCTGTATGGGCGGGTCACAAACCCTAAACTGGACTGAGACAGAGCAAAAAGTCTTTGAAAACCTTAAGAGGGCTTTAGCATCCGCCCCGCTCTTGCTCTACCTGACATCTCAAAGCCTTTCCAACTCTTCATTCATGAGGCCTGGGAATCACAAAAGGGGTTTTGACACAGCCTTTGGGACCATGAAAACGGCCAGTTGCATATCTGTCCAAAAGACTGGACCCTGTAGCAGTAGGATGGTCTGCCTGCCTAAAGGCCGTAGCAGCAACTGCAATCCTAGTTAGAGAGGCTGACAAGCTCACATTGGGTCAAGAGCTAACTCTGACAGCACCACACACAGTGGAAATGCTCCTAAGGGGAACTGCAGAGAGATACATGTCTAACACCTGAGTAACCCAGTTCCAAGCTTTACTCCTAGATCAGCCCAGGATAAGGTTTCAGAAAGCAACTGCCATCAACCCCATAAGACTACTCCCAGATGACGACCTGGATACCCCGCTACATGACTGCGAGGAGGTAATCAACATCATACAGACTGCTTGACCAGACTTAAAGGACTCTGAGCTGCCTGACACCCATGTGGCACTGTACACAGATGGGAGCAGCTACATACCGGGTGGCATCAGGTACAAGGGGGCTGTGGTAGTGACCCTGGATTGGGTTATCTGGTCACTCGGGGAGCTTCAGCACAAAAGGCAGAACTAGTAGCCCTTATCCAGGCCCTCAGATGGGGAAAAGGAAAAGCAGTTTCCAATTACATGGACAGTAGATATACTTTTGCTATGGCACACATACATAGTGCCATTTATAAAGAAAGAGGGCTACTAACCTTAGCTGGGAAGTACATCGAAAATAAAGAAGAAATCTTAGCCTTACTAGAAGCTATCAAACTCCCCTCAGCCATAGCAATCATTCACTGTAAAGGAAACCAAACAGGAGACTCAAAGGTAGCCTGAGGGAACTGAGCAGCAAACCTAAAGGCCCGGACGGTAGCCACAAAATCAGTGGGGCCACTCCAAGTTTTAGTAACTTTGACTCTGCCTGAGTTGTCTAACACCCCTCACTACTCTCAGGAGGAAACTACCTTAGCTAAAGAGAAAACAGCTACCAAAAGTGCTGATAGTTGGTGGATCCTACAAGATGAAAGAATCTTGATCCCAGAGACATTAGGGTGGACAATAGCCCTCCAAATACACCAAGCATCCCACCTCAGAATGTCCAAAATGACTGAATTGCTCCAATCCAGGTATTTCATACCACCCCTGGACCAGATACCACATAGCATTATAGGATATTGCCAGGCCTGAGCACGAGTAAATGAGAAAAAAGGTAGGAGAACACCATTAGGAGTTAGAGAAAAGGGAACTATGCTAGGGGAACATTGGGAAATTGATTTTACTAAAATAAAGCCACCCCACACAGAGTACAGGTATCTCCTAGTCTGCGTAGACACGTTCTCCGGGTGGGTAGAAGCCTTCCCCACTAGATCAGAGACTGCTACCACAGCACTTAGGAAATTACTCCATGAAATAATTTCACAATACAGCCTCCTCACAACCATGGGTTCTGATAATGGTCCAGCATTTATTGCTAAAATATCCAAGAACTTAGCTAAAACTTTAATTAAATGGTAATTACACTGTGCATACAGGCCCCAAAGTTCAGGGCAGGTAGAGCGTATGAATCAAACCTTAAAAGAAACTCTAACCAAATTTGTTCTTGAAACCGGTGAAAAGTGTCCCACCTTACTCCCCTTAGCCCTCCATAGGGCAAGGTGTACCCCTTATAAAAAAGGACTTATGCCTTTTGAAATAATGTTTGGAGGACCCCCTCCATTACTGCCAAAACTCAGAGAAGAAATAAAAGCTGAATGAAGTAACCACTCCTTCCTTAAGTACTTGCAGGGTTTACAGGTTACACAGCAGGCTGTTCACAAGACTGTTCAAGAGGGACTTCCAGCAATGCCAGGAGATCCAGTACATCCTTTTCAGCCTGGGGACTTAGTCTGGGTAAAGAAGTACATCACCCAAAGACTGACTCCCACGTGGACAGGCCCACACACCGTAATCCTGACCACTCTCACTGCTGCCAAGGTGGAAGGCATGCCTGCCTGGATCCACCATAGCCGGTCCTAGCAGAGACACCCTCGTGGGCAACAGAGACTGACCCCACCAACCCTTGTAAATTAACCATAAGAAGGACAGCATGCCCTGCTCCAGCCGAAAACCAAAAGCTGGTTGGTATACGTACGATTAATGCCAAAAGGAACTTGTTGGGCAGATAAAATATATTATGCTCACTTTGTTAAAGATGGCACTGCCCACATGGAAGCCCATCTCCCAGGTGATTATATTAGTTGCCCTTATGCTTGGAATGGGCATAATGATATTAATGTGTGTTGGGGGCGGGCTGTGGGCAGGCAGGATCCTTGTAGCCTGGGGCTTGGTTTTGGGACTAAGCATTTCCCACCCTTTTTGATGTGGGGTGGACTTTGTATCAGAGACTTCCCTATTTTGTATATTGGATTAAAGGTTTTGATTTCTGCACTATAAAGTGGGGCAGACTGGGAGCTTGCTCTCTCAGTTCCTGAGATTAGCATTAGAGAGCAGAGCAGAGAAAGGCCACATGGAGGAGAGGAGAGGCAGCCAGAATGGTGGAGTGCTAAGAGAAGCCAGTTTATGCAGAGTTTGTGCAGGGAGAAGGAAGGAGATGGGGAACAGAGGTGAATAAGACTGGTGAGGTTAGAAACCTTTGATCTTAGGAAAATTGTTATGAAAGCCAGTTAGTTTTTGTAAATTGCAGAATGTTTGTACAAGTTATAAATATTAGTCAATGGCATTTGTTGAATTGTATTGTCAAATACCTATTACAACCTCATGCTCTTCAGTAAAATAAGTCAAGGATTTGACTTATGATATAACATTGGGGGGAATGTAGTAAGGTATTTGAAGAACTTCCTTGTTCTTTCAATAGGAGATAGAATTTGTATATTGCTTTCTTTCTCCCCCTCTTGAATCCTAGGAATAGCATGCCCCAGTGGAGGGAGGGGAGAAACATTGGAAGAATCTGTGAAATGTATGTCTTGTGAATCCCCACCTGTATGTAGTCGTAAGCTTGTGTCATGATGTTATGCCTCCCCCACCTGTATGTGGTCAAAGAGTATATAAGCAGCCTCTGAGAGGTAATCAGGGCTGCAGGATTTGGTTAGGAGGATTGCCCTGTGTATGCCACTGGCTTTTCATAATAAAACTCAAAATTCATATTTGACTTGGTGTCTCTACATGAACCCACAGAAATGAGGTACAGTACTTTATAACAATATATATGTTTGCTCGCTTATAGTTTGTATTGGGTGTGGGGGACAGGCTGTAAGCAGGCAGGGTGGTTATAGCCTAAGGTTTAGTTTTAAGACTAAGCTTTTCCCCACACCCTTTACTGATTGCTTGATGTGGGGTGGTTCACTCTCGTGAGGAATCCCATTATGCCTCAGATAAGTGACTTTGTATCAGAGACTTCTTTGTTTGTATATTGGATTAAAGGTTTGGATTTCTACACTATAAAGTGGGGCAGACCTGGCACTTGCTCTCTCTTGGTTCCTGAGATTAGCATTAGAGAGGAAAGCAGAGAGAGGAGAGCAGATAAAGGCCTCGTGGAGGAGAGGAGAAGTAGCCAAGATGGCAGAATGCTCAAGGAGAAGACAGTTTGTGCAGAGTTGTGCAGAGAGAAGGAGTTGTGCAGAGAGAACAGATGTGAATAAGACTAGTGAGCTAGAAACCTTTGATTCTAGGAATCTTGTATAAGTCAGTAGTTTTGTGAGCACTGAATGAGTGGGTTTTGGAGCCCAGTGTGTGTTTTTACTTGCCCACCAGGTGGAAGCTAGGGTTAAAAGTAATGTCCCACCAGCTCTTGGCTCCATTGTTTCATTACTGTCTGTCCGAATCAAATGCAAACCTGCACTGGCCAAGCAGCTCTGATGGTAGCCGTGGCTACTGGCCATACAGCCTGCAAAACATCATTCTTGTGCCCCATCCACCAGTTATTAAACTGCCTACTATGTGTACATCCTCTGGAACTGACAGCCTCCAGATTCCCCCAGAATACTTAAACCTCAGGAATATCAAGAGCAGGAGCTTGTTAGCCCAAACAGTTTTCAAAGCAGATAACTGAAACTGTCTTCCTTATATGGTGAAATGCAGCCTGTTGCTTTAAGGCCAAGAGATTTGGCTGCAGAAGGTCCCTGGGAAGTTTGTGGGCAGCCCCATCTTGTATCTGATCCTCGGAGCCGTGCAGGAGAGTTCCCGAATTTCTCCCCAGTTTGTGCTCTACAATTCCTCTCTTTTCTTAATGGGTTGAAAATGTTGTTATAGAGGGCTAGAGAATGTCAAGGTCGGCAGAGATGGTGTTGTTTAGAGAAATTTGAGTTGAAGGAAAAAACAAGGTTACTAGGGAAATGTGAAGTAATGCAGCCAGTAAAAATGCTTCTAAATGCCAGTGGAGAGAAGACCTTAAGGTGACAGAAGGCCCTGAGGCATTCCAGGACAGGGCAGAAAAGGCAAATTCAGCAACAGAAGAGGAACTGATACTAGGTCAGACCTGCAGGAGGTTAATTTAGAATCCTGAGCTATAGAACTTGGTCAAATGCAGGTTTAAACCAAACATAGCTGGGAGGAAATAATGTTTCTGCAAGTGCTGATGGTTTTGCAGGAGCTGAAGTTACAGGACAGACTTCAGCTGAGAAAGCTTATGCAAATGTTTGCAGCAACTATTGGCATGGAAGACTGAGCCTTAACCCTTCGTGCAGCCTGAGTGGTTTGCTGGGTGGTTAGCACATAGCATGGGGTGGGGGTGGGAGTGCCTGTGTGGAGTATTACAGTAGGAGACTAAATAAATAAATCAGACTGATTGTAGAAATGCATCGTTGGTATCCCCACAGTACCACCTGCAGGGAAGAGAGCTCTCTACACTCCTGTAACTCTGTGTCATCCACAAGAAAGGGCTGGAAGAAATCTCATTTAAGCTGATTATTGCTCTGTCATTTACAAATTCAGTTAACTGATTTCTCCCATGGCCTGGAGCCTCCAAAGATGTTAATTTGAAATTAACTAATAAAACTTTTTAACAGTTAAAAGATGTGCTAGCAGAAGTATATGTCCATAAAAGGCTGAGATAAATACATTTAGGGTTGGAATTTTATTGAGAGATTAAAAGGAGGTGGGCACAGCCCGAAAGAGAAAATTTAATGGTCATTTTGATAGATATATGAATTTATCAGAACTTGCAACTGCCCTTTGGTTGTTCTGCCTGGCTGCCTGACCTCACTCTTACTTACTGGACAATTGCCCCTGAGGCAGAAGAGTTCCAAAAAGATAGTCAGCCTGCCCCAAGGAGGAGTGTTCCAGGAAGCCAAAACCATAAAACCGCAGAAGGGAATATACCAGAACTTCTAACTCAGTACTTGCTCAAGGCTCTCCCAAACCCTATAAAATTCACCTCATAGTCTATACCAGTGCCCTTCTCTCTGGAGAAGTGCCTGGCAGGGTTCCTTTCTTCCTTTCAATAAAGCCTGCACACCTGGTGTTTGAGTGCCGTCTCATTCTTACACATTTTACAATGCGTCCAAAGCTCTTTAACTGAACCCACTCAGCAGCTACAGCCAGAAAAAGACTATTCAGGAATTTTTTAAAAAGAGATGCAAAATTATAGGGCTTGGAGTTGTCTTCCTCCTGGTTGAGTCTGGCCCATTCAACATTCAGAGCCCAGTGGTTTCTCTACAATTGTGTGAGAGAGTGAACACTGAGGTGGAATTAAAATTCCGTACATACTCCAGTGCCTTTAAAATATTCATTCATCTGAGTAGTCACTGAAGAATTCTTTTTATTATTAAATAACAAGTGCTCTATCCACTTGTTTTTTAAAGAAAGTGTCCATGAAAAAAGATTTTATCAACTGGGATTTGTTAGTGCAAGGGTCCCCCTATTCTCACTTCTGATGGGTGGGCGAAGTGCTGATTATGGCTTTCTGTACAGAATGATCTGTTCTTGACTCTAAGAATCACAAAGGACTCCACTCAGGCCTTACCCATTCAGAAAAGCTGAGTCCTGAGCAAAAAAGTTAACATGCATGAACAATTCTGAAGACAGTAGAGTGCGTGGGTATAACTTTGCTTCATTTTCTCTCAAGCTAAATCAAAAAAAGGAATGTCAAATATACTGCTGTTGGGAAGATAAAATATATCATGCTCACATTGTTAAAGATGGCACTGCCCACATGGAAGCCCATTGCCCAGGTGATATTAGTTGCCCTTCTTGCTTGGGATGGGCATGATTATGTTAATATGTGTTGGGGAAGGGCTTTCATGCCAACAGGTTTTAAAGAGAAGAGTGATTATGTTCTAGAAGGAGCCCATGTTGTAGGAGAGCAGAAAAAGGCCACGTGGAGGAGAGGAGAAGCAGCCAAGATGGTGGAGTGCTGAAGGAGAAGCCAGTTTGTGCAGAGTTTGTGCAGAGAGAAGGAGATGGGAACAGAGGTGAATAAGGCTAGTGAGCTAGAAACCTTTGATTCTATGAAACTTGAATAAGTCAGTAGCTTTATGAGCACTGAATGAGTGGGTTTTGGAGCCCACTGTGTGTTTTGACTTGCCTGCTGGGTGCAAGCTAGGATTAAAGGTAATGGCCCACCAGTTCTTGGCCCCATTGTTTCATTACTGTCTGTTCAAATCCTATGCAAACCTTCATGAGCCAGGCGGCTGTGATGATGGCTGTGGCTACTGGCTTTACAACTGCCTTCAATATGAATGCTGCCAAGAAAAACAAAGTCCCATCCTCAAAGCTAGTAAATCTCAAAATGATCTTTTATATGTATGTGATCTTTTATAGTAAATCAAGGCATTAAAAAAGAATGTGGCTGCCTAAACAATTAACCCAGTGACCTTTAGTCACATGTGACTGTACAACTTCATGTAAGCTACTTATTTTATCTGTGCTTTATTTTTCTCACTATTAAAATTCTGCATTCTTGAAAGGGACTGTTCTCCCCCTCCCCTTTTTTTTTTAAGGGGGTACTTTTCAATTTGGCCTGGCATTGAGTAGATCTGGGGATAAATTTCTACTCCATTTATTTTATAACCTTAGGCAAGTTACAAGCCAGTCTGTGAACCTCAGTTTTCCTTATCTGTAGAAAAAAGTAAATAATTAACAATGTCATTAGAATTAAAGGAACCAAAGCCCAGTAGAACTTCCATAAACCTATTTTTTTCTTTTTTCTTCCTCTATGACTTAAAAAACTATATCATTCCTATCAAAACTCAAGAAAATGAGTTTTGAGAAATGAACTAGGTCCTGGCTGGTTGGCTTAGTGGTAGAACCTTCGTCCAGCAGGTGGAAGTCCTAGGTTTGATTCCCAGTCAGGGCACACAGGAGAAGCAACCATCTACTTCTCCACCCCTTCCCCTTCTTTCTCTTCCCCTCCTACAGCCATGGCTGAAAAAGTTCTAGCAAGTGTTCCCCCGCCCCCCGTGTTGTAAAGTACTGTACCTTAATCTGTGGGTTACATAGAGACACCAAGTCTAAGTGAATTTTTGAGGAGTTTATTAATTAGCTGGCTAGCTACATGGGGCACAATACCAATCATGTAGAAAGTCCCTACAATTCTGTGGCTGATGTTATAGACCAAATTGCATACTGTTTGGGGTGGGTAAGGAGGGGCTTGTGATCCTTTGTCTAGAGCAGTGATTTTCAACCTTTTTTGAGCCATGGCACATTTTTTACATTTACAAAATCCTGGGGCACACCACCTACCAAAATGACACTCTAACACAGTACATATTATACATATAGTTAATAATATAGTTTCTAAATGTATTTATACTCACTTAGTGTGAAACCTGGGCCTGTTTTAATGAACACAAAAGGGATATCCTGGCAGGAATGGTAGAAAGACACACACGAAGCTCTTCCTCAACAGTTCTCAGTCTCTCTCTGTTTTTAGTTTTTACTGCAGTCAAGCTTGAGAAGCTCAGCTCACATAGATATGTGGCTGAAAACGGGAGCAATGTCAAAATAGCTCTGTTGGCCAGAATAGGGAACTCCTTGACAACAGATAACCAAAAACTGTCCAAAGGAAGATCAGCAAACTTTAGCTTTAAAGTTAGATAACATTGTGATGCATTGTATATCACCCTCTGTGGGGGCCTCTTTTAAAAAGAAAAGGGTCAAATATCTATATACATCATCAGAATAGACATAACCAGCTGAGGCTGAGGCTTCATCTAGTGGTGGAAACATTTACCTCCAGTCCTTACCAGGATTAGAAATCGGGACCATGGGGAGGAGTAGCAGCTTCAACTACTCGCCGCGGCCACACAATGACAAGTGCACGGCAGCCCGAGTGGGGACCTTCTTGGGTGTGGATGAGAGGTGGCCTACTATTGGTTCATCGCTAGTGGTCGGGATGAATCCTAGAAGGTGATTGGTCAGTGGGTGTTCCTGTGCCTCCACTCTTCCTGTCGCTGATAGCTGGAGGGATTATGAGGGGAATGTTTATGTTCGGATGGAGGCGGCTGGCGGTGGGCCGGATAAATAGCCTCCGCGGGCCGTAGTTTGGGGACCCATGTTTAATTTCCTCACGGCACACCTGACCAAGTCTCATGGCACACTGGTTGAAAAACACTGGTCTAGAGGTATACATTACTCTCATCTTGATTAAGGTACATAAACATTGTTTTCTAAGGTTTTTAGATAAATTCTATCTTCTTTGCTCTGTGTGGCAAGTGGCCCCAGGCACCCTCTCAGAGAATTCTAGGAATCAGCTAAACTATGACTACATGACCCAGTTGTCCTTATAAGCCAGGAAGCTCCAGCATTCTTCTCCTAATTCTCTACAGAAAGGAGGAGGTAAGAAGCCTGACTTTTCCTTTTTATGACATTGCTAATACTAAGGTTTTTGTTTGTTTGTTTGTTTGTTTTTGTATTTTTCCGAAGCTGGAAACGGGGAGAGACAGTCAGACAGACTCCCACATGCGCCCGACCGGGATCCACCCAGCACGCCCACCAGGGGGCCACACTCTGCCCACCAGGGGGCAATGCTCTGCCCCTCCGGGGCATCGCTCTGTCGCAACCAGAGCCACTCTAGCGCTTGGGGCAGAAGCCAAGGAGCCATCCCCAGTGCCTGGGCCATCTTTGCTCCAATGGAGCCTCGGCTGCGGGAGGGGAAGAGAGAGACAGAGAAGGAGAGGGGGAGGGGTGGAGAAGCAGATGGGTGCTTCTCCTTTGTGCCCTGGCCGGGAATCGAACCCGGGACCTCTGCACGCCAGGCCGACGCTCTACCACTGAGCCAATCAGCCAGGGCACTAATACTAAGTTTTACAGTTCCTTGGCACCTTATCACATGGGCACTGAGGATGGCTCCATGACCTCACCTCAGGCATTAAAATAGCACAGTTGCCAAGCAACGAAGCAGTGGTCCCAGATGGGCAGAGCATCTCCCTATAGGAGGCTTGCTGGGTAGATCTTGGTTGGGGCACATGTGGGAGTCTGTCTGTCTGCCTCTCTGCCTCTAACTTAAGAGAGAGAGAGAGAGAGAGAACAGAACTAGCTTTATAGTAGCACAACTTTAGAACCACAGCTCACCCTCTCTTCTCACCCTCCTTCAGAAATGGATGCCCATCAAAAGCCAGGAGGATCTTTAATTGTAGCTTTTAAAGGATGCCCTGTGTGAATCATCAGTTAGTGCCACAAACCGAAAGCTTCCATGTTGAATGCCATCCTCTTGCCATATAAGTAAAGTAAATATGTTCAGGACAGGGTTTTACTGAGGGGGAGCTGTCTTGTCATCTGTTAGAGTAAACTAAAAACCTATAAACATGTGTAAATATCCCTAAATAAGTTAAAATCTAATATATATCTCTCTATATAAATAAAAATGTAAATGTTCATTTGTTCAAAATCTTAAATCTCCGAAAGTTCTCCACCGATTGCTTTGAAATTTTGAAACAACGTTGCATTTGAATACGCACTTTTTTATATACCTATCAATATATGGATTAGATGTCACACCTGTGACAGGTAAAAATGTCCTTTTATTAAAAAAACAGCGCCATCTGTTGGACATAAAAGCAACACACGCTATATTAAATATTTTACGATTCCATTTCAATGTTCTGATTTATGATCCATTTACGTGCAGCCAGACTTGAGGATGCATGGTTGCAAGCATGACAATCGCGTTCTGCAGCTTCAGATCTGCTTTGTTCTCAACAGAATGAACGCAACAGGCTGAGAGTGGCTGAAAGATGTCAATGAGAAACAGCAGATCAGCGTTAAACATGACTCCATGCTCAGCAATCATGTGATTACAATAGCCTTGCATTCTGGTACAACCCAGCTGATGATTATAGTTTGAGCTGGCATGATCTCATTGGCACTCTGACTGAAGTATATCCTTATTGCAAGGCTCTGAAATTTAATGGAGAAATGAAAGAAATGTGTTGCGCCACTGGAAAAATTAAACTGCCTCAACTTGGAGAACCGCCAGAACCATTAAAAACTTTGCTTGCTGGATATACCGCCGAATCAAAGCATTTCCTATCTAACATCAGGACATAGAACTCATGCTTCCAAATGACATCATTCAGTGAAGAAATCGTAACAGCTCAATTCATGCCAACTTTCAAAGTGAAAGGACAAATTTATTATAAAGCTGGTTCCCTGCTTCCATTTCCAGATGGTCAACATAAATTCCTACAGATGTATTTCATCAGTGATGGCAATAATGAATTGAATGTACACTGCGGAATTTCTACCAGCATAAAGAGGTCCATCATTTCCCAACTGCAAGAGCTTCTTTACAAAAAAAACTATTTAGTGCGTTTGTTCAAAACAGCAATTGACATGATGCTATCTGATACACACAAGATTGTTATTCATGCTGACAAAACGGCTGCTGGCAAACATGTGCAAAGATTCAATGCTCTAACTATAGACAAAGTGGCAATTGTTATAGTCGGAGATCAATTCCAACCTAGAGATATTGTTCTTCATCGGAAAAACAATCAACTGACAAAAGTTGCAGAAACTCATTGATGCCCTGCAATATCCAATCATTTTTTGGGATGGTGCCGATGGATATCACTTCAACGTTAAGATGATAAATCCAGTCAGTGGAGAAGAAACAAATATGAAATGCAGCACAATGAACTATTATTCATACCGATTAATGATTCGAGAGAATGAAGACAATCACATTTTAAAATGCCGTCAATGGTTTCACCAATACATAGCAGATATGTATGCAAAAATTGAAACAGAACGTTTGATATTCATCTGTTTGAATCTGACCAAGCTTCGCTCTGAAGAATACATTCATTTTCAAGATGCAGTTGTAAATGGCAGTAATACAACTAACGTTGGAAGACTAACAATTTTGCCATCTTCATATACAGGCAGTCCACGTCATATGCATGAGTATGCTCAAGATACAATTGCATATATTCGTCACTATGGGCATCCAGACCTATTCATTACATTCACATGCAATCCAGCTTGAGACGATAAACAACAGCTCTTACTTCCTGGCCAATTGTCAGTGGATAGGCATGACATCACAGCACGTGTTTTCAGACAGAAGCTGAAATTGCTAATGGATTTCATGGTAAAACATGAAGTGTTTGGGTCTGTGTGCTGTAAAAAATTAATGACCAATGTCATAGAAGCAACAATCTTGATAGGACCTTTCAAAGGTGAAGATGTCCTCATTCCTCACATTCCTATGATTCCAACGGATATGCTATTTCAATTTAAGAGATTGCAATTCCCAATTCGATTGGCATTTGCAATCACCATCAACAAAGCTCAGGGCCAATCTTTAGAATTGTGCGGTTTAGATCTAGACATGAATTGCTTCTCACATGGACAATTATATGTTGCGTGTTCTAGACTTGGCAAACCAGACAATCTCTATATCTGCACAGATAATGGAACAACAAAAAATATTGTATACCCACAGCATTGTGAAATTAAACATATTAGAAACGTGCACTTTCTCTTTTTTTTTCTTTTCCATTTAACCAGACTGAGCCAGAGCAATGCATGGCCTAGTATAACCAGTATATATATAGTATGTCCATAAAGTCATAGTGCACTTTTGACTGGTCACAGGAAAGCAACAAAAGACAATAGAAACGTGAAATCTGCACCAAATAAAAGGAAAACTCTCCCAGTTTCATACCTATTCAGTGCAGTTTGATGTGGGCTCACACACAGATTTTTTTTAGGGCTCCTTAGGTAGCTATCCCGTATAGCCTCTACAGACTCGTCACTGACTGATAGCCTACCAGAACAGGGTTTTTCCACCAAACTGCCAGTTTCCTTCAACTGCTTTTCCCACCAAATAATGTTATTCCTATGTGGTGGCACTTTGTTATAAACGCGCCGATATTCACGTTGCACTTTGGTCACGGATTCGAAATTAGTGAGCCACAGAACACACTGAACTTTCTCTGTACCGTCCACATCTCAACTGGCATGGCCGTGAGCTGTTCCGCTGTATACATGATGTTACATCATCATCTGCGCATGCGCACATGCTGCCACACCATCCTACAGAAACTGGGAGGGTTTTCCTTTTATTTGGTGCAGATTTCACATTTCTATCATCTTTTGTTGCTTTCCTGTGACCAGTCAAAAGTGCACATTACTTTACAAGACATACTGTGTATGTATGTATATATATATAAATGACCCAAACTCCATAGAAAACACACTTCTACTTATTAACCAGGCTTATTGTTTTGAAATTCTTTTAAAACCAAACCCACTTCCACTTATTTTGTGTTCAGAGACATGAAGAAAAATAGGTTGTTTTCCTTTGGTAAAAAGATATTCCATATGCTTGAAAACAACAGTAAACAATCCTAGAATCTCAATAAGGGTGGTCTATCCAAAAGTAAGTTTAAAAAGCATTTTTATTCTTATTTTTTTTAAATTTATTGAATTTATTGGAATGATATTGGTTAATAAAGTTATATAAGTTTCAGGTGTACAGTTCTATAATATATCATCTGTATATTGAACTCTGTTCTTACCACCCCAAGTCAAGCCTCCCTCCATCACTATCTATCCCTCCTTTACCCTCTTCCACCTCCCTCATCCCCCTTTATAGACAAAGACAACAGTGTGGGGATAGCAAGAGTTCAAAAGCATTTTAAAAGGCACTTTCTTAGGCCCTGGCCGGTTGGCTCAGCGGTAGAGCATCAGCCTGGTGTGCGGGGGACCTGGGTTCAATTCCTGGCCAGGGCACGCAGGAGAAGCGCCCATTTGCTTCTCCACCCCCCCTCCTTCCTCTCTGTCTCTCTCTTCCCCTCCCGCAGCCAAGGCTCCATTGGAGCAAAGATGGCCTGGGCGCTGGGGATGGCTCCTTGGCCTCTGCCCCAGGCGCTAGAGTGGCTCTGGTCTCGGCGCATGCGGGAGTCTGTCTGACTGTCTCTCCCCGTTTCCAGCTTCAGAAAAATACAAAAAAAAAGCACTTTCTTAGTTATTGTAAGGCACTTCCTGCCTTATTGTCTCAATAATAATCAATTGCTACTTTTCCATAACATCTAACACAGCTCTGTTTAAGAACATGGCTAAGTGTTACTTTCAGAGTTTTCATTGTCCCGGTTGAGCGCATGCGGGAGTCTGTCTGACTGCCTCCCCATTTCCAACTTCAGAAAAATACAAAACAAACAAACAAACAAAAACCTTGCAAATAGTTTTCTGGTTCAAAAGCTTTTCCCCCACAAAGGCAATTCAGTTCCTAAAATGCTAGACTCCCCTCACTGCTGTCTTCTCTCTATAATCATCATGTCCTATTGAACCCCCACAGCAAGTGATCCCCAGACTACCCTCAGAGTTCACCTGCAGAAGAAGGCATTGTTCACATACTTGGGGAGGAGGAACATCCTGGATCCCAGACTGAGCTAAAGGGGGAACAGGAGAAGAAGAGAGAGGAGGCAGCTGACTTCAGGCCATCTCCACACTGGTGGGTGACTCCACTGAGCATAGAACTCGGGCAGTAGGTCTTCCCAACTGAATCTTGTATCCTGAGAGCAGAAGGGGTCAGACACCAAAGGAACACAGGGACAGGATGCAGGTGAGGCAGAACAACACACCACAGCTTCCAGCAGGAACTGATAGAGACAAGTACTCACCGACCTACATCCTGTCTTCCAGTTTCTGGATGAAAATGACAAAGAGAAACAGAAAGTGGATAAAACCATCCTGAAAACTCAGATTAAGTTTTTAAAACACATCACCTAATCTATATAAACTGGTGTTTCCCAACATGGGGCCCACGCCCCACAGGGGGGCAATTCGATAGTTAAAGGGGGCAATTTGAAAATGGACTTGACACGACTTTAACTCTTTTGCCCTGGGCCATTTAAATGCAATGCTAGATATCAGTGCCAAATTTAACAAAAAAAATGCAATTCTTAAATAATTGCGGTAAATAATTATTAAGTATAATTTCGTTTGACGAGACCAAAATATCAACTGGGTGATTGGCATCGTCAAGTAAACTTCGTCCTGGGTTCACCACGGAACGTGCTGTCTGCCGCGGGGAACCCTGGACATTTTAAAAACTCGCTCAACAACGCAGTTATTCTCACTTAATTGGCCCATCGCAACTTCTGTAGTGTTTCACATCATTCAGTTGGTGTTAATTTGAAATGAGTGTCAGTCAAAACTGTTGTAAAAGCTCGTTGATTTAATAAATATACATATATATATAGTATAGATATAATTGGTAAGTATTTGATTTTATTTTTATCAAGATTAAACTCTTTATTAAGTACTTCTTGCATCGGGGCTAGAAAGCAATAATATTTTATAAATATTATTGGGGCGATAATAGTGCATGCACGACAATTTTAATTTTAGAAGCATAACTTTCCAGAAAATTTTGTCAAGTGGAAAAAATATAGATACCTTTTGATTTGTGGTGGTAGTGTAGTAAATGTGTTATATACATTTAAATAAATATGAATTTTTAGTATACGTTTACTCTGTCACATTGAATATATTTTAACACATATTTTAATATTAGTTTTTAATTGATCTTATTTTTATTTCTTATAGCCCATCGTAAAATGAGTGGTGCAAGCAAGAAAAAAAACTCGTCAATATTCGGAGGAATATTTTAAATTTGGGTTCATAACCGCTGTTCACGATGAGCGGATTCCTTTTTGTCTTTTATGCCAACAATGCTTGACCAACAAATCAATGAAACGAGGTCATCTTGAGGCGCATTTGAAGGCAAAATATAGTGCTCATATTAATTCAGATTTGAGTTACTTTAAAACTTTAAAGAAAAATTTTGAAAAAAGAACAAAATTAAAGTCTCTATTTACTGCTCATACTTCAACTAATAATCGTGTTCTTGGGGCTAGTTATCAAATTTCTTTATTCATCGCTAAAACTGGAGAAAATCACACTATAGGAGAGAATTTAATAAAACCGTCAATATCAGCATTTCTTAAAACGGTTCTTGAAAAAGATGACAAAGATGTAAAAGCTATGCCACTCAGTGACAATACTGTTAGCAGAAGAATAGACGAAATGAGTGAGGATATTGAAAAACAACTTATTGAAAAGCTGAAAACAAGAAAGTTCTCCTTGCAAATGGATGAATCAACTTTGAGAGACAGTGAGGCAGTATTGACAACTTACGTAAGTTATATTGATAAAGGACATTTTGCTGAAGAAATGTTGTTCTGTAAAAGATTAGAAAGCACCACTACCTCCAAAGATATATATATAATAAGCTAAAAAACTACTTAGATGTCAATGATATTCCAATGAAAAATAGAACATCTTGTGCTGCAGATGGTGCTCCCAATATGATGGGCAAGAAAAATGGCTGCTTAAAATTGATGAAAGATGCGAATCCAGAAATGATTCTTGTGCATTGTGTTATTCATAGGGAAAACTCGGTAGCTAAAAACATCTCGCCTGTTCTGAATGAAGTATTATATACAGTAATAAAGTGTGTTGATGCTATTAAAGCTAGTGCCAAATGTGAGCGTCTTTTCAAGCTATTTTGTGAAGAACAAAATGAAGACCATGTGAGACTTTTACTTCATACTGAAGTAAGATGGCTATCTAAAGGAAACTGTTGGAAAAGATTTATGGAACTGTTTGATACTCTTAGTGATTTTTTAAGCGACAAACCTGAAATGAAGTATCTGTTAACAATAGATGGTAAAGCATTTGTGAGTTATTTAGCTGATATCTTTGAAAAACTAAATATATTAAATAAGCAACTTCAAGGAACAAATAAAACTCTTGTCGATGCAAAAGCAAAGATATTTGGTTTCATTACCAATATTGAGTTATGTCAGAAACATATTAACAACAAAAACTTTTTAACAGTTTCATTGGCTCCAAAAATGTGAAGTAACTGATACCGCTTTACTAGTTATTGTCAATCATTTGAATATTCTATCGGCTGATTTAAAAGAAAGATTTTCTGATTTAAAACAAATTGATTTCCCAACATGGATGATGCAGCCAATGTTAGTGGATTTGTCTGATATATCAAATATGCAGTATCAAGAAGAACTCGCAGAATTGCAAAATGATGAGTCAGTTAAAGCTTTATTTAATATCAAAGGAGTGATGGCATGGCTTTGTGAGGAAACAGAAATCAAATACCCAAATTCAACTAAATGTGCAAGAAAACTATTGCTACCGTTTCCATCTTCATTTTTAGCTGAATGTGGATTTAGTGCTGTAAATGATTTACTGGTAAAAAAAAAGAAAGAAATCGGCTGGATATAACACAACGTGGAGACTTGAGACTAAAGCTAACCAAATTGGAACCTAATATAAAATCTCTGTGCAGCAAGCATCAAGCGCAAGGACCACACTAAATTAAAATAATAAATTAATATAGAAAAATCTGTATTAAAATTATTTGGAATTTAAATTTCTGTTTTTCATTATATGTTTTGAAATTTTATTTACTGTGTTTTGTTAACAATTTCATAGTGATTTCTTCCTAGAACCTATCATTTATGTTTATTAAGTGAACAAATCAATTTTTTAATGTTAAAAATTATGTATGTTACATAGGGGGTGGACATAAAAATTTTAGAAAGGTTAAGGTGGGGTATGGCACAAAAAAGGTTGGGAAACACTGATATAAACCAAACGCCCAGGAATTTAAAGAGCAAGTGATCTCACCTAACTGTAAACACCAAGGAAGAGGCAGTTTGGCCTTCCCATCTGGGCATCAGTGTGGTCGTTCTGGCGAGAGGCAGGCCCTTTGGCTGCCTTGTGTGAAGGAGGGACCAAAATCATATGTCAGAAAGAAAGCATTTGGAGATCCTGTCCCGGCTACCAACTAACTGGGCAAATTCAGACAAGGTCACTGTCTCGTGCTTCAGAAACTGAGTTGCTCAAAAGTTCTTTCAGACTCTGACATGCTTTAAGGCTGTAATTCCTAATTCAGCTCAAGATCATCACTGCCCCCCTAAAACCTCTCTTAAACCAAGCCACAAACCCCAGCCAACTCCTATTCCTCTCTCTTACTCTGAACTAATAACTGTCTTCATGCCACCGTCCACATTGGCTCTTGAAAAGGCCCCCAGCAGCTCCTCCAAAAGGAGGCACCCAGGCCAGTTTTATAACTCTCCAGTGCTTAGCGCAATACCTGACACTTATTAGATGTTCAATAAATATTGGTTGTTGAATGAATGTATGGGGGAGATATAAAAATAGATAAGAATGAGCCCAAGCAATTCAAAGCTCAAGAGCCAGCATTTCCTAAAAGCTATATATTCTGCCCATAAGACCCTGTACTTCTTAGAATGAGAGAAAGAGAGAGAAGGGAATTTTAGATGTTTTAGCAATAATTTTCAGACATCATAGTTTCTACTACACTATGTTTCCACTGAGATACACCAGTTTCACAGGATCTTAGAAATACTATATAGTTTTACGGAGCCTTCATAAAATGCCTTATATTTGTAAAGAGCTAGTATAAAATTGGTGAGTAGAAATTTCTGGATCCCTTACTCCATAACCTCGTATCTTTTTAAGCTACTCCCAGGGAGAACAAAACAAACCCAAATCAGAAATTTTAAAACTGACCACATACTGTCTTCTTAAGACTTGATCCTTTCATTTATTTAAAATTCATAACCAGCATGGCCTCATAATTAGAATTGCTAAAGAGCCTAGGGAAGGCCACACATAGGGATGCAAACTCCTACCCTATGTAGCCAGCCAAGTTACCAAAAATGGTCAAGCCTTGCTGGTGTGGTGTTGATGGGGGGGGGTAGTAACAGCAGAGGTGGCAGATAGGACAAATCCAATCCTGGTACAGTTCCAGGAGTTTAGATTTGAGGGGACTGAGATAGGATAGAGCATCAAAATTTTTGGGCAGTGCCACATGTTTGATGAGCTTTAGGTTAGGGAGGACTACGCACACACGAGTGATCTCAGCCTCAGGAAAGGGGTCAAAAGGAAAAGGAAAATGCAGTGGGTTGTACCTCTTCCTAGCACCAGACCCTCTGTGGAGAGGATGCTGCCAGGGGAACTTCTGCAGGGCTGAGGCAGAGAAACGCTGCCTGCAACAATGTGCAATCACCCGGGGTCTCCCTGAGAGACACCGAGTGAGCATTTCTTCCAAAACACTGTCTCCACTACAAACAGGAAGCACACCTTTCCCGCTCTGTCGCTCGCAGTGCTGTGCATGTACGGTTCTTCTCGCTGTTTGGTTAAGCCCTTTTGCAACGTGAGCAGCCAGTGTCATGGTCTCCATTATTCTTTACTTTTTTTGTCTACTGTGAAAAGAAGCAAGTCCCTTTGTCCCTTCTTAGTGCTGTGTTGGGAGCAGAGGAAGAGACCATCATGAGAGCATCATACATATATAGGTTTAATGACAATAATAAACCTTATTCAAACCTAAAAGGGCTGGGCTTTGGCAAGATTCATGGGGTCTTATCTAAGGGACACAAAAGGGGAAGGCTCTGGAAGGTGGGAAAGACAGTTTATCAAAGACTCGGAGTCTATCTGGAGCTCCCATTTGATTGTGCCGGTTGTTTTCTAGGTTTTGAGCTTTCATAAGGCCTCTTGGCCAAAAGAGTGAATACTGAGGCAGCAGCAATATATGGAGGAGCTATGGACAATATCTTACAGTAAGAGTATAAGGAAAGGTGAGGGTGTAAGGCCAGTAGCCGCAGCCATCATTACAACTGCCTGGTCCATGTAGGTTTGCATTTGATTCAGATTGATCATAAAGAAACTACAGAGAAAAAAACAAGTGGTCCACTTTCTTTATTCTAGACTTGGACTCAGCAAGCAAGTAAAAACACACAGCAGGAAAACACTTCCCTTTCCACTCAGGGCTCCCAAAGCCACTGACTTATCCGAGTTTCCTAGCATCAAAGGCTTCCACCTCACCAGTCTTATTCACTTCTGTTCTCCATCTCCTTCTCCTGCACAAACTGCTTCTCCTTCACCATTCGGCCACTTTGGCTACCTCCTCCACGTGACCTCCTGCCCTGCTACAACATGGGCTCTTCCAAAGTCTACAGGAATGTAGTCACTCTTTCTAAAAATGGCCTCCTAGCTCCTCCTTTTAAAATCTTTTGGTGCAAAAGCCCCCCCCCCAACACACATTAGCATAACCAAGCCCCTTCCCAAGCAAGAAGGGCAATTAGCTGTATCACGTGAGAGCATCACCACAGGAGAGCAGTGGCCATCTTTAACAGAGTGGACATAAAACAACTCATTGGCCCAACAGAGGGGTTAAGCTAAATTTTAAGATAGTACTGGGGGTTGGAAGAGAGAGGCAGAGACAGATGTGATCAAGGTGGAACATCCAGAAGGATTCCAAGGTACTGGAATAATCTGATTTAAGATGGAGAGGGTAGGAAATGCTGGTGTTTATTTTATCATTATTCTTTAAGCTATGCATGTATGTTTTTATACCCTTCTTGGTATGGATGATAGATTTCAAAATAAAAAGATAAATTTTACTCCCTCCAAAAAATAAAGACCCAAGGTCAGAAAGAAACTGATCAAGAACTTAAAAAATTACCTCAATTATGCCAATAAGATCTTAAGTGAAAAGTTAAAACATAAACCATAAAACCAGTATAGACATCCCTCTGTGCCTCTGTGTCTGTCTGTCTGTCTGTCTGTCCCCCAACCCCCTCTCTCTTGATCTCTGCCTTCACTGGTAAAGTTTTTGCCCACTAGAAAAAATAATCTGTGGGCTGGAACTGTATTGGAACTGTATTGAGAGAAAAAAATTCCTACGCCCTACCCCATCCTGCTTGTCAGGGCAGGATTAGCAGGACTGAATTAGCACAGTGTCTTTCTCAAAGTTGAAAAGTTAAAAAGAATGCTTACTCTCTGGAAGCTGGTGTTCAGGTGTGTCTCCTGCCTTCCCCTGTGTGGGTCCCCATTCAAGGGCTCTCCATTATGCTCAGTGTACCTGCTCAATAGTTTTTATTTTGCTTCACTCTTTACATGCTGTTGGACAAACAAGTTTGTAACAAGTGTTTTAAATTTGCTAGTTTGTATTGGGACAGCACCCTGTGTAGTCTATGAAAGGCTGTGGGTGCTTGCCCTCAGGGCAGCCAATTGCAAATTGCGATTGCCTTCCTGCTTGGGAGAGGCCATTGTTGGCTATTGTTTGCTGGAAAAGTAGTTTTTCCCCCAGCTGGTTTTGGCTGGAGAGTGCAGAGAGAGACAGAGAGAGAGAGACAGAGAGAGGGAGAGAGAGAGCACTGAAGGGCTTGGGAGCGCTGTCGGCTTTGGCTGGGGAGCCCTGTTTGATGGGGGGGCCCTGAGTCCAGAATGCTGGGGCGGGGGGCTTGTTTGCTCATCTGCCTTTACAAGACTTGAATAAACAGAATGGCCCATCATTTTCTGGATCTACTGTTTCTTTACCATCTGCCTGAATCCAATGGGAATGCATGGCCACTGCAGCAGCCACATGCCTCAAATAGCTCATCCCTTCCCCTCACCCCCAGCCCTCAATTAGACAAGTTCCCTGCCTTTGATTCTTTTAATCTCTTCCTCTCATTATTTTCTGTTCCACTTCTTTGAACCCCTTCCAGTTGCTTCCAGTTCTCAAGGTGCCAGGTGTTCAATAAAGAGTCTGGATGAAGTTCAGGCAAAAAAAGGGAGATGCAGCTATTGGCCCCTAGGTTTTGGCTGCCTCTTCAAACTGAAGAGGTTTACTACAGGCACATGATGTTCTGAAAACAAGAACAGTATCCTGCCCATGGAAGGTGCTCAGTAAGTAATTTCTGAATGGATTGATGAGATCTCCTTTAAATGAGCTGGACTTTTATTATAATTTGGCATAACTGTATTATAATTTATACTATTGCTCCCCCAGCCCACCATCAGCCCAGATCTCTCTCTGCTGTCAGGTTTTCTGTTCCAGGCTAATAGTTATTTCATAGCTTATTTCTTTGCTGCTTCAGTTTACACATTTTTAAAGTTAAATTTAGTTTCCTGATCATATATTTAACCTCATTAGTTTTAAATTCATGTCCTACCTAGGATTTTGCTAGTAATCTTGTTTACCATATTAGCATTATTTATAAATTATTCTATGTGGCCCCTTTCTCAAAAAACTGATAATTATGTCTATATTGTCTTATTTTTAATTTCTCTTTATTGGAGAGTGGGCTTTTCTTCTATAGGTGTTCATTTCTTTCCTCGGTACAAGGTTCATCATTCTCTAGGATTCTTACATATATTCGAGTTGAGAATTGTTGGTCAAATAAGTTTGTAAATTGATATATATGTTTGCTCGCTTATAGTTTGCACTGTGTATGGGGGACAGGCTGTAAGCAGGGTGGTTATAGCCCAATGCTTAGTTTTAAAACTAAGCTTTTCCCCAGACCCTTGACTGATTGCATGATATGGGGTGGTGCACTGTCATGAGGAATCCCATCATGCCTCAGATAAGTGACTTTGTATCACAGACTTCCTTATTTGTATATTGGATTAAAGGTTTTGATTTCTACACTATGAAATGGGGGCATACCAAGAGCTTGCTCTCTCTTGGTTCCTGGGATGAGCATTAGAGGAAAGAGCAGAGAAAGGAGAGCAGAGATAAAGGCCAAAGATGGGGAACAGAGGTGAATAAGTCTGGTGAGCTAGAAACCTTTGATTCTAGGAAACACAAATAAGTCAGTAGCTTGTGAGCACTGAATGAGTGGGTTTTGGAGCCCAGTGTGTGTTTTTACTTGCCTGCCAGGTGCAAGCTAGGATTAAAGCTAATGGCCCACCAGTTCTTGGCTCTGTTGTTTCATTACCATCTGTCCAAATTCTAATGCAAACCTGCATGGGCCAGGCGGCTGTGATGGTGGCCATGGCTACTGGCTTTACAAGAATAAAGACTATTGTCCTAAAATGACTTGATGTCTAGGATTTACTTCCAAATAATCTAGTGGGCATGGGAGTGTAGGGAGGGTTATAGGTGAAACGGGACTGCTGTGAGTTGATCTGCCAAAGTTTCATAATTGGTACATGAGGGTTGGATGTAATATTCAATTATATAAATGTTTGAAGTGTTTCTATAATATAAAATGCCTGACCAGGAGGTGGCGCAGTGGATAGAGGGTTGGACTGGGATGTGGAGGACTCAGGTTCGAGACCCCGAGGTTGCCAGCTTGAGCACAGGCTCATCTGGTTTGAGCAAAAGCTCACCAGCTTACTGGCTCGAGGAAGGGGTTACTCAGTCTGCTGAAGGCCCATGGTCAAGGCACATATGAGAAAGCAGTCAATGAACAACTAAGGTGTCACAACAAAAAACTGATGATCAATGCTTCTCATCTCTCTCCGTTCCTGTCTGTCTGTCCCTATCGATCCCTCTCCGTGACTCTGTCTCTGTCTCTGTAAAAAACAAAATACAAAAAACAAAAAAAAAATGTAGATACAAAGTTGAACCTGTGGATTTTTTTAGGTCTTAGAGAAAGGAGCTGCCTCCATCATCCTCCAGGTGTCCTTGTCCTTTATCAGTGGTTCAGCCATTCCTCTACATTCACTGAGAAGCTTAGCATTTCCTCCTCCTCTTCCTTTCTTCTCTAACTCTTTTTCTCATGGGGGGGGGGTTCTGAGCTGCTATTCAGCTGGTCTGGTGCCTTACATCTGCAATGCTCATCACCTGCACTTTATTCCCTTTCTCCATCCCGCTATCCCTTGACTAGACTTTAAACCATTTTTTAAATGATGCAGATCTCTATATACTGACTGTCTAGCACTGTGGCTAAGACCTTCAAATAATGTTTTGTCACAGAATTTTCTTTTTCTCAAAATTAGTCAACATATTGTTGTAAAGTAACTAGATCCACAAATCCACGGGTGTTCGTAGAGGCACATAGTCCAAATGAATTTTTAAAAGTTTTATTAAAGGAGGAAATTTACTAAATATGCGGCCGCATATGGCTGACACAGGGCAACAGACCCAAATTGTGTCGACCCCAAAAACAGTTCAGGGGCTGTTTATATACTCCTAATTATACATGGGAGGGGAGAAAACCTGACATCACGGCATAAGTTTATACCTTTTGTTAGAGATACATACATTAACTACATGCTTTTAGGAGAGGAAGGGTAGTTTCCAGAGACAGATGCCTGTAAATGGCTCATCAGCATAAGAAAAGATTTTAATTTAATATTTTTTCTTCCCATACCTGGCTAGCTATTCACCCCTCCTCCCATAGGTATGGGGGAAGGTCAGGGAATCCAAGTCTCCTTCCTCTTCTGCATTTACAACACAGTGCCATCAGCCATCTTAGTTTTGATGATAATCATACAAGCATAGAAATCACAACTTACAAAATCTTTCTGCATGCCTAGCCCAAATTAATAAAATGTTCTTTAAATTTCCTAAAATATTAATATTAATTCTGTAGCTTTTGGCACTTTACAATATAAAACATATATATAATCCAGCCATTTCTGGCTTAAAATCCTCAGGTTTCTCCATCAATTTCAAGTTCAAATTCAAGTTCAGTATCCTTCACATCCAGTTTGTCCCAGTACAGCCCAAGCTCTATGTCGATCAGGCATCCCTGATTCGACACCCCAGTGCAGTGGGGCACTCCTGCTTATCAGCAGGGTTGGCAGCCTCTTCAAGACTACTCCTGAGGCGGCTATGAGGATTCTGCTTATCAGTGCCCACACCAGCTGCCAACAGAGGAAAGACACGACCAACACATAAGTTAGTTGCAAGAATCACAGGCAATTAATTACTCATAAATTCTTTTGGTGTGCCTGGGTACAGCTTAAGGGGGGCCCCAAGCAGGGTGCTCCTCTCGGCTGTCTCTGGTCAGAGCTCAGAGCAGTGTGGAGACAGTCCATGTTCCCATTGGAGTCTGGACGATTACCATAGCAGGGGGGGCTTTTCAGCTTTAGTACCTTTCTCACCAAGGCCTTCTAACAGGTGGCAATCTACATACAAGTTTATCATCTCAAACCACCTTTTTGGGAGTTCCTTGCAGGGAGCCCTTTTTATGTTAATGTACTGAAATGCTACATCAAGCCACTTTTAAGATGTTCCTAGGGAAGCCTCCTGTCTACATCAACCCACAGAGTTATGACATCAAGCCACTTCTTATCTATATATAACTTCACATGCACACTGAGCCTGGCACGAAAGGCAGATTATGTTTATCATATCTGCGCACACTATAGTAATTCCTATCCAGATGGCATAACTTTACTTAATGTCCTTAATTGCTTTTAATATATCCTAATTATTTTTATATATTTTCCATATTTTTCTATATTTCTATATATTTAATTACTATAACTTTATATTACTGCAACACAGCTCTTGCTTTCCTACCATTTCCAGCCTCTTTCCTTACTGTCCTCAGATATTCCCTCTTTTCCAGCTATACCAAACTTCCTTCATTTGTGGGTAACAGACCATACCATCTCACACCTCAAAACATTTGTTTTCTAAGATTGGAATGACATTCTGTCACTCTGCTTCTGGGGACCTTTAGCAACTTTTGTTTATACTTCAATTCAAGCATTATTCCCTTTGGAAGGCTTCCCTGAGCTATCCACATTGAGTTAAATGTTCCCTTCTATACCTTTCTTCATAGCACTCTTAGACTATACCCATTCTAATACTTTGAAACCCAATTGTAATCAATGATATTGTTTCCTTTCTAGACCATGAGCTCCTTGATCTCTTTCAATTCTTTCTCCTGAGAACCCAACCCAGTGCTTGACACACAATAGGTATTTATATGAATAACTGAAAGAACAGAGGAATGGGTAAATGAATGTTACCTCCTTAAGGCAGCACCTTCCTACCCAATGGTCTTCTCCAGAGGACTAAGGCAGTGCTCCTGGTCCTAGAAAGCCCCTCCAGCTGCCTCCTAACGACTGTCCTTAACCTGCTTGACCCATCTTGCTCTAGCTGTAACCCAATTGTCCCTGTCCCTGCTGAGTCCTTCCTAGTTGGTGTTTCATCCAGATGAGTGTTTCCCAGAGTGTGACGCACAATAATTTTTAGGCAATACTCAAGATAAATGTCTTTTGATGGTCTTGTATTTATATTCATATATATTCAGCAGGCAGAGAAAAATGAACACATAAAACCTGTGATTTTACAGAGACTGATGCTTAGAATGAGGCGAATGTAGGTAGTGCCATGGTAATCAACCCGACGTGGATTTCGTAAATCAGGAGCAAGGTGCTCAGGCTTAATCATAAATGTTCCAAGCCCTCAATAACTGAGCCCTTGCCCTGGCCCACTAGAAGCATACAGTCAGAAATCACACCAACAGAGAATGATGCCCATTCTCAATTCAGAGGCAGCTCTGTTTCATTCAGTGATATGTTGAAATGTCACTTCCAAAACTTGCTTTAAATGTACATATACATTTAAATATAACAGTTAAAATAGTTAAGTACCCTTTCAGCTGTCCAACCACATTCTCATGTGAGTTAAGATTTTAATGTGTTATACAAGAACTGATATGTGTCTCATTGATGTGGACCCTCATCTTTGTCTAAAACTATCAATTAGGACATCTAGCTCTTTTGATTAAAAATGTGCCACTCTTCTCAATAAGAAACTTATTTTCAGCCATACATTTTATAAAACAATTTATTTTTTTGACATTTTTACTTTATATTTTTAAATAACATTGCTTTTATAGAATTTATTATATTTTCTCAAAGCTAATATACCACTGATATATAAAAAACATCATTACTTTATAAGCTGCTTAAAATAACAGAGACATCACCAATTATAATTGCAAGATGCCATTGATTCAAAAACACATCCCAATTTCAGAGGTGTTAAAATTATTTTTAAAAGTGTCTCAGAATTGATGAAATGCAGTCTATGTACACTTCTATGTTAGCAGATGATACTTATATTCCATGTATCATAATGGTATAAAGTTTCCATTTTGAATAAATTTAATTTAAAGGGAGTTGATTTAAAGAAAAATATTACGTAAGTAGGAGTAGTGGTGGAATACAGCATGGCAAACTCCTGGAAACGGCCAAATGACTGCAACTTGGCCTCCTTGCCAAGGTCAAGGCCCAGATACTGCCCTGTAGTCCAGTTGCCAGTTCAGGCCAACCCCAATCCTCCCACACTGGGCCCAGCCCGGACCTGAGGCAGAGCCCACCCCTCCGCTGAGCCAAGGGGAGGCATTTCGGCAACTGTACCTGTGCTCACAGTGAAGAATGTGTCTACACTTAATGCACTGAAGTCATTTTAGGAGGGAGAAGACATTCCTAGGAACTAGACTCAGTACAGGTATTGGAATATTTTAGACTTGGCTCAATTTAAATAAAAGTATGTTCAGAGGTTTCTGTTTTGTTTTGAACCCATTCTCTAAGAAGTAGAGAGAAAAAGAATATTTTCACTCTTGCTGGGTGATTTTTACTAATGATAGTTACCTGAACTCTAGTTTCAGTGATTATCAACCCAAAGAATGGTCTACTTTGATTTTCATTACAGATTTACTTTATGAAAATAATTATGAATAACCTGAAACAAAATGTATTTCATTGAGAACATATGGAAATGTCTAATCTACTTTCAGAACAGGACATGTGCAGAGAATTATTTTGGGTGGAGTTGGGAAAGCTGTGGCGTTTCCATTGGGAAACACTATTATCTACCATCTCCCTGGCTGTCACTGTGAATTTGCGTGCATCGTGTGTTCCACTCCCACCAGTGCC
Organism: Saccopteryx bilineata; assembly: GCF_036850765.1. Lineage (NCBI taxonomy): Eukaryota > Metazoa > Chordata > Mammalia > Chiroptera > Emballonuridae > Saccopteryx > Saccopteryx bilineata. The sequence continues at coordinate 198,869,376 of NC_089491.1, forward strand.
AGGTCCAGTCTCGGACTGCTAGGGACTGACTGTGTGCAACATTTCCTCAAGAGCACCCAGAACCCTTGGATTTACTTGGTGCTTCTGCCTAAAGGTTACAGTGAATCACCAACCAGAATGCAATAGAGCAGGGGCCACATGGCATATAGGCTCCACTACTGCCCAGAGTCTGTTTTAGCAAACTTAAGTTTGAAGGTTTTAATGTAGGTGTAATTGAGAAGATAAACTGAACACATACGCATATACTAAGAAAGGTATTTTTTAAAGCCAGCAAATAGTCACATCATATTAAGCATCAATGAACCTATCTATTACAGTATAATAAAAGGGAAAAGTCTTATAATAGAGGATTATTTATAGGCTATTAGTTATTGGTATACTTTTAAAAACATAACCAGTAACAATTAGCAAAATTGATAATACTGGAGCTGCAGCTGTTTCCACTCACTGGTACTAATAATACTAGTAATTCTTTTTTGTACAGCCCATTGAAAGCTAAAGCTCTTGCAAGTCCTTGTTTATCCTTGTGGATGTTTTTGTTTATCAGAACATTGTTGCATATTTTATAAGAACTATTTCCTGGTATTTATAAAAGTTATTGACATCATACACTAACACTAAGTTTTGAAATGTATTCCAAGATTACAATAAAATGGTAAGTGCAACCTGGTTCACCATTCTTTCTCCAAGCAGATCTATAGGTCAGAAAGCCAAGTCTTCTTAGGAAATAGAATCCCTAGGGGCTGGTGTCTTAGGTCAGTTCCCTAGAAGCAGAGCCTGAGACAGGGATTTGGGTGCATGTGGTTTAATGAGGAATAAACAGGTAAGAAAGTAAGAGAAGTAGGATAAAAAGGGAAAATGCCAAGTAAGATATTGATCAGATAGTCTCCCCTTGGCCTGATGGAGACGGTGGGATGAACTGCACTGTAGAGGACAGCTGTGAGCTTTTGTAGCCAATGTGCATAGTGGTTGGGGTTGGGTGTAGCAGACAGGAACAGGAATCTGCTTGGAACACTAACAGCAAACACATTTTAATGATGGGGGTAAGAGAGGGTGGGAAGGGAAACAAAAATGGGGGACATGGGTGACTACCAGGTTCCTGGCATAAATCAGTAAATAGATTCTTGAATAGAAAAACACTCCCTTTATAATACCAAAAATCTAAGATTAATAAGAAGAAATATGAAAAGATCCTTCATTTTACAAATAAAGTCTCCTTTCGCTTTTCCTTTTTGGATGAAAGATATCAACTTCTTGATGGACTTGCATTGGATCAACTTTTCATTAAAAACAAAACCTTAAAAGTTTGCTCTTTAGAACTTTTCTATTTATTCTGCTTCCTGTTGAAAACAGATCCAGACTGGTTCTAGAACTCTAATAATCAAAGATTCACCTAGCTACAATCCCAATATATTTTTTGTAATTTTTATTAATTTTAATTTATTGTGTTAACATAGATTCAGGTGTGACACTCAATAACTCCCTCACTCCCACCCCTTTGCCCCCTCCCCTCTAACTCCCTCCCCTCTTTGCTCTGGGATTTGCTATCCTGTTATCTGTATCTATGTGTGTATATATATATATAATTTCACGAATCCTTTCACCTTCTCTGATCCCACTCTCTCATCCCCCTTCCCTCTGACAGCTGTCCCTCTGGTCCCTGTGACCCCATTTCTGTCTCTATTTCGTTCCTCAGTTCACTTTGTTCCTTAGATTCCACATATAAGTGAGATCATATGTATGATATTTGTCTATCTCTGCCTGGCTTACTTCACTTAGCACAATAATCTGCAGGTCCATCCTTCCCGATGCAAAAGGTAAGATTTACTTCTTTTTCACAGCCATGTAGAATTCCATTGTGTATATACCACTGCTTTTTAATCCACTCGTCCACTGACAGACACTTGGGCTGTTTCCAGATCTTGGCTACTGTAAACAATGCTGCAATGAACATGGGGTGCATATCTTCTTTTGAATCAGTGATTTGGTATTCTTATGATGTATTCCTAAAAGTGGGGTGACTGGGTCAAAAGGCAGTTCCATTTTTAATATTTTAAGGAAACTCCATATTGTTCTCCATAGTTAGTGGCTGCACCAGTTTGCATTCCCACCAGCAGTGCAGGAGAGTTCCCTTTCTCCACACCCTCGCCAGCACTTATTGTGTGTTGTTTTGCTAATGAGCATCTTTCTGACAGGTGTGAGGTGGTGTCTCATTGTTGTTTTAATTTGCATTTCTCTGATGATTAGTGACGTTGAACATTTTTTCATCTGTCTATTGTCCATTTGTATGTTGTCTTTGGAGAAGTGTCTATTCAGTTCTTTTGCCCATTTTTAAATTGGATATAATCCCAATATTATGTTAGATTTTAATGAAAAAGTAATTAAGCCTTGTTTTTAAGCTTTCATCCTTCAGTTTCAAGATCAGCAAACTGGCCCATGGGCCAGACCCAGATGACAACTTGTTTTTGGATGACTTGAGAGTTTAGAGTTTTTATATTTGTAAATAGTTGCTGAAAATTTTAAAATATATATGTGCAGGAGACTGACCCACAAAGCTGAAAATATTTATGATTTAGCCCTTTACAGAAAAACTTTGCCAACCTCTGCATCAGTCCATTATAACCTTAAACTTTCTTTCAGAAGTATATGGTTCAATCTTTATCTTGAGATAAAACCTGATATTCAAACACTTAAAATTAGTAAGTAATTTATGGAGCCACAAAGTTATTTGTTTTATGAAAGACTACATCACAGAATTTATATAAGTAAATTCTAACACATGCTAACAATTATTTTTGATGGAATTCTTCAGCAAATTCAGAATCATTCATTTTAAGGAAATATGCATAATTTATTCCCTGTTCCATAAAAATATTAGCACCTATTTTGCAATTATTGTAATGAAACAGAAAAACACAAGTAGATAGATACAAAGGTAAAAATACATTATCTAAAATCTTACCATCCATAGTTAAGCAGTTAACATTCAGCTACATCTTTTTCAGGGCATCTCTTTTTAATGTTTAAAAGTGGATCACATCGTATGTGTAATAATATGCCCTCTTTTATTCACTTAATGTTATAATTTTCAAACATCTCATTTATCTGCATTTATTTCACAGAATGAATGTCACAATTTATTTAAACATCTTTCCATTTTTTGACATTTAGATTGAAACTAACTTTTCACTGTTGTAAATGCCACAGTGAGCATCTTTATGCGTAAATCTAGATTATTTGTGTTTTTAGGCTAGATTTTTAAAAAGACTAAGTATTGTCTCCTCCCCACTTCTGTTCCTTCTTTCTTAAGAACTCATTCTTCTTTTTCAAGATCTATAAATGGTGGAATTGCTCAGGGCAAGAAACTTTGCCTATTCTTCTTACTCTCTGTATTTGGCTCTAGCTATCTATTATATCCAGATTTCAAATGCCATCTATGTGCTGTGATGCTCATATTTCTGACTTCAGCCAAGACCTACACATGCAGGTCCTTATTTGTCATCTCCACTTGTCTTATACCATCTCAAAGAGAAGTGGCCACGCCCTGGCCAGTTGGCTCAGTGGTAGAGCCACGGCCCAGCATGTGGAAGTCCTGGGAATCTGGCCAGGGCACACAAGAGACGCGCCCATCTGCTTCTCTACCCTTCCCCTTCTCCTTTCTCTCTACCTCTCTCTTCCCCTCCTGCAGCCAGGGCTCCATTGGAGCAACATTGGCCCAGGCACTGAGGATGGCTCTATGGCCTCCCTCTCCAGCACTAGAATGGCTCCGGTTGCTTTGAAGCATCGCCCCCTAGTGGGCATGCAGGGTGGATCCCAGTGGGGCGCATACAGGAGTCTGTTTCTCTGACTCCCTGCATCTCACTTCAGAAAAAAAAGAAAATGGCCAAAAGGATTCCATTATCTTCCCTCCTCCTGCTCTGCTACCAAACCCCACTCCTACTCATTGCCCATGTTAGTTAAGAGGCATCATCTTTCCACTAAGTTGGTTATGATACACATCAGGAAACCATCAGGGACACCTCTCTCCCTCACCAGCCCCATCTATTCAGTCACCAGGGCCTGTTGATTCTTACCATTTAAATATATCATTAATGTTTCTATTTCTCTCCATCTCCCCAAACCCTCCTAAGTCACATTCATCTCTTTCCTGCACTTACTATATTTGCTTCTTAATCGGTCTGTTTCTATTTTAGTCCTGCTCTGTCTTTCTATCCCTTTTGCAAGTCTCCACCTTGGAGAAAGTTTCTAAAAATGTCAATCTGCTTTTACAACCGGTTAATGCAACCCCTCCTCCTGCCACTTTCCCCCTCATTCTCTTGCTCTAACCTAGTGGTTTCCTCTCAGATAGTCACTATGCTCTGCTTCTTGCAGCCTCAAAACCTTTGTTCAAAATATTCCCTCTGCTGGCAACACCCTTCCCACCCTCTTCAGTTGATCAAGCCTTTCCCAGACCCTCCAACACACATACTACCTACATGCTCTTGGCATCTTATGAATCTACTGTTTGGGTACTTACTACAAATTGTAATCTAAATTGTCATAGACAGGGTGTGGCAAAAGTAGGTTTACAGTTGTGAGTATATGAAAGGTCTTGTATTATTTACCCTGTATTGTTTCAGTGAATAGTAAACTGTAAACCTATATTTGTTCCAACCTTATTGTTTCCCTGAAATGCCTGTTTCTTCACTAAAGTTCCATTTGGGGCAACCTTTTACCACAGTTGTCTTCCAGTGCTTGGTACATAGTAGGGGATAAATAAATTTGTTGAATTAGTAACAGGTCATGGGGCATAAACTTTGTAGACATTTAAAACCTCTTATCACATAGTATTCCAAAAAGTTTGTATCAATCAATTTATAAAACCACCAGCTATATGAGTGTTCTTTTTAACACACCCATTCTGACACTACTATAGTTTTAAATAATTTAAAAATATTTTTACAGGAAGAATATTACCTAATTATTGAAATTGCATTCCTTTTATTTCTAGTGAAGATGAACATTGTTCACAAATTGATAGGCTCTCATATTTTTTTGTGGTTTCTAAATTCATGACATATTGCTTTTATTGAACCACTTTGGTTGGGAAATTTTGAAATATTACATAGATTAATTATCTTTCTACCTATAAAATACCACCACCAAACCTACATCACTTCAGCTGAACATGTGGGCAGATTTGGGAAACACTGATCACCATGGTTTATGTTTAGTCCTTGATGATTTTCCTTACCCAAGGTGGCAATTTATCATGTAAATTGGGAGTTTTGGGAGTGAAGGAGGGCACGATGAATAATTATGCCGAGACAACAGGGGTAAAGCAGCAGCATCCTGTACAAACCAAGACATACAATCTCCTAAGTCAATCACTTTCATGCAGACTTAGAATTCTGGGGATCTGGAGCTCAGAGCAGAGGTCCACGTGGTGATACAGGGGTAAACTGAAGAGAAGTCTGATTTGTTCAGAATTTTAATACGAATGCCTTTGCTCTGTGCTGTTCAGTGGCTCGGTCACTCACCCTAGCACTCCCTGTTGCCAGTGTTGCCTACTTCATTCATTTACTTTACCTATCTGACTCTTAGAAGCATCTGACAATTTCATACAACTCTCCTTTTATGAGGCGGCCAGTGGCCCAGACCCGTGGGGACTGTCTTGCCCATACTCAGAGGCAGAGCCTTGGAAGCTCCCTCCTATTGCACCATGCTGCCCCCTCTTCTCCTCCAGATGCATTCCTCCTGCTTGTACTGCACTGACAATACCAGAACTATTTTCTGATTTTATGCTTTCAATACTGTCCTGCAAGAATGTTCCTCTTCCACACGCCTAACACATCAGAGCACAAGGCCCGTGATTTCTCAGCAACTCATCTTGGACTGGTGTTATGTGCACTGAGCTCTAGCAACTTTCCCAGCTCTTCCAAAATGTCCTTTTATGTAATTCACACCCTTCAGTGAAACTCAGAAAACAAACTCAAGAGTTGCTTAGACTTGCATTTTCAAAAACTGCTAGAAACTTAAGAAAAGTAGAATATGATGATGGAAAACTTCTGGAAAAAGAATGGTTGGGAGAGTTGAGATGAGTTTTTGTCCATGCCATCCAAGCTGAGGTATGACTTTATCAGGAAAGAGAACAGCAGCCTTCCTCTCCCCAACTTGTCAACAGGAACATGTTTTGTCAGTGGAATTACAAACAGAACCTCTGTGTTCAGGTTGTGAGACTGCACAACTCCAGGGGGTGCCATTTACATTAAGTTACATCTCTAAGAATGGTGCCAGGTCATCCTTCCTGGCAGGGACCTGTGGTACAGGTTATAGTCCACTTGGCTCTGTACAGGGCACATTCTGTGTGGCCATATGCTGAGGTCCAGACTCATCCCTCTCTGACTTTTCTCTGCAATTTGAGTTGCCTTACTCACCAGGGCCTACAAATTTTCAAGGTAATCTTCATTTAAAACACATTCATCTGGTTTCTGTGGGCACTCTAGTATTTATCAAGCCAAGTGTCCTGATTTCAGGGTTAGAAAATAGGTCATTGGTGCTGTCTTTTATGAACTGAGGTTACCTAGATTTTGCCATTTCATTTTTATTGAGGAAAACATAGGAAATAAATGCAGTCTCATAGTTTGCTACAGAATCAAAACATTTAAGATGTTAACATTTTTAAAGGGTTTTTTTTTTTCATTGACATATAGCTCAGGAAATGGATCCAATATACAACTAACATTTTTTTTCCCCTTTCATTTACAAAGTATCTATACATATAGACCAGGGGTCGTCAACCTTTTTATACCTACCACCCAGTTTTTTTTTAAATTTTATTTATTCATTTTAGAGAGGAGAGAGACAGAGAGAGAGAGAGAGAGAGAGAGAGGAGAGAGAGACAGGGGGAGGAGTTGGGAACATCAACTCCCATATGTGCCTTGACCAGGCAAGCCCAGGGTTTTGAACTGGGGACCTCAGCATTTCCAGGTTGACGCTTTATCCACTGCGCCACCACAGGTCAGGCAAACCGCCCACTTTTGTATCTCTGTTAGAAGTAAAATTTTCTAACCACCCACCGGTTCCACAGTAATGGTGATTTACAAAGTAGGGAAGTAACTTTACTTACAAAATTTATAAAGCAGAGTTACAGCAAGTTAAAGCATATAATAATAATTACTTACCAAGTACTTTATGTTGGATTTTCGCTAAGTTTGGCAGAATAAATCTTTATAAAACAACTTACTATAGTTAAATCTATCTTTTTCTTTATACTTTGGTTGCTACCGCCCGTGAAAGCTGGAATGCCCACTAGGGGGCAGTAGGGACCAGGTTGACTACTACTGATGTAGACTAATGTTAAGATCAACCCATTCACTTACCATGCATTCAACCTGCCTAATGGAGAGAGACTTTGGTTTTCGAATTAGTGGAGGAACGAATTTTGCATCTCCTAACAAGAAAAGTGATGAAACAATTCAGAGATATTTTTATGTTATATATCCCATAGGATGGGATATACCCTAGGATGAAATCCCAGGGGTCTTTGCACTGGAAGAAGACTTTAGTTCATTCACTCATTCATTCAGTTAATTCTTACTATTTGCTTAACACCATAAGCATGTAGTCCTGCCTCCCTCATGAGGAAACTGAGGTCACAAAGCTGTTAGAGACAGGGCTGGAAACAGAGCTCAGATGTTCTACACCCAGGACACTCTGCCCACGGTGCTGTTAAATATTCCCCAGTGGTTACATTTGGGTAATGAAATAGGACAGCATCTGTGTACTGCATGTGACTTGCATGCAATTCTTGTAATAAAGATGAAATATAAACCCCAATTGCCAGCCATTTCTTTATTACTCTTAAGTGCCAGGGCTAATAACTTCAGAATTTGGAAATTTTGCAAATAAATGTTTCCAACCTACTTATACTCCTTATAATTTCAATCACGTTTTTTCTAGAATGTTTTCTTTACAAATTAAAATCTTAAAAATAGCCTCGACCTCCAAGGAACATGCTCTCATCTCTACCCTTTGAGTATTAGTGCAGTTTCTTCTCCATGACAAAAATAAATAACTCGATCTCAAGGTGGCTAACTTCTCAAAGGATTTGTTTTTTTGGGTAACTTAAGGCATGTGTTCCTAACTGAAATTTCATTTTGGTTTTGTCTGTCTTCTGCCTTTGCACACTGAAATCTGCTAGTTCGTTCAACACTGCTGAGCTTGTTGACAATGAGGAGGTTGAGCACATGTGAGCAGAGGAGAGCAGCTGCTCTTGCCAGCTGCCTTTTTCTCTGTATAGATACAACTGCTGCATAAGGAGCCTCTGCAGGACAGCAGACAGGGAACGAGTGTGAGGCTGCACCAAGAAGCCCCTTCTGATATTTTCATCTGCTAAATCCATCCATATGTATCTGGACCAAGGGATACTAAAGTTCTACTGAGTGACTAAAAGCAAGGATGATAAAAGCCAAACTACCCTAGTTCAAATCCTGGCTTTGCCACCTAGCTTCTCCACTATTGTACATTAGGCAAGTTACATAACCTCACTGTCTTCAGCATCCCCACCTACAAATGGGGATGCTAGTTTCTTCATAAGATTTCAGAAGATTAAATGTTGTTATAATTAATAATTCTAGGAACAAATATTGATGAAGTGCCTACTCCATTCCAGTTACCGTGGATAAGATAGAAATGGCCCCACCCTTCATGGAATTTAGAGTATTTTTTCACACAAGGAGCCTAGGCCATTTAAGAGTTATGAAATGAATGTAATAAGGTGTGACTAGATTTTGTTTTAAATGAAGTAGGACAGGATTTTACAAAATAAGAGTTTTATAAAACTTTTCTTCAGTTACATATTTTTTGTGTGTGACAGAGGCAGAGAGACAGATAGGGACAGACAGGAAGGGAGAGAGATGAGAAGTATCAATTCTTTGTTGTGGCACCTTAGTTGTTCATTGATTGCTTTGTCATATGTGCCTTGATGGGGGCGGGGGGCTATAGCAGAGCGACCTTGGGCTCAAGCTGGTGAGCCTTGCTCAAACCAGATGAGCCTGCGCCCAAGCCAGAAATCTTGGGGTTTCGAACCTGGGTCCTCTGCGTCCTAGTCTGACATTCTACCCATTGCACCACCACCTGGTCAGACCAGTTACATATGTTTTTATATGTATGTTAGGCCTTGGTCTTGATATAAAATGGATTTACTGAGTAGTAGAGAAGATAAGCAATTGAACAGCAGGTGTGATAAGTGCAGTGAGTGTCGTGGAAGCTTGGGAAGGTCACCTTACCGCAGTGGGCATAGAGAATCAGGGAAGCCTTTTAAGAAGTAACATTTAACCCAAGACTTAAAGAATGAATAGAAACTTTACAAAAGAAGTTGGGGGAGGTTGGGCAGCAAGTTGTTCCTTTAAGGGTCATGAGATCTGGGGAGTTGTAACAAAGTCTGGGAGAGAGTTGCTCCGATTTTCATTTGAGAAAGGCCACTCTCGACTGCTTGAGGAAAGTGGTCAGAGAGAGCTGGGAGACTGTTCAGTAATTGCAGGACAAGGGGTCTAGACCAGGGTAGGGGCAGTGGATATTTGAGAGGGTCAGGACTTGGTGATTGATGGGGGAAAGTGCTGGTCTGGGTTGGCCTCCATTTCACTCATATCTCTGATGTTTAATTTACAAAGGTTGCAGGGAACAAATCTAACTCTGTAAGCTCCAAGCCCCTAACTTGAGGAGACTTTCTGTAAACAGGAAGACAGGACCTTTCAGTCACTTTGCAAATCATCTCTCCATCCTGCTGGACATATCTGTAGACAGTTGAGGGCCTAGGTGTTGGCAGGGCTTCCTGTTCCAGAGTGGGATGGTTCCTGGCAGGCAAAGGGAAGCTGGAAACAGAATGGAGGCTGGGCTAGTCATGTACCTTGCATGAAGAGAAGAGAAGAAAGGAAACCTGGTAGTTTCCCTTGTGAGCCAGAATAGATGGTCAAAAACAACTTAAAAGGACAGATCACTCAAAGATGTTTATATTTGGTTTTAAAATGCCATGCATTGTTGGCAGTGGATTTACCTTGCCAAATGTTTTTTTAAGGCCTAGTTTGGCATTCCCTGAACACAGATCATCTGGGCAGCAGGGGGATGAGCTGAAACTCAGGAGGAAGTCCAGGTAGATGGTAGAGGAAGTCCCAAATGTTTGAAAAGTTGATGGAGGCCACAAGTCTCTCATTGCCCCAGTTGACGAATACTTATCTGTTTGTGTCCTGCCACAGAGCAGGGAGCTTCTCTGTCCCAAGCCTTGCCACATTGTGACCTGAAAAGTAGCTATCTAGTTCTCAGCACTCAATGCTTTCTACACACTGAACACTCACAGGGCACCTTCATCTCTGAGGGCAGCCAGCTGACCCAGGGCTCTGCAGCAACCTGGAGACCAAACCATATTTGGAGCCGAGGCAGGCTCTTTACAGACATTCTGTTATCAGCCCTGTACAAAGACCTAGAACAGAGGGCCTTTTTCCTGTTATTCCTAAGATTGCTGTTTCCAGAAAAGCCAGAAAATTAGCTTATCTTCCTGGCTCAGGCCTACCTAGGAGACTGTGTCTCACTTCACTGAAATCACTTAAACAAAGGGTCTCTGCACCAAGATCCCATAAGTAGGAAATGTCAAGGTGGCAGCCGCTCCCTACTGAAGAATCTGCAGCATTCCCTGGTCCTCCATCTGGCATCAGGGCAGTGGCCTGGTCCAGGCTAGACTTCACTGGGAACAATTAGTAACAGGCCCAAATCTGGAAGTACAGGGAAACTGGTTTTCTTGAATTTATTGTAAAATTAAGTGCTGTTTCTCTTTTGACTCACTTCCCTTCTCCTCGCCCCCCATACAATTTTAAGACATTTAAAGTGTACACCATAGTGATTTGATATATGTATACATTGTGAAAGGTTCTCCGCCAACCCATCTAGTTGAAAATCGTAGCATAGGTTTCCTGAGAAATTGAAAGAGGCAAAGTAGTCAAATGTGCCAGCAGCCAGCAGCGTTACCGTATAACCTCTACCCCTCCTTTAATGTCTCCTTGGATGAAAGTGGTGAAGGGGGCTTTGGTGGCTCATCTGAACAGATTCTCCACCATCATGACAGACAGGTATCAGTCTCACCTCACACTTAACCCCCCCCCCCCCCAACTCCACCCCTGAGGTCGTCATCCTCCGCATGCAGCCGGGAGGGAAGGAAACTGAGTTAAGCAACAGGTTCCACCCAGTCTGAACTTGAAAGGGGAGACGGCTAGGCGACCGGAGCTGAGTTGTGGGAGAGAGGAAGCGGCAGAGGAAGGTGGAAGGGAAATGACGGTGCATTGACACCGCGCTCACGTCACTCGGGCTCTCACATGGGCTTGTGTTTGTGCGCGTGTGGGGGAGGGAAGTTCTTCACGGGGTCATTCGGGGACTTTCGCCGTGCTTTGGGGTGAAGGGAGGTTTAGGCGCGGTAACCAGCCCCGCAGAGAGGGCTTGGGGAGCGCCTAGGAAATGCGAGTGTGTCCGGGGATTCAAATTCACCACCCTCTTCAGGACGCCGCCCCTGCTAACGAGCCGGGTCTGCGCCCCTAGCACTCCGCGCCCCGTTTTTTCAGGCCCTTTCGCGGCCTCTCCAACCCCATCCCCGCCCAGCCTCCAGCCCCAAGCTGTTGCCGCGAAAACCGGGAGAACGGACTGCGCCGCGCCCGACATCCTCTGGGCATGCTCGGTGGCGGGACCGGCTCTGCCGCGGAGGGCGCCCCCCCACCCCGCGACTGCCGTGGCGACCCGGCCCCGCACACTTCGGGGAACCGAGAAGGGGGCGCCGACCCGCGCGGCTGGAGCCCAGAGCACCCACCTACCCTGAGCCTTCCGGCGAGCAGAGGAAGGGCGGCCGAGGAGGCGAGAGACAGACCTCGGAGCTGCCCGCGGCTCCTTAGAAAGTAAAGCTCAGCGGGCGAGCGGAGCTGGATTCGCCGCCGTGGCGCAAGCGGGGCGGGGCGGGCGGGGTGGGTGGTGGTCTCCGCGGGTTGAACAAGATGCGAATTTAGTATCCGCCCACCCGCTTCTCAGTCCCAGCCCCCAGGAAATTCTAATTCTCGGGGAAAGTCTCTGGTTCTCGGAGATCCTTGGGGCGGGGTGCAGGGGAGCGCCTGGTACAAAATGGTTAAAACAAAGTCTATTCGCGTCATGCGGCCTCTCGCAAGGAAAGTGTGCACGCCCTTTGCTGATTTGAGTATTAGTTACCGGGAGTAAGTATGGTTGTGGTAGGGGAAGAAGGTGAGATACGGGATGCCTTAGGCTGGTGCCAGCTCCCGCCCCCAGGCCTCTGGCGGGGCGCACCTCGGGCCAGACGGGCACAGGGTGCTGGACCCGGGTGTTAGCGGCGGGTGGCGGGCGGCCGAGCGGCCAGTGTAGGCTCGGCTTGGCGGCTCACTCTCTCTGCCCCCCCCCCCCCTCAGGATTACCGAGAGGATGGGATGGATCTAGGCAGTGACGCTGGCAGCAACAGCAGCCGTACCAGTTCGCAGTCCAACTCCACCAAAGTGACCCCTTGCTCCGAGTGCAAATCCTCGTCGTCGCCGGGTTGCAGCCTGGACTCGTTGTCTGCCCTGGAAGACTATGAGGAGCCGTCCCCAGTTTACCAGAAGAAGGTGATTGATGAGTGGGCGCTGGAGGAGGAAGAAGAGGAGGACGACCAGCGCGACGAACCAGGATACCGGTATGACCGTTGTCCTGCCCAGGAGCCTGGGGACGTGAGCGCTAGGACCTGCAGCGGCGGCGGCGGTAGGGGGGCCACCACCGCCATGCCGCCCCCGGTTCCCAACGGTAACCTCCACCTGCACGACCCCCAGGACCTCAGGCACAATGGCAACGTGGTGGTGGCCGGCTGGCCCAGCGGTTCTCGAGGCCCCCGCCGGGCTGTCCAGAAGCCCCTGCCGGCGGGAGTCCGGCCCACGGACCCTGCGACGTGCGTCCGGGAGGAGCACCCGATGCCCCCAATGGACTGGGAGGCGCTGGAGAAGCATCTGGCTGGGCTGCAGTTCCAGGAGAAGGAGTTGCAGAACCAGAGCCAGGGGAGGACCAACTCCACCTCAGTAAGTTGGCCGGGGTGTGTGCCCACGCGCGCACACACACGCGAACACAGCCCGCACGCAGCCTGCTTGTGCCCTGTCGGTGCTCCCTCCCGCCTGCGGCCCCATGCATCCCCCCCTGGGGGGCCGGGCGGGAGCGCCTGCCTTCTGCTCCCCTGGGCTACGGTTGCTCCGTCTGCGAGCTGTCTAGGTTTGAAGGATGGGCAAAAGGCGGGGGAGAGGGGCCAGCCAGAGAGCAGCGCAAAGTCGGGTTAGTGGAACTGGCGACTCATTTTAATGGAATTACTTAGGGAGACGAGATTGTGAGTCACTTGCCTGAAAATACATCCGGGGAGATTTTGGCACCGCAGCTAGTGCCTGCGGGTGATTATTTCAAATCGTAATAGTTGTAGCTTTGTCAGCCGTGGTGGGTCTTCCTTCGTTACCACTGATGTCTCGCCAGTGTACAGGCACACACTCGCCCGCCCACACCTCTGGTCTAGCAGCGGGGTTGGTTCCATCGTGTAAGCGAATGATCGTGTATTTGGATGGTTGACCGGCCGTTCTCCTCTGAGACTTTCTTCCTTTCTGAAACCCGGCCTATTGTTGACCTGGGGAAGGAGGTGAATTGGCCTGCTATAAGACCAGGGAGGCGTTCTAGCCTCCGCGGCCTGACTCATTCCGTCCCTCTCCAGTGAATCCTCCTTGTTTTGATAAGAAACCTCTTGCACTTCCGTGCCGGAGGTCATTAAACCCAGAGAGGGAGGGGTGCGGGAGTGGGGACCCGAAGGGAAAGGCAGGAGGGCTACGTCTATAATAAGAAGCTCTGACCGTTTCGGACTTGTCTCCACGTCTTTTGTGCCCCTGGAGGAGGGAGGAGGGCAGATAAATGACTTAAAAGAAAGCATCAGGAATGCAGCACCCCTTTGTATCACTGTTTTGAGATAATGCAACAGTTGTAATTTGAAATCATTAAAAATGTCTCTAAATGGGGCTTAAAGGGCAGAGTTTAAATGAGCTTTCTTTCTGTGTGTGGCAGTGTGGCAGTGTGGGAAAATGCTTGTTTGCAGGTGTCATTTTTCCGCTTCAGGGCCCTGGGGCTACTGGAAATTGAGTGCATGCACTTCTTACTTCAGGGGTGAGGATGGTAACTGCGTTTCACAGAGAAATTGGCCCGGTTTCTATCAGCGAGAGCCCTGAGTTGACAGAGCCCAAGGGTTGTTCCCCCTGGAGAAACTACCTATTAAATTAACACACTCGTTTTAATCCCAGCTTTATCATGGCCACTAGCAGACATGAAATCTTTCTATTGCAGCCAATATATCTCTTGTACCTTGCAATAGAAAACATCCTTTTTTCTCCTAGTGCTTGAGAAAAATACCTCATTGAGCTCCCTGGACTTAAACCATGACCTGAAGATAAATAAGTTTTCGTTTACTATCGTGTGACATTTATATATTCCAGGAAAATATGATAACTCGATATACACATGAAATTAGGATTTGATAATGACAATGAGCTCCATTATTCAAAAGTAACTAAAATGTTATTGAGCACCTCTTGTGTTATTTGCTAAGTTTGAAATAAGAAACTGGAATTGTGGGGAGGGAGGTAAGAATGCAGACAGACCCCTCTGGGCACTTAAAATTTAATGGATTTCCCTCTGCCAACACACACACACACACACACACACTCACACACACTCACACACACACCCCTTCTTGTTTTTATAAAGACTTTGTAACTCTTATTTTCTTGGGCAATCTTTGAAATCATAGGCATGTCCTTACCTAGTGAACAATTTGCACATTTGATTTCCCCTGTCCCCCTCACTTGACTCCCTAACCCTCCTGAAAATGTCCCTTCTGGGCATTTCCACTACAAGTCACAGTGAAATTTGGGTTCCATTGCTTTAAAGCAAGTATGAGTACAAAGATAAAGGGGAAGGGGGGGTGGCCTTTGAGATTATTGCAATATTGAATTTTTCTATATTTTGGTTTGTCTTTGAGCAAAATTACTAACCAATGTTAGTTTAGAATAGTGTTTTTAAAAGTATAAGTTACCTTTGAAATCATCTTAGCATTTAGGAACAATGAAATAGAATTTCAGGTAGTTATGGTCAGCTTGGCCTTTTAAAACTTTTGTATCATTTTTATGTATACACTGGGTCATGAAGTAAGATTTCTTTCTCACTGTGGATCTCTATCATAACAGTTTGGAAACCCCTGTTTAAATCCTGTTTACTTCTGCCTGGAATTAGTGGAAAAATTTATAACCATAAGGACAGAAATTTAGGAATAATGGAGTTATGTATGAAGGGAAAGCCTATCTTTTTTTTTCTTTTTGACAGTGACAGAGAGAGGGACAGATGGACAGGAAGGGAGATAGATGAGAAGCATCAATTCTTCGTTGCAGCACCTTAGTTGTTCATTAACTGATTTCTCATATGTGCCTTGAGGGGGATGGGGGGCTAGATCAGAGCAAGTGACCCCTTGCTCAAGCTGTTGACCATGGTCATGTCTATGATCCTATGCTCAAAGCCAGCAACTCCGCGCTCAAGCTGGTGAGCCCACACTCAAGCTGGCAACCTCGGTTTTCGAACCTGGGTCCTCCTCATCCCAGACCAATGCTCTATCCACTGCACCACTGTCTGGTCAGGCGGGAAAGCCTGTCTTGAAAGAATTGTTGAAACCAAATGATATTTTTGTTATTCTTTAAAAGTTATGTGTAAATAGAATTACTCTGTAATACTGGGAGCAGGGGTTTACATGACAGTGAGGAGACAGGTTTTCTTTGAAAAGAACTACTAATCTTATTCCCACCTTGTTTTGCTCATTCTATTTTGATATTCAGTGGCTGGTTCCTTCTCATCATTCCAGTCTCTATTCAGTTCTCACCTTCTCAGAACAGCTGTCCCTGACCACACTCCCTAAATAAACTGAGGAGCTTCACTCCCTTCCTTGCACTCCTGGTGTATTTTCTTAGTACTTACGATTACCTGGCCTTAACTTGTTCAGCTCACTTTCATTTTTAGTCTCTCTAGAATCTGATTAGAGTGCATCAGGTTTGCCTAATTTTTAATTGCGGTAACCTAGTGCCTGCAACAGTGCCTGGGAGATATATATATATATATATATATATATATATATATATATATATATATATATATATATATATATATTATACTCTCTATTATCAAATGAATGAATGAAGGCGTTATTATGACTCACACACTGCAGACCTAAACTGTCCCTCTCATTTTACTATTGAGAAAACTGAGGCCTGGAGTTGTTTAGTGATTTGTCTGAGGACCCAGAGAGAAATCTATGAAAGCGGTGTTGTCCTTTCTGCTGACATTAGACTAGGTTTTTGTTTTCTCCTTTTAATGCTTAAAATAATTTGTTTGTTTGTTTGTTTGAGGGGAGGGAAGAGATGAGAAGCATCAACTTGTAGTTGCATCACTTTAGTTGTTCATTGATTGCTTCTCATACATGCTATGGGGGGTGGTGGGAGCTCCAGCCAAGCTAGTGACCCCTTGCTCAACCCAGTGACCTTGGACTTCAAGCCAGTGACCTTTGGGCTTAAGCCAGAGAACATGGAGTCATGTGTATGATCCTGTACTAAAGCTGGTGACCCTGTGCTCAAGCTAGTGAGCCCATGCTCAAGCCGGATAAGCCTGTGCTCAAGCTGGTAACCTCGGGTTTCAAGTCTGGGACCTCAGTGTCCCCAGTTGATGCTCTGTCCACTGTGCTGTCACTGCCAATCAGGCTAATTCTTAAAGTAATCTTAAATGAAAGGAAAGAGCTCCTATCTTCCTGAAGTAAATTAAAGGATTTCTTAATAACTAGTCCCTTCTTCTGCTTCATTAGTATTAAGGATAGAAGTAAACTAGAAAATAATCAGAATCCCTTTACTTACAAATCTCTTCTCAAGACAGGGTTTGATTTGGGTTTGTATTAATGGAATAACATTGAGTTTTGCAGGGTGAAACCATGACCATTCAGGGTCTTCTTACTTCCTATCCAGGTCTCCTTTTTTTGCCCTAGTGGCTGTAGCAATACACTCAAAGGAAGGACTGAGGTTCAAAATGTGTTGTCAATCAGGGAAGAGTTAGAGGCATATTGAAAAACTCCCATTAGCTAGGTGGCATCTGAAACCTAGGGCTGACCTTTTGTTCTTGAAGGGTTTAAGCAGCCAATTGCTCCCTTGGTGCCAGGTGCTAGTTAGTGGGGGGAATTGGGTGGGATGCTGTCTTCGACTGCTGGTATCAGAACACGGAAGTGCTCAAGGCGTCTTGAAGAAAACACTTTGGTGACCTAGCTTCCTGCTATCTTCTCAGAGCTGGCTACTCCAAGGTAAAGCTATGTCACCGCAGGTGGCCAAATCCTCCTTGATATCCTAACCTCCCACCCGATGTTAGAGCATTGAGGCAGCAAGTTTCCTTTATTTCACTTCCTTTTCGCCAACATTCTATTGAGCCTGGAGTGAATGCCTGATGCAGGCTGGGAGGGGGAGACATTCCACTCAACCATTGGAACTTCCCCCAGCAGTGCCCACTCCCGTTGGTCAGCCATTCTCATGGTATTCACATGGTTTTCACAGTCCTGTCCTAGGCCTGCATCACCTCAGGAGTGTAAATGCTCAAGGGCCACACACAGCTAAGCAGTAATGAAGGATACTGGGACTTGGTGCTTTTGATTTCAGATTTAGAACCACGGAGGCCAGTTTAAGGGAGTCCTGTTCTCATATGTTTGTATTCATCCTAAATTCTCATCTCCCTGCGTACTCTGACTCTGATGAACTGGCTTGGACTATCCTGAGAGAAACTTCCTTTTTTTTGTCCAGGACCTTAGTTTGTTCCAGGATCACTCTTTCTACCAATTCAAGGGGCTTCCCCACACATCACCAAGTGTGGTGGGGGTGCCCACGATCCCACTGTACTCCTTTTCTTAAACGGAGTGTCACTTCGCCTCTTTATCTCAATGATCTTTCCATGCAGTTTTCTCTCCTTTGAGGTCTGTGGTCCTTCATGTTTAACCAGTTATGTCTCTGGAAACTCACTCCCATTTTCTTTCTCGCACTTCTCTCTCTCTCTCTCTTTTTAAATAGCTCTGTGGAGGTAGAGTTAACATATAACCAACTGCACATATTTGAAGCGTATAGTCCGATGAGTTCTGACAAATGTATACGCCTGTAAAACCATTACTAAGGTCACCCCCAAAAGGATCCTTGTGTCCCTCTGTAATCTCGTTCTTTGACCAGTGATCTTACTTCCATCACTGTAGATTTGCTTGTAGTTTCTGAAATAAATGCAAGTGGAATCATATAATACATGCTCAATATTTGTTGGGCTTTTTGTTTTAATATGTAGAACATTAACATACTTTCATTAGTGAAAATTACACAGAAAAACATATTCAGAGAATTGTTACTCCATCCCTTACCCCTTCTGTTTATTTCAGTTCCCATTCCTGGTAGACAAGCAACTCTACTGTTTCTTGGTTTATCTTTCCTGTATTTCTTTTTGTAAATAAAGGCATATATATGTAATTTTGTTTCTTATTTTTTCTTCTTTTACTCAGCGGATAGTTATTGTGTGATACATGTGAGTTTCTGTGTATGTTTATGACTCCCTACTGTCTATTGCTAGATAGTGTTCCATTTTATGGATATACCCATGTCCCCTGTTGGTGGACGTTTCAGTTGTTTCTAGTTTTGTCTATTAGAGATGAAATTGCTAGGAACATTCACACAGGTCTTTGCAGAGACATATTCTCTCATTTCTCCTGGGGAAATACCTGGGAGTGGAATGACTAGATCATACAGTGGGTATGTATTTAACTGTTTAAGAAGTTGCCTGTTTTCCAAAAATGTTGACATTGCCATGGTTCCTAATACAATCCCTGTAACCATGGTTTTATCTCCCACTGGTTGCTCTAGTCTAGTCCATCTGTGTCCTTCAGACTTGCGGGACATCTCTCTTCAGATGACTGCTGCCCTCTCTCTTAAACCAACAAGAAAGTACCTGGACCATGTCTTGCATTCAACCAAAGTCATTACACCCATTGTTCAGAGAGGAAAGCACTCATTTTTATTTTTTTTTATTTTTTATTTTATTTTTTACAGAGACAGTGAGACAGAGAAAGGGATAGAGAGGGACAGACAGATAGGAATGGAGAGAGATGAGAAGCATCAATCATTAGCTTTTTGTTGAGCGTTGCAACACCTTAGTTGTTCATTGATTGCTCTCTCATATGTGCCTTGACCGCGGGCCTTCAGCAGACCAAGTAACCCCTTACTGGGTCCAGTGACCTTGGGTTCAAGTTGGTGGGCTTTTGCTCAAACCAGATGAACCTATGCTCAAGCTGGGGACCTCGGGGTCTCGAACCTGGGTCTTCCGCATCCCAGTCCGATGCTCTATCCACTGCGCCACCACTTGGTCAGGCAAGCACTCATTTTTAAATGAGAGAAGAGTTCTAGTTGTAGACCCAACACATCTTAATTCCAATTTTATTGTATTTTAATGCCAATGACAGGTGCATTTCCTGCCATTTAATGAAAAGATAAGAAAAATTTTAATCAGTATGTTAATTGAAAGCAAATTCTCCTGATGAAGTTATTTCCAAAGTACTTGAAAATAATGTGTGTTTTTTTTATTTGTTTGTACTATTAACTAGTAGCAAACTTTAAATTACCTACTTTTCTTCCTAGAATAGTACCAATTACAGGTTATTTTCAACGTATTATTCTGTAAGAATTACAGCCTGATTACTCCTTATCCATCAGTGACACTACTAAAGGAGCTTGAATGGCTGAGTAATTGGTTTCCTTGGTGACTTGGGCTATATTTAAATTACATGAGTTCCCATTTTTATAGACTGAGTTAAGAGGTCTTTATTACTACTACAAAATATAGTAGTTTACAAGTTTAATAAGTGATGTGATCCAGCAGCCTGGGACACAGCCCTGGAAGTGTGGTGTGTGTTGTATCCACCGAGTACGAGAACAAACATCAGAGACTTTCAGGAGTTTAGATGTTACTTTATTGGCCAGTTTAACCTGCGCAGGGACGAACTCCCAAGATGTCTGAAGACACCGTACTCACAAGGAGCTGCAAACGAGAGTCGCACCTGGTGCTTACAGCTAGGTCCTTATATATCCTAAGTGAGCAAGCATTATACAGAAGCAGATGTGGCAGTTAGCTATTCGCTAGGGAGGTCGCATGCAGCATAGCAACAGGGGCCGACATAGCAACAGGGGCCGGGCTTAGCTTAGTGGTGAATTTCAAACATAAACTTCTTTGTTCTCAGCCTCACAGGGGCCCTATGAGTACTTCCTGTTCCTGCTCCTTCAATAGTTACACTCTGGCAGCCACAGCAGGGCCCTATCAGCACCTCCCTGTTCTTGCTCCAAAATGTTACACTCTGGCAGCCACAGCACGCCTCCCTGAATCTAACAGTGTGTAGTTATCACTTATTCCTGTTGCTTGGGGAGCACTTCACGATGGCAGTAAAATCGTTTTGTTTCTTTATCATTACCAGAAATTATCAGGGCTAAATATATTCTGTGCTTCAGTCTGCATCCTTGAAATGTTTAGTGCCATCTTTGCCCTGCTTTTCTTACTTTTTTTTTTTTAGAGAGAGAGAAAGGGAGAGAGACAGACAGACAAAAGAAAGGAGAGAGATGAGAAGCATCAGTTCTTTGTTCTGTCACCTTAGTTGTTCATTGATTGATTTCTCATGTGTCTTGAGGGGGGCTAGGGCTCCAGCCGAGCCAGTGACCCCTTACTCAAGCCAGCGACCTTAGGGTCATGTCTATGATCCCACGCTCAAGCTCACAACCCCAGGCTCAAGCTGGATGAGCCAGCGCTCAAGCCAGCAACCTTGGAGTTTTGACCCTGGGTTCTCAGCGTTCCAGGCCAACGCCTTATCCGTTGCACCACTGCCTGGTTAGGCATGCTTTTCTAGTTTAGGTTGATTTTTGTTTAAGAGTTGCAAAGGCTGCTTTATCTGTTCACATGTACTCAAGATTTCAAAGAATATGATTGGATTAAAAAAAATAGGTGGCCTGACCTGTGGTGGCGCAGTGGATAAAGCGTCGACCTGGAAATGCTGAGGTCGCCGGTTCAAAACCCTGGGTTTGCCTGGTCAAGGCACATATGGGAGTTGATGCTTCCTGCTCCTCCCCCTTCTCTCTCTCTCTCTCTCTCCCTCTCTCTCTCCTCTCTAAAATGAATAAATAAAATTTAAAAAAAAAAGATGAGCATCTTTAAAAAAAAAAAAAAAATAGGTTGCACTGCCCTGGCCTGATGAGAGTGGGATCCAGATATGCAAAGGTAGCCAGTTTGAGCCTTAGGGCACATACAGGAATCAGATACATGTTTTTGTCTCTCTCTCTTTCCTCCTTTCTAAAAAGAAAAAAGAAAGAAAATAGTAGGTTGGTAATAAACACAAGTCTTAGGGCTGTGTGTGTGTATTTAAGCTATCATCAGATGATTCACCCTGTTGTAGGACAGCCTTTTAAATGCTGTAATTGGATTAAACGAAATCTTTGCCTACTAGTTGCTTTGTACATAGTGGTCCCTTTAGACATTCTAAGGAAAATTTTCAGAGTGAATATCTGAAAAATAGTCGTAGATATTATCACCAATTTGTTGAGTCCTTTGAACACCTCACCACCAACATCATTCACCTTCCTCTGTCCTTTTCTGGCTTTGCCCGCATTTTTATCCCCAGGACCTTGCCTGGCATTGCTTTCTCACTCTCTGGATGATCCAGCTCAAGCCCTTTGGTAAGTCAGGTTCAGGTGCTGCTGCTGATGTCCACCACCCCGCCTGGCACCTGCTTCCCCAAGGCCTGCTCTGAATCAGAGAGTCACCTTTTTGGGGAAACTGTATCTGATCATCTCATCTCCAAACAGCCTCTCTTCTGAACCTCTGATCTACTATGTACTATTTCCTCAGAATTGGTCCTGAAAGGCTTTCTAGTTTTAAGTGTTTTCATGTTCATTATCACATTTGCTCCTCATGACACCTGGAAATTGGACAAGGCAGTTATTATTTCCATTTTAGAAACAAGAAGACTGAGGCTCAGCAAAGTTCAGGAATTTGCCTGAACTTTCCTGCCTGACAAAACTCAGATCAAACCTGTCACGTTCTGGCTCTGGTTCCAGGCTCTTTCAGTGACATTGTCGTATATTCTAGATTATATTTTTTGTGGGTATGTCTCTTATTTACCACCCTCTCCATCAAAAACATACATAGTATAGGTTCAGGCATTTCCTGAGGAATAGACATTTGCTGAAAGCTTGTTATCTGGTTGGTTGATGTATTTTATAATACCCTTTAGCTTTAAAATTGACTCAAAACGCCTACACTCTGGAATTTTTTATTTATGCCAATAATAGTAATTCTGGGTCCTTTCTTAAAAGTTTATTGAAACTCTGAAATGTTACATTTGCATTTTAAAATAGAAATTTGTTTTTACTTCTGGATCTTTGCCCTTGAAGACATGAACGATTTTGTTTTCTTACATCTGAACTTCAGTCCTAAGTAAAAAAAGGGTTTTTGCGAATACTTTTCTTCAGTTGCTTCATGCTCCCTTGAGCTGTTAGGACAAGGTGATATTTTATACAGTCAGTGAATGGGAGATTATTTGCACACACTTCTGTAGACATTCAAGTGTCAATTATGAAACTGAATATTTTTAGTAGAAAAGTAATAGGATTTTAAAGATAGAAATGATCTGAGAGGTCATCTCATCAAACCCTCACCATTTTCAATGATGGAAACAGATGTAGGGAGATTAAACTTCTTCACCCAACTTCCTCAGCCCAGCCTGACCCAGCCTCAAGTCACCTGACTCACTAGTCCCACTTTTTTTAAATTTTTTTGTATTTTTCTGAAGCTGGAAACGGGGAGAGACAGTCAGATAGACTCCCGCATGCGCCCAACTGAGATCCACCCGGCACGCCCACCAGGGGGCACGCTCTGCCCATCAGGGGGCGATGCTCTGCCCCTCTGGGGCGTCGCTCTGTTGCGACCAGAGCCATTCTAGTGCCTGGGGCAGAGGCCAAGGAGCCATCCCCAGCACCCGGGCCATCTTTTGCTCCAATGGAGCCTCAGCTGTGGGAGGGGAAGAGAGAGACAGAGAGGAAGGAGAGGGGGAGGGGTGGAGAAGCAGATAGGTGCTTCTCCTGTGTGCCCTGGCCGGGAATCGAACCCGGGACTTATGCACGCCAGTCCAATGCTCTACCACTGAACCAACCAGCCAGGGCCAGTCCCACTTTTAATGAGTTCTCCAGCTAGTGCCACACCTTTTTTTTAAACATGTGATTTTAAAACTTAGTTTGGAGAACAGATCCATTTATATTATTAAAGATCTTCAAAAGTGAAAATGGATCTCTAATTTTTATTACTTCATGCTCCCTTGAGCATGAAGTGAAAAATTTTCAAATGATTGTTTGTTTTTTTAATCCACGTAGCCAGACAATTATAAATTTGCTTTCTTTCATTCAGACTTAAGATCAATATTGTGTGTATTTTTACCAACAGAACAGTTCTCTGCTTGGGTTGACAGTTTTTTTTTATTTTCTGTCATTGCTTCTTTCCCATCTGTAAACAGCTTTTTCTGCCTGTCCACCCGCCTTTCAGGCACTCCGCAGCGCATCCTCTCCTGTCACAGGGCGAGGGGGATGACGCCACTTGAGAACTTTGCCAGGAGCTACCTGAGTTCCAGGAGGCAGCGA
The DNA here is from genome assembly GCF_036850765.1 of Saccopteryx bilineata. NCBI lineage: Eukaryota > Metazoa > Chordata > Mammalia > Chiroptera > Emballonuridae > Saccopteryx > Saccopteryx bilineata. The sequence goes on from NC_089491.1 coordinate 198,893,168, forward strand.
AAGCAGCAGAGGGAGGGTTGAGGTACCTCTCTGCATCACTTCCTTATACGAAGCCCCTCCACTGACTGTCGGGGCCTTGAGGGGGTGCTGGATCCAGAAAGATAAGGGAGAAAAGATCTCTGTATGGTTCAGCCCAAAATTGGAAGCAGATTTTGTTCCATCTAGACAGAGTTTTAAATGAATATTTTATTATAGCCCCCCCCAAAGAAGAAATAACAAAACCAAGACTAAAAAGACTAGAAAGGTATTTGTGGATTTCAGGAACAGCCCATAAACTAGTCTCCATTAGGACACCTGGCACCATTGGCATGTTGGTGAGAACAAGGAACAGGAAAAGGGCCGTCAGGAATTTTTATGTTCCCCGTGTGATGTTTCTGAGTTCTCCGTTAAAGTCGTAGAGCTGAGTCATCAGTACTCTTCTTGTCAGGTCTAGGAGAGCTGTAATAGTCTCTCTCCTTAACTGGCCAAGTCTCCTCAGACCTGGCAGGGCCCTCATTTCCCCGGATACTCTTTGTTTGTTCATTTCCTTTGTTTTGTTTTTGGCTACTTCTGTGAATAATTTTGTTATTTTTCTTATATATTTGTTAAATAATTGTGTTAAGCATTTTCAATCACCAATCTTTATCACTTGTCTGTTTTCATTCCTGCATATAGTCAACCTAATTTTATTCTCTTCAATATTTGTTGTGTCATTTTAGGGTATTCCCATTTTTTCCCTACTTTCACGGTATTTTCTTCACAAAGTATATATATATAACTTGAAAATTGGAGCTTAGACTAGGAAATGCCGAGGTGACAAGAATGAATTCAGTCGGTGTTTGTGCAGCCCTGGGTTGAGGGTTTTTCAAAAGTATTCATAAAATATTTTTTAGTTACGCCTAACTTACATGGGATTGTATTACTGGAAGCTAGAAGAGTTATCAGTTTTCTTTAGTCTGGTTTGTTTATCTGATTTTCTAATAATTGCCACTTGTGTCTGTACATTTTACTGATCCCCCTACATCTCCACCCAAATATTTTATAGCTATCTGTAACTTAAGTGACCTTTTCCGTCATTGGTACTATCATGTTCTTCTTTTCCCTTCCATTTCGTAGTCTGTCTTTAGTACTTATGGTTCATGAAAGTGATTGTGACTCTTTCTGCCTTAGAGTATTAGCATAGTATACCAAAATAGTAAAAGCTTCAATTTTTATGGATTACTAGAAGCAGTGCATTAGTAGGCAGATGATTTCTACAAACTCTATCAGAGGGTTTTATTACCAATGTCCTAATAGAGATGAATGATTCTTCAAAATTCTTTCTTGTAGCAATAAATGTCTTACTTATTCCTGGAGTTGGTTTTTTTTCTTTTTCTTTTTTTTAAACAAAATATTACAAAAAGCTTCTAACAAGCAAGTGTGTAGGTTTGGCTTTTCAGTTGATGTTCCGTTTGCCAGGTAAACAGGGCTTGTATTCAGGGTGCTTGAGAGGACAGAGAACACCGTACAGCCACAGAGCCAGACCTCCAGGCAGCGGGTGTCGGTCAGCACACGGCCACCGAACTGTGTTATACCCTCAGGAGTAGAAGTGCGCACCCTTCACTTCCTCTAGGACCCCACGCCGAGGTCCCCTGCCTGCCTCTGTTTCCCCTTCTACTCCTGTGTGTGTAGAGAACCAGTTCAATGTCTATAAGAAAGTAACTTGCCCAGTACTGAGCACCTTTGGGGGTCAGGGCTCCTTGCCAGGCGCCTCATGGGCCACTTGGTGGGAGGGAGATCAGGACAGGCGCTATCCCTGGCCAGTTCGCTCCCAAATAGGTGCCAGGCATGCCCAGGGCACAACAACAGGTGAGTTGTGGCGGGTACTCAATTAATGTAACTTGATTCTGTTTCCTTCTTGGTTTGCTATAAAGGGAAGGAACTTCGTGGTCTATGAGGAGCCACTGAGCCATTTCACCCGCAGGTGTTGTGAAGTACCAAAGGCTACAGAATTAATATTAATATTTTAGAAGGCTTGAGAACATTTTATTAATTTGGGTTAAAGTGTGCAGAGAAATTGTGAGAATAGTCTCTGTACTCTGTGATTGGCATAACCAGGATGGCCCTTGGCATTGTATTGTAAATGCAAGGGGAGGAAAACATGGATTCCCAGACATTCCACCACACCTGTGGGAAAAGGGGTAAATGGCTAGCCAGGTGCAAGAAGAGAAAAGCCAAAATAAACCTTTTCTTATAGCAGTGAGCCATTTGCAGGCATTTGTCCCCACGAAAACTACCTCTCCTATGTAAATGCATGTGGTTAGTACATCTGACTCTGGACAGAGAGATGACAGATAAACACTAGAAAATATAGGAAGGCCTTTTAATATGTAAAGAGACACCTTTCTACCATTGTGTTGATTTGTAAATTTTGTTTTCTCCAAAATGATGTATGGCTTGCAAAATTGAACATGGTCCTATCATGTTAAAGGACATATGACTATAACCAATAGTGGTAAAGGGCTCCTAATTACAATTTTTGCTTCTGTACTTCCCACTTACAAAACTATAAAAACTAAGTAGAACAAAGGGCCGGGGCTCTCTCCCTCAGATTTCTGTCGGAGCTGCCGCCGCTTGGCCAAGCTAGACAATAAAGTTTTAATGTGTAAACGACGGACCTTGTTCCTGTCTTCCATGTTTCGGGTCCCTCCAAATTTGGATTAACAGTCTAAAAAAGATGAAAGAGAATGAGGTAATTTCTGCATCATTCCTAAGATCTTCAGCAGTGTTATAAATTTAGATTTGAGGTTAGAGCATTAAGAAGTAAAAACAAAACCCAAAAAGCTGCTGTGTTATGAAATACTGGGTCATTTTTGACATTAAAAATGTCAAGTCCAGCAGCATAAGAGCTTGTATCCCATTTCCCCTATCCAAAGAAAGTCTAATATTAAACTTATTTCCAAAATAAGAAGGGTCTGGCCTGTGGGAAACTGGCACAGTGTCTTAGTTGCAAAGAATTTAAAGTCTAATCTCCACTCCTATAAAAAGAACATGTTTTCAAATAGTTTTGAAACCAATTTAGCCTTCTGTTTTTCTCCTCATGGCACCAAGATCTAAAAACTATGTCTCTTATGAAAAGTACAACTTTTTTTGTGTGCAATCTCACATAATTTTTGGTCCATTTTGACCTGATCTGACATTTTGTCATGAGCACAACTGCATCTTAAGGGCTCTTTTTTTATTTCCACCCTGACATTGGTTCTGTAAGGAGTAAGAGAGAAGACCCCTGGTATTTTTTTTTTTGAATACTTAAAAGTATGTAATCTGTGATCTCCTGTTAGAGTTGTTACCCAGTTTACAGTGGCTCCACAATCTGACCCAAATAGCCCTTAAAATAAGATCTTGTTGTAGAACAATTTAGGCAGCAGTAATTTTAAAACTTTTTGAGTGCCTACTTTACTGTGGTATGGTGGTTTCTGTATTAGGTTTATTGTTCTAGTGTTTTATACAGAAATACTCAGCAAAGTGAATGTACCACTGTTGTGCTTGTACTAACACATGAGTAAGACCCCAGGGCACTGGAAGTGGTAATTAACACTCTCTTTTACTAGTAAACAATGACCCCCTGGGAATCAGAATATTAGAGCTGGAAAGATGGCAAGGATGGCAAAGCCAGATGCTGGCAGAGGTCACCTAGGTAACTAATAAGAGCAGTGGGCCAGGAGGTAGGAAGACTGGTGACCTGGAGGAAGGGGCCCAGGGATGAGTGGCAGCTGTTCTTTCATACTGGCTGACCTGTCACCATGTCAGAATATAGTCGCAGCCTTCCAATATGTCAGGAGAAGACTAAGACCCAGGCCAGGGTTTTATGAGAAATGAAATATGAAATTTTGACAACTAACTTTAAATACACACAATTTGGAGGTTAACAAACTGATCTGTGGCTCAAAATATGTCCTCTGGGCTATCAGTTACTCATCCCACACCTAACCCAATCTTCTAGTTTTACAGATGAAAAAAACTGAAACCCAAAGAGGTTAAATGACTTCACTGAAGTGGGGGTCAGGTAGGGCAAGGTAGGGGTGGCTTGCTGAGAGGTCTGGTGAGATCCTAGAAATGAGAGACCTTAGAGAAGAAAACGCATGGAATGTTCTTATTTACTGAGTACAAAGTAGCTGTCCCCCACCTCCTCCTTTCAAGTGCTTATAGTACCATAATTTGAAACAATAGCATCCAGAGGAACAAGAGCTGCCTTACACAACTCTATTTCAGTGAATTCTTATTTGCATCCCATTTCTTAGAACTTACTTGCCTCTTTCATCTTCAAAGCAGTTCAAAAATTGACTTGTTATTTGGATTCAAGGAAATATATCGTGATTTATTTTCATTATTTATGAATAATGAAGAGGGAAGATCTCTTTAAGAGCAGGTTATCTTAAAGAGATCACACTGCATGATGTGTAGCCTCAGTTCTTTTATATTCTGGAAACTCATCTGGGAACATCTTAGTTCCAAAGGGTGGTAGGGCTGAGTTTTGATAAAATTTCTTGTTGTTACATGGCATCTAATGAAACTTCAGTATTGCTGAATCATTTTGAGACTTTATTTAATTGCAGCTATTACTACATTAATATTTAGTGGGGCCTGTGGAAAGTATAGAGGTTGGGAAGTTATATATTTTTTTTCCTCTTGAGAATCACTGGCTCTAAGTATAAAGTCAGTGTAGATTTCAAACAAATGAGACAAGTTTGGGGTATTTTTACACTTTCCTTTTAAAAGTAGGAAATATTGTTCATTTCACTTTTTAAAAAAAAAATTTAAAAACTCCTTATTTTGGAGTAACTTTAGATTTACCAAAAAGTTATGAAGCCATTACAGAGTCTCTGAATATCCTTCACCAGCTTCCTCTGATGTTACATCTTTTCTGTGGGATATTTGTCAAAACTAAGAAATGCAGAGTGGTACAATATTATTATCTAAACTACATGCTTTATATGGATTTATATTAGCTTTTCAAATTAAAAAGGTTGTATTGAATCTGTAGGTAATAGTAATGTATCCTCATGGACTATGGCTCAAGGATAGAGGGGAGGGTTCCTCCATATTCTACAGCATGTTCCCATAGTCTTCCAAGCAGACATCAAATCTAAGCCAAATTCCTTTTTGAAGACGAGTCCTCTAGCTCCTCTTCCAGGAAGGTTGCCTTCCCTCGGTGCCTCCTATGTAGAAGCTGCAGGTACTCTGTGGGGAAAGGTATGTAAAGAAGGGGCAGCAGAGAGAGCGAGGCAAAGAGAGGGACATGGCACACATGCACATGGGCCTGTGAGGGTACCACTCCTCTACACAGGAAGGCGGCATTGAAGGGGCTGTGTTTGAGTGCCCAAGTGTAGAAGTAAGCTAAATGCTTGCCCATTGTCTGCTTCCATGGACAGCCACAGGTCGTCATCCTCCTTTGGAACGTTTTTTTTTTAACTAGGGAGCAGCTTTTCTGCTTAGGTATTTACTTCTTTCAAGTCGGTTTCTGGTGGGATTGCAAAGGTTCTGAGTGTGTAGGATGAAAGTTGCCACAGAGGGAATGAATGACAGCGGACTACAAAGATCTGTAAGTGACCTAAGGGACAAATGCCACTCAAGATGTGAAGTGAGTGCTAAGTCATAGGAATACATCTGGGAGATTTCACAGATTAGGAATTCTGAGAAAAGAGGTTTGAGGTTCCTGTAGGAGTGGAAAAAGAAAGGAAATTGGCATATTGGGAGGTTTAATGTGTGTTGATTGACTGAGTGATCCAAATTTGAAAAATTAAGCTACTAATGGACACCGGCATAGTTTTGTCAGCAATGGAAGGATGTCTCCGTGACTCAGTGAATCCTCGTAGAAAGGATTTCCCAGTTATTCATTCCTGCCTTTGGATGGTGGGATTTGGCTGACAGGATCAGTGGTTTTCTCTTAAGGCTTGTTAAAACTTCCCAGAATTCTTTCACTAATTACATGTTCAGTGTACTGTGGATTATGATACTACTGACTAAATTATATGGGTTTTGCTTTCTTCAGCAAAACCCATATAATCTTATTGAAAACTGCTTTCTAGACCAAAATATTTTAAAAAGCTGCTTCACTTTATATAGTCTCTTTATGTTCATTAGGGGCTGTGTTCAAAGACTGGGCATGTGGGCATCCTGACCTCCGTATTCTTAGCTCACGTGTTTTGTATCCAGCGTGAGTTACCCTTCCTGATAACTCTTGGTCCCTTTTAGGGCATTACTCCTTTACCGCTGTGTGGGGTTTTGTGGGAGGGTAGTTATAAGTGGCTAATTCTTGCACTAGGAGCCTCAGCCCAGGTTCTCCCTTCCTCCCTCCACTGGACTTGGAGTCTGGCACTCACTGGAGATCCTCAGGAGCAGGCTGAGCCCTTCCCCGCTCCTGCTGCCCAACTTCCCCTGGTTTCTCTGGATTTCCCTGGGGTTCCCTGGGCTCCCCTGGATTTCCAGTTGCAGCTCCATGTCCATCTCCTGCTGATTCTGTGAGTTTAAAACCGGTCTTGGTTTCCAGTCAGGAACCCTAACTGAACGGCAGGCACCTCTTGACTTAGGGTTCAAGTTTAAACATGACAGTCGTAGGCCCAAAAAGACTACATAGAAGTCTTTAAGGTTTTTGAGTCACAGAGTCACTATCAAAAGTGGAATGGCCCTTAGAGCTCATCTGGCCCAATCTCTTTCATTTTCTTGGTGAGGAAATAAGTGACAGCAAAAGACACCCTCGAAGTGTCACAAAGGGAACACACCACACTGACATCCTCCAAGGAGACCTCATGGCCCTTCTGCCCAGGGCACCTTGTCGACACTCCCTCACTCTGCTCCCCTGCTCCCGTCACCCCTGCTTTCTGCTTATGGGGTGACTGTGCAGAACTAAGGGTGGCTGGCATCAGTGACCTTGGCAAGGATCAGAGCTACCTGACCCAATAGGAATTCAACCTATGACTCATGGTGTTAATACCAAGGTTCGAGCACTGAGCTAACACATCACAGTTGCAGGGGTTACCCCAGTGCCCTCTGATGACAATCTAGATGTGTCCTCTTATTTCAGTAAACACATCCCAGGCATGTGAGCTGGCACCTTGTTTATGGAATATTGACCACTGCTCCTAAAAGCCATCTTTCACACAATAAAATAATCTTGTAATTTTCTTGTAATAAATTTAAAGTGTGTGTGTGTGTGTGTCTGTGTCTGTGTGCACGCGCGCGCACTGCAAGGAATTTAATGATAGTCAACTCTGCTTGAAATGCCATTTCCTTGTACCCAGAGAATTGGGGTGCTGTGGGGAATCGCACGCACCTTTTAGGGAATTTCATGGGAAGAAGCTATTTGAATTCAGTAGTGAACTAGTGTTCAATTTCCTAGCCTCCAGAAACTTCTTGAGTATTTTGATTTAAGGGAGTTGAAGATTCATGAGTTTTTCTGATCATAACTACTAGATACTGTAGGCTCGGAAGGTGTTGTAACAGATGCTCCAGCCTTTTTCCCTAATGAGTTATTTGTGCGTTCCCTGAAGCCTGAGGCACACTAAGCCAAGATGGGGCAGAGAGGTTGATGTGCCAGATACTGACAGGATAGGGGGCAGAAAGTCAGGCATGCTAATGCCAGCCACTTGAGCACCCCATCCTGGGACTGCCTTTCAGAACTACGTGACACTTCACAGGCATGTCCAAGGAGGTTAGAGGAACGCCACCCTTCCCCCATCCATCCAAGTTATGATTGCACCAGGAGTCTTGGTTAGGAGCCAACAGGTAAGTGCTCTGTCATTGTAGGACCAATGATTGGCACAACCTGAGGTAAAGGTTAATTCTCTACTCTACCCACCCACAATGAAAACCATTGAAGGTCAAACATGGTTTGCAACTGTGAAGGTGTTATAAAGTACTGCACTCCAGATTCTGAAAGGCACTGTACCTCACTTCAACGAGTTCACGTAAATTTTAAAGAGTTTTATTAGAGGAGGAGATTTATTAAATATGCCAGCCACATATGGCTGACATGGGGCAGCAGACCCAAATCGTGCAGTCCCAAAAATAGTTCAAGGGCTGCTTATATACCCCTGATCACACATGGGCAGGGGAGAGCATGACAGTCAGGGTACTAGCTGACAACATTTGTTTAGGGAATACACAGAAACATTAAGGCTTTCAAGGTAACACAATCAAAGATGTTTACAAATCTTTCAGGGTTCATCTTCCCTCATTAGCCTAGAGCAGTGTTTCCCAACCTTTTTTGTGCCATGCCCCACCTTAACCTTTCTAAAATTTTTATGTCCCCCCCATGTAACATACATAATTTTTAACATTAAAAAATTGATTTGTTCACTTAATAAACATAAATGATAGGTTCTAGGAAGAAATCACTATGAAATTGTTAACAAAACACAGTAAGTAAAATTTCAAAACATATAATGAAAAACAAATTTAAATTCCAAATAATTTTAATACAGATTTTTCTATATTAATTTATTATTTTAATTTAGTGTGGTCCTTGCGCTTGATGCTTGCTGCACAGAGATTTTATATTAGGTTCCAATTTGGTTAGCTTTAGTCTCAAGTCTCCACGTTGTGTTATATCCAGCCGATTTCTTTTTTATACCAGTAAATCATTTACAGCACTAAATCCACATTCAGCTAAAAATGAAGATGGAAACAGTAGCAATAGTTTTCTTGCACATTTGGTTGAATTTGAGTATTTGATTTCTGTTTCCTCACAAAGCCATGCCATTGCTCCTTTGATATTAAATAAAGCTTTAACTGACTCATCATTTTGCAATTCTGCGAGTTCTTCTTGATACTGCATATTTGATATATCAGACAAATCCACTAACATTGGCTGCATCATCCATGTTGGGAAATCAATTTGTTTTAAATCAGAAAATCTTTCTTTTAAATCAGCCGATAGAATATTCAAATGACTGACAATAACAAGTAAAATGGTATCAGTTACTTCACATTTTTGGAGCCAATGAAAACTGTTTAAAGTTTTTGTTGTTAATATGTTTCTGACATAACTCAATATTGGTACTGAAACCAAATATCTTTGCTTTTGCATCGACAAGAGTTTTATTTGTTCCTTGAAAGTTGCTTATTTAATATATTTAGTTTTTCAAAGATATCGGCTAAATAACTCACAAATGCTTTACCATCTATTGCTAACAGATACTTCATTTCAGGTTTGTCGCTTAAAAAATCACTAAGAGTATCAAACAGTTCCATAAATCTTTTCCAACAGTTTCCTTTAGATAGCCATCTTACTTCAGTATGAAGTAAAAGTCTCACATGGTCTTCATTTTGTTCTTCACAAAATAGCTTGAAAAGACGCTCACATTTGCCACTAGCTTTAATAGCATCAACACACTTTTTATTACTGTATGTAATACTTCATTCAGAACAGGCGAGATGTTTTTAGCTACCAAGTTTTCCCTATGAATAACACAATGCACAAGAATCATTTCTGGATTCGCATCTTTCATCAATTTTAAGCAGCCATTTTTCTTGCCCATCATATTGGGAGCACCATCTGCAGCACAAGATGTTCTATTTTTCATTGGTATATCATTGACATCTAAGTAGTTTTTTAGCTTATTATATATATATCTTTGGAGGTAGTGGTGCTTTCTAATCTTTTACAGAACAACATTTCTTCAGCAAAATGTCCTTTATCAATATCTCTTACGTAAGTTGTCAATACTGCCTCACTGTCTCTCAAAGTTGATTCATCCATTTGCAAGGAGAACTTTCTTGTTTTCAGCTTTTCAATAAGTTGTTTTTCAATATCCTCACTCATTTCGTCTATTCTCCTGCTAACAGTATTGTCACTGAGTGGCATAGCTTTTACATCTTTGTCATCTTTTTCAAGAACCGTTTTAAGAAATGCTGATATTGACGGTTTTATTAAATTCTCTCCTATAGTGTGATTTTCTCCAGTTTTAGCGATGAATAAAGAACTTTGATAACTAGCCTCAAGAACACGATTATTAGTTGAAGTTTGAGCAGTAAATAGAGACTTTAATGTTGTTCTTTTTTCAAAATTTTTCTTTAAAGTTTTAAAGTAACTCAAATCTGAATTAATATGAGCACTATGTTTCGCCTTCAAATGCGCCTCAAGACGACCTCGTTTCATTGATTTGTTGGTCAAGCATTGCTGGCATAAAAGACAAAAAGGAATCCGCTCATCGTGAACAGCGGGTATGAACCCAAATTTTAAATATTCCTCTGAATATTGACGAGTTTTTTTCTTGCTTGCACCACTCATTTCACGATGGGCTATAAGAAATAAAAATAAGATCAATTAAAAACTAATATTAAAATATGTGTTAAAATATATTCAATGTGACATAGAGTAAACGTATACTAAAAATTCATATTTATTTAAATGTATATAACACATTTACTACACTACTACCACAAATCAAAAGGTATCTATATTTTTTCCACTTGACAAAATTTTCTGGAAAGTTATGCTTCTAAAATTAAAATTGTCGTGCATGCACTATTATAGCCCCAATAATATTTATAAAATATTATTGCTTTCTAGCCCCGATGCAAGAAGTACTTAATAAAGAGTTTAATCTTGATAAAAATAAAATCAAATACTTACCAATTATATCTATACTATATATATATATGTATATTTATTAAATCAATGAGCTTTTACAACAGTTTTGACTTATTTCAAATTAACACCAACTGAATGATGTGAAACACTACAGAAGTTGCGATGGGCCAATTAAGTGAGAATAACTGCGTTGTTTAGAGAGTTTTTAAAACATCCGGGGTTCCTCGCAGCAGACAGCATGCTCCGTGGTGAACCCAGGATGAAGTTTACTTGATGACACCAATCACCTAGTTGATATTTTGGTCTCGTCAAACGAAATTATACTTAATAATTATTTACCGCAATTATTTAAGAATTGCATTTTTTGTTAAATTTGGCATGGATATCTAGCATTGCATTTAAATGGCCCGGGGCGAAAGAGTTCAAGTTGTGTGGAGTCCATTTTCAAATTGCCCTCCTTAACTATCGAATTGCCCCCCTGTGGGGCATATGCCCCACTTTGGGAAACACTGGCTTAGAGGTATTTTACCCTCAAGATTCCAGGAAGGGGGAGGAACTACAATCAATGTAGGGTGGTATGTAAATGCTGCCTCCCATTGAAAGAGAAGATGTTTCTCTTTTAACCTTTATTTTAGATTTAAACTAAATGACCTATTGTCCTTGCAAGCCAGAAACTTCTACATTCTTCTCCCTCCCCTCCCTGAAGGAGGGACGGGATAGGAAAGTCTGCCCTTTCCTCCCAGAATAGCAATATTAATTTTCAGCTTTTTGGTACCTTACAACAAAGGGAAAAATGTTTCCTGCCACACATCATCCAGCTGAACAAGTCTGTACCTGTTCACCTGGTTGTTGGCTAGCATAAGGAATGGTGAGAAGAACCGTGTGCCTTAGAGCGAAGGCATTTTCAGTACATAACGGCTTGGTTTCCGGCATGCACGTTCACTGTGCCCTTCCTCTAATCTTGACACTGTAAGTAATGCCAGACAGAGCCTTTCCTATGGAACATTGCAGATCTCGTTGAAATGGTGGTACCATCACCAGCTCAGGATAATCAGCTCTTTAGGAGAGCCGTTTGCTACAGGAGAATCACCAAATGTTTTTGGCAGATGGGAACCTAAGGACTCCCTGTAGGGTGGGTATCTCCCATCAGTTTCCATTGCTCTTTTCTTTTGACAGGTGGCCTCTCCCTTTTAGTTATCCTATAGAATAACTAGAAAGTAAATGGCCACATACCATGAATAAAATTACTTACAAATCTCTATCAAAAACAAAATGGTGAAGTAAAAAAAAAAAAAATGAATTTTCTATTTAGTATAGTTACTTTGCTATGTGACCTAAAGGCTTAACCAGGGCTAGAAATTATGAAATACATAAGAAGTGCATGGATTTTTTTCCTAAGCATCCTTCTCCATTAAAAAAAAAAGGAGGGGGGGCTTTACTATGAGGTGATGCTTCCCACTTCTCCTCTCTTCTCTCTCTTTCCTCTCTCTAAAATCAACAAATAAAATTATTTTTTAAAAAGTCTTTAGGGTGTACCCAAAGGTGTGTAATACTTGAAAAAAAATGACAATTATGTATGATTGACTTTAATATGTACCAGTGGCCATACATCTAAAATCCTTTCTCAGAACAGTTGTGTAACTCCTCAATTTGATAGCTTTTCTAAAATGTGTCACCATGCTCCCATAAATGTAATGAAAGCTTTTTCTATATTAGAGCCATGTAATTGGAAGATGGAATGTTTCCTGCTCCCTACATAACTGCACAGTGATTAAGTATTGACTGGGAGCCAGGAGTGACAGCCAAAGGCCGCACCCTGGTGAATGCTGAGGTGCGATGCAAAATGCAAAAACAGGGCCACCCCCAGCAGCCCTGGCTGCTTGCTGTGAAGTGGGAGTTCGCCTGTTGTGAGTTATGCGTGCAGTGTCAACATGAGGACTGCAGTGGAAAAACACAATTTGAAACAAGTGATTCCTTTAAAAGCAGCTCAGCTCTGTTGAAAGAAAAAATATACTTTGTCCAGAGCAATCTGAATAATAGAGGGTGTTAGAAGTTTTAACAGAATGCCCAAGGTCCCTGCCCAAAGTCCCACCCAAGATTCCCACTGAAGGCTGCTTGCTGCTCACAGAAACAAAAGAGCTGTCCCTTCCTGGAACCCCTTGTTCCCTCAGATAATGATTACTTGGTTTATATGAAGCAAACTGGTTGAAATTGTCAGGTTTATTTTTGTGATACATATTTCCTTGGGCTGCTTTAATGCATCTCTTGTAGTTTTGTTGTATTTGTATATCTGTCATTGTTTTAAAAAGTCTGACCATTTAAAATAATTAGGTATTTCTCTCCCTCAATGGGGGGAGAAATGAGATGTTTTGCCTAGTCTCTGAAAGAAAATAGTTTTCATTCCATTTTTCCTGTTTATAAGGTTCATTATAGATCTATTGTTTTGGTTCTGAGATGTTTAAACTTCGTAACAAATACCTGGAATTTGTTTCCAAGTGGCACACATCCCGGTTGATTGTACAAGAGCCTCTGCCTAGCCGCTGACCCTTTTTGTTTGGTTTGTTGGAGGTTTAGATTGCTTTGTAAACACTGAAATTTGCGGGGGTATCTTCCTCTAATTTTCCAATCCCTGTTACCCTGCTCATGTTCACACACACCTGACCTAGACCTATATGTTCAGACCCTGGAAAGTAAGTGCCTGTCAGCTTACCCCGCCCCTGCCCCAGTCTGCCCCCTTGTTAAGCATTTAAGTGAGCTGATGAATATATAGTGAAATGATGAATTCCTTTCCTCAAAAAAACTTTTTTTCTTAGTTGGATAGAGAGCAAATTCAACAAACTAATTCTTAGTGTTTATTCCTCCACCAGAACACCTCTATGGTTTAACTGGGCTTTCAGAGATTCTACTGACTACCATGTTGATAGGAATCTATCAGGCCTAAGTGCCCTTTCTGCCTGCCTTTGCCTACCTACTGCTTTGGCCTAGCTTCCCCTCAGCTCCGCTCTCCTCCCCAGACCCAGCCTGAATCAGTCAGGCAGTGCTGGAAATCTGAACACTGGAGTGGTTTTTTTTTTATAATAATAATTTTATTTTTTTAATGGGGTGACATTAATAAATCAGGATACATATATTCAAAGATAACAAATCCAGGTTATCTTGTCATTCAATTATGTTGCATACCCATCACCCAAAGTTAGATTGTCCTCTGACACCTTCTATCTTGTTTTCTTTGTGCCCCTCCCCCTCCCCCTTTTCCTCTCCCATCCCCCCCCCTAACCACCACACTCTTATCAATGTCCCTTAGTTTCACTTTTATGTCCCACCTACATATGGAATAATGCAGTTCCTGGTTTTTTCTGATTTACTTATTTCGCTTCGTATCATGTTATCAAGATCCCACCATTTTGCTGTCAATGTTCCGATGTCATCATTTCTTATGGTTGAGTAGTATTCCATAGTGGATATGTGCCACATCTTCTTTATCCAATCACCTATTGATGGGCTTTTTGGTTGTTTCCATATCCTGGCCACTGTGAACAATGCTGCAATAAACATGGGGCTGCATGTGTCTTTACGTATCAATGTTTCTGAGTTTTTGGGGTATATACCCAGTAGAGGGATTGCTGGGTCATAAGGTAGTTCTATTTGCAGTTTTTTGAGGAACCACCATACTTTCTTCCATAATGGTTGTACTACTTTACATTCCCACCAACAGTGTATGAGGGTTCTTTTTTCTCCACAGCCTCTCCAACATTTGCTATTACCTGTCTTGTTAATAATAGCTAATCTAACAGGTGTGAGGTGGTATCTCATTGCAGTTTTCATTTGCATTTCTCTAATAACTGAAGAAGATGAGCATCTTTTCATATGTCTGTTGGCCATTTGTACTTGCTCCTGGGAGAAGTGTCTGTTCATGTCCTCTTCCCATTTTTTTATTGGATTGTTTGTTTGTTTGTTGTTGAGTTTTATGAGTTCTTTGTATATTTTGGATATTAGGCCCTTATCTGAGCTGTTGTTTGAAAAAATCATTTCCCATTTAGTTGGCTTTCTGTTTATTTTGTTATCAGTTTCTCTTGCTGAGCAAAAACTTCTTAGTCTGATGTAGTCCCATTCATTAATTTTTGCCTTCACTTCTCTTGCCATTGGAATCAAATTCATAAAATGCTCTTTAAAACCCAGGTCCATGCCCTGGCCGGTTGGCTCAGCGGTAGAGCGTCGGCCTGGCGTGCGGGGGACCCGGGTTCGATTCCCGGGCGGGGCACATAGGAGAAGCGCCCGTTTGCTTCTCCACCCCCCTCCCCTCCTTCCTCTCTGTCTCTCTCTTCCCCTCCTGCAGCCAAGGCTCCATTGGAGCAACGATGGCCCTGCACTAGAGTGGCTCTGGTCGCACAAGAGCGACGCCCCAGAGGGCAGAGCATCGCCCCCTGGTGGGCAGAGCGTAGCCAATGGTGGGCGTGCTGGGTGGATCCCGGTCAGGCGCATGCAGGAGTCTGTCTGTCTCTCCTCGTTTCCAGCTTCAGAAAAAATACAAAAAAACAAACAAACAAAAAACAAACAAACAAACAAAAAACCCAGGTCCATGAGTTTAGTACCTATGTCTTCTTCTATGTACTTTATTGCTTCAGGACTTATGTTTAGATCTTTGATCCATTTTGAGTTAATTTTAGTACAGGGGGACAAACTGTAGTCCAGTTTCATTCTTTTGTATGTGGCTTTCCAGTTTTCCCAGCACCATTTATTGAAGAGGCTTTCTTTTCTCCATTGTATGTTCTTGGCCCCTTTATCAAAAATTATTTGACTATATATATGTGGTTTTATTTCTGGACTTTCTATTCTGTTCCATTGGTCTGAGTGTCTATTTTTCTGCCAATACTATGCTGTTTTGATTTTCGTGGCCCTATAATAATATAGTTTGAAGTCAGGTATTGTAATGCCCCCAGCTTCATTCTTTTTCTTTAGGATTGCTTTGGCTATTCGGGGCTTTTTATAGTTCCATATATATCTGATGATTTTTTGCTCTATTTCTTTAAAAATGTCACTGGAATTTTGATGGGAATTGCATTAAATTTGTATATTGCTTTGGGAAATATAGCCATCTTGATTATATTTATTCTTCCCAACCAAGAACAAGGAATATTCTTTCATCTCATTATATCTTTCTCGATTTCTCTTAACAATGGTTTATAGTTTTCATTATATAAGTCTTTTACATTCTTTGTTATGTTTATTCCTAAGTATTTTGTTGTTGTTGTTGCAATTGTGAAGGGGATTATTCTTTTGAGTTTGTTCTCAGTTGTTTCATTGTTGGCATATAGAAAGGCTATTGACTTCTGTATGTTAATTTTGTATCCTGCGACCTTACTGTATTGGCTTATTGTTTCTAGTAGTCTTTTTGTGGATTCTTTGGGGTTTTCGATGTATAGGATCATATCATCTGCAAAAAGTGATACCTTTACTTCTTCTTTTCCGATATGGATGCTTTTTATTTCTTTGTCTTGTCTGATTGCTCTGGCTAGAACCTCTAGTACGACATTAAATAAGAGTGGAGAGAGTGGACAACCCTGTCTTGTTCCTGATTTAAGGGAGAAAGCCTTCAGTTTAGTGCCATTTAATATGATGTTAGCTGATGGTTTATCATATATGGCTTTTATCATGTTGAGATATTTTCCTTCTATACCCATTTTGTTGAGAGTCTTAAACATAAAATTGTGTTGTATTTTATCGAAAGCCTTTTCTGTGTCTATTGATAAGATCATGTGGTTTTTGTTCTTTGTTTTGTTGATATGGTGTATTACATTAACTGTTTTACGTATGTTGAACCATCCTTAAGATTCTGGGATGAATCCCACTTGATCATGATGTATTATTTTTTTAATATGTTGTTGTATTCGATTTGCTAGTATTTTGTTTAGTATTTTAGCATCTGTATTCATTAGAGATATTGGTCTGTAGTTTTCTTTTTTTGTGCCATCCTTGCCTGGTTTTGGTATGAGGGTTATGTTGGCCTCATAAAATGTGTTTGGAAGTATTGCTTCTTCTTCAATTTTTTGGAAGACTTTGAGTAGAATAGGAACCAAGTCTTCTTTGAATGTTTGATAAAATTCACTGGTATAGCCGTCAGGGCCTGGAATTTTATTTTTGGGGAGGTTTTTAATGGTTTTTTCTATTTCTTCTCTACTGATAGGTCTGTTTATGCTTTCTGCTTCTTCTTGACTCAGTCTAGGAAGGTTGCATTGTTCTAGGAATTTATCCATTACTTCTAGGTTGTTGAATTTAGTGGCATAAAGTTTTTCATAGTATTCTACAATAATTCTTTGTATATCTACGGTATCCATGGTGATTTCTCCTCTTTCATTTTGGATTTTGTTTATATGAGTTCTTTCTCTTTTTTCCTTGGTAAGTCTTGCCAAGGGTTTGTCAATTTTGTTGATCTTTTCAAAGAACCTGCTCCTTGTTCTATTAATTTTTTCTATAGTTTTTCTGTTCTCTAATTCATTTATTTCTGTTCTGATTTTTATTATCTCCTTTCTTCGGCTGGTTTTGGGTCTTCTTTGTTCTTCTTTTTCTAGTTCCTTAAGGTGGGAAGTTAAGTGGTTCACTTGGGCTCTCTCTTGTTTGTTCATATATGCCTGAAGTGATATGGACTTCCCTCTTATCACTGCTTTTGCTGCATCCCATAGATTCTGATATGTCATATTGTCATTTTCATTAGTCTGTATATATCTTTTGATCTCTGCACTTACTTCTTCTTTGACCTATTCATTTTTTAAAAGTATGTTGTTTAGTTTCCAAATTTTTGTGGGATTTTTTTCCTCTTTTTTGCAGTTGAATTCTAGTTTCAAGGCTTTATGATCAGAAAATATGCTTGGTACAACTTCGATTTTTCTGAATTTGCTGATGTTGTTTTTTGTGGCCCAACATATGGTCAATTCTTGAGAATGATCCATGTACACTGCAGAAAAATGTATACTCAGTCACTTTGGGATGAAATGTCCTGTAGATGTCTATCATATCCAGGTGCTCTAGTGTTTTTTTTAAGGCCACTATGTCTTTGTTGATTCTCTGTTTGCATGACCGATCTAGAGCCATCAGCGGTGTATTGAGGTCTCCAAGTATGATTGTATTTTTGTCAGTTTTTGTTTTAAGATCAATAAGTAGCTGTCTTATATATTTTGGTGCTCCTTGGTTTGGTGCATATATATTAAGAATTGTTATGTCTTCTTGATTCAATGTCCCCTTAGCCATGATGAAATGTCCATTTTTGTCTCTGAGTACTTTTCCTGTCTTGTAGTCAGCATTATCCGATATGAGTATTGCTACACCTGCTTTTTTTGGATGTTATTTGCTTGGAGTATTGTTTTCCAGCCTTTCACTTTGAATTTGTTTTTATCCTTGTTACTTAGATGAGTTTCCTGTAGGCAGCATACAGTTGGATTTTCTTTTTTAATCCATTCTGCTACTCTGTGCCTTTTTATTGGTGTTTTATCCGTTTACATTTAGTGTAATTATTGACACTTGTGAGTTCCCTATTGCCATTTTATATCTTGCTTTCTGTTAGTTTTGTGTCTTGTTTGATCCTTCTCTTTCGATTTTCTATCTTTTGTTTTTATTTGGTTGTATTCCATACATCTTTCCTCTGTTATTGTCTTTTTTATCTCATGTGCTTCTGTGGTGGTTTTTTCAATGGTGGTTACCTTTGAGTAATGAAAAGCGTCCCTACCCTGTTCATTGTAGGGAACTATTTTGTGAGTACTTTTGCACTCCATCGTCCTTTGCTACTGTTAATCTCCATCCTCTCCCCCCCTTTCTTTTTGTTGTTGTCACAGTTTAAATTTGGTTTTATTATGTTCTTCTTGGAGCTTTTACTTGTGGCTCTGTTTTTTTTTTTGTTCTTTGTATCTGATTGGAGAACCCCCTTTAGTAATTTCTGCAGTGGGGGTTTTCTGATGATAAATTCCCTCATCTTTCTGTATCTGTGAATGTTTTTATTTCTCCTTCATATTTGAAGGGTAGCTTTGATGGGTATAGTATTCGTGGCTGAATGTTCCTTTCTTTCAGGACTTTAAATATTGGGGTCCACTCTCTTCTAGCTTGTAGAGTTTCTGCTGAGAAATCTGATGATAATCTAATGGGTCTTCCTTTATATGTTGTATTCTTCTTTTCCCTGGCTGCCTTGAGAATTTTTTCTTTGCTGTTGGTTTGTGTCAATTTCATTATGATATGCCTTGGAGTAGGTTTGTTGGGGTTAAGAAAACTCGGAGTTCTGTTTGCTTCTTGAACTTGAGCCTTTAGTTCTTTCCACAGGATTGGGAAGTTCTCATCTATTATTTGTTTGAGTATGTTCTCCATTCCATTTTCTCTCTCTTCTTCCTCTGATATACCTATTATTCTTATGTTATTCTTTTTGATGGAGTCCGATAATTCTTGTAGGGCTATCTCATTTTTTTAAATTCTTGAGTCTCTTTCTTCTTCTCTCTGTTGTCCCTCAAGTTGCTTGTCTTCTATTTCACTAATCCTCTCTTCTATCTGACCTGTTCTATTAGCTAAGCTTGTTACTTCGTTTTTCAGCTCATGAATTGAGTTTTTCATCTCTGTTTGATTTGTTTTTATAGTTTCAATTTCCTTGGACATATATTCTTTGTGTTCATTGAGTTGTTTTCTGAGCTCCCTAAATTGCCTTTCTGTGTTTTCTTGTATATCTCGGAGGATTTTTAGGATTTCTATTTTGAATTCTCTGTCATTTAGCTCCAAGGTTTCCAATATATTAAATTTTTTCTCCATAGATTTTTCCTCATCTAGCTGTGTTACCTCTCTTTCTTTGTATCTATGATATTCGATTATCTCTTCCTTAATGGCATCTGAGGGTGGTTTTGTTGATAGTATTAATGAGATTTAATAAAGAATAAAAAGTTAAAAAATTAAAAAATCGATGAGTTGTTTTTTTTTAAAAAAATTAATAATGAAATAAAGAAAAATAAAATAAAATAAAAATTTTAAAAAAAGGAAATTATTCCCCCCCTCATTTTTTCCTCTCCTCTCCTCTCCCCTCTTTCTTGAGAAAATCTTGTGGTGAACTGTGAATTATAACAAACAATGCCTGTAATGGAGGGCCTGAATTGGGGGAAAGTAATAAAGGGGTAAAAAAAGGAAAAAAGAAAAAGAAAAAAGAAGGGAGTATGGACCCACAAAAAGCAAATAAGGAAAAAAGTTGGGTCAAGAATAAAATGATTTGCTTTTAGGTGTTGGTTGACTAAGAGTTATGATGAGAGGAATAAGAAGAAAACAGAAAAATGGGGGGACAAATTAAAAAATTACTATTGTATTTAGTGGAACAAGAACTAGATAAAATGGAGAGCCAGGGATGGGAGCACCGCCAGTGATTTAAAAAGGTGAAGTAAAACCCCCCCAAAATGCCACAAACATAAGTTTGAGTCCCAGATAAGATAATTTGTTTGTTATTGAGGTTTGAATGAGAGGAGATGTAAAGGAGAAAGAAAGAAACTAATATAGAGGGAGAAAAGAAAGAGAGAGAGAGGAAAAAAAGAGGGAACCACTAATAGAAGAAAGAAAGAAAAAAGAGGAGAGAGAGAGAGAGAGAGTTAAGGGTTTTGGAGTTCAACCCTCATAGAGAGAAAGGAAGAGGAGAGAAAATATAATGGGAGATGTAACACTTATGGGTAGTGTAGTTCAAAGAGAGGAGAGAGTAAGACCAGCAGAGAGTTAATCGGCCAAATTGGAGGAGGAAAAAAAATATCAAGAATGAAGATAAGAGAAACAAACGAACAAATATAATAAAATGGGATAGGTTATAAAGTCTGCAGATTATTCTTGATTTTGAGAGGTTATCTTCTTGCTTTTTCTTTTCTCTCCCTCTTCCTGGTCGGTGACTCTGTACCCCGGGTTCTGCCCCTTTGGCACACTCAGGTAGAGGTTTGCAGTTGGTATGTCTCTATGGCGATGTCATGTATTGTGCTTTAGTCTTGTTGGCAGTCGAGGCTCCTTAGCATTTATAGGCTCCGGCAATGAGAGAGTCCGTGTTCCTGGAGCCTTTCTCCTAGTCTTTCCTTCCTCAATTAGTAGCTGATAATCCAGCTATGGGGTTGCTGCTGCCTCTGCCTGGATAGTAAGAGGCTCAAAGAGCTGGCAACTCCCCACTCTATTTCCACTCAGCACAGGGTTCTGGGTAAGGCTCAGTCAGTCAGAGCTGCTAGCATAATCAGGCGGGCTTTCTGCCCACTCAAAGACTTCTGGCTCTGCCACTCTGTCCGGTAACACAGGCGGGCGTCCACTTCCGGGGCGCTTGGAGGAAACTCTCGCTCACTATCTGCGTGCGCAGATCAGGATATCCGGCCAGAAGTCTCACGCTCTGAGTGAAACCCCCAACCGCATGGAAAAGTTGCAGCATTGGAATTGGCTCTTGCTCAGTCCCCGTGCGCGGCTTTTGCAAGGCACTGGGGCAGCCCGAGATTCCGCTTTGCCCCACACAAAGGCCCCTGATTCTGCCCCTCTGTGCGATAACACGGGCACGCACTGCAGAGGCACTCAGAGGAATCTCTCGCTATCTGCGCGCGCAGACCAGGATATCAGGCCAGCCGTGTTTCCCTCTGAGTGAATCCCCTACCAGCACGGAAAAGTTCCACCGTTGGAATTAGTTCTCCCTCCCGTGCGTGACTTTCCCAGGGCGCTTGGGCTGCCCAGAGATTCTGCTTTCGGCTCACAGAAAGGCCTCTGACTCTGCCTCTCTGTGGGGTAACACGAGCACCCACTCCCGGGGCTTAGGAAGAAATCTCTTGCCCACTATCTGCGCACGCCGACCAGGAGATCGGGTAAAATGGCTGCCCCGCTTGTCTTTCTTTGTTTGGGTTTGGCACGAGTGTTAGCTTGTATTGCCCGGGTTGCCACAGGATCAGTTTTTCCTCGGCTTGGATCTGCGTGCCACAGATCCAAGTTACACTGGTTACTTGGCCGTTTGTGCCGCGTCCTGGATCTATTCACCCCCTTTGCCCGCCTCAGTTTCTATATTCACGGATCCCAGAGAAAGCCGCCCTGTTTAGGTTAGTGAGGAAGGCGGAGCATTTCTTACTCCCTATTTCCTTCGATGTTTGGTTTTATATTTAGCCAATTTTTTGCTCGACCATACCTTCGGGTCTATTGCGAAACATCTGGAAGCTCCAAGTATAGGTTTTTCTGTTTCTGGTTGAAGATCTTGTTGAGTTTTGGGGGTGATTTATCGGTATCGCTTCCTACCCCGCCATTACTCTGACGTCATCTCCTGGAGTGGTTTTGATGAGATTTGACTTTGGCTTTGGTAGGGGATGGAGAATTAGCAATATATACTTTTTCTGATTCCATGTGGCATATAAAATTACCATCCCAAAGGTTTCAAATAGTCTAATCAAGATGACTTTTGACCTGTGTTCAGGGCAAGCCCTTCAGCCTGGAAACTAAGCCCTACCTTTGTTCCTTATCAGCTGCTCCCCAAGTGCCCCCCTGCGGACCTGACCGGAGGGCAGCATCCTTGTTTTTGAGTTCTGTTCCCATCACTCAGGAAAGTGTTAGATTCAGGGAGTACTGGGGCTGCCAAAGAGTGTAACTATTGAAGGAACAGTAAGTGCTGATATGGCTCCTGTGAGACTGAGAACAAAGAAGGTCAGAGACCCTTATCAGAAGTTTAGGTTTGAAATTCGCCACTAAGCTAAAACCCGCCCCTGTTGCTATGCTGTGTGTGACCTCCCTAGCCAATAGCTAAACTGCCACATCTGCTTCTGTACTACGCTTGCTCACTTAGGATATATAAGGGCCTGGCTGTAAGCTCCAGGCACGGCTCCCATTTGCAGCTCCTTGTGGGCACGGTGTCTCCGGACATCTCAGGGGTTCACCCCTGCTCAGGTTAAAGTGGCCAATAAAGTAACATCTTAACTCCTGAAAGTCTCCGATGTTTGTTTTGTTCTCGTACCCGGTGGATGCAACAAAAGCACATTCTCTAACGGACTGGGGCACATGCTAAAACAGGCAACATTTCAGACTACATTTTCCATTGTATGCTTTCCAGAAAAACAATGTACTGATAAGAATCTTCTCTAAAAGCATTCCCTAGATACAAAGCATAACAGAAGTGAGGAGAAGCAGCCGCACTGTGCTCATGTCACTTAAACAGTGGGTCCTGTGGACAGAGCACAATCTGATGATTGGCCTGCTGAGTGCTAAGTTGTAAGGCCACTTGCTGCGGCCACTATTACAGCTGCCCAGCCCATGCAGGTTTGCCTTGGATTCGGACAGACGGTAATGAAACAGCAGAGCCAAAAGCTGGTGGGCCATCATCTTTAATCCTAGCTTGCACCCAGTGGGCAAGTAAAAACACACACTGGGCTCCAAAACCCACTCATTCAGGGCTCACAAAGCTACTGACTTATCCGAGTTTCCTAGAATCAAAGGTTTCTAGCTCACCAGACTTATTCTCCTCTGTTCCCCATCTCCTTCCTTCTCCCTGCACAAACTCTGCACAAACTGGCTTCTCACTCAGCACTCCACCATCTTGGCTGCTTCTCCTAGCCTCCTCCACCTGCCCTTTCTCTGCTCTCCGCTCTAATGCTAATCTCAGGAACCAAGAGAGCAAGCTCCCGGTCTGCCCCCTTTATAGTGCAGAAATCAAAACCTTTAATCCAATATACAAAATAGGGAATTCTCTGATACAAAATCCACCCCACATCAGTAAAGGTGGGGAAGGCTTAGTCCTAAAACTAAGCCCCAGGCTACAAGGATCCTGCCTGCCCACAGCCTGCCCCCAACACAAATTAATACAGTCATGCCCATCCCAAGCAATCACCTCGGGGACAGGCTTCCATGTGGGCAGCGCCATCTTTAACAAAGTGAGCATAATATATTTTTTCTGCCCAACATGAATATTCTTAACACTTTTAAGAATTTAACTCAGAAACAGTAAACACAATTCCTAAATGTGAGTTCCTGTTGGTTCCTCTATACACTCTCAAAGATTCTTGAGGAGAGGTTTATTGCTCACAGGAATTCAGTGCAGGTGACCTCAGTGTTGACTTTTCCAAGAACCTCCTCTCTTAGGGCCAAATTATACACTTCCCTTTCTCAGTGAGTTTTGTATATTCATCAAAAATATATAGAGAGGCTACTATGTGCTAAGCACTGAGCATACAGTATTGGAAAGAAAAACCCCACAATTCTAGTCCTGCTGTAGACACATAAATTAGACCTGTGAACCCCCGTATTAGAAAGGGTTCTCCAGCGAAACAAGACCAATAGGGTGTGTATATGTTTCTCTATAACTGAATCTATCTATCGAGAGAAAGAGGAATTTATTTTAAGGAATGGCTCTTGTTGGGACTGGCAAGTCTGAAATCTAGAGGGAAGGCTGGCATACTGGAAATTCTAGAAAGAGTTGATGCTGCAGTCTTGAGTCCAAGGCAGTGTGGCAGCTGAGTTCCTGTTTCGCAGGAGCTTTCGTCTTTTCTTTTAAGGCTGTCAGCTGATTAGATGAGGCTGACTCACACTGTGGAGGGCAATCTGCTTTACTCAATGTCTGTAGGTTTAAATGTTATTCACATTGTTGGTCAAATAAGTTTGTAAATATAATGTACATGTTTGCTCGCTTGTGGTTGTCATTGGGCTGGGCAATGGCAGACACAGTGGTCTGTGAGATTGCAGGGCACCTTCCTGATTGGGAGGGGCCATTGTCTTGCAAATGTTACTGGAGGGGAGATTTCTGCCCCCACCACTGAGAGGTACGGGATGAGTTCTTCTTTGTCTCCTCCCTGATCCCTGGCCCTTCATGGGAAAAGCAGGTTTCTGCTTTTCCCTTGGCTTTTCTTGTGGCTTGCCTGTCTTGGTGAGACACCAATAAACAGAATGGCCCACCATCCTCCAACTCCGCTGTTTCTTTACCATCTGCCCGAATTTAATGAGAACATGCATGTGAATGGCCATGATGGCAGCAGTGGCCCCTGGCCTTACACACATCTTAGACATACTGTTGGTCAAATAAGTTTGTAAATATGATATATATGTTTGCTCGCTTATAGTTTGTATTGGGTGTGGGAATCAGGCTGTAAGCAGGCCAGGTTGTTATAGCCTAAAGCTTAGTTTTAAGACTAAACTTTTCCCCACACCCTTGACTGTTGCATGATGTGGGGTAGTGCACTCTCATGAGGAATTCCATTATGCCTCAGATAAGTGACTTTGTATCAGAGACTTCCTTATTTGTATATTGGATTAAAGGTTTTGATTTCTACACTATAAAATGGGGCAGACTCGGAGCTTGCTCTCTCTCAGTTCCTGAGATTAGCATTAGAGAGGAGAGCACAGTAAGGCCAAGTGGAGGAGGCCAGGAGAAGCAGCCAAGATGGTGGGGTGTTGAGGGAGAAGCCAGTTTGTGCAGAGAGGAGATGGGAAACAGAGGTGAATAAGGCTGGTGAGCTAGAAACCTTTGATTCTAGGAAACTCAGATAAGTCAGTGGCTTTGGGAGCACTAAATGGAAAGGGAAGTGTCTTCCCACTGTGTGTATTTCTTGCCCGCTGAGTGCAAGCTAAGATTAAAGCTAATGGCCCACCAGTTCTTGGCTCCATTGTTTCATTATTGTCTGTCCAAATCTAATGCGAATCTGCATGTGAATGGCCATGATGGCGGCTCCTGGCCTTACACATACCTTCTCAGCTGCATCAAGACTGGCACTTGATCAAACAATTGGGCACTGACCTGGCCCAGTTGCCATAAAAGTAGCCATCAATCTCACTGCCCATTCAAATAACTCTCAGTTCAGTGGCCCTCCAACTTGAGCAGGTATCAGGACCTCATGGAGTGATTGTTAAAATAGAATACTGGCCTCCACTTCCTTGATTCAGAAAATCTGGGATTGGCCCAAGATCTAACCAGTCCCAGCAATGCTGCTGCCGCTGACCTGAGGACCCCACTTTGAGAACCACTGGTCTATACAGTCCACAATCTGCCCTTTAGCCTCTTGGCTCAGAGACTGATTTTGTGATCATAAGAAAGGTAATTTTATTTTTGAGAGGAAGCTCCAAATAAATCAAGATTACTAAGGTGATGTGTAAAATGTCAGTGTGAACTTATTGATTTAAAATAAGAACTAAACAGCCACAGTGAACAGAATACTCCCGCAGGGAGAGACAGTCCCTCCGCAGAAGGTCTAGGGAACGCTGAGAGATAAGCAGGATGAACAGAGAAATCAGAGCCAAGCAGAGGGACCATTGACTGTTTGTGTTGCGCCTACCACCCAAGGATGGTTGTGTTCTCAGGGTCCACTGGCCAAGGCCTTCTCTGAACTTTGTGTGTGGAGTAAGACAGGGCCATTGTTTAGGGAATGGGTGCTTTAAGTGGAAAGCTTCAGTTTTTACCACAATGAAAGAATGCTTCTCTCTGTGCTGCAGACGACTCAGCAGTGGGGCTTGAAGTCCACAGAGACTGGAAATACTTTAAGTATATCATTAAAAAATTAGTTTTTCCAAAAAAAAATTAGTTTTTCTAGTAACTTTTTATCATATTAGCTGTATGTAAAGCCAGTAGCCATGGCCACCACCACAGCCGCCTGGCCCATGCAGGTTTGCAGTTGATTTGGAGAGACGGTAATGAAAAAACAAAGCCAAGAACTGGTGGGCCATTACCTTTAATCCTAGCTTGCACTCGGTGGGCAAGAAATACACACAGTGGGAAAACACTTCCCTTTCCATTCAGGGCTCCCAAAGCCACTGACTTATCCAAGTTTCTTAGAATCAAAGGTTCCTACCTCACCAGCCTTATTCACATCTGTTCCCCATCTCCTTCTCTCTGCACAACTCTGCACAAACTGGCTTCTCCTTCAGCTGCTTCTCCTCTCCTCCACATGGCCTTTTTCTACTCTCCTCCTGTATGGGCTCCTCTGTCCCATTTTATAGTGTAGAAATCAAAACCTTTAATGCAATATACAAACAAGAAAGTCTCTGATACAAAGCCACTTATCTGAGGCATAAGTGGGATTCCTCATGAGAGTGCACCACCCCCTATCATGCAACAATCAAGGGTATGTGGAAAAGCTTAGTCTTAAAACTAAGCCTGTAAATGATCTGATGTCATCAAAATGGTGGGATCTTGATAACATTATAAGGAGTGAAATAAGTAAATCAGAAAAAAACAAGAACTACATGATTTCATACATTGGTGGAACATAAAAACAAGACTAAGAGACATGGACAAGAGTGTGGTGGTTACCAGGGGTGGGGGGAGGGAGGACATGGGAGGGAGGGAGGGAGAGGGTTAGGGGGAGGGGGAGGGGCACAGAGAACTAGATAGAGGGTGGCGGAGGACAATCTGACTTTGGGTGAGGGGTATGCAACATAATTTAATGACAAAACAACCTAGACATGTTTTCTTTGAATATATGTATCCTGATTTATTAATGTCATCCCATTACCATTAATAAAAATTTATTAAAAACAAAAAAAAAACTAAGCCTTAGGGCCCTGGCGGTTGGCTCAGTGGTAGAGCGTTGGCCTGGCATGTAGAAGTCCTGGGTTCGATTCTCGGCCAGGGCACACAGGAGAAGCGCCCATTTGCTTCTCCACCTTTCCCCCTCTCCTTCCTCTCTGTCTCTCTCTTCCCCTCCCGCACCCAAGGCTCCATTGGAGCTAAGATGGCCCGGGCACTGGGGATGGCTCCTTGGCCTCTGCCCCAGGCGCTAGAGTGGCTCTGGTCGCGGCAAAGCGATGCCCCAGAGGGGCAGAGCATCGCCCCCTGGTGGGCAGAGCGTCGCCCCCTGGTGGGCGTGCTGGGTGGATCCCGGTCAGGCGCATGCGGGAGTCTGTCTGACTGTCTCTCCCGGTTTCTAGCTTCAGAAAAATACAAAAAAACCCCACAAAAACTAAGCCTTAGGCTATAAGGACCCTGCCTGCTTACAGCCTGTCCCCCACATACAAACTATAAGCAAGCAAACATATACATCATATTTACAAACCTATTTGACCAACACTGTAACATGCAGTGTTTTCATGAAAGAGGGACTTGGGCTGGATTAGAATTTGTTAATGTGTGCATGTGGGTTTCCTCTCTTGGATATTGTAAGGTATTTTTCCCGCTGAGGAAGAAATAAGGGCATAGCCACGAAGAAGTGTGGAATAGCAAAAGCTTTATTTAGTAGAGCGCTTCCCGGACGAGGTTCTCTGGTCTACGAGATGGGGGCCAGAGAAGTCGCAAGGATTTTTCTGCTTGGGGGTAATTTATAGCGTCTGTAGGGTGGTTGGGTTAATATGACATGGCAGAATTTCATTGGCTGACAGTCGTTCTTTCTCAAAGGGCTCCTGGGAAGTTTCTTTTGGCGTGCATAGGTGTGGGTGGTTCTAGCCAAAGTTCCCAGGACTGGTTCCTCATGTGACCTTCCCCCATTGCCAGCCGACCTCACAGATATAAATTACAATCTCCTCTTGAAAGACTATTTACATATTTCTGTAAGGGAACTTGACTTTGAAAAAACAATACCTGTCATATTCTCAGAGTGTTCCATGTCCACTTAGGGGGCATTTATCCCCTGAATGTGGGCTTTCTTCGTCTCATGATATTTTTAGATTTTTCCATTAAGAATGGGATTTCTTTTTTTTTTGTATTTTTCTGAAGTGAAAAGCCGGAGGCAGACAGACTCCCGCATGTGCCCAAGCAGGATCCACCCAGCATGCCCACCAGAGGGCGATGCTCTGCCCATCTGGGGCGTTTCTCTGTTGTCACTGGAGCCATTCTAGCACCTGAGGCAGAGGCCATGGAGCCGTCCTCAGCACCGCCTCCACCTTCCCGGCCAACTTTGCTCAACTGGAACCTTGGCTGCAGGAGAGGAAGAGAGAGACAGAGAGGAAGGAGATGGGGAAGGGTGGGGAAGCAGATGGGCACTTTTCTTGTGTGCCCTGGCTGGGAATCGAACGCAGAACTTTCACAAGCTAAGCCGATACTCTACCACTGAGCCAACTGGCCAGGGCCTGGGATTTCTTTATTACTAAAGACCTTTGAAACGAATTGTGCTGCAAAAAGTTATGTTTGTATTATTTGTTTTGGTGTTCATTTTTTTGAATCCTACAGTTGCCTTCCTCAACATAAAAAGCTTAGCCTTTTTAATAAAAATAGACACTTAAACCTGGCTGTAAGAAACCAGGATGTGGGCTGAGTCCGCTTAACCTCTCACATCTTGCCTGCCTAGAACTTCTTGTGAAAGACAGTTGAATGTAGAGCCTTAGCACATGGGGGCTGGTGGTCCTAGAGCCAAAGGCAAATTTAATGGCAGGTGCACTGGGCATGTGCCCTGGGCCCTGACTTCTGAAGAGCCCTGCAAAACCCCAACTTTATACTTTTTTCTACTGACACCTGATTTGGTTTCATATGTTCAATTTTAACATTAATAATATATAATATTTTTTTATTTATTTAAAATATGATTAACGTATATTTTATCTTTCCTGTCTCTCTCTCTCTCTCTCTTTTAAGGGGCTCTATATTTTCTTCTGTCCCTGGGACCTCAACTGACCTTAATCCACCTCTGCCTAGAGCTGCTTCTGGGTTGGAAGTGGACCTCGGTGCAAATAGAAAGTAGATCCACTCCAGTCTCAGTGACGTGGCACAAGGCAGCCGTATTCTCGCATTTCATCTTCTGGTTTCATTGTTATATCTGTCCAGGTCAGTTAACAAACAGAAACCATCCTATTAACCTCAGGGCGCAGAATTAATACAGGGACTTGGTTACACAAGTGAAGGAAGGCTAAAAGAGCAAAAAATGGACACAGAGGTAACACAGAAATCGGTAACTGCAAGAACCACCTCAGCTAGAATGGGAGTAACAAAAGGGAAGAGATGGCGTTGCAGTCCTGGGAGGTGCCTCTATGGCTGGGTACAGGGCAGGGAGGCAGGGAACATAGTTGTACAGGAGGCGCATCTTTGGGAGCATCTGGCAGCCACAGTCAAGTCACAGATGGGCTACCCTAGGACTGGTGCCCTCCACAGCTGCTGGAGGAATACCCTGTAGGAGCTGGACCTTGTAAAGCACATCTCTCCTCTGCTCCCACTGGCCAGGCTCCACTGGTGCCACCATGGGCAGGATCTAACAGGGAGCCAGGTGCCAAAGAGCCTGAGAAATGAGGTTTGCAGAGTCAGCCTCAGCATCATAGAGCAGAGACCAATGGCTTTCTTTGTTTCCCTTCCTTCCTGTGTTGGTCTTTACTATCAGTTTTATGCATTTAGTCTATAACAAACTTAGTGATAAAAGGATCTCTTGTTTGTAAGGAACGAGGGAGGGGATCTATTAATCTATTTAGATTATCCCACAGATTGTTTATCAGCTGTTATTAGGAGATACTTTAATATTAATGAAGGAAACAAAAATCTCAATATGTTTTTAATATCACATACAAGTTTCCGAGAGAATAAAAGGTTGTAACATAGTCTGATTTCACTTTCGAGATTTTATTTAAAGTCACATTCACATTTCAGTATAAAAATGCATTCTTATAATAACCATTCTTTGCTCTCTATATCTGTTTTGTGGCTAGAAAATAATGACTCATTTTCTCCTAAAGATTAGAATTCCACGGCCATCTCTTTTTGCAACAATTCCATTGTTCATTTCTAGAGATGATGGCATTGGTAATGATAATTTCTTCCTTGTGTCATATTCAGCTCAAGTCAATAATCCTGTCAAATGCCATAGCTTTGGGCCTAGGACAGACTTGGCTTTGCATTCCACCTCTACCACTAACGTTTCCTACCCCCTTGAACTCAGTTTCTTCATCTCTGATGTGAGGATAATCACTAGCGTCACAGGGTTGGTAAAGGATTATATGTAGTAAAGCACTTGACATGTCTGGAGCATGGTAAATGTTTCATCAATGAATGGTAATATGCTGTTATTATTATTATCATAATCATTTTTAGTAGGCTTTTTTTAGACATTGTTAATTTTTTTAGTCTTTCTGTTTATTTTTTCAATAAATTTGCATTATGGGCTGTATCTAGAGACTAAATAGATCCCTAAAAGAATATATAAATTTTTATTTTTGAAAGAAAAACTATCGATAGGTTTAAATTTTTCTGCACTATTTTTAGAATTTTATTTTTCAATTACAGCTTGCATTCAACATTATTTTGTATTAGTTTTAGCTGTAGAGCAGAATGGTTAGACAATCATCTACCTCACAAAGTGTTCCCATGATATTTCTAATACCCACCTGGCACCTTACATAGTTATTACAATATTTTTAGCTATACTCCTTCTGCTTTACTTTATATCACCATAACTGGTCTTTAACTACCAATTTGTGCTACTTAATCCCTTCAGTTCCTTATTCCAGTCCCCCAATCCTCCTCCCCTCTAGCATCCTTCAGTGTGTTCTCTGTATCTGTAAGTCTGTTTCTATTTTATTTCTTTGTTCTTTCAATTCCATATGTAAGTGAGATTTTATGGTATTTTTCTTTCTCTGTCTGGCTTATTTCCCTGAGCATAATACCTTCTTGATTCATCCACACTGTTACAAATGGTAAAATTTTATCTTTCTTAGGACTGAGTAATATTCCATTGTTTATGTATGTATCACGGCTGCTTTATCCAGTCTCCACTGATGGGCACTTGTGTAACTTCCAGATCTTGGCTACTGTAAATAATGTTGCAGTGAACATAGGGGTTCATATATTATTTCAAATTATGTTCTGGGGTTTTTCAAATAAATTCCCAGAAGTGGAATCACTGGGCCATAAAGCAGTTCCTGGGCTCTGTATGCTGTTCCATTAATCTACATGCCTTTTTTTTTTTTTTAATTTTTTTTTTAATTCATTTTAGAGAGGAGAGGGAGAGACAGAGAGGAGAGACAGAGAGAGAGAAGGGGGGAGGAGCAGGAAGCATCAACTCCCATATGTGCCTTGACCAGGCAAGCCCCGGGTTTCGAACCGACAACCTCAGCATTTCCAGGTTGACGCTTTATCCACTGCGCCACCACAGGTCAGGCCCTTTTTTTGTTTTACGTGCCTTTATTTGTGCCAGTACCATGCTCTTTTGATTATAATAGCTTTGTAGTATACAGTGGTCCCTTGTCTATTGCAGGGGTTAGGTTCCAGAACCCCCTGTGAAAGGCAAAAATCTGCAAAGTAGCAACTTTATATTTATTTTATTATTTATATATATTTTAAGGCTACAGTCACTGAGCCAGTAAGCTCCCAGGATACAGAACATAGTGCTCTGGTTGGTCGCATCCCATACCTCAGCCAGTAGTGTGCTGTGTATGATCTCATGTGTGCAAAATAGCTCAAGCAAAAGTGGCTGTAGCTGTGTTTTCCATACGTGTGAGTCTTTGTCTACTCATCTGCTGTACACTACGTATTTTATTTCAATTTGTTCTTTTAATATATTTTAATTGATATTTTTATATTTTATATTTTCAATTTTTAGGCTAGAAAATGCTTATTTTACCACAAAAATAATTAAAATAATAAATATATAAAAATACCTATGAACCACAGGATCTCACGATATAGCAAAAAATCTGTGATACAAAATTAGATATATACAATTTAAAAATCTGCTATACAGTGAGACCATGAAAAGTGAACTGTGTGTGATATGATAAGGGATGACTGTAGTTTGATATCAAGTTGCATGATACCTCTAACTTTGTTCTTTTTTCCAAAGATTGCTGTGGCTCCTCGGGGTATTTTATGGTTCCATATAAATTTTTGGATTATTTGTTCTAGTTCTGGGAATATGCCATTGGTATTTTGAAAGGAATCTTGCTGAATCTATAGATTGCTTTGGGTAGTATGGACAGTTTAACAATGTTAATTCTTCCTATCCATGATTATGGTATGTGCTCCCATTTATTTGTGTCTTATTTGATTTCTTTCTTCAGTGTTAGACATTATTAAATTTAATAGTAAATTTTTCATTGCTTGGATATTTGTTTTTCATTTGTACACTTAATCAGCATTTTAGTTGTCATTGGCCTGGAGGGGAATTTTTCCTTTAAAATTAATAGTTTGCAGGGAATGCAGACTTGTGCAACCACTGTGGAGAAGTATATGGGGTTTTCTCAAAAAATTAAAAATGGCACTACCTTTTGACCCAGCTATCCCACTTTTACGAATATATCCTAAGAACATCAAATCACTGGTTTAAAAGAAGATATGCACCCCCATGTTTATTGCAGCATTGTTTACAATAGCTAAGATCTGGAAACAGCCCAAGTGTCCATCAGTGGACGAGTGGGTTAAAAAGCAGTGTTACATATACACAATGGAATACTATGCAGCTGTGAAAAAGAAGGAAATCTTACCTTTTGCAACATCATGGATGGACCTGAAGACTATTATGCTAAGTGAAATAAGCCAGGCAGAGAAAGAAAAATATCATATGATCTCACTTATATGTGGAATCTAATGTACAAAGTGAACTGAAGAATGAAATTGAGGCAGAGGAGAGATCACAGGGACCAGAGGGGCAGCGGTTGGAGGGAAGGGGGATGAGGGGATGAGATCAGAGAAGGTAAAGGGATTCGTGAAATTATATATACATAATACAGAGATGCAGAAGCAAGATGAAAAATCATAGAGGGAAGAGGGAAGGGTGTTGAGGGGAGGAGGGCAAGGGAGGTATAAGGGGGTTACGGGGGTGGGGGGTGAGGGAGTTGTATTCTGTGGGACACTTGAATCCATGTAAACACAATAAATTAAAGTTAGTAATAAAAAGTAAATAAACTTATTAAAAAAATAAAATTAATAGTTTGTTTAAGCCCTGGCTGGATAGCTTGGTTTGTTAGAACATTGTCCCAAAGCGCAGAGGTTGCCAGTTCGATCCTCAGTCAGGGCACATACAGGAACAGATTGATGTTTCTCTCTCTCTTTCTTCCTCTCTCACTAAAATCAATAAATAAAAAATTTTAAGTAAAATTATTAGTTTATTTAAGATTTATACAACTCTCCTACCTCCAAATATGATTTGAGGTGGTTGGCTTGTCATTTATAAGGTTTTAATGGGAACATTAAAAATAAATAACTCAAGTGCTTTAATTAATTTTCAGGCCTTTGATTTTCATACTTACAGGTTGACAATCAAAATGGAGATCTGATGTGGGATTGGATGGGGAGATGTGTAGTCTTTCTAGTGACTAGAGTACTGAATTGAAATATTAGGAGGAACCTGGATTCTTTTTTAAACTGTGTCACAGATTTGCCCATAACTGTAGGTAAACTATTTGATTTTTTTTGTTTTCATTTTATGTTTGCCATCTCCTTGAGTCCTATTTGTCTTTTAAGAATTAATGAGGATGTGTATAAATAGCATATATTTAACTTGGGGGAAAGGGGGCTATGTATAAACTATATCTTTGCCTTATCCTACTTTTGTTGGTATGGGGTAGGGTTTTTAACCCTCCCTATGTTTCATAATCTTTGAGCACCTTTAACATTTTCAAATCCAAAGCATTACATTCCCACCCTAAGATTCTGATTCATTTTGGACCCTAGAGTGTGTGTGTGTGTGTGTTTGGTGTCTGTCTGTCTGTCTATCTGTCTATCTATCTGACCTTCCCCATGCAACCAGGATTAAAAAACATGTAGCCAGGGTTAAAAAACATTGACATAAAGGATAAAGCCAACCTGCATGCTTGCTTTCTTCTGGTACATTGTGCCTGTTGGCCACTTTGTTGCTTATTGGATATGGGCAGATGTATTAGATTTCTATTGCTGCTATAAGAAATTACCAAAACCTTGGTAGCTTAAAACATTACATATTTACTATCTTACAGTTCTGGGGGCCAGAAGTCTGAAATGATTTGCAGGTCTAGAATCCAGTGCTGGCAGGGCTACTTCCTTCTGGAGGCTCTAAGGGAGAGACTGTGTCCTGGCCTTTCCAGCTTCTAGAGGCCACTGCACATCCTACGTTGTGCCCCCACATTCCTGCCTACGGTTCTGTCATCACATCTGCTCTGATTCTACCTCTCCCAATGGCCTTTGTGATGACATCGGGCCCCTCTGCATGATCCCAGATAATCTCCTCACCTCCAAATCCTTCACTTAATCACATCCACAAAGTCTCTTTTGAAATGGAAGGAAATATAATTACAGGTTCTGAGAATTGGGACATATCTGGGAGAGGCCATTATTCTGACTGCCACAAAAGGAGACATAGTCAAGTGCCCCCAGTTTTCTCATTTAAGTCCAGAACTCTTTCAGTGAGCCGTAGTTCCCCTTTTCCACCGCTTCTGGTAAGCAAGGGAATATTTTGCAAAAGCAGGAAGTGATGACTACATGTTCAAAATTTGATTTTATTGATTTTTTTAAAGGCTACCAATTTTTAAATTTTTCCTTGCCTTGGGAACATGTTTCTGAAATAGATTGCGTAACTTTTCATTCTCATAAGCTCTGAAATGATGCATTGCTAAAGTGTCCTGCAGGTAGGGTACTTTTTGCTGTAAAACAGTGATTCTCAGCAGGGTATGCTTCCTCCAACAAGCATTTATTGAGCACTAAGTGTGTATTTGGCCCCTAAACACAAGAATATTGGATTCCTGACTTCAAGGTTAATATTAAAGAACTCAACCATAGTGAGGTCTTTATATTTATTTATATCTCAGTATAACTGATTTCCTTATAATTTTGTTTTTTTACTATATACATCTTAAAGTATTGTTCTGAAAAGGAGTTTATTGACTTCACCAGAGTACCAAAGGGGTCCTCATGCCATAAAGGTCATTAAGTATGTCTATGAGAGGCCAACCATCAGGTTTCTAACAGAAGGGTAAGTCTCACCAAAAAGATAATTACTAGGTGCAGAAAACTGCCCAAGGAAGGCAGGAGCTCCTAGTCATGGTTTTCCAACTCTAGCTCTTTATTGGAAGGATGGGCAGAAGGTAGATGGTGCCCCTTAAAAATTTCAATGCCTGGGACCCCCCAGTAGAGATTCTGATATGATAGTTCCAGGGAGGGTTCTAACAGCTGTCACAGAAGTGAGGTTGAGTTCATTCTTGTAGAAGAGAGCTAGAATGGGAAGACCTAGCAGATTATGGCAGTTGTGAATAATTCTATAGAGCTGGGACATAGGCATGGGCAGTAAGTCCATTTGCTCATCCTGCCCATACCGCTGTTCTTCTGCAGTCTGCTGAACCAGATAGAACCAAACTTAGACACTTGGCAATTCAACAAACTTCTGTTGCTTCTTTGGCCCACTCATTTCCTAGTGGGGAGACCAGTTTCCAGTAGTTAAGAATGTGGGCATGAGGCCCTGGCTGGTTGGCTCAGCAGTAGAGCATTGGCCCTGTGTGTGGAAGTCCCAGGTTCGATTCCTAACCAGGGTGCACTGGAGAAGCGCCCATCTGCTTCTCCACCCCTCCCCCTATCCTTCCTCTCTGTCTCTTTCTTCCCCTCCCGCAGCCAAGGATCCATTGGAGCAAAGTTGGCCTGGGCACTGAGGACGGCTCCATGCCTCCACCTCAGGTGCTAGAATGGCTCTGGCGGCAATGGAGCAACTCCCCAGAGGGGCAGAACATCGCCCCCTGGTGGGCATGCTGGCTGAATCCCATTCGGGTGCATGCAGGAGTCTGTCTGACTGCCTCCCCACTTCTAACTTTGGAAAAATTTAAAAAAAAGAAATGTGGGCATGAGCCAGGCTGCTTGGAGTCAACCCCAGCAGCAATTCAGCTTATTGGGTAAGTGATCTTTGGAAATTTATTTAATTTCTTCACTTCAATTTCCTCACAAATAACTGTACTTCTTAAGATAGTACCAACAGCTGAATAGAGCAGGTACTTTTATCATTCCATTTATAGATGAGACTTAGAGATATTAAGTAACTTGTCTAAGATATTGCAGCTGTTGTTCTAGACTGAATGTTTGTGTCCCCTCAAAATGCCAACATTAAAGCCCTACCTCCACCCCTCAGTATGATGGTATTAGAAAGGGGATCTTTGGAAGGTAATTAGGAGGTGAGGTCATGAGAGTGGAGGTCTAGTAATGGGATTAGTGGCCTTATAAGAGGAAGAGAGACCACCACATGAGGATATAGAAAGAAAGTAGTCATCTGCAAGTCTGGAAGAAGGTACTCACTAAGCACCCTATTTTTTTTTCTTTAAATAATTTTATTTTTTTAATGGGGTGACATCAATAAATCAGGATATTCAAAGATAACAAGACCAGGTTATCTTGTCATTCAATTATGTTGCATACCGATCACCCAAAGTCAGATTGTCCTCTGTCACCTTCTATCTAGTTTTCTTTGTGTCCCTCCCCCTCCCCCTTTCCCTCTCCCTTTCCCCCCTCCCCCTGTAACGACCACACTCTTATCAATGTCTCTTAGTTTCACTTTTATGTCCCACCTACGTATGGAATAATGCAGTTCCTGTTTTTTTCTGATTTACTTATTTTACTTCGTATCATGTTATCAAGATCCCACCATTTTGCTGTAAATGATCCGATGTCATCATTTCTTATGGCTGAGTAGTATTCTATAGTGTTTATGTGCCACATCTTCTTTATCCAGTCATCTATTGACGGTAAGCACCCTATTTGCTGGCACCTTGATCTTGGCTTTCCCAGCCTCCAGATTGTGAGAAGTAAATGTCTTGTGTTTAAATCACCCAGTCTATGATAGTTTGTTATAATAGCTCAAATGGACTAAGCTGACAGGAGAGAGAAGATGGGAATGGAAACCATATCTTTGATTCTCACAGTTGCCTAACGTGCAGACTGTCTCTGCATTGAGTAACATATGTGATAAAAATACATACTAAGCACGATGGTGGTCTGAAGGAAGGATTCACTTCATCTGAATATGTCAAAAGAAGAGAATCTTGAGCTGGGTCTTGAAAAATAATCCTCCTAGGAAACCCAGGAGGATACGGAAGCAGACATTCCAGGAACAACACATGTAAAATCATAGAGACATGGAAGGGAGGCTGTGTTGGGGATCCTGTGGCCATACAACAGGATGTATGGTGGGAAGCCAAACCACCAGTAAGAGGAAGGCTGTGGAGGAGTGTTTCTCCAGAGTTGTGCTTCATTGGATATATTTTATATATTGGAAGCGTTGAATTTGCAAAGTCTGGGGCTCTCCCCAGGCTGAGGTAAAGCCTGGTAATCTTCATTTTAAATGAAGCAATGCATATGAATGTATGAAGACTAAAGTTTGGTGAATGACAAAGATTTAGGAAAATGATAGATCATAAGAGGGTCTTGTGTATCATCCGAGGTGTTGAGACTTGCGCAGATTTTCAGAGAGATCACTCTGGACAGTGGCAGGAAAGGGATGTGCAGGGGGTGGCACCTGGTGGTGGTCAGAGTGCATTGTAGCAGGGAGATCCTGGTCCTAAGCGAAAACTCTCCTGAACTGAGATGGAGGGTATCAGCGAAAGAAAGAAGGGCAGAAACACTAGCTATATAAAGCATGTTGAATCATCAGAACCTACGTGAGATGGTCTGGGGCTGGGGTTGGGGCTGGGGGGTGGAGGGGAGTGAGTGTGGAGATCAGAGAGGAGTCTAGGCTGTAGGGCTGGCAGAAAGTGATTATTGGAATCCAGCAAGTCTTTGATGTGCTACTTCTTGCAGCAGAAATCTGCCAGGGTGTAGTGATTGTGCACCCCTCTTCCTAGGTTCCCCAGAGAAATGCAGAGACGTAAACAGCAGGACCTGGTGACAACATCTGAAAGTAACGGAGAAAGCCCACCTGCACAGCTACAGTCCCCCCTCTTTTGTGACACTTGTTAGGTAATGATAATAATGGTAAAAGGAGCTTTGCAGTTTTGATACGGGACAGGACGTAAGTTGCAATGCAGAGTTGAGAGACATTGTGCTAAAGCCAAGTGCTGATCTGTGAGAATGCTTTGGTGACACAGAAGCCTTACATTGGCCATGGAGAAATGAGGTCATTATCATGTGGAGAGCTTACCAAGGCCACAACATCATGAAAGGGAGATAAAAACTAAGACCATGCACTCTGTATGTCAGGGAAGGAAATGACTGTAACTCTGTGGACAAGCATCCCAATGGTTTTCTTTGAGATGATGTCATGTAGTTAGATCAAGGACTTAAATGACCTCACTACTGAATTATACATTTTTCTTTGACTAACCAGCATTTCCTGTTGTTTAGTCTTGTCTGGCTTTCAGCTGCTCAGGAGATCCACGTCTACTTGTTTATCCTCAAACCCTTCAAAATGATTGACAGTAGTCCTCTAAGTTGGTGGGAGGCACCGGTACTCTTCTCTTCAGGGTGGTATTGACAAGTTGATAGATATTCAGTAGGTCATTGCAAAATTTAATTTTATTGGATGTCCTTAAATTTCTCTTAGGTTAAAGTGTGGAAGTCCTACATCACTTATTTGCTAAGCCTTCCCTTCAGATTCTCCCCCAGTGGATTTTCTCTTTTCTTTTCCCCTTCTGTTGTTACCTTAAAAGGTTAAAAGAATAAAAGAGCATTCCACCTGTGTTATGAAGTTTCTTATTATGAACAACACACTTTTAAGAGACAAATTAGTATGGAAATGTTAGACTAATTCTGTATTACGTTTTTCTAAACAACATAAATCTATTAGAAAGTATGATTTCTGTTAGTCTTACACAGACTGGAAAGCTGGTGCTGCATGGTGGGTAAGAGAAGGTTTGGAGCCAGCTGGTCTGGATTCGAATACTCTCTGTCTCTTCTAGCTAGGTGACCATTAGCAAAGTCCTGGCCTCTCTGTGTCTCCACTTCTACGTCTGTCAAATGGGGGTGTTCGCAGTACCCACTGTATGTACAGTGTTGTTAGAGAGTTAAATGGCAATATGTGTACCTAGCTCAAAACTAATGGTATTTTTCTTTATCAACACCATCATCCTTTGCTCCATTTTCATAACAACCTAGCAGCTCTTGTTTTTCTAGAGCCTACTGCAGTTTTCCATAGCAGGTTGGCAATTAACAAACTAATGAATCTGAACTTTCAAATTAGAATGATTGTGAGCTAAAAGAGAAAGTGATGTTAAAAGCCTATCTGGATTTCTTGAGCTTTTGTTTTTAATGATAGTTGCAAAGCTCTTGGAATTTTCCACTGAGTTACCTTCCACTTGTGCCTTCACAGGTGCAATGAGGAAAGTTGGTTAATAGAGGGAAAGGTTGGGCTGGGCAATGGAGTTGACCTACATTCCTTTCCCCTGGTGTTCAGGAGGCTTTTTTCATATTTGTGTGAGCAGTCTTGAGTAACCACCAAAAATTCCATCTCCTCAGGCATTCTTTCTCCATGAGGTAACAGACGCAGACACTGTCAAGGGCACTCAGACAAAGGTATGCTGCCCTGGCTGCTCTCGTGGGAAAGGAAGGCTCAGGGACAGCATCTGGCACAGTGGGAGGCAGCAGGCTCAAGGCGTGGGAGGCGGTGCACACTCTTGAATGTGAACCCTAAGCCTGGGTACATTAGTTAGCCTCTCTGAACCTCAGCTTTCTCATTTGTGACATCATGAAACAAAAGATTACAAAGAGCATGGCGCTGAATCTAGCACAAAATAAAACAAGTTTATCCAGTAAGAGAGTCTTCACTGCCTCCTTTGTGCCAAGCCTTCATTGAGTTGGGTGCCAGGGACCCAGGTGACCCAGGTGACAAGACAGACAAGGCTGCCAGTGTCTACGTGCCAGTGGACACTGTAACATGTTGTAGAGCTGCACAGGAAGCACAGTGAGGAGGGGAGGCAGAATGAGAGCACAGGGAAGACCCAGCTGAGACCTGAGAGATGAGTGAGGAGTGTGCCACCCAGTCCGCTGGGCAACGGGAAGGAGGGGCGTGCAGGACAGTGGCAGGCATGCAGACGAATTCAATGAGGCTGCCGCAGCAGGAGGGATTGGGTGGGGCCTCATAAAAAAAAAAGCTGGATTGTATTGTAAGAAGATGAGGAACCTTCTTCAGGGTTTTAAGTGGCGGTGTGATTTGAGTGGAGATTTAATGTACTGAGGCCTGGGCTCCAGTTCCGTTGGGAGGCAGTTGAAGTTTTCCAGGTGCGAGGTAATGGAGGCCTGGTCCTGGAAAGAAGAGGCTTCATGGAAGAAAGAAGTGCTGCCACTGTGCGTTCGCTTGCTCCGTGCATGTTAACTGAGCACCATTACTGTGCCATGCACTGTTGTAACTGCCAAAGGTGCAGTAGTAAGGAGAGTCTCTACCTTGTGGAGCTGCACTCAGCATATGACACAAGTGGTTGTAATGAAACACACACAATACTCTAATGTTATGACCATGTCGATGCTAAGCTTCCCGATTCTACCGCTAGAAAGAGAAGTCAAGCCCAGTGGAGCCGGCATTTCTCAGGCCAGCCCCCCAGTGCATAGTCCACAGTCACAATAATGTTGTGCCTGAGTCCCAAGAGCCAGAGCTCTCTGATCTCCAGGAGCCCTTCATGCAGCTGTCCCCTCCTCTGCTGACAGATACAAGAAAATGACTGATTCAAAGCTACTCAAACCAGGGTCACAAATACAAATGTGTAGAGGGGCAGAATATCATTATCAGCTTTATCCTACACAGATGGTGTTTGGTGCTAGATGGTGAATTCAGCAAAGAGACCACTCATTCTGAGGAATACCGGCCTGCACAGTGATTGCCAGCTGTGTGTCCACAGTGCTCCACGTGTGGTGCTCCATGTGTGGTGTTCCAGTGACAGAAAGAGAAGTAAACCATGGCAGATCTTTCTTTCATTTCTATAGGTGCATGATCTGTGGTAGCATGGTCTTTTATATTTACACAGGGCAGAGGTGTATGTGCAAACTCAGACACCTTAGTTACACATATGCAAATCTATATGCTTTAAACACAGGCTTGAAGATCTATAAATAAGAGGAGCCCCCTGCTAGTGGAGAGAGATTGTGGACTTAATCTAAGGGGACCTAGATGGCCCTGTGCAAGGCCAGCTGATGTAACAGTGCTGAAATGCAGGTAATCAGATTTTTATTTGGAAATCCCCATTTTTGAATGTTGAGATTTCCACATAAAATGGCAACTAAAGTCCTTTTTTTTAAATATTTTTCTGAAGTGAGAATTGGGGAGGCAGAGAGATAGACTCCTGCATGTGCCTGACCGGGATCTACCCGGACGGAGGCCATGGAGCCGTCCTCAGTGCCCAGGCTAACTTTGCTCCAATGGAGCCTTGGCTGCAGGAGGGGAAGAGAGAGACAGAGAGGAAGGAGAGGGGGAGGGGTGGAGAAGCAGATAGGCGCTTCTCCTGTGTGCCCTGGCCGGGAATCGAACCCAGGACTTGCCCAGACCGGGTCTACACTCTACCACTGAGACAACCAGCCAGGGCTAAGTTCATTTATTTTTTTAA
This sequence comes from Saccopteryx bilineata, assembly GCF_036850765.1. NCBI lineage: Eukaryota > Metazoa > Chordata > Mammalia > Chiroptera > Emballonuridae > Saccopteryx > Saccopteryx bilineata. Next base: position 198,935,028 of record NC_089491.1, read on the forward strand.
AAAAGTGTCATTTGTACTCTTCTGTGGGCTGAATTCTTTCTTTATCTTTTCCAGGGCTATCCTGCAACACTTTTACTTCTGTTATCTGCTTCTCTCCCCTTTTCAGTCCTCCTGAGTCCAGTAGTCCCTCATTATGGCCAATGGAAGTGACTAAAAATTGACCAAAATGTCCTTGCATTTATAGAAAAGTTATATACAAAAGTAAGTTCATATACACAGGATTTTTTCTAAGGAAAAATTTTCAGTTGGGGGAAGTAGTAATTACTGTAAGTAAGGTGCTGTTGTAAATGTTGTTTCTCTAAGAGGACAAATTTCTGGACTCCAGGCAGCTTATGGAATACAAGAATTCATTTTATGAAAAGTAAAATTTAAAACGTGCATGCAAGTGTCTTACATGTATATTACATACCATGCATATATTTTTTTCTTAGAAATTATCAGATACTTACTTTTTCCTGCACCAAGAGTAAAGTATTTAAAGTTTAAAAAGAATCAATATTTTCCACATGAATATTTGTCATTATATTATAGCAAGCAATTATATAAGCAGGTGCCTCTGTTTTGGCATTATATAGCTTTAGATTACTATTTAAATTAAATACAAGTTTTAGGAAGAAACAGATTTTTTGTACTTTCTTTTATGATTGAAATCATTTGCTTTCTAAATACCAGAATATTTTCTTCTAAAAGAAGTACTCTATTTGATCAATTATATTACTAAATTTGTACCTCATAATTTTATAAAATTTTTTTTACACAGTGTCATTAATGATAACTTTCTAATTTTTATTTACATCCTTTAAAAAATCTCTAAGCGGTAGGAAAAAAACAAGTTTTAATGAAATAATAAAAATGAAGGACTTTGGCACAATGCCTAAAACTTGATAATCATGTAACATGTCAATAATTATTATTGCTATAATTATTTCTTTTTTCTTCTTTTCCAAGTGAGAGGAGGGGAGGTAGAGAGGCAGACTCCTGCATGCACCCCAACTAGAATCCACCTGGCAACCCCCATCTGGGGCCAATGCTTTGCCCATCTAGCACCATGCTTGCAACTGAACTATTTTTAGTGCCTGAGACAGAGGCTTCAGGGAGCCATTTTCAGCACCACAGGCCAATACACTTGAACCAATCAAGCCACGGCTGTGGGAGGGGAAGAAAGAGAGAGAGAGAGAAGGGGGAGGGGTAGAGAAGCAGATAGTTGCCTCTTCTATGTGCCCTGACCAGGAATCAAACAGGGATTTCCACATACCAGGCCTATGTTCTACTGCTAAGCCAACCAGCCAGGCTGACCTAAGTTATTTAAAACTTGGTTTCTTCAACTGTCAATCAGAGTTATAACAATAACAGTGATATTAGTAATCATAGCAGGCTCTAGCTGATTGTCTCAGTGGTAGAACATTGGCCTGGCATGCGGAAGTCAATTCTCAGTCACAGCACACAGGAGAAGTGACCATTTGCTTCTCCACTCTTCCTTTTTCTCTCTCTCTCTCTCTCTCTCTCTCTCTCTCTCTCTCTCTCTCTCTTCTTTTCCTGCAGCCATGGCTCAAGTGGTTCGAGCAAGTTGGCCCTTTGCACTAAGGATGACTCCATGGCCTCGCCTCAGAAGCTGAGATAGCTCGGTTGCCGAGCAATAGAGCAGCAACCCCAGATGGGCAGAGCATCTCCCAGTAGGGGGCTTGCCAGGTGGCTCCTGGATGGGGCACATGCAGAAGCCTGTCTGTCTGCCTCCTCCCCATCACTTAATTAAAAAATAATAACTTAAGTTCACTATGGTTATATAACTATTACATTTTAGAGACTAAAACTCATTAAGATACAGTTCTGCAGATCTAAACTCGATAGCCTTTAATTATAATGATAATCAAAGGCTATCGAGGAAAAAAACAAAGAACCCTTTGTTATTAAGGTACTTATCTATGTACTAGCTGCATTGCACATTTGATATTTTGCAAGTACAGTACTGTATGAGGTTTCATTTCATAGATGAAGAAACTGGAACACTAGTAAGGGGTTAAGTCACTTACCAAGTTCACATTGCAACTAAGTGGCAAAGTTAAAAAGTGCTCATAGGTTTGAAGCCAAGGCCCTGACCTGCTTCCAGAGTATGCCCTTTTACTACATTGTATCTAAATGATGCTTACAAGGAGCAAGTATTTTATTTTTAACTGATAGTAAGCATTTGAGAGTTTTTGTCACTAGGAAAATAGTCTTCATTTTATAAAATTGCCAGCTAAAGTAGGAGAAAAAAGGCATCTTAAATAGATGAGGTTTTCTGTAAAATAAACAAAAGGTTTTGTTCTTGGTTTAAAAAGATTTCTGTTTCTTTCCATGTCTGATGTTACACTGTGGGTAGAATTCATTCTGCAGAACATGAGTGGGATTTGGGAACTATGATGGGAATGACTGATGAATCCATGCCTCCTTCAAAAATGACTTGTCACACCAAAAACAGTATAATTCTGATATCACAGATGAATGGAGAAAACATAAATGATGGTTATAGAAAAGTATCAGTTTGGATTAGATTTAGCTGTAACAAAAACAACAAAAATACCACCAAAATACCAATGCCTCAAACCAGGTAGAATTTCACTTCTCTTATATGTAAAAGAATGTGGAACCTGACCAGTGGTGGCTCACTGAATAGTGTCGACCTGGGATGCTGAGGTCCCATGTTCAAAATCCCAAGATCACTGGCTCATCCAGCTTGAGTGTGGGGTCACTGGCTTGAGCGTGGGATCATCAACATGATCCCATGATTGCTGGCCTGAGCCCATGGTCACTGGCTTAAAACCCAAGTTTGCTGACCTGAGCAAAGAGGGTCACTAGCTTGGCTGGAGCCCCTCACTCTGTCAAGGCACATATGAGAAGCAATCAGTGAACAATTAAAGTGACACAACTATGAGTTGATGCTTCTCATCTCTCTTTCTTCCACCTACTCCCCTCAAAAAAGAAAGAAGGAAAGGAAAGAAGTATGGAGGTCAGGCATATAAGGCAGTTTCAAAACGAAGATTTTTTTCTGTTTTGCTGCCCCATCATCCTTGATACATGGCCTTCTGCCTCATGGTCCAGGCTGGCTGCTTAAACACCTACTATCACATTGTATTCCAGCCAGCAGGATTAAGGATGGGCAGACATGCCACCTTTCCTTTAAGGACATTGTCTAGAAATCACCCATGGAATCTTTACTTAGAGCCAGTTAACCAGAATGCAGTCCCATAGTTGTAACCATACACATTCAGTTGCAGGGCAGCCTGGAAATGTAGTTTTATTCTAGGCTCTGGGGGTGGCTGGGCAGTCCAGCAATAAAGAAGAGGGAGAGAACAGATATGGCGGGGGTGGGGAAGTAAAGTCTGCCACAGGAAGAATGTACAAGAGATAATCAAGTGACAGAGAAAGATTGCCTCCTGTCCAGCCTTCACTCTAGAATACTTTTATGTATCCCTTGCCCAGGACAGGAATCCTGGAACAGATGTGCAGATATGGGTCCTAAACTGTTCATCTAAGTACCTGGTACCTGCCTTTGCGTGAATAATAGAAATGTTTAGGATTCCATGTATGTATACACACATATATACATGCAAAAATGACAATAACCTACACTTTTTTAGTGACTCTTTTGCACACTACATCACCACAGATAGGACCTACCTATAAAACTACATCATTACTGGATTACTAGCTCCAAACTTGCAATTCCTTTCAGAAGCTTGCAACTTCCATTTGAAGGTTGGAGCAACCTGACATAGATAAAAGACTACATGAGGGGCATGATTTCAAAGTTCTTGTGACCTGCTCTCAGCAGCACACACTTAGGGAATCTTGTCATGGGGTAGAAGCAGATATATACATTGGGAAGAGTGTTTAGGGAGCTGACTGCTTTTCTTTCTCAGTACTCTTTTCTCCTAAAAAATACTGAAATAATAATCCTAATAGCAATTTTTTTGAATGGCAAACTCATTACATATGTCATTACACTTAGACTTCAGAGCAACTGCGAAAAGCAGGCTTTATTCATTCTCATTTTCCGTAGAAGCTCAGAGACAAAATCCTGTAACTAATAGAGGAAGTTGTTGAGATTTGAACTTGCCCTGATAGACTCTAAAATTCATAGCCTTTATCACCATAGCTTCTCATTTATAAAATATATGAAAAGTTGCAAGGGTCCCTTCAATGTTTCTTTTTGTGTAATAGCCTAAGGAAAATGGAGAGGTGGAGTCCGTTTTTCCTGGTCCCTGGAGTTGTATGCGGGCTGCCTTGACCGGCTTGTTGGTTCCTTACTGAACTAAGGGACTATAGGTAAAACCATACAGTGAGCTATAGGAAATGCCAGGATGTTAAAGCTGGGCCGAGCAAATGGGAGAGGTCAGGAGCAAAAGCTGAATCTCTGTTCTCCCCCCAGGTTGTAGCTTTTCATAGGTCCACTTTCACCATTCTGCTGGGGTTTTTTGTTTGGTTGTGTATTTTTGTTTAATTCTGCAGTCACCTTCGCTTTATAGCTGTCCTTCCACACCTGTTGGTTGCCAGATGACTTTGTATCTCTAGGGCTTTGGAGGAGGGGGTGACTACTTTCCAAGTCATCCTCAGCAAGTTTATTCTCAATTTCTATTCATCTAAATAGGATCATGTGTTTATCTCTGAACCAATACATGAAACCAGGGGGTAGGAGAATGCAGACTAATTTAGGCTGAGCCACAAATCCCATCCCCAGATCAACTTCCCCCTAGCAGCTGGACTTTGTAAGAGCAGCTAGGGTACCTAAAGAAAAGTTAAGATTGTACTAAAAGAATGGGAGGAGTTGGGGAAGCATCCATAGTGTCTGTTAGACTCTCCCTATTGTGAGGGTCAGCCCCTGCCTGCTCCAAGCAGCACCCCAGAACTAAGGCTTTTAGCTGGACTCATGACTTTTGGAAGGCTGCTGACCCCTAGTGTTCGGAGTGCAGCATTGGACAGAGAATCCAGAGATTTGGGATAACCTTGGAAATGAAAATCACCAGAGCTATGCCACCCTTGCACACAATGAGAGTGGAAACTGCTAGAAGTGCTTTAATGAATACATGAGTTTAATTAGAAACCTTCCAAAGACCTCCTAGACCCAGTGCACAGGCCTTCCTTGACCTTGCAGGCCAGTACCCTCAGAGCATTCTCTGTAACCCTTGTCACATCTGTAAATAGTCATCTTAAGTGTGTCTTTCTTCCTGGACAGAGGCTATGATCTCTGAGCCTGTGGTCTGTGTGCAGAGCCCCCAGCCCTCACACCCACACTCACACACCTGTATGTTTAGTGAGTGCTTGTGAAGAGCCCAGACGTTGCTCAGCTTTCCTGTCTCTTTCCCTCATCACTACTCTCACTTGTAAATATCAACTATATCAGCCTAATCATACTCACAGTAAAAAACAAACAAACAAAAAACCATGTTTAGAATACATGCATATAAATATGAAATGATTCCAACATCCCAAAATATATGTTTTGGGATGCGGAATAGCCACCACAGAATGGGACAGCAGAGAAGGCACTCATTGGGCACGTCGTTTTATTATAAGCAGATCAGCCGGCTCTGGCTATGGGTGAAGCTGTTTGGTAGGGCCTTTCTTTGGTCTGTGCTTTAAGGATGACAGGACGTTTCCTGTGTCCATGTATTTTGGTGGGTGTGAAGAGGAAAGGCAGCAACATAGTAATTATAATATAGGGTGACTGTCAAGAAAATAGAAAATAAGGTTTCTGTGTTAATTTTGCTTTTACTTATGAGTTGAGTGTAAAGGTGGCAGCTCACAGGATAAGAGATTTTGCACAAACTCATAAGTTGAAATGAACTACCATTAGCTGTGGAGGGCATGGAAGGACAGATAAGATTTCTCAGTCTCTCTGCAATGGGTGGGGGTGGTCTGGGGATCAGTGGCAGCCACAGCTGTAGAAGTCCCCGCAGCTGTTCAGTGTTGGCAGGCTGAGCTGCCGTTCACTGAAGACAGAGAGCCACTCTATCCAGGACCTCTCAGGACAAGCAGCTTTGAGTCCCCCGGGAAAGGAGTCACACACCATCTTTCTCAAACCCTGTTGCAGGGAGAAGAAAAATGAACAGGTTGGTACTATAATAGATCAGCCAGATGAGTCATGGGATAGGAAAAAATTAAATCACTGTTACAAAGAAACTGGAAAAAATGACTGAATCATTCATTGTATGCTGAACTGTTGTATCAGTTTTGCCAGCCTGCTCTTATCTCTTAAGCACAGGAAAGGCTGTTTATTTTCTGTAAGTTGTCTATTTGTTATAAAACAGTGTTTCCTATCATCATTATTAATACAATTTTGGTATTTTATACAGAATGAAGACATTCACTAAATATTTATTCTGGCTTTCAGCTGACACATTTCACAATTTGCTTTGGGTTCATTCTTTTCCTTTGAGATTCATAGTGTTTTTAAAGAAATACAGATTTTACTCAGTCAGTGTCTGAGACTTTAACAGCTGCTAAAGTTGGAAACCAGTCCCAATCAGCCAGTTTAAAGAGTCTCCTATTTTAAGCTGCTTCAGGGAGAAAGTGCTGGAGGAGGTCCAATGGTGGCCTCATCAAACTGATTTATGAATAATGGGCAAGTAATGGGTGACCTGGGGTCTGTGCCAGCAGACCCAACTGCGCACCTATTTTCACAAGCACTTTCACACAGCCCCTACAGTTTTTAAATGTGCCAGGTATATACATTTGGTTGGTGTGTTTTTCTAAATGCTCTCTCTGGTCCTGTAAAAGAAGAACTAGCCATTTGGAAGGTTACAACACTGGCTGCAAAAATAAAAGTGTTTTCAGAGTTTTGTTCTCCACAGGTCATCTTTGATCATCAGTGTGTATTCTTTTGTTTTGTTTTGTTTGCCTCTCCTCTCCCACCCCCACCCCACATTGTAATTCATTTGTGTGTGTATTGAATAGATGATAAATAATTAAGAGTTCTCTTGAGAAAAAGTCTCAGCCTGAGCAGTGGGGGAAACAATTGCTTGAGAACTCTGAGATAGCTGTTTAATTTTGACAAGAAAAAAATAATAGGACTTCTTCTTTGTTGGGTGTCTGGGCATCGTGTGCCAGTCTTCAGTGTGACTGATGAAGGTGGGACTCCTGTACAGTTAGTGCTCCATGCCTGCTTTCTTAGTAAGTCCCCCCAAATAACCCTTTGAAGCAAGTGTTATTATTGTCCTTGTACAGGTGAAGAAATTGAGTCCTGGATAAGTTAAGGATTTTGTCCAAAGCATCGTTACTAAAGAGTGAGGCCAAATTTGAATCCAGATGTTTCCAAACTCAAGGACCCTTTCTACTATACACAATGGCTCAGTTCTACAGTTTCTGTCTTAGAAAAAAAAAATGTGAACAACAGCGAACATTTGTTCAGTTTAGTGTTTTTGTTTGTTTGTGGGTTTTGTTGGGGTTTTTTTTTTTTTTGTATTTTTCCAAAGTTAGAAGCAGGGAGGCAGTCAGACAGACTCCCGCATCCGCCCAACCAGATCCACCCGGCATGCTCACCACAGGGCGATGCTCTGCCCATCTGGGACATTGCTCGGTTGCGGCCGGAGCCATTCTAGCACCTGAGGCAGAAGCCATGGAGCCATCCTCAGCACCCAGGCCAACTTTGCTCCACTGGAGCCTTGGCTGCAGGAGGGGAAGAGAGAGAGAGAGGAAGGAGAGGAGGAGGGTGGAGAAGTAGATGGTTGCTTCTCCTGTGTGCCCTGACCGGGAATCAAACCCAGGACTTCCATGTACTGGGCTGACGCTCTACCACTGAGCCATCTGGCCTGGGCCAGTTTAGTGTTTCTTAACAGAGTAACAGTTTCTCTGGAACCCTTATATGCTCATTGAGAATTTGATTGTTTTAGTTTTCATTCTGATAAACTGTTGATAATAAGCATACTCTAGGTCCTCTGATCCCTGTGTACAGGAGTACTACTCTGTTATGTGAGCACTGCTGGTTCTGTTTCACTCCACTGCGGAGATCACTGGCTGCTCTACTCCATCCCTCTCTTTCTTTCTTCCTTATGAACAGGACACTAAGTTGACTGCAGGTAGTAGTATTCTTATATTTCCCAGACATGATTGAGGTTGAGAATGGTGACACTATTGTAGCCAATGAAGTATAAGAGAGTTATTAGGAGAGGCTTCCCTAAAAGATCCTTAAAGGAGTCTGGCTTAGCAGGCCTTTTGCACTTTCTGTTCTTCCTCTCCTAGCCTGGAAGGAAGTCAGGTTACAACCATAAAGGCAAGAACACATGCTAGGATGACTGAAGATGGACTGAGTCTGGGTCTCTAATGACGATAAAAAAAAAAAATTCTAACAACCCTGGATTTGGCTGTCCATAGACAGATACCACCATTATATGGGAACAATAATAGTTCCCTGATTTTTAAATTAGCTTTTATTGAGATATAATTTACCTATCTTAAAATTCACCTGCTTTAAGTGTACAATTAAATGATTTTTAGCAAATTTCCAGAGATGTGCACATATTCCCCCAATGCAAACTTAGAAAAATTTTATCATCCTCAAAAGATTCTGTCTGCCCATTGACTGTCAATTCCAAGTCCCACTCTTAAACCCTAAGAACAGAGATGATGTCAGAGTAATGGCGCGGTAGGAAGCGATACCGATAAATCTCCCCAAAAACTCAACAAGATCTTCAACCAGAAACAGAAAAACCTATCTATGGAGCCTCCAGATGTTTCGCAATACACCCGAAGGTATGGTCGAGCAAAAAATTGGCTAAATATATAATCAAACCCCGAAGGAAATAGGGAGTAAGAAATGCTCTGCCTTCCTCACTAACCTAAATAGGGCTGCTTTCACTGGGAACTGGGAATATAGAAACTAAGGCAGGCAAAGGGGGTGAATAGATCCAGGCTGTGGCACGAAGATCCAAGCTGAGGAAAAACTGTGCCTGTGGAAACCCAGTCAATACAAGCTAACACTCGCGCCAAACCCAGACAAAGAAAGACAAGTGGGGCACCATTTTCCCCAATCTCCTGGTCGGCACGCGCAGATAGTGGGTGAGAGATTCCTTCAAAAGCCCCGGGAGAGGGCAACCGTGTTATCCCACAGAGGGGCAGAGTCAGAGGCCTTTATGTGGGCCAAAAGTGGAATCTCCAGGCTGCCCTAGCACCCTGAAAAAGCCGTGCACAGGGAGGGAGCGAGAACTAATTCCAACACTGGAACTTTTCCATGTGGGCGGGGGTTTCACTCAAACTGAGAGGCAGCCGGCCTGATATCCTGGTCAGCGCGCTCAGAGAGTGGGCAAGAGATTACTCCGAGCACCTCAGCAGTGGGCGCCCGTGTTATCCCACAGAGGGACAGAGGTGGGGGCCTTTGTGTGGGCCAAAAGCGGAATCTCAGGCCACCCCAGCACCCTGTAAAAGCCGCACATGGAGACAGAACGAGAGCCAATTCCAACGCTGGAACTTTTCTGTGCAGGCAGGGGTTTCACTCAGAATGTGAGACTGCCGGCCTGATATCCTGGTCTGTGCACAGATAGTGAGTGAGAGTTTCCTCCAAGTGCCCCAGGAGTGGGCGCCCGCCCGTGTTACTCGACAGAGTGGCAGAGCCAGAGGTCTTTGAGTGGACGGAAGCTGCGCCTGATTATGCTAGCAGCTCTGACTGACTGAGCCTTACCCAGAGCCCTGTGCTGAGTGGGAATAGAGTGGGGAGTTGCCAGCTCTTTGAGCCTCTTACTATCCAAGCAGAGGCAGCAGCAACCCCATAGCTGGATTATCAGGCTACTAATTGAGGAAGGAAAGACTAGGAGAGAGGCTCCAGGAACACAGACTCTCTCACTATCGGAGCCTATAAATGCTAATGAGCCTCGACTGCCAACAAGACTGAAGCACAATACATGACATCACCATAGAGACTTATCAACTGCAAACCTCTACCTGAGCGTGCCAAAGGGGCAGAACCCGGGGTACAGAGTCACCGACCAGGAAGAGGGAGAGAAAAGAAAAAACAAGAAGATAACCTCTCAAAATCAAGAATAATCTGCAGACTTTATAACCTATCCTATTTTATTATATTTGTTCGTTTGTTTCTCTTATCTTCATTCTTGATTTTTTTTTTCCTCCTCCAATTTGGTCGTTTAACTCTCTGCCGGTCTTACTCTCTCCTCTCCTTGAACTACACTACCCATAAGTGTTACATCTCCCATTATCTTTTCTTTCCTCTTCCTTTCTCTCTATGAGGGTTGCACTCCAAAACCCTATTTCTTTCTCTCTCTCTTTCTCTCTCTCTCTCTCTCTCTCCTCTTTTCTTTTTTCTTCTTTTAGTAGTACCCTCTTTTTCTCTCTCTCCTTCTTTTCTCCGTCTATATTAGTTTCTTCTTTTCTCCTTTAAGTATCCTCTCATTCAAACCTCAATAATGAACAAATTATCTTATCTGGGACTCAAACTTATGTTTGTGCCATTTTGGGGGTTTTTTATTTCACCTTTTTAACTCACTAGCAGTGCTCCCATCCCTGGCTCTCCATTTTATCTAGTTCGTGTTCCACTAAATACAATAGTAATTTTTTAATTTGTCTTCCCATTTTCCTGTTTCCCTCTTATTCCTCTCATCATAACTCTTAGTCAACCAACACCTAAAAGCAAGTTATTTTATTCTTGACCCAACTTTTTTCCTTATTTGCTTTTTGTGGGTCCATACCCCCTTTTTTTTCTTTTTTTCTCCCCTCCCCTTTATTACTTCTCTCTAATTCATGCTCTCCATTACAGGCATTGTTTGTTCTATTTAGTACAATATAATTCACAGTTCACCACAAGATTTTCTCAAGAAAGAGGGGAGAGGAGAGGAGAGGAAAACAGGAGGGGGGGGAATAATTTCCTTTTTTTAATTTTAATTTTATTTTTTTTATTTAATTATTAATTTTTTAAAAAACTTTGATTTTTTTATTTTTTAACAAAACCACCCTCAGATGCTATTAAGGAAGAGAAAATCAAATATCATGGATACAAAAGAAAGAGAAGTAACACAGACAGATGAGGAAAAATCTATGGAGAAAAAATTTAATATATTGGAAACCTTGGAGTTAAATGACAGAGAATTTAAAATATAAATTCTAAAAATACTCAGAGATATACAAGAAAACACAGAAAGGCAATTTAGGGAGCTCAGAAAACAACTCAATGAACACAAAGGATATATTTCCAAGGAAATTGAAACTATAAAAAGAAATCAAACAGATATTCATGAGCTGAAAACTCATTCAAAAACTCAATTCATGAGCTGAAAAACGAGTTAACAAGCTTAGCTAATAAAACAGGCCAGATAAAAGGTAGGATTAGTGAAATAGAAGACAAGCAACTTGAGGCACAACAGAAAGAAGAAAGAGACTCGAAAATTTTAAAAAAATGAGATAGCCCTACAGGAATTATCGGACTCCATCAAAAAGAATAACATAAGAATAATAGGTATATCAGAGGGAGAAGAGAGAGAAAATGGAATGGAGAACATACTCAAACAAATAATAGATGAGAACTTCCCAATCCTGTGGAAAGAACTAAAGCCTCAAATTCATAAAGCAAACAGAACTCTGAGTTTTCTTAACCCCAACAAACCTACTCCAAGGCACATCATAATGAAATTGGCACAAACCAACTGCAAAGAAAAAATTCTCAAGGCAGCCAGGGAAAAGAAGAATACAACATATAAAGGAAGGCCCATTAGATTATCATCAGATTTCTCAGCAGAAACTCTACAAGCTAGAAGAGGGTGGTCCCCAATATTTAAAGTCCTGAACGAGAGGAACTTTCAGCCACGAATACTATACCCATCAAAGCTACCCTTCAAATATGAAGGAGAAATAAAAACATTCACAGATACAGAAAAGATGAGAGAACTTATCATCAGAAAACCCCCACTCCAGGAATTACTAAAGGGGGTTCTCCAATCAGATACAAAGAACAAAAAACAAAGCCACAAGTAAAAGCTCCAAGAAGAACACAATAAAACCAAATTTAAACTGTGACAACAGCAAAAAGAAAGGGGGGGGAGAGGATAGAGATTAATTGTAGCAAAGGACGATGGAGTGCAAAAGTACTCACAAAATAGTGCACTACAATGAACAGGGTAGGAACCCTTTTCACTACTTAAAGGTAACCACCATTGAAAAAACCACCACAGAAGCACATGATTTAAAAAAGATAGCAACAGAGGAAAGATGTATGGAATACAACCAAATAAAAACAAAAGATAGAAAAACGAAGGAGAAGGATCAAACAAGACACAAAACTAACAGAAAGCAATCTATAAAATGGCAATAGGGAAGTCACAAGTGTCAATAATTACACTAAATGTAAATGGATTAAACTAACCAATAAAAAAGCACAGAGTAGCAGAATGGATTAAAAAAGAAAATCCAACTCTATGCAAAAATACAATCATACTGGGAGACCTCAATACACTGCTGATGGCTCTAGATTGGTCATCCAAACAGAGAATCAATAAAGATATAGTGGCCTTAAACAAGGCCACTATAAGAAACTCATCTAAGTAACAAGTATAAAAACAAATTCAAAATGAAAGGCTGGAAAACAATACTTCAAGCATCCAAAAAAAAAACAGGCGTAGCAAAACTCATATCTGATAATGCTGACTACAAGACAGCAAAAGTACTCAAAGACAAAATTGATCATTTCATAATGATTAAGGGGACACTGAATCAAGAAGACATAATAATTCTTAATATAGATGCACCAAACCAAGGAACACCAAAATATATAAAACAGGTACTTATTGACCTTAAAGCAAAAACTGACAAAAATACAATCATACTTGGAGACCTCAATACAATGCTGATGGCTCTAGATTGGTCATCCAAACAGAGAATCAATTAAGATATAGTGGCCTTAAACAAAACACTAGAGCACCTGGATATGATAGACATCTACAGGACATTTCATCCCAAAGTGACTGAGTATACATTTTTCTCCAGTGTACATGGATCATTCTCAAGAATTGCCAACTTGTATTATGAATTTACCTTTGCCACCCAGCTTAGTGTATCCCAAGGTTCTCTTTACCAGGCCACAGTCACAGAGCTCCAGGGAAAAGCAACCTGGTCTCAACTCTCCAGGCAGAGGAGAACAGAAGCTCCATATCCACGCATGCTGCAAATGGCTTTTTCCAGTCTACCTGAATCATCACCAGCTAGAAGCAGCGGTCATTGGGACTTGGACATGAGCTGCAAAGTATAGAATGGTGACAACAATTCCAGTGCCATGCGGACTTTTCCTGTGGGGAACTTTCCTGGACTCCTGCTCCCTGTGACAGCTCCTAACAGACTGAACTGTGGTTGGGTTGCATTTTTCAGGGATTTGGCATGGTGATGGGGCCAACTTGGACTTGGTGAACATGTTAAGGACACTACTCTTTTAGGGATTCTTGATGTATTGGCCAAGAGTATGCTTAAAGGCTTTTAATCACTGTAAAAAAAAATAGAGGACTGGATGAAGAAGATGGGGCACATATACACCATGGTATACTATTCAGCTAGAAGAAATGATGACATTGGATCACTTGCAGTGGAATGGTGGAGTCTTGGTAGCATTGTGTGGGGTGAAATGGGCGAATCAGAAAAAAAAAAGGAACTACAGGATTCCATACATTGGTGGGACATAGAAGCGAGACTAAGAGGCATGGACAGGAGTGTGGTGGTTACGGGGGGTGGGGGGAGGGAAGGAAGGAGAGGGGGAGGGGGAGGGGTACGAGAGAACTGGATGGAGGGTGGCAGATGACAATCTCTCTTCGGGTGATGGGTATGCAACAGAACTAAATGACAAGATAACCTGGAAATGTTTTCTTTGAATGTATGTACCCTGATTTATTGATGTCACCCCATTAAAATAAAAATTTATTTAAAAAAAAAAGAATTAACCATATGTTGGGCCACAAAAACAACATCAGCAAATTCAGAAAAATTGAAGTTGTACCAAGCATATTTTCTGATCATAAAGCCTTGAAACTAGAATTCAACTGCAAAAAAGAGGAAAAAATCCCACAAAAAATGTGGAAACGAAACAACATACTTTTAAAAAATGAATGGGTCAAAGAAGAAATAAGTGCAGAAATCAAAAGATATGTACAGAGGCCCTGGCCGGTTGGCTCAGCGGTAGAGTGTTGGCCTGCAGTGCAGGGGATCCAGGTTTGATTACTGGCCAGGGCACATAGGAGAGGCACCCATTTGCTTCTCCATCCCCCCTCCTTCCTCTCTCTCTCTTCCCCTCCCGCAGCCAAGGTTCCATTGGAGCAAAGATGGCCCGGGCGCTGTGGATGGCTCCTTGGCCTCTGCCCCAGGTGCTAGAGTGGCTCTAGTTGCGGCAGAGCGACGCCCTGGAGGTGCAGAGCATCGCACCCTGGTGGGCAGAGCGTAGCCAATGGTGGGCGTGCCAGGTGGATCCTGGTTGGGCACATGCAGGAGTCTGTGTGACTGTCTTTCCCCGTTTCCAGCTTCAGAAAAATACATATATATATATATATATATATACACACACACACACACACACACACATATACACACACACACACACACAAATGAAAATGACAATACAACATATCAGAATCTATGGGATGCAGCAAAAGCAGTGATGAGAGGGAAGTTCATATCACTTCAGGCATATATGAACAAACAAGAGAGAGCCCAAGTGAACCACTTAACTTCACACCTTAAAGAAGTAGGAAAAGAAGAACAAAGACAACCCAAAACCAGCCAAAGAAAGGAGATAATAAAAATCAGAGCAGAAATAAATGAAATAGAGAACAGGAAAACTATAGAAAAAATTAATAGAACAAGGAGCTGGTTCTTTGAAAAGATCAACAAAATTGACAAACCCTTGGCAAGACTTACCAAGGAAAAAAAGAGAAAGAACTCATATAAACAAAATCCAAAATGAAAGAGGAGAAATCACCATGGACACCGTAGATATACAAAGAATTATTGTAGAATACTATGAAAACCTTTATGCCACTAAATTCAACAATCTAGAAGAAATGGATAAATTCCTAGAACAATACAACCTTCCTAGACTGAATCAAGAAGAAGCAGAAAGCCTAAACAGACCTATTAGTAGAGAAGAAATAGAAAAAAACATTAAAAACCTCCCCAAAAATAAAAGTCCAGGCCCAGACAGCTATACCAGCAAATTTTATCAAACCTTCAAAGAAGACTTGGTTCCTATTCTACTGAAAGTCTTCCAAAAAATTGAAGAAGAAGCAATACTTCCAAACACATTTTATGAGGCAAACATAACCCTTATACCAAAACCAGGCAAGGATGGCACAAAAAAAGAAAACTACAGACCAATATCTCTAATGAATACAGATGCTAAAATACTAAACAAAATCGAATACAACAACATATTAAAAAAATAATACATCATGATTAAGTGGGATTCATCCCAGAATCTCAAGGATGGTTCAACATACGTAAAACAGTTAACGTAATACACCATATCAACAAAACAAAGAACAAAAACCACATGATCCTATCAATAGACATTGAAAAGTCTTTTGATAAAATACAACACAATTTTATGTTTAAGACTCTCAACAAAATGGGTATAGAAGGAAAATATCTCAACATGATAAAGGCTATATATGATAAACCATCAGCTAACATCATATTAAATGGCACTAAACTGAAGGCTTTCCCCCTTAAATCAGGAACAAGACAGGGTTGTCCACTCTCTCCACTCTTATTTAATGTGGTACTAGAGGTTCTAGCCACAGCGATCAGACAAGACAAAGAAATAAAAGGCATCCATATTGGAAAAGAAGAAGTAAAGGTATCACTTTTTGCAGATGATATGATCCTATACATCGAAAACCCCAAAGAATCCACAAAAAGACTACTAGAAACAATAAGCCAATACAGTAAGGTCGCAGGATACAAAATTAACATATAGAAGTCAATAGCCTTTCTACATGTCAACAATGAAACATTTGAGAATGAACTCAAAAGAATAATCCCCTTCACGATTGCAACAACAAAAAAATACTTAGGAATAAACATAACAAAGAATGGGAAGGACTTATATAATGAAAACTACAAACCATTGTTAAGGGAAATCAAAAAAGATATAATGAGATGGAAGAATATTCCTTGTTCTTGCATAGGAAGAATAAATATAATCAAGATGGCCATATTACCCAAAGCAATATACAAATTTAATGCAATTCCCATCAAAATTCCAATGACATTTTTTTAAAAAATGGAGCAAAAACTCATCAGATTTATATGGAATTATAAAAAACCCCGAAGAGCCAAAGCAATCCTAAAGAAAAAGAATGAAGCTGGGGGCTTTACAATACCTGACTTCAAACGATATTATAGGGCCACGACAATCAAAACAGCATGGTATTGGCAGAAAAATAGACACTCAAACCAATGGAACAGAATAGAAACCGAGAAATAAAACCACATATATATAGTCAAATAATTTTTGATAAAGGGGCCAACAACACACAATGGAGAAAAGAAAGCCTCTTCATCAAATGGTGCCAGGAAAACTGAAAAGCCACATGCAAAAGAATGAAACTGGACTACAGTTTGTCCCCCTGTACTAAAATTAACTCAAAATGGATCAAAGATTTAAACATAAGACCTGAAACAATAAAGTACATAGAAGAAGACATAGGTACTAAATTCATGGACCTGGGTTTTAAAGAGCATTTTATGAATTTGACTCCAAAGGCAAGAGAAGTGAAGGCAAAAATTAATGAATGAGACTACATCAGACTAAGAAGTTTTTGCTCAGCAAGAGAAACATAACAAAATAAACAGACAACCAACTAAATGGGAAATGATATTTTCATACAACAGCTCAGATAAGGGCCTAATATCCAAAATATACAAAGAACTCATAAAACTCAACAACAAACAAACAAACAATCCAATAAAAAAATGGGAAGAGGACATGAACAGACACTTCTCCCAGGAAGAGATACAAATGGCCAACAGATATATGAAAAGATGCTCAGCTTCTTTAGTTATTAGAGAAATGCAAATGAAAACTGCAATGAGATACCACCTCACACCTGTTAGATTAGCTATTATTAACAAGACAGGTAATAACAAGTGTTGGAGAGGCTGTGGAGAAAAAGGAACCCTCATACACTGTTGGTGGGAATGTAAAGTAGTACAACCATTATGGAAGAAAGTATGGTGATTCCTCAAAAAACTGAAAATAGAACTACCTTATGACCCAGCAATCCCTCTACTGGGTATATATCCCAAAAACTCAGAAACATTGATACGTAAAGACACATGCAGCCCCATGTTTATTGCAGCATTGTTCACAGTGGCCAGGACATGGAAACAACCAAAAAGCCCATCAATAGGTGATTGAATAAAGAAGATGTGGCACATATACACTATGGAATACTACTCAGCCATAAGAAATGATGGCATCGGATCATTTACAACAAAATGTGGGATCTTGATAACATTATACTAAGTGAAATAAGTAAATCAGAAAAAACCAAGAACTGCATTATTCCATACGTAGGTGGGACATAAAAGTGAAACTAAGAGACATTGATAAGAGTGTGGTGGTTACGGAGGGAGGGGGTAGAGGGAGAGGGAAAAGGGGAGGGGGAGGGGCACAAAGAAAACTAGATAGAAGGTGACAGAGGACAATCTGACTTTGGGTGATGGGTATGCAACATAAGTAAACGACAAGATAACCTGGAGTTGTTATCTTTGAATATATGTATCCTGATTTATTGATGTTGCCCCAAGACTATACTTTCAGGGATCATTTCTATAGTTTGTTATTGATGTTGCCCCATTAAAAATGAAATTATTAAAAAAAAGATATAAAAATTGATCATAAACTAATGACAGGGCTAAACCTATAAAAATTCTAAAAGAAAATATAAAAGACTTTTTGTGGCCTTGGATTAGACAGTTATTGAACACAAACCAAGAGCATGGTCCATAAAAGGAAAAAGTTTGGAAAAAACCATACTTTATAAAAATTAAATTTGTGTGATTTAAAAGTTAACAATAATAAAATGAAAAGATAAACCACAGTCTAGATTTATATCCAGAATATATAAAGATCTCTTACAAGTCAAGGAGAAGACAAACCAATTATAAAATGATCTAATAAACCCATGAAAAGATGTTTAACATCATTAATCATTAAGGAAATGCAAATTAAAAGAACAATGAGATACCATTATTTCTACCAGAGTGGAAAAAAGACAAAATATAGAAAACCTGTTGCCCTCACACATTGTTGATGGGAAGCTAAGATGGTGCAGACATTCTGAAAAACAGCTTGGCAGTTTTTTATAAAAAATTAAACCTAAATTTACCATATGAACCTGCAATTCCACTCTAAAGCGTCTACCCACGATAAATGAAACCACATGTCTCACAAAGATGTGTATGTGCTCACAGTAGCATTATTCATACTGTCAAAACAATCCGCACGTCTGTCCATTGGTGACTGGATAGACAAAACATGGAACACCCATAAAATGGGATCTTGTTCAGCAATAGTGAGTGAACTACTGATTCATGCTACAACCTGAATGTACCTTAAAAACAATCAGCCAAGTAAAGAAGCCAGATGCAAGATAACATAGTATATGATCCCACTTATATGAAATGCCCAGAAAAGGCAAATTTGTAGAGGTAGAAAGTAGGTCAGTAGTTTCTTAGGATTTTTTTTTTCTTTTTCTTTTTTTAACAATTTAAAGCATACAATTTAGTGACATTTAGTACATTCACAATGTTGTGAAGCCACCACCTCTATCGAGTTCTAAAACATTTTGATAACCTCAAAATTAAACTCCATACCCATTAAGCAGTCTCTCCCCATCCCTCTTCCCACCAGCCTCTGCAATCACCAGCCTGCTTTCTATCTCTATGGATTGATCTGTTCTGGGTATTTTATAAAAATGGAATCATACAATATGTGACCTTTTGTGTTTGGCCTCTTTCACTTAGCATAATACATTTAAGGTTCATCTACGTTTTAGCATGTACTAGTACTTCATTCTTTTTCATGGCTGAGTAATTTTCTAGTGTAGGTATATAACACATTTTGTTTATTCATGCATCCATTGATGGACATTTGAGTGTTTAATCATATATCTGTTGGCCATTTGTATTTCTTCCTGGGAGAAGTGTCTGTTCATGTCCTCTTCCCATTTTTTTATTGGATTGTTTGTTTGTTTGTTGTTGAGTTTTATGAGTTCTTTGTATATTTTGGATATTAGGCCCTTAAGTTTATGATCAATTTTGAGTCCATTTTTATGTGTGGTATGAGTTAAGTATATAAATTCATCTTTTTACATGTAGATACCCAGTTGTTCCAGCACTATTTGTGAAAAGACTGTCCTTTCCCCCATTGAATTACCTTGGCACCTTTGTCAAAAATCAATGCATTATAAATGTGATGGTTTTCTTCTGGATTCTCAATTCTGTTCCATTTATCTACATGTCTGTCTGGATGCCAATACCACATTCTCTTGGTTAATATATCTTTATAGTATTCTTTGAATTTGGGAATGGTAGGTTCTCTAACTTTGTTCTTTTTCTAGTTGTTTTGGCTTTTCTGAGTCCTTTGAATTTCCATATAAATTTTAGGATCAGCTTGTCAATATCTGCCAATGGAATTTTCATAGGAATTGTTTTGAATCTGTAGATTAATTTGAGGAAGATTGCCATCTTAATAACATTGAATCTTTCCATTTATGAATATTGAATGTCTCTTCGTTTATTTAAATTTTACTTAATTTTTTTCAGCAATATTTTAGTTTTTAGTGTATGAGTCTTACACTTCTTTTGTTCCTTATTTTTTAAAGTTACTGTTTTATGGACATTTTTGCTAAATTAACATCCTGATATATGTTCTAATTGGCATATAAAATAGCAAATTAAAGAAATAAAAATGGATTTAAGATGCATAAATTATATTTTTATGTGAAATTCAAATGATGTTGTGGTGCATTATATAAGTGATCAGTTTCACAGAGGAGTAAATGGAAACAGGTTTTGAGAAACCAGAATTATTGCATGGCACATGGAATATAAGTATTATCAGCATTAAGAATTTATACCCAGTTTTACATTATTATACTATTTTTTCCTTTAATAAGTATCTAGTACTCAACATTGAAAAACATTGGTTTTAGTTTATTATTTTCAGTTCACCATCTTACTGTCCACACAGCAACCCTGCAGCTTGGGCGAAATAAGGATTTTTATTATATTCTCACATTATAAATGATGACACTAAGATGCACCGATATTAAATGATGTATATAATTTTGTTCATTAATATGTGGTAATTCTGGGATTTAAAATTAGGATCTTAGGCTTTAAATTCCTTGCTTTTTTCACTACATATATTTCTGATCACTTTCTTTTTTTACAGAGACAGAGCGAGAGTCAGAGAGAGGGATAGATAGGGACAGACAGACAGGTACACACAGAGATGAGAAGCATCAATCATCAGTTTTTCGTTGTGGCACTTTAGTTGTTCATTGATTGCTTTCTCATATGTGCCTTGACCATGGGGCTACAGCCGACCGAGTAACCCCTTGCTCAAACCAGTGACCTTGGGTCCAAGCTGGTGAGCTCTGCTCAAACCAGATGAGCCCACGCTCAAGCTGGCGACCTAGGGGTCTCGAACTTGAGTCTTTCACATCCCAGTCCGATGCTCTATCCACTGTGCCACCACCTGGTCAGGTTTGATCACTTTCTTATACCCTGTTAAAGATACAAGCGAAATATAAAACTTTTGGATGGCTTTGTAGTCTAGGTAGGGAGATACAACCCATGAAACATGCTGAGAGGAAAGTTAATATAACAAAGCCCACAACACAGACACTAAAGTCTGTTGGCATCTGCAGAATGCAGACAAGTATATGGACCTGGGTAATTGAGTAGGAAGCATGGCCAAACAAGGTCAAGGAAGGACACTCACTGTCAGGCAGCCCAGATCCGTAACTCTCCCTCTCCCCTCATGCCCATTCAGAAGTAAAGCACTCGGCCCTGGCCGGTTGGCTCAGTGGTAGAGCATTGGCCTGGCGTGCAGGAGTCCCGGGTTCGATTCCCGGCCAGGGCACACAGGAGAAGCACCCATCTGCTTCTCCACCCCTCCCCCTCTCCTTCCTCTCTTTCTCTCTCTTCCCCTCCCGCAGCCAAGGCTCCATTGGAGCAAAGTTGGCTCGGGCGCTGAGGATGGCTCTGTGGCCTCTGCCTCAGGCACTAGAATGGCTCTGGTTGCAACAGAGCAATGCCCCAGATAGGCAGAGCATCGCCCCCTGGTGGGCATGCGGGTGGATCCCGGTCGGGCACATGCGGGAGTCTGTCTGACTGCCTCCCCGTTTCCAACTTCAGAAAAATACAAACAAACAAACAAAAACAGAAGTAAAGCACACATTCTCCCTAGCTACTGAGAATGTTGGCAACCAACAGTTCTTAGCTGAGATCCTCTCTGGAGACTGCCCAAGGTCATGCCCCCTTCTCAGGGACAGCCTGCATCCAGCGCCTGCCTGGCCCCTTTCTCCCAGCTTGGGCAGCCCGGCCCGAGATCTGCCTTCCAGGAGCTGCTGAGGCCTTTGCAGCAACAGCAGCATCAGAATCCAGCTCCCACCTGCCCTATTACTGCCTTGATTCCCTCATATTTGTCATTCACCCCCGGAGCACTTCTCAGTGAGTTTCTGCTGGTGGTCCACCTCGCAGTCTGCTTCTTTGGGTACCAGCCTGCACCAGATGAGCTCTGAGGTTTCCAGCAGCATGAACAAAGGACTAGAGGCCAGAATTCCTCTCGAGGCTGGAGCAGGAAATAAACAAAATAGAGACACTTTAAAATGAAAATGTCCAGAAAAAAGGGGCTGATATTAGTTTACATTGAGAGACAAGATAAGGTTTCAGCCTTGAGAAACAACCCAGAAAGCCTTGGCTGATTCCCATGCTGTGGGTGTTGCCTGGTGAGAAAGAATACTGGTACTGACCCTGACCTTCCTTCCTTTGTAAAGTGAATGTGTGACCCAGCTATGTCAGCCCTGACCTTTGTTGCCCATCCATCAGGGATCCTGGGGAATGGGCCCTAAAGCTGGAAAAGGAAGACCTGAATTTGAGATCTCCCTTGCCAACTTTCTACCTCTGTGATTTTAGAGCTTCTCTTCCTCATTCAGAAAGTGGGTATATTTTAAGGACTGAAATATTCCTATCTGTAGGGGCATGTCTTTGGTGTCATGTGATAAGAGAATTCCATGGCCAAAATAATGCTGGCTAATACTGGGCTAGACTCAGTTAAATGAATGTCTTTCCTACAGGATTTCTCGGTCTTTAATACACTGCTGTGTCTTTGATCTCAGAGAGGCAGAGAGGGGGATGTAATCAAGATCATCTTACCTTTACTCATCAGGAAAACGTTTCCTCAATCCCCACACTTTCCAGTGAGCATCTGATAGGATTGTTTCCTGCTGAAATCACACTGAGAAACCCTGGCTGATCACATAGTAGGCAGTTAACAGATGATAAACTGGAGTTCTGTGATCACCATGGTCTGCCCTGCCTTGGCCTTAAACTAAATTAAGAACCTCTCAGAAATATGTTAAGACTTCCCAATGACTCTGGTGCTCAGGATCAATGTGGTCTTGCTTACTTAAATTTGGGAAAGTATAACTCACTTCAAGGATACCTCCAAATCATGACTTAGTCTTATAAAGAATGATGCTCTCTCAAGCTTTTAGATTAGGGAAACATGGGTTTCCAATGCATGCACTCTCCATGGACCTGGTGGCAGCCACCCTGTTGTGCTGAAACATGCAATGGCTCCTTGTGGGGACGGAGCAATGTGTTAAGAAGGATTCTGAAGCTGTGTCTGGGCTGTGTAAGCTAGTGTGCTCTTAATAGATGGGTAAACTTGTCCATAAACACAGCATTTGCTACCTTTATTTTAGACCAGAGTTTAATTTAACTTATATATTCCTTTACTTTTAGAAGACAATAGGAAAATACACTAATTATGTAAGTAATATTATTGTTATTTTTTGAGACAGAGGCAGGAACATGGAGCTGCTCCTGTGTGAGCTCTGACCAGGGAATTGAACCGGCGAACTCCATGTGTTGGTTTTTAATTTTTTTTATTTTAGAGACAGAAAGAGGAAGGGACAGAGAGGGGAGAGGGAAGGAAAGCATTCATTTATTAATCCACTCAGTCGTGCATTCACTGGTTGCTTCCCATGTGTGCCCTGACTGGGTATCAAACCTGCAACCTTGTCATTTCTGGACAATACTCTCAACTAACTGAGCTAACCAGCCAGGGTCTATGTAAGTAAATTATATAAACTATCTCAAGTGCAGCATGTTCAAAACTAACTCATCATCATCTTCTCCTTTAACTTAAGTCTATGCCAATACCTTTATCTTAGGTAATAGCAGTGGCCTCCACCAACATATATGTCATTCCTTTCTGGTCTTCATTTCCTATAAGCAATCAATCACCAGTCTTGCTAATTTTACCTTTCCACTATCTCAAATTATTCCTCTCCCCATCACAGCTACCACCCCAATTCTCCAAAAGCTTTTAGCCCTCCCCTGCGCCACTACAGCTTTTCTCACCTGGTCTTCCTGTCTCCAGTCCTGCACCCTGTAAGTCCCCCCCCCATCTTACCTACCTGTCTACCTGTTTTCTCAGGGTAAAGCCTGAACTCCTAAATTTGACATTAGACATCTCCAACATCGGGACCCCACTCAATGCCGATCTCCTTCCTTGCTATCCCCTATGCTCCACCAAAACCAACCTGCTGAACTGCCTAATTCACACATTTCTCAATCTCACACCTTTGATTTTGCCGTCCTTATGCCTGTAACGCTGTCTCCACCTGACCCACTCTGTCCTTCACCTGCCCAGTTAATGCCTCCTCATCACAAAGCCAGCTCAGCCATCACCTGCTCCAGAAAATCCTTCTTGACCCTTTTTTCCTCCTGACTTGCTTAGGAGCTCTAACCAAGGATATAATTATGTTATGTGTAAATAGTATAAATCTATAATGTATAGTATAATTGCCTGTTCACATGGCTGTCTGCACCTTGAGAGTGGGGATGTGTCTTATTTCATTTCTATTCCTCGCACCTGTTAACATGCCTGCTTTATGTTAGCATTTAATGGATATGTGTGGACCAAGTGAAGAAATTAAATATCTGTGATAAATAAAATTAGGCTCACAGCATCTCATGGACATTAAGAATATAACCTATGCTCAACTAAAGAATTTTCTTTGCAGATTGAGAATAATTGCCATGCACGGCTGGTGAGGTCTGAAGGGAAAAGCAAGCCAAGGGGTGCCAGCAGTGAGAGCCACACTGGGCGGATTCTAATAACCTTTAGCGTCGTCCAGAGCAAAAGGACCCAGAATTGCGTCTGGTTTCGGAGGAAAGAAAATCACTCTAAGAAGTGCTTAGCCAGGTGTAAAGTAATTTTCCCACTTTTGTGTGGCCATTTTGGGTGTTTGCCTATATCCATACCTCTGTGCCTGATTTTTTAAAATGCCTCCAGTTTGGCTTGTTTTTCTCATGGGTTACTATAAAAAGAACACCTTATTACTGCTGATTAGATCAGGTTTAAGTTGACCCATGTGACTCTATGGTGTAGTACTGACTGGATTAATACATCTTTTCAACTAAAGCTTTTCTATGACAGCAGAGGAGGAATTGAGTATAACCTGTCACCTTCCAGTTAAATTCCTCACTGTCCTTTTGTCACTGTATTTTTACTATGCAGAACTTCTACCAGTTATAGCCTCTAAGCCTTGGTTGTACATGTCCTTACATGTTCCAGACTCTCTAGTGCCCTCATTTTTAAGATATATACAACAAACTACAGTCCAGGAACTGAAGTTAAAGATGCAGTCCCCTCTTGCTCATCTGGTGGTGAGATCTTCAGCAGCTGAAGTTGACTGAAGCCTAGATATACACCCTACAATCAGACAGCCCACCCAGTAGTAATCAGCAAAGGAGTGTTTATAAAGCCCACATATATTACACTCTAGTAGGACAGGAGTATGTGTACAGGAGTAAGATGAGGCTGTGTGGAAATTTCACTGATCCTCAGAAATGCTGAAGGAAGAGAGCATCATATACTAGGCAGTTCCTTCGATGCTCTTACATGGAGGCCCCCAGTCAAAGTGCCATGTCTAATGCTAAAGTTCTAGAAACAAAGAGCAGTCGAAAGGCTGTAAACAATAGTTGGGATACTGTAAAACAGGAATGATTGCAGTCTGAGATTCAAAATCGAAGTGAAAAGAGTAGCAAGTCCAATCACTTATAAACCTGAACATGATATCATCAGCCCCTCTTAATTCTCAATTAAATTCATATCCTCTTCTCCAGAAAAGGGCTATGCTACTCTGTGGGCAAAGCATTGGCTGGGAGCCTACGTGGGGCAGCCTGAGGTAGGGGGTGTCACTGTCACTGCCATCAGCCTTCTCAGTGCCAGGAGCATTGTCAAGGGTTTGGCTTTCATGATCTCTTGCAGCCCTTGTAACCACACTGTGATGGGCACTTGAGGCTTGGAGAAGCCAAATAACCTGCCCAAGGTCACAGAGTGAGGGTTAGGTAGGGTCACCCAGAGACCCTGCCCTAAGTTTAAAACAGAGGTCCCCAAACTACGGCCCGTGGGCCGCATGCAGCCCCCTGAGGCCATTTATCCAGTCCCCGCCACACTTCCTGAAGGGGCACCTCTTTCATTGGTGGTCAGTGAGAGGAGCACATTGACCATCTCATTAGCCAAAAGTAGGCCCATAGTTCCCATTGAAATACTAGTCAGTTTGTTGATTTAAATTTACTTGTTCTTTATTTTAAATATTGTATTTGTTCCCATTTTGTTTTATTACTTTAAAATAAGATATGTGTAGTGTACCAAGGAATTTGTTCATAGTTTGTTTTTTTTATAGTCCGGCCCTCCAATGGTCTGAGAGACAGTGAACTGGCCCCCTGTGTAAAAAGTTTGGGGACCCCTGGTTTAAAACATAGTAGGCTGTTTCCTGTCTGGCAACTTGGAACTTTTTTACATTAATAAAATTGTATGTTTCATTAAAAATTGGTGATCCTGTGTGGCTCTTACCCTCTTAGTCACCAGTTGTTTTGTAAGATCTTACTGTATAACTTAACAGCTAAGACACCAATCATTTAGGCTGTGGCCAGTTGACTCAGCGATAGAGTGTCTGCTTGGCATGTGGATGTCCCGGGTTCAATTCCCAGTCAGAACAGGCACACAGGAGGAGCGCCCATCTGCTTTTCCACTCCTCACCATTTCCCTTCTTTCTCTCTCCTCTTCCTGCAGCCATGGCTCAAATGGTTCAAGCAAGTTGGCCCTGGACACTGAGGATGGCTCCATGGCCTTGCCTCAGGTGCTAAAATAGCTCAGTTGCTGAATAAGAAAGCAATGGACCCAGATGGGCAGAGCATCACCCAGTAGGGGACTTGTCAGATGGATCCCAGTTGGGGCATGTGCAGGAGTCTGTCTCTGCCTCCTCGCCTCTCACTTAATAAAAATAATAATAATAATAAGACAAAATCATTTATTATCTCACAGTTTCTGATGGTCAGGAATCTGGAAACTGAGTGGTCTGACTCAAAGTTTCTCATGAGGTTCAGTTACAATGTGCATTGAGGTTACAGTTCTCTGAAGGCTTGAGTGGGGCTGGAGAGTCTGCTTCCAAGATGGGTCACACACACGACTGGAGGTCCCAGTTCTTTACCACATGGCCTTATCCAGAGGATGCTTGAGTATCCTTACAATTTGGTGGCTAACTTTTCTTAGTGCAAATGATTGGAGAGACAGACAGACAAGCAGACAGTCAGACACAGGATGCATCTTTTTTTTAATTTTTATTTTATTTTTTATTTTTCTGAAGCTAGAAACGGGGAAGCAGTCAGACAGACTCTCGCATGCGCCCGACCAGGATCCACCCGGCACGCCCACCAGGGGGCGATGCTCTGCCCATCTGGGGCGTCACTCTGTCGCGACCAGAGCCACTCTAGCTCCTGAGGCAGAGGCCAAGGAGCCATTCCCAGCACCCGGGCCATCTTTTTGCTCCAATGGAGCCTCGGCTGCGGAAGGGGAAGAGAGAGACAGAGAGGAAGGAGAATGGGAGGGGTGGAGAAGCAGATGGGCACTTCTCCTGTGTGCCCTGGCCGGGAATCGAACCAGGGACTCCTGCACGCCAGGCCGATGCTCTACCACTGAGCCAACCGGCCAGGGCCAGGATGCATCTTTTTTATTAACCTAGTCTTCAAAGTAACTAGTATGTCACTTACACTTTTTTTCCGTCTCTGTTCTATAGAAGAATGTCACGAAGTTTAGCCTACACTCAAAGCAAAGAGAATTAGCCTCCACTTCTTCAAAGGAAAAATGTCAAAGAATTTGTGGGCATATTTTAAAACAACTTTTACCCTTTCTGACCCTTATCCGTACATCTCTGAGATAAACAAGACAAAACAGAAAAAACTCACCATCACTCCAAATCAGTTGCTTTCCTCTTTTTCTGTTTAAGTGTCACTTGCATGTTCTGGCCACCCAGTGGCTCCAGTTAAGAAAACATTTCCTCATTCCTGAACTGCTCCCTAAGTAAATGGTTGTTTGTGTTACAGTGGTCCTTCATCTATTGTGGGGGTCAGGTTCCTGAACCCCTTGCGATAAGCGAAAATCCGCGAAGTAGTGACCTTATATTTATTTTATTATTTATATATATTTTAAGGCTTTATTTTGATTTAATATTCTTTTAATGTTTTAATTAATTTTTATATTGTTTTCAGTTTTTTAAGCTAGAAAATGCTTATTTTACACAAAATAATTAAAATAATAAATATATAAAAATACCTATATATCATAAAATCACACAATATAGTGAAAAATCCGTGATACAAAATTAGATATATACAATTTTAAAATCCGCATACAGTGAGACCACAACAAGTGAACCGTGATATGGCAAGAGATGACTTTTACTTTTCCAAGGAATTCACAGAGACTAGTAAAAGTAGAGACAATATAGTGTATCTTCTTGAGTAAGCCCTGACTTTGGAGCAGGCAGTCAATCATCTGGAATCTGCGCCTGCTCTTTGTCCTGTAGGTCAGTGGCATATAGGAGGCCACCAGGAGGCTGAGATGGTGCCTGGTCACTCCCACGGATTCCTCCCCACATGCTTTTCTCTTCCTGTCTCTGAGGTGAGGCCTGGGCCTCGGAATGCGATTTAGTCCACATCTAGTGGCCCTAACCTCAGGACCAGTGGCTCAGTGAACCAGGGCTCAGAAACCATCCCTTCCTGGGCCAAGTGATCTTAGTTGGAATTGGTCAGGTATTTTCAGGTTGAATAAAGGTTGTAACCAAGGTTAAACACCTGGAAACCTGGAGAACTCTTATCTACTGTTGGCCACTCCCAGCTGTCTGACCAGACCCCAGGTGGACATTGTATAAAAAGACTTCTCTGGCTCTAGGAGGTTAATTCTAGAGTTTAAAGTGATTTTCTCAGAGTGAGAGAACAGAATCAATTTTAGAATCCAAGTGTTTTTACCTTTCCCTCTGCACCTACCTTAATCACAATAGGTATTAGGAGCTTCTGACACTTAAAGATAAATCAGACTAAATACTTGAAATTATCATTTTTTTCCTGTGAGAAGAAATGATTAAAATTTCTAAAAATTGTAATTACAGACAAGTTATTCTTAAAGAAAAATATATATGTATAAATTTTCAAATGAGTTTATCAGTATAGAATATTTTTTAAACCTTTAGCTTTCATTCTGTCTGAAATTAATTTTACCCTAAAGTGATGGAGGTAGTTATTAGAGCAAAGTAACTGAAACCTGAAGAAAAGTAAGAGAAGAAGGAAAACATTGTATCTGTTTAATTCAGGGGTCCCCAAACTTTTTACACAGGGGGCCAGTTCACTGTCCCTCAGACCGTTGGAGGGCCGGACTATAAAAAAAAAACTATGAACAAATCCCTATGCACACTGCACATATCTTATTTTAAAGTAAAAACAAAACAAAACAAAATAGGAACAAATACAATATTTAAAATAAAGAACAAGTAAATTTAAATCAACAAACTGACCAGTATTTCAATGGGAACTATGCTTCTCTCACTGACCACCAATGAAAGAGGTGCCCCTTCCGTAAGTGCAGTGGGAGCCGGTTAAACGGCCTCAGGGGGCCGCATGCGGCCCACGGGCCGGGCCGTAATTTGGGGACCCCTGGTTTAACCATTCATTTAACAAATGTTTGCTGAGGTGACTGCTTTGTGTTAGGCAGTTTTCTAGATACTGGAGACAGCTGTAAACAAAACAAAGTCCCTGCCATCCTAAGGCTGGTATGACGCTGGGAGTTAAACAATAGGCAAAAAGTGCAGATATAGTATTTTTTTTAGTTTATTATACAATTGCAGTTGAAATTACTACATATTAGTTTCAGGTGTACAGCATAATGGGTAGATAGTCATATACTTTACCAGTATTTCCAAGACCCATCCACCACCATACATAGTTATAATATTATTGATTATATTCCCTATTCTGCACTTTTACATCCCCCTGACTATTTGTAACTACCAATCTGTATGTCTTAATCCCATCACCTTCTTCACCCAGTCCCCCAGGTCCCCCTCGCCTCTGGTAATCATCACTTTGTTCTCTGTATCTGTGAGTCTGTTTCTATTTTGTTAATTAGATTCCGCATATAAGTGAGATCATATGGCATTTGTCCTTTTCTGTCTGACTTTTTTCATAATACCCTCTAGGTCCATCCTTGCTGTTGCAAATGGTAAGATTTTATTCATTTTCATGGCTAAGTAGTATTGCATTGCATATATGTACCACAGCTTTTTTTATACACTCGTCTATTTAGAGCATTTGGGTTGTTTCCATATCTTGGCTATTATAAATAATGCTGCGATGAACATAGAGATGCAGATATCCTTTCTAATTAGTGTTTCATGTTTCTTTGGATATATACCCAAAAGTGGAATCACTAAGTCATAAGGCAGTTCCATTTTCAATTTTTTGAGAGATCTCCATACTGTTAGCCACAGTGGCTGCACCAGTCTGTATTCCCATCAACAGTGCAGGAGGGTTTCCTTTTATCCATATTTTTGGCAATTGTTGTTATTCGTTGAGTTATTGATGATAGTCATTCTGACAGGTATGAGGTGAAACCTCATTGTAATTTTAACTTAGTGATGATTAGTGATGTTAAGCATCTTTTCATATGTCTGTTGGTAGTCCTCTTTGGAGCAGTGTCTATTCAGATCCTCTGCCCATTTTTAATTGGATTGTTTGGGGGATTTTTTGGTGTTCATTTATGTGCAATCTTTATAAGATTTGGATATTGGGGGGGGAGTAGTGGAGAGTAAAGGGAACCAAATATATAGTGATGTGAGAAGATCTGATTTTGGGTGGTGGGCATACAATGTAGTATACATGTATCATAGCAGTATCCACTTGAAACCTATATAATTTTATTTAAAATGTCACCCCAATAAATTTTTAATTTTTAAAAAATTGAATATTGGCCCTGGACAGTTAATTCAGTCATTAAAAGTGTCATTCTTAAATGACAAGGTTGCAAGTTTGATCCCTGGTGAGGGCACACATGGGAAGCAACCAAATAAAGCACAACTGAATGGAACAGCAAATGAATGCTTTCCTTTGCACTCCCCCACCCTCCCTTCTCTCTCTTAAAAAAAAAATCAATAAAAATTAAGTACTGGCCAGATAGCTTGGTTATTGGGAGCGTTGTGCCAGAGTGCAGAGGTTGCTGGCGCAATTCCCCAGGAAGGGCACACACAGGAGCAGCTCAGCATTCCTGTCTCTCTCTCCCTGCCTCTCTCAAAAAAAAAAAAAATTAATATTAACCTCTTATGGAATGTATATTGGCAAACATCTTCTATTCAGTATTGTCAGATTGTCTTTTTGTTTTGTTGGTGATTTTCTTTACTATGCAAAAACATTTTAGTTTGATATAGTCCCATTTGTTTTTATTTTTTTATTTTATTTCTCTGGCCTGAGAAGATATGCCAGAAAAATATATTGCTAAGGTAAATGTCATAGATTTTATTGACTATGTATGTTTTTTTCTAGTTTTATGATTTTGAGTCTTACATTTAAGTCTTTAATCCATTTTTAGTCTTTTTTGCTGCATGTGATATAAAAGAGGTGTCTTTTTTTTTTTTTACTGTATCTGTTCGATTTTCCCAGTACCTTTCATTGAGTGACTGTATTTACCCCATTATATATTCTTGCCTTCTTTGTCATATATTAATTGACCATATAGGCATGGGTTTATTTCTTGGCTCTCTATTCTGTTCCATTGATCTAAGTGTCTATTTTTATGCTGTACCATGCTGTTCTGATAAGTCTTGTAGTATATATAGTTTGATATCAAGTAGTGTGATACCTCCAACTTTATTCTTCTTTTTCAATATTGCTGAGGCTATTTGGGGTTCCATATAAATTTTAGAATCATTTGCTCTAGTTCTGTGTAAAATGCCATTAATATTTTGATCGGAATTACTTTGAATCTATAGATTCTTTTATGTAGTATGAACATTTTAACAACATTTCTATCAAGAGCATGGTAGATGTTTCTATTTATTTGTCTCTTTTTTAATTTCTTTCTTTAATGTCTTAGAATTTTCCAAGTATATGTCTTTTACCTCCTTGGTTAAATTTATTTCTGGGTATTTTATTATTTTTTTATGCAATTATAAATGGGATTGTTTTCTTAGCTTTTCTCTCAGATTGTTATTATTGGTGTATAAAAATGCAATTGATTTCTGAATATTTATTTTGTGTCCTACTACTTTTCTGAATTTATTTATTAGTTCTAGTAGTTTTTTGGTGGCATCTTTAGGGTTCTCCAAATTTAATATTATGTAATCTGCAGGTAATGACAGTTTTACTTATTTCTTTTCAATTTGGGTGCCTTTCGTTTCTTCTTGTCTGGTTGGGACTTCCAGTACTATGTTAAATAAGAGTGGTGAAAGTGGACACCCCTTTCTTGTTGCTGATCTTAGGGAAACACTTAGTTTTCCCCAGTGAGTGTGATGTTGGTTGTGGGTTTGCCGCATGTGGCCTTTATTATGTTGAGGTATCTTTCTTCTCTTCCCACTTTGCTGAGAATTTTTATTATAAGTGGGTGCTGGATTTTGTCAAATGGTTTTTCTGCATCTATTAACACAATCAGATAGATGATTTTTATCCTTCGTTTTGGTTATGTGGTATATCATGTTAATTGATTTGTGAGTATTAAACCAACCTTATATGCCAGGAAGAAGTCCCCTTGATTGTGGTGAATGACCTTTTCAATGTATTGCTAAATTTAGTTTACTAATATTTTGTTGATAATTTTTGCACCTATGTCCATTAAAGACATTGCCTATGACTTTTTAAATTTTTTTTGTAATGTCTTTATTTGGTTTTTAGAATCTTGACCTCTTAAAATGAGCTTGAAGTCTTCCCTCCTCTTGAATTTTTTGGAATAGTTTGAGAAGGATAAGTGTTCATTCTTTTTTGAATGTTTGATAAAATTCACTTGTGAAGTCATTTAGTTCAAGACTTGTATTGTGAATTTTTTTATTACTGCTTCACCTTTATGGAGCAGTACTTTTCTGTATCAGTCTGTTCAGATTTTCTGTTTCTTCTTGATTCAGTCTTAGAAAATTCTAGGAATTTATCCATTTCATCCAGATTGTTAAATATGTTGGCATATAATTGTTTATAGTATTTTCTTAGAATTCTTTGCATTTTGGGGGTGTCAGTTGTCACGTCTCCCCTTTCATTTCTGATTTTATTTATTTGGGTCCTTTCTCTTTTTTTTCTTGATGAATCTGGTTAAAGGCTCATCAATCTTACTTATCTTTTCAAAAAAACAGCTGTTGGTTTTATTGATTTTTTTGTATTTGTTTTTCGACTCTATTGTGTTTATTTTTGCTCTGATTTTATTATTTTTTTCCTTCTACTTACATTGACATTTGTTATTATTTTTCTAGTTTCCTAAGATTTAAGGTTATTTTTATTTGAGATTTTTTTTTTTAATTCTTGATGTAGGCTAGCATTGCTATAATTTTCCTCTTAGGACTGCATTTACTGTGTCCCATAGATTCTGGGTTATTGTGTTTTCATTTTTATTTGTCTCAAGGTATCCTGTGATTTCCTTCTTGATCTCATTGCTAACCCATTTATTGTTTAGTAATGTTACTTAGCCTCTATATGTTTGTGTGTTTTTCAGTTTTTTATTTTATTTCGTGTATGTGTGTGTGTGTGTGTGTAATTGATGTCTAGTTTCACACCATTGTGGTCAAAGAAGTTGCTTGATATGATTTCAATCTTCTTAAATTTCATACATAGTATTTTAAATGTGATAAGTGCTATGGAAGACAATAAACAAGGGTGGGTGGAGGTGTGGGCAGGAAGAAGCACTGAGAAAGGATTACAACTTTAGACAGAGTGGTCAGGAAAGGCCTTGCTAGTAAGGCAACATTTGAAGAGAGATCAAGAGAAAGCATAGGGCAAGTAGTGTTTAGCTTGACCAAGGACTAATGATGGAGGTTTCGTGGCAGGGTCTGCGTGAATGAGGGAAGAATAGGTTGTATGGATGCCAATAGCAGGTGATAGAGGTCGCTGCAGGCTCTTATTAGGGCTTTGGCTTCTATGGTGAGTGAGATGGAGGCTATGAGAGGGTTTTGAAAAGACCTGAGAAGTGATGTGATCAGATTATCCTTTAGAAGACTTTCTCTGGCTATATTGTTGAGGGTAGGCCAATGTGAGGGAAGTCAGAAGGACAGAAGCAGAAAGTCTGGGTAGAAGACCTTTGCAATAATCCAGGCAAGACATGATAGATTGCTTAGTAAAGAATGATAATAACTGTAGAGGTGCTGAGAAGTGGGCAGATGCTGAATATATTTGAAGGCTCAGCTAAAGAGGACTTGCTGGTGGGTTGTAGTATGTGAGAGGAAGGGAAGAGTCAATAGTGACCACCAGAGTTTAGGCCTGATCAACTAGAATCATGGAACTTGATTTCCTGAAATAAGAAAGACTGGGTAGAAGAGTTCATAGGAGTCAAGGATTGGGAAAGAGAGGAGTTCGTTGTAGGCATGACAGAGTTAAGATACCTGTTAAACATACAAGTGGAAATGATGAGTAAGCACTCAAATAAAGGAACGTGGAGTTCAAGGAATGGTCCAGGCTAGAGGTGTAAATTTTGGAGTAACCAATCAAGAGACTAGATGACTTTTCCAAGAGAGTAAGTTCAAATAGAGAAGAAAGCCAAGGACTGGGCCTTGGGTGTTGCAGTACAGAGCTGCCCAAGAACTTTCTGTGATGATGAGAATGTTTTGTGTCTACTCTGTGCAATATAATAGCCACTAGGCACATGTGGCTATTGAATACCTAATACATGAATAGTGGCACCAAGAACTAAAATTTTTCCCTGGCCAGTTGGCTCAGCAGTAGAGCATCGGTCCGGTGTATAGATGTCCCAGGTTTGATTCCTGGCCAGGGCACACAGGAGAAGCACCCATCTGCTTCTCCACCCCTCCCCCTCTCCTTTCTCTCTGTCTCTCTCTTCCTCTCCTGCAGCCCAGGCTCCATTGGAGCAAAGTTGGCCTGGGCACTGAGGATGGTTCCATGGCCTCTGCCTCAGGCACTAGAATGGCTCCAGTTGCAATGAAGCAATGGCCCCAGATGGGTAGAGCATTGTTCCTAGTGGGCATGCCGGGTGGATTCCGGACAGGCACATAAGGGAGTCTGCCTTCCCGTTACTCACTTCAGAAAAAAACAAACAAACAACAAACTATTTTTTATATTGCTCATAGCTATAATACTGGACAGCTCATCTCTAGTAGGTAAAAGTGAGAGAAAGGAGGAGGGATCAGTGGAGGACAATCCTATAATGCAGAAAAAGAACCAGGAGAGAATGTTGTCTTAGAAGCTGTCTGTGTTGAATGTGAGGAAGACTGAGAACTGATCTTGGGATTTAGGAAGGTGTAGCCATTTCAGTGGCATGGGGTTGACAAAAGCCTGACTGAAGGGCATTCCAAAGAGAATGAAGGGCAGAGAGAAATTATAGACACTAAATCTGCATAGCTCTTTTGTGGTGTATTGTGGTCGTGTAAGAGAGTGTGGGAGTGAATGGACTGGGGAAACACGGGGAGACTTGGTAGTGCCAAGGGTGCACTTGGGGTTAGTGGTCATAAATTTAGAGTGTGACCTGTTAGTACAGTTGTGTATTTTTCTCCAGTCCCATATATCAGCCTGGAAACAGACACAGAGTAAGAAAGAGCTGAATATCCACAATTAGGATTTAACCAAGTGAGAAGGAAGTGAGGGAGTTGCTGATTAGAATGATTGGCCATGAAATCTAAGATGTGTGGAGAGAAGGGAGAACAGAATGGGAGTGAGGTAGAAAGGTGGGCAATATATGAGGTGTAGGGGCTAGGGGAGTAGAATAACTAGTGGAATGAGAATACTGGAGTGAGTTAGCTGGAATGATCAGGTGAGGTTGTTGGAGAATAGGTTTGAAGATGAAATTTTGGAGGTGATTGAGTTGTTGGTGATGGCAAGATCAGGGTATAACCAAAGGACTGGGTACAACTGAGATAGAATGGTAATTGAAAGTGAAGGAATTCGCAGGCCAAGATACTGGAGGGATCATCTAGCAGGTGTGGAAATTCCCAGGAATTATAACAAGACTCACATGACAGAGTGATTCTTCAAAGAATGAGGTAGAGCTGCACAGGAAGCACAGTGAGGAGGGGAGGCAGAGTGAGAGCACAGGGAAGACCCAGCTGAGACCTGAGAGATGAGTGAGGAGTGTGCCACCCAGTCCTCTGGGCGATGGGAAGGAGGGGCGTGCAGGACAGTGGCAGGCATGCAGACGAGTTCAATGAGGCTGCCGCGGCAGGAGGGATTGGGTGGAGCCTCATGAAAAGAAAAGCTGGATTGTATTGTAAGAAGATGAGGAACCTTCTTCAGGGTTTTAAGTGGCGGTGTGATTTGAGTGGAGATTTAATGTACTGAGGCCTGGGCTCCAGTTCCAATGGGAGGCAGTTGAATTTTTCCAGGTGCGAAGTGATGGAGGCCTGGTCTTGGAAAGAAGAGGCTTCACGGAAGAAAGAAGTGCTGCCACCATGCATTCGCTTGCTCTGTGCATGTTAACTGAGCACCAGTTCTGTGCCATGCACTGTTGTAACTGCCAAGGGTGCAGTAGTAAGGAGAGTCTCTACCTTGTGGAGCTGCACTCAGCATATGACACAAGTGGTTGTAATGAAACACACACAATACTCTAATGTTATGACCATGTCGATGCTAAGCTTCCCGATTCTACCGCTAGAAAGAGAAGTCAAGCCCAGTGGAGCCGGCATTTCTCAGGCCAGCCCCCCAGTGCATAGTCCACAGTCACAATAATGTTGTGCCTGAGTCCCAAGAGCCAGAGCTCTCTGATCTCCAGGAGTCCTACATGCAGCTGTCCCCTCCTCTGCTGACAGATACAAGAAAATGACTGATTCAAAGCTACTCAAACCAGGGTCACAAATACAAATGTGTAGAGGGGCAGAATATCATTATCAGCTTTATCCTACACAGATGGTGTTTGGTGCTAGATGATAAATTCAGCAAAGAAACCACTCATTCTGAGGAAAACAAAAAGGCAAGAATATACAATAGGGTAAAGATAGTCTATTCAACAGGGTAAAGATAGTCTGGGAAAATCAAACAATTACATGCAAAAGATATATATACAACACTCTTATACAATATACAAAAATAACCTTGTATGTCATACTTTGTCTGACACCTCTCCGTCCTTTAGTTCTCCAGGGTATGACCCAATGGGGACATTTTAGAAAACTGGCGCAAATCTTCTTTTGTAATCCCTTTCATGATCTTGGGAAGTTCATTTGTACTCATATTGTTTGTAACAATGGGGGAAGGGCAAAGTAAGAGTTAAAGTCCTCTTGATTGTATGCTTACAAATTTCAAAATTAGATTTTCTGATGATTATGGTATAAAACTAAGCTGGGGGAGACTTCAAACTCTTTGTGAATTAGAGTGCCCCTCCCTTGGGGTAGGGTGGCCACAACAGGGCTCATTAGAGCCTAGCGATGTCAGAGTTGTATGAAACGTAGTGGCTAAGCACCAGGGTCACTCAGACCAGTTCCCATCAATAGATCAGTGGAGGGCTCTATTAAATACCCCTCCCTGGCTGACAGGCTGTGCTGTCAGAGATAGTCATCATGTTTTGCTAGCAACAGCCCCAAAAATCAGAAAAGAAGGTCCCTGTTTTACAAGCTGTTCAGGAAGATTCAGAATTGCAACTTCCATATCTTTCTCCTTCATCTGCTCTACCCACCTCAGAAAGCCCAGAGCCATTATCAAGATGGACTAGGGGGCAAAAAAAGCTGTCATACTAGGGAGAAACGACTCTGATAAGGACAATCAAGACCACCTTGAGAAGGTGGTCCCTATTGTCCGGCCTAAATAGGACCCCAACACCACAGCTGGTTGGGAAACTCTGAACACTTTTCACTGGTTTCT
Organism: Saccopteryx bilineata; assembly: GCF_036850765.1. Taxonomy (NCBI): domain Eukaryota; kingdom Metazoa; phylum Chordata; class Mammalia; order Chiroptera; family Emballonuridae; genus Saccopteryx; species Saccopteryx bilineata. The sequence continues at coordinate 198,972,612 of NC_089491.1, forward strand.
GTTAGCCGGGATCAGGGGAGCTGCTAAGAAATCCATGAATTTGTTTAAGATGTCAGAGTTTATCCAGGGCCCCCAGGAAACTCCCTCAGCTTTCTTAGACTGCAGGAAACTTACAGAGGCACCAGAAAATGCTAGGACAGTTAACTTAGCTTTTGTGTCCCAGTCAGCTCCAAATATTAGGCGGAAGCTACAAAAATTAGAAGGCTTCCCAGGGATGGTAATTTTCCAATTGTTAGAAGTAGCTCAGAAAGTTTATAATTATAGAAACACCCTTGAGGAGAAACAGATTAAGAAGATGACTAAGGTAGTTGTAGCTGTTTTAGAACATCAGAATAAAAAGAAAGGGAACCGAAAAGGAGGAAAGCCTGAGTTAAGAAAAAATCAGTGTGCTTATTGTAAAGAAGAAGGACATTGGAAGAAAGACTGTCAAAAAATAAAAGGAAAGTTACAACAGACCCCAAGAGTCCTCAATCTAAAGGAGGACTAATGGAGCCAGGGCTCCATACCTGCTAGCCCCCAGGATTCATTCCAAGGTAACATTACAAGTAGACTTCCTCACTGGCACTAGAGCTTCTCACTCTGTTCTCACTGCCCTCCTAGGGCTGCTCTCAGGGGAGCAAGTGCTCACATTAAGAGACTATTAGAAGCTAGAATTCTTGATCCTTGTCAATCCCAATGGAATACTCCTCTACTGCCTGTCCAGAGCCAGGCACCAATGACTATCATCTAGTCCAGGACTTACAGGAAGTAAATAAGCGGGTTGAGACAATACACCCCACTGTGCCTAACCCCTACACTCTCTTGAGCCTGTTGTCACCGGACTTGAAACTTTACACAGTCTTAGATTTGAAATATGCTTTCTTCAGTATTCTCCTGGCCCCTGTAAGTCAGTCCATTTTGCCTTCAAGTGGAATGACCCAGAAGCAAGCATTTCAGGACAAATAACCTGGACAAGATTACCACAAGGCTTCAGGAATTCACCGACCCTCTTTGATGAGGCATTACATCAGGACCTGCTCACCTTCCACCAGAACATCCGGAATGCACACTGCTGCAGTACATAGATGATTTGTTTCTAGCTGCAGAAACGGAGGTAAGCTGCTGGACAGCCACTGAAGATCTTTTACAAACACTGCAGACTCTGGAGTCGTGAGTGTCAACTTAAAAGGCACAACTCTGCACCTTCAAAGTGACCTATCTAGGCTACCACACTGAGGCGGGGAAGCATACTCTCTCCTCCAGTCATATAGAGGCAATTCTTTGGATACCAACCCCCTTTAGCAAGAGATAAGTTTGAGAATTTCTCAGAGCAATTGGATACTACAGGTTGTAGATCCCTAGATTTGCAGAGATAGCCAAGCCTTTATACTTCTATACAGCAAGAACTCAAGAGTTAATTTGGACAGATAAGGAACAAGAAGCTTTTAAACTGTCTCAGAGCCATAGCAGCCACTGCCATACTAGTGAAGGAGGCAGATAAATTGACTATAGGGCAAGAACTGTTCCTGACAGCCCCACATACAGTAAAGACTTTGCTTACAGGAACTCCAGAAAGGTAGATGTCTAATGCTAGGATCACATAGTATCAGACTCTGCTCATAGATCAGCCTCGCATTAAGTTTGTCTAGATGCAGGCTATCAATCCAGCAAGCCCGATGCCTAAAGAGAATCCAAGCATCCCCTTGCATGACAGCTCTGAGATACTAGACTTTGTTCAAACTGCAAGGCTAGACCTCACTGATAAACCCCTAGCTGGTGTAGAAGAACAGCTATTCACAGATGGTAGCAGTTTTGTCTTGGATGGGGTTTGACATGCGGGAGCAGCTGTAGTGACTCTTGATAAGGTCATCTGAACCCAAGCCTTGCCCCATGGGACCTTGGCTCAGCAGGTAGAACTTGTCACACTCAACCAGGCATTAAGGTTCATTAAGGTGAGCCAAAGAAAAGAAGGTCAACATTTATACTGACAGTAGGTATGCTTTTGCTACTGCTCATGTTCATGCAGCAATCTAAAAAGAGAGACATTAAAACAAAGAAGAAATGTTAGCCTTACTAGAAGCCATTTGGTTACCAGACACTGTAGCCCTTATTCATTGCCCAGGGCACCAGAAAGGAAACTCACTAAAGGCAAGAGGAAATTGGACAGCTGTTCAAGAAGTAGCTCTAAAACCAGTAGGGCCCTTAGAAATTTTAGTGACTTTATCGGAACCTTTGCTGCCAGAGGCTCCTTTTTATAACCAACTAGAAGATTTTGCTAACAAGAAAGGAATGTCTAAAATTAAGGGAGGATAGTTAGAACTGCCAGATAAGTTGTAAAAAGAAATAGGGAAAGAGGAGATTTCCCAGGAGAACATTAGGAGATAGATTTTTCTGAAGTAAACCTGCCATCACAGGGATATAAGTACCTATTAGTTTTTATTGACACCTTTTCTGGATGGGTAGAAACTTTTCCTACTAGAAATGAGACCGCAGTAACAGTTGTTAAGAAATTACTATATGAAATTATTCCCAGGTTTAGCTTGCCGTTAATATTTGGTCTAATAATGAGATTTGTATCTAAGGTCTCACAGCTAGTAAGAAAGGCATTCAATATTAATTAGAAATTATACATTGTATTTACAGGCCTCAGAGATTGGGACAGGTCGAAAGAATGAATCAAACTCTGAAAGGAGTCCTAACTAAGTTCATTTTAGAAACAGGTGAAAACTGGACCAACTACTCACCCTAGTTCTACTGAAAGCTAAATGCACACCCTACTGAGCATGATTCACCTCATATAAAATTTTATTAGGCAGGGCACCCTTGGAGACTCCCTCATAGATGGTGCAGAAAGATCCCACCAAGCCCTGTAAGTTGACCCTAAGAATGACAACATGCCCTGCTCCAGCCACAAACCAGAAGCTGGCTGGTCTACATATGACAGAAGCCTGAGGAACCTTGCTGTGGGACTCCTTACAATTGAACTTTAGAAAGGGGGTGGAGCTCGGATCGGGAGAAGGCCAGACGAATCATCTTAAGGTTTGATGCATATGCTGCTGTAGGTCATGCAGAAGAGGGGTATAAGTCTCTTTGCTAAGAGAGGACCTACAAGATAAGTGAAAAGTATATGTGTACTGCTTGATTCCAAGATGGCAGTGGAGTAAGCAGACATACAAACTGCCACCTCCTGGGACCAAACTGATTACAAATTAATTTAAGAACAATCATCATGAAAAACCAACTTTGGACTAAAAGAAACAGGACTAGAAAACCAAGGAGCACAGAGGAAACCACACCAAGCCTGGTAGAAGTGTTGGGACATGTTGGGGGCTCCCTTGCTTCCAGGAGTGAGGGGAAACTGATGGTCCAGAAGGATTATCATTGAGGGGAGAGAGACCCTGAGAGGTGAGGGTCCTCAGTCCCAGGACCGGAGCCCCAGCCTAGAAACCCAGAGACTGGAGGAGACAGCCTGACAGCACTGAGTGGGGAAAAGAGCAGGATTTCTGTCTGTGGACAATGGCTGGCAAAGAAGTTGCAGCCTTAAAGGGCCAGCACAGAAAATCTCCCTCACAGCCACTTGCCTGGGTCTACAGGGGCAAGGAGGGCTGAGAGGACTGGTATTGTGTCAGGAGAGTGGGGAGATCAAGGCACAGAGACACAAACGGGGATGGGTAGAAGAATACTTGAGCTGTCATTTTCCAGTGCCGAGGCAGTCACAGCTGGGGGGAGGGTCGCTCCCTCTGTCCAGCACAACCCAAGCATAAAGCCAATTGACCCACTTCCAAAAAGCTCTTCAGGTCCAATCAGCACTAAAGGCCATTCAGAAAGGAAGAAGTAAAGGGGAAGGGAAATGACTCAGTTTTCTGGGGAGACCTGAGCTACACCTCCCCCTTCTGATATGGAGAATGTGCCCCGCCCCCAGAGAGTAACTGGACAGACCACACCTTCTGGTTCTCAGAGGTCACACCCACCGCATTCCTGGACAGTTTCAGCTGGGGCCAAAAAGCAAGATATGCCCACTACCCCTGTCCTAAACACAGAAGATTCCTGCTGGGCACAGCAAACAAACAGCAGGGAAATTAAGACTTTTAAACAGCTCAACTTGTTAAGGAGAATTAAAATCTGAGCAATGAACAGAGGCTGATGGATAAAGCCGTGGAGGAGGGGCCTCATTCCCTGTACCAACCTCAGCTACACAATCCCAACATGCTTGCAAACAGCACACAGAAAAAGTGGGAAGACAGAGAAATATAATCCATATGAATCAACAAGAGAAATCCCCCCCCCAAAAAAAACTGAATGAGATGGAAGTAACCAAATTACCAGATGCAGAGTTTAAAATAATGATTGTTACGATGCTTAAGGATCTTAGAGCTACAGTGGATGGACTTAATGAGCACCTAAATAAATTGCAAGCATCAAAAAGGACACTGAAATCAGAGAAAGGAATCAGTTAGAAATAACAATTACAATATCAGAAATGAAGACTATATTAGAAGGAATCAACAGCAGGCTGGATGAAACAGAGTATTAAATCAGCAAATTAGAGGACAAGATAAATAAAAACACAGAAACACAGCAGCAAAACAAAAAGAGGCTCAAAAAGTCTGAGGAAACTATAAGAGAACTCTGTGACAATATGAAGAGAAATAACATACACATCATAGGGGTTCCTGAAGGAGAATAGAAACAACAAGGGATAGAGAACCTGTTTGAAAAAGACATAGCTGAAAATTTTCCTAAACTGATGAAGGAAAAAGTCACACAAGTTCAAGAAGCACAGAGAGTCCCGGTAAAGAGAAACCCAAGGAGGCCTACACCAAGACACATCATAATTAAAATACCAATGTTAACAGATAAAGAAAAAATATTAAAAGCGGCAAGAGAAAAAAAGTCAATTGCCTACAAAGGAGCACCCAATTAGGATGACACCAGACTTTTCAACAGAAACACTTGAGACCAGAAGGTAATGGCAAGAAATATTCAAGCTAATGCAAAACAAGAGCCTACAACCAAAACTTCTTTATCCAGCAAGATTATTGTTTAAAATTGAAGGAGAAATAAAAAGCTTCCCAGACAAAAACAAACAAACAAAAAACTGAAGGAATTCATTACAGTAATGCAGGAAAAGTTAAGGGGCTTGCTATAAAAAGTAAAGGAAAACAGAAATCTAGTAAAAGAGGAATGTAGATTAAAAGAATAAAATGGCAATAAACGGAGAAAAAGATGGCAGCGGAGTAGGCGGATGCACAGACGCACAGCTCTCACCACCAAACTGGAATACAAATCAATTTAGGAAAAATCAGCATGAAAAACCAACTCTGAACTGCAAGAACGGCTCTCAAAAACCAAGAAGCAAAGAAGAAATTACAGGAGTCCTGGTAGGGAGCCCCTGAACCTCCTCTGCTTCCCGGAACGGAGGGGGGATGGGGCTGAGAGCCCAGAGAGGATCTCAGAGGGAGGGGAGCAGAAACTACTACTCACAGCCACTTGCCTGGCGACCAGGGAGCGAGGTGCGTTGAAAGGACCAGCTTATCTCCCAGGTGCAGAGGACAGGGAGAGGGACAGACTGTGAGGGGATAAGGAATGCAGGGGACGAGCTAAAAGGGCTGACTCATCCGTGCTGGAGGCAGCCATAGCTGGGGGAGGGACTGAACCTTTCACAAAACAGAGCTGAAGTGCTTCCGGATCAGGGACCTCCAGACTTCTCTCCAGCTCCAATCAGCGCAACAAGACACAGCTGAAAACAAGAAGTGGGGAGGAGGGGCAGTAACTCAGGTGTCCATGGAGATCTGAGATACACCTCCCCCTACTGAAGCTGAGAAAACACCCTGCCCGCAGTGAGTTTAGCTGGCTAAAGAGGCCTTCAGAGTCTCAGGTTACACCCACCGCATTCCTGGATACAGTTTCAAGGAAGCCCCCTGCTGAGATCAGTAAACAAGACTATCACCTGTTAAGAAAACAAACAAATCAAGACTTCAAAGCTGCCCAAATCCGAAAGTGGAATACAGATAACAGCTGATATCAACCCAAGAAGACCTAGAAATAACACCACTGAAAACTGGAGGCAGACAACACCAAGCCTAGACTCAACCAACTCTACAAATAAAACAAAAAAAAGAGGATGAGAAGACAAAGGAGTGCAATCCAAATGAAACCACAAGAGACACCTTCGAGAGATGAACTGAGTGATATGGAAATAATCAAACTTCCAGATGCGGAGTTCAAAATAATGATTGTAAGGATGCTTAGGGATCTTAGAATAACAATGGAGGGGCAGTTTGAAAATCTAAATAAAGAAATAGCAAGTATAAAAAAGAATCAGTTGGAGACGACAAATGCAATATCAGAAATAAAGACCACAATGGAAGGAATTAAAAACAGGATAGATAAAGCAGAGGATCGAATCAGTGAGTTACAGGACAACTGGAATGAAGGCATGAAAGCAGAGAAGAAAAGAGAAAAAAGAATCAAAAAGTCAGAGGAAACTCTTAGAGAGCTCTGTGACAACATGAAGAGAAATAACATCCGCATCATAGGGGTTCCTGAAGAAGAAGAAAAAGAACAAGGGATAGAGAATTTGTTCAATCATATCATAGCTGAAAACTGCCCTAACTTAATGCAAGAGAAACTCTCACAAATCCAAGAAGCACAGAGGACTCCATTAAAGAGAAACCCAAAGAAACCTACACCAAGATACATCATAATTAAAATACCAAAGCTAAGCGATAAAGAGAAAATATTAAAAGCTGCAAGAGAAAAAAAAGTTATCAACTACAAAGGAGCCCCCATAAGGATGACATCTGACTTCTCAACAGAAACACTTGAGGCCAGAAGGGAATGAAAAGAAATATTCAAAGTAATGCAGAACAAGAACCTACAACCAAGACTACTTTATCCAGCAAGGCTATCCTTTAAAATCAAAGGAGAAATAAAAAGCTTCCCAGACAAAAAACAACTCAAGGAATTCATTACAACCAAACCAATGCTGTAGGAAATATTAAGGGGCCTGGTGAAAACAGATCAAAGTGGGAAAAGAATACAGAAAAAAAAAAAAAGAAAAAGGAATACACCTTTAAAGAAGAAAATGACAATAAACAACTACATATCAATAATAACCTTAAATGTAAATGGATTAAATGATCCAATCAAAAGACATAGGGTAGCTGCATGGATAAGAAAACAGGACCCATACATATGTTGTCTACAAGAGACACACCTTAGAACAAAAGACACACATAGATTGAAGGTAAAAGGATGGAAAAAAACGTTTCATGCAAACGGAAATGAAAAAAAAGCTGGGGTAGCAATACCTATATCAGACAAATTGGACTTTAAAACAAAGGACATAGTAAGAGATGAAGAAGGCCACTACATAATGATAAAGGGAGTAATCCAACAGGAAGATATAACTATTATAAATACCTATGCACCTAATATAGGAGCACCTAAATATATAAAGCGGACTTTGATGGATTTAAAGGGCGAGATCAACAGCAATACTATAATAGTAGGGGATTTCAATACCCCACTAACATCACTAGATAGATCCTCAAGAAAGAAAATTAACAAAGAAACAGCAGACTTATTGGAAACACTAGATCAACTCGATTTAATAAATATCTTCAGAACCTTTCACCCTAAAGCAGCAGAATATACATTCTTTTCAAGTGCTCATAGTACATTCTCTAGGATAGACCACATGTTAGGGCACAAAAGTGCTCTCAACAAATTTAAGAAGACTGAAATCGTATGAAGCACTTTCTCCGATCACAACGGCATGAAACTAGAAATGAATCACAACAGAAAAGCTCAAAAATTCTAAAACACATGGAAACTAAATAGCAGGTTGTTAAATAATGAATGGATTAAGAATGAGATCAAAGAAGAAATAAAAAAATTCCTAGAAATGAATGACAATGAGCATACAACAACTCAAAATTTATGGGACACAGCGAAAGCAGTGCTGAGAGGGAAGTTCATAGCACTACAGGCACACTTTCAGAAGCTAGAAAAAGCTCAAATAAACAACTTAACCCTGCATCTAAAAGAATTAGAAAAAGAACAGCAAGTAAAGCCCAAATGTAATAGAAGGAAGGAAATACTAAAAATCAGAGCAGAAATAAATGACATAGAGACTACAGAAACAATACAGAAGATCAATGAAACTAGGAGCTGGTTCTTTGAAAAGGTAAACAAGATTGATGAACCTTTAACTAGACTCACCAAGAAAAAGAGAGAGAGGACTCAAATAAATAAAATTAGAAATGAGAGAGGAGAAATAACAACTGACATAACAGAAATACAAAATATTGTAAGAAAATACTATGAAGAACTGTATGCCAAAAAACTACACAACCTAGATGAAATGGACAAATTCCTTGAAACATACAATCTTCCAAAAATCAATATGGAAGAATCAGAAAACCTAAACAGACCGATTACAACAAAGGAGATCGAAACAGTTATCAAAAAACTTCCAACAAAGAAAAGTCCAGGGTCCGATGGCTTCACAACAGAATTCTACCAAATATTCAAAGAAGAACTAACTCCTATCCTTCTCAAACTATTTCAAAAAATTCAAGAGGAAGGAAGACTTCCAAGCTCCTTTTATGAGGCAAGCATAATTCTGATTCCAAAACCAGGCAAAGACAACACAAAGAAAGAAAATTATAGGCCAATATCTCTGATGAATATAGATGCTAAAATCTTCAACAAAATATTAGCAAACCGGATCCAACAATATATGGAAAAAATCATACACCATGATCAAGTGGGATTTATTCTGGGGAGGCAAGAATGGTACAATATTTATAAATCAATCAATGAGATTCATCACATAAACAAAAAGAAGGACAAAAACCATATGATAATTTCAATAGATGCAGAAAAAGCATTTGATAAAATCCAGCATCCATTCATGATCAAAACTCTCAGCAAAGTGGGAATACAGGGAACATACCTCAACATGATAAAAGCCATCTATGAGAAACCCACAGCCAACGTCATACTCAATGGGAAAAAATTAAAAGCAATCCCCTTAAGATCAGGAACAAGGCAGGGGTGCCCCCTTTCACCACTCTTATTTAACATGGTCCTGGAAGTCCTAGCCACAGCTATCAGACAAGAAGAAGAAATAAAAGGAATTCAAGTGGGAAAAGAAGAAGTAAAACTATCATTATTTGCAGATGATATGATATTGTATATAGAAAACTCTAAAGTCTCAGTCAAAAAGCTACTGGACCTGATAAATGAATTCAGCAAAGTGGCAGGATATAAAATCAATACTCAGAAATCAGAGGCATTTTTATACACCAACAATGAACAGTCAGAAAGAGAAATTAAGGAAACAATCCCCTTCACAATTACAACCAAAAAAATAAAGTACCTAGGAATAAACTTAACCAAGGAGACTAAAGACTTGTACTCGGAAAATTACAAAGCAATGATAAAAGAAATCAAGGAAGATACAAACAAGTGGAAGCATATACCGTGCTCATGGTTAGGAAGAATAAACATCATTAAAATGTCTATATTACCCAAAGCAATCTATAAATTCAATGCAATACCAATTAAAATACCAATGACATACTTCAAAGATATAGAACACATATTCCAAAAATTTATATGGAACCAAAAGAGAACACGAATAGCCTCAGCAATCTTAAAAAAGAAGAAAGTGGGAGGTATCACACTTCCTGATATCAAGTTATACTACAAGGCCATTGTACTCAAAACTGCCTGATACTGGCATAAGAACAGGCATATAGATCAATGGAACAGAACAGAGAACACAGAAATAAACCCACAGTTCTATGGACAACTGATATTTGACAAAGGAGGCAAGGAAATAATGGAGTAAAGACAGCCTCTTTAACAAATGGTGTTGGGAAAATTGGACAGCTACCTGCAAAAAAATGAAACTAGATCACCAGCTTACACCACTCACAAAAATAAACTCAAAATGGATAAAAGACTTAAATGTAGGCCGTGAAACCATAAGCATCTTAGAAGAAAACATAGGCAGTAAGCTCTCCGACATCTCTCAGAGCAATATATTTGATGATTTATCTCCATGGGGAAGTGAAATAAAAGACAGGATCAACAAATGGGACTATATCAAACTAAAAAGCTTTTGCACAGCTAAAGACAACAAAAACAGAATAAAAAGACAAACTATACAATGGGAGAACATATTTGACAATACGTCTGATAAGGGATTAATAACCAAAATTTATAAAGAACTCGTAAATCTCAACACCAGGAAGACAAACAATCCAATCCAAAAATGGGTAAAAGAGATGAATAAACACTTCTCCAAAGAGGACATACAGATGGCCAACAGGCATATGAAAAAATGCTCAACATCACTAATCATTAGAGAAATGCAAATTAAAACCACAATGAGATATCACCTCACACCAGTCAGAATGGGGCTCATCAACAAAACAACACAGAATAAATGCTGGCGAGGATGTGGAGAAAAGGGAACCCTCCTGCACTGCTGGTTTGGAATGCAGACTGGTGCAGCCTCTGTGGAAAACAGTATGGAGATTCCTCAAAAAACTGAAAATCGAACTGCCTTTTGACACAGCTATCCCACTTTTAGGAATATACCCCAAGGATACCATAGAACGGCTCGAAAAGGAGAAACGCACCCCCATGTGTGTGGCAGCATTGTTCACAATAGCGAAGATCTGGAAACAACCCAAGTGTCCGTCAGAGGACGAGTGGATTAAAAAGCTTTGGTACAAATATACTATGGAGTACTACTCTGCCATAAGAAATGATGACATCGGATCCTTTACAATAACATGGATGGACCTTGATAACATTATACGCAGTGAAATAAGTAAATTAGAAAATAAACAGAGAAGTGACGTCACGGAAATGGCGCCGTGAGCAGCGCGTCTGACAGATCTCCCCAAAATAACAACAAATTTATCAACTAGAAACAGAAAAATTTATCCTCAGAGCATTCCGGAGTTCCACACAAACTGAAAGCGAAAGGACTGTTATCACTTGAATCTGAGAGATGAGGGTGTGGAGGAAGCTACCGCAGGGACGTTCATTCAAGCCGCGGAGGGAGTGCGCCTGTGTGCTATCAACAAGACCACCCTCAGATGCCAATAAGAAAGAGGAAATCGAATATTATGGATACAAAAGAAAGAGAGGTAACACAAATAGATGTGGAAAAATCTATGGAGAAAAGACTTAACATATTGGAAGCCTTGGAGCTAAATGACAGAGAATTTAAAATAGAAATTTTAAAAATACTCAGAGATATAGAAGAAAACACAGAAAGGCAAATTAGGGAGATCAGAAAACAACTCAATGAACACAAAGAATATATTACCAAGGAAATTGAAACTATAAAAACAAATCAAACAGAAATGAAAAACTCAATTCACGAGCTGAAAAACGAGGTAACAAGCTTAGCTAACAGAACAGCCCAGATTGAAGATAGGATTAGTGAAATAGAAGACAAACAACTTGAGGCACAACAGAGAGAAGAAGAAAGAGACTCAAAAATAATAAAAAACGAGAAAGCCCTACAGGAATTGTCTGACTCCATCAGAAAGGATAACATAAGAATAATAGGTATATGAGAGGGAGAAGAGAAAGAAAATGGAATGGAGAATATACTCACACAAATAATAGACGAGAACTTCCCAAGCCTGTGGAAAGAACTAAAGCCTCAAATTCAAGAAGCAAACAGAACACCAAGTTTTCTTATCCCCAACAAACCCTCTCCAAGGCACATCATAATAAAGATGACACAAACGAATGACAAAGAAAAAATTCTCAAGGCAGCCAGGGAAAGGAAGAGTACAACATATAAAGGAAGGTCTATTAGATTATCATCAGATTTCTCAGCAGAAACTCTACAAGCTAGAAGAGAGTGAACCCCAATATTTAAAGCCCTGAAAGAGAGGAACGTTCAGCCAAGAATACTATACCCATCAAAGCTATCCTTCAAGTACGAAGGAGATATAAAAACATTCACAAATACATAAAAGATGAGAGATTTTATCAACAGAAAGCCCCCACTCCAGGAAATACTAAAGGGGGTTTTCCAACCAGATTCAAAGAACAAAAGAAAACAACACCACAAGTAACAGCTCCACCAAGAACACAATAAAACCAAACTTAAACTGTGACAACAAAGGAAAAAAAGGGGGGAGAGGATGGAGATTAACAGTAGCAAAGGACGATGAAGTGCAGAAATACTCATAAGATAGGGTACTACAATGAATATTGTAGGTACCCTTTTCATTACTTAATGGTAACCACCCTTGAAAAAACCACCAGAAAAACACTTGACTTAAAAAAGGTAGCAACAGAGGAAAGAAGTATGGAACACAAACAAACAAAAACAAATGATAGAAAAACAAAAGAGAAGAATCAAACTAGATACAAAACTAACAGAAAGCAATTTATAAAATGGCAGTAGCGAACCCACAAGTGTCAATAATTACACTAAATGTAAATGGATTAAACTTACCAATAAAAAGACACAGAGTAGCAGAATGGATTAAAAAAGAAAATCCAACTATATGCTGCCTACAAGAAACACATCTAAGCAACAAGGATAAAAACAAATTCAAAGTGAAAGGCTGGAAAACAATACTCCAAGCAAACAACACCCAAAAAAAAGCAGGCGTAGCAATACTCATATCTAATTTCTGACTACAAGACAGAAAAAGTACTCAGAGACAACAATGGTCATTTCATAATGATTAAGGGGAAGTTGAATCAAGAAGACATAACAATCCTTAATATATATGCACCAAACCAAGGAGCACCAAAATATATAAGACAGCTACTTATTGACCTTAAAACAAAAACTAACAAAAATACAATCATACTTGGAGACCTCAATACACCGCTGACGGCTCTAGATCGGTCATCCAAACAGAGAATCAATAAAGATATAGTGGCCTTAAACGAAATACTAGAACACCTGGATATGATAGACATCTACAGGACACTTCATCCCAAAGCGACAGAGTATACATTTTTCTCTAGTGTACATGGAACATTCTCAAGAATTGACCATATGTTGGGCCACAAAGACAATATCAGCAAATTTAGAAAAATTGAAATTGTACCAAGCATATTTTCTGATCATAAAGCCTTGAAACTAGAATTCAACTGCAAAAAAGAGGGGGAAAAACCCACAAAAATGTGGAAACTAAACAACATACTTCTAAAAAATGAATGGGTCAAAGAAGAAATAAGCGCAGAGATCAAAAGATATATACAGACAAATGAAAATGAAAATACGACATATCAGAATCTCTGGGATGCAGCAAAAGCAGTAATAAGAGGAAAGTTCATATCACTTCAGGCCTATATGAACAAACAAGAGAGAGCCGAAGTAAACCACTTAACTTCACACCTTAAGGAACTAGAAAAAGAAGAACAAAGACAACCCAAAACCAGCCGAAGAAAGGAGATAATAAAAATCAGAGCAGAAATAAATGAAATAGAGAACAGAAAAACTATAGAAAAAATCAATAAAACAAGGAGCTGGTTCTTTGAAAAGATCAACAAAATTGACAAACCCTTGGCAAGACTCACCAAGGAAAAAAGGCACAGGACTCAAATAAATAAAATCCAAAATGAAAGAGGAGAGATCACCACAGACATCATAGATATACAAAGAATTATTGTAGAATACTATGAAAAATTATATGCCACCAAATACAACAATCTAGAAGAAATGGATAAATTCCTAGAACAATACAACCTTCCTAGACTGAGTCATGAAGAAGCAGAAAGCCTAAACAGACCAATCAGCAGGGAGGAAATAGAAAAAACTATTAAAAACCTCCCCAAAAATAAAAGTCCAGGCCCAGACGGTTATACTAGTGAATTCTATCAAACATTCAAAGAAGACTTGGTTCCTATTCTACTCAAAGTCTTCCAAAAAATTGAAGAAGAAGCAATACTTCCAAACACATTTTATAAGGCCAACATAACCCTCATACCAAAACCTGGCAAGGATGGCACAAAGAAAGAAAACTACAGACCAATATCTCTAATGAATACAGATGCTAAAATACTAAACAAAATACTGGCAAACCGAATACAACTACATATTAAAAAAATAATACATCATGATCAAGTGGGATTCATCCCAGAATCTCAAGGATGGTTCAACATACGCAAAACGGTTAACGTAATACACCATATCAACAAAACAAAGAACAAAAACCACATGATCTTATCAATAGATGCAGAAAAGGCTTTTGATAAAATACAACACAATTTTATGTTTAAGACTCTCAACAAAATGGGTATAGAAGGAAAATATCTCAACATGATAAAGGCCATATATGATAAACCATCAGCCAACATCATATTAAACGGCATAAAACTGAGGACTTTCTACCTTAAATCAGGAACAAGACAGGGTTGTCCACTCTCTCCACTCTTATTTAACGTGGTGCTAGAAGTTCTGGCCAGAGCAATCAGACAAGACAAAGAAATAAAAGGCATCCATATAGGAAAAGAAGAAGTAAAGGTATCACTTTTTGCTGATGATATGATCCTATACATCGAAAACCCGAAGGACTCCACAAAAAGATTATTAGAAACAATAAACCAATACAGTAAGGTCGCAGGATACAAAATTAACATACAAAAGTCCATAGCCTTTCTATATGCCAACAATGAAATATTAGAAAACAAACTCAAAAAAATAATCCCCTTTACGATTGCAACAAAAAAAATAAAATACCTAGGAATAAACATAACAAAGAATGTAAAGGACCTATATAATGAAAATTACAAAACATTGTTAAGGGAAATCGAAAAAGATACAATGAGATGGAAAAATATTCCTTGTTCTTGGATAGGAAGAATAAATATAATCAAAATGGTCATATTACCCAAAGCAATATACAAATTTAATGCAATTCCCATCAAAATTCCTATGACATTTTTTAAAGAAATGGAACAAAAAATCATCAGATTTATATGGAACTATAAAAAACCCCAAATAGCCAAAACAATCCTAAGGAAAAAGAATGAAGCTGGGGGCATTACAATACCTGACTTTAAACTATATTATAGGGCCACGATAATCAAAACAGCATGGTATTGGCAGAAAAATAGACACTCAGACCAATGGAACAAAATAGAAAGTCCAGAAATAAAACCACATATATATAGTCAAATAATTTTTGATAATGGGGCCAACAACACACAATGGAGAAAAGAAAGCCTCTTCAATAAATGGTGCTGGGAAAACTGGAAAGCCACATGCAAAAGAATGAAACTGGACTACAGTCTCTCCCCCTGTACAAAAATTAACTCAAAATGGATCAAAGATCTAAACAGAAGACCTGAAATAATTAAGTACATAGAAGAAGACATAAGTACTCAACTCATGGACCTGGGTTTTAAAGAGCATTTTATGAAATTGACTCCCCAGGCAAGAGAAGTGAAGGCAAAAATTTATGAATGGGACTACATCAGACTAAGAAGTTTTTACTCAGCAAGAGAAACTGAGAACAAAATAAACAGAAAGCCAACTAAATGGGAAATGATATTTTCAAACAACAGCTCAGATAAGGGCCTAATATCCAAAATTTACAAAGAACTCGTAAAACTCAACAACAAACAAACAAACAATCCAATAAAAAAATGGGAAGAGGACATGAACAGACACTTCTCCCAGGAAGAGATACAAATGGCCAACAGATATATGAAAAGATGCTCAGCTTCATTAGTTATTAGAGAAATGCAAATCAAAACTACAATGAGATACCACCTCACCCCTGTTAGATTAGCTATTATCAACAAGACGGGTAATAGCAAATGTTGGAGAGGCTGTGGAGAAAAAGGAACCCTCATTCACTGTTGGTGGGACTGTAAAGTAGTACAACCATTATGGAAGAAAGTATGGTGGTTCCTCAAAAAACTGCAAATAGAACTACCTTATGACCCAGCAATCCCTCTACTGGGTATATACCCCAAAACCTCAGAATCACTGATACGTAAAGCCACATGTAGCCCCATGTTCATTGCAGCACTGTTCACAGTGGCCAAGACATGGAAACAACCAAAAATCCCTTCAGTAGAAGACTGGATAAAGAAGATGTGGCACATATACACTATGGAATACTACTCAGCCATAAGAAATGATGACATCAGATCATTTACAGCAACATGGTGGGATCTTGATAACATTATATGGAGTGAAATAAGTAAATCAGAAAAAAACAAGAACTACATGATTCCATACATTGGTGGAACATAAAAACGAGACTAAGAGACATGGACAAGAGTGTGGTGGTTACCAGGGGTGGGGGGAGAGAGGACATGGGAGGGAGGGAGGGAGGGAGAGAGTTAGGGGGAGGGGGAGGGGCACAGAGAACTAGATAGAGGGTGGCGGAGTACAATCTGACTTTGGGCGAGGGGTATGCAACATAATTTAATGACAAAATAACCTATACATGTTTTCTTTGAATATATGTACCCTGATTTATTAATGTCATCCCATTACCATTAATAAAAATTTTTTTTAAAAAAAAAAAGAAAAGAAACTAAGAAGTACATGAATCCATACATAGAAGGGACATAAAAATGAGACTCAGAGACATGAACAAGAAAGTGATGGCAACAGGGGTGGGGGGTGGGAGGATGGGGGATGGGGTGAAGAAGGCGAGAGGGGTTGGGGGAGGGGAGGGACACAAAGAAAACCAGATAGAAGGTGACAGAAGACAATTTAACTTTGGGGGAGGGGTATACAGCACAATCAAATGTCAAAATAATCTAGAGATGTTTTCTCTCAACATATGTACCCTGATTTATCAATGTCACTGCATTAAATTTAATAAATAAATTTAAAAAATGGCAATAAACAACTACATATCAATAATAACCTTAAATGTAAATGGATTAAATTCTCCAATCAAAAGACATCGGGTAGCTGTATGGATAAGAAAACAGGACCCATACATATGTTGTCTACAAGAGACACACCTCAGAACAAAAGATATACATAGACTGAGAATAAAGGGATGGAAAAAACTATTTCATGCAAACAGGAAGGAAAAAAAAGCTGGGGTAGCAATAATAATATCTGACAAAATAAACTTTAAAACAAAGAGATAAAGTAGGTCACTACATAATGATAAAAGGAGCCTTAAAACACGAAGATATAACTATTATAAATAGCCTGACCTGTGGTGGCACAGTGGATAAAGCATCGACCTGGAAATGCTGAGGTCGCCGGTTCGAAACCCTGGGCTTGCCTGGTCAAGGCACATATGGGAGTTGATGCTTCCAGCTCCTCCCTCCTTCTCTTTCTCTCTGTCTCTCCTCTCTCTGTCTCTCTCTCTCTCTCTCTCTCTCTCTCTGTCTTTCCCTCTCCTCTCTAAAATGAATAAATTAAAAATTTAAAAAAAAACGAAAATAGAAACAGGATTAAAAAAAAATAAAAAAATAAAAAAATATATATATATATATATATGCACCTAATATAGGAGCACCTAAATATATAAAACAGATTTTGATGGACAAAAAGGGTGAGATCAACAGCAATACTATAATAGTAGGGTATTTTAATACCCCACTAACATTGATGGATAGAACCTACAGACAGAAAATTAACAAAGAAACAGCAGCCTTAAATATCACACTAGATCAACTGGATTTAATAGATATCTTCAGAACCTTTCACCCCAAAGCAGCAGAATGTACATTCTTTTCAAGTGCTCATGATACATTCTCTAATATAGACCACATGTTAGGACACAAAACAAGTCTTAATAAATTTAAGAAGAATGAAATCATATCAAGCACCTTTTCTGATCACAATGGCCTGAAACTAGAAATCAACTACAATAGAAAAACTGAAAAACATTCAAACACTTGGAGACTAAATAGCATGTTATTAAATAATGAATGGGTTAACAATGAGATCAAGGAAGAAATCAAAAACTTCCTTGAAACAAATGAAAATGAACATACAACAACTCAAAATTTATTGGACACGGCCTGACCTGTGGTGGCACAGTGGATAGAGCATCGACCTGGAAATGCTGAGGTCGCCAGTTCGAAACCCTGGGCTTGCCTGGTCAAGGCACATATGGGAATTGATGCTTCCAGCTCCTCCCCCCTGTCTCTCTCCTCTCTCTCTCTCTCTCTCTCTCTCTCTCTCTCTCCTCTCTAAAATGAATAAATAAAATAAATTTTAAAAAAATTTATTGGACACAGCAAAAGCAGTTCCAAGAGGGAAGTTCATAGCATTACAGGCATACATTAAGAAGCAAGGAAAAGCTCAAATTAACAACCCTGCACCTAAAAGAACTAGAAAAAGAACAGCAAGTAAAGCCCAGAGGAAGTAGAAGGAAGGAAATAATAAGATCAGAGTGGAAATAAATGATATAGAGGCAAAAAAAAAAAAAATTACAGATCAACGAAACCAACAGCTGGTTCTTTGAAAAGGTAAACAAAATTGATGAACCTTTAACCAGACTCACTAAGAAAAAAAAGAGAGAGGGTTCAAATAATATTAGAAATGAGAGTGGAGAAGTAACAACAGACACAGCAGAAATTCAAAGGATTGTAAGAAAATACTATGAAGAACTGTATGCCCCAAAATGGGACAAACTAGATGAAATGGATAAATTCCTTGAAAAATGTAATCATTCAAAAATCAATCTGGAAGAATGAGAAAACTTAAACAGACCAATTACACAACAAGAGATTGAAACAGTTATCAAAAAATTCCCCCCCAAAAAAAGTCCTGGGCTTGATGGCTTCACAGGTGAATTTTACCAAATATTCAAAGAACTCCTATCCTTCTCAAGCTATTTCAAAAAATTCAAGAGGAAGAAAAATTTTGAAACTTATTTTATGAGGCAAACATAATCCTCCTTCCAAAACCAGGCAAACACTCTACAAAGAAAGAAAACTAGGCAAATATCCCTGATGAACTTAAGATGCTAAACTCTCAACAAACTATTAGCAAATCAGATACAGCAATACATGAAAAAAAATCATACATCATGATCAAGCGGGATTTATTCTGGGGAGGCAAGGCTGGTACAATATTTGCAATCAATCAATGTGATTCATCAAAAACAAAAGGAAGGATAAAAACCACATGATAAGACCTGTACTCAGAAAATTATAAAACATTGATAAGAGAAATCAAGGAAGATACAAACAAGTGGAAGCATATACTGTGTTCATGGATAGGATGAATAAACATCATAAAAATGTCTATACTACCCAAAGCAATCTATAAATTCAATGCAATTTCTATTAAAATACCAATGTCATACTTCAAATATATAGAACAAATATTCCAAAAATTTATATGAAACCAAAAAAGAACAAGAATAGCCTCAGCAATCCTGAAAAAGAAAAATAAAGCGGGGGGTAGGGGTGGGGAATCACACTTCTTGATATCGAGTTATACTACAAGGCCATTGTAATAAAAACAGCTAGTACTGGCATAAGAACAGGCATACAGATCAATGGAACAGAACAGAGAACCCAGAAATAAACCCACACCTTTATGGCCAATTGATATTTGACAAAGGAGGTAAGAGCATACAATGGAGTAAAGACAGTCTGTTTAACAAATGGTGTTGGGAAATTTGAACAGCTACCTGCAAAAAAATGAAACTAGACCACCAACTTACACCATTCACAAAAATAAACTCAAAATGGATAAAAGACTTGAATGTAAGTCATGAAACCATGGTCATCTTGGAAGAAAACATAGGCAGTAAACTCTCCGACACATCTCGCAGCAATATATTTGCCATTTAACTCCATGGGCAAGTGAAATAAAGGACAGGATGAACAAATATGACTATATCAAACTAAAACGCTTTTGCACAGCCAAAGACAACATGAACAAAACAAAAAAACAACCCACACAATGGGAGAACATATTCACCAATACGTCTGATAAGGGGTTAATAACCAAAATCTATAAAGAATTTGTAAAACTCAACACCAGGAAAGTAAACAATCCAATCAAAAATGGGCAAAAGAACTGAATAGTCACTTCTCCAGAGAGGACAAACAGATGACCAATGGGCGTATGAAAAAAATGTTTAACATCACTAATCATTAGAGAAATGCAAATTAAAACCACAATGAGATACCACCTCACACCTGTCAGAATGGCGCTCATCAACAAAACAACACACAATAAGTGCTGGAGAGGGTGTGGAGAAAAGGGAACCCTCCTGCACTGCTGGTGGGAATACAGACTGGTACAGCCACTGTGGAAAACAGTATGGAGATTCCTCAAAATATTAAAAATTAAACTGCCTTTTGACCCAGCTATCCTACTTTTAGGACTATATCATAAGAATAACAAATCACTAATTCAAAAAAAGAAATGCACCCCCATGTTTATTGCAGCATTGTTTACAATAGGCAAGATCTGGAAACAGCCCAGGTGTCCATCAGTGGATGAGTGGATTAAAAAGCAGTGGTACATATACACAATGGAATACTATGGGGCATGAAAAAGAAGGAAATCATACCCTTTGCAACAACATGGATGGACCTGGAAACTATTCTGTTAAGTGAAATAAGCCAGGCAGAGAAAGAAAAATATCATATGACCTCACTCATATGAGGAATCCAATGAACAATGTGAACTGAGCAACGGAACAGAGGCAGAGAAGGGGTCAAAGGGACCAGAGGGAAAGTGGTCAGAGGAAAAGGGGATGAGAGGATGGGATCAGAGAAAGGAAAAACATTAGTGAAAGTGTGTGTGTGTGTGTGTGTGTGTGTGTGTGTGTGTGTGTGTGTGTGTATAACACAGAGATAGAGGGCAGGATAGTAAATCATGGAGAGAAGGGGGGAAGGTGGTGGTTGAGATGGTAAAGGGGGTATCAAGGAGAATTTGTGGGAGAGGGAGGGAGATATATTCAGGGAACACTTGTAACTATGTAAACACAACAAAATCAATTAAAATAAAAAATATATGTGTACTCATAGCTACCCCTGTAGAGTAGTAACCTGTGAATATTAGTCATGTGTCTGACGGGCTACTTAGGGGGAGGACACCTTGAAAAGGAAGCATATTTTAAAAGAAAATTGCTTATTGTTAGCTTGTCACTGAAGATTAAGATCTTTAAAAATTAAGAGTTCTGATTAATTAGAAAGGAATTGTGTAGTTTTAATAATGAAAGGTATGAGATATAGTAATACTTTTGAAAAAAGGGAGAAAATAAGTTGTTATAAAAGCTAGTTATTTCTGAATAGTAGTAAAAAGGGTTTATATAAATTGCAGAAGGTTTGTGCAGGTTGTAGGAGGTTTGTACAAAGAATAAAAAAACAGGTTTAAAGAACAGAATAAGCCTCTATTATATATTCTAGTATATGTTATGCTTCAAATTTATTTATATAGAGGAAATAGTTTTACAAAATAGAAAAGGCTTAGATTTACTTTTCCTTCAACAAGGTGACTTATGTGCAGCATTAGGATGTTTAATTGGTCACCATAGCTAACTACCCTGTTGTCTACTGCAATTGGTCCTCTTACTCTAATATTATCTTGTCTAATATTAGGACCGTGTTTAATTCATTTCATAACAAGATTTGCTCGAGAAAGGATAAACTAATAAATTAATAGTAATCAGAAGTCAATATATACCTATACAAGAAGATAGCAACAATAATAAATCAATTATTTGATTAAAATTTAATTAAAACCAGTAGGGAATGAAATATAGAAAAGAAAGGCTCTTAGCATGAATAATTTTTAGCAGGACTTACTTTCTCTAAAACAAAGAGACTTTTAGCAGAACTTACTTTTTCTAAAAAGACTCCCTACCCCTGGCCTTGAGACTGAGATCCCAGGCTGTGGTCTTGGATAGTTCTGCAAAGTTTCAGGTGTTCCCAGAATGTTTCTTCCTGAATTAACCTTATAGATAAACATTGTAAAAAAGTTTGTTTCACTGCTTTGTTTTACTGCTATGATTCTCCTCCCCATTCCTCAGCCAGTATGCAATTTTGTCTTTAAAAACCAGCCCCACACTGTGTTCAGGGTGCATTGATTTGAATGACCTAGGTCTCCATGGGGTCACTGGCATTGAAGACTCCTTAATTTGGCTACTCAATTGTGTGTGTGGCAGGACGTCTGTTTCTCGCTGTTCTGAATCAACAGTATGAACATGGAGGAGTCAGGGCATTTGACTTATAGTCCCATCTATGTGTCAACATGTCCATGAAGAAAGGTAGTTTGAAAATAATGAAAACACCTTACCCATATCACTTGTAAATTGAATGCATCTTAAGCTTTATGAACTCCCAATTTTTAATCACTTTTTTCCAACCTGAAAAATAAGCAGCACTTTCAGAAGGATCTTTTATTTCTTATCATTACCCTTCCCGTTTATTAATACATTGAAAGTGTGAAAGTGACTTTTAACTGCAAGTGAAGCATGCATCATTCATGCCAAACAGAGCACTGAATCCTTCCTTGAGAGCATGTCCCACTTGCTTGGAGAAAGTCTCTTGTCTCCATTTCCTTAGTGTGTATCTCCAAGAGCAGTAGCCACGGGGCAGAAGAGTGATCACCTAGGCAGGAGGGGCCGGAGTGCATTGCATACTGAATCATCATTTATCTAGGGATGGCATACCTGCCCATTTCACTCACTGTCTAGGAAAAGCAAAGTCCCTGTGCTGATTGAGCTATCAAACCCGGATGATGGTGACCAGCACTAAAACAGGCTTCCTTAAGTGTTTTCTGGATTCAGCAGTGCCAGACCTCCACCCTGTGCTCTTGACCAGATTCAGGACTAATTTATCATTGAGACAGGGCAAATGAGTACCTGGAGAATTGAAACTTCAGTAATTCTCTTTCTGTAGAAATCACAACAAGTCAGATGTCTTAATGTGAAATAGTAAGCAGTTTTCAGAGAGGGAGAGCAGTTGGATTAGAGACTCAAGCCTCATCCAGCATCTCTTCTCCAAACATTACAGTACTGTTTGCAAAGCCACAGCCTAAACTGCAGGTCGGTGCTGGTTCTTAGTTGTCATTTTTGTTTGCTTGCTTTCCTCTAAGAAAGCAAACATGCTGAATGTTTCCTTTATTTATTTATTTTTTCTTTAGCCTAAACCTCCATGGTAGGCAGGCAAATTTAAAAGCCAGTCTCCTCTCTCTGTCTCACTCACTCTCTCTTCTCTCTAAAATGAATTTAAAAATAAAAATGAAAAAAAGTCTGACCTGTGGTGGCACAGTGGATAAAGTGTCAACCTGGAACACTGAGGTTGCTGGTTTAGAACCCTGGGCTTGCCTGGTCAAGGCACATGTGGGAGTTGATGCTTCCTGCTCCTCCCCCTTCTCTCTCTCTCTCTCACTCACTCTCTCTTCTCCCTAAAATGAATAAATTTAAAAAATTTAAAAGACAGTCTCAGAAACCTAACTCACACCCCCTCCCCATTATGTTGCGTCCTATTCTGCCAGGCTGTCCCCTGGAACCAAAAATCCATCATACAAGGTAGCAAATGGAGAAGAGGAAACAAACACAGGCCTGGGTTTTTGGTTTTGTTTCTTTTCGACTAATTTTGTATTCAGTTGGAGGCAGTGATGGAGTGGACAAAGTTTAGGCAGGGTTAGCCTTTCCTGGGGCACTGTCTATCCTCAGGTCCAGCTGGCAGTTAGCCCTACCCCTGAGGCAGACTGCAAGAAGAGGGGCCCTGTGAGCCTGCCAAAGCCACAGTTCTCAGTGAGGTGGGACATGGAGCCACAGGCCTCACTGCCTCACTCACAGGCTGGCAGTCAGCCACGAACTGGTCCTGGGGAGGCTCTACCTGCAGTCTTGAGACCAGGAAGATGCCCGTTGACCAGCTTTGCCACAGTGGTGAACTGAACTAATAGCAGCTGGTTATAGGCACACTCCTGCTGTGGATCCCAAGGCCCTGGTACTAGAAAACTTCATGAATTTCATTCATGCATTCAGATGTTTATTGAGCATCTACTACATGTGAGGGGCTCTGCTAAATGCTGGATGTACAAAGGCTGAGCATGCAGCACAGTGGAGCAAATTAACATGACAAATCCCACAAATTAACTGATAGTTACAAACTGTGCTAAATGCTAAGAAAGAAAACAGTGTGTGCTAAGTGAAATTGAGGCAAGACATTGTTTAGACTGAGGGCTAAAGAAAGGTCTCCAACTGTAAGCAAGATAATTTACTGAGGTGGGAAGGAGGGATGTTCCGATGGCCAAACAACTTGGGAAGGCAGAGGTCTCCCTCTTGGCCTCACGAGGATTTGAAAGGCAGCCAGTTGTGAGAGGTGTGAGGGGTGCCTGCAGGGAGGTCGGGGCCTGCAGGGATTTCGAATTTTATCTTAAACATTGTGAAAACCAGAAGTTTTAAGCCAAGATATGACATAATCTGATTTATGTTTTTAGTAGACACGTATTTTTATTCACAAAGAATACTAAGGGCTGCAAATGCTTGTTTTTTAAAACAATTTGGGAAATCAATCAATAAGCATGCAGCTATCAAAACTAGCAAATCAGGGGCTGCTGGGTGAGTGAATGAGGCTGAATTTGTTTCAAAATGGTGTTTAAATTTATGCCATCTAAAATGAGGGTCAAAGGTCTGATTTGCCTCAGCAGTAGTGACAGCTCTGCTGAAGAAATCACTTATGTCTTTTGGAAATTTTTTTTTTAAAACCATGAAACAAAACACTGCCACCTGCCAAGCAGGTGTGCCTTTCCTGCTGCCTGCTCTTCCCCTGGCTACACTGGGGTCAGAGGCAGCGAGGGCCAGAAAAGGAAGTGGTTGGCATCTGGGAAAAATGGATTGTGTTTATTTTTCTAGTTTTTTTTCTTTTACTTTGAGTGTCAAGAATGAAAACATGCCAACTCTCCAGTTCTCAGCATCATCTCAGACGAGGAGAGAGGGGAGGTAGGTTGGGGTGAGGCAGCTAGCTCGGAGTTTGAGAGGAGAGATAGGTGTTGGGGTGAGGCAGCTAGCTCAGAGCTCTGCCAGGCACTGGACCTCAAGAGGACTGCTCACTTCTGTCTGGGCTTCCTTAGTAAATTATTAAAAAGCCCAAGCACTTACAATAAGTGAACATTTTGTTGGCCAGTGTACGTGTCCAAAAGAGGCTGTCTTTTCCCTTAGCCAAGGAAAACTGGTTTGCTACAAAGTTTTAGTAGAATTGATACTAATCTGCAGATTAATTTTGCTGCTTATGAGTAATCCATGACTGATTTTTATCCCTCTTCTCTAAAAATGAGTTCACTTGTTTTTGGAATAGTATAATTTCCTAGCTAGTACCTTTATAATCTGAAAGAATTTATTTTTAAAAGATGAGAAACCTTCTTAATCCAATAATTTTAAGATCAAGCAAGTTAATTAAATTATTGATATTAAATGGTATTCTGGCATTTTTATTGTAGTTCAGAAAACTTTTAAGATTAGTGTTTGCGCTTCTATCCTTCAGCAATTAAAATCATTTGGACACCTTTTTTTGAGGGTTGAAATGAGAAAGATTATAAATTAGTTTCATCTTGCAGTTTAACTGACCCTGGAAAAGCTGGTTAAAGAATATACCCGAGAAAGCTCTTAGTACTAAATCCTATTATGACTAATGACATTTCAACACTACTCTTATATTGAGGGTAGAAAAAAAAAGAGTTAAGGGCCACTAAAGAATTCTCATAGTTTCTTAGAGATTATGTTGAGTTTAATCATAATTTATTATGCCTCTGTCATAATAAATGTGATGAACTAAGAAAATGCATCAGTTGATGAGCAGCTAGTTTTCAGAAGAAATTATATTACATAAATTTTTGTTTCCCTTTTCATCATTATTTTGCTTTATTCTGTGAAATAAATCTTTCAAAAATAGTCTCTTTTATAATTAAATAAAATGTTATAATAAACTAGTGATCTAGTGTGTTTAGTTTTAGAAATATTTTTTCCACAGTCAATGTAAAAAGAAGAGGAAAAAATCAGTGCTTTATATTCATTGCATTTATCTAAGGAAGACCTTAAATTTAAATCAATAGTTTTTTGCAGATTCACTCAATGCTAGTATGTAATGACATTAATTTCTTTTGTTTTGTTTTGTTTTATGTTGGTTGTTGCTTATTTGGAAACCTTATATAAAATAAACTTGGCCTGAGTAGTGGTGCTGTTATAAAGTACTATAATCCGTGGGTTACATAGAGACACCAGGCAGGTTACAAAAGAAATTTGAGTTTATTAATTAGCAGGCTAGTTAGCTACATGGGGCACAATCCCAAATCATGTAAGGCCCTATTACCATTCTAGACCTTCTTTCATACAAAATCAAGTACTGGTTGGGGTGGGTAAGGAGAGAGCATGGTACAATAGTGAATTACTAACAAGCTTACAACATCTATCTGTAGGATCTATTAAAAGGAAAAAAGCATTCTTACACATCAAGACCACAACATAACACAGTAGTGATAATTGTTTTACATACCCAGCAAAGACATTCCCAAATCTTCTAGTGTCTACCCCCATCCCTGTCGCTATAAAATGTTTAGCTTAGGATAAGGAGAGAAGCTAAATGAAATTACCTTTGCTAAAAGTGTTGGGGCTAGTATAGGAAACCTAATAAACTAGTCCCTGCTTGCTTAATTTATAAGTTTTATACATATAAAGAATTTCAAAAGGAATGATTATTAGAAAGCATATAAAATGTTACAGGATGCAGGTTTTTCAAGCAGGAGGAGTGGGCTTGTGATCCCTTAGTCTAGAGGTATAGTCACTCTCAGGACTCCAGGAGGGGAGGAAGACTTAGAATCAGTGTAGGAATTTTTAATTAAGATAGGTAAACATTGTTTCCTAAAGGATCTTATTTAAGGGGAAGAGGAAGCTTTCAGATAACTTTTATCTTCTTTGCTGTCTAGCAAGTGGCCTTAGTCCTTCCAGAGAACAATAGTTAAACTATAATTAGTTACTAATTTTTGCTTCTTTAATCTCTTTCTCTGGGTTTTTTTTTTCTTTTCAGAAAGGAGGGGTAAGGGAACAGGACTCTTCTTTTAAAATACTAATGTTAACAATTTTTGCAATTCTTTGGCACCTTATCACAGTGCAATGGATAGAGCGTCAACCTGGGACACAGAAGACCCAGTTTGAAACCCCGAGGTCACTGGCTTGAGCAAGGGCTCATGAGCTTGAGCTCAGGGTCACTGGCTTGAGTGTGGACTTATAGACAGGACCCCATGGTCGCTGGTTTGAAGCCCAAGGTTGTTGGCTTGAGCAAGAGGTCACTAGCTTGACTGGAACACCCTGGTCAAGGCACGTATGAGAAGCAGTCAACTGAAGATGCAACTACAAACTGATGTTTCTCATCTCTGCCTTTCTATCTGTCTGTCTGTCTTTCTCAAAAATAAATAAATAAACTTAATTTAAATTTTTCAAAAATCAACAGCCTGAAAAAGTGGAGAGAAGAGTATAGGGAGATGATAGTTTGTCAGTCAGCCCATTTTTTAGATGAGTAAAAGGCAAAAGATTTATACAATCTGAAGAGAAACCAGAGCATCATTTTTTAGATTAGGAACTAGAAACTCTTAGATATGAAGTTTCCCAAGAGCATACACCTAGTAAGAAGCACAGTGGAGCCCAGAACCCATATCTGTGACTCCTGGTCCAAGACTATGAATTTCAGAAACATCAAAGATGGGCTAGATTAGAACTGTGGATATATTAGCATTAGTGGAACCTTTATATTCCTTTGTTAATGTAACTTAGGATATTATATAAATATGTAAATAAAAATATTTTAACTAATATTAAAATATTATTGAAATGTCAAACAGTGGAGCACACTCTTAACATACAGTACTTCGTTACCTAATCCTATTCATTAAGATTTCAACCTGTTGAAAAACACAGTTGTCCACTAGAGGTCACCTTTCTTCAAGATAAGGGTCAGCCCCTTTTTCTAATCTGGTTTTAAATAAGCCAGCACCACTTTGGAGAAATAAACATTTTTTTGTTTGTTTTTTGACATTGGGGATTTCAAATACTACTTTAGCTAAATGCACATGTATTATTGGTGAGGGTACCTAGCCTACAAAACCCTGGAGGGGTAAAGAGGAGGTGTGGCCCCTCTTCCCTCCCACAAACGCACAGACACAAGTATTTTGTGCTAGTTCTGGCTCGGCCTCTCTTGACAGATCAACTAATTTATTTTTGTTTGGAAAGCCTTGCGTTAGCCCTGGCAGATTATACTAACCTCACTATTCCTGCCACTGTTCTTTCTGACTCCAAAGTCAGAGACTAAATTGAGACCAAAAGAAATGGTCCTTAAACACTGACATAAATTTTAGATGAAACCATGTAGGCTTCACCAAAATTTATCTTTGAGTCAGTCACTGTTTTTCTATAGTGTACGAATTTTAGTCAACATTGGCCAGAAAATACTACAGGGAGAGGACTAGGATGGTGTCCAATAAAGAAGCAGTTTGGCAGATTCCATTGAAATATAAAACATCTCATTATTCTGAAGGGAGAAAGAGGCTGCCTGCTATAGCAGTGCCTGATGCATCAGGTTTCAAACTGTGTCTATAGAAACCCAGGTTTGCATGTGGTAGTTTTAGAGGCTCATTTACACCTATTATATTGAGCTGCTAAACATCTGGGGCTCAGTCCCATCCCCACCCCCTGCCGCCCCAATCAAATTGGAAATTCAAAAGTTCTGAGATGTGAAAATAATTCAGAACATAAATACAGTTGAGATTGACAGTGAGACTTTGGACTTTTGGAGAAATGTCCTGTAAAGCTGTGGAAGGAAGAGTATACCATTTAAGTCCAATTTGTAGTGATTTATTCCCTTGTGTCTATGCAAAGTATTTTTCTCCACCACCACCCCTTTTGATATGAGCATATTAATTTGTACAGGCAGGTTAAGAAGTTTTCTTCAGCCCTTAAAATTGAACTTGTGAATGTGTTAAGGACCATGAGAGCTCTGTACTGATCTTGCTGAAAATCCTTGCATAGGCATGTTCAAGCAGGAAGAATTATCTGAGTTGTCTGAGAGACCCAACTTGATGCCATGGCAGGTTAGGGCTGGGCACATCTGTTTAGCAGATTCTCTCATTTAGCATAATAGGTGGATCATGCAATGACTAGTAGATGCCCATCATATCAAATGAGAAGCTCTGGTTCTAGATTGATGACCTATTATAGGTTTGGGTACACTGTCATATCTTGTTTACAATAAGAAATGTGTGCAATTGATACATAATTTGAATATATCTATTTTGAAATAAATGTCTTGATATCTGTTTTCAAGCCTCTGGATATATTTAATGAAGAATATCCTGAGATGGCCATAGCTGGTTGGCTTAGTTAGAGGGTTGTGCTCAAACACTAAAGTTGTGGGTTCGATCCCAGTCAGAGCACATATAAGAAGTGACCAGAGAATGCATAACTAAGTAGAACAACAAATGGATACTCTCTCTCTTTCTCTCAAATCAATCAATAAATAACTTTTTTTTAAAAGAGTATCTAGAGAGACTGCAGTATAAGCTATTCAAAAGGACTCTTAGCATTTCCAACTGTAAACTGTGTGAAATAGGATTCTCTTGATGTGGCACAAACCAAAATAAAGTAACACTGTTGGAAGAAAGCTAGACTGACTTATGTAAGTCAGAACAAAACAGCGTCATATTCTCATTGAAGGATATATTATAAATAATATAAATTTGAACTATTTTATCTTGATTAAAAAAACTTGATTTTTCACATATTGAGTTTCAGTTTAAAAGCAGATTGTAAAGAAAAGGAAGAGTGACAGCCATTGAGTCACACTAAAAATTTGCTCAGGAAACTTTTTTTTATGAAACTATTTTTTTAATATCTGAATTAATAAACACAAGTATAACCTGGGGTAGAATACTCAAAACTCTAAGTAAACGAGTTTATATAGTATGTAAGACTCACGTAAGTTTCTATTTATATATAAGGACAAAAATATCACAACTGATTTTTACCCTTCCCTCACCTCCCATTTTTGGGGCTCAGTGTATGTAAAAAAGAAAGTGAGTGAATGTCCTGATACCAGGCATCATTTTGTGGGAAATAGGAAATGACCTTGATGCAATTGTAGCCTCCAAGTCCACTACCAGGCACTCTCCCAGAAGTCACAGAATAGATTAAGGTACTCAAATCATAGTTCATCAAATCGATGCATAGCAAGAAGCAAGGGTAAGAGATGGAATGAGTTGACATACTTCATGTGATATTCTGATTTGGTCTTCTTAGTCTCCATTTCTGGCACAGAGTTCATAAAACCCTTGGAATTTCCTAAGTGAGAGGATCTCTTGTTATGTTAATGAGGTGACTTTTGGAAGGCACTGCAGTTTGGGGGCTGGTTGTCGGGGGAACCAGCCACTTGATTAGAGGGTGGGAACTTTAATTCCCATCCTCCAGACCTCTGGGGAGGGGAGAGGGTCTGAGGGTTGCATCTGTCACCAATAGCCAGTGATTTAATTAGCCATGCCTATGAAATGAAGTCTCAAATAACAGTCTCAAAAAAAGGGGGAGGGGATGGGTTTCAGAGAGCTGCTGGGTTGGTGAACAGGTGAAGATTTAGGGAGGTGGAGCCCTGGGAGAGAAAGCAGGGGAACTCCGTGTCCTTTCCCCTACCTTGGCCTTTGCATCTCTTTCTTTCATCTGGCTTTTCCCGAGTTATAGAAGCACAGGTGACAACCTGGACTTGCATTGAAGTTTGGCATTTGAAGTGGCATTTGAAGTGGGGAGGAAGGACAATCTTGTGGATTGAACCCTTACCTGGTGGAATCTGGAACCTGATGCTTCCTCCAGGAAGATAGTGTGAAAACTGAGTTGAATTGTAGCACACCCAGCTAGTGTCCAAGAATTGCTTGGTGACATAGGAAACCCCTACTTCCACATGAACTGGAATTGATCTCAGTGTCACCTGCCCAGTTTATTGCCAAGGGCTGGCCCTGCCCCAGCACCTTGTGGACCTTTTGTGTTGTTGGGCAACATCTGGGCTCTTGACTCATGCAGAAAAGGTTTCAAAAATGAGTCAGAGAGAAAACAAAAGCAAGTTTTATTCAGGAAGAGAAAAAAGTCCAGGACACACGGGTGCTGCTGTGAAAGACACAAAAGTGCGTGCCCAGGTGGACACCAGCTAACTTGCGAGTGAGTTGTGCACTGTGGTCAGTGGTTTTCGGGATTATTTTGTTTCTAAGCATTGTGGTGCCAAATTCTGACTGTCTTCTGGTTGGGAGGGGACCTTGTTCCTAAACTGGTCCATTCCAGAAGTGTCCTGCTGTTTGTCCCTCTGGGGGCCCTTCTACTTGTGGTGTCAGTTTTTATTATAACAATGGTATAATGAGCTTTGGGGTCTTCTCTCTGGTCAGTTTTTCTTTCATATTGGAATGATCTGGTTTCAGCCAGTCCTTGTTGTTGATTTCTGTGAACACCACAGAGGTTTTCTGCCATAAACTGTTTTCCTTTGATCATGCATCTAGGTGGGGCTCTGGTGAGAGGAGCTAGTGGTTTATTGACCCATGATGTTGTCTCCTACTTCCTCATTCCACGTGTCAGGATTTTTCTCTAACTTCCTTCCATCCTGCCTCACCGAAATCATACTGAGGGCATAGTACAGGAGTGTGGAAGGACCACACCACCTGAATCTTGGGTTAAGCAGTACCTGTGTGTCTAGCCTTTCTGCCACCACCGCCTTCCCTGTCAATGATATGGTTATGAATCAAAGATTTGAGGTTTGAGTTAGACAGAAGGTACCTGCTAATTACACATAACTTGCTCTGTCAGAGACACAAGGGAAGTTCCTCTGGCTTCCTCTGTCACTTGCTCCCTCACCTGATGAGCAATTATGGATTGTATTTTTTGGACAGAGGACACAGAGGGCCAGAATGGGTGTCACCAATGGGCAGTGTACCATCTAATGAATATTGAGTGCCTCGTTTGTCTCAGGTTATTTAGTGTGCCATGAATATTAGGGGACTCTTTAGTCTTTCTATCACTTTCTGTGCTCTTATGCTTGGCATGCACGATTGATCTAGGTCTAACACATCGAGGTTACTGACCCATATCATGTGCTCCTGACCTCACTCTGCCAGGACCTGGCCCTCTCAGTTATTTTCCACCCACCACCATCAGTTTCTCCCTTCTGGCTGGCTCCCTTCCTGCTGCCCATATATATATTTGGATCTCCCCTGTCTTAAAAATCAACCACAATCACAAACTCTCTAATTCTGCTGCATACTCATGCTACCACCCTAATGCTATAATTCATCCACACTCTACAAACTTCTCTACTCAATCCCTCAAGTTCTAAACCACTTAGAGCCTGGCTTCTACTCCTAACACACGACTTCCAAAATTATTTATTTAAGGGAAACTGATGATTTTCTAATAGTCAAAACTAATGGCTCCTGGTCGTGTTTCCCTTTCAACCTATAAGTCTTTTCTGCTTCCCTGCTGTATTTGAAGCCATTGAGCTCTGTCAGCCTCCTCTCTGTCTCCTTGACTCCTCATTAGAGTGCCTTGCCTTGTCTGTCTTCTAAAGGCCTCCCATATTCCTTGGCTTGTGATCCCTTCCTCTGCCTTCAAAGCCAACCAACCTTATTGTGCCTAGTCTTTCTTACACTGCCATCTCTCTGGTTCTTCCTCTTCTGCTGTCTCCTTTTACCTGGTAAGGATTATTGTGATTCATTGGGCCAGTCAGGATAATGTCCTCATCTTCAGGTCAGCTGATTACCATCTTAATTCCCCTTTCTTGGGTGGGGATTAGGATGTGGATATTTTGAGGTGTCGTTATTTTGCTTACCATGGTGATATCTTTGTTTCTCATTTGTTTTTTCACTATAATCTCTCCCTTAATCTAAACCATTTCTACAGCTTCAACTGTTCTCTCCTTGAAAAAGACCCCCAAATTCTATCTCTTGGCCCAACTTCTCTTATGACCCCCAATTGCCTCCTGTACTTTCAACTCATAACTTTATAAGGAAAAATAAAAGACCTCATTACTACCACCCAATCCCTCAGAATTAGTTCCTTCCTCTAACTCCCTCATTTTCACAGCATCTGTTGCTCTAGCCCTGGTGTGAGAGTCTTCTGACTCCTCGTCTTGTTCACTCCCCTGTGTCCTGTCATGGTGGAGGGGCCTTCTGTTCATTTTTCACAGTGTTCCATGGAGTGCATCCTGCTGTCTTTTCCTTTTCATTCCCACTGTCATCTCCATCCTTCATGCCTCTCTTTGTTCCTTAAACTGTTGTTCTTGCCTTTAATTGGAGGGGGTGTCCATTTCTGATCCTTTCCTAAGAGCTGTTTTACATGTCATTCTCATTTCATCCTGTTACCAACCAAATGAACAAGGAATTGGCATCCTTCATTTATAGATGAGGAAACTGAGGCTAAGAGCAATGAGGTAACTTTTTGAAGATCATATTCATTCATTCATTAAAAGAATACTTATTGAGAGCCTGTTATATGCCAGGTACTATTTTAAATGCCGAGATAATTTCACTGAATAAACCAACCAAGATACAAGTTCTGAGGAGACTTACATTAATCTAGAAATAGAAAAAACTGACATTTAAGATATGGCCAGCCAAACAAGATTATTGCAGTCTTCTGGTTTACCCTAGCTGAGAGTTTTCCTCCTTTTCTGAATTCCTAGTGAGCAAACAACAAAATCTCTTTGAAGGCACTTAATTCATTCACTCATCATTATATACAGTTATTTGTATATTGCCTTGTTTTCTTACTAAACTCTTTGAGGAAAGAAATACAGTACTTCTTCACATGGCACATAATAGGGATTTGTCTGAACTACAGAGTTGTAAGAATTAAGGCAAATGTTGAAGAAAGTCCTTTGTAAACTGCAAAGCCGTTTTCTCAGATTTGATGTCACGGGTGATGCCAATTGAGTTCTTTGGGTGGAACATTCAAGGACCTAGTTCTCCCTGGTGTGAATAGTATTAATTTCCTCTACAATTCCTTTTCTTCCATTGCCCTATAAAAAGAAAAAACTTAAAGCTATATAAAATTTCTGCTTTTCCAAAATTTCTAATAAAAGTTTAAAAGGTATTGCTGAAGACAATGACTTCCTTGTTCATCTCCCCTACCTCCAATAACTTAATTTTTTCCTAATTTTTTATTAAGAATATTTTTGAACTGAAAGTCTTTAGGTGAATACCCATTTATGCACCATTCAGATTGAAGAATTTGGTTTACTAATCTTGCTTTGTCATGGCTTTCCATCAACCCATCCCTCTATCCATCCATAAATTTATTGCACTTATTTGATTAGTTTTAAAGTAAATTACAGACATCAGTAAGCTTTTGCCTAGGTACTTCAGCTTGCATATCATTAACTAGAGTTCAAAATTTGTTAAGCAGGTCTTTTTTATTCTTTTAAGATAAATTTTACATACAATGAAAGGCACAGATCTTAAACTATTCAGGGTGTTTTTGACACCCTGAAGTCAAACCCTTATCAAGTCATTCAGCTTATGCCAGAATGCTTTCTGTTCCCATTTTGGGTCAGCTCATGAGCCCCGTAATTCACTGTAGGCTCAGATGACCTGCAGATGTGACTTTTTTATCATTATATTTACTGTCAAAAAAAAAACAAACAATCCCTCATTCTTTGCTATTAATTGCCATGATTGAAAAGTTACTTTTCTGTATTTAGTAACACAATAGTTTGCTTGGCAGAACTAAAAACAATAGCATAGTCAGTGTAAGGCCAGGGGCCACCGCCATCACACCTGCAGCCAGGCACTTGTAGGTTCACGTTAGATTTGGGTAAATGGTAATGAAACTGGGAGCCAAGAAATGGTGGGCTATTTCTTTTATTCTAGCTCACAACTGGCTGGTGAGTAAATACACACAGCAGGAAAACACTTCCCTTTCCATTCAGGGCTCCCAAAGCCACTGATTTTGTCCTAGTTTTCCTAGAATCAAAGTCCCCACTAGCCTCAGCCACCTCCTTTTCCACATCTGCACACCTCATCTTGGCTGCCTGTCTCTTCTGCAACCACGTGGCCTCTGCCAAAATGGCCTCCTAGCTCCTCCTTCTTCCTTCTTCTTAAAACTTTTTAGCGCACAATCCCCTCTCCAGCACACATTAGCATAACCAAGCCTGAAGGTAATTCACAGTATCACCTGGGCAACACAATCACGTGGTCAGCGGCCATTTTTAACAATAAAAGTGAGCAAAACCAACTAACACAAATTTTACAAACTTACTTTCCCAACAGTCAGGAAATTTTTTAATTTTCATCCTTTGAGACTTAAGTTCAGTTCAGCTTGAGGAAGAACCATGCTACACTTCACTTTTACTTGATGATAGATTTTTTATTTCAAGGCCAGCCCACCTTGGCTCAGTCAAAGGGGGTTCATTTCTGCGAGTCTGCTGGGTCCTTATTTAAACTGTTTCATAAGAACACACTCACAAGGTATGAGCCAGAAAATCTGGACTTATTTTTTTTTCTCTGATGCTTTTTTTGTGGTTGGAGGAGGATTTATGTTCTTGGACAGCTTTCTTAGGCCTCAGTTTCAATGTTTGGAAAATAACAGTGTATCTTTTGAGGTCCCGCCTTAATCTGAAACTCAATACTTTTTATGGGAAGGGAAATTGAGACGAGAGTATCTCTGTGCTACATAGCCCATATTTAAACAGTTCATCAATATTTTTTAGTTCAAAAAATAACAAACATTACTGTAGTTCAATAAGTTATTCTAGCTTAAATGTTCTTGGAACAGCTGGTTTCTGTTTGAAGTTTTTGTACTAGCAAATTATAATTTAAATTAAGTCCTTCCCGACGAATGACTATAAAGGGAAGTTTGCTTGATATATTTCTTTTCTTTTAATCTTGTTTATACCATTTGAAAAGATTTCTTTGACATGGTTTGGGATATAATTGTCAGAAATCTGTTCTCTCCAGAGCCACCTCTGAGTCACTTCCACTATTTATGGAACAGCAACTGTGAAGACTGGGATCATGTTTAGGCCTTTTTTTTTTTTTAACAACACATGATAAATGTACTTAGGAGCTTATGTAATCTATCTCAGCACCTTCAGTTTTCAGAAGAGAACAGAGTCCAGGAAGTGGCCTTGTACAGCTCTGAAAGCATGTTCCTGAGTCTTAAGGTTATAGATTGTCAACATAATAACTTGAATAAAGTTTGAACAGCCTTTGAATTTAAAGCTGTTCTGTCTTGGAAAGTTAGGATTATGCCTTTGACATTAGGCAGAAGCTTTCTACTTCATCGTATTTGCTACCTTGCAACATAAGCTTTTACTTTGGCCTACTTTTTCTTGCACATACTTGGGATTCTAGAACCTTCCTCTAAGTGGTTGTATATAGTAAGGTACTCTACTCAGCCATTTCTATTTCTCTGTCCTGTGTGGATTACTCAGTAAGGAGGGATGGAGGTTGGGGTGGGATGTGTAGCATATTGTTTCCTTTCCCTGAAAACTCTATGGTCTTTTCTTCATCCTCTATCTAAGAAGAGTCATGATCTAGTTTAGGCTTTCACCTAACTGTGCCCCTCTTACTAATGAGCAGGCCTAAAATGTCCTGCATGTGTTTTGTGCCCTGTCTTTTTCCTGTACTCTGGGGAGGGGAGCTGGAGCTGCAGGGTACATCTCCAGCATACTTTCCATTTAACCCCGTGGACCCCAGGCTGAAACGCAAGTCTTGCCTGCAACCTTTTCACTCCCCTGCCTGGGAAGATGGAGCCGTGCATGTGAGTGTTAGGACTTTTCTGTTTTAATCTCAAATAGCAAAAATTAAGAATAGTTATAAAAATGTTTTTTTTTCTCTTTCTAAGATTTGTGGTCTAAGTAACAGAGACATTGTTAATACAATTAAAAATGTATCACCAAATATTCCTAACACGAACTCTTACCATTCCTTAAGATAGAGCTTGATATGAAAGCTTATCAAACATGTTGATATCACCCCTCAAGCAAAAAGCACTGGTTTTACTCTATCACAAGCATAATGAAGACTGTGCAGTTATTAATAAGATTTTTTTGAGAAGCTAAAGTGATAGATATGTCAACATAGCTTAAAAATAATATCCTTATTTAATTTTTTTAAAATTATTATTTAAATTCAGTAAAGTTATTATGGAGTCTCACTATGTGCTCACAGCCATTTTATTAAGAAAGAACAAAACAAATTGCCTGTGGCAACTGAGGAAAATAGATAAGGAAAATTCTATTTTATTGTGTTTATTGTCTTAATTTTCTGTCATTAAATTAGCTTAAAAAATGCACAGGCCTGGTTATTCCCCTTTATAAATATTAAAACCCTCTAAAGGTCCTGCTGCAGTTCAGAAATTGGATCCTTTTATCCCCAGAAACATGTACGGTTCAACTTGTATTTCCTTTGATCACTATTTGCAAGTCCAGGGTTATTTCCATTACTGTCTGATAAGTACAGTGGTTGGTTTCAAGGACCATATGTGTTATACTGGGAATGTCTGTAAAAGTCACAGCATTGGTATATAGAGATAGATGATAGATAGATAGATAGATAGATAGATAATAGATAGATGATAGATAAGTGATAGATAGATGATAGAGTAGATACATGGATACACACATAGCCTTACTTTTTAAAAATTTGCAGTTTTAGTTATTTTCATGAAATGAATTATTCTGACTTTAATAAGTGCCCCCCCCAAAAAAAGCCCTACAGGAATAATTATTTCACTTTATTTCTGTTTGACTTAAGAAGCAGTTAAGAGCCAAAAGAGAGGAATCAAAAGAATTACAAAATATTTTTTAAAGAGCAAAGACTCTTCTTTTAGTTATAAAGTTGACAAAAAACACTTCAAAAACACCACAGAAAACATCTTTTCTACGTCAGTATTCAGAATGGGTCGTTTTCCCTTTCGCACGTTGAAAGTTCTGAACTGATCCTTAAGGCCTTTTTTTTTTAAGCATCATCTGCAGGCAGGAAGGATGATGCCTGAGGTTAGAGATGTGCAGCTGCAACATTGATTTGTGTCTGTCTCTCTCTCTCCCTCGCTGTCCTTTTTCCTTTTAATGAGTACTAAAATGTTTCCACATCAGTTAACTGCCTTCATAAAGCACCAGAAGGTCACACCAGCCCCAAACTGATCCTTTTCTTTGTGCCTATAATATAATTGGCTGAGTGTGCCAATGATGAGTGCGCCCCCTCCCCCAGCCCGGTCCCAGCTCCCTGTTTGTAAGCCTCACTGCTGGTTTCCGAGGAGAGCAGCTCGGCTCACTGGGCGCTTCCCGGCACAGGCAGTGCCATTGCGCAGGTTGATTAGCGAAACAGCATCCATTTTAATCTGCGGGGAGCTCCTGCCTTCCCAGGGCGCTCTCTCCGCCCGCGGATGCTCCGCGCATCGCCTCCGCAGCCTCGCTGATCAGTCCTGCTTTGGGGTCTGCGCCCTACGATGCACTGAGATGGTGCATCAGGAAAACTGCTCGTATCAGGTAAGATTTAAAGCCGGATTGTGAGGCCGGCATCCACTGGGAGAAGAGGCCTTCCTCTTCCAAAGCAGCAGGTTGCCTATACCCGCATTTTCAAGAGATTTTGCCATTCTCCACTGCTGACCTTCGTCGCAATTGTAATTAGGTTTTCTGGGGACTAATGGGGCAGCAAACACTGCTTCCTTGGCCTGTAAAGCATATGTGAGATCCGCTGAGGTGACCCCTGCTTTGCGTAGTGTTTATGTGCAAATAAGAGGAACTGTTTTGAACTGTAATTGAATTTAAGGGGAATTAGAGGACAGTCTGGTCAGAATTTCATATGGATCACATCAAGGAATGTGCTTGTTGTATAGGATGTGAGTTGCTTCATGTCTAGTTTTTAGGGTCATCTTTAAGGAAATTACATAAATAGGAAGTAATTGATAATCTTAGAAATTTTAAAGAATCAGCCATCATGCACTTGACATTTAAAGTTGCACTTGTATGTCTTTTTAAACTTATATTCTTATAAATGGTTAATAAAGAATTAATATACCAACTAGCCTGCATAAAAAAGCTCCAAATAGAAAATGTTTTATAATATATATTTATCTATATGCTAATCTGCTGTCTGGAGCTATGAATTAAACACCTAGCGGATTTCAAAAGGCCAGTTCTAGAGTGTGAATAAATCCTCCTGCTACTTCAGCAGTTGAGGCAGCACTGAAAGTATCCTTGTTGTAAACAGACAGCAAGAATGTTCTCAGATAAATTGCTCCTTGCAGTGGCAGGCATGGTTAGTCCCAGTCCTGGATAGTTAATATTGGGGTATTAACTGATCGAGTTTAGGAGCTCTGAGAGGCCAGTTCTCTAACTTAACAATGCCTCTTCCTTGTGTGAGGTAGGTTACCTGAGACATGCAGGTGTTCTCCTAAGGTCGGATTTCTCTGTGGTAAATGTATTCAGGAGGAATAGTACATTTCACAGACTTAAGGCAGCAGTTTCCCAGGTAAGGAAAGTGTTCCTGTGTGATATATTTTACACACACTTTTTTTCTTTGCTTAATAATTGCAATTTTGTAATTGTTGGATTGTTTCATAGTATTTCATTTTATAATACCATTAGGTCCGTAGATCCTGAATATTGAGATTTGTGCTTCATAGAAATTCTCCCCAAGAAAAAGGGGTTAAGGTGTTGAGGAAACAACTAAATCCTCACTTATACATAACACAGAGCTTGGGAGTGGATAACCTCTGTTAGCATCTTTGCAGAGCCTAACCCACTTCTGGCAGGGCTCCAGATGATTAAATGACTATCATAATTAAGATAATTCTTCTTCTCTTCTCAGAGAAACTATGCAATCTAATTTTTGAAAGGCAAACTACTCCAAGTTTATTCTCTATATCTTTTCATTAGGTTGAACAAGAAATCACTGTTTTTATAGGTCAAAAATTGGTGAAATGTCACAATTTCATCTGGAGAGGAGGGGTTTTGGTAGCCTACTCTCTTTTCAAAAGGAAGAC
Organism: Saccopteryx bilineata; assembly: GCF_036850765.1. NCBI lineage: Eukaryota > Metazoa > Chordata > Mammalia > Chiroptera > Emballonuridae > Saccopteryx > Saccopteryx bilineata. Next base: position 199,012,556 of record NC_089491.1, read on the forward strand.
AGATTGATTTTATTTTATATGAACTGTAGCATGTTACACTGTCATGGTGTGTTTAATAGTTTTGAAGTATTTGTGGTTTATTTTCATAATAAAATTAAGTATTATTAGGCACATAATCATAGTCAAGAGATTCTGCTTCTCCATGGGTTTCATTGTAGAATTTTCTTTATCTGTATGTTCTTTTGAAAAGTTCCCCTTTACCTAGATAGAACTTAGGACGCAGAGTTGTGAACCTGGAAGCAAAGTCTCACGCCAAGCCCACGTAGAAACCCTACTTTTAGAACCCGGCTGGCACCACAGGAGGTTGGCCTCACAAAGGGCTGTTTCTCTGAGTCCTTGTTTTTCAGAAACTTCTCCTTTTTGGATGAGGGTGTATTTGTTTATTTTTAAAGATGATTATATCATGGGTTAAAGCACCTTCTCTGGGTTAGCACTGTTAGTGTTTAGATAGAATTTATTTGTAGGACTGATTTCTCTCTTCCCACAAATGTAAACCATGTTTCTTAATGGAGAGTCCATGAATAAAAGCTTCAGGGACCATTTCCCCCTCAAAACAAAAGAAAAATTACATGCTTGTTTTGGTGCATATGTTTAGATATATTATTATGTTATTATCATTGTCATTATCATTACAGCAATAATTGCCTCCTAACTGGTCTTGCTGCTTGGCCATTCTTTTAAAACTTAAGGCTGCTAGCATGTCCCTCTCCAAATCCTCTTCAGGGTAAAAGTCAGCCTCCCAGGGCCTTGTTTCCTTGGAGTTCCCTCCTACATTTCCACTTCCCATCACTCCCCTCCCACCAGCTGTCCTGTCCTTTCTACCTGGCATATGTTTCCCTGCATAGGATCGCCAGATTTAGCACATAATCTACAGTTTTGAGGCATGCTTATACTAAAAAATTGTTCACTGTCAGTAGACTGACTTTGTCAACTTCCAGCTCACCAATTCTATCCTCATATTTCTATTACACTTCTGTACTTTATTTTGTATACTTGGTATTCATTACCATCTATCAGAGTACATATTTGTGTATTTTCCGTTTCCCCCACCCCATGTAAGCTCCGTGAGGGTGGGGATTTTCATGCTATATTTGTATTCATCTGCTTTCCTAGAGCTTAGAACAAACCCTCAGGTCATGTGGATAGACATGCCTACTCTATAAAAACATGATCGCATCGTGGTTACTTATGTTTTGATAGCCACTGATGTGACTGTGACAGTGCTACTCCTTCCCCCCACGTCTGCCATTCACCTGCAAGTTTTCTATTGTGGTTTAAATTATCTCCTCTTAGTTCTTGTTACCTTCCTCATCTGTGAAATGGGAGTTTTCCTAGCAGGAAAGTTGACAGGTCCCCTTCTGGAGGCCACCTTTTTGCATAAACAAGTTAGTAACCACGAATTAAGAGCTAGCTCCTTCTTCTGGTGCACAGCTGGGAAAAGATGGAGAAGCAGCTCAGGAAAACCATGCCCCACTTCATTTCTTACTGGTTTGTTGCTAATATAGGGAACTATAATTGATTTTTTATATTGTTTTTCCAAACAGATGATTGCTTTGAAAAAGAGAGTTTCTCTACCACCGACAGCCCGAGCACCTGTTTGCATGCATTGCCTCAGAGCTGCTGAATCCCTGGCAGGGTGGTAACTGAGAAATTCTCAGGCAGAATTTTTTGTGGTGGTTTTGTTTTTAAAGGTTCTCACGTTGTCATCATCTGCGTGTACTTTTCTCTCTCAGGATTTACATTAGCGAAGGGGTTACTGAGGTGTGCGTTGTCATTTTCAGTTGTGGCCATGTTTAAAGCTAGAGCTATCAACCTCCATTTTCCAGACTTGGGAGGAAGCCAACCTCTTCAAGAAAGAACCTTGCCCACAGCTTCAGGGGCCTGGCAACCTTCAAGGGGCCAGATTCTTCTAAACAGCTTTGATAGAAAGCTTTGAGATTGTGTTAACTTGACAGCACAACTTGAGGTCAGAGGGTCCGTTTTTACTTCAGAGCTGCCAAATATTTTCTCCTGTTTCCCAGCAGTTGGTTTTGGGGGCGGGGGTTGTGTGTCTATAAAAACAATGACATGCTTTCATCCCTTTCTTTCCATTGCTTAAATTCTCTTACAACCACCTCAGATATGCATCACACTCTCACATTCTTTGCTACTGTGGGAATGGAGACTTGAAAGAAAACACAGTAAAGTGATCTGTGAATGATTCTCATCTCTTTTCTCCCTCCGAAGCTTACGGAGCCTCTTCCTCAGACATGCACCTGGCCCTGAGAGAGCTCAGTAGAGATCCCCAACGCCTGCTATTTTCCTGAAGTTTATCCCACAGCCCTCTGTGCGGCTTTCCAGGTGTAAGGATGACCTGAGCCCTGGGCAGAAGTGCTGCTCCCTCCAGACCTGACACCCCTGCCTCCACGCTGCCACCATGCTTTCTTTGCTTTGGTGCCTCAGTCCGGACTGCCTCCTACTCACACTCCACCTGCTGAGACCTTTTGCAGGCTGATGCAACCTTCAAGGCTCATGTGTCACTTTTGTCAGAAAACTTTCCTCTCCCATCCCCAGTGAGAAGTTCTCCTCAGCGCACTGTGGTTTTCCCTCTGTTAGACTCCATTTGTGGCTAGTGATGTGTAAGTATCTCACTTGTTAGATGGCAGGCTTTTTTTTTTTTAAATAAAAAAAAAAAACCACAGACCCACCAGGTATAGTTGACCACAGTGACAGCTGCTGCTTTCTTGTCATGCTCCTAAGTTTTAGCTCAGCCATGGGCTTTGGGAGAAGTGTTCTTTTTTTTTCTTTTTTTTTTTATTATTTTTTTTTTTTTTTGTATTTTTCCGAAGCTGGAAACGGGGAGAGACAGTCAGACAGACTCCCACATGCGCCCGACTGGGATCCACCCGGCACGCCCACCAGGGGCGACGCTCTGCCCACCAGGGGGCGATGCTCTGCCCCTTGGGGCGGGAGGGGGTCGCAACCAGAGCCACTCTAGCGCCTGGGGCAGAGGCCAAGGAGCCATCCCCAGCGCCCGGGCCATCTTTGCTCCAATGGAGCCTCGGCTGCGGGAGGGGAAGAGAGAGACAGAGAGGAAGGAGGGGGCAGGGGTGGAGAAGCAAATGGGCGCTTCTCCTACGTGCCCTGGCCGGGAATCGAACCCGGGTCCCCCGCACGCCAGGCCAACGCTCTACGGCTGAGCCAACCGGCCAGGGCTGGCAGGCTTCTTGAAGAAAAGGCCTTATTTCCATTTCCTCCCCCACAGAGGGAGTTATGTGGTCAGGAACTGTTTGTTGGGTTGAATTGCATTTTCTTCAGTTGGTGCTATTCTGAGTTCCCAAGACTAGGATTTCCCATTGTAATACCAGAGAGCAACTTTGATCTGTGCATTGAAATAGTGAGCTGGTGAAGCTGACCCCAGCAGTCCAAGTGTCTGGCTTGTGAGCCCCTTGGCCAGTGGCCAGCATTTCAAACATTCTGTCAGCCAAAATGTGGTACAAGAGGGGCCATAGAGAAAGGAACAAAATGAATGAGACAGAGACATCCCAGCCTTCCTAGAGTCAATGCACTGAGAATATCCTTCCTGCCTACTAATCCTTCTGCCTTGAATTTTCCCAAGGTGAACCTCATGGTCTATCCCCAAGTACTTTTTCAAAATACCTGTGATAGGTTGAAGTAAACAGTCATATCCAAGCTACCTGTCTTAATGTATTGCATTTTGCGAAGTTATAATAAATCTTTTTACCAAATGGATAACTTTATTGCCTTCTGAATCAACAAATCTTCCTTGGGCCAAATGTTCAGCCCAATGAAAGTGTCATAACCACAACATAAAATAAAAGATGGCCTCTATTGATCTGAAATGATAAAACTAGGAAGTATATTATTTTAAGTAGTATATCAAGATGTTTTGAAACTTCTTGCTGGAGAAGCTAGTAAACAGCCTTCATGCCCAGATTCTAGTGAGTTATTTAATTGTTAACAAAGGAAAGGAAATATCTTCTATTTCTATTGACCCCAGGCCAAGTGTGGATTCATTTTCCAACGCCTTCTTCCTGTGAATGAGAAAAGAAGTATCAAATTTGAATTTGTAGCCTGACCTGTGGTGGCGCAGTGGGATAAAGCGTCAACCTGGAACACTGAGGTTGCCGGATCGAAACCCTGGGCTTGCCTGGTCAAGGCACATATGGGAGTTGATGCTATCTGCTCCTCCCCTTTCTCTCTCTCTCTCTCTCTCTCTCTCTCTCTCTCTCTCCCCTCTCTCTAAAAATCAATAAATAAAATATTTAAAAAATTAAAAAAAAAAATTTGAATTTGTTTAAGATTCTGCCCTATTTAAACCTGTTTCATCCACAGCAGGGAAAAATATATTGACCTAACAGAAAAGAGAATTTCAAAGCATTTTAGCACACTATTTGATACAGGCTTTTAAATTTAAATTTATTGAAATAATTTTCTGTCTTATTCCATAATTTTTTTATTGGAAACATTTCTCCCTTAGTCAATAGTACTGAAGAAGATTTTGTTCTTGTTGTTTTGCCTGGATATAGTTGTGCTTTGTTTTGTTAAGATGCAGTGTGTTTCTCTGAGGAGGCAGTAACATATCTATCACCTTAACAATTAAAAAACTAGGCTTGACCAGGTGGTAACTCAAGGACAGAGCATCGGACTGGGGCATGGAGGACCCAGGTTTAAAACCCTGAGGTTGCCAGCTTGAGCACGAGGTCGCTGGCTTGAGCCCAAAGGTCCCTGGCTTGAGCAAGGGGTCACTAACTTAGCTGTAGCCCCCGGTCAAGGCATATATGAGAAAGCAATCAATGAACAACTAAGGAGCTACAACGAAGAATTGATGCTTCTCATCTCTCTCCCTTCCTGTCTGTCTGTCCCTCTCTCTGTCACAAAAAAAGAAAAAAAAAGAAAGAAAATAAATAATTCTGGATATATAATCCTGTGCTTGTTTTTAGCCAAGAAAGATATCTGAAAATCTAATTTATATGTTTTAAGATGAAGGGAGCACAGCAATAAGTGCCCAAATGAAAACATTCATCTCAACAGAACTGCATTATAGACCTGATCTGAAGTAGAAATCTAGTAGAAGCACCAACATTTTTATTTAAAGTAGCACTTGGTGCCTCCAACGTCATGATTCAGAAATCAAGTGATTTTAAGACATACATATGCAACACCTACTTTAAGCCAAGCATCTAGTATTTTCTCTTGGAAAAAGGATGGTGATAGGGGGAAGGACAGGAAATGGGAATATCTCTCTGGTATGTATCAGTGCACTCATGATTTTTGGGGAGTAGAGACTCACATTCACACACAAACACAATCTTGTATTAACTAATCACAATTTAACATGAAGAAGCTCAACAGTAATACAACCTTATCCTATTATTTATTTATATCCTCTATGCCAAGGGAAAATTTGAAATCTTTACTTAGTGTTCTCCTCTGCACTATCTAGAAGCATCAGAAATTACCAAGCTTTCTAAAGTAGGAAGTACTTTGACAAAACTGCTTGAATTCAGAAGAAAACAACTATCAAAAAGGCCTAATGATAATCAGCATAAGAGAGCCATTAATGGGGAAAGAATGCTAAGAACACGGAGAATTGTAATGAGGGCATTAATACCAGTCTCATTCAGAAGCTGTGCTATGGGCACCAAGGTGACTGTAGTTTCTTTTTTCTTATTTTAAGCGATTTATTTATTTATTTATTTATTTGTTCGTTTGCATTTTTCTGAAGTAAGAAGTGGAGAGGCAGAGAGACAGACTCCTGCATGCGCCCAACCAGGATCCACCCAGTATGCCCACTAGGGGCGATGCTCCGTTGCTTCGTTGCAACTAGAGCCATTCTAGCACCTGAGGTGGAGGCCATGGAGCCGTCCTCAGCGCCCGGGCCAACTTTGCTCCAGTGGAGCCTTGGCTGCAGGAGGAGAAGAGAGAGATAGAGAGAAAGAGAGGGAGAAGGGTGGAAAAGCAGATGGGCGCTTCTTTGTTCCCTGGCCAGGAATCAAACCCGGGAAATCCACACACCAGGCCAATGCTCTACCGCTGAGCCAACCACAGTTGAGTTTCTTTTACTTAGGTTTTCAGTTGGCCAGAAAGATTTGTCTGTGGTCCTCAATGTTTTTGATGTGCCTGAATGTTTGGCACTTTGTTTGCTCCTAGCACTTCTGCCTCCTGTACCCCACTTTCCCAATGTCATTATTTTTTTTAACATTCACTGAAAAGTTAATTTAAAAAATTGCTACATAGCCCTGGCCGGATAGCTCAGTTGGTTAGAGCATTGTCCCAAAGTGCAGAGATCTCCGGTTTGATCCCCAGTCAGGGTACATACAGGAACAGACAGTTCCTGTCTCTCTCTTCCCTCTTCCCTCTCTCTTTCTAAAATCAATACAGTAAACATGGGGGGAGTTAAATGGTTGAGGGAAAACGATGAAGGGATTAAGCAAAGAAAAAAACTAATAGATACAGACAACAGTGTGGGAATTGCCGGGGGGAGGGGTGGTATGGGGGTAGGGAGAGGAAGAGGGGGATAAAGGGGATGGATAGATAGTGGCAGAGGGAGACTTGATTTGGGGTGGTGAATATACAACGCAATATGCAGATGATGTAGAATTGTGCACCTGAAACCTGTATAACTTTATTTACCAATGTCACCCCAGTGAAGTCATAAGGTTTAAAAGTAAAGATTGCCTGTGTATTTTCATGGCTTATAAAGCTATGAGACTATCTTAATGAAAAATGATGCAAATTTAAATGAGCTTTCCACAGAAGAAAAATATAGTTAGTTTGAAAAAAGATTACAGTTCAAGTATCAGTGTGTGTAGCACATGGAATCTGGATGTTCAAGCTGAAGGGAAGGCAGTGGGATGCTGAGGGTTGGTCAGGATGAATTAGAGTGCCCATCTGTGAAAGCAGAGTGATTTCCCAGTCAGTGTTCTCAAAGTCAGTAATTTCTACCAGTGCCTGATAATGATTATTTAAAAGCATTAGCTCACGTGATCAATGCACCTTGCGCTTCAGGTCATGAATTGACAGGAAACTGAAGTTCTCTATTCTAGTCTTTGAATGTCAGGGTGGGGAGCAGGGTGTGTGAGAAGAGACTCTTCCAGCTTCAGGGACTGTATGTGGCTATGTGTATGTTTTCCAAGGGACAGCATTAGTATCTGGGCCCATGTTTAGCCAGCACACTTCATTTTGGAGAGGGTGTCAGAGGAGAAGAAACCAGAGGAAATTCTCTGTAGAAAGGACATGAGTGGTTCTTATCCCCTTGTTTACACAGCTACTGCAGAACCACCGCACATTATGTTCAGCTCATCTTCTAATGTGGTGTTTGTTTTGTTTCCTTTCCTGTATGCATTTGGACCACTTGGAAGTGAAATTAATTACAGTATTGATCCCAAACATCTGAAGTCAGGATCTTGCCGCCAAGCCCAGTATTACGACCTAAAATAGAAGGATAATGGCTCATAATAAATTTTTTTCAAGGCTGTGCTTCTAAGATCGAAGGTGTGTCCCAAAATCCTAGAGTTCTTTTACAAATGCATTTTCTGATTGAGCAGGTCTGGGGTGGGACCTCAGAGCTTTTATTTTCAGTAAGCTCCCAGGTGATGGGTGTGCTCTTGTCAGAGGGAACCCTTTGAGTAGCAGAGCTCTAGAAGACATCAGAGATCAGTCCACATGATAGATTATTGGATAATTTTAAGCTGGCCAAGCCGCACAGTGAGCAGTGGTGCAGCTCCTTCTTGAAAGGGTCGTGGCTCCAAGCCTGTCTGTGTGATGAGCACTTCTTTAGGTAGGCTGTAAAGAAAACTCCTCACCCCTGGGGACCACCCTGCAAGCTCTTGGATCCATGTTTAAGGAGGGGAACTTCCATCACTTGTCTCTAATAAGCTTATAATGGTAATTAGAGAATCACGACAAGAAAAGGCATAGTGGTCAGAGAATAATGGTGTTCAGCACTCTCTTAGTACTAATCCTTGTGGCTGTTGTCTGGCTGGGAAATTCCATCTTGGATTTTGAGGTGCCCTTCTCCAAAAAATAATGTATCAGTAAAGTATGTTTGTGTGCATATAGGTATGTTTACAGTCAATATATCATTACTATATATTCATTTAAATATGTGTATAAATATACAGTTAATAATGAGAGTTCAGTCATTTTACTGTATCTTTAAACCCACCTTGTTAAAGTAAAATGATAGTAATTAGGCATATAATGTTATGTATCTTATTAAGCCTTGTAATCTCTTCAGTTTTTATAATTTCATCCATGTTGACTCTTGATGGTAGATTGTGGAGTGGACCAGGATGCTGACCAAGGTCAGAGGCTGAGATTTATAGTAGCCACCACCCCTTCAACCAGAGCATATTTATTTTAACTTTGAACATATGTGGTTTCCACAAAAAATTTCAATTGAAAAGCATGAACTTTTAATATTTTCTACCATGGACAGCATTTAGAGGAAACATTATAAACAACACATACATGTCTCCTGTGTTCATGTCGCCTCCTGTGTATAAGCAATGCTGGGATGCTGGAGGGAAGACAAGATGAGTAGACACTTTAGATGATTCACTCCCTTAGAAAAAGCCCCAAAACCAGGCCATTGGGAAGGAACCACAGATTCGCTGTTCAGCGTGTGAGGTCATGGTCATCTGGAAAGGAGCTGTCACTTGATTCCTCGAGGTCTAACTGGCAGGGGACAGTGGTGGTACCTGGGTGTTCCAGATGTGCAGTTTATATTCAGTATGTGATACTGTTATAGGAGTGCTGCTGGAATTCTCTTTGTATTAAATCCTGATACTTTAAAGCTCTGCCTTATTATTTTAGCGTGTGCCGTTGTCTCTTACCAAGGCAGCCAGTGGGAGATGGCCTGGCATTTCTAATGTGGGCCTAGGTTCAAATTCTGGCCTGATCATTCACAAGGGGCCACACTGTGGGCAAGTTACTCAACCTCACTAAGCTCTCACTCAGCTGTAAAATGCAATTGCGAATAGTGTCTACTTCAAAGGGTTACTGTAAGGATTGAAGACGTCTGTACACCAGGCCATAGCAACCCCTCAGGAAAGGGTAACCATTGATATTATGTTAATACATGTCATGTAATAAAATGTATGCTTCCTTCATTTTCAGTAACTTCTTTGGTAGGATTTAATAAACATACACAGGATCCTTTATGGTAGAGAGACCCCATTTGAACCACAAAGCCTTACTTAGCTTTGACGAATTCTCAGTATTGGGAACACCCACATTGGAGGTGGCATGCATGCAGATAGTGGGACTCTGCTTTAGCACAGAGGTCATGTGGTCTGGAAGAGCATCAGATGAGGGAGATCTCTGCTGGGAGAAACCATGCCCAAATGCAGTGTGGCACATAAGACACAATCTGTCATTATGCTATCTAGCCAACGTACAAGTAATTCTTTTGGGAACTGGGGTTGGAGGATCTGAGGGTGGAGTTCAGAGAGGATCTGGATTTGGATCAGGGGCTGCAGAAGGGCATATTCTCTTTACAAAAAGTAAGGCTATGCTCAGCTATTGAGACATTCATGCCACAGGTCTTGAACAAACTGAAATTTTTTAATAATTGTAGCAATAGACAGCATGTCAGCAGAGGTTCAGATACCAAAAGGCTACCTTGAATGGCATTTTTGTTTTATTAGTGTGTTCTTCACAGCATTGAACTTGATCAAGAATTTGTAGTGGAAAACATATTAACTAGTACATCTGCTGCTTTCTGTGTAAGCATGTCAGGGTGTGAGATGGTGTTGTTAAACAGAGGCTTGCCCTTTGAGTTCTTCAGCCCACTTTTCCTGTAAACAGTAACTCTATTTATATATTTACTTACTATGAAATAGGATATATTTTTTAGTTTATGATGGTAATCATTCAGGGATGATGAGTGTGTGTTTTTTTCTGCTTCTTGCACACAAACATCCTCCAGCTGTGTGCCTTTTCCTTCTCTGTGTGTAAAGCCGGTAAATGAAACCAAAAACCATGGGGAAAGGGTCAAGAGGCAACAGAAAGAAACATTCTATTTTGTGAAAAAAATCACCACTGGCTGAATATTAAAGAATAGCTTATGGGTCTTTTTCTCTTGACTATATAATAGAACAAAGCACTGATCATGGGGGTGGAGGGGGCCTTCTCTGTGTTGGCAAATAAATTTAATTTTTGTGCTGGGGCTTCTTCCACAAGATGAGACATTTACATCTGATTCTAAGACACAATTGGTTACAGGGGAAAAGAAAAAAGAAAAAACAAACATCTTTCTTACAGGTTAGCCTTAAAATTATACTGTTTTCATTTTGTCATGGGATACCCGGCTTTTAACTCACTGGTGAAGTGTGAAAGGCTGGATTTTAGCATCTATTTTTATCCCATCCACTCTACCCAGGGTTCAGAATAAGGTTACTAGTTTTCTCCAAAGAACTCCTACCCATAGTCAGCCCTGACCTGGGAGTCAGGGAGCTCAATCAGCTTGTCCTTGTCAGGGAACAGGAAAGGAAGTGCTGTGGACAGGAGTCATCCAGGTGGGATCATTCAGAGGAAGGTGACAGCAGATGGTGGGAGGCTGTGCTGCCAATAACCAAAGTGTCAGTGTAGAGGGAGCCTCAGAAAACCGCAGCTGCCCCTGTGCCAGAGCACAAAGACCTGGCAAGCCAGGCAGGGTGGTGTTTCTGAGACCAAGCAGGACAAGATCAGCACATCTAGGCACAGACTCCGCTGGCTTCTCCGACGTCAGCATGAGCCGTAATCAGGGGACTGAGCAGTTGGCATTTCAGCCTATCAGAATTCATGAGAGGTTCTTTCTCAAGTGAAATTCAAAGAGTTAAAGGATGAATCTGGACAGTGATGGAATGGATGACATCATCAGTCAAGAATCTCCATTGGATATGGAGGGGAATTATAAAAAGGTAAGGGGGGGAGTTCTTTTGTTTGTGAACAATTGGACTATTTTTCTAACTGGGAAAAAGTTCACCCTTGAGAAGTGCCCAGATTCCACACTCAGTGGCCATTGCCATAATATATTCAGGAAAGATTAAATGCACAGAATTGAATGCATTTAGCTGGCAGAGTTCTCTCTGCTTTTCCCAGCTTGTGTTCTTTAATATACTTTAGCAGTAACTGGAATTCACATGTTACTCTGATGCTGAAAAGAATTCTATTATGTACTTAGTTGCTAGGCAGGCTTTTTATGTAAAGGAAGAAGAGTTTTTTTTAATTAGTATTATGTTAACAATTTACCTGCAATTAAAAATTGCTAGAATGTTTAACCTATCTTTCTAATTTTGACTTTTTTAAAAATGAAAACTGTTAAGTTCTAAAAGAAGTATGGGTTTTAAAAAAAATTGATACAGTATCTACTAATTCTTTGCTTGGTCTGTTTTTTTGAAAATCAGTAAATATAGCATATTTCTGGAATGTTTTATATGGTAATTATCTGGTAATAAGATGCCCAAGTAAAAATAGCTTTAGTTATATGGGTTGGGTCATGAAATTAAACTACAAGTATATACTTGTCTATCCGCAGAAGCCTAAACACAAACTATGTCCTTCCCCCTCATTATTTTCCATAAGTCAAATGTAGGTCAGAACATAGCACAGAATGAAAAATAAGGGCCCTCTTATCATGGTCCCAGAAAGTGAAATCTCTTTGCCCTCAGAGGCAAACATCAGTTATTATAGACTCCTAAAACAGTAAATCTTGTAGCTGAAATTTTTAATATGATCAACTACATCACTAACATTTTTTCCCCAGAGTGAGCTATGGTAAGAAGCTTCTATCTTGGTAGATACTTACATATAATGGTGTAAAATATGGCTGTTTGTAAATCTTATATGCATAACTGTGTGTGAGTAGAGGGGCTGTTTTAAGTACAGTGTGTCCGTGAAGTCATGGTGCACTTTTTTTTTTTTTTTTGTATTTTTCTGAAGCTGGAAATGGGGAGAGACAGTCAGACAGACTCCCGCATGCGCCCGACTGGGATCCACCCAGCACGCCCACCAGGGGTGATGCTCTGCCCCTCCGGGGCGTCGCTCTGCCGCGACCAGAGCCACTCTAGCACCTGGGGCAGAGGCCAAGGAGCCATCCCCAGCGCCCGGGCCATCTTTGCTCCAATGGAGCCTTGGCTGTGGGAGGGGAAGAGAGAGACAGAGAGGAAGGGGGCGGGGGGTGGAGAAGCAAATGGGCGCTTCTCCTATGTGCCCTGGCCGGGAATCGAACCCGGGTCCCCCGCACGCCAGGCCGACGCTCTACCGCTGAGCCAACCGGCCAGGGCCGAAGTCATGGTGCACTTTTGACCGGTCACAGGAAAGCAACAAAAGACAATAGAAATGTGAAATCTGCACCAAATAAAAGGAAAACTCTCCCAGTTTTATACCTATTCAGTGCAGTTCGATGTGGGCTCACACAGATTTTTTTAGAGCTCCTTAGGTAGCTATCCCGTATAGCCTCTACAGACTCATCACTGACTGATGGCCTACCAGCATGGGGTTTCTCCACCAAACTGCCGATTTCCTTCAACTGCTTATCCCACCAAGTAATGTTATTCCTATGTGGTGGCACTTTGTTATAAACGCGCCGATATTCATGTTGCACTTTGGTCACAGATTGGAATTTAGCGAGCCACAGAACACACTGAACTTTCCTCTGCACCGTCCACATCTCGACTGGCATGGCCGTGGGCTGCTCCGCTGTATACACGGTGTTACGTCGTCATCTGTGCATGCGCACATGCTGCCACATCATCCTACAGAAACTGGGTTTTTCTTTTACTTGGTGCAGATTTCACATTTCTATCATCTTTTGTTGCTTTCCTGTGACCAGTCAAAAGTGCACCATGACTTTACGGACACACTGTATATACTTTATTTCTTAGAGCAGTTCAGAATAATTTATGTTGTTTCTCCAGAAGCTGAAACTTAAATATGTAAAAGATTTAAATGACCTGCTGTGTTGCCCTGAGTATGTTTTGTCCCTTGTGATCCCCAAAGAGGGGATGAGTGCACAGAGTCCTGAAACCCTGACACCTCTCAGCTGTTCCTTCCTGCAAGAAGTGGGTGAGCCAAAGACGCTTGGGACACTCAGCAATCAGAGTCGGTCACTTACCCAACCCAGAAGAACAGGTGCACAGTGCTCACACTGCCTCCTGTGTTCAGCGCCAAAAGATAGGTCACAGTTTTCTTTGTCAAACCGTTTCTCAGCTAGAAGAGTGGGGGTCAGTTTGCACTGAGGAAAAAATGAAAGACATACCATTGCAATAACAATAATGACCACTGTAGTTTTATACTACTCAGAACCTGAGAGAGCCCCGATGCCTGGAGTGAGTGAGCGATGGTGAGCAGCCACCTGATACAGTACTGACTATAACGCCACAGACTTGAAAGGCTCAAGTAGCTTTAAAATATCAACAACAACAATGCAGCATTGCCTTGTGTAACCCATTATCTAAATACGGCAGTGGAATGCCATGTGTGATTTCAGGAGACATGATGTTTTATAGATCAAGTACAAAAGACCGCTAGAGGAAACTTGTGATGAGTAAGATGCCAGAGGCCAGTTTATATTGTTCTGGACCCTGAAAGTCAGAGTTCTCTGGCCATTTCAGCTTCTTTAACTTCCTTTCTCAGGCAGATGCTTTCAAATTTATGCATATTGTGTTTACTATGATAACTTCATTATGCTAAAAAAATACTACTCGTAATTTTATTAAGAACTTTTAGTGAAACAGGCAACATATATTTATACTTTCTTTAAAACACAAAGATATGAAAGGAATTATCTAGTATAAAAAATCACTTTTCCTAATTAGAATCTTCTTTTTTCTAAGTTTTTTTCCTTGAATGTTTTGTTTTTGCTGTTTGGTTGACATGAAATTAGATGCTATAAAGCAGTGGTCTGCAGGTTTTTTTGACCTTGTACCCATCAGTAAAATGTTTTTGAGCCCATGCTTCTTATACATATATATTTTACTCATAAATTACATGCACATTTCACTGTGAAAATATATTATGTACGTATAAAACATATACAAATAGATATTTTTAAATGTTTGAACTATGAAGAGTTTTAATAATTTCCTCTTTGGCTTTCTGTGACTATGAGGTCAGTTTTCAAAGACAATTGGAAAATTGGTATACCCCTGCCTAGATACAACAGAAATTCCTATACCAGCTGCACTAAACAAATACTGCATGTGTATAAGGATTATTTTACAAGGTTATTATAAAGTCATGCAAAGAGCCTCTGAGGGAAAGGTCACTTTCTGATGACTATAATTAGATTCCACCCTGGCAAAGGAAGGAAAAGAGTCTCCCTTTCACTGGGGAAGGTCCTGTTGGTAAGAAAGGTGGCTCCTTAAGGAGCCATTCAAATTTTTTTGAAATTCACCATTTCAAATTTTGATGGGTTTTAGTATATTTTAAGGTTGTGCAAACCACTACGGTCTAGTTCCAGAATATTCTCATCACCCCCAAATAAATACATTCACCTGGTTTATACTCAACACAGATTTTAGGATTTGGGAAGGAAGGCCTGCATGTTGGCTGAATCCAGCATGTGTGTATTCAGCCCATTATTGCTCTGCCTTGCTCTGAGCAACCTCTGACCCTCTGGTAGAGACCACACAGCGGATTGTCTTTAGGACCAAGCACTGAGCAAGCAAAGTCCTGATTCCTTCAGCCATCACCCTCCATGAGCCCTCCAGTGCCCCTAGCATTGTGTGCAGGGCCAGGATCACCAAAGGCAGACTGGGCTTTCCCTCAAGCAGTTTACAGTCTGAATGGGGGGAGGGGCACACAACTACGCTGATGTGATGCTGCTGCCTGGGAAAATGTCCAGCTAGTTCGTGTGAACCTGGAGAGCGAGCAGCTCATATCATCTCAGAGCCTGGAAAGATCCAAATTACACTGGTGGAGAGAAAGAAAGAAGATCAAGAAAATTTAACATCACATTCCGCAGAAGGCTAGCTCCAACTTTGTCCCAGGACAGAGCAAACACTGGGACACAGGTCTTGCCTCCAGGTCCCAGGTGGCTCCTTGCAGAGAAAAGACAGAGAATCAGCCATGTGTGGTCCAAGATGGGAATGCCACTCGCCTGGCTTTGTCCCCCCAAGGTGCCATCTCTAGTGCTGCACATCCAATTATAGTGAAAGATTAGGGAAGAACTATGTAAAAATTAAAAGGTTGGAAGGAACAATATCTAAAGTGAAGCCACAGCTGCACCTCTTTTTTTTTTTTAAGGTGAATGGGGATGACTGCTTGAGATAAATAGTAATAAACAGGAACATGGGATGCCAGCTGCCATTCCAGACAAGAGCTCTACTCTCCCCATTCAATTACTGAGGAAGAGCAGCCGTCATCCTCCATTAACCATTCCGTCTTCCTGTGTGTAAGAGCTGAGTGTGCTAAAAGGACTGTTAGGTCACTGAGCCTAGAGCCTGACCCTCACCACCACCACCATCAGCCACCTGGGAACCATCTTTTCCACTTTCTGAGCTGGGTCTTCTTTCTCTCCAAGGGAGGAATTGTGGCTTGAGTTCAGATGATATCAATATAAAACTTCAGCTCCTACTTTAGGGTTCTTTCCTTCATATCACCCTGTTGGTGCATCTCGGCTCACCAGCATGGTCAGAGAGTGGGATGTTTCAAGTAACTACAATAGATTTTCTGGGTATATGGTATGTGAATTATATCTCAATATGAAAAATAAATAAAACCACATATGTGTGTAGTTTATTTTCCATATTGAGATATAATTCACATATCATATGAGCTACAGTTCATATACCATAAAATTCACCATTTCAAATTTTGATGGGTTTTAGTATATTTTAAGGTTGTGCAAACCACTACAGTCTAGTTCCAGAATATTCTCATCACCCCCAAATAAATACATTCACCTGTAATTACTCCCAGTTCTCCCCTGCTCTAAAATCATGAATCTACTTTCTGTCTTTATGGATGTATCTTTTACTATCCCTTTTTTTCAGAAAAGGAAACTGGAGCTTAAGGAGTTTCTATAACTTGCATTAGGAAGTGTGAGAGTCAAGATGTGAACTTGAGTCTTCTTGACCGCAATTTCCCTTTCCTTTCTGGTCATATGCCTGTGTCCAGCTCTCCTAAATCCTAAGTCCACCCTGACACAAGACACTGGGGACACCAGCTTCCTGTGGTTGATTGAGGTCTGGCTGTCGCATAACCATACAGTAGGTATTTTAGCCTGCTGTGTCCTGACAGTGACACTGAATGAGTGCAGTAGCTTTACAGACCTCTGACACGGCACCTGTTAAGGATAAAGCTTCCAGATAGCAGTGCTGGGTGACAGTGTCATCTCTGTAGGCAATTTTTTGAGCAGCAGAAAGAGCCCAAGGTGCTGCCAGTCGTTCATGTTTGGGACGTGCTGCTTCAAAAGGAGGAAGACTTCAGTTTTCAGTGGTGTCCCTTTAGGATTTAAGGTCGATTTTTGTCGCTTACACCTTGGGGTCCTTTACCAGAAAGTGGCTACTGAAATTTCAGCTCTAGATTAGATGTTTGTTAAATACCTTTGCTCTGGTCCTTGACAATTAGAGCATTCAAACCTTAGAGACTTCAATTTGCCTGCCTCTTTATATCGTCCCTGTAGCATGAGGACAAGGAATACAGTCAACAGGCAAAACTATCCTCGAGGGTAACTAGTAATTATAAACAAACATTTCCACTCTCTGGACAGGCATCCCAACACTTTTGATGTCGGTCAGTTCTCAAGTAAAATATGTCCTAGAGTCCTTCCCCTTGGACTTGAGGTCTCCAAAGCAAAGTCTCCATGTTACCCAACAGTCTGGCCTTACATCTAGTCCAGAGGACTTGTTTGGGCACATTGGTACAAGGATACAAAGTGAAAAGACTTCAACAGCCTTTCAGGAAACCTTTCTAGACTGTTTAGTCAGTGTAAGTGTCAAATGGAAAACATCAGAAATACAAACTGAAAAGAAAGATTTGATATCCATTTGGTGATAGAATGGGAAGATTCTAGGTTATTTAACTTATGTTTCCACTAGTAATCAAAATCTTCCCAGGGATAAAATAAGATGCAAGAATTTGAAATAAGCTACATAGTGCAAATAATAATGCATGAGCCATTCAAAAGCATATGCTTTAGCCCTGGCCTGTTGGCTCAATGTCGGCCCGGCGTGTGGAAGTTTTGGGTTTGATTCCGGGCCAGGGCACACAGGAGAGGCACCCATCTGCTTCTCCACCCCTTCCCCTCTCCTTCCTCTCTATCTCTCTCTTCCCCTCCCGCAGCCAAGGCTCTATTGGACCAAAGTTGACCTGGGCACTGAAGATGGCTCCATGGCCTCGCCTCAGGCACTAGAATGACTCCGGCTGCAATGAAATAACACCTCAGAGGGGCAGAGCATCGCCCCCTAATAGGCATGCCGGGTGGATCCCGGTTGGGCACATGCCGGACTCTGTTTGACTGCCTCTCCACTTCTAACTTCGAAAAAAATACCAAAAAAAAAAAACCCATATGCTTTATTTTGTTATAAAATGCTGTTTTTATATTTCAATCTTGTGACTAAATCCATGGTTATTTCAGTGAGAAAATAATTAGAAAGTACCAGCACTATATTTGGGTTTTCTTTTTTAGTTTTCCATTTTAAAGAAAATTTGCCTAATGAACAAATGAGTTCTGTACTTCTGGTTCCTAATGTTTAAAAGGACTCCTCCAGACTGAAATGCTGTCTCTAAATGTTAGAGTAAAGCTGCGTTTCTTACAAGCTGTGGAGAGAAGAGAGACTATTATTCTCCTAAAGGAAGAGTACTTTTCCACAGGGAGCTCAGAATCCCAGCTGCATTCCCTGGTGGATGCTGCTAATGATGGTGATGCCAGATATCACTAGGCACTAGACTGCTCTGGAGCCAGGGGTCGTTCATTGCTTCCAGACAGGCGTGTTGGCAAGGCCTTGGCAAAGGTCAGGTGGCCACGAATGAACTCCACCTGGATACGGAGGCTGGCCATTCCACATGGAACAGATTTGTGCTCAGTGAAGGAATAACCAACTGTGTCTTCTAGCTCCTTGATCTGTTCAGTTGGTCAAAGCCATGGTTCTCAATGTGTCTCAACCAGCAGCATCTGGGAACCTGTTTGAAATGCACCCTCTCAGCCCCACCCCAGCTCTTCTGTTATCAGCAGAAC
Source organism: Saccopteryx bilineata (assembly GCF_036850765.1). Classification (NCBI taxonomy): domain Eukaryota; kingdom Metazoa; phylum Chordata; class Mammalia; order Chiroptera; family Emballonuridae; genus Saccopteryx; species Saccopteryx bilineata. Next base: position 199,030,725 of record NC_089491.1, read on the forward strand.
AGTCCATGTTTGTACAGTCAAATTTGAGACCTACTGGTTTTAAAAAGTGTGTGACAAAAGAGGGCTATTTTGTGTCTGTTTGCCCACCAGTGCCATTGTCCACTTGTGTCCCACCAACCTCCTGGCATCCTGAGTTCCTGCTGGACTGTGGGAGCCCAGGGTTTTCATAACTTCTGGAATAATGCAGGCCCAGTCCTTAGGAAGATTCTCCTTAGTGGCGCATGGTTTTCCTCTTTCCCTTTGGTGGGAGGTGTGGCCCTGGGTCCTTCATATGCATCCCACTGTGTGCGAAGCATGACCAGGTAACAGCTGAGCAGTGCAGAAAGGAGAATGCCAGCAGTGGTATCTTCCAGGGAGGGTGGTGAATTGAGGACTGAGACAACGTAATGACACCAGCATATCCAATAACCAGAGACGTTAAAGACAAATGGAGCTGGGGGATAGAGAGGGGAGTCAGCCTAAGGAAGAGATGTAAGATAGGAAATTTGGGGAAAATTGTTTTCTTTCACTTACTCCCCGTTCCCACAACCAGATCCTGTTCGGGCCCAGAGTATTCTTGCTCCAAAGGTCACATCTGCCTTTAGTCACACAGCACCTCTGTGCCATTTATATCAGTCGGGTCCCCTGGGACAAACTTCTTTACACCCTCCTCCTTTGGGGAGTTGAAGTAACCCCTTTCCCCTGGTCAGGCAGGCCCTCTCCAGCTCTGTTTCCACTGTCTGTGCAGAAGCCAGAAGAGGCAGCTGTTTGCAGTGTACTGAGTACCAGCTGGCTTTAGGTTTAGGAGGCTGTTTCCTGAAGTGTGTTACTGAGAACCCTAGTGGCCCTGCAGCTGTCCCTACAGAAGTAGTTTGTCAATTAAATTTTAAAATGCAGAAGATACTCAGTATTCTGACTATAAATTGATGTGCAGATGAGAAAGACTGGGTGGCCCTGCCTCAGAGGCCGGGGTCAGCACAATGCTGCCAGCAGGTGAACTGGGCCAGAGCAATGAAGGCGAGGCGGAAGGAGGGGCCTTGGGAACAGTATCCATGTGTAAGAGATGGGTGCACACCGGGTCCTGAAGAAAGTGTGGAAGGGACTTGGGGACATACTAGATTTGGAGATGGATGATATCTATGCAAGCAGAATCTCTTGCTTTTTCTTTATCAAAAACCTCTCTGTTCTTGTCAAGTTTTGGGAATTGCTGTAGAAGCATGAGGCCATGGGAAAGGCTGAACACCTATGTTGGGGTCTGAAAGTGCTCTACCATCTGTGTTCCGAGATAGTGGCTTACATGGTGCCCTCAAAAGCCATTGTGAGCCTTATCTGCCTGGGCACAAGGGATGGCAGTAGGGAATTCAGCTATGAACAAGGACAAAAACTGCCTGTGGTTGGACAGTGGTGAGTTTCTAAGCACATTTTTGTCTCATGGCAACGAGCCACTATTCCTCAGTTGCTCTCTAGCCTTTGCTGGCAATATCACATTTTACTTTTGTGTTCTGAGGGTGTTTCCCACGGCTGTTTTAGGAGGGATGGGACTCCGCTTGTCATAAACATAGCCAAACAGTGTGGTTTTGAGTCAGCCTCTCTTTTCTTGTTCGCCTAGCCATTGCTCACCCTGGGTTGTGTTTGTGTTTTGGGATTTGGAAGACATAATTGTCCTGTAGGCTTAATTTTTTTAGAGAACAAAAGAACTTTAAAGCCACACACACACACACACACACACACACTTTATACATATGGGCAGCCAAAAGGAAATTAAGTTCCAATTGGTGAATTTTAAGAGGAAAACTGTTTACTAGTCAGTTGAATCATAATTACTTGAAACCCTGGGAATCACACTTGATCCCACAGGAAGACTGAACAGTGGAGCTGCGGAGAGCGGCTCAGATGAGAAGGCATTCACAGTGTGAGCACCTGCGGTTGTGCTGAGTGAGGCCCTCTCCTGTCCCGAAAAGCGTTGCATCCCTCTCAGGAGAGAGTTTCATTCTCATGTTGTATCCACAATGGTGTCGTCCACCATTAGTATCCTGGACACCCTACTTGTCAGTGTGGAAAAGCAGAAAGATCTAGCACCAGAACACGCTGGGCTTGAATCCTAGCTCTTCTCTACCAGGAGGGTAATGTTCCTTCACCCTCTGTTTGCTCACCTTCAAAGCAGGAATTGTGGGAGGATTGACCCTAACAGCTAACACTTATTTACAATTGCATGAGTCAGATGCGGCTGCTAAAAAACTTACATACATTCTCTTGTTTAACCCTCCAATATCAAGTGAGTTCCTTTACCTTTGGACTGGGAAGGGCTTTCCAAGCACAAAGCCATCAAAGACAGGACAGAGGCTCAAGCTATAGACGTGAACCACATAATAGTTAGACTCAAAACTCAAAAGGACTAAGAACTTTAATATATAAAATTTTTTAAACTCTCAGACCTTTATAGAAAAACAAGCAAAGCTAAGAGTAAGTAAATTTAGAGAAAACCAAGTACAGTAATGGAAAAATATTTAATCTCACTAGTAAAAAAATTAAAATAAAAAAATACTACTTTTTGCCTATCAAATTTAAAGCGACCACAGCTTTTTGAGTGCAGGTACTCAGTGTTAGCCAGGGTCCAGTAAAAGCTCTGCCCTTTTCCATTGCTGGTGGGCATGGGAACTGGAACAGCTTGCTCTAGAGGGATGTGACAAAATGTCAGGTGCTTCAACAAATGTTCACACCTAGGTGATCTGATCATTCCACTTCTAGGAACTTATACTGAGGAAATAATCAGACATGTGGGCAGAAATTTATATAAAAATGCTAACTTATGTTGTGTTTAATTGGATGCAGCCTAAATGGCTAACCTAGGGTAGAAATGATAGGCAGCCCTTTAAAATTGTGTTTAAAGAATTTTAAGTGATATGAGGGAAGTTCCCAAAATATAATAAACAATGTGATCTCAATTTTATAAAAAGAAAAGAATACATACATAAGATTAAAAACAAGAAAAAAATTTATACCAAAACGTTAGCAGTGATCTGTGTCTAAGTGGTGGAATTGTGGGTGACACATATAGTCTTGATACTTTTCTTGATTTGTTCATTGGGATCCAGAGATAGAGAAGGGGAAAAGATAGTGTGTTATAAAACAGTCCTCATTCACCTGTTAATAAAGTATTTAGGTATAAAGAGTTATAATTAATATAAATAGGACTATAATTAAGGACTTCTCAAATGTCTATAGCTGTAGTGTACCAAAAAAGTCAGAAAAGAGAGACATGGAATGAAGGGTGTGCTCACACAGCCATGGGATAGGGGTTTTCCTTAAATAAAACCTCTTCCAGCCCCCAGGCTGATACTGAACACCAGTGTGCTGTTGAACATTAGCCATTGACACTCCTGTTGTTATCTGCTGATTTTATATTTGGGTGTTCAATTCTATTCAACAGTTTTCTGACTGTAGGACATTGAGTGAGACTCTTTTTTGTCTGTTATATAAATTGAGAAATAGATTCACTGACTATATTCAATCTGTGTGGCAGATTTGGGGATTTTGGAATGAAATAATTATTACTTTTTTGTGGCAGAAACAGAGAGAGTCAGAGAGAGGGACAGATAGGGACAGACAGGAAGGGAGAGAGATGAGAAACATCAATTCATTGTGGTTCCTTAGTTGTTCATTGATTGCTTTCTCATATGTGCCTTGACCGTGGGGCTACAGCAGAGCGAGTAACCCCTTGCTCGAGCCAGTTGGTGAGCTCTGCTCAAACCAGATGAGCCTGCGCTCAAGATGGCAACCTCGGGGTCTTGAACCTGGATCCTCCACATCCCAATCCGATGCTCTATCCACTGCGCCACCGCCTGGTCAGGCAGAATGAAATTATTTTAAATAAAAATGTCCAGTGATAGGATTCTGTTCTGGCAGGGCCATCACAAGTACCAGCCCTGCCTTATTTGGAAGAGAGGGCAGTTACAAGTGCTAAATGAAAAAAGGCATTCTTGTTTCCCTTTCCAACCTCACAGTTACTTTCTCAGGGCTCAATGCTGTGCTAGCCCAGTAAACAATGTGAAATCAGTAGCATATCTGTAACTGTGTAAAAGTAATCTTTCTCTTTGTGGCTACATTATACATTAAATTAGCATTTCCGGTCCTGATTCCAATATGAAAGACTTCTCCCCATACCAACAAAAAATTCTGGACACCAGCAGGGTGTCCAAGAATTCAACTCAAGTCTGATGCTGTCTGCCCAGAGATAGCATCAGATTCTACAAGTTGTCTACAGACACATACAGACACACAGACACACACTGTATCTTTTAGTTCCCTTAGTATATGCCAAAATAGATAGATAGATATGTAATTGCTTAGTGTAAAAGTTGGAAGAATGCTTATTGCCCTTCCAACAGGTTGTGCATTTAGTTACTCTGACGCAGATCTTGGCTCCAGAACCCCTGCTGGAGGGATCCAGGAGCCCACGTGCCTTTTGTAGCCACACCCAGTCATAAAGCTGGGTTTGGTAACCTAATTTGCTCAATGTAGTCTTCAGCCCACAACTCAGAATATAAAATGATGCCTCCACCTGTCTTATCCATCCCACAAAATGGAAAACCAAAATCTCATTCTCACCCCAGAATTTCTAACTCCTGATGTTTGTTTTTATAGCTGTTTTATTTTTAATTAAGGAAATCATTCCTAATCTTCTCTCCTGTTGTTTAAAGGGTTTAAAAGTTCAGCATGGTGAATTTTTATGGGACTTTTATGGGAAGCTGCATGTTGTAAACTTATCCCAATTATGTCAGTAGTGTCATTTACCAGATCCCTTCCTATGCACACCGACCTGATTTTCCTTCAAAAATATGAAACAGATGGGTTCAATTAAAATTCTCCAGCTATTCCAGACAATATGTTATGTTTTCACATATTCTAAACCTGGTGAGATCAACTCTAGAACAGAAACCACAGTCCCCAGCTACACACAAGACTGAGAGTCACGTGTCAGCAGAGGCTATGTCTGCCCGCCCAGGGCTCCTTTCCAGCATCTGAGTGTGGTGCCGGCCATCTCTACAGAGCTTCTGTGCATGGTGCTTGATAAATGAACGTTTTTGCCATAGAGAAAGTGCACTGAAGGATGACACAAGGAAGAGAAAAGACAATAATCCAGGGAAAGGCCATAAAAGCAATTTGATTTAGGACAAAATGCTTGCCCTCCACAGCTTTACTCTGTAATTTCTAGCAAGTGAGAAGATTACAGTTCCAAGAAATCTAGGTCTGTCCTGGTGGCAATTGTTTAATGCCACAATAAAGATTCCCACACTCAACCTCGTGAAGGGCTCTGGAGAATTGAAATCTTTGCAGAGGTGGGGCCAGGAAAGACTAGTTTGATTCCAGCTCTTAATAAGTCAGGTGCTTTGCTGTGACCTAGACATTTATTTTTATCTAATATTACAGTTCTGAGAAATGTAGCAGTGAGACCGCCGATGATTGTGATGTATCCGCACACTTAACAGCATTTTTTATTTTCCTGAAATTTTAGGCACAGAAAAATGAGAGAGAATCTATCCGACAGAAGTTGGCACTCGGGAGCTTCTTTGATGATGGCCCAGGCATTTATACCAGCTGTAGCAAAAGTGGGAAGCCAAGCCTTTCCTCTCGGTGAGTGTTCTTTTGAATTGATCTTATGAGATGTAGGTAATGGATTTTGTCATCTGACTACCCATTTAAAAAAAGGTATCCTTTAAATCCATGAGTATTTTTTTTATAATACTATCACCTTTATTTGGATTCTGGACAGATCTCTCCTTGTTTGTTGAGGGTTTTTGAGGGTTTTAGTTTTGGGTGTTTTTGTGGTGGCGGGGGGGGGGGGCACATTTGCCCAGCCACCTGAGGTCAGATTTCTAGTTTTCATTTTTTTCTAGACACAGCACTGATTTTGCACTGTGACGGGAAATCCAGGCACATGCCACAGCAAGCTGGCTGGTGCTTAGGGACACATGGCAGACCACCAGGTTTCCCATTAAGCAGTCCTAGAGCATCCAGCAAACTGCCACCTTCTTACATTTGATTGCAATGAATACTGGTAACTAAGCAATACAGTTCCCACTTTGATCATTTCATGTTTATTACTGAGCTTAACCTGTCCTTCAGGTGGTCTTTCTTTATCTTAATTCATTTCAAGATATCATTTCTCGCTATCTCAGAATATCACTGGCTATGTGCATAGCTTTCAATTCCAGTTAAAATATATTACAATTGGCCCTGGCCGGTTGGCTCAGCGGTAGAGCGTCGGCCTGGCGTGCGGGGGACCCAGGTTCGATTCCCGGCCAGGGCACACAGGAGAAGCGCCCATTTGCTTCTCCACCCCACCCCCTCCTTCCTCTCTGTCTCTCTCTTCCCCTCCCGCAGCCAAGGCTCCATTGGAGCAAGGATGGCCCGAGCGCTGGGGATGGCTCCTTGGCCTCTGCCCCAGACGCTAGAGTGGCTCTGGTCGCCGCAGAGCGACGCCCCTGGAGGGGCAGAGCATCGCCCCCTGGTGGGCAGAGCATCGCCCCTGGTGGGCGTGCCGGGTGGATCCCGGTCGGGCGCATGCGGGAGTCTGTCTGACTGTCTCTCCCCATTTCCAGCTTCAGAAAAATACAAAAAAAAAAAAAAAACCCAAAAAAATATATTACAATTATAATTTTACCCAGAAGATTAGAGCTTCTCAAACTTTAATGTGCATGTAAAATGCTGATTTTGTTAACATACTGATTCTCTTTCTGACTCACTATATCTAGGTGGGGCTCAAGATTCTGTATTTCTAACAAACTCCTGGCTGATGTCGGGACTGCCAATCCATAGGTCACACTTTACTTAGTGAGGGTATAGACAATATGAAAAATTCGCTTGTCTGAATATAGATATCCCAAGTAATTAAAACACATGGAGCTTTGTTTTAATAAAGATGGTAGTGACTGAAGACCTATTAGCTTTCCCTTGATGCCTCCCCAAATGCCTATTTATGGCGAGAATGGCTGTGTCTTCCTTTGGGCTCTCTAATAAAAGTAAATACTCCCTGTGTAAATACTCGATATATTTACTATCTTAGGCCAGGTGTGGGAGGCATGTTATAGCATTTATGCACTCATTTATCCAATAGATTTCTACTCTCTCCTTCATGTGAGGCCTGGAATTAGACACATTAATATTTATTTATATCTAGCTGGCTTTCAGTAAGCCTTGTGCTTTAGTCTGATCCTTAGGGAGTCATCTAAATCAGCAAAAGTCAGAAAGCACACACAGGCTCACATGTCTGCATATTTAGGGTCACTGCATGAGTCAGCATGTCAAGACAGGAGCTGCAGTTCGGCCATGCAGAGTTAGGCATCTCTTCCTCAGTCTCCCAAGCTGGAAGGTCAGCCTTTCCCTCTGCTGTAGAAGCACCTGTGTCCCTCCCAGAGGGCGGTGGCAGGAAGGGCTCTGGCCTGGGCACCTGGAGGCCTGAGGATTAGTCCTAGTGAGCTTCTAATCTTGAGACTGTAACACTTTATTTGGTTTTCTCATGCCTGTTTCCTTACCTTCATTAAATGAGGTGATTGGACTGTATAGTCTTACAGATTTCTGCTACTGCTGTCAAATGTTCCCCAAAACACCAAAAAGCTTCTTTCTAGAAGCTATTCCTTGGCTCAGCAATGTCATTCATATCCATCCAGTCCAAATGGGAGGTTTTTGTATTTTAAGTCAAAGTTTGTTAGATAGATGTAGAAACAGATATATACATACATGCACACATACATTTATATATATGGCTGTGAAAGTGAAATAGAATTAATAGTAACTGCAAGGTGTATAACACGAAATAAAAGTAACAGTCTCCTGTCTCATCCCTCTCTGTCCTTATCTCACTCACCAGAAACTTTTAACTACTTAGCTGTTTCTTCTGGTATTTACCTACATATCTCAATAAAATGTTTATCTTCTTAGCATTTACTTTTAAATAACCATCCTTTGAACACCTACTGGAGAAATTTTGGATTTTACTTTCTTTTACTGCTCTCTCATACACATAACAATGTATTCCAAATCCTGTTCTCTTCATAATTATTTCACAATTTAGGGTCAAATAACTATTATTGAGGTCATATGTTATTCATACTGAACCATGACATAAATGACATTACTTGAGAAATTTTGTTGTTTGTTCTGAATTTAAAATTGCCCCCCCCTTTATTTTGATGCTTTGTGATTTTTGACTGCTCTGTTATATTCCACTATGTGGCTATGATCAGTTTCTTCTGCCACTCTTCCAATGATGGGCATTGGGCTGCAAAGGTTTCACTCTTGTAAACAGTGCTGCATATAAATGTGCTTATGCATATCTTTTGCTATCTGTGTGCACAAGAGTTTCTCTTTGGTATATACCTAGGGGTGGAATTACTGGGAAAATTCCTGAATGCTCACATTTAGAAGATAATGACAATCTGTTTTTCCAAAATGGTTGCAACAAGTTTCATGCCTATGAACAACATTTCGAGATTCTGTGCATCTATAACCTTTCTAGCACTTGATATTGACAAGTTCTTTTAAACTTTTGTTAATTGATTGGATTAAATGTGGTATTTTATTGTGCTTATTAGCTATCCTTGTTTCCTCCTCTTTGAAATGTCTATTTGGGTTTTATTGGGTTCTCTGCTTTTTTAAATTGACTTATCGAAGTTGTGTAGTCATGATACTAATCCTTAATATGTTGTATGTGTTGCTACTATCTTCTCCTAAGTTGTAGCTTGTCTTTTCACTTCTTCAATGTCTTTTATAACCACATGTTTTTAATTTTAATACAGTAAATTTTTATCAAATTTTTATTTTAGAGTCGTTTTTCTGTGTCTTATATATATAAAAAAAAATCTTCTACCCCAAGGTTCAAAAGACATTAACCTAGATGACCTACCAAAAGTTGAAAGTGTTGATTTTTTAATTGAATTTATTGAGATGATAGAAAGTATTGATTTTTTTCAAAAGTCTGTATTCAGGATTTGGTATTTTGATATGGTATGAGGAATTTTTTCATAAGCATAACTATTTTTCATCATATTTATTAAACAATCCCTTTTTTACTCACTGATTTGACCACTTCTATATCTAGTAGAGATTTAATGGAATACATTCTATTTTATTGATCAGTGTTTGTATCCCTGCTTCATCAGATCAGACAGTCTTAATTACTAAAGATTCAAAATAAGTCCTGAAAAGAAAACAAAGTAAGTCCTGACATCTGAACTGAGAAGTCCCTCTTCTTACTCTTTTTCTTCAGAAACACACTGCCTATCCTTGCTTTTTTATTCTTCCATATAAATTTTAAATCATCTTATCAAGTTCAGCAAAATATTCTCTTAGGATTTTGACTGGAATTGCATTGAATCTATAGATCAATTTAGGGGAGAATTACATTTTCACAATATTAACCTTTCAATCTATGAACATAGCCTGTCTCTCCTTCATTTAGATTTTATTGAATATTTTTAAGGTTTTGTAATTTTCCACTTAGAGATAATACACCTCTTTTCTTATATACTTCTCACAAAAATTAGGGAATATTTCAAAATGAATGTGAAGCGATTAAAAAAAGAAGCATTTTATTTATTTTTTATTAAACAAGAACATCAGAAAAGCAAACAAGTCAAAGAAAGTTCAATTATGCAAGTGAGATGCAAAACCAACTTTTATTTCGTTGGTGAAAATGCACTATATACAAAAGGCTGAAAGTACTGAGGAATCTGCATGTTTCCTGATCCTCTAATTTTTGTGAGTAGTGTATTTACTTCTAGATAGTTGATAGTTTTACCTTAAATTCTCTTTGATAATGCTTTCTTGGTGTTTGCTGATGATGAACAGAAATGCAGCTAACTTTGTATAGTAGTCTTATATCCAGTCATTTTGTTATTATCGCTTCTATTATTTCTCTACTCTCCTATTCTAATAAAGTTACCTGTATATTCTTTGAGATTTTTAAACAATATCATCTACATAAAAAAATAGCATGCCTTTGGCTTTTTTGTTTTGTTGCAGTGGGTAGTTACACTGACACATTGAGAATGAAAACTGGTAATAGTTAGAATCTCTAGCTTATTTTTCATATTAAACAGAATGCTTCTAATGTTTCCCCATTCAGGATGATGTTAATGTTTTCTTTAATGTTTCTCTTTGTGAGACTAATGATATCCTCTTCTATTCATAATCTATAAGTGATTTTTATCATGAACAGGTATTTAACTTCATTACTTTTTTCTGCATTTGTTGAGGTTATTTATTGTATGATTTACTTTATTAAGCTAGTAATGAATTGATAAATTACATTTATATATCATTGAAATACTGCACAACTCTTACATTTCTAGTATAAACCAAAATTGGTTGAGGATATTATCTTTTTGCAGACACTATTGGATTTTATTTATATTTTATTTAAGATGCTTATGTTTCTATTCATGAGTGACATTAGTCTGTTTTATTCTTATAATATTTCTCTCTGGTTTTCTCTAGAATCAGAGTTTAATGGCTTAAAAATGAGTTGAGTACTATTTCTTCTTTCATATTGTGTACAAAAGTCTCTATACTGTTAGAATGATGTTTTTCACCTGTGTGATCGAGCCTGGTATTTACTTTGTGTGTTTACTTTAACTGCTTCCATTGTTTAAGTGGTTATAAGATTGCACACATTTTTCTTTCTTCTTGAATCAGTTCTGATGAGTTATATTTTTGAAAGAATTTGTCCATTTCGTGTTTTCAAAATGTTTGACTTAATACTTTCTCATCTCACTAAAGGTATTAATTTCAGTTATTATTTAAAATGTTTTCTTCTCATCTGTACACTGTCCATGATTTTTTCTGAGTTTATTTATTTTTTGTTTTGATTCCTGTCCATTAAAAATAAATATAAAACACAAAAAGCTGTTTGTAAACTCTCTGTTTGGGGCTTGATGACATATACTGTCTCCTCAAGAGACCTTCTCTGACAATCTAGCTATATGGGAAACAGCCCATATGTTTTTGCCATGGAGATCAGGGCAAATAGAGGATCTGGATAGTCCTGTCAGGTGTTGTCAGATACCTCTCATCATCGACATTTTATCTTCCGATATTTTCTCAAACTCTCTTGTGTGCTGTTATCTTCTCCATTTTCTTGTCCATGTAGGTTTGTACCTTTTTTCTTCCATTAATATTACTTTACTAGGATATCAGAAGCAAGAATAGATAAATAGCTTTGTTCATTATGCCACATTTAAATAGAAGTCTCATGAAGGTTTTTCATTTTTTATTTTATGTTTCAATTACAGTTTATATTCAGTATTATTCTGTATTAGTGTCAGATGTACAGCAGAGTATTAGTCAATTATTACTTTACAGAATGTTCCCCGGTAGTTCAAGTACCCACCTGGTACCACACACAGTTATTATGATACTATTGACTATATTCCCTGTGCTGTACTATACATCCCTGTGACTATTCTGTAACTACCAATTTGTACTTCTCAGTCCCTTCACCCTTTTACCCAGTCCCCCAACCCTCCTCACATCTATCAACCATCAGTTTGTTTTCTGTAGCTATAAGTCTGTTTCCATTTTGTTTGTTTATTTTGTTCTTTAGATTCCATATATAAGTGAAATAATGAAAATAAAATATCTTCTCAAATACTGTGCGAAACCCTGCATGTGAAAGAAAGCAGTCCTCCTCTGGCTGAGGGGGACTGAAGGAGAGGGCCTGGAATATCCCTACCCAGACATCCCTGTCATCATTTCCTGTGGTGCCACTCCATGGTTCCACCTTGTATTCCCCTCACCCTGCCTCCTCTTTAGAACCCTCTCCATCCTTCCCTGCCAGTTCCTAACCCACCTGAAACTCTTTGGGCAGAGCCTGACTTGAAAATCACTGAGTCATCTGCCCCCTTTGGAGACACAAATATCAAAACACATACATATTTCACAGTAGCTCGGAACAAGCTACACCTGTTGGCTTGCCATAAGGAAGATTATTTATATCCTGTCCTTTCAGATGTTTTTATCTCCATATGCTGGGTTGAGATCATCCTTTGTGAGAACACGATGACTTTTTGGATAGCCATTAGGATAATGATTAATAATAACATATAATGTTTCTAAGAAATATCAGTTTATTGCTGTAAACTAAAAGTCTGTGAAGATGGTCATTCCCCCACAACAGTAATAATGTAGGAGAAAGGCCCTAAGAAACATTCAGCTGCATTTGTGTAACCCATACTCTCCATCCCTATTAGAACTAATTTTTTTTCTAATTATTACAATCCCTGAAATTCTTCATTGAGCTAGAAACACTTCACCTCTTACAAAAATACCTGAGGACGTTAAAACTATGGGGTCACACAGTCTCAAAAATGTACCAGAGCATATGTGTTGAATTAGTTAAATAATCAAAACTAGCATATGTGGCCCTGGCCGGTTGGCTCAGCGGTAGAGCGTCAGCCTGGCGTGCGGTGGACCCGGGTTCGATTCCCGGCCAGGGCACATAAGAGAAGCGCCCATTTGCTTCTCCACCCCCCCCTCCTTCCTCTCTGTCTCTCTCTTCCCCTCCCGCAGCCAAGGCTCCATTGGAGTAAAGACGGCCCGGGCGCTGGGGATGGCTCCTTGGCCTCTGCCCCAGACGCTAGAGTGGCTCTGGTCGCGGCAGAGCGACACCCCGGAGGGGCAGAGCATCGCCCCCTGGTGGGCAGAGCGTCGCCCCTGGTGGGCGTGCCGGGTGGATCCCGGTGGGGCGCATGCGGGAGTCTGTCTGACTGTCTCTCCCCGTTTCCAGCTTCAGAAAAATACAAAAAAAAATAAAAAAAAAACCAACTAGCATATGTGTTGAATTAGTTAAATAATCAAATCATGTGAATGTACTACTCTGAAGAGCTCATTACTCAATTTTAAATGAGGCTGAGGACTTAAAATTAATTGGCGAAGCAACAAATTATAAAGTGCTAAGCTTACTTTTAAGGCGGAGACTATCCAAGTAAGTGGGATCTTTGGCAGAATAATGGAGTTCTGTTTATGTATTTTGTGTATTTACCTTTAAAAATGAACTTCATACACATTATGTGAGAAATTATGATGTAGCATGAGGGTGTTCTGGGAAGATGTGTTTAGCTTCTCCTGTGTGTATAAGTTTTTCTCAGTTGTCACCACTGTATTTTTCTAATTGGCAATCTCTCCTAAAGCATGTTTTAAAAGAATGACAAGCTGTGAAATGTAAGCCAGGCTTACAGTAATCCTATAAAGATATTTCATGCCTAATACTATAGCAAAAGAATATTTGATATTGCTTTATAACTCAGCTAATTAAGTTTGAATTATACTGAAATGTGGCAAATATAGGAAGCGCCATATTTTTCCTTTCAAAATTTGCTAATCCACACACAATCAGCCTTACAAACTGAGACTGTATGACTTTTGTCATTTTTTTTTTCTATTTAAAAATGGTTTGGCAGAAAGCTTTTAGAAGTTTAAAAGAAAATGAGAAAAAAATGATTTATCTATTTTTAAAATATTTCTAAGAAATATTAGGTATAATCATGTTCTTGAAAAAAGTAGATTTTTTTATTACAAGTATAATAATTTCCTAGAAAATATTTCTATTGGTCAAATTGATCTTGAATCAACATTATATTTTTTATTCTGAATTTATATAGGTTAATGTTATAAAAGGAATCAACCCTGGCTTGGCTACTATGAGAACATAAGATAGACTGGTCATTAGTGATAGACATTTAGGAAATCTTTCATTTTTCAGAGCAACTGCAAAATAACCTGACTCTTATCTCCTCTTACCTTTCCCCACAATAGATTATATTTACATACATATAAATATAAATACAATCTAATACAGTCCTTTTCATTAAAGTATATTGATGGGATAGTGTAACCTAGGATATGCCATGCTCTTCTCTCCAAATATTCTGAATATTATAAAAAAACAAACTCCTCAGAGAGCTTTTGAACATCTGGTTTGAATAATGACTACTGTTTACTTATCTCAATCATACCAGCATCCCTAATCAAAACACATATTTTTCCTGTTTATGGGTTTATTGGTGAGTGGCTGAGACAGGAACAATAATAGGTACCCACCACTTCCTTTTGTGTTTGGTTGGAAAGCAGGAGGCACCATAGCCTTAGGTAGTTGTATCAACTGGACAGATAATGTTGATCTAGAGCAGTGGTAGTCAACCTGGTCCCTACCGCCCACCAGTGGGTGTTCCAGCTTTCATGGTGGGCGGTAGCAGAGCAACCAAAGTATAAATAAAAAGATAGATTTAACTACAGTAAGTTGTTTTATAAAGATTTATTCTGCCAAACTTAGCGAAAATCCGATATAAAGTACTTGGTAAGTAATTATTATTATATGCTTTAACTTACTGTAACTCTGCTGTATAAATTTTATAAAGCAAAGTTACTTCCCTACTTTATAAATCACCATGACTGTGGAACCAGTGGGCGGTTAGAAAATTTTACTACTAACAGAGATACAAAAGTGGATGGTAGGTATAAAATGGTTAACTACCCCTGATAGTGAAGAACTGTGAAGAAATTAGATTCACAGAAGCATTGACTATGAAGAACTAAGAATTTGTATGGAATCTGCTATGGAATCACAGGTCAAATCAGCATCATTTTGCTGGGAAAGTGAATCAACCTTCTGTCTTTGATGGTAATACCATATTTTCCCATGTATAAGATGCTCCTGTGTACAGGACACACCTTAATTCTGGGGCCCAAAATATGATAAAACAGTATTCTGTGAAGTTACTGAACTCAAGTTTTATTCATCATAAAATTCATACAACTCTTCATCACTGTCAAAACTCCCATCCATTAGCTTGTCCTCATCTGTGTCTGATGACGAATCACTGTCTTCATATATTGCCTCATCCTCAGTTCCATCTATGGCATTTGAAATGCCACACTTCTTAAATGACTTGACAATGATCTCAATCTTGATATATCCCAGGATCTTTTCACCCAGGTACAAACTTTCTCTGTAGTTAGATTATTTGCTCTTCCTGCTGGTGTCAAATTGTCCCCAGAAGACTTCATCCATTGGTACCATTCATCTCTCATGGCAGCTTTGAAGGGTTTGTTAAAGCTGACATCAAGTGGTTGGAGCTAGGATGTCAAGATTCCAGGTATGACGGCAAGTTTTGTTTTTTGCTCTGCAGCAATCTTCTTTGTGTTTTTTGTTATGTGTGCCCTGAACTGATCAAGCACCAATAGGGCAAGTTTGTGTAAGAGCCCACCTGGTCTCCTTCTCCAAACTTTCTGAAACCAGATCTTCATCCCACCCTGTTCCATCTAGCCCTTGTCATGAACGTGGACAATCACTCCTCAAGGAATGTCTTCTTTTGGCATTGGTTTGCGTTTGAAAATCAGCATAGGAGGCACTTTGGTTTCATCAGCACAACAAGCTAGAACAGCTGTATAATGGCTCTTTTCCTCTCCACTTGCCTTCACAGTTACAGTTTTCACCCCCTTCTTATCAACAGTTCTGTTACTTGGGACATCAAAATGAAGGGGGACTTTGTCCATACTTGCAATCTGCCCCAACTCAAACTGATGTGTCTTCCGACACTGAAACAAATGAAATTCAAGGACCTTCTGCTCACAGCTTTCAGGCGTCTTTTGGGCAAGTCTGCTGCGTGTACTCATGTTTAGTCCATTCTGTTTCATGAACCTGAAGCACCAATTGTGTCCTCCTTTTAAATCAGTAACTTCTTTTTCATCAGCAGTTTTTCTTGCTTCATGCTGAACCATCTCTGTGGAAACAGGAATTCCAATTGCCCTTTACTCTTCAATCCATATCTTCAATTCCCTCTCTAAATCAGGCCATTTTGCTGACTTGCCTCTCCTGGCCTTCTTCTGCCGTGGTGTTTTCAGTAGGGTTTCTTCTTCCCATAGCCAGTCTCGGATTGATTTCTCAGTTGGAGGAGGGCTACACTTTTGTTCAGCAGCATGATTTCCATTCACTTTTGCAAACTGGATCACTTTTAACTTGAATTCAGTATTGTGCAATAATCTTTTCTGAGCCATTTCTGGGCAGAACGTGGCAAAACATAATCTACCATAATATGCCTGTAACAAGTACGAAATTAGCATAAAGACAACAAGCGCAAAAAAGCGGGAAATGCAACTAAAAAAATCTACAACCACTGTATAAAATGCACCCAATTTTTAGACCCCACATTTTTTTGAAAAAGAGTGAGTCTTATACATGGGGAGATACAATAATTTTTGCATAACTTACTGGTAGAACTGAGAAAAATGGTCTATATATCCAGCTTGGGTGAGGAAAGAATTGTCCTATCTCATCACATTTTATTTATTTTCTGTGGCATCTTTTCTGTAATAGATGCATACTATAGCAACCTATTTATAACATGCAACATGTTTTTAACTTCATTTTAATTTCATACATGAATACTAATAATTTGCTTTAAAACCCTTTGTATTAGCAATTCTAAGGTATGCATCATTGCAAATGGAAGTTTATAAATTCTTTTTTAAAATGATATTATTTGAAAAGTCATTGTGTGATCTACAGAAAACCTATCATTTTTTATGTCCTCCTCCAAAAATTACCTCTAATATTCTAAAATGTTAAACAGTTCTATAAGTGAAGCAAGATTTGAACTGAATCTTTTCAGGATCAATAAAATTAAAAAGGCAAAAAAAATTTAATTATGTAAGCAATTCTTCTTTTACAAACCTGAAAGAAAAGCAAATTGGTATTTGAGAAATTTTTTTGTCTAATAAATAGCCTCGCTTTACAGTAATGCCAATGACCCCAGTTTAATTAGGTGCAATTAATTTTGTGTAAGCAAAATTTGACATCTTGCTAGAGGCATAACCAGCTGTACCCTGTCTTAGGAATTTTTTTTTAAATCACCGATGAGAAGTCATTGCCAGAGCTATTGCGAAAGAGTGGGAAGCAGAAAGAAAAAGGCCACAGGGCTACATTTTATATTTAGAAATGGCTGCAGTGTAAAGCTGAATGTTTAATTAAAAGAGCTTCGAGGAATGATTTTTCATTGGTGCAACATCCTTGACAAGTTGTCATGACTTCATTACTGTGGGTTGCACGCTTCATGGACAGTGCTCCCACATGTGTGAGAGCGCATATGAACACTGGGCTCCTTTGAGAGTTTACAAAAGCTTTCACTGCTCTGAGAAAACACCCTCACTGACTTACAGAAGTGTCATCTGGAAGTTTAACACAACCCTTTTGTTCAATCATACTGAATGTTCTGTGCCCCTCAGATTAGTCTCATTCAGATTATCACATGCATTAAAAACCCATGGAAGATATTTCAAAACACCATTGCCAATTAAGTGATCCATGCCTCCTAGAATTTTTATGTTTGTTATTGATAGATTCCTTTTAGACTTATTTGGATATATACTTTTATCACACATCTTTTCTGCATGGAAAAAGAAGTGAAATTTGCTGTGCATCACCTTTTAAGCCTTGTCCCCGTTCTGCAGGTTTTGATGCTGGGGCTTTGTTGTCATCAGAAGATGAGAACGGCCCTGGCCGATTGGCTCAGCGGTAGAGCGTCGGTCTAGCGTGCGGAGGACCCAGGTTCGATTCCCGGCCAGGGCACACAGGAGAAGCGCCCATTTGCTTCTCCACCCCTCCGCCGCGCTTTCCTCTCTGTCTCTCTCTTCCTCTCCCACAGCCAAGGCTCCATTGGAGCAAAGATGGCCTGGGCGCTGGGGATGGCTCTGTGGCCTCTGCCTCAGGCGCTAGAGTAGCTCTGGTCGCAACATGGCGACACCCAGGATGGGCAGAGCATCGCCCCCTGGTGGGCAGAGCGTCGCCCCCTGGTGGGCGTGCCGGGTGGATCCCGGTCGGGCGCTTGCGGGAGTCTGTCTGACTGTCTCTCCCTGTTTTTCCAGCTTCAGAAAAAAGAAAAAAAAAAAAGAAGAAGATGAGAATGGTCAACTACCAGGGCCTGTCTTTTCCTCAGTGGTCCTTCACTGGTGTACTGGCTGGCGGGGTGACAGTTCAATGGGACAGAACTGCCACCAGCTGCCTGCATGGCCAAGACTGTGAGGCACATCCTCATTTTAAGATGGCAAAATAATCACAACTGAGCTTCATAGAATTAAGGTAGTTCAGTAGATCTACTGCATTCTTTTTAATGGGTTTATAAAATGCAAATGACCACAAATTAAATAACAGAGAATGCCTTTGAGATGAAGATTATAATACCACCAAGCCTAGATGACAGCCTCAACATTTTTTTAAAAAATGGATATAAAAACTGATGAAAGCAGTGATTCATTGTTCAAGAGATTAAAAAGGCTGCCATTTTCACAAAATCAGGGCACTGATTCTCCAAGTGCCATAATTTTACCCCAGCCCCCTCTTTAGGGGTCTGGATGGGAATGAGCATTTCTTAAGCTCCGGCAGCTGAAACTCAGCAGCAGATCGAGCAGACACAAATTTAAATTCTATCTGGGATGAACAGAATAAATAGAAAGGCTGACTTTAAATATACAAACAGTTTGATGTATATCAATTATTTTAGAGTCTGTTATCTACTACAGGTTCAGGGAGGAGAGTAGGATTGAGACTCTGGCTGGAAAGATGTCAGCAGTTTCATCGAAGAGCTCATCCACAAAAATTTTCACTTGTAAGAAATTATGTTTCTTGCTGTCTTCCAAGATGACCTCCCCCATCCCAGCACCCTGCTAAAAACTAAAGCCCAGTCTGACTCATATGTGAGTCATGGTCCCTGCATAGACACCATCTGAGTCAGACACACAGCCATCCTTGTCCAGCTGTCAACTATTAAATCCTACTCACTTTTTCTCCAACACGTAAGTGCTAATCAGCTTGCCTGTTTTCTCTCCTCTTCCTTTTGTAACTCCTGCTAAATGCCCACACAGGCAACTCAGAAGCACTCAAAAGAGAAAAATTCAAAGTCAATTCAATTACTTCCACCAAAAAAATGCCTAGATATAATTCCTTTTTGGTACCTATATTTCCATATTTAAAAAAAAATTTTTTTTCTTTTTCAAGTGAGAGGAGGCAAGATAGAGAGACACATGAGCTGCAACCAGGATCCACCTGGCAACCCCCGTCTAGGGCCAATGGTCTGCCCATCTTGGGCCATGCTCACAACTGAACTGTTTTTAGCACATGAGGCGGAGGCTCCACAGAGCCATCCCCAGCACCTGGGGCCAGTGTGCTCAAACAATCAAGCCATGGCTGTGAGAGGAGAATAGAGAGAGAGAAGGGGGTGGGGGGATGGTATAGAAGCAGATGGTCACTTCTCCTGTGTGCCCTGACCAGGAATCAAACTGAGGACATCCACATGCCAGGCTAATGCTCTATCACTGAGCCAATTGGCCAGGGCCTATATCTGTACAAATTTTGTCTACCAAGTTGAAATCATACTATACCTACTGTTCCATGGGCTGGATTTTTAAAAATATATCATAAACATTTTCCCATGTTCCTCACTTTCTACTGTTGTATATATTTTTACTAGCTGCACGATGGCCCAGCTTGTATGTCTCCAAAGGGTACTTAATCAGTCTCTCATTGTTAGACATTGGCGTAGTGTCCAAGTTTTCTGTTTTGTTTTAGTTGTGCTTTTCTTTTTTGTCTTTTTTTTTTCTTTCTCTCATGAATTTATTCTAGCCTTCTTAAAGTGCCCCGGACTTCTCAAGAAAGACTCTGCTTCTAGACTAAAATACCAGTTTTGTGACCCTGTATAATTTAACCTGCAAACCTTAGTTTTCTCATAGGTAAAATGGAGATCAGAATACATTATATATAGCTGAGGATTAGAGGTAACGGTAAAGAACCTAGCACATAAGAGATGCTCAAAACTGTAGATTGCTTAAAAATCACTAGGCTTGTATTAAAATGGAAGGAGGCCATATTCAGTGCCTGGCAGAGGAAACCTCATTCTGGTCTTCAGTGAATGCTAAAAAATAGTTGTGGTGAAAATGCGTTTTTCCAGCAGTAAGACCCTCTAATTCCAAATTTAATTATGTGTAAGTGGTCATTAGTGAAGGAACCAGACACTGATGTGGAATTAGACCGAGCAGCTATCTGACGAGTGCAAGTATTTATAGTGCTCTAGAGGGTTGGGCTCGGATTCAGAGGCTGATGCTTCACCCAAGCAAAGCTGGTAAATGCCAGCTCCCCTCTCCCATTTGTCTCTTAAACAAAGAAGGTTTTGTGGCCACATGGGTGGTGGACGCCTACCAGCCATCATGTGACCATGTGCAGATGGAAGGATTTCTATCTTGCCTTAGGAAAAGAGCAGGAAAAGAGTATGCTCAGGATTAGGAGGAGAAAACCCAGAGAGGACCATTCACTCTCTAGCATCTCTGTAGCTGCCTCTCACATTTTCTGTGGAGGAAGCCTGAGTCCTGTAAAACGTGGGGCCAGGACAAGCTGTAGAGGCATAATGGTCCCTCTCTTCCAGTCTGTAGCACATAATTGGAAATTACCCTTAACATCTGTAGGCTCAAAGCTACTGGAAGGTTGGCTTTCCCATCCTGCTCCACATTTATATCCCCCACCCCCATTCATCAGGCCCATCCTTCCTCTGCACTTCCCTGCACACGCACTCTTCTTGGTTAGCACCTTAGTAATTAATGTCCAGGTTATTGATATGTGTAGTTTCTCATATATAAGATAGGTGTCTACTAAGTGTTTATTTTTTTTTAGTTCTCTTCCAGTGCTCTATATATTCTACATTTTTATTTGTACATCCTGATTTACTGATCCAAACATTGATACCTAGAAGACCTGGTTTCTGTGATTTCTTTTCTTTTCTTTTCTTTTCTTTTCTTTTCTTTTCTTTTCTTTCCTTCCTTCCTTCCTTCCTTCCTTTTCCTTTCTTTCTGAGAGAGAGAGAGAGAGAAATATCAAATCACTGTTCCGCCCATTTATACATTCATTGGTTGATTCTTTTATGTGCCCTGACCAGGGACTGAACCCACAATTGGCATATTGGGATGATGCTCTCATCATCTGAGTGACCCAGCCAGAGCCCAGTTTCTGTTATTATTGATTCAGCTACTACTATGTATCCACTTAATATATGGGTGGTGCAAAACACATAAATGAGTAAAGTAGTCTATTGATAGACTGTAGCACACTGGAAACTTGTGTGCCCCAGACAAAGGGGACCAGCAGCTGCTCTGTGCTGGCCTCCCAGTGCCATGGAGTTTGCAGAGATGTCATTGCCTGATCACTGAATGGCTGAGCAGTTAAATGCCCCTTTGTCTATCTAATACAGTTATTCAGTCATTCACAGGTTTTCTTTGTGTGGGGGGAAAAAGTTGAACCAGCAATGTTCTCACCTGTGTAGGACTTCCACCCCTTTTAAAAAAGTCACATCATCATCCCATGCATCATACAGACTGTAGCAAAGAGAGTTAACACAATCCCACTAAAGAAACTAAGAAATAGCAGTGTACTTTCACAATGATAAGTATTAGGGAGCGAAAATTTGTCTTCTCTCTCTCTCTCTCTTTCTCTCTCTCTTTTTTAACAGTAATAGGTATTTCTCTAACTGTCATGATAAATATCAATATGGAACAGTCATTAGGGAAAAGAAGAAGAAGATGCAGGGTTTGGGGGATAGGAAAGTGTTTTCTGAGCTGTCAGCCCACTGCAGCACCATCCATAGAGACCATCACACGTGTGACACACTTGAGACTTGTCCAGAGCCCAGTTGTTCTCACATCTGTTCTTCATTGCAAATCCTTAGAAAAATGAAATGTGTTTACAGCTACCCTTGGGTAATAACAACTCACATTTTATGTTCCTCCCTTGTTGAAATTCTCATGAAACAGAAAAGATAGGACATAAAAATATGAGTGATTATTCATTATGTTTATGTAAAGTCTTTGAATAATGCATCAAAGAGCCATAAAATAAATGGAAATAATATATCTTAACAGCCCAATCCACAAATTAGTTAGGGATATTGTAATGAATGCACAGCAGGGCTCGTGGTTCTTTGTGACACTGGTTGTGGACCAGTGATGAGCAAGGCGTGTTTGAAATCCATGGGCATCTGTGGAGTTCCTTCTCACTCTGTTTCTCACAGAAACTTTCCAGCGCCTTGAAATTATAAGCCAGCCTGACCAGGAGGTGGTGCAATGGATAGGGCGTCGGACTGGGACCCAGGGGACCCAGGTTTGAAACCCCAAGGTCTCTGGCTTGAGTGTGGGCTCATCCAGCTTGAGCGTGGGGTCACTGGCTTAAACATAGGATCATAGACATAACCCCATGGTTGCTGACTTGAAGCCCAAGGTTGCTGGCTTGAACCCAAGGTCACTGGTTTGAGCAAGGGATCACTCGCTCTGCTGTAGCCCCCTGGTCAAGGCACATATGAGAAAGCAATCACTGAACAACTAAGATGTTGCAACAAAGACTTGATGCTTCTCATCTCTCTCCCTTCCTGTTTCTGTCTGTCCTTCTCTCTGACTCTCTTTCTGTCTCTGTCGCAAGATCTAATAAATCTATACCTAAGGTTAAGTGTGATGTGGGGAAAGGCCACTGGAAGCCAAAAGCAGAGATTCAGCCTCTCATCTCTTGCTTTGTGACATTGTACCAGTTATCTGATGCCACAATGATAATGCATAATAAATACAGTGATAAGCACTGTTCTGCTTAGGAGCCTGTATAGGGCAGCTGAGCATTTTTGCTGACCAGAGTTGGGCTCGCCTACACTTGCCCGTGAGTCTGTGGTCAGCTACGGGTTGGTGAGGTGCCTCTACTGCTTTTAGTTGAGCTCTTCCTGTATCCCCAGCTTCAGTAGTCATAACTGCTGACTGAAGTCTGTGCTGCGGAGTCACTGTCTGCCAGCAGGCCAGCCTGGACTTGTGGCACGGTCCCCCAGAGGGAGGCTTGGAATTGGGATGAAGTCACTCCCTATGCTCTGTTGGCCAACACAAGGCAGGAGGCCAGCCCAAGGGGACAGAAGTAGACTCTACCTCTTGATGGGCGAAACTGCAAAGTCCTGTTACAGAAGGGGCAGATACCAGGAAAGGAAGAATTGGGACCGTTCATATAATCAGGTTGTCACAGTTCTGGGCCAAGTCATTTAACTTCTCTGAGTAACTGCTGCTTTGCCTGGAATCCACAGGTGGTTGGTCTTCAGCCCACGGAGAGACTGTCTGAACATGCTTTTAAACTCAAATTCAATGCACCATTTAAGTGAAGTAAATTAAGGCAGAGTAGAGGGGGTAAAATAAAAGATTTTTGATATGTATATGAAATGCTAGTGGTCTAAGCTGGTATGGAGAGATTCCTAATTCTAAAATCAGAAAACACCAAATAGTTCTGGGGTTAAGAGCTGGCTGCAGACTAGCCCAGTCCAAGTCACCACATCCAAGGCCAAGGGCAAAGGCCCAATTCACAATGGCTGCTGCCCCACTAGAAGTTACAGCAGACTTTAGGGCCATTGCATTGTTTGTCTCAGGAAACAAACTGGTCTTGCCCTTGTATTTGAAAAAAGTGTCATCTTTATACCAAATCCTGTTACCATTTGACTGAGTTTTTGAGGTATCCTCTCTGTAGTTAATAACTTTTCATCTCTACCATCCTCTCCATTTTGTGCATGTTTTAGTAACATCCCTGGTAACAGTAGCTGGAAGTCAGCACAAGCATTTTCTATGTAACAGTCTTCCTCACTGAAGGTCTCGCAGACGTGGGTGCTAAAAAGCCTCTTAGCTAAATGCCTTCCCACTCCTGGCCGGTAGGTGCTGTCACACAGAAGACCACTTTTCTTCTCACGAAGATGTCCAGAAGACACTTCATCTTTACCTCTATGTCTTCCTGAGCATTCTCCATCCAGAACAGCCTGTTTCCAGATCCTCAGGACTTCCTGTTGGTAGCTCTGTCAGAAGTGTTGTTTTTCACTGCTCTGTGGTACATAAGGAAAAGAGGGTTCTGGGAGAACCAGATGCAGACCTTTCAGAACTGAAATCGATAGGTGAGGCAGAAGTTACACAACCTTTTGCAGGCAACACTCTGCTAAGTGCCACTAGAAACATCAAGTAACCTCGACTTGGATATCTTAAATTATATTACTAATTAACAGTATGAGGGTTGTGCTTTGTTTTCACCTTAGACTGTGCTTGAGAGGTCCAGACAAATTAGACCCCTAGCAGCTTGGATTTTGCAGGACAGTATAGGCTGGTAAGTGAGGCTGGATGCGTTGTATTGTGAGGCCGGGGCAGAGGCTGGGGACTCCAGGTTCCAGGAGTGAGCCGCAGCTCAGCCATGCCTCCCCAGGTGGACGGGGCCTGATCAGGGGTTATCTAACATGACTGGACCCAGAGGCCTTCAGCAGCACCAGGCAGCCCTGCTCACCCCACAGCCAGGCCACAGCATGGGAGCTGTGCTGAGTTTTCCCAGAGCCACCTTCATCTTAAAATCTGCTTAAAAGCTAAAGGCAAAAAAATCCTTTTTTTGAAACTTAAGTCCATTTTAATATGTCTTTACAAAAATCCCCTCTGAACCATTAGCTGCTTTGTCATATAATTTCCTTTTCCTGAGAGTAACATTCTTGGAGATTACCAATTTAAGAAATTATAAGTCTTACCCTGTGAGAAGCTCTGTTCAGTTTCTCACGGTGATAATGTGGTACTGAGGTGATTTTCTGAATTTCTACCTGAGGTGGGGTTTATTTTTTCATTTTACTCAGACTACTAAGTCCCTCCCACCCCCACATTTCTTTTCTCTTTGCGTTTCCTAAGTTAGAAATGCTGTATGGGAGGGTTGATTTAGTAGTCTGAGTTTATCCTAGCACAAAGGTCAGTGTGGGGATAGAACAATACAGTTTACAGTCAAACTTTCTTTAGAATAGATGTCTTTGGGTGTTTTAAATCTTATTTTGTAATGGTCTCATTACAATAGTTTTATAATCTGTGTATCCAATGGCCAGACACTGCTTTTCAAAACTTCAGCTATTCAATAAATAGAAAATGCTACATAATCTTAGATTTGAAGTAGGTTTAATATAAAATGTCTTTGTATTTTAAAAATGTCTTTAGGCCCTGGCCAGTGGCTCAGTGGATAGAGTGTCAACTCGGCTTATGGACGTCCTGGGCTTGATTCCTGGTCAGGACACAAAGGAGAAGTGACCGTTTGCTTCTCCCCCCTCCCCCTCCTTTCTCTCTTCCCTTTCCACAGCCATGGCTCAATTGATTTGAGCACATTAGCCCCAGGTGCTGAGGATGGTTCAGCCTCAGTCGCTAAACACATCAGGCTCAGGCACTAGAAAGAACTCAGTACTCGAGCATTTGCCCCAGATGGGGTTGCTGGGTGGATACTTGCCAGGGTACATGCGGGAGTCTGTCCCACTATCTCCCCTCCTCTCACCTAAAAAAAATATATGTTTGTATGTCTTTAAATTATGTCTGTTTTTAATTTGCAGTTTTATTTTCCATTATCTCCCAATCCATAGATCTTGAGTTTTATTATTAATAATGAGTTTATATGGGTATGTTTGTTTTTTGACCAACAGATAATAAATTTTAAAACTTAATTTCTGTGGGCTCAAAGGGTAACCTAAACATATTAGATTTCTCCAGGGAAAAAGAAATTCCAGTAGAAGAAAGTTAAACAGAGACAAAGTCCAGCTCTATAGAAGTAAAGCTGTCGCAGAGACAGCTCAGGGACACTCAGAGTGCTGAGTATACATCAGGGAAGTGCTCTGACCAGGGGAGGTATTCTAGCAAGTGACTTTCGAGGTCCCTTTGCAAAGTCACATCATGATTACAATTCTGTGTTCCTTCGTCTAGGCTTTCAAAAAGTAGAGAAGGGGGAGGGGGTCATTATCATGTCAGAGCTCCTGCCTTTTGCCCAGCTCTCAGCTAACTCTTTTCACTCTTTCTACAAAACACCAAAGTATTCACCCATCCTACGGTTGAGGAAACTGAGGGTCATAGAGTAATATGCCTAAGGATAGAAGTGAGGATCCAGAACCCAAGTCCCACTGAACCTAAGCACCCTGAGCTGATCACACTGGGCTTCTGCGCCCTGCTCTAGGTCTGGCTCTCCTAGCGACACAGGAGGGCAGGAAGGGAACCAAACTGAGGGGAAAGGCTTCATTTCCTTACTGGGAAATAAGCTGGAATGTTCAGTAATTATAAAAGCTTACAATAGATGGCAGTGCATACACAGAACAAAGACAGTGCCTGCGTTACATCAGCAGATGTCTTTTTCTAGGTTCTGTATCATTCTCAAAGAAGCACTTTGTACGAGTCATCAATTTGTACAAAATATCCCTACCCATTGGAATAAAAAAAAATTAAATGCAAATGTCAACTGTTAAGCACATAGTTCTTTGTCCTTCTCCCTGTGACAGTAATAACATTGAGCCTTCGGTGTGCACTGTCCTCAACCTGGTTTAGATAAGCTTTACAGTCCCTGCTGCTTAGGGGCCTTCTTCTGCCTTTTCTTTCTCTCCTCTTGTCCATAGACTGGGGCTACTGGGGATGCTAAAAAAATTACTTCTTTAAAAATTCTTCATCACCAAATGGCAGTGAAGCATGTTCATCTCCAGAAGAGCTGGAGTTCTTGTCTGGCCTCGTGTACAGCAGGCACACAGCTGGGCAACCCCCTGTGACCACATGTGCAGCAGCAGCCCGTCACCCTCCTGGGGGCTTCAGGACTTGCCACGAATGGAATGAGCTCCCCAGAAAGCTCCACTGGGCACTGTACAGCCTGTACAGCCTTACTGGGTTCAAAGGTTGCACCTTTCTGACTGGGCTTGAAGTTTCTTTATGTTTCTCTAGGGTGAACCTGTGCTGTGTTGTTGGGGTTTTTTCCTGGTGACATCAATGAGCTCCCTTGGTTGGCTTTTGGCAACTGCCTTAAATACAGTTTTCTTCCAGATGACCCTATTCTGTATATTTGAGGGGGAAAAGGATCTTCAAAGAGCTGTGTCCCTGGGATGCCGGCTCTGGAGAGCCTCTTTGGATTAGCCCCATGGGATAGTCACTAGAGGGCACCATGCAGCTTTATTTGGCTGAGGACCCCATTTATCTTTATCAACAGGAATATAAATTCAATGACTCAACACATTTTGATGGGACACCAACTATGTGCTGGGTACTAGAGTATGTGGCCTTAAATAATCTTTCACTTAACATGAAATGAGTGTGGAAAAAACTAATACAATGTTAGTAAAAGTTATTATTTTATCATTTATCAAGTTGTACAGTCATTAGGTGATCATTATTATCCTCTGGTATCACTTATGAGTTAAGAGAAATATTGGTCACTCACTGCTCTCTGTGAAGAATACATAAAATTTCTTTTTATTAGCAAAACTAGACAGCGCTGTTGGGTGTGGCCAGATAACACATAGCTGAGTGGACTCAGGGTCCTGTTTGCTTCTGCCCAGCCTGCAGAGTGGGATGAACCTGCAGATTTGCTTTGTCAACGACAGCGGCAGTGATAAGGACAGCGATGCGGATGACAGTAAGACTGAAACCAGTCTGGACACCCCCTTGTCACCCATGGTGAGTCCAGAGCAGCCACTGAAGCTTACCGTGCGTGCTTTCCTGGTCATTTTGCTTCTTTTCTGTTGTCAAGAATGAACATTACAGAGATTTGAGAGAAATGGCTCTGTGCATCTCTTGGTGTATTGTGCTCCTAAAATTTGACAGTGACTGAAAAATGAAAACTGTGGCACAGCCACAATACATAAGCTCTGTTAAAGTTAGCAACTACTTTCATATTAAACCATGTGCCTCCCAAAGTCCTAAAGGAATATATGCTAAATGCCAGTCCTTCCCCACTGGATTGAGAAATACGAGCCCAGACTAGCAGTAGGACACATTTGAAAAGGATGGAGACAGGGCAGGATGGGAAGACTGGTACACAGAAGTGTTGCTCAGAGAAACCAGCAGGATAAAGTGTGCACAGTTCCTTCCTTGCTGCTCACACACATATTATAAAAGATGGCTTACTGAGCACGGGTGCTTGTTGCTGGGATTCTTACCACTCTGTGAGGTCTGTGCATCACTTTTCTCAACAACCAAGGAAACTGTTTCTCATTGGATATCTGAGAGCCTGTCCACACCACAGAGCAACATGATGCCTTAGCTCTGGGTTAAATATTTTGCTGAGTCTGGTCTTTGAGACCAAGAAGCAAAGAAATGTCTCAAGTTTGTCATAAATCTATTGCTCTTACTATTTATGCATTATACTACCCTTTACACTAAAATCATAATCTGTTATTGACAATGAGGAAATAAACTACCTTTTTAAGTGGTACTTGAGAATCAGTATAGATGTATAGATCAAATCAAGTAGTGAACTGAGCTAATGTAGGGGAGACTGGGAGCTCGGGAGGCGCCAGCCCCTGTCCCGAGACGGAGCCAAGCTCAGGGCTGCTCTTTTTCCCTTCACAGAGCAAACAGAGTTCCTCCTATTCCGATAGAGACACTACTGAAGAGGAATCTGAATCCCTAGATGACATGGACTTCCTCACAAGACAAAAGAAATTACAGGCTGAAGCCAAGATGGCCCTCGCCATGGCCAAACCCATGGCCAGAATGCAAGTAGAAGTGGAAAAACAGAACAGGAAAAAGTCTCCCGTCGCTGATCTCGTAAGCAGCAAGTGCTGAAACGCAAGATGTGTTTGGTGGCTGCAAATGGTTGATGCCATCCGAGTCCTTTATGCAGGGTTATGTAAACTGGGGTTTCTCCAAGGCAGTCCGTGAAAAGTACTGCCATTGAGAAATACTTGTTTCTTTTTTCCTTTCTACTGTGTCGCTGATAGATACATAAGCAACAGGTTTCACAAAAGTAAACTTTGCTCTTGATTCGTATCTAATGTGTGTCATAAGGACAGCATTAGCTGTCGTGGAATATTTAAATTCCTTTCGAGCAATCTCAGTTTAAGAACCTACTGGTTGTAGCAAACTCACCGCTGCTATAGCCGTAATTCCCACCTTTCAGCAAAGACAGTGTAACATGGTGGGTAAGACCCCTGCCCTTTGGAGTTTAAGTCTGGCTCAGCCATTGACCTATTGTGGGGCTCTAGGCAAGTTACATATGTCTCGGTTTTCTTGTCTATAAAATGGGAATAACACCCTGTGTCAGAGCACCATTGTGAGTACTCAGTGAACAAAGCATTCAAAGTACATAGCACAGTGCTTGTAGCACAGTATAAATTGACAAGTAGCTGGTGTGATTAATTTTACCCCTGGCATTGATATTATTTGAGCTGCCCAAGTATTCATTCATGAATGTGATAATTGAGTCATGGTTGTCACAGCTTGTGTTAAGAACCCACCTGAAAGCTTTTGATTTGAGTAGTGTAGCATTTTGGTGCTGGCAGTGTTTTAGACAGTAGGGCTTCGCATTTGGAAAGTGAGACCGGGGACGCCCTTAAGCCCAGAACTCGAAAGGAAGGGGACGAGTGAGGGTGGCTCCTTTAGGGGGAGCCACGTCTCCGTTCAGTGCACTTGCTGCTCTGCTCACACTTCCCTTTCTTCCCTGTGTGTCCACAGCTGCCACATATGCCTCATATCAGTGAGTGCTTGATGAAGAGAAGTCTGAAGCCCGCCGACCTGAGAGACATGACTGTTGGGCAGCTGCAGGTGATAGTCAATGACCTCCACTCGCAGATAGAAAGTAAGTGGAAGGTGTGCTGGAAACGGAGCAATGAGTGGAAAACACGGGGTAGTGCCACTTCCTTGATTCAGTTCCTCCGGACAGCGTTTCACTGGGTTCCTACTGTGTTAGGAAAGGAGGAGAATTACAACCCCCACCACACCCATTACTGTGAAATATTCAGAAATTTTAAGAATTTTTCACACTTAGGACATTTTTATTTATGCAGTTTCAATCACCAGCTCCTAGTAAGTGCTTGGCTTACAAGATGTTTCTAGAATACAAGTTAGTAATTACAGGTCAGTTTTGATTCAGTTGTGCCATCCCCTTTACTGGTACATACATTCACTTTAGATCATCAAATCATATTAACGTACTTTGTGGTATTCTAGGTGGTGAGAGTGGCGGTGAGAGGATGAATGACCAGTATGAGAAAACTACGGGGTGACAAAATACGGGCCTTTTCCCTAGAATAACTGGAGTGCAGAGGGGTGGGGCGTGCATGGCACTCACACGAACTAATTGGCGGTACAGAGACGGTCACTTGTTTGCCCCATGGAAAAGAGATACACTCATTTGGGCAGTGTTGTTAGGCCACGTGGGTTCACGAGCCCCCTGGAATGTGCGATTTGTTAAAATTATGAGCACTTATACATAATGCCACCAAAGAGATGTGCCCACCCAAAGCATGTTTTAGCAGCCAAATGAAGAAATTTGAACACTGATTAAATGTTTTATTAGAGATTTATTCATTCAGATACAATAAAGATATTGTGGTTATTTTAATTTTTTTCTAAAAAGAGCCTTGTCTTTAGAAATACACACTGAAGCACTGGCAGATGAAATAAATGCTGTCTGGGATTTGCTTTAAAATACAGCTAGTGCTCGACTTGCGACCACGATTGGTTCGGACAGACCGGTCGTAACATGATTTGGTCATAAGTTGAGTAGGCTATATGTACAGTACTGTGAAATGATGTTATAAAAATCTTTGTCGGCCCTGGCCAGTTGGCTCAGCGGTAGAGCGTCGGCCTGGCGTGCGGGGGATCCGGGTTCGATTCCCGGCCAGGGCACATAGGAGAAGCGCCCATTTGCTTCTCCACCCCACCCCCTCCTTCCTCTCTGTCTCTCTCTTCCCCTCCCGCAGCCAAGGCTCCATTGGAGCAAAGATGGTCCAGGCGCTGGGGATGGCTCCTTGGCCTCTGCCCCAGGTGCTAGAATGGCTCTGGTCGCGGCAGAGTGACGCCCCGGAGGGGCAGAGCATCGCCCCCTGGTGGGCAGAGCGTCGCCCCTGGTGGGCGTGCCGGGTGGATCCCGGTCGGGCGCATGCGGGAGTCTGTCTGACTGTCTCTCCCAGTTTCCAGCTTCAGAAAAGTACAAAAAAAAAAAAATCTTTGTCATATTTTATCATAATTTTATTTCATTATTGTTATATATCATAATTTTCTTTGTTCATTTTATGCCATTTATATCATTTCTACACCATTTTGTTTCTTATTTTTACATTCATCAGGTTTAAGTAAAACACTGTGTTACCAGTACAACTGGTTTAGTATTTGCAAAGACAGTTTCCTCTTAGTAGACATCTTGGGAGGGGTTTGATGAAAAATATCCAAGACATAAAACACAAATTGCTGTACCAAGTCTGGGATAACAGTTTAAATGGTGCACGTGGAGATGGTAGTGCTGCCGGAAGCTGGTCCGCACTGTCATACGCCCAGCTGGGCAACACTTGCGCTGCCAGACACAGAGCAGTCGTGGCTAGCGATTGTGGTCGTAAAGTCAAATGGTCATAAATTGCATAGGTCATAAGTCGATCAATATTTGTAATCTACTAGGCACAGGGGAGGTAGAAGAGTCAAGATTGGCTAGTTGAATCCAGTTGGATGCACACGGCATTCTTAAACTATGCCTTGGCTTTGGTTTAACAATTTCCATAATAAAAAAATAAAAACTTTATATAAGAAAAATATTTTCTATGCACTATGCAGGCACTTGACTGAGTACTAGTAGAAAAAGCTACCCCAAGAACACTTTGGGGAAAAATAGAACTGGATATATTCAATTCCAATGAATACATTCAGCACTGTTTTAAAATCAAGAGAAAGAGTTTAACATTTTAATTAAGAAGCCGTAGATTCAATGGATTTTTTAAAAATCTACTACATTTTCATTTTAGTGGAGAATAAATTACTAGGAGTGTTATTCTTTCAAGTGATATTTTACCAGGAAACATCTTTCTTAAATGTTTAAATAATAAAATTGCCATCCCATTTTCAGGGGTAGGTGAAGTTTTGGACTTCTTTGTATGATTTCTTTTCCTCTCTTTTTAAAATTAGAAACTAGTCTGAACTAAAGGCAGACAAATGCGCCGTTTGAAGTCAAGATCTCTGAAAGCATCTGCAAGGGTGATCTGGTTGTCTGCCCATCTCCTTTCTCTGATTTCTGGGCCCAGAGCCCTTGCTGAATGAGGGTTCTTTCCCATGTGTCCATGCACCCAGACTTAGAAGCTTTCATTCTTAGCTCAATTCAGGGAAAAACACAAGACAGAGCCCCTGGCTTGTTTGTATTTTTCAGAGGCAGAAGACAAATTGACCCAGTGCACTGATTTTGGGGGGATTAGAAATGTTGCCTTCTATTTTATTCCCAGTATATATTTGCCTTGGCACCTATTGTCCAGAGATTTCAGGGGTTATTTCTTTAGGTCTTAGACATCTGGCTTTCCAATATATTGAGTGAATCCTTTTTTCTAGAACAGCCCACCCATAGGGCTGCTCCCTCCCTGGGCCGCGGGAAGCCTTCAAGTATCCCTGAACATCCCTGGGACACCTTCCTCTCCGCAGGGCATCCGAGGTGGCCTGTTGGGTGGGTGCGGAGGATCATCTGACTCTCAGGACAGCAGGAATACTGGGAAACTTAATAAACTCCAGACGTTTTTGCTCATATTTCTTCAAAGCAAAACCCCACTTTTTCTAACAGTTTGCCTAACAGTTAACACTTTCTTTTTCCACTTCAGTGTGAATGTATTGGGAAATACTTTGTACTTCACTTCTCTTCTTCCAGCATTCCTATAATCATGCAAACTAGTCATGCTCTCAAATCAGTGGCTTTCCTGTGTGTGTGTGTGTGTGTGTGTGTGTGTGTGTGTGTGTGTGTGTCTATGGTACATGTGCCCACAAATAGTTACTCATTCTGACTTGGATGCACTCTTCTTTGCCCCAGGCTTGAATGAAGAGTTGGTCCAGTTGCTTCTCATCCGAGACGAGCTGCACACAGAACAAGATGCCATGCTGGTGGACATCGAAGACTTGACCAGGTCTGTGATGCTTCACCCTTTCCAAAAAAAAAAAAAGGCTTAAGAATTAGGGCAAGATTGAACTTTAGAAAACTTCCTCCCTTTCTTTCAGGAGTAATTCACCTAATCCCTGCTGGTGTGGGATGTTTAGATGAAGGAGAAGAGGCTGAAACTGCTCCTTCCCCAGTACACTGCTTTTCACAGCCACCCCTCCCTGAGAGGAATTGTTAGGGCATTAGCACTTCCCGCAGTGCACCCAAGGTGGGTCAGCCCTTCTGCCCTGGGGACTTAGTGCTAAGCCATCCCATGCTGGCGAGTATCAGTAGCCTTGTTGTGGGTGCCACAAAATGGCACTTGTTAATACATGACCTGACTCTTGCTCACACATGCTGTGCCCAGAAGGCAGGGACACTAGCATCTTTCCATAATACCACTGCTGCCAGATTGCTCTCACCAGGGGCATACTCGGGAATTGAGCATCTAACTGGTCCTGGTTCCAAGTGCCTCTCAGTGAGGAGGTAAAGAATGCTTCCTTCCCTGGGGGAGAAGGAAACAAGGCTAATACTGGTCACAATCTCCCATTTGTTAGTTTTCCTCCTAAGTATAGAAAGTATACAAAATACTGTGAGCATTCCCATTATCTCATGTTTACTTTGACACCTTGTCTGAGACAGTTTATTTGAAGTCTTTAAACCAGAAAGCAGCAATTACTATTATTCCTAGAAATGGGATAGAGTAGAAGGCTCCCCGAGGAAAAAAGGAACATGGCTTGTCACAATAATATATAAGGACCAATCATGTAACCCACAACCAGCCAGGAGAAGCTTGAAAACAAATATAGTGGAAATGCTTTCAGGACCCCTTCTCACCATGTAGCGCTGGGGAAAATATTTTCCTAGATGCAGCATTATAAAAACAGTTTGGGTTAGCAAAAATAAATGCCACAAAATTTATGTGTAGGCTTTTTTAAAAATACCTATGAGCAGCACCCTATTTATGAGGTTTGAATATTATATTGCCTCACCCCTATCAAAAAGACAAAAATGACAAAATAAAACCACAAGGAATTCTTGTACCTTCTTGGAATATTCACCTGCATCTGAATTAACACTCAAATCACGATAACACTCAGATAATATTATTGCCATCTACAGATGCATTCAGACACTGTAAAACCATAAGATACATTGCTTTCTGTGAGTCTAAGAAATTGGCACACAGGCCTTAAGATTATGGGAAATCAGTAGTGAAATATATACCTAGGACCTGCATTTTTGAAAACTATATGAACTCTGATAAATGCCTGTGATTTGCCTATGGGAGCAGAGACTTTCCCTCTGCCTCTCCAAGCAGCACTGGCCTTACTCTTTGTGAGGGGGACATTGAGAGACTCCTCCCTTCTTTTAACGGATTAAGTTATTACTTAGGATTGTAGTAAATTTTTTGTGTACACCTGTCAGATGGTGTAATCATGGGAAGCAGGGCAGGCAGAACCATGGCATTAAAAGGAGAGCAGTCACTAATTTAAAGTTGAGGAACCCTTTAAATTGGAGTAGGTTGGAAGATGTTTCTATGTCTGTTCCTGGCTGCAAGAATGTAATTTTGACATGGAGGATACTCAGGATACTTAAACATCACTAAAGGGAGCAGTCCAGAGCTTTGCCAGATCCGAGAGGGCTGAGAGAGTAGCCATGGGGCTGCCAAAGTCCTGGCCCCTCTTCCTGTCACGGGTCCAACTCCTGCCATCCTGGGGGCAGTTCAGATCAGTGGTTCTCAAATTTGGCTGCACATTGGAACACCCAAGAACTTTATAAAGTATTGATGCCTAGGTCTCACCCCCAGGGATTCTGATTGTGGAGCATCCTGGGCATTAAGAGTTTTTGAAGCTCCCCAGATGAACTCAGTGTGCCGCCTAATGCGGACCACTGGTCTTTACAATGCCTCTTTGGAGAAGTGCTCCTGACTCCCCAAGACTGGGTCGGACACTTCCTGTGTTCCTAGCAACATGGCACCCTTCCCACGGGGGGCCCAATCATACTGTGCGGCATTGTTGCTGTCTGTCCCCACCCAGCTGTAAACCCCAGCACCTGACACAGGGACTGCAAGGTACACAGTGGGTCTTCAATAACAATTGTTGATAAAAAGGAGTCCTTATGGGACTTTCATATAAATAGTTGATGAGAACATTTTAGTTTAATGGACTGACACCCTTTTCTCTCCTTTGTTTAAAAATTTAATGAAATTCATCCTTCTTAAGATTTATTTTTATTTAAGTATAGTTGGTATACAGTCTTACTATATATTGATTATATTTATTTTGGACATATAATATAGTGATTCAACATTTGTATCCCTTATATTGTGATCACCCCACTAATTCTAGTAATCATCTGTCACCATGTAAATTGACCACAATGTTGTTGACTATTCCCTTTCCCCTTTCACTCATCCATCCTACCCCCTTCCTTCTGGTAACCATCTTTTTTGTCTCTGTTTCTATGAGTCTATTTTTATTTTGTTTGTTGTTTTGTTTTTAGATTCCACATAAAAGTGAAACTATATGGTAATTTTCTTTCTCTCACTTACTTCACTTAGCCTATTCTCTATATCCATCCATGTTGTCACACGTGGCAAGATTATATTTTTTTTCATTGCTGCATAATATTTGTGTGTGTGTACACACACATGCCACATCTTTCTTTATTCATCTATTGATGGACATCTAGGTTGCTTTTATATTATGGTTATTGTAAATAATGCTGCAATGAACATAAGGGTACATATATCTTTTCAAATTAGTGTCCTCATTTTCTATGGAAAAATACTCTAAGTGGAATTGCTGGATTGTATGGTAAACCTACTTTCACCCTTGTATGTATGCCTCACAATAACACCCAATTGTCAATATTTCCCAAAGCAATATTCTCTCTGTTCTTTCCTTCTCTCTCAGAAAAATCCCTTGCTGTATGTGTGCTTACACATGCATTTGTGTTCAGTGCACGTACACACAGATACAAATTTTAAAACTGCTGTCAGGACTATGATTTAATTAGCTACAGTGAAATCTTAGCCCACTGGGCATCAACATATTTCTTGAGCTGAACTTTTGTGAGGCCCATGAGCTGCTTTATTAATATGATCAAGATTCTTTAATGTACATAAATAGGGCTGTGAGGTGGTCTGCTAAAGAGCATTTTTTTTTTGTTTTTAGGAATGGAGCATGTCTTTTTCTTGAGTTCCTTTATTGTTAAATGAATATTTCACTAGTTATTTGTGGGCTGCTGAATGTGGGAAGGACACTATTGTCACTTCCCTATTTCTGAAAGTATTTGTCATTTGTCTTCTCTGTACCATAGATATGAGACATTCTGCATAAACGCAATGAGTTAAACTTGATGTCATTGACTACCCAAGTCAGGGCAACACACGAAAACTGCCCCTGGCCCTTTGAGTGCAGCTGGAAACCACATCCTTAGATGCTTTTCTCTTGCCAAATTTATAATTTCCTAATATCCTTCTTGAAAACATTTGTCTTTCTCAGCCTTCAGACCCCCCTACCATTCTCTGAGAACACATTTAATTAGCGCCCATTCAGGTGATATAAGCAGGTTGGCCATTCCTCTTACTATCTTTACAAGCCACGTGCTATGTTGGCCAAACTTTGGGCTCACAGGCCATAATAGAACTGAATGAATACGAAGACTCAACCCACCCTATCACCCTTACTGCCATGGTCGAGCCCTTAAGACTGTTGAGGGGAGCATGCAAACATGGAAATTCTTTATATCCACAAAAGCTACCATTTGCTAGGAAGCCATTAACTATGTAAGAATGGCATTAGATTACTGGCTTCTTATTTCTGTCAGGAGCCTGGCTAATACTTAGATGTGCGCTGGTGCCCATGCATGTGAGTGTGTGTGTGTGTGCGCGCGCACACATGTTTTTAGATAACAAAGTTACTTTCTATCACCTCACCTTGTTTTGACTTTTTGTTAGCATTTACTTTCTATCTGCTTCCTCTTCATTTGCTGTTTGTTCCTTTCTTGTCTCTCTCCTTTGGAATATGTGCTCCATAAGAACAAAGACCTCATTGTCTACTCACCAGCAAACCTCTTCCATCAGGAGCAGTGCCAGGTACACTAAACATTTGTTGACTAACTGATCCCAGAGACTTCTCTCTTCATTTCTACAAACACTGCTTTAACCAGAGGCTTATTAAATAAAAGGAATCATGCATAGCATATAAAAATGGAAGAGGGCAAATCCATTCAAATTAAGAACTCTCTTGGTTCTCTTGATTTCACTGTAAAGATCTCTGAACCTCAGTTTGGGGGATGTTTCACTGTGGATCAGAAAGCAGCTTGGATGTTTCTCCTTAGCACTAATCAGTTATATTATTAATTTTACAGACATGCCGAGAGTCAGCAGAAACACATGGCAGAAAAGATGCCTGCAAAGTGAAAAGAAGCCATCCAACTAGAGGACAAGCTAGACTTCATTTTCCTTCTGTGGTTGTAAAAATGCTGTTGCTAAAGGTGGCGCAGAACAAATAAATATCAGTGTTAGTCATTGATAATGTCTGAAGCTTAATGTCCAGTGATTGGTCTTTGCTTCTTAATTTATTTTAATTTTTTACTGTGCCATTAAATATCAGGCATTTTAATAAAATATTGTTACAAAAATGTACAGTACTTACACCATCACAACTCATGATAAACTAGAGGGTAGTTTTAACTTTATTTTTATTTGTTTAGAGATTTTAAGTTGGAGCAGTATTTTGCCATTGACTACTTTCATTCACTGTAGTTTTAAAGAAGAACTGTAAAGACGGTGCTATACAAGTCAAACATACATGCCCGCCTTGTAGTGAAGTCATGACTCTCCGTAATATGTATATTTTAATCAGTTTTCAACATTTTGTGAATGTTGACTACCTGAAGTTCATTTTTCGATGTGCTGTTAAAATTCTGTTGGATTCAGAGGGTTCCTTGAAAGTTTACTTATAAATATGTAAAATAAAAATGAAAACTTTGTTTCATATGATATATCTTTTTGCTCACTAGCGAGCCCTGGATTATATTGTTTCCTTTTTCACTCCTCCTCAACTAAATTCCGCACCAGGAATGTTTTCCAATTTTAATCACTTCTATTGGTCTCATGAAGAAAAATGCCATGTCTAAAGAAGTAGATTAAACATTATTTCATCAGTGGAAAAAAAAGTTCTCTCCAGAAGACAAGCAATACACTGAATTGCCAAGAAGGTGGGGAATCGTGTGTGAGGATGTGTGAGTAAAAGTATATGTGAATGAGAGAGAGAGAGAGTGTGTGTGTGTGTGATCCAAAGAAGACAATGTCAACAACATCCCAGCTATCGTTGCTGATATTGCTCAGAGTCAACAGTCTGGGATTCTGGTGCTGTACCACTTCATAGCAGATGGTCTTGTTAGAGCCTGTGACTGCTTCAAAACTCCGTTTACCAAGTCGCCACGTGAACACGTGATGCTTGCATGTATGCTTTTCTCAGGCCAGTTGTTGCCATTTTTCCAATTTTAACCACTTTCATTGGTCTCATGAAGAAAAATACCAAGCCTTTTGTGCAACCACTGTGGGAAACAGTATGGCATTGCCTCAAAAAATTAAAAATGGAGCTGCCTTGTGACCCAGCTATTTCAATTTTAAGAGTATATTCTAAGAATCCCAAAACACTAATTCAAAAGAAGATAAGCACCCCCATGTTTATTGCAGCATTGTTTACAGTAGTCAAGATATGGAAACAGCCCAAGTGTCCGTCAGTGGACGAGTGGATTAAAAAGCAGTGGTACATACACACAATGGAATACTACATGGCTGTGAAAAAGAAGGAAATCTTACCTTTTGCAATGGCATGGATGGACCTGAAGATTATTATACTAAGTGAAATAAGCCAGGCAGAGAAAGACAAATTTCATATGGTCTCACTTCTATGTGGAATCTAAGGAACACAAACTAAAGAACAAAACAGAAAAAGAGGCAGAGTCACAAGGAACAGGTGAGCAGCTGTCAGAGGGAAGGGGAATGAAGGGATAGGACCAAAGAAGATGAAGGCATTAGCCAAATTATATATACATAACACAGAGATACAGATAACAGGGGGCAGCAAGTCCCAGAGGGAAGGGGTGGTGGGAAGGCGGCAAAGTGGATGGATGAGAATGGGAAGAGTCTTTGCATGAGGCATGGGGGGCAGGATGTGGGGGCTTGAGGGTGTTATACTAAGTGGGACATTTGAAACCACGTTAACACAATAATTAAATAATTTAATATTTGATAATATTTAATACTTAAATAATTTAAATAAATTTAAAAAATAAAATTTTCCCAAAAATTTTTAATAAAAATGAAGAATTTGACAGATACTTTCTGAGAATGCTGTGTGTGTTCTATATCCCTAGCTCTGTCATAGGGTGTGTGAGTCCAAAGAGAAGAGAAAATAAAAATAACAAGAACTGCACTTTAAAAAAAAGAAAAGAAAAACGACAAGTCTAAAGAAGTGGATTACAGGTTATTCTGCAATAAGTAGAAAGCCTCAGAAAAATCAGTTTGCCAACGTCCATATAGGTACAGAGTAACCATACACTAAAGCATAGGTGAGCAGTCGACATTCCAGAACCCCCCACAGAGCCCCTGGTTTCACTCTGAGAGCCAAGATGTAATTTGAAAACAGAAATTTAGACAACTGTCTATATTTTCCTTTCCTTAAAAATACCCAGCTAAATATTTCAAATACCGGTAATAAAGACTTGACAGTTCTCATAGTCTTCTATAATCTTCAATTGTAACACTAATCACTTTAATTGGCCTCAATCAAGTTTTCATTTGGAAAAGATAAATAAAGCAGCTTGTAAATATATTTGATTTTGTGAGTTGGTTATAGTATAGGGCAGGCTGCTCACCACTGAGCTAAAGAGGGGCCCAAAGCCCTCTCTGCCCAGAGATTCCTAACTGGGCCCTCAAATCCTGCATCAGCGGCCAGTGATCTGGGTTGGTCTTGCGCTAAGAATCCAGGCCCAGCTGGGGACCTGTGCTGCTTTCACTGGGGGAGAATATTGCTCCATAAGTAGTGATTCTGACATTTAGCTGCACAGTGGAGTCACCTGGGCAGGCAATTTAGCAACTGTCTGGCCTGGGTCCCTGGGTATCAGGATTTTTTTTGTTAAAGGACCCTAGATAATACTAATACTGAGAACTACTGCCTTAGACTTTCTTCTTTTTTTGCTTTTCTTTAATAACTTTTTTAGTATCTAGTTTTTTTCTAATTAAAATGTATTACTATTATTGTGGACTTTTGAGAGATTTGATCTAGGAAGTGTTACAAAAAATTCCTGTGCCCAAGTAAGAGCAGTGGTGTGACCCAAAAACCTCCTTCAGTGACTTCCACAACTGGAGTACTGGTGCTAAAACAGCCCACCAAGATTTAATTTTTAAAATCCTTAACAGAATTAACCAATTTTTTGTGTGTGTGAGAGAGAGGGACAGGAAGGGAGAGAGATGAGAAGCATCAACTTGTAGTTGTGTCACTTTAGTTGTTCATTGCTTTCTCATATGTGCTTTGACCGGTGGCTGCAGCTGAGCCAGTGACCCCTTGCCAGAGACCTTGGGCTTCCAGCCAGTGACAATGGGGTCATGTTAATGATCCCACGCTCAAGCCAATGACCCGGTGCTCAAGCTGGATAAACTCGCTCTCAAACCAGCGACCTCAGAGTTCCCAGGTCAACACTCTATCTGCTGCACCACCACCAGTCAAGCCAGAATTGCACAATTTCAATAAAAATTTAGAAATCTGGTGTTTTTGGTGGGAGGTTGTTTTTTTTTTGTTTTGTCTTAAGCAATGCAATCTCTCTTTCTGGCTAGAAATGTGATCTGAAGAAATCTACGTCCTCTGAACTCTTCAGCTATTTGATGCCCAGAGTCATAACTAAAGAGTCCTCAACTCAAGAAGAAAGAGAGATTACATCACACAAACCCTCTGGAAACATCTCTGGAGTCAAAGCCATCTAAAACTAGAGCAGTTCTTCCCAAACCCTGAAATATTTTATGTAGATTTGGCTGAAGGATGCAGTCTGTATTTTACCAGTTTCTGAGACTTAACACATCTTTATGGGTTTATTTTCTTGTTTATTAATCATTAATTTACAGAACATATGCTTACGGGAAAATTAATGTCAATCTTCAAACCCATCACTCCTCTAAATATCAGTGTTAAAACTCAGAATTTATTCTTACACACCTTTCTTCATGCTTCTACAAACAGATACAACAAATAGGTTTTGTGTTTCCATTTGTACAAAGGTGGGATCATATAAAACATAGTGCTTTGGCGCCTGCTTTGTCTGTGGATACCCTTCCAGGTGAATCCATACAGATCTGTCATTTTTTTAACAGCTGCCTAATTATCCCTGGTATGATGGAACATTTATTCAGCTATTCTCTTTCATGATGGACATTAACAATCTTTCCAGATTCTTCCCACTAAAAACAGTGATACAATAAATATGCTTATACTTACATCTACTTGTGCTTTTATTCTGTGATAACCTTATTTTTTTTTTTTACCCCTTACTTGGTATAATGTTTAGATACTTCAGAGTACAGAGAACAAATTAAGGTAGGGAATACCAAGTGAAGCCATTGCAGAAAAGTTTGATTCCTTGCAATAAAATTGGGCCAACCCCCCTTGTCTGAAAAATACAAACTTGTTACCAGAACAAACCGAGATTTGTGCTCTTTGTCCAGCCTTTTTTGGGGGCCAGTTTCATGAGAGGTGGGCTGAGTAAGTATAAGAGCATCTTTAATTCAAATTGCAGCAACTTGAGAAGGCAGGGTGCTCCTGTCCAAAAGACCTGCCTTAGCACTCTCCTAGTGGTTTTTATAGGGTTCAGGGGCTGTTAGTGATACTGTAAGGGGAAAAAAAGTCCATGCATTTAGTTATTTAACAAGGTGTGGGAGGCAGGAGTTCGGTTGGAAGTATGCCTCCCAGGAATGTCCTTCTGACACTGGTACTGGTCTGTCTGGTGTCCTTTGATGTCGCTTCAGAAGAGCCAGAGTCTGGCACCTCTGCAAACTTTCTGCAAGAGAACTCCCTGTATAAATAAATATTAAGGTTTATGAACTAAGCTTCTAGTTATCTGCAATGCCTTAACCCCTTACATGAAATTCTGTGACTGAGCCCTTACAAGAAATTATTATAATTTATCCCTTACATAATCTCTTGTTCATTATAACTAAAAAGCTACTATTACTGAAGCCAAATTTCTAACTTTTGAGTTCCCCTATCAAACTCATTTTTATCTTTAAAAAGTATGGGTGTCACTTTCTTGCAACTCTCTCTCTCTCTCTCTCTCTCTCTCTCTCACACACACACACACACACACACACAGCCTCTAAGGACTGTCATCTGCCTCCTGAATACAGATTTTTCTGTATTTCCTGTTTGAGGAAAGAGGCAAACCTCAGCCACCTTTGTAACTATAGCCCTCAGCACAGAACCAAGAAGAGTCTTCTGCTGAAGAGTAACTATGTTCATTGGGACCTGTCTTTTTGACTCTTCCATTAACAGGTGGCACTGTTTACGCCCCATCTCGCAGCTGAAAAATGAGCTTCACTCAGGTTTAATTAATCTCACTATTCTCAAGCTTGATTCCTCATGAGTTGTTGACTCTTTCGTAGGTCCCTCATCTCTCCAAAGTTTTTATCTACAGTCCAGATACTTACCTTCCACAAAATGTTATCTCTGCTGTCTCTAATTAAACAGCCTTATGGCAGATAAGGCTAGCCATCTGCTAAAATTCATGTTTCTACACCATGTTCACAGAGAGTTGTCCCTGGGAAGTGGCTAAACAGGGGCTATATCTCTCTCCCACCATCCCCTTGCATTTAGATGTGATCCATGACTAATTTTCATCAATATAATGTGAATATGTATAATGTCTTCATTCCAGCCAAGCCTTTGAAGAAGGAGTTTGCCTACTCTGTGCCCTCTCCTTCTTATAAAAGCTGCAATCATGAGAACCTAGGGGACACAAAGCCAACCATATGGAGGAAGTCTGGGTCCTTGAGTCTACCACATGAGAGCTGCTGGCCATCCAGCAGGATTTGCCTCAGACAGTTACAGGGGTGAAAAATAAACTATGATTTATTTGAGCCATTATACTGCATCAAATTTTTTTGTTACAACAGCTAGCATTACCAAAACTGATGCAAGTCCTTAACAAGGAAAGCCACAGTCCTTTAAGAAAGAGCTAAAACACAATTTCTGGTCTCTGCAGACAAACCCTGTGCTCTTAACCACCATGTTCCTTTGCTGTTACAGAGCTCACCTCTTTCCTCTAGGTCAGTAAGTTACCCTTTTTCAGTTTATGAACTGCTTCAATTTAAGTCCTACCCTCCTTCTATCTTTTCCTTTAGCCATTGAATCAAAATGAGACTTGTCACAAACAAATAATTCATGCCAGAAACGAGAATATAGATTTTATCAAGTGACTCCAGGAGACATTATTTGGTATCTACCTGGAAGAGTCTTAGGTTCTACAACCTCAAGACCACACTTTATTATTACCCAGCTGAGTCTGATGCTAGGAAAAAGCAAGTACTTTTTAACTGATGTTTATTTATTTTTTCTAAATAAGATATGACACATTCATTATGAAATAGGTTGATAGGTAATGAGTTTATCAGGATATTTTAATTGAAACTTATAGTCCATTGTCAGTATAGATTAATATTATATTAAATATTATTAATTAATGGTTTGGCTAGGCAAAATAAAAGTATCCTCCTAATTTCTGAGTGAGAATCCAAAAAAGGTCTTTCATTTAGTAGAAAATGATTTACCAATATGCATTAGTTAGTTGTATGAAATTCTTTCCTGTAATATGCTTCTCTTCACACATTTCTCTGTTCTAGAACAATGCTCTGCGTATGGTTGTATGACTGCCCTTGATTCAAAAACTATTAAATGAACTTCCTTGCACCAATCTACAAGAGCACAGGGAGGGAAAGTGATGCTTATGGGGAAAACGATTTTATTTCTACCTGTAAAGCCAGTAGCCGCAGCCACCATCAAATCTGCCTGGCCCATGTAGGTTCACATTTAATCCAGACAGATCATAAAGAAACTGCAGAGCCAAAACCTGGTGGTCCATTTTCCTTTATTCTAGACTCTCACTCGGCAAGCGAGTGCAAACACACAGTGGGAAAACACTTCCCTTTCCATTCAGGCCTCCCAAAGCCACTGACTCATCTGAGTTTTCCTAGAATCAAAGGCTTCCACCTCACCAGTCTTATTCACCTCTGTTCTCCATCTCCTTCTC
Organism: Saccopteryx bilineata; assembly: GCF_036850765.1. Lineage (NCBI taxonomy): Eukaryota > Metazoa > Chordata > Mammalia > Chiroptera > Emballonuridae > Saccopteryx > Saccopteryx bilineata. The sequence continues at coordinate 199,074,976 of NC_089491.1, forward strand.
CTGCACAAACTGGCTTCTCCTTCAGCATTCTGCCACTTTGGCTACCTCCTCCACGTGGCTTCTCTGCCCTGCTACAACATGGGCTCTTCCTCTCTACCAGAACGTGGTCGCTCTCCCTAAAATGGCCTCCTAGCTCCTCCTTTTAAAACCTTTTGGTGCGAAAGCCCTCCGCCAACACACATTAGCATAACCAAGTCCCTTCCCAAGCAAGAAGGGCAATTAGCTATATCACGTGAGAGCATTACCACAGGAGAGCAGTGGCCATCTTTATCAATAAGAGAAAAAATATCTGCCTGACACCACCCTCTAGATTAGGCAGTCAAACTTTCTTGGTGATTATTTACTACCAGAGTCTCTTTTCTCTTATAGTCAATCAATATCTTATTTGTTTTTGACTTTGCAGAAAATAGTGGCATGGATCCTGACTCTGCTAAAGCACAGATAAGGCTGGGAATGAGTTCTTTAATTTTCTGCCTCATAAAGTTACTTCCTTCCAGATGTCTGTTCTCAGTAGAAATTACAGTCTGTAATGATGTGTTATCTCACCTTGTGAGGGGGTTTTAGGTCACGGAGCATCCCCACATATTAGAAATGACACTTGAAAGACATCAGGAGCCCATACTTCACTTTAGGAGCAATTTAGATGTGAGGATTAAAGACGCAAAGTATTTGCTCTTTTAGGCAAAAGGAAGAAAGGACTTGACTAATTTATTACAAAGCTTCCCTTTTCTCTTTCCAGTGATGTGAAAGAATCTTGTCCATGTGGCTTAAGGAGGCCAGTTTTCAGATGAATCGTCTCAGATGCAAATCAGTCTGAGAATCAAGCACCAGACAACTCTATTGAGCTTACTAATTTTTAAGGGAAGTCATAAGTGCCTCGGGAAGAACAATTAGGTGTGGGGATGTTTTGTATAGGACTGACATCCATCTCCCTGCAGTTCTGGCTAAATCAAGAGTGGGAGTGAAACAGAACATGGGCCTTTTCGGAGTTCCCAAAGCAATCTCACCACATTGCAAGAGAGGCACCAGGTCTTTAGGGAGACAGCAGCTCTCACTTCCTGTGCCTGAGGCCCGCAGCCGGAGAGCTTGAGGACTAAGGAGACTGGAGGTGCTGTCACTAAGAAGCCTCAAGAATCAGGACAGCATCTGAGACTCCATAGCAGGCCTTGCCATGGCCACTACCCACAATGCACTTTGGTGCCTGGAAGCCACTTTTTGAGCAGTGAGCTGGGGGTGCTGCCTCTGTGAGAGTCAGAGCTGTGCTTCCCTAGGAGACTGTTCTTCAGTCACCACAGGGGACCTGGGAAGCTCAGAGCCAGCCCACCCTCAGGAGGCCTGAGGCATTCTACAAAGGCAACCTCAAAGGAGCTGAATAGCTGAGGTTTTATAAATTCTGTAGGCAAATATGGAAACAATCAAAAACCTCTTCAGCCTGACCTGTGGTGGCGCAGTGGATAAAGCGTCGACCTGGAAATGCTGAGGTCACCGGTTCGAAACTCTGGGCTTGCCTGGTCAAGGCACATATGGGAGTTGTTGCTTCCAGCTCCTCCCCCTTCTCTCTCTCTGTCTCTCCTCTTTCTCTCTCTCTCTCTCCCTCTCCTCTCTAAAACGAATAAATAAAAAATTTAAAAAAATTTTTAAAAAAACCTCTTCAGAGTTTCCTCTACTTCTCGAGCTGTTCTTAAGGTGACCCCCTTCTCCAAACACTTGGGCAAGAATCAAGAAATATCAATTAATGGAGTTTAGATAGAAGGGGCAAATCCAACGATAAAAAATAAATCATAAATGTGTTGAACCATGCTGTTTGGGCCACATTTGAAATGTGTTGTTTATTTGCTCCCTAAAAGAAAGAGTCCTAGGTCTGACATCATGGCTTTGATATCTAAATTGTATTTCAAGTTTTATTTTCTATCTCTTGTTGTTGTTGTTCTTGTTGTTTTTAAATACCAGCCTGGTCCCTCTGTTTGCATAGCTGGGGTGCCAATATAGTACCACAATGCCCTCCCCAATCCACTAAAATAAAAAGTCTAACTTCCCACTTCCTCTTTTTAAAAGTACACACATACGTATCACTTCCTCAATTACACTCATTACCAAGAAGTCTGGACTATAAAATTATCCAAGAGTTGGTATTTATCTGAGGCAGTTAATTGCTCCCTTCAAACATCACAGTTGCCTTCATTTCCTATCTTAGGATCCTCTGTACTTACTAGCTGGGGCCAGACACACTCACCCTCATAATTTTGAACTTTAATGAAAGCAGGACCATGCTGTACACCTGGAACAAAAAAAAAACCAAACCCAATAATACTGAATGTAAACTATAATCAAAAAGATTTTTAAAAAATAAAGCAAGCAGGCAGTTCCCACACACAGGACGCACATTCCGAGGGCAAGCATGGCTCTTCCTCCAGCAGCAGGTCTCTGGGCTGACGGCATGACTTTCATGCCACACCAGAAAGTGAAAGCCAAATCTTCAAGCCACTGCAAATTTCTCAGGCTAATACATGGTCATTCCCAACTCAAAGTTACCCCTGGCTTCTAGGCTCAAAATGAAAGCATTTTCACTAGGCTTCAGTTTCCAGGCCAGTCATGCCAACCATCCAAAAATATGGACCAGTCTTACCACACTGCAGGTGGGCATGTCAGGTCTCCAGGAAGGAGGTAGCTTTATCTTCCAGGTCCTGAAGCCCAAAGGCGGTAGCTGGAGATGTGTAGAAGGGGAAGGAGTTGCACCACTGGTTATCTGCGTCTTTTCCACAGGTTACATATGCAAATGCATTTAGGGACCAGGCTGGTAATACAAGTAACAGAAACAAAGTAGGTGGGACGTAAAAATGAGACTCAGGCCCTGGCCGGTTGGCTCAGTGGTAGAGCGTCGGCCTGGCGTGCAGAAGTCCCAGGTTCAATTCCCGGCCAGGGCACACAGGAGAAGCGCCCATCTGCTTCTCCCTCCTCCCCCTCTCCTTCCTTTCTGTCTCTCTCTTCCCCTCCCGCAGCCGAGGCTCCATTGGAGCAAAGATGGCCCAGGCGCTGGGGACGGCTCCTTGGCCTCTGCCCCAGGCGCTAGAGTGGCTCTGGTCGCAGCAGAGCGACACCCCGGAGGGGCAGAGCATCGCCCCCTGGTGGGCAGAGCGTCGCCCCTGCTAGGCGTGCCGGGTGGATCCCGGTCAGGCGCATGCGGGAGTCTGTCTGACTGTCTCTTCCCGTTTCCAGCTTCGGAAAAATACAAAAAAAAAAAAAAAAGAAGAAGAAGAGACTCAGAGACATGGACAAGAGTGTGGTGGTTACCGGAGGGGGGAAGGGGGGAAGTAATGGGGGAGGGGAGGGGAACAAAGAAAACCAGATAGAAGGTGACGGAAGACAATTTGACTTTGGATGAGGGGTATGCAAAATAATAAAATGTCAAAATAACATGGAGATGTTTTCTCTGAACTTATGTACCCTGATTTATCAATGTCACTCCATTAAAATTAATAAAAATAAAAGAAGAAGTATATGACCCGACTAGAGGGATTCACAGCTAAGTAAACACTACTCATTTATCTTCTGAGTAGACCTGGCTTCTTTAAGACTTTTCTAGGATTTCAGAATAGTCTGCATTTGTTACAGAATTTATTATTTCTATTAACTAATTTTTCAATAGCCATCACTGAAAGCCATTCCAAGAAAGAGCCCCACAAAATGCATTATGTTTACAGACAGAATAATATTACTACAGCAATATACAGTAACTTTATGAGTATGTGGGGACAGATTCCTTTCATTGGTCAGTGCCAATGATACTCAAGTTTCTCTTGCAAATCTTTTCACTCATAATGTTGTGTTTTTTCATTGGCTTCTAGGAAGCAAAGAACTAAATCTGCAGCCCACCTATGACAAATTGGATGAAAGCTTGGGGTAACTTGATTCCTAGTTTATTGTATTATCCCTTTAGGTTGCCTTAAATTCTTTTGGGGAACCAAGAAAGGTATCATAAGCAAATAAGTATCTCTATGTATTTATTTATCTATATATTTATCTATCTATTTTTATTTATACATCTCTTTATGTATTTACTTAGCCTTCTCTGGTTACCAACATCTAGAATCTTCTCATAATGGATGGCAGCATCTGTGTACCTGCCAAAGACAGAAATCTACTTTGTTTCAGATCAAATGAATAAAATACAAGTCCTGATGAGAATTAAACCCCCCAACCCTTTTTTGTCTGTCCTCTTTTCCATAGTTCCACTCTCACATTGTAATCAAATTCTCCTCTTGTAGTCAGTGGTAGCTAAAGTCTTTATATCCTTAGTGCATGTTCCCATGTTCCCATTCTTCCTCTGGTTTCTTTGGGGATCTCTTTGACATGAGGTTCTTTTGGGGCTGTCAGACTTGGTGCCTGCTCCTTATTTCACAGGAGTGACCCAGGCAGTTGCCCAGAATGAAATATCTATCCCCTTACCCTCCATAAATAATTGGTTCGTTACTGTTTATGTGACTCCAGCAGAGCCAATCAGAAGCTTCCCTAGAGTGGTATATGAATACTAGAATTGCTAGCCTGAGACAATAAGAGCCTGGCAGCCATCTGGTCTACTATGTGGAGAGGTTGCATCAGAAGCTAACAAGTGCTGTTGAGCTGAGAGATAGCCAAAGGGAGGGAGCAAAGCCCTGATGACATTCTACAAGTTCTTGGACTTAGTCTGAAGTCAGATCCTTCCCTTGACCTTTTGTTCTGGCATCCAGTCATGTCCCATTTTGCTTAGGCTAGTTTAAGCTGGGTTCCTGTCAGGACTGAAAGAGTCTTGACTGTACCCTTATCTCTAATCTCATGGCCCTGGCTGTATCACCTCAGTCCCCCCTCCACAGAGCTAAGTGATCTTGTAATGTGTCTAACAAACATTTGATCTGGTCTGGACATAGCCCTGTTCAGTGTCCTAAAAGCCTATCACCCACAGGATAAAATATAAACTGCATGATATTGAAGACATGTTATGGTTAATCTTGTCTTCCCATCCAGCATAACTCTTTTCACTCCTCTCTCAGATTTTGAGTAGGTGACATTTGAGCTCCTTGTTGGTCTCAAGTTCTCCCTGGTCTCCAGGTCCTTGTACATGGAATTATTTTATTCCTGAAATGTCCTCCCCATTCTTTGTGCTCAAATGCCATCTTCTCTAAGAAATCTTACTTTGCTTCCTTAGCTAGAATTTGCTATTTTTTCTCCTTGGCTCCCAGAGTGCCCTCATTTAGGTAATTCTTTCTTTTTTTTTTTTTTTTGTATTTTTTTTTTCTGAAGCTGGAAATGGGGAGAGACAGACAGACTCCCACATGCGCCTGACCGGGATCCACCCGGCACGCCCACCAGGGGCGATGCTCTGCCCACCAGGAGGCAATGCTCTGCCCCTCCGGGGTGTCGCTCTGCTGCGACCAGAGCCACTCTAGCGCCTGGGGCAGAGGCCAAGGAGCCATCCCCAGCGCCCGGGCCATCTTTGCTCCAATGGAGCCTCACTGCAGGAGGGGAAGAGAGAGACAGAGAGGAAGAAGAGGGGGAGGGGTGGAGAAGCTGATGGGCGCTTCTCCTGTGTGCCCTGGCCGGGAATCGAACCCGGGACTTCTGCACGCCAGGCCGACGCTCCACCACTGAGCCAACCGGCCAAGGCCCTAGGAAATTCTTTAGTATTGTCATTGTTTTAGCCAGAGGGTAATTGATCTGTGTTTCTTCATGCCCAGCTCAGCAAATGGCACTCAATAGGAGCTAAGTAAATATCTATTAAATGAGAGAATGAACAAATAAATGAATGTTCAATACTGTCTCCTAGAGAAATCCTACTCCTAATTTCTCTTTTTATATACAGTTCTTCACTACCCAATTTCCCCACAAGTTCTTAGACTTATGCAACAACTTAAAATTCTATGTCTTTTCGGAAACAGCCCAAGTGTCCCTCAGTGGATGAGTGGATTAAAAAGCTTTGGTACATATACATAATGGAGTACAGCCATGAAAAAAGGAAATCTTACCTTTTGTGACGGCATAGATAGACCTAGAGATTATTATGCTTAGTGAAATAAATCAGGCAGAGAAAGACAAATATATGATCTCACTTATATGTGGAATCTAATAAAGTGAGCTGAGGAACAGAATAGAGGCAGAGGCAGAGTCACAGGGAGTAGAGGGACAGCTGTCAGAGGGAAGGAGGATGAGGGGATGGGATCTGAGAAGGTGAAGGTATTAGTGAAATTATATATAGATAACAGATAGATACAGATAGCAGGACAGCAAATCCCAGAGGAAAGAGAAGAGGGAGTTAGAAGGAGGAGGGCAAAGGGAGTGTAAATAGGGACATGGGGGTGAGGGGTGAGGGAGTTATATTCAATGAGACACTTGAATCCATGTAAACACAATAAATTAAAATTAATTAAAAAATTTTAAATATTCCATGTCTTTTCAAAATTGCAGTTGTCTTCAAAGTCCTCATTTGAAAGTCAATGTACTCATACAGCCTGTGAGGCAAAAGCCAATTCTGAAGTATATTAGACCTGCTTAGCAACCTCATATGCGTTATGAACTGGGATGAGAGGCTCCAGTCTCACTTTTCTTTAATTGTTTAAAAAATTATAAACATCTTAAAGAGGAAAGGAATTGAATATAAGTTACGTCAGATGATTAAACAAGCTGAAGGGGTGCACGTGGACTGACCATCCTCAGTTACCCGAATACGTGTGAACAGTGACAATTCTCAAACCTGAGTAAATATTTTCTGGGCTAAAATGTGTGTTTTCACAGCCATTTCTGTGATTTCTCTTACTGACCATCAGAGCAGAACCTTGAACAGAGGCCTGAACTACAATTATGTCTTTCTTGCTAACCTTAGGATGCAGAAACACAGAAACTAGATTTTCAGTGTGAGTTGTTTTTGTGATGTTTCAAAGGCTGAATCAAAATTGGGGGAAATGGGAGGCCACAGTAAAGTAGAGGTAGTAATAAGAATAGCTTTCATTTATACTTTCTGGGGAACTAGCCAGTATCCTGTTATCTTTAAAAAGTTATTGAAACTTCCCAGAGGTGGTCAATTTACCCCCAGGAAATAATCTAGACATTTCATCTTACTTCGTTATCTTGTATGATCTCAGAATTTTCCTGAGAATAAGGGAAAGCAGGCAGGTGTGCTCCTCATTCTGAAAGAGAAATGGACGATGCCTAGGGATTAAGAAGGGCATTTCCCAAGGCTGAGAGTAACCGTGAAGCAGGACTACAATGCTAGACCTGTTTATCAGCCTCGGGGCCTTCAATCTTTGCTGCCTTCACAGCCCCCAGAATAATGTTTAAAACTATGTGTCTCTCATACAGATCTAAGTTGACTTCAAAATGTGTCCATTATACTTTTAAAGAACTACAAAAAAAGTCATCTCCAGAACTTTGTAAATAAAAATATTTAAAAATATATATATATCTGGTATATACAACTGAACATATCTTTTTTTTTTTTTTGTAGCCAATGGAATATAAATACCAAACCAATTTGACTATAGTATCCATTTATTAAAAAATAAATGAGCCTCCCAATGGTCACTAGCTTGGTGCCCAAGGTCACTGGCTTGAGCAAGAGGTCACTCGCTCTGCTTTAGCCCCTGGTCATGGCACATATGAGAAAGCAATCAATGAATAACTAAGATGCCACAAATGAAGAACTAATGATTCTCATCTCTCTCTCTTCCTGTCTGTCTGTCGCTATCTGTACCTCTCTCTGACTCTCTCTGTCTCAGTAAAAATAAATAAATAAATAAGCCTGACTAGTAGTGGCACAATGGATAGTGCATTGACCTGGGATGCTGAGGTCTCAAGGTTTAAAACCCCAAGGTTGCTGGTTTGAGCACAGGTTTGCCAGTTTGGCTCTGGGTCACTGATTTGAACATGGGATCATCAACATGATCCCAAGGTCACAGGATTGAGACCAAAGGTCATTGGCCTGGAGCCCAAGGTTGCTGGCTCTGCTTGAGCCTCCAGTCAAGGCACAGATGAGAAGCAATTGAGGCCCTGGCCAGTTGGCTCAGCAGGAGAACGTTGGCCAGAAGTATGGAAGTCCCAGGTTCGATTCCCAGTCAAGACAAACAGGAGAAGCAACATCTGCTTATCCACTCCTCCTCCCCACATCTCTCTTTCTCTTCCCCTCCCACAGCCTTGGCTCCAATGGTTCCAATGGTTTGAGCAAAGTTGGCCCTGAGCATTGAGGATGGCTCCATAGCCTCACTTTAGGCAATAAAATAGCTCAGTTGCCAAGCAACAGAACAGCGTCCCAGACAGGCAGAGCATCCCCTGGTAGAGAAGCTTGCTGAGTGGATCCTGGTCAGGACGCACGCAGGAGGCTGAGTTTGTTTTTGCCTTTGAGCCTCTCACTTAGTAAAAAAAAAAAAGGAGAGAAAGAAGCAACCAATGAACAATTAAAGTAACACACAAATTGATGCTTCTCATCTTTCTCCCTTCCCCCCTCTAAATAAATAAGTAAATAAAAATAAATGAGCAAGCTCTTCTTTAAATATTGGAAATTTTTTCATCATTTATTTATCCTTGAACTTATATGTCCATTCTACCTCCCCTCAGAATTTAATACTATATAACTTTATTTTATTTTTAGCAATGTCTTATTGATCACCCTATCAAACTTCTTTACATAAAAAGTATAATAATATGAATTTAAATTTTTACAAGTTTCCTGAGACCATATGGTTTCATCTCAGTAAGAATGGAGAGAAAAGCCATTCATTGTCAAGTAAGAGAGCACTCTACAAGGGAGGATGGGAAAGGATCCAGCAGGACAGCTGTCTCAGTGGCTCTCAAGCAGATCAGCTTCGGAAAATGGTTCATGTAGAAGCTGAGGATCTAGAACTTGGTTCCCTTAAAGATATCCCTACTGTCTACCCCTTGAAAAGTCTTTGCAAATTCTTTTGAGATAAGCATCTTCAGTCTGAAAACAATGATATTAGTTCATGCTTCCACCACTTTTAAATAAATCCTTCGAACTTGTGCCCTATTATTATTACCCCTTGTACATCAATCACCAATAACGTGTCGGGCATTTTCCTAAGTCCTATAAATAGAACAAAAAAGAAAAAAGATTAAGTTCCTGCCCTTCACACTAGCGGACAAGAGAGACAATACATTATCAGAATTTGACTCCATTTTATGTTTAGCACACTAAGACATGCCAGAGTCAGAAATGGGAAGCTCAGGCCAAAATTGACCCTGGAAATCAGCTGTTCTGTCTCCCCTGCAGCTGTGAGGACACGGTATCATGACCTCTGGCTCAAGTTTTCCCTGCATCGAACAGTATGCCAGGCACATAATAGACTGTCCATACATATTTTCCCGATTAATTGAGTGAAGTTGGAAGTCAAAGAAAATTGTATTTATCTTTCTAAAGTGTCCAATGCAATTGTTTTTTAAATGAAGACTAGTGTAAAGTCACTCATAAAATCATAACATTTTTAGATCCAGAAAGAAACTTAGTGACCACCTGATCCAATTTCTCCTTTTCTTGAATAAAAAGAAATGATGCTGGAAAGATGAAGTGATTTGTCAAGGTCATGAATCTGTTCCATGACCACCTGCATTTGTGGCCAGTGGAAAATTTTTAGATACCTTCCATCCAGGCAAATTCTGCCTCCAGTGTCTTTTAATATTGCCCAATTTTGATAGCTGTCATTCAGACATGTTCCTGACCTATACATACGTAACAAAGCTCTCAACATCTACATAAAAAGTAAGAAAATACTTCTTTCTCCATTTCATGAATCCCCTTGGAATTCACAGGACGCATATATGTATCACAAAGAAAACAGTCAGTCGGTTGGGTTATTTAGAGTGGCTATACCTACAACCCAAAATGTGGTTTTGTGTTTTCAGCTTGGAGAGTATGAATGGAATTTTTAATGAATGGGAGTCTTCCACAGTTTCACTGTGAATTTAATATCTGTAGTGCCCAGAAGCCAAATTTCCCATAAACAGTAAGCAGGATTATTGGTCAGCAAGATTCTTTAGGCAGAGAAATAACAAACAGTTCAAGTGGAAAGGCAGCTGCTTCTGTTCTGAAGTCTCTGGGTAAGTCCTTGGAGTGGTTGCTGCCCGCACCAGGAGGGAAGCTCCCAGTGGCCACATAAAGAGGTTCCAAGTTAAAAAAAAAAAAAGGCGTTGTTTAATTACACTGGCACAAATGGAAACCAAATGAGTAAATAAAGAGCTTCTGAGAGGAGAATTTGTTGGTTTGGTTTCTGAGTCAGTCCCCAATGGTTTCACTTTGCATTTCTGTGGCATTTGGTTGAGGTGAGGTGCTGTGAGAAGTTTCTGCTGGAGGCCTTAGAATAAGAAACTTTGGAAACCACACTCGGGGGTGAGGACCAAAAGAACCCAGAAGAAGAAATCATTTCAGAGCTGTCCTTCAACCTCCACAGATGACTCCCACACCATCAGCTCTGTCCCTGAGCTCTTGTCTCCATTCTCAGCTGGGTTCCTCGCTCCTTTCTGAAAGTCTCTACTGTCAAGTTCTAAAGACATCTCACGTCTATTCTTCTTTTCTTTGTCCCTGAAAAACTGGTCCTTCTATCATTTTCTCTGGTTCAGCAAACAACCCTACCATATTATCTAGGTGCTCAAGTCTGTAACTTGGGACCTATTCTTGACTCCTTTTATGGCACCACTTCAAATTTAGTCATTGCCAGGTCCTATAGTTTCTACCTTCAAATATAGCTCATACCCTTCTGCCCCTCAGCAAGCCTAGGGCCAGTGCCCTAGGGGAATCATCAGTTCTCACCTGGGTGACATAAAACCTCCAACAGAGCTCCAGCTTCAGTTTAGTCCATTCTCCACATTTTTTCTCATGGTCTTTCAAAAATGAAAATCCACCTGACCAGGCAGTAGCACAGTGGATATAGCCTTGGCCTGGGATGCTGAGGACCCAGGTTTGAAACCCTGAGGTTGCAGGAACACAGGCTTATCTGGCTTGAGTGCAGTCTCACCAGCTTGAGCGAGGGGTCGCCGGCTTGAGCGTGGGATCATGGACGTGACCCCACAGTCACTAGCTTGAGCTCAAAGGTTGCTGGATTGAAGCTCAAAGTTGCTGGCATTTGCCCAAGGTCACTTGGCTTGAGTAAGGGATCACTTGCTCTGCTGTAGCGTCCCCCGTCCCCCCCCCTCCCACATCAAGACACATATGAGAAAGCAATCAATGAACAACTAAAGTGCCACAACTGGGTTGATGCTTCTCATCTCTCTTCTTTCCTGTCTGTTCCTCTCTCTAAAAAAAATTGTTTTTAATTTAAAAAATAAAAATTAAAAATAATGAAAATCCAATTATCTACCTTTCTACTCCTTAAAGTCCCTCAGTGGCTCTGGCAACTGAGGCATCTGTGAAATTGGGTAAAATCTGTAAGTCCAGATGCCTGAGTTCTAGCTCCACTCTCATTGTGGACAAGTCACTTTGCCTGTTCAAGCCCCCAGTTCCTTATTCATGAAGTAAAGTATTCTGCACTAGGACAATGAATTTAAAACCTTTCAGTCCAGGACCAACAGTAAAAAATACATTTAAACCACAAAGTGCACCCACCTATGCATAGGTTCACAACACATAAAAAAATGCGTACACAAAAGTGTGTCCATTCATCTACAGACCACAAACTACACTCAGCCACACATGCCTAGACACAAACCATATTGTAAAACACAGTTTCCCAATAAGATACATAGCCTTTCTATATACAGTCTACTCTAATGCTTTTTGTTTTTGTCTCTTAGTCATTTAAATTTTTTAATTAATAAAATAATATTGATTTTGACCCAGGAGTTTTATTTCAGGATTCCCTGGGAGGCTGTGGCCTGATGTGAACACTGAATTACATAACTTCTAAGATTCCTTTTACCATTCTAAAGTAATAAATGCGGGGTCTGTCTTTAGAAGTCAAGCAACAACTTTCCAAAGGATACATTTCTACATTTTTAAGTTTATTAAAAACATATTATTTTTACATGGAAAAATATTTTTTTAATTTGTAAACTAATTTTTAATTTTTTAAAGTATTTTTAAAAATTATTTTAAAGAATACAGATCAGTGAAAAAATGATTGGAAATTCAAGAAGCAAAATGAATTAAAAATAACACTCCTAGTCACCTTTCACTTTGGTGATAACTATCTGGCAGATGGACGTTTTAGCCACATCCCCTGCGGCTTTTCTCCTTGCAAGCATGCACATGCTTTTTTCCCCCAGTGCAATAATTATTTTTAATCCTAAATTAGCCTTTAAACATACTGATTTTTATTATTTTTATTTTTTATTTAATTTATTGTGTTTACATAGATTCTAGGGTCACCCCAAATGCATCCCCCTCCCCCATATTCCCCTCAACATCTCCCTTGCCCCCCTCTCAAAAGCAACCTCCCCCCTTTCCTCAGGTTTCCCAGTGCAATAAGTTTTAATTGATATTTTTTCTCAACAGTATGTCATAAATTTCTTTCCAAATCAATGAAAGAAATATCAACTAATCTAAAAGAATAGATTTAATATTCTCTTTTCACAGAGCAATAAAATTAGAAATCAATATGAGAAGATAAGGAAAAACATATTTGGAATTTTAAAAGCATCATTCTAATAATGTATGAATGAAAGTAGAAATCACAATAAAAATGTCAAAGTGTTGAGAACTAAAAAATAACCAAAGCTCCACAAATCAAGAATTATAAGATGCAATAAATGTACTTATATGAAAATGTATAGTCTTAAGTACATTTATTAGTATGTAAATCTTCAGTAAGTGAAATTGAAAATAATCTGATCTGGGTAAGAGTTACATGAATGTTTTATATATACAATATATATGGTCTACCAGAAAGTTCTGTCCGTTTTTGGAATAAAACAAAATACAGATTTTTCTTACCGTCAATAAACTTTATTAAATAATATAATTGCCATTATTATTAATGATTTCTTGCCAGCGTGAGGGCAATTTGTATATCCCATTTTTGAAAAATGTTTTATCTTTTGATGCAAAAAATTGAACCAGTGCTTGTTTGATATCTTCTTCATTTTTGAATTTTTTGCCCTTCAAAAAATTTTGTAAGGACAAAAACTAGTGATCGTCAGAGGGTGCTAAGTCTGGGGAATATTGTGAATGTGACAGACATGCTTCTGTAGCATTTCTTCCTTGTTGAAATTCGTAAAAATTACAGTGGCGTAAATGAACTTTATCAGTAGCCATGGGTACACTATCGCTTCACACATAAGACTAATGCGAATCAACTTTGTTTTAGTTAATTTGCTACATCAGTATGTATACATTAAGTGATAAAATAGAGAGGCACACATGCGCCAAATAAACATGTGCTTACATGTCGAAACTTGTTGTGATAGAAACTGACAGAACTTTAGACCATATATATATATATATATATATATATATATATATATATATATATTTCCTTTAGTGGGTGTTTAAAATAGCTCATAATTAAAACTTTATATATATAAATAAGTTTTATATACTTTGTACTTTGACATTTGAATACTCTACAAAATTGTTAAAACTTTTTAAGAAAAATAAATTAGTTAGTCAGGAAGCATTTGACTCAAAGAAAAGTAAAAAAAAGCAGGAAAAAGTAAGCATATACAAAAGCAGAAATTAATGATCATCAATAAAACTAAAAGCTAGGCCTGACCTGTGGCAGTGCAGTGGGTAAAGTGTCGACCTGGAATGCTGAGGCCACCGGTTTGAAACCCCAGGCTTTCCTAGTCAAGGCACACACAAGAAGCAATGACTACGGGTTGATGATTCCCACTCCTCTCCCACCACCTCTCTCTCTCTCAGATCAATAAACAGAATCTTTAAAAATAAAAAAAATAAGGAAATAAAACCTGGGCTTGCCTGGTCAAGACACATACAAAAACCAACTACAAGTTGATGCTTCCTGCTCCTCGCCCCACGTCTGCCTCTCTCTCTCTTTCTCCTCCCCTCTCTAAAATCAATAAATAAAATATTTTAATAAAAATCTAAGGCCAATCCTTTCTTTTTTTTTTTTTTTGGTTTTTTTTTTTGTGTTTTTTTTTGTATTTTTCTGAAGCTGGAAACAGGGAGAGACAGTCAGACAGACTCCCGCATGCGTCCGACCGGGATCCACCCGGCACGCCCACCAGGGGCGACGCTCTGCCCACCAGGGGGCGATGCTCTGCCCCTCCGGGGCGTCGCTCTGCCGTGACCAGAGCCACTCTAGCGCCTGGGGCAGAGGCCAAGGAGCCATCCCCAGCGCCCGGGCTATCTTTGCTCCAGTGGAGCCTTGGCTGCGGGAGGGGAAGAGAGAGACAGAGAGGAAGGAGGGGGTGGGGTGGAGAAGCAAATGGGCGCTTTTCCTATGTGCCCTGGCCGGGAATCAAACCCAGGTCCCCCGCACGCCAGGCCAATGCTCTACCACTGAGCCAACCGGCCAGGGCCGCCAATCCTTTCAAAATACAATAAGTGAATTGTGGCCAATAAATAAATAATGAACAAACAAAAGTGAAAAGCAATAATTAGGCACAGCATTAAAAATAAAGGGGAAGACATAACTACAAATGCAATAGAAAATTTTTAAACTATAAGAGAACAACATTATAAATTTGAAAAATATAAATCACAAAAGTAAATGTAAAGAGCAATTGAAGACTTACATAAGCCAACTACTATTTAAAACCTTGAATAAGTTGCAGGGGGAAAATGTTTTTCCATCTTTTCTCACAAATGACACCATATGGTTTCATGGGCAGGTTTAAACAGTTAATAGATTATTTTATTCAATACAATTATCACAGAAAAAATGAATTTTTTAAAGAAAAAAAAGGTACCAATTTATTTTCTGAGATAAAAATGTCTTAGCTTGAATTTCCCCCCAAACAGAGCCTGAACCACAAGCTACATGTAGATAGTTAACTTGGAGTGTGAACTCCAGATGCAGAAGTGAGGGGGGAAGGTTGAAACAGGGACAGAGGAAAGCTCAGACAAGGCTGTGTCACTGAGCCCTCCTCCACTAAGGGAGACTGGGAGCCTCTAAGAGGTCTTACTGAATCTCAGGACTGTCAGCCTGGGGAAAGGAAGGAGGATGCACAGACTCTCTGAGTGTTTTGGGCAAGGCCCACCACTGGTCAAGGGCAGCCTCACTCCCCAGCACTGCCAGGTGTGCTCATGTGAGTGCAGAGCAGGTTTTGCAGGCCTCTCATGCCTTCACATTGAGGAAGCCCTAGGAAGGATGTGACAGGAACAAGAAACAGACCTAGACAAAGTAAAGTTAGTTGCACCTGTCCAAAGCCAGAGACAAAGCCGGCAGTAATGGGAGTAACAGCAGTGATGGGAGTAACAGCAGTGATGGGAGTAACAGGTAGAGCTGGAAAGACTTTTAAATCATGCTCAAGAGGTGTCTAATACAAAAACCAAAAACAGATATTTTGGTCTTCATTACCAAACTATAAAAAAAGAAATCTATTGGCCAATTTCATTTATATGCATAGATACAGAAGTCCTAAATAAAATATAAGCAAGTCCCAGGAAAGTTTATTTCAGGAATGCAAGAATTCACCGTTAAAACATCCTTCAGTGTGACTTAACACACTAACAAACTAAAAAAATTAAAAAAATATATATGATCATTTACATAGATGCAGAGGAAGCATTTGAATTTCACTAAGCACAAATTTTTAAGAACCTCAGAACAAACTAGAAGTGCAAAGAAACATCCTTTTATTAATAAAGGCTATCAAAAACTAACAGCAACACCACCAAAAGGTAAAGGCCTAAATGTTTTTCATTAAAATCAGGATCATATCAAGATGTTTACTATGACTTCTATATTAAATAAAGAAAATTTCCAAAAATAAACCCTTACATTAATGGTCAATAAAGGTACCAAGAAAACCCAATGAGAAAAAAATAGTTCTTTTTTTTCAAAGATTTTACTTATTGATTTTACAAAGGGTGTGGAGGGGAGACAAGATGTATCAACTCTATGTGCTTTACTTTAGTTGTTCACTGATTGCTTGTCATATGTGCCTTAACCAGGCAAGCCCAGGGTTTTGAACCAGTGACCTCAGTGCTCCAGGTCAATGCTTTATCTACTGCATCACTACAGGCCAGGCAGGAAAAAATAGTTTTTTCAACAAATGAAGTAGAGACAGTTGGATAGCCATATGCAAAAGAATAAAGTGGGATCTCCTGCCTCATACCATATTTTAAAAAATAAATTCAAAATAGATCAAAGACATAAATGTAAGAGCTAAAACTATAAAACTCTTAGCAGAAAACATAGCTACAAATCACCTTGGATTAGGTGGTGGTTTTATAGACGTGACACCAAAATCACAAGCAACAAAAGAGAAAATACATGAGTTGAACATCATCAAACTTTAAAACTTCTGTGCTACAAGGAACACCATCAAGATAGTAGAAATACAACTCACCAAATGAAGAAAAAATTTTCAACTCATATATCGGTAAGGGACTTGTACCTAAAAATCTATTACAACTCAATACTAAAAGAATCCAATTTAAAAAATGGGTAAAATATCTGCATAAACATTCCCCCAAAGTAGATATGTAAGTGGCCAATCAGTACATGAAAAGATTCTCAGTATCATTAGCCATTAAGAAAATGAAAAAAAAAAAAAAACCACAATGACAGACTACTTCAAATCCACTAGAATGACTAGAATCAGAAAGTTAAGTAATAACAACTGTTAGTGAGAATGTAGAGAAACTGGAATCCTCATACACTAATGATGGGAACGCTATATAGTGCAGCCACTTTGGAAAATAGCATGACAGTTCTTCAAACAATTACTATATGTCCTAGCAATCTTCTTTAGATTTAACCCAAGAGAAAGAAAAATATATGTCCACACAAGAACATAAATTTAAGGCCCTGGCCAGTTGGCTCAGTGGTAGAGCACTGGCCTGGTGTGTGGAAGTCCTGGTCAGGGCACACTGGAGAAGCTACCATCTGCTTCTTCCCCCTTCCCCCTTCTTTCTCTCTCTCTTTCTCTTTCTTTCTTCTTCTCCTCCCACAGCCATAGCTCAAATAGTTTGAGGAAGCTGGCCCTTGGTGCTGAGGATGGCTCCATGGCCTTGGCCTCAGGTGCTAAAATAGCTTGGTTGCCAAGCAACAGAGTAGCAGCCCCAGATGGACAAAGCATCACCCCTTGTGGGCTATTAGGTGGATCCTGGTCAGGCGCATGCAGGAGTCTGCCTCTCTGCCTCCCTGCTTCTCTGCCTCTCACTTAAAAAAAAAAAAAAAAAAAAAAAAAAAAAAAAAAGAACATGAATTTATGAACATTCATAGCATTATTCATAATGGCCAAAAGGTAGAAACAAGCTAAAAGTCTACCAGCTGATGAATGAGTAAATAAAATATTGTATACCTATTTAATGGAATATCAATTGGCAATATAAAGAAAGGAAGTGATTGGCAATGACTTCATGGATACAACAATAAAAGCACAAGCCACAACAGAAAAAAATATATAAATTGAATTTCATAAAAATTAAGAACATTTGTATATCAAAGGATACTATCAAGAAAGTGAAAAGAAAACTTACTGAATGGGACAAATGGGTATATTTGCAAATCATATACTCAATAAGAGAGATTAATAGTCAGAATATGTAGAAAACTCCTAAACTTAATAATTCAAAATAAACAAACCCAATTCAAAAATGGGTAAATTACTTGAATAGACTTTCTCAAAGAAGATATAAAAATGACCAATAAGCACATAAAAAGATGCCCCAAATCACTAGTTATTAGAGAAACTGAAGTCAAAAGCACAATGAGATACCACTGCACACTTACTAAGATGTCTATAATAATGATTTTTTTTAAATGGAAAGTAAGAATTGATGAGGTTTTGGAGAAACTGGAACCCTCATCCTTTGCAACTACTGTGGAAAACAGATTGGTGATTTCTCAAAAAGTTAAATGTGGCACTACCATAACCCCTCACTTTCACTCCAGAGACTTTCAAAGAGTATAAAGAATTGAAAAGTAGAGACTTAAACAGATATTTGCACATTAATGTTCACAGCATCATTATTCACAATATCTAAAATGGGGAAACACCTAAGTGTTCATCAACAGATGACTTGATACACAAAATACAGTATAAACATTCAATGAAACATTATTTAGTCATAAAAAGGAGTGTAATTTTAATACGTGCTATAATATGGACAGATTTTTTAAAACATTATATTTAGTGAAATAAGCCAGACATAGAAAGACAAGTATTTTATGATTCTGTTCACATGAGATACCTAGAATAGGCAAATTCAAAGAGACAGGAAGTAGAATAGAGGTTACCAGAAGCCAGGGCAGTGGAAGGAAAGGGGATTAACTGTTTAATAGGTATGAAGTTTTTGTTGGAGATAATGGAAATATTTTGAGTATAGATAGTGGTGGTGGTTATATAACATTTGAATGAATTTCATGCCACAAAATCATGCGATTACAAATGGTTAAGCTGATAAATATTATGATATATATTTTACCACAAAAAAAATTATGATACATATTTTACCACAACAAAAGAAGAAATATTGATACATGCTTCAATATGGATAAACTTTAAAATTATTATGTTAAGTGAAAGAAGCCAGTCACATAAAGGTTGGTTATTATTGTATATGATTCCATTTATATAAAATTTCAGAATAAGCAACTTTATAAAGACACAAAGCAGACAAGTGTTTCTTTAGGTCTCAAGGAGGGAGTGGAGTAGTTGTTGATGGCCTAGGGACATGCAGTTTTTATGGAGTGATAAAATATTCTAAAATCAATTGTGACGATAGTTACATGACTGTAAATATAATAAAAGCCATTGAATTTTACAACTTAAACAGGGAAATTGTATGGTATGTATATTATGTCTTAATAAAGATGTTACAAACACACAAAAATATTGTTCCAAAATTGCTAAGTTTATTTAAAAATAATTAAGACCAAAAATTTAAAAAGAAGAGAAAGATGCAAAGAAGTGGGGGGGGGGGGGATAGGGGGAGAGGGAGAGAGAATGAAAGGTGAGAACTTTTTCTAATCAGTAAGTAAACACATACTGTTATTTATGATGGAACTGTATATATAAAAAATTGACTCTTTGGACAACTTTTAAATGTTGGTGAATCAAGGTTAGTACACTGGAATCAATAACAGTCTGCAGTAGGTCTAATAATGGTCCCAGTTGTGTCAGGTCCTAACCACTGGGATCTAATAAATGCTGACTTGTTTCAAAAAAGGATCATTGCAGATGTGATTAGCTTAAGGTTCTTCAGATTAGATCTTGAATGATCTGGGTAGACCTTTAGAGCAATTCTATGTATCATAAGAGGAAGATTACACACACACACGCACACGCACGCACGCACACACCCGTGAGCGAAGGCAATGTGAAGAGAGAAAAAAGCGACATTTAAAGGTTGACTTGGAAAGTTGGAATGATGTAGCCACAAACCAAGAAACACAGGCAGCCCCCAGAAACTGGAAGAAGCAAGGAACAAATTTTCCTCTAGAACCTTCAGAGGGAGTCGAGTTGTACCAACAGCTTGATTTTGGACAGGTGATACTGACCTTGCACTTTGGCCTCTGGAACTGTGAGAGAATAAATTTCTGTTGTTTTCAACCATCATGTTTTCAGAATTTGTTAGAGCAGCCATGGGAAACTAAAGCACAGTCCCATAGTACCTACCACAAGAATCTAATTGAAAGTCATAATGAACAAGAGTTTCTACTCACAATTGACAACAAACACTTTCAGTTCTCTGAATGTTTACTCTCCCCCTTCCTAACTTAAAACAGTTCCTCCTACACCATAGAACAGCTCGAAAAGGAGAAATGCACCCGCATGTTTGTGGCAGCATTGTTCACAATAGCGAAGATCTGGAAACAGCCCAAGTGTCCGTCAGAGGACGAGTGGATTAAAAAGCTTTGGTACATATATACTATGGAATACTAGTCAGCCATAAGAAATGATGACATCAGATCATTTACAATAACATGGATGGACCTTGACAACATTATACGGAGTGAAATAAGTAAATCAGAAAAAAAAAACTAAGATGAATCCATACATAGAAGGGACATAAAAATGAGACTCAGAGACATGAACAAGAATGTGATGGCAACAGGGGCGGGAGGTTGGGGGAGGAGGGAAGGGGTGAAGAAAGAGAGAGGGGTTAGGGGAGGGGAGGGGCACAAAGAAAACCAGATAGAAGGTGACAGAAGACAATTTAACTTTGGGGGAGGGGTATACAGCACAATCAAATGTCAAAATAATCTAGAGATATTTTCTCTCAACATATGTATCCTGATTTATCAATGTCACTGCATTAAATTTAATAAAAAAACAAAAACAAAAAAAAAACAGTTCCTCCTGACCTTGAGCTCCCCTTGCATCCTCCTCCAAATCTCCCTAGACTGAACTTGCTTTAGATGTCACAGTTGTTCTGTTGGAGTAAGGCAATGACAATGGTGGTGACTACCTTAAACAAGAGCATTTTCCCCCAGTCTAAATGGAACAACCTTTAATCAGGTCCAGCAAACTGCTGCCAGGAAGGATTATGGCTCAGAATTGCTGGCTGTTTCTATTTTCCAAGAGAAGCCATAACCTCAGAAACTTACATAAACCTGCCCAGTTTTAGTGTTGGCAATTAATTCAAATTAGTTGTGGGAGTTCAACTTCCCTGCAGAGCCGTGATACACTTGCATCAACTGAGACTGGTATTCCCTGCTGAGGGTTCCACCTTAGATCTTGCAAGAAGCAAATGAATGGTAAATGAAAAAAGGTCTTACTACTACATTCTAAGTCATAAAGTTAGGAAACCCATGAACCCCTAGGGCATGATTGAGGTTGAGAATAAATATACACTTCCCCTAAAGTCTCACTAAATTCATGGAAAATATAACCACAATGACAAGCAGGCTATTGAAAGCCACTCTTTTGTGACTCTCATCAGAATAGACCTTGGTGAGGAATGACACATAGGGTGATGATAATGTCACTCATCAACCCGGAACCGGGCTCTCACTAGGATCAGGGTTGGAGTGGCAAGAGAGTGAGAAAAAACAGAGCTAGATTCAGTTTTTTTTACCTCTTCACAGGCTTCAATCCCTTCATTTATACAACAAAGAGGCTGACCTTGAGCCCTCTCTCCAGCCCCCACCACTCTGTGATTTGCACGGAGTGGGGTGATCTAAACTCATTTTTTGCTCCATTGCTGACACAGTGTGACACAGTGTTGTTTTCTGAATGGCAGGAACAAGCAACACTTCTTTGACTTGATGAAAAGCTGTGGCCAAAGGCCTCAACCAGTCAGCACCTTGCAGGGGAAGTAAAACAGTGTCAGAAATTGATCTTCATAACTGCTAAGTAAAATTTGGCAAAAAAGAATGACAAAACTAAAGGGAATGATCTGTTTGGGTCTTTCTGGTTTTGTTTGCATCATCATTTCCCTTATTAAAATAAGAAAGACAACTTTAAAAAGAAGTCTTGCTCTGGAGGAGCAAACTGCACTCATTTATTCATCCTGTCATTCACTCAAATTCTTACTGAGAGTCTGAAGGCCCCTGTGCAAGACTTGGGAACACACATAAAGTCAGGTGCTCCTGCCCTCAAGAAGCTCATGTTAGCCCGACCTGTGGTGGTGTGGTGGACAGAGCGTTGACCTGGAACGCTGAGGTTGAAACCCTGGGCTTGCCCAGTCAAGGCACATATGAGAAGCAACTACAAGTTGATGCTTCTCACTCCTTACCAACAACCTCCCCCTGCCACACACACACACATACACACACACACACACTCTTCTCTCTAAAAAAAAATCAGTACATCTTTGGGGAAAAAAAGAAGAAGTTCCTGCTCTCCCAAGACAGGACAGACATCTAATAAGTGAGCACAATAAACTAAATTTAGACTATAAAGATTGCATAATGTATAGATTTGTTAATAAGCTATGAAAGAGAGGTACCATGTACTCTGAAAAGATTAACCTCAGAAGATTTGCAGATGGTTTCCCTGAAAATGATATTTAAGCTTAAAGGTGAAGTCATTGGAACTGCTTAGGGAAAGAAAGGTGTTTTAGGAATAGGAGCCAGTCCAAAGAATCAGGTAAGAAAGAGCTTGGCAAGTCCTAGAAACTGTCAGAGCCTGCTAACAAGGGGATGAGTAAATGGAGTCTGAGATAGCTAGAAGGGCAGCCAGGGCTCCAACGGCCATTATAAGGAGTTCAGATTCTATCTCAAGGGCAAAAGGGAGCTGTTTTTAAGGGGGTGGGGGTGGTGTGACATGAGCTGATTTTTGAAAATCCCTCTGGCTGCTGCATGGAGATTGGATTGCAGGGAAGCAGGAGAAACCTAATTAGGAGGCAAACACATCAACTAGGCCAGAGACGATGGACATCTCAAATCCTGACAGAAGACAGTGAATGAACTCAGAATACATTTTAGTAGCACAGGAGAGAGAACATGCTGATGGGGGAGGCAGGAAGTATAGAAAAGGGAGGAAACAAGATGACCCCTAGATTTTGATGTGAGACAAAGACATTTGTGGCGTACCATTTACCTCAATGGGGAAGGCTAGAGAAAGTGATTTCAAAATGTTGCATTAGTAATTAAATATCTGGGCTTGGAAAACATCGTCCTACAAGAACCCCCTGAACACAATGTCCCATATCACAGTGCTGATACAACTGCCCAGCCTGAGACGTCAATCACTTATCAGTACTGCTGAGACAAAATACAACTTAGCATGGAGTTTAAAGGGATTTATGGTTTGGCTTTAACTTTATTCTTCAGCCTCATTTCTCCTGCGTCTTTTTTTTGTTTTGTATTTTCTCTCTTTTTATTTTGTTTTTTGGGTTTTTTTGTTTTTTTTTTATTAATTTTAATGGGTGACATTGATAAATCAGGGTACATATGTTCAGAGAAAATATCTCTAGGTTATTTTGACATCTGATTATGCTGCATTCCCATCACCCAAAGTCCAATTGTCTTCTGTCACCTTCTAACTGGTTTTCTTTGTGCCCCTCCCCTCCCCAACCCCCTCCCTCTCCTCCTCCCCACCCCGTAACCCCCACACTCTTATCCATGTCTCTGGGTCTCATTTTTATGTCCCACCTATGTATGGAATCATATAGTTCTTAGTTTTTTCTGATTTACTTATTTTGCTCAGTTGCTCAGTATAATGTTATCAAGGTCCATCCATGTTGTTGTAAATGATCTGATGTCATCATTTCTATGGCTGAGTAGTATTTCATAGTATATATGTACCAAAGTTTTTTAATCCACTCGTCCACTGATGGGACACTTGGGCTGTTTCCAGATCTTCACCACTGTGAACAATGCTGGCATAAATATGGGGGTGCATTTCTTCTTTTCAAACAGTGCTATGGTGTTCTTGGGGTATATTCCTAAAAGTGGTATAGCTGGGTCAAAAGGCAGTTTGATTTTTAATTTTTTGAGGAATCTCCATACTGTTTTCCACAGTGGCTTCACTAGTCTGCATTCCCACCAGCAGTGAAAGAGGGTTCCTTTTTCTCCACATCCTCACCAGCACTTATTGTGTGTTGTTTTGTTGATGAGCACCATTCTGACTGGTGTGAGGTGATATCTCATTGTGGTGTTAATTTGCATTTCTCTAATGACTAGTGATGTTGAGCATTTTTTCATATGCCTATTGGCCATCTGTATGTCCTCTTTGGAGAAGTGTCTATTCCTTTCTTTTGCCCATTTTTGATTGGATTGTTTGTCTTCCTGGTGTTGAGTTTTACAAGTTCTTTATAAATTTTGATTAAGCCCTTGTCAGATGTATTGTCAAATATGTTCTCCCATTGTGTAGTTTGTCTTTTTATTCTGTTCTTATTGTATTTAGCTGTGCAGAAGCTTTTTGGTTTGATATAGTCCCATTTGTCTATCCTGTCTTTTATTTCACTTGCCCTTGGAGATAAATCGGCAAATATATTGCTGCGAGAGATGTCAGAGAGCTTACTGCCTATGTTTTCTTCTAAGATGCTTATGGTTTTATGGATTACATTTAAGTCTTTTATCCATTTTGAGTTTATTTTTGTGAATGGTGCAAGTTGGTGGCCTAGTTCCATTTTTTTGCAGGTAGCTGTCCAATTTTCCCAACACCATTTGTTAAAGAGGCTGTCTTTACTCCAATGTATGCTCTTATCTCCTTTGTCAAATATCAGTTGTCCATAAAAGTGTGGGTTTATTTCTGGGTTCTCAGTTCTGTTCCATTGATTCACCTATTTCTTATACACGTTCAATCCACCTTTCATCAATATTATTGTTATTTTTGTTTTTCCATATAATATGTAGTTCCTTGAATATGTTTTTCTCTCTTTACACCTTTCAGCCTTTTAATATATTATTTTCTTTCCCTAGAACAGCCTTCCTTCTTGATTCACTTGCTTAACTCCACTCAGTTCAGAAGTGACACCTCTTCTTGGAAGCCTTTCTTGATTGTTTCAGGCCAAGTTGGGTGTGTTTCCTAACTGAGACAACATAGTATTATTAATTTAGAACACGATATGGGGTCAAACTGCAGGGTTCAAATCCTGACTACACCGTCCAGCAGATGGGAGCTCCTCAAGGTCAAGGACTCCATCCAGATAACTATACTCTGAAAGTGTCTGAGACAGTGGTTGGCACAGAGTAGGTACTCAGAAAATTTAAAATGAAAAAATGTGCATAAATGTGAAGCTCTTGTGAAGAGACATAAAAGACTTTCTTTACTGTTCATGCCAGGCTTAGAATCCCCCAACCAAATTCTCAGATTTTCTCCCTAAATTGAGACAATACTCTCCAGAGACATCTACCAGATATTGCTGAAGGCCCCAGTGCACTCCCCAACAATTTTTTCTCATCCCAGCCCTTAAGCTCACTTCTGCAGAGCCAGCCCCTCCTTCCCGACCTCAACAGCCAATGTCCCAGCCCCTGGAGCAAGTGAAGAAGGTCAAGGAGCAGTCTGTGGGATCTCATACACATCAAATATTGTTTAAATTTCCCAGAACCTTTCAACCAGAAATTACCATATTTCTTGCTCCATAAAATGCACCTGACCATAAGACACACCTAGTGTTTTAAGGAGGAAAATAACAATAAAAAAAATAGTCTGAACCAAATGGTGTATTAAAATATTTAATAAAATATACCACAATAATATATCAACAGTGTAATTTCAACAGCAGTATTAACAACCATTAGCACTGTTATTAACAAATGAGAAGAGACTTTGATGTTCAAATACTCTTCTAGTTGTCCAGGAACCCCAGGAACTCATCATCGCTAATGCCAGAATTTAAGAAGCTCAGTTGCTCACAATCACTGGTATCACTTTCTTCGCTATTTTCATATATGATACCATCTTCAGTGCCATCTAAGGCATTGCTAATGCCACATTTTTTGAATGACCGTACCACAGTTTCATTCTTCACTGACTGCCATGATGTTTTCACACATTCACAAACTTGAGTGATAGTGGGTCTCTTCATTCATCCCGCTGGTGTCAGATCATGATTACCAGCAGCCATACATTTGTTCCACTCTTCTCGCTAAAGACTTTAAATGGTTTGTTGATGGAAATGTCAAGAAATTGCAACTGACTGGTAAGACTCCCAGGAATTGCAGCTAGATGAGTCTTCACTTCTTTAAAGTTTTTGTGTGTGTGTGTGTTTTCACTAATATGTGCTCTAAACTGGTCAAGCACTAGTAGGGCAGATTTTTTCAGAAGCCCTCTTGGACGTTTGGACCAAACTTTTACAATCCACACTCTCATTCCATTTTTGTCCATCCATCCTTTCTCATGAGCATGCACAACAACTCCTCGTGGGATCACTTCTTTTGGCATGTTTTTCCTTTTGAATATTAACATCGGCGGCAGTTTTGTGCCATCTGCACAGCAGGACAACACAACTGTGTAATGGGTTTTCTCATGTCATGATGTCTTCACGGTTATGGTTTTGGCACCTTTCAGATCAACAGTCCTGTTAGATGGCACATCAGAAGTTAGCGGGACTTCATCCATGATCCCAATCTGGCCAGTTTCTAAACCATTTTTCTTCCTAGCATCAATTACAAGTTTGTGAAAAGACAGAATCTTTGACTCATATTCTTTTGGTACTTTTTGTGCAATTGTAGTTTTGTTACGCATAGTAGGCCACATCGCTTCATAAATCCGTAGCACCATGACGATGATCCAGTAAAATCCTGAATGCCTTTCTTTACAGCTATGCGTTTGGCTTCATATATTCACATTTTTGTAGAGACTGAGAAACCATTATTCCTGTGACATGTGACCCATTCTTTCATGTCCACATCTATCTCTGGCCACTTTGCAGCATGCCCATAAAGAGTATGTATACTTTTATCTGCTTTTTGCAGCTGATCCTCCTGTTTTAATCACTCCCTTATCATTTTTTCAGTAGAAGGTGGCCCAAAATGTCTCTCTGCTGCTCTATTTCCATGTTTCTTAGCATATTTTACTACCTTCAGTTGAAAAAGGATTTTATATGCTAGCCTTTTCTGCTTTGACATTGGTGTAGGTAGCAAAAGACTGTGGTATCTTTCTGCAAGAAAATACAGTAATAACACACTGTTATGGAGTGGATCTACTATGGATGCACTGTTATGCAGATGGATTTGATGCTGATGCACTGTTATGGGGGACACCATCAGAGGTTATACCCTCATAGAGGACACGTTATTGAAGGACACTTTCTTAGGCCCCATTCACACAACCATATTTTGTTTCCCCATTCAATGAGTCTTGAAAAAAATGGACGCAACACGGACGTCATCAATGTTTATTTTGGATTTGCAAGGATATGGTCGTGTGAATGGACTCTTAGGGGGGCATCATCAGATCCTGTTCCCGGACCCAAACAATAATATATGGAGAGTGACGTCACGGAAATGGCGCCGTGAGCAGCGCGTCCGACAGATCTCCCCTAAATCACAACAAATTTATCAACTAGAAACAGAAAAATTTATCCTCGGAGCATTCCGGAGTTCCACACAAACTGAAAGCGAAAGGACTGTTATCACTTGAATCTGAGAGACGAGGGTGTGGAGGAAGCTACCACAGGGACGTTCATTCAAGCTGTGAGGGAGTGCGCCTGTGGTGAGTCAGCCCACACTCGGGAGCCGCGAGCAGCCGCGGGCGCGCGCCCTGTACGGTTGCAGAGCGAGCACCACCCACACTCCGGAGCGGCGAGCAGCCGCTGGCGCACACCCGGTAAGGTTGCAGAGCTAGCACCGCCCACACTCGGGAGCAGCGAGCAGCCGCCGGCGCACGCCCAGTCCGGTTGCAGAGCAAGCACCGCTAAAGTTCCCAGCACCCCGCGCACTGCGAGTGAGAGTCGCTAGCCACCGGTGCCCAGAGCACCCCATTCGCGCGCGTGCCCTGGGCATTCCACACGCCCAGAGTGCCCTACTGGCCCGCACACCCAGGGTGCCCCATTATCCTGCGCCTGGTGCGATCCAGCCGCCAGCGGCAGGGCGAGCGGGAGAGGCAACAGGGTGGTCTTCTACTTGGGAGATTCTCTCCGTGGGCGGGGCACCTCACCCAGCCATTCAAGCTAACAATCAAGCGTTGGGGGAGGGGCGCGCGCAGGCAGCTTAAAATACCTTCGGGAACACAGCTGCGACACAATCACTGAAATTAGCTTAACCCATGAAATCTGCGCACCCTCGGTTCTAATTGATAAGATCTCTCTCAGTTCAGCGACCCAAGACAAGAGGCGTGATATTTTTTAGTGCCTCTCGCTAAAGGGGCGGGGGCAACTTCTGATTGATAGAGCCTCCATATTCAGGGATAAACGCTAACAAGAAGGACTTGGCAGATAATAAGATCTACACTACACTAGTCGCAAGCAGAGACTAGTGCCTCTTCTTCCCAGCCAAAACAGGCTACAAAGTGTGGAAAGCCTGGGTAGAGAGGTCCAACTAAATGATAGGCGCTGAACAGTCACCTTGACAACAATTGACTCCCACCCCCGCCTGATTACACTGGAGGCCCTGACTCTCAGAGCCTTTCCCAAAGTCTTGCACTGAGTGGGGATAGAGTGGGGATTTCCCAGCTCTTTGAGCCTCTTACTCCCCAGGCAGAAGCAGTTGCAGCCTTATAGCTGGATCACCAGGCTGCTAATTCAGAAAGGGGGGACTAGGAGAGAGAATCCAGGAAAGCAAACTCTCTCATCGTTGGACCCTGCAAACGCCAACAAGCCTTTACTTCCAGCAAGACTAAAGCCAATTATATGACATTGCCATAGAATCCCATCAACTGCAAATCCCTACCTAAGAGTGACACAGGGGCAGAGCCTGGGGTACAGAGTCACCGACCAGGAAGAGGGAGAGAAAAGAAAAAGGAAGAAGTTAACCTCTCAAAATCAAGAAAAACCCACAGACTTTACAACTTGATCCACTAATTTTTTTTTTGTTGTTGTTGTTGTTTGTTTCTTCTATCTTTTTGCCTTTATTTCCTCCACCTCGGTCCTTCTATTCTCTGCCCATCTTATGCTTCCCTTTTCTTGAACTACACTACCCATGAGTGTTGCATTTTATTTTTCTTCTTCATCCTCACCCTCCTTTAAGGTTATACTCCAAAACACTTAACTCTCACTCTCTCCTCTTTTGGTTTTTTTTTTTTTGCTTTATTTTGTTTTTTTCTCTTCCTTTTTTATTTCTTCGTTCGTTTTTCTCTTTTTCTTATTTTTTCCTTTCTATCCGTTTTTTCTTTTCTCATTTTACTTTCCTCCCATTTAATCCTCAATCACGAACAAATTAGTTAATTTGGGACTCAAGGCTTTTTTTGGATTTATTTTTCTTTTTTGCTTTTGTTTTTGTTTTTTTCTTGTTTGTTTATTTTTGTGGATTTTGGGTCCTCCCAACCCAAGGTCTCCATTGTATTTAGTCTTCGCTCCACTTAATACAACAAATTTTTACTTATTATTTTTATTTTTTTCTTCTTTATTATTCTTTTTTTGGTCCTTTTTTCTGGTTCCCTCTTATCCCTCTCATTATATCTCTTAGTTGACCATCACTTACAAGCAAATCATTTTATGCTTGTCTAAAATTTTCTTCCTTTTTTTTTTTTTTTTTTGCATTTAGTAGGTCCCTACTCCCTTTTTATTGCCCCTTGAACTCTTCACCCCAAATCAGGCCCTCAATTATAGGCACAATATTTCCCTGAGGAGGGGAGAGGAGGGAAAGAGAAGAAAGAAAAAAAGGGGGAAATAATAAATTATTACTGTTTTTTTTTTGTGGGGTGTTTTACCTTTTTTTTTTCTTTTTACTCTTTATTAATTCTAATTAGTGCTATCAACAAGACCACCCTCAGATGCCAATAAGAAAGAGGAAATCGAATATTATGGATACAAAAGAAAGAGAGGTAACACAAATAGATGTAGAAAAATCTATGGAGAAAAGACTTAACATATTGGAAACCTTGGAGCTAAATGACAGAGAATTTAAAATAGAAATCTTAAAAATACTCAGAGATATACAAGAAAACACAGAAAGGCAATATAGGGAGATCAGAAAACAACTCAATGAACACAAAGAATATATTACCAAGGAAATTGAAACTATTAAAACAAATCAAACAGAAATGAAAAACTCAATTCACGAGCTGAAAAACGAGGTAACAAGCTTAGCTAACAGAACAGCCCAGATTGAGGATAGGATTAGTGAAATAGAAGACAAACAACTTGAGGCACAACAGAGAGAAGAAGAAAGAGACTCAAAAATAATAAAAAACGAGAAAGCCCTACAGAAATTGTCTGACTTCATCAGAAAGAATAACATAAGAATAATAGGTATATCAGAGGGAGAAGAGAAAGAAAATGGAATGGAGAATATACTCAAACAAATAATAGACGAGAACTTCCCAAGCCTGTGGAAAGAACTAAAGCCTCAAATTCAAGAAGCAAACAGGACACTGAGTTTTCTTAACCCCAACAAACCCACTCCAAGGCACATCATAATAAAGATGACACAAACCAATGACAAAGAAAAAATTCTCAAGGCAGCCAAGGAAAAGAAGAGTACAACATATAAAGGAAGGCCTATTAGATTATCATCAGATTTCTCAGCAGAAACTCTACAAGCTAGAAGAGAGTGGACCCCAATATTTAAAGCCCTGAAAGAGAGGAACTTTCAGCCAGGAATACTATACCCATCAAAGCTATCCTTCAAGTATGAAGGAGATATAAAAACATTCACAAATACAGAAAAGATGAATTTATCAACAGAAAGCCCCCATTCCAGGAAATACTAAAGGGGGTTCTCCAACCAGATTCAAAGAACAAAAGAAAACAACACCACAAGTAACAGCTCCACCAAGAACACAATAAAACCAAACTTAAACTGTGACAACAAAGGAAAAAAAGGGGGGAGAGGATGGAGATTAACAGTAGCAAACGATGATAAAGTGCAGAAATACTTATAAGATAGGGTACTACAATGAATATGGTAGGTACCCTTTTCATTACTTAATGGTAACCACCCTTGAAAAAACCACCACAAAAACACTTGACTTAAAAAAGGTAGCAACAGAGGAAAGAAGTATGGAACACAAACAAACAAAAACAAATGATAGAAAAACAAAAGAGAAGAATCAAACAAGATACAAAGCTAACAGAAAGCAATTTATAAAATGGCAGTAGGGAACCCACAAGTGTCAATAATTACACTAAATGTAAATGGATTAAACTTACCAATAAAAAGACACAGAGTAGCAGAATGGATTAAAAAAGAAAATCCAACTATATGCTGCCTACAAGAAACACATCTAAACAACAAGGATAAAAACAAATTCAAAGTGAAAGGCTGGAAAACAATACTCCAAGCAAACAACACCCAAAAAAAAGCAGGCGTAGCAATACTCATATCTAATAATGCTGACTATAAGACAGAAAAAGTACTCAGAGACAACAATGGTCATTTCATAATGATTAAGGGGAAGTTGAATCAAGAAGACATAACAATCCTTAATATATATGCACCAAACCAAGGAGCACCAAAATATATAAGACAGCTACTTATTGACCTTAAAACAAAAACTAACAAAAATACAATCATACTTGGAGACCTCAATACACCGCTGACGGCTCTAGATCGGTCATCCAAACAGAGAATCAATAAAGATATAGTGGCCTTAAACGAAATACTAGAACACCTGGATATGATAGACATCTACAGGACACTTCATCCCAAAGTGACAGAGTATACATTTTTCTCTAGTGTACATGGAACATTCTCAAGAATTGACCATATGTTGGGCCACAAAGACAATATCAGCAAATTTAGAAAAATTGAAATTGTACCAAGCATATTTTCTGATCATAAAGCCTTGAAACTAGAATTCAACTGCAAAAAAGAGGGGAAAACCCACAAAAATGTGGAAACTAAACAACATACTTCTAAAAAATGAATGGGTCAAAGAAGAAATAAGCGCAGAGATCAAAAGATATATACAGACAAATGAAAATGAAAATACGACATATCAGAATCTCTGGGATGCAGCAAAAGCAGTAATAAGAGGAAAGTTCATATCACTTCAGCCTATATGAACAAACAAGAGAGAGCCGAAGTAAACCACTTAACTTCACACCTTAAGGAACTAGAAAAAGAAGAACAAAGACAACCCAAAACCAGCCGAAGAAAGGAGATAATAAAAATCAGAGCAGAAATAAATGAAATAGAGAACAGAAAAATTATAGAAAAAATCAATAAAACAAGGAGCTGGTTCTTTGAAAAGATCAACAAAATTGACAAACCCTTGGCAAGACTCACCAAGGAAAAAAGGCACAGGACTCAAATAAATAAAATCCAAAATGAAAGAGGAGAGATCACCACAGACATCATAGATATACAAAGAATTATTGTAGAATACTATGAAAAATTATATGCCACCAAATACAACAATCTAGAAGAAATGGATAAATTCCTAGAACAATACAACCTTCCTAGACTGAGTCATGAAGAAGCAGAAAGCCTAAACAGACCAATCAGCAGGGAGGAAATAGAAAAAACTATTAAAAACCTCCCCAAAAATAAAAGTCCAGGCCCAGACGGTTATACTAGTGAATTCTATCAAACATTCAAAGAAGACTTGGTTCCTATTCTACTCAAAGTCTTCCAAAAAATTGAAGAAGAAGCAATACTTCCAAACACATTTTATGAGGCCAACATAACCCTCATACCAAAACCTGGCAAGTATGACACAAAGAAAGAAAACTACAGACCAATATCTCTAATGAATACAGATGCTAAAATACTAAACAAAATACTGGCAAACCGAATACAACAACATATTAAAAAAATAATACATCATGATCAAGTGGGATTCATCCCAGAATCTCAAGGATGGTTCAACATACGCAAAACGGTTAACGTAATACACCATATCAACAAAACAAAGAACAAAAACCACATGATCTTATCAATAGATGCAGAAAAGGCTTTTGATAAAATACAACACAATTTTATGTTTAAGACTCTCAACAAAATGGGTATAGAAGGAAAATATCTCAACATGATAAAAGCCATATATGATAAACCATCAGCCAACATCATATTAAACGGCATAAAACTGAGGACTTTCTACTTTAAATCAGGAACAAGACAGGGTTGTCCACTCTCTCCACTCTTATTTAACGTGGTGCTAGAAGTTCTGGCCAGAGCAATCAGACAAGACAAAGAAATAAAAGGCATCCATATCGGAAAAGAAGAAGTAAAGCTATCACTTTTTGCTGATGATATGATCCTATACATCGAAAACCCGAAGGACTCCACAGAAAGATTATTAGAAACAATAAACCAATACAGTAAGGTCGCAGGATACAAAATTAACATACAAAAGTCCATAGCCTTTCTATATGCCAACAATGAAATATTAGAAAACGAACTCAAAAAAATAATCCCCTTCACGATTGCAACAAAAAAAATAAAATACCTAGGAATAAACATAACAAAGAATGTAAAGGACCTATATAATGAAAATTACAAAACATTGTTAAGGGAAATCAAAAAAGATACAATGAGATAGAAAAATATTCCTTGTTCTTGGATAGGAACAATAAATATAATCAAAATGGCCATATTACCCAAAGCAACATACAAATTTAATGCAATTCCCATCAAAATCCCTATGAGATTTTTTAAAGAAATGGAACAAAAAATCATCAGATTTATATGGATATATAAAAAACCCCGAATAGCCAAAACAATCCTAAGGAAAAAGAATGAAGCTGGGGGCATTACAAAACCTGACTTTAAACTATATTATAGGGCCACGATAATCAAATCAGCATGGTATTGGCAGAAAAATAGACACTCAGACCAATGGAACAGAATAGAAAGCCCAGAAATAAAACCACATATATATGGTCAAATAATCTTTGATAAAGGGGCGAACAACATACAATGGAGAAAAGAAAGCCTCTTCAACAAATGGTGTTGGGAAAACTGGAAAGCCACATGCAAAAGAATGAAACTCGACTACAACCTGTCCCCGTGTACTAAAATTAATTCAAAATGGATCAAAGACCTAAATATAAGACCTGAAACAATAAAGTACATAGAAGAAGGCATAGGTACTAAAATCATGGACCTGGGTTTTAAAGAACATTTTATGAACTTGACTCCAATGGCAAGAGAAGTGAAGGCAAAGATAAATGAATGGGACTACATCAGAATAAAAAGTTTTTGCTCAGCAAGAGAAACTGATATCAAAATAAACAGACAGCCAACTAAATGGGAAATGATATTTTCAAACAACAGCTCAGATAAGGGCCTAATATCCAAAATTTACAAAGAACTCATAAAACTCAACAACAAACAAACAAACAATCCCATAAAAAAATGGGAAGAGGACATGAACAGACACTTCTCCCAGGAAGAGATACAAATGGCCAACAGATATATGAAAAGATGCTCAGCTTCATTAGTTATTAGAGAAATGCAAATCAAAACTACAATGAGATACCACCTCACCCCTGTTAGATTAGCTATTATCAACAAGACGGGTAATAGCAAATGTTGGAGAGGCTGTGGAGAAAAAGGAACCCTCATTCACTGTTGGTGGGACTGTAAAGTAGTACAACCATTATGGAGGAAAGTATGGTGGTTCCTCAAAAAACTGCAAATAGAACTACCTTATGACCCAGCAATCCCTCTACTGGGTATATACTCCCAAACCTCAGAAACATTGATACGTGAAGACACATGTAGCCCCATGTTCATTGCAGCACTGTTCACAGTGGCCAAGACATGGAAACAACCAAAAAGCCCTTCAATAGAAGACTGGATAAAGAAGATGTGGCACATATACACTATGGAATACTACTCAGCCATAAGAAATGATGACATCAGATCATTTACAGCAAAATGGTGGGATCTTGATAACATTATAAGGAGTGAAATAAGTAAATCAGAAAAAAACAAGAACTACATGATTCCATACATTGGTGGAACATAAAAACGAGACTAAGAGACATGGACAAGAGTGTGGTGGTTACCAGGGGTGGGGGGAGGGAGGACATGGGAGGGAGGGAGGAAGAGAGTTAGGGGGAGGGGGAGGGGCACAGATAACTAGATAGAGGGTGGCGGAGGACAATCTGACTTTGGGCGAGGGGTATGCAACATAGTTTAATGACAAAATAACCTAGACATGTTTTCTTTGAATATATGTACCCTGATTTATTAATGTCATCCCATTACCATTAATAAAAATTTATTTAAAAAAAAATAATAATATATGGAGCACTACTGAATCCTATCCCTTGACCCAAACATTAATATACAGAGCACCATATACAGACTGGGGAGGGGGGTTATATGAGGGGTTCTGGTCAGTGGCTGGAGTGTAGGTGAGGAGGTTAATGTCAGGAGCTAGGGAGGAGGGTTAGGTGAGGGGTTTGCGTCAACGGCTGGAGAGGTGTCGGCAAGTTGTAGCGCCAATCCAGCAAGGTCCGGCTCAGCAACTGCAGAGGGAAACATAGTGGTGGGCTTGGGGAGGGCAGTCTACAGTTCTGTTATTTTTTTTTTATCTATGAGCATCGTTTTTAATATTTATGGAACATGCATGAGGCCTCTGTGTGTCCCAGAATTATGCTTTCTAGGAAAACGGGTGTTGGTACTCGCGTACTAGGCTTTCTTGCACTTTGCCCCCTGAAAAACTGGCATCTATAATTGAGTGATAGCAGTCAGCCCAATTTCAGATGTGCTGGTGCAGTTTCGCCGGGGAAGTGTGGTACAGGTAAGTGAAACTAACCTTTGAGGAGGGCGGTTCCTTGCAATTGGGATGCCCCCCTGAGCCTAGTACGTGGGTACAAAGACCCATTTTCTTATAAACTGGTGATGGTTTGCTTTAAAGATGAAATCCAGTAAAAAAAAAATGACTGGACTTCCCATTAGTCCACAGCAGAGGGCATCCAAAATTGATCCTCCTTACCATTGGAAACGGGCTGCTGATACTTAACCACTTTGCTATTTGTGCCTATATGCCCACAAGCAGTTTTATCATGCTTGCTATAGAGCTGTGCACATTACTGCACAGCTGTGCACATTACTGCATACCCTGCAAGCCTGATGGCTTCTCTGTGGCTGCTATAGGACACTTCTAGAAGAGGTACTGTAAATATCAGCAGTTCCTGGTAGTACAGAGGACCAGTGCCACAAGGGGTGACTTAAAGTGGACCAAAATACGGGGTTTTGGTCCATTCCTTAGGGCATCTCGATTTGGGATACTCAGCCATATGAAACCACCTGGATTGTTCGTAAAACATTCCTTTCTCATGTTCCCATGGCACGTGCGTGGGCTCTGGTCCAATCGGCACTTTATTCCATGCATATTCATGCCATAAGACTCTGTATCGGACAGAGCTCCAGTATTTGGAGTGAACGGCCGCATCCCCGATACCACTGCAGTCTGCAGCATGCTAGGTGTCCAGCCTATCTGAATGTCTAGGCTCAGGAGTGCAATGTAGATGCGAAGATGCGGGGTGAAACCCCCTTGAAAAGGTGACTGGTTGTGGGCTATCTAGGGAATAGTAAATCTGCTGGCCCTAGAGTCTTTTAGACTCCAGGACTGGTCATTCAGGTTGTTGTTCTTTAATTCAGGATATCCCCTGCTGCTGCACTAGGGAAAGTCCAGTTATTTTTTACTCTAATGTCACTACATAGGTAAACTACCTGGATTACAGCTGGAATAAACCAATGGAGATGAGCAGGATAGCCTGCTCCATCTGTCAAAGCTTTGCCTGTGCTCGCACTGGCTTCCCAGCTCGCTGCACGGGCCTCACACCCTTGGTCCCTCCCCTATCTGCCAGCCAGCCAATGAGATGCTATGAGGGTAGCAACAAGTGAGGTCAGCACTTCACACACAGCCCCATCAGTTTGAGCGCAGCCTTCCTCTGCTGCAGCGCTTCCCTCATGCCAGATGAATGCGCCCACACAATGTTGCTCCCCTTCCCTCCTGCGTTGCATGCAACTGTGGAGACCGGAACCAGGAGATCACTCAGCAGATGCCGGGGTTCCACATGTGGCCATTGCAGGTATGATTACGCTCCTGCTGGGGCTCATTCTACTGGCACAAGACCCCACAGCAGCTAAAAAAATGAACATTCACTTCATAAGATGCACGGGCATTTTCCCCTCCACTTTTTTGGGGAAAAAAAGTACGTCTTATGGAGCGAAAAATATGGTATGGCTCTGGCGGGTTGGCTCAGTGGTAGAGCGTCAGCCTGGCATGCAGGAGTCCCTGGCTCGATTCCCGGCCAGGGCACACAGGAGAGGCGTCCATCTGCTTCTCCACCCCTCCCCCTCTCCTTCCTCTCTGTGTCTCTCTTCCCCTCCCTCAGCCGAGGCTCCACTGGAGCAAAGTTGACCGGGGCACTGGGGATGGCTCTGTGGCCTCTGCCTCAGGTGCTAGAATGGCTCTGGTTGCAACAGAGCAATGCTCCAGATGAGGCGAGCATCACCCCCTGGTGGGCATGCTGGGTGGATCCCAGTCGGGTGCATGCGGGAGTCTGTCTGACAGCCTCCCGGTTTTCAACTTCAGAAAAATACAAAAAAAAAAAAAAAAAGAAAAGGAAAGAAAAGAAAAATATGGTAATTATTGAAAGCCTACTACATGTGCCATATCAAGCTAAATGTCCTGGTGGACCCAAGTTTTGTATATGAGATGTGGAATATAAATACTGGAATCTTTTAAGAAAAATAAAATGATTAATATAAAGTTCAGGACAGAGTCTTGGAAGGGTATGGGAAAAGTGAGGGACTGTGAGCTTAAACAGTATCAGCTTCTCTTAAATCTGCCTCTGACTTCAAGGTTATGAACCTATTTTGTGCCATTTGATAGTCTAATAAAAGTTATGTATCTCTTCTAGCTTTTTAAAAGCATAAAATACCTACCATTATAAAAGAAACTATATTGAGATACAATTAGGAAATGTTTTTTTATTTTAATTAACACATTAAATATCAAGATCTTGCAATAGGTCAAACAACTGGTGCTTTCCTTTCTTTAGAAGAATTTCCTTACTGTGAGCTGGGCATCTACCCTGTGTCAGTGACCAGGTTATCCGTGTGCCTTCCCGGGCCCCTCCTCCATACACAAACTGAACACCCTCAGGGTTCATACCAAACCAGCTGGTTTGTGGGTCCTTGTGCTCTGTCATGTCCCTAGTATTGGTGGTACCAGATCAAGTGTTTGAGTTATAACCACATCACCCCATGTACATGTTCTCGAGGTTTCTTCCTTACTCAACCATCCACAATAATAAGATCTCATGTTTGTCTGGAGATGTGCACAGCATGCTGGGAGGCATATTTGCACACTGCAAACTTGGGGTCAGCTAGGTAGTTGACCTCAGCCGCCACTGTGAATCAAATCTCCGCAATGGGTTTAAGAAATGTTCCTGCCCTGCAGGGTTGCTCTGTGTAGGGGAAGCTATATTAAGCACTTTGGAAACTAAAAATTTTGGGTAAAAGTCATATAATTAGGCATCATAAGAAAGGAAGAGATAACACTGGAATTAGTGATGATGCTTCTAGTCATTCATTTTCCCCATATTGTGAGAAGTGCTTTAAAATTCATTTTTTACTTTATTAAAATTGACTGTCTGACATAGTATGTGCTCTGCCCCAAGGCACACAATAGAGCAAAGCAGAGCTGAACTCAAACTCAGGGCTCTGGGTTCTGAGTCCACTGGTTTTCCATTCTGTTGGGCAGCTGAGCTCCAGGTCAGACACCCTGTGCAGGAGGCAAGGGCATAGAAAATGGTGGGTTTCCTCACATATTTCTCTACTCTGAGCCGCCCAAATGCAGTTGTCCCCTTTTCTCTGTGGCTTTAGTACTCCTCAAGACCACAAATCCATCTTAAAATAACGGTGGAGTCAGGATTTGAACCCAGGCAGGCCATGAATTTTATATTGAAAGAGTTCTTAGAGTTCACTGGGTCCAATCCCCCATTTTAGAGATAAAAATGCTGCTTCAGTATTTGCTAGGTGCCAGGCAGTATTCTAAAAACTTTTAAAATGTGAGAAAGGCATGGAATTTGCCCAAGATCACAGATCCCGGCATAAATGGTGGAGCTGGGATTGAAACACAGACAATCCTTCTCCGGCATTCCCACCCTCAGTCTACCTTAATGAGTAAAAAGTAGGATGCCACAGGAAGCTGCAAGCCTTGGGTCCCTCTGCCAGATGCCCTCCACCCGACCTATCATCCAGCAGGTCAGACATGGCCCAGTCTTGAGCCAGAGAGCAGCGATGCTGTTAGTGACAACCCAGGGATCAAACAAGAGGACAAGAAGGGAGTTATTCTCTTCTTGTTCTGACTAGCTTTCAGTTAGCTGGAGAGAATGCTTTCCCAGCATCTCCCTAGTCACATAGAAAGGCCCAAGACACCGTGGGACCAGGCAAATAGCTCCTATTCATTCAGCTATGGCCTCTCCACTCTTCTCTTGCACATCCTGCAGGCTCCTTTGCCCTTTACCTGACAATCTCCAATTAGGTTGACATTTGAGTGCAGGAATCTCAACAGATGGGTTGAGGCAGATCTGCTGATGGGATCTGAGGACTCATGAAATATGGTGTCCAAGCCCCCTCCAGGGGGATCCCGGCAAAGCGCTATAGCTGGCCCTGGGCAAGGCAGGCCTATGGAATCCAGACAGAGGCCTCTAGTGTACTAGCCCTGAATGTTTGCTGCAGAAACACTCCTTCCTCCCCATCAGTACATTTTTGTAGCTCCTTCCGGATGCCAGAGAACAGACACTGGTCTGCTCTGCACAGATGCTTCCAGGTCCCCACTGGGTCAGTATCAGCCCCTTTCATACCCCTTCAATACAAGGAACCTGTGACTCTGCTGCTGCTTTTGCAACCTCTCAGGACATCATTTGTCCCATATTCATTGAACATCTATTATGTGCCAGGGATTGTGCCCAAAGCCATAGATTGAGTGGTGAATAAGGCAAATATGGTCCCTGTGCATAAGGAACTTAGAGTCCAATGGGGACATGTGGAGTCAGGACAAGGACTAACAATTACAGGGGTAGGAAATCAAGCCTCGTCTAAGTGGTGAAGAAAGACTTCCTGGAGGAAGTGATAGCTAATCTGAGGTCTGAAGGAATAGTGGGGTTTAACCAAGCAGAAGTTAAAGGAAAAGAATGAAAATTGTGAAAAGCATGAGGGGTGAGATGACAATGGATTGTGGAGAAAGGCTGGAGGGTTTACCAAGGGTTTGGAGACCAAAGTGAAATTTGGGTTTATGAAGACAATTTTATAATTATAAAGTTGGGCAAACAAGTTTATAACAGTTTTACTCACTTATATTTTCCTAAATTGGTGCATTAGCATGGGGCAGCACCATGTGTATGTAGTTGGTGGAAGGCTGAGAGTGCTTGCCCTAGGGAGGCAGATTGCAAATTGTGGATTGCCTTCCTGCTTGGTAGGGGCTATTGCTTGCTATTGTTTACTGAAAAGGGGGTATTTCCCCTAACCTGTTTTGCTGGGGAGTGCAGAGAGAGAGAGGGCTGAGAGGAGTTTGGAGGGTGAATCTGGAGAATGAGTCTGCGGTGTGGAACCAGAGACCAAGTTGGGCCTTAGGAGCCCTGAGAGAAAGGGAAGCAGTCTTCCCTGCCTGTTTGCTCATCCGCCATTAGGAGACTTTAATAAAAGGATGGCTCACCATTTTTTGGCTCCACAGTTCCTTTACCATCTGCCTGAATCCAATATCAAACCTGCATCTGCATGGCCACAACAGTGACAGCCACTGGCCCCACAAGAAATTACTGGATTTTTTGTAATCAAGGTAGTAAATGTCTGGCACCATACTGCAGGCCATGATTTATGTCTGTTAAGTGATCTGGCCTTTCCCCCCACATGTCATCTCCTCCTAAGGGCCTTTCCTAAGCACCCTTAGCCCAGTGATTTTCAACCAACAATCTGCAGACCATTGTTGGTCTGCCAGAAATTTTGTGCTAGTCTGCAATAGAATTAACCACCCTGATGTTGTATGAAGATTATAGACCCGATGATCTTAGTCAAATTCACTTAGGCTCAGGGTACTTTCTGCCTTAGTGGTACCCAAAATAATTCTCCTGTTTTCACCAGTGAAGAAAATGTTTTAACTCATGTTCTTTTCTTCAATTAATTCCCAACTCCCTTCATTCAGGTTCCTCTGACCAGGAAGTAGAATGAGAAATAACTAACTTGTTTACCAATCACCCAGCCCCCTTTGTCTGGTCATCTGCGTTTTTTCCCCCGACTATTCCCAACTCCTTTACCTAGTTGATGACATCCCCATCTCTCCCTTCCACCTTGGTGCAGCCATTTCATCTAGCCAATCGAGAAAAGATAAGATTGTACGGTCAACACTCCAGCCAATAAAGCAAGACCCAGCATCCTAAGGGCTGCGTTAGGGATAAAGACAGAGTTTTCTCTCTGCTTGTGAGCTTGCTGGCTGGCTTGCAATAGTGGCAGCACCCTTCTGCAGAAGTGATTCAAGTTGCCTTGCTGAGGTATTTCGTCTCCACGAGTCTTGCTTAATTTCATCTCTCACATGGGTCTCCAAGTGTAAAAAGGTTGAAAACCACTGCTTAGCTTAATTGGGGAGAAGGGACGGAAGCTCTGATTTGAGTGAAGGTTGGAGATTTTGGTTGACTTAGATAGACCGTGATTGGTAAGTTATGAGATCTGACTGGGCTGAATCCTGTCAACAAAAAGAAAACTGAATCTCCATACATTTAAGAAAGGGTTCTTTCTTTTTGTCAGTTCAAAAAGGGGAATCAATGTGCTCAGTCAGTCACCGCTCCGGGAAACACAGAAGCCTTCCAACTTCTAATCAATGAATTGAGGTGCATCACCCAAATCAGTTCCGCAAGGTCAGGGACTGACTGTCCAGACCCCTTGCAGTAGCAAACAGCAGAGGAACCAAAGCCAGGCCTTTGAGGAATAAAGCTGAGAAGGGTGTGGGCATTTCACATAAAAGGACAAGCAGGAACTTTTCATTTTCTCTGTGCCTTGGGGCAGGTATGAAGGGCAACACCACAACAGGGAGCCTTCTCTCCAGAAAGGGGTTATTTTTACAGAACAAACCACCCAGCTAGAGTCTCATTACTCAAGTTAATGGTTTAAAACCCCCACGGGGTTTAGCATAGCTGTGAGAGGAGGAGAGAAAGCCTTGAGCTCATCCTAGGTGGGGACTTGCTGCAGGATGTGCTCAGCCTCCCAAAGAAACAGGACCTGGCACTCCTTTCGAAAACCAAAATAAAGAAGAGGTATCAACACAGAGTTGAATGGAAGAAAGCTAGTCACCTCGCAAAGAAGGAAACTAAAAATCCCACAAATGTGAGCTGCGGCTCTGAGTGGAACCAAAGTGAGAGGAAATTCTTCGTACTGTTCAGGAATGAGGGTTTCACTAGGTGGGTGTCTGGACCAGACAGGAAGCAATAGTTCATGGCCATCGCACCCTGCCTTTGTGTGTGCCCAGCACCACACCCAGAGGCCCCAGGAATAAATGAGGCCTTACTGCTCAAAAGTTCCCCTTCATCTTTACCTTTGAAAGGCCATTTTGAAAAGATGGATGCAAATTTGACAAATGTAAATATTAACCATATCTTGAATGATGAGCAGTTCTCATGCAAGAAACTAGCAGTTATTTTACAGAAGTGTATAAAATAAAAATCATCCCATCTCTAACACCACAACTCAAGGTTAGTGGTCCACCCACATATGGGCAGATGATGGCCTGAAAGCAAGTGTGGGGTCTTCAGAGCAGCAGCAGAGTCAGGAGTCTTTTCAGACCAAGTTCCTTGCAGTGAAGGCTCTGGGCTCAGAAAGGAGAGTTTTTCTTGATGTGAGACTCACCTGGCCTAGCATGAAACAGCTTGGCTTAAGTCTGGCTTCTACAATGCATTTATAAACCAAGGGACTCTTCCAGTAATCAATGAAATGATTAATGGGCTGGGAAATTGGTCATCCTGTGGGAAGACTACAGAAATTGAGTTGGTTTTCTGTTTGGGGAAGGAGGTTGAAGAAGAAAAGCCTGGAGAAGCTGGTGGGTCTTTGGGGACCAGAGCACTTGATAATGGTCACCAGATATATAAAAAGTTATGTGAAAGATGGTGAATGAGGTCTTTGGAAATCCACAAGGAAAAAAATAAGAGAAAATGCACTTAACTTGCCATTCAGTGCCCCACTCCCATCCCCCAACTACTATCCACTGCTCCAAAAGCCATTTAGAGAACCTTGAAGTCTATGTGTGTTTCAAGACCACATATGCTCAACTCATTCTATGGCTTTATTTCTGTAGCTATAATTTTTTCCAAATGGCTACCTAACAACTATTGATCTGTTGTAAGGTACCAAAGGCTACAGAATTAATATTTTAGGAAGCTTAAAGGACATTTTATTAATTTGGGCTAGGCATACAGAGAGATTTTGTAGAAAATCTCTGTACTTGTTTGATTGGCATAAACCCAAGATGGCTGATGACATTGTGTTGTAAATACAGAAAGAGAAAGAAGACTTGGATTCTCTGACCTTCCCCCATATCTATGGGAAAATGGGTGAATAGCTAGCCAGGTATAGGGAGAGAAAAGATTAAATTAAACCTTTTTTTATACTAATGGACCATTTACAGGCATTTGTCCCCATGGAAACTACCTCTCCCCTCCTGAAAGCATGTAGTTAATGTATGTATCTCTAGACAAAGGAATAGCAAATGAACACTAGAAAATTATAGGAATGTCTTTTAGTATGTAAAGTGACA
The DNA here is from genome assembly GCF_036850765.1 of Saccopteryx bilineata. NCBI lineage: Eukaryota > Metazoa > Chordata > Mammalia > Chiroptera > Emballonuridae > Saccopteryx > Saccopteryx bilineata. The sequence goes on from NC_089491.1 coordinate 199,118,284, forward strand.
TTTTTACCATTATGTTGTCTTGTAAGTTTTAATGTAGAAGCGTTTTTTTATGAATCCTATAGACAGATGTCATGAACTTGCTAATGAATTGTGTCCCATCCCCCCTTCATCCTTTCCCCAAACCTGTAAAGGAGAAAACAAAAGGTATAGGCTTACACCATGATGTCAGGCTTTTCTTCCGCCCATGAATAAGTAACAGGATATTACCAACCCCTAGAATATTAATGGGACACACGATTTGGGACTGTCCCATGTAAGATATATATGGCCAGCATATTTAATAAATTTCCTCCTTTAATTAAACTTTTCAAAAACTTATTTAGACTACATGCCTCTGCGAACACCCACGGAATTGTGGATTGGGTACTTTACAACACATCACTGTTTAACAGAATATGAGATCATTAGTAAAATATAAGTGATAGATACGTGAATTCCAAACTGCCCTCTTGATGTTCTGCTTATCTGTCAGACCTCACCCTTACTGGACTAATGACCCTGAGACAGAGGAATTCCAAAAAGTTGACAATCCGCCCCAAGGAGGGGCTCCGGACATACCACGACTATTGATTCAACACCCACATGCTCAAAGCCCCCCAAGGAGAAGCATTCTGGACATACCAGGACTTTTGCCTCAGTATCCCCTCAGGCTCTCCCAAACACTACATAACTCGCCCCTAGTCTGTAACTGGTGCTCTTCTCCCCCAGGAGAAGTGCCCGGCAGGGTTCCTTTCTTCTTTTCAATAAAGTCTGTTACTCTGGTCTTTCGGACTCCCATGGACTCCAACATTTGGTGCTGAAACCCGGGAGGGGTACTAACTGTCTGGACGATCCCTCTTTGCTGTCCAAACTTACAACCAGGAAAGCAATGCGCAGCGGCAGCTCATCCTGGGCTTACTCCCTGATTCTGTTTGGATGTGTAATTGTGGGTTGATTGGCCGGCAGTCTAACCCTGTCCTGAACTCCTGCTGGACCAGAAGGTAAGGAGTTTCTCCCTTCCCCTTCCCCGGTTGGCCTCTAAATTTCTCTCTAAAAATACCCCTTTCTGGTCGGACGGTTTTTTCTGACACGCCTCACGTTTTGAGGGGTTTGACTCAGTCTCGGTGGACTGCATGGAAGTCTAGGCGCCTAGCCAAACCTCTCCACTCTCTCAGACTTCTCATCCTCGGAGCTCCCTGACAGGTGGTGACGACCTTTATCAGGGATGACTCCCCCACACGGAGATTCTCTCCTCTTGGGACAGTGACAAAAGGCGGGGACGCCCCCTCTTGCTCACCTGTCTCCACTATGGGCTCTTCAGAGTCTAAGCCTTCTGACCAGACACCTCTAGGGTGTCTCATAAAAAACCTCACCAAACTCGGTCTCTCAGACCTCAAACCGAAGAAATTAATCTTCTGTAACACGGCATGGCCTCAGTACAGACTAGACAGACTCCCATTGACATGAAATCGGGACATTTGATTACAATATCCTAAGATATCTTGACAATTTCTGCCACCAGACAGGGAGGGCATCAGAACTTCCTTACGTGCAGGCTTTCTTCTCCTTTCTCTCCTGTCCTTAATTTCTGTGCTTTCTGTTCTACACGCAGGCCGTTTTTGGCCAAAGAAACCTCACCCTAAAACCTCTGCTCCTAATCTTTCCTTCTCCGCGGACTCCCAACTCTCTCCTTCTCCTGCCTGATCCCCGGGGCACCCCTCTCTCGGGACCCCTCTCTACTCCCTCAGCAAATCTTTTTTGCTGGAGTCTCTTCCCTCCAGAAAGCCTCTTTCCTTCACTAAATCCTGTTTTCTCATTCATCAGTCTCTCTTTCTCCTCCCCTGCTGGCCAGGGACCTCTCCTTTCTCCACTGTGTTCTTTGTCCTCTCCCCCCTCCAAAAAAGCAAGCTGTGGCTCTGGCTGCAGTGCCTGTCTCATCTCTGACCTCTCTTCCCTCCTTACAAACTGCAGTTCTGTCTGTCTCCTCTCCAACCCCTCCTCCTTCCTTACAAACTGTGACTGTGCCTCTTTCCTCCTTGCCCTCTCCTCTCTCCTCAGAGCTCTAAATCCTTTTGACTCCTCTGACCACGTGGTGCCACCACCAATACTTGAACCCCCTCCTACTCCTCCTGCAGATTCTGACCCTCTTTCTTTCCATCCAGCTGCTCACACTGTCCATCCACCTGCTTTCTCTCTTCCCCCTCTATGCTGGCAACTCCCTGCCATCTTGAAAAACTTAAAAAACAGAATTGTATATTAAGCTATGTGAGTAAGTAATCTGTCTTGTCTCATTGTCAGAAAATATTTCTAGTTAATTGAAACAAGTAAACCGCGCTCATTTAAATTTCTTAATTCATAATATGTGAAGTCTTTGTTTAATGTGTAACTGTGTCTGTTTCTAAGGCCTTAAACCAGTAATTACCTACCTCATAAACCAGGTTTACTTATCCCCACGGACTCTCCCTGCAATACCCCCACCCTGCCTCGTCGAAAACCTTCAGGGGCTTATTGCCTTATACAAGCCTTACACCTAATCAATGAGGCAGTAATTCCCCTCCAACCAATGGTCCCTAATCTCTATAAGTTACTGTCACACATTTTCTCAAACACCACTCACTTCAGGGTTCTAGACCTCAAAAATGCCTTCTTTACCATTCCTCTACACCCTGACTCTTACTTTCTGTTTGCCTTTACCCAGACACTAATGCAGCCCAGCAGTTTACCTGGATTGTCTTACCCCAGGGGATCAGAAATAGCCCAAACCTGTTTCGACAGGCACTAGCTCAGGATTTAGCAGGATGCAATCTCAAAACTAGTACTCTCTTACAATATGTAGATGACCTACTCCTCTGCAGCCCCTCCCTGCCTGCCTCAAGGAGACACACTGCCACCCTTCTTAACTTCCTCTCTATGAAGTGTTATCCTGTCTTCTCTGCTAAGGCTCAACTTTATTCTCAGTCCCTAGTCTATCTAGGCATTGCCTTAACCCCCACCACCTGAAGTCTCACCCTAGATCAAACTCAGACCCTCCACAGTCTCCAACCACCTACCACCACAGATCAAATCTTTTCTTTCCTCAGTCTAATAGGCTTCTTTAAACACTGAATTCCCAATTTTGCTCTCTTAGTCAAGCCCCTCAGTGAGATCTTCTGAGCATGGCTTTTAAGGTCTATAATGAGCAAGGAAGTAACAGAAAAGGCAAATAGGGCCAAAAGAAGTCAGGAAATACCAACTTTTGGCTCCAGCGCTCTAAGAGGTTTCACAGCATTCTATCAAGGCCCTGCTCCAGAGTGGAAAGAAAGGTCATTGAATTGAAGCCTGCCAGGCTTCCCGGCCCCACTGGTTGACACACCTGTGCTGTGGAAATAGGGACATGAGAAGGTAAGCTGCCCCCTTGCTCCATGGAGGGAGGGTTCAGTCTCTTCTAGCCCTGCTCCAGCTACCTGTGACCTGACCTTGCCCAGTGTGCTGGGAATTGCCACTGAAGGCCCAAGGACATCGTTCATGAGCCTAAGGTATTTCTTCCAAGTAGCAGATAAGCTGATCTCCTTTCTTGTAAACACAAGGGCCATCTACTATGCCTTGCCTAAATATTTAAGTTTTATTTATCCCTCAAAGATCTCTACTGTGGGCATTGACAGTCTGATTTTATTGCTTTATTTAATGTTTAGTATCTCCTTTATTTCTCTTATCTCAATGCCACATGCCTATTATAGGCTGGGACCTGCTGCTAATTCCAGCTAGAAGCAGTGGTCACTAGGACTTAAACTCTAACTGCAAAGTGTGGAAATGTAACACCCTTTCCCTAAGTACTTGCAGGTTTTATAGGTTACTAAGCAAATTGTTCAAACACTGTCCAAGAGCACTTCCAGCATTACATCATCCAAGGACTAACTTTCACATGGACAGGTCCACACACCATGATCCTGACAACTCCCACTGCTGCTAAAATAGAAAAATGGAATGCCTTACTCCAATCACAAACCTGAAGCTGGTTGGTCCATGTATGGCAAATATATGAAAAAACTAAGGACTCTTTTAGTCAGGTTTTGGGAAAAGGGAAACTAGGATAAAAAGAAATTCAACTTGATTGTCACTAGAGGTTAAAATTTTTTAAATCAAGAGTTCTGACTAGAAAGGAATTGTATGATTTTGATAATAGAAGGTATAAGGTATGGAAATACTTTTGAAAGAAAAAGGAAAAGCAAGCTGTTATGAAGGCCAGTTATTTCTGGATAAGAAAGTGCATGAAAGTTGAAGGTTTATGTAAGTTGTAGAAGGTTTGTGCAGGTTGTAGGAGATTTGTACCGAGAAAAAAGAATTTGTACAGTCAGAAAACTGGTTTTCAAAGAATGTTTAATCAGTCACCCTAGCTAACAATCCTCTACCCTCCCCACTTATTAGGACGACTCTTTCCTCCACCCTGACCATCTGGAGCTCAGAAACAGAGAAACAAAACCGACCCCTTGTCCTTCTATTCTCTATTCACCTCTCAACCTACCTCACCAAATCAGGAACTTTCTACTCATGTGGGACCAACACCTATCTGTGTCTCCATACTAATTAGACAAAAACCTGTACCCTAATCTATCTCACCCTAAATATCAACCTAATCCCACCCATGAGCCTCTTCCAGTTCCTAATACACTATCCATCAATGTAAGGACCAAACGAGCTATACAGGTAATTTCTCTTCTTATTGCTTTAGAAATCTCTACAAAAGTAGATCTAGGAACAGGGGGACTGGCCACTTCCCTGTCTTATTCCTACTTTCTCTCTCTCTGAAGCCCAGCGGATTTGTATACATGGAATCAGTGGTTTTGCGCAACCTGGGTATCTTGACAATTGCCTTTCATTGGTCCACTCACTCTCCTATTTACTTTTCTAACTTTTAAACCCTGCCTCTTACATTTGTTTACTAGTTTCTTACAGAACTGCATGCAGACCTTCGCCAATCAGACAGCTGGAAAAATCTACCTAACCCTACACATCAACCCTGAAACCTGCCCTCATGAAACAGAAAAATCTGAAACCCTGTATCAGCAAACCTCCTAAATTCTATCTTTCAACCTCTACAGGTCCCCTAACCCTAAAGCTCTCCCATATTCCTGAAGAACTAGGAGAATAAATAGCAACACCTCTTAACGCTTCTCAGTCTTTTTCCCTTCACATAGTAAAAGGACAAGATCACTGGGTCTTCTTGGCTGAAGAAGAGCCTACAAATGGACATGAAACATTTCTTTTAACTCAAGCTTACTGCTCTCTCCAGGGCTGCCAGGAAAAAATATCTCTAACTTTACCATGGAAAATATCTCTAACTTTACCATGGAAGAACTTTCACACACACACACCCCTATACAACCCTCCTTATCTCTGCATTGCTAACCTCCAAATACTTGCCTCTTTCTTTATTAAGTTCCTAAAGGCTGGGATGAGAGAAATCTCTAGGATTATCTACAATCAAATGCTCCTACACTCCTATTCCCCAGTACCCCAAGGACAACTTCATGAGGGAAATATCAAATAGGTAGGGATGACAGCAGGAGGAAGCCACCCCTCAGCCCGAGAAGTTCCCTCCTGAATGTTCTCCAAACTCCCCCTTCCTTTTCAACCACACATACGCAGTCCTTCTAAAAACTTACACCAACAGGTTCCCTGTCTCCTAAAATCTCCATATGTCCTCCCATTCAAGAGGAACCAGACCAGCACGTCTCATGAGACTCATCCAGGAGACCATGGATCACCATGTCACTCTGTCCACTCGGCACTAGCAGCAAGCAACTAACAATTATTACCTCGCAAATTTTTTTTTTACTTCCTCACTCAGGTTTTCAGAGACATCGCCTGGTTCAGACCTCACAGCATGGAAATTGATGACCTTCTGAACTGAATGGGGGTCTTGGCTTGGCAAGCTTCCCTTCTCAAGATCTCTCCAGAAGAAGCAATAATTTTCCAATTTTTTCTCCTCTTTCTCCTTATTACCCCTTACCATATATTATAAAATTAATAACTGCCTTTCTTTTATATGTAACCACAGAGTTGAGTAATGATAGAGTCGTGAATTCCAAACTGCCCTCTTGATATTCCACTTATCTGTCAGACCTCACCCTTACTGGACTAATGACCCTGAGACAGAGGAATTCCAAAAAGTTGACAATCCGCCCCAAGGAGGGGCTCCGGACATACCAGGACTATTGTTTTAACACCCACATGCTCAAAGCCCCCCAAGGAGAAGCATTCTGGACATACCAGGACTTTTGCCTCAGTATCCCCTCAGGCTCTCCCAAACACTACATAACTCGCCCCTAGTCTGTAACTGGTGCTCTTCTCCCCCAGGAGAAGTGCCCGGCAGGGTTCCTTTCTTCCTTTCAATAAAGCCTGTTACTCTGGTCTTTCGGACTCCCATGGACTCCAACAATAAGATTTCATATAAGTAAGCACATATCTTAGCTATCACTTTTTTTTTTTTTTTACTAATTTTTAGAGAGGAGAGAGAGTGAGAGAAAGGGGGGAGGAGCAGGAAGCATCAACTCCCATATGTACCTTGACCAGGCAAGCCTAGGGTTTTGAACCGGCGACCTCAGCATTCCAGGTCGACACTTTATCCACTGTGCTACCACAGGTTAGCTATCACTTCTGTCCTTAAAAGTCCCCTTGCTACTCATGGCCAAGGTCACTGCTACCTTATAAAAAATGATGATAAACAGGCTTCAGAGATTTCAAGAACTCTCTGGGCTTCTCTTGTGTTACCGTTGGATTCTAGCCCTCTCGATCTGTTGCAGGAATCAAAGGAGGACAAATAACACCCAGACAACTTGATGAAGGAAGTAGGATTTTAATAGCTGGCAGAGCAATGTGACCCCAAAAGAGGCAACAAAACACATGCTGCCTGAAGTTAGATTTCTTACATCTTATATACCGTATTTTTCGCTCCATAAGACACACCTGACCATAAGACACACCTAGGGTTTTAAGGAGGAAAATAAGAAAAAAAAATTCTGAATCCAATGGTGTGTTAAAATATTTAATAAAATACTGTATTTTTTGCTCCATAAGATGCACGGGCATTTTCCCCTTCACTTTTTGGGGGTGGGGGGATGAGTTTTATGAAGCAAAAAATATGGCACCCCCGTACAGCTTTAGCTTTCATATGACAAGTGCCTGATTTCTATGACTTCTTTGTTTGCAGGCATCTGTGAGTGACTTGCGTGTTTTAAGGAGGGGAAGGGGAGAGGAGGCCAAAGGGAGGGTCTGTCCTTGATTGTCACAAACCTGTGCTGTGCTAAGGTACCAAAGAACTGTAAAACTTAGTATTGGCAATGGTATTTTAAAGAGGAAAAGCCAGGCTTCTTGCTTCTTCCTTTCTGTGGAGAATGGAGGGAGAAGGATGTGGGAGCTTCTTGACTTACAAAGATGACTGGGTCATTTAGTTAATAGTTCTCTAAATAAATAAAGGTTATCTGAAGAACTTCCTTTCCCTTTCAATAAGAGACAATATTTACATATCCTACACTGATTTTAACTCTTTCTCCCTTCCTGGAATCCTGAGAGTAGCATATACCTCTAGAGGACATGGGGTAGATACAAAAAAATTTATGAATGTCTTTGATATGTAAAATGACATCACTATTATGTTACCTTGTAAGTTTAATATGTAGGAATGTTTCTATAAATCTTATAGACAAATGTTGTAAGCTTGTTAATGATTGATTATTATGTCATGCTCCTCCTCATTTTCCCCCAACCTATATGTGATCAAATTTATATAACTGGTTAAAGGACTATTTTGCACACACATGATTTGGGTTAGCTATACCCCGTGTAAGTCATATATGCAGCTGGCTTATTAATAAATCTCCTAAAATTTCTTCTGTATCCTGCCTTGGTGTCTCTACATAACCCATGGAATTAATGTATGCTACTTTATAACAGCACGACTAGTATCTTCAAGTCCCAAGTGAGAACAATGAAGAATTAAGAAAGATACATTAAAGAATTAAAGAATAAAAGATGGGGTCGGGAGGGCTCTGCAATTACTGCTGGCAGAAAACATGGCTGCCCTCAAAAACCACATCTTCCTTTATTTACAGTGGGACATTAGCAAATCAATGACTTTTCTGATTAGTTTCCAAGGCAATCCAAGAATTCTACCAAGTGCAGAAAACCCCCACCAAAACATAAACATACACAAAGAAGTCTGTCTTTCTGGGCAAACATGGGGGCAGGACTAGCATCACAGCTAACATGGAGTTGTGGGGAAGGGCCTAGCTTTTTGCAAGTGAGGTGAGGGGTTGGACAGACTGTCAGCTTAAGCCAGTTCCCCATAACTCTGTCACCCAGAAATCCAAACTCTAAAAACCCTGTTGATTTTTTGGTCCTCGACACTTGATAATCCTATTACTCATTCCTTTTGCTTTGTTTTACAACTAGCTCCAGGCAACCTTTCAGAGAACTGCAAGAAGTAATCTATAACTGGCTGACTGAGTTGCCCCTGGAGGCTCATTTCCCTTGCATTCTTTTCATTTCTTCCTCCTTCATTCCCCCCTTTGAGACCTCCAGAACTTTTTATTATACTGGAGTCTCACCTTTTTTGTTTAACTCCTGGGGGGTTTCCTGATAGTGTAAAACCACTCCTATTTAAGTGTTAAACCTACTAAAAGCTGAAAACGATTCCCCTAAAAGGCTGTTGGGGTCCTATCTATGCTAAACTTGCACAAGCACATGTGCTAGTCTTGTCATGTTTTTGACAAGGTCCTTAACTGCCTGGCTTTGGTCATCTATTTCCAGGGGTCCCCAAACTTTTTATACAGGGGGCTAGTTCAAGTTCACTGTTCCTCAGACCGTTGGAGGGCCGCCACATACAGTGCTCCTCTCACTGACCACCAATGAAAGACGTGCCCCTTCTGGAAGTGCGGTGTGTGGGGGAGGGCAGATAAATGGTCTCAGGGGACTGCACACGACCCTGTGGGCCAGCCGTAGTTTGGGGACGCCTGATTTACACAATTGGTGAGATTGAATTTCTCATACACTCTTCCTTCTGCTGCTAATAGATAGTCTAATGCCAACCTGTTTTGGTAGATGGCGTTTCTCATCTGAGTTTGTTAATGTTCAAGGAGGGTTAGGGTTCTCCCGGTGAGAAATCACTACTCATTGGTAGTGATTTCTAAGAGTGCCTCTGTAGTCAGATAATCCAGTTTAACATGTAAATGGGAGTACCGTATCCCCAAAAGCCATCCTCTGCCCATGTGGCAGGTTCATGGTATTGGATTATCCTTTCTTGGGTCACTTATTATCTTTTTAGTCTCCTATCTGGAGTTCTCTTTTCACCCACCTTTTTCCCCCCTCTGAACAAACCTTCTACAACCTGTACAAACTTCCTACAACTTACACAAACCTTTAATTTTCAGGAACTTTTTTTACTATATATAAATAACCAGCTTTCACAACAACTTACTTTTTCCTTTTCCTTTCAAAAGTACCTCTATACTTTATTCCTTTTATCATTAAAACCATACAGTTCCTTTCCAATTAATCAGAATTCTTAATTTCCAAAAACCTTAACCTTCAGTGAGGACTAAATTAGTAATAAGTAATCCTCTTTTAAAATATACTTCTTTTTGAGCCCTGGCCAGTTGGCTCAGTGGTAGAGCACTGGCCTAGTGTGTGGAAGTCCTGGGTTCAATTTCTGGCCAGGGAACACAGGAGAAGTGCTCATCTGCTTCTCCACCCTTCCTCCTCTCCTTTCTCTCTCTCTCTTCTCCTCCCGCAGCCAGGGCTCCATTAGAGCAAAGTTGGCCCGGGTGCTGGGGATGGCTCCATGGCCTCTGCCTTAGGCTCTAGAATGATTCTGGTTGCAGTGGAGCAATGCCCCAGATGGGCAGAGCATTGCCCCTTGGTGGGCATGTCGGGTGGATCCTGGTTGGGCGCATGTGGGAGTCTGTCTGTCTGCCTCCCCCCACTTCTCACTTTGGAAAATACAAAAATATATATATTTCTTTTTGGAGGTGTATTTTTTCCATGTAGCCTATCAGACACATGACCAATATTCATAGGTTATTCTACATGAGTAGACATGAGCACATATATACTTTCTATTTACCTTGCAGCTTCTCTTCCATCCAAGGCACCTATACCCCCTTTCTGTATGACTCATAGTGGCACCTGCACTTAAGATGGCATTGCTTTGACCCTAGTTTCCTTGCTTTCCCTGAGTCCAATTATAAGGAGCCCCGCGGCAAGGTTACCCAGGCTTTGGTCATACCTGGACCAGCCAGCTTCCAGTTTGTGGCTGGAGCAGGGCATGTTGTCTTTCTCAGGGTCAACTTACAGGGGTTGGTGGGATCTGCCTGCTCCGTCCACAAGGGGGTCTCTATGGGAGCTGCCAGTTTCTGTCAACTATGATGAACCTAGGCAGGCATTCCCTCTATTTTGTCAACCATTGGAGTGGTCAGGATCATAGCGTAGGGCACTCTCCACTTGGGCTGGATTTCAATCTTTGACTTATACCTGGTCACCTGGTTACTTGGGAAATAAAGAATGAACAGGAGCAAACAGATTGATTGGAGCCCTATCTTACACTTACTTGAATATGGTATAGGCTACCTTACCTAGAGCCTTTAGTTGTCTGTTTCTCCTAGTTCTTGGGGGGGGGGGGTGTCCCTGGCAAATAGCATAATATTGGAGGGGTCTATTGTATAATATCTCATAAGGCAAATACCCAGTGGTACACCAAATTTTTAACAGAATTAAAAGTAAACCTTGTACTCATTTAAGATTGGTCTCCTGACATAACTTGCTAAACCCTAACTTTAGAGTCCTATTCATGCGTTCCAGCTTTCCCAGACTCTATGGTCTGTATGCCGCATGAAGCTTCCTAAGGCTTGTGCTGTTTCTTGTACCACCTTAGCCACAAAAGCAGAGCCATTGTCAGAGCCTGTCTGAAGTGGTGGTTCAAATCTTAGAATGATTTCTCTGAGTAGTGCCTTTGTTATCTCTCTGGGTTTTTTAGTCCGGGTGGGATAGGCTTCTACCTATCCTGTTCTTCTGGTGTCCTTGGCAGTAGATTACTGTCATCTATTTTGGCTTCCAGACTGCTTCCAGCAGCTGGAGAATTAATCCTAGATATTTGAGGTCCTTGCATCTCACTGTTAGGAGCCCTCTTTTCTTATATATGACCCCATGGACTTGCATAGTTATAAGAAAAGGCAAAGTGGGAATTGGAAAAAAAAAAAACATTCACTCTATTCCTTTACTAAGCTCTAGGGTCCAAGTCAGTGCAAGCAGTTCTACCTGCTGAGCAAAAGTTCCTTCGGGCAGAGGCCGCACCTACACAGTCTTGTATACCCTGCTGCCTTTCCCCTGGTGAGTTGACAAAGCTGCTTTTATCTACATACAGATCCCAATATGGGTCTCTTATGGGTTGGTCTTACAGGCCTGGCCAGCTGGCAGTTATGCTCTGATCTCCCTCCTCCACCAGGAGCAGTGATGCTGGGTTTAAAGTGGTACATACCTCTATTGCCAGCCTTGGGTTTTCACAGAGTAAACTGGTATTTGGTGAGATGGGTGTTTGTGAGCCAACGATGCCCTCCTGTACTCATCAGAGTTACCACTATATGAGGCACTGAAATCTCCAAGCCCTGTCCCAAAGTCAACCTGTTTGCCTCCTGTGCTAACACTGCTGCAGCTGCCAAGAGTCTGAAAAGCACAGTCCTATTCTAGACCCCAGTCCATGGACTTTTTGTCTCCCCCCTTTGTGAATTCATAGAGGGGTTTGGCCAGTAATGGAAAGTTGGGGATCCACAAATGACAGAATCCTATGGTACCCAGGAACCCCTAACCTCTGCTTCCCCTGCTAGAGAATAAATCACAAGTATTTTACTTACCTTTGGCAGATCTGGACCTTCTTCTTCAATACCTTGTATTCATTCTTCTCTAGGTGGTGTAGAAACTCATCTGTTCCTCGAGCACATCCTTGGAGAGTCTCATGTCCCAGCAACAGATTATCCACTGTTGGGAGCCGATCCACAGATGTTGGCTAACAGGGTCACAGCAGGAGAAGATCCACAACTGCTGGTTGACAAAGTCACAGCAGAAGAAGATCAAAAATTGCTGGTTGACAAAGTCACAGCAGAGAAGACCAATGGCTGCTGGTTGATAAAGTCACCGCAGTGAAGACCAATGGCTGTGGGTTGACAAAGTCACCACAGAGGAAAGGCACAACAATACTTCCCCCTTTGACCTTTTGAATTAATCTGGCCTTATATCCCCCCCCTTTTCTGGGTGTGTGCTATCATTTATAGCACAGGGATAATAGTACCGTGCCTTCCCTATAGATTCATAGTAATTTCTTTGGAAATGAGACAGAGGGTGTGAGTTCCACAGAAAAGCCTGTAAGCCCCTTGGACTGGGCTCATAGACATAAGAGGCTGGCTATGATATCTCTTGTGAAGGGTTAAGTTTGTAGGAGAATTTCTTCTTATTAATCATGTTAGAAAAAATAGATTGTGACTTATGAATAGGTAGGAAACAGTAACTATACACAGAAGCACCTTTCAACCTTCACTTAATTCATTACTTTACCTTCCTAACCTTTTCATGTGGTAGAGTAAAGAAACTTTCCTTTCTTCTTGCATACCTGACCTGCAGGCGGCGGAACACTCTGAGAAAAATAAAGTTAGAACTTAACTAGTGTATGAATATAGTAAATAAATAAAATTTGACTAGACAATAGGATCTTAGGTAAGGTAGAGTTATTAATCAGTACTGACCTTTTAGAAGTTTGTACCAATATTGTTATTGCTATTCAAGTTATTGTATAACTGTACTTTGAATGACTTACCACCTGATTTATAGCTTATAGAAATGAATTAACTGTTACCTAGAAATATGTAACCATAGTGAAACAAAAACAATGATTAATCAATGTATTCTGAATATCATGTGTGTGTGTATAAAAATAGTGTGTGTGTATAAAAATAAAGCTAGACCAGCCATTGGCAGAGATGCCTGGCAGTAAATGCTAATGAGAGAATAAAGAGAAAAAAAGAATTCAGCTCTCTCACTTGATTTGTGCCGACGCTGTCTCTTCCTGTGGGACCCCTGGATTCCCTCCAGGGCTGGACCCCGGCAATCCATGTACCGGAGGAGGACACATCCAATGTCCTGTGCAGGAAACTGCCAGAGGTCTTGAGCAAAGGCCTCCCCAAAGATGGTGAGGGAGTTCTTGAACCCTTGCAGGAGTCTAGTCCAGGAGTACTGTCCCTTTGTCCCTGTAGCCGGGTCCTCCCAGTGGAAGGCAAACAGCTTCCGGCTTCCAGGAGCCAGTCTTGTACTAAAGAAGGCATCTTTCAAGCCCAAGTAAGTGAATCAGGAGAGTCAGGCCGGGAGGGTAGGGGTTTGGTACTTTCGAGTGCAGAGTCACTGCTGCCTCATTTATTACTCTCAAGTCCTATACTGGCTGATAATCATTAGTTCCTGGTTTTCTGATGGGGAGCAAAGGAGTATTCCAGAGTGAATGGCACTGAATAACAGTGCTGTGCTCCTGGAGTCTTTGTAAATGCAACTGGATTCCTTCCAAGGCTTTCCTAGGAATCAGGTGTTGTCTTTGGCTAACAGGCAGTGCTCCAGGCTTTAACTCTATCCATACTGACACCTGATTTATTGCCAGCCGTGGGTGGTGGTGGGCGGAGGAATTGTCTTCTACCTACACCCCTGGCCATTTCTGGGTTAGCCTCTGACTGAGTGGCTTCCCAGGCTCAGTAGCAAAAATTCTCCACTCCTCCTCTCCAGGGGTGGTTAGAGTTAGAACAAGCCCAGGCTTTGGCACCTGCAAGTCTAGCTGGCCATTGTCAGCAAATGAGATAGTAGCCCTCAGTTTGCTTAGCAGATCGTGCCCCAGCAGGGCACATGTACAAAACGGATGCATAACCTCATGACCTCCTATAGGACATTTGTGGGGCAGGCAGAATGCCTGTTCTGACTGTCTTCCTGTGGCTCCTACAATGTCCACCCTGCAGGTAGAGAGTGGTGCTGTGATGGCCGAGTCACCATCGAGTGTTCAGCCCCTGTACTAATCAGGAAGTCCATCTGTTTGCCCCCTACCATTATAGACCATGGACTCACTGGGGGCCCCTGAGTTTGGTTGCCTTCAGTTCAAGAGAAATTCCCTAGCTACATTGAATAGTGTGTCTTCCCCTTGGGAGGAGGCCGTCAAGCACACCTCCCCCTTGTCCCACCTGGGACAGTTATTTTTCTAGTGACCAGTTTCCTGGCAGATGGCACACTGATCATGCTGCAAGGGGTCTGTTACAGTAATATAGTGTTATAGTAATTAAATATATAGAAATATAAAAAAATATGGAAGATATATGGAAATAATTAAGATATAATATTAAAAGCAATTACGGAAAGCAAATAAGTTTATGCCATCTGGACAGGAATTAACATGGTGTATTCAGATATGATAAACAGACTCTGCCTTTTGCGCAGGGCCCAGTTAGTGTGTGTGTGAAGTTATATATAGATAAGAAGTGGCTTGGTGTGATAACTTTGTAAGTTAACATAAATAAGAACATCTTAAAAGTGGTTTGATGTAAACATTTCAGTAGATTAACATAAAAGGAGTTCCCTGCGAGGAACTCCCAAAAAGGTGGTTTGAGGTGATAATCCTATAGATTGACATCTGTTAGAAGGTGTTGGCCAGAAAAGGTACTAAGGCTAAGGGCCCGCTGCTGCGATAGTCACCCAGACTCCAACATTGAAGGTGGACTGTTTCCACACTGCTCTGATGAAAGAAGCTGAGAAGAGCACGCCCACCGGGCCCCTTTAAGCTGTACACAGGCACCCCAAAAAGAATTTGTGTGTAATAAACTGCCTGTGTGATCCTTGCAACTAACTTGTGTGTTGGTTGTATCTTTCTTCTGGTGGCAGTTGATCTAGGCACCGATAAGTAGAATCCTCATAGCCGCCTCAAGAGTAGTCTCGAAGAGGCTGCCAGCCCTGCTGTTAAGCAGGAGTGTCCCACTGTGAGGGGAAGTCAAATCGGGGATGCCTGATTGACATAGAGCAGTGGTAGTCAACCTCGTCCCTACCTCCCACTAGTGGGCATTCCAGCTTTCATGGTGGGCAGTAGCAGAGCAACCAAAGTATAAATAAAAAGATAGATTTAACTATAGTAAGTTGTTTTATAAAGATTTACTCTGCCAAACTTAGCGAAAATCTGACATAAAGTACATGGTAAGTAATTATTATTATATGCTTTAACTGGCTGTAACTCTGCTTTATAAATTTTATAAAATAAAGTTACTTCCCTACTTTATAAATCACCATTACTGTAGAACTGGTGGGTGGTTAGAAAATTTTACTACTAACAGAGATACAAAAGTGGGCGGTAGGTATAAAAAGGTTGACTACCCCTGACATAGAGCTCGGTTTTTACTGGGACAGGGTCCTGCCTGTCTGTTCTTTCTCTTGCCTGTCTTCTCCCTGTTTTCAAATTGGGGGGGGGGGGGCTTTCCTTTGCCCTTGTGCAGAAGGGTAGCAGCTATGAGATATCTTTTTTTCCATTCAGCACTTCCTGCATGTTAGCAACCTTTTTGTTGACATAAATGTTGTTGGCTTCCTCACTGTGTTCCTTTCTTCTCCCAAACGCATCTGTACTCCAGGCCCTGTCTTTGAGCACAACCTCCCAGCTGAGGGTGGGGGAGCCTGCACCTGTTCCAGTGGGGCAGTGAGAGGTGCCTCCTGTCCAGGCAAGCTTATGCTGGGGCTTGATAGACCTGGTGATGATGGGCCTCAGTCAGTAGCAGTCTCCGGGGTGGACGGGGAGCCAGGTGTGGAAGGGTGAAGACTTGCTGGCATGTAAGGTGGGGGAGCCAAAGTTCCTGCTTCTGGCTCACTAGGGGTTACAATTCCTGGCACTGGCCAGCAGTGGCGGCTCTAGGATTAGTGAAACGCTTCCCTGCCTTTGCTATCGATACCTGACCTCTAAGCCAAGGAGGAGGGTGAAATACCAGGGTGAGCCAGGTGTCTATGTAGGGAAACTGGTTGGAGTGGTCTGGAGTTCTAGTGACTACCTGCTATACCTTCCACACGACGGACCTGTCCAAGCTTCCTTCTGCTGGCCACCCCACCCTAAAAGCAGGCCATTCCAATTCACACAAGGTCCTCAATTTCCCTGGGGACATAGTAACTCTATACTCCCCTGAGAACCTCCCATAATTCTCACAACAAACACCAGTCACACCACAAGAAGGTATTGGAAGAGGATAAGAGAAACTTGGAGAGGACGCCACTCACTTCAGTCTGTCAACAGCTGCTCCCCTTGTGGAGATAGTGGGTCCTCTTGGCTTATGGCAGGCTAATAGAAACCATCAGCATGCAATACTGCCTCTTAGCCATATGAGGTGCCCTATGGAACTGTGGTTCAGGACCCAACACTCATTTTGGCCCTGTGGGAAGGAGTTGGAACTCCTCCCTGGTGTCTGTCCCGTTCACTCTGCACTCACTCTTTCACACAACCTCCCACACACCTATGCAGGGTGACAAGTCACCACGCCTGTGGGGCCCGTTGCCCACAACCTATGGAGGGTAACGAGCCACCACTCCTAACCCATGGGGACTACTCCCCACACCTGTGGAGAGTGCACAGTAGCCACTCCTAACCTATGGAGGGTGATTAGTGACTCTCCAGAGGGTGATCAGGACTCCCTTCTGTCCAGTGGAGTGAGACCCCAGCTAGCTTCCCTTTCCGGTTTTCCTTACCATGGTGTTGGTCAAATAAGTTTATAAATATGATATATATGTTTGCTCGCTTTAGGTGTGGGAGACAGGCTATAAGCAGGCAAAGTCATAGCCTAAGGCTTAGTTTTAAGACTAAGCCTTTTCCTCCTTTCTAATACTGTACTAAGGTCTTCTTAAAACTAAGCTTTTCCCCACACCCTTGACTGATTGCATGATGTAGGGTGGTGCACTCTTATGAGGAATCCCATTTATGCCTCAGATAAGTGGCTTTGTATCAGAGACTTTCTTATTTGTATATTTGCTTAAAGGCTTTAATTTCCTACACTATAAAATGAGGCAGACCAGGGGCTCTCTCGCTCTCTGACATCCTGTCATCAGCATTGCAGAGGAGAGGTAGCCAAGATGGCCGAGTGCTGAAGGAGAAGCTAGTTTGTG
The DNA here is from genome assembly GCF_036850765.1 of Saccopteryx bilineata. Lineage (NCBI taxonomy): Eukaryota > Metazoa > Chordata > Mammalia > Chiroptera > Emballonuridae > Saccopteryx > Saccopteryx bilineata. The sequence goes on from NC_089491.1 coordinate 199,135,438, forward strand.
CAGAGAGAAGGAGATGGGGAACAGAGGTGAATAAGGCTGGTGAGGTACAAACCTTTGATTCTAGGAAACTTGAATAAGTCAGTGGCTTTGGGAGCCCTGAATGGAAAGGGAAGTGTTTTCCCACTGTGTGTATTTCTTGCCTGCCGGATGCAAGCTAGGATAAAGATGATGGCCCACCAGTTCTTGGCTCCATTGTTTTATTACCGTCTGTCCGAATCAAATGCAAACCTGCATGGGCCAGGTGGCTGTGATGGTGGCCATGGCTACTGGCTTTACAGTCCTATAGCCTTCATGTAGACATATTTGTTTATTGAAATAACTTTATTTCTCTGTGCTATGGGGATATTTTTACATATAAAAACCTGCTCAAGCATTTTAGTTTTGTGGCACTAGGGAAAAATGAAACCTGTTTTCTTTATGAAAAAAAAAAGTAACCCATTGCTCTGTAGGCCTATGTGTCTTCCTCCATGGTGAGGATGGGTGGATGCCTGGCCAAGTCAAATAGACTGGTTGGGCACAGAGGCCTTTACAACCTGAAAATCTGAGCTGCATTGTCTCCTTGGAAAAACAAGGCCTGAAACAAGGGCTACTGTTAGTTTTAAATGAGAGAATATGATTGCTAGTGCTTTGAGAGGATCCATAAAAATACAAGGCATATTATTACCAATGGGGAAGGTACTACAGCTAAACACCATGGTAAATGTGGTCAGATTAGGGGCAAAGACCCCTAGGTAGCCCCTGAAGGCCAATCCTGCTGAGTCCTTAAAGGCAGAAAGGCCCCACCCTCACCCTGGCAGTATGTGAGAGAGACTCAGCCTGCCCTAGATCTCTGCACCCTCTAGCCCACAAACACCCCTGAGGAGAGAAAGTAAAGTATAAAGTAAAATAGTAAAAGGTAATATAGGAAAGCAACATGTACTCATTTTCTGAGCCTGGTCGTGTTTATACTGACCCTTTCCTAGGACAACTGCTTTCTACCCTGAAGTCTGGCTGGTCTCTCAGCTCTGCAAACAGTACAGCTTAGGACAAATGGGATAAGAGAAGGAGATTTGCTATTGCTTCATACACTGCTCTTATAACAAAGTGTTTATACATGAAGTATATATGTATACATAGATATAAGATATAGATAAATAGATGTAGATCTATAAAATCAGTAGTGTCAAGCATAGGTACCTTATACTTCTGTAGTTCTTTGATGTTTCTGTCGATAGGCTATCCCAAGTATCTCACTAACTACTTCTCTACCAGGCCAGTATACATGGGAACCAGAACAGACTACGTGCAACAGCAAAGCAGCCAAGGTCAAGACTAGCTTCCTCAGTGTGTACCTCTGCATACACAACTCACTATAAATGATGGCTTTCTCTCTAGGCTGTATACCTGTTCCCCTGGAGCTTGTATACTTCTCTTTACCTATGTGTGTGTTCCTCAGTCACTCCTTTATTTATTCACCAAATATGTAATCTAGAATTTACACCAGTCTCAGTCTGGCCTTCTCTACAGGGTCTGTTTGGAAAATGCCTAGAACTCATAACCCACTGTGTCAGGTAAGAGATATGGAGTGCCATTATCCAATGGTCCATGGTTTTTAAAAATTAACATATACACCCGACCAGGTGGTGGCTCAGTGGACAGAGCATCAACCTGGGATGTTGAGAACCCAGGTTTAGAAACCCAAGGTCACAGGCTTGAGCACAGTTCACCCAGCTTGAGCACAGGGTTGCTGGCCTGAGCAAGGGGTCACTACTCAGCTGGAGTCTCCCCCCCCATCAAGGCACATATAAGAAAATAATAAATGAACAACTAAAGTGCTGCAATGGTGATGCTTCTCATTTCTCTCCCTTCCTGTGTATCTCTTTCTTACTAAAAAAAAAAAGTTAACATGTAAATATAGTTTACCCTCAGTTAAGCGGTAAGTTTCTGGAGGTCTGAGTCTGTGTTTTTGGTTCAATGCAATGTGCATAAGAGGTGCAAAATAAATGTTTTACCTTAAATTTTTTTTTTTAGATTTTAGTTATTTATAGGTCCCTTTCTTGACCCATTCTCCCTCTCCCCAAGTCATATATTATTATTGTCACATTTTAATCCAAATTCAGGCAGATTTAGATTCTTCTCTCAGTACCTCTCTCTTAGGGGTGCATCTCCTGCATGGAGGACAGCCTTGTGAAAATTCAAATAAAGATATTTATTTGATATAAAGACACGGGAAGTTTGAACCTGGCCTTGCTTATGTGTCTTCTGAAAGAGCAGTGGAGTTTCATTTCCTTGTAATTGTAAAGTTCTTTCCTATCTTTCAATAAGTGAAGAAGGTAACCTAGGGAAGAACCAAGTGAGATCTAAAAAAGGAAATTTCAACATGTCAAGTATGCACAGTCAGCAAAACCGTCTCCCAGGGCAATGAGCAGAGACTGCTGACCTAAGTGAGATAGAGAAGGCTACAAGTTTGGAGAAGTGCAGGCTGGTAATGCCAATGAACCCCCACTGCCACTGTGCATCTGCCATAAGCCAGGCACTCTGCAAATGTCATTACAGTCACACTATCATTTAATCCTCACAACCTTCTTATGAAAACAGGACTAGTATTACCCTCATTTAACAGATGAACAAACTGAGACTCAGACTATCAAGCATAAACCTGACCACTACACCACACTGAAAATGTCAAGTCCAAGGAATACAAATGTGTTAAATATGAGCTAAGTATTCTTTATGAGAATGAGGTGATTTTGAAGTTGATTTTTCTAAATGGCTCCAGGAGGTATTTATGAAAATAAATAGTATTAGGAAATAATTAGGAAAGGATTAGGAAGTACAAATTGCCAGTTATAAAAAATGTATAGTCTATAATATTGTAACAACTATGTGTGGTGTCAGACGGGCACTAGACTTATAAGGGTGATCACTATAAGTTATATGAATGTCTAATCACTATGTTGCACATCTGAAACTAGTATAATATTATGTGTGAACTGTAACTGAAAAATTAAAAAGTTAAAAAGCAAAACCTAAAAATAAATTAATAAAATAGCTCCAGATACATTTGAAGTAATTTCCAAGTGTTTAGCTTTAATGTATCAAAAAAGCTCTGAATATCATAGAATAAAATACTTATATGATGCAGCAAGCCCAACTGCCTAGTCTGGCCAATTCTGAGAGCTTCACCAACCACAGGCAAAAAAATAAATTCTCCTAATTGTGCAGAGTGGAATAGTGCTCTAGGTGAGCCATCTTGACCCAGACAAGGGTCTCACCTTACCTTGGGCCTTTAATTGCCCTTATTGTAGACATAATGGGCAGGGCTGAAGATACCTGAATCATTCAGCTGCTGGGAAGAAATGATTGGCCAAGTCAGGGCTTTATGTTCAGTGTTCTAGGGCTGTGCATTTTAAATATATTAGTTATTTGTTAAATCAGTTTAGTGGCTAGTAAACAGCATGGAAGGAAGGAAAGAAAGAAGGGAAGGAGGGAAGGAAGGAAGGAAGGAAGGAAGGAAGGAAGGAAGGAAGGAAGGAAGGAAGGAAGGAAGGAAGGGAGGGAGGAAGGAAGGAAAAGAAAAGAAGAAGGGAAGGAAGGAAGGAAGGAAAAGGGAATAAAACCAAGAGAGAAAATAGAGTGCATTCAACACAGTATGTAAAACAATTTTCTGTTGGAAGTCATTTTTAAATACATATGTTTACTGGAACATAATGTAAAATCTAAAAACACTTGAGAAACACTGGCCTTGATCCCTGACGTAAAAATTTTCTTCAAAATACAAACAGGTGAATTTCCACAATTGCTAGGATAAATGGATACACTTCCCAAGTTTTGCTTCCTACTATCCTAGCTTAGCCCATTGGAGAAGTTTGAGAACCTTTCAGGTTTGCTTACTGTATATCCAAAATTCCCTCCCTATTCTCCATCCACAGAGGCAGAAAAAAAAAAAAAACCCACAAGAGACTACTTCCTGAACTCTTTTTTCTAATCCCTGAGAGAGCTTCAAGCTTTCTGAAATTTCTGATCATTTCTTGGGTTGGCCACTGAGTTTGGGACAAAGAAGCTCAGTGAGCCCACACTGAGTGAGCGACTCCATGTGTCTGACCTCAGTAGTTTTCACAGCCTCTTCATTTCCCCCTCATCAAATTGTTAGCAGTTTGTGCTGGGAACTCTTATATTTCCCCAGGTATAAGATGCACCGTTTTTTGAAAATTTTTGGTCTAAAAACTGGGTGTGTCTTATACAATAGTTGTAGATTTTTTACTTGCACTTCCTGTTTTTTTTGACAGTGATGAGGAGTTGTATGAATTTTATGGTGAATAAAACTTGAGTTCAATACCTTTATGTAATACATTTTTTTCAAATTTTTGGGCCCCAAAATTAGGGTGCATTTTATACATGGGAGTGTCTTGTACATGGAGAAATATGGTATTTAATATTGCAGTGCCCCAACCACCAGTGCTTCATACACAGCAGGCACTTGGTTGTGAGTGAGTCTGCTATCAGTTCAGATCAGTCAGTTGAAGCACCACATTTAACCTTATCAAGCCATTGAGGAGTGAGTTTCTTTCATGCTTGCTGACCCCTGGGAGTTAGTCTGTTTTTCAAAAAATGAAATTAGTTACAGTTACAGTTTTATTAACTTAAAATCATGTTTGTTTGATAACTAATTTATGGAAACAAAAAGAACATCCATCTGCCTTTTTTTAATGTTGCCTTACACATTTTAAAAATAAATCAATCATACTCTGGATGGTCAGGAGGCATGAGGACATATATGAACACTCGTACTACTCAAAGGGTTAAGGGCTCTTGTTAACCAAGGTATTAATGAGATTTGCTTGCATAGTAAATGTCTGGCTTTGAACCCAATTAAAATTTATCTTCCACTGATTACCAGGGTTAAGTGAAGACCTCCAAATCACAGTAGAGAATCTAGGAGACATGTGTTCCCTGGGAGAGTGGCCAGGAGGCCAGTTAATTGCCTGAGAAGGTAAAGAATATGTGTGAGAAGAAAAAGGACTGTGTTTGGGAAGGAGAGCACTCACCAAAGAGGGAGGGTTGACAGCAGGGCCAGCCTCTCTGAGAGAATCAGGGGCAATCAGAAACTCACCCAGAGGCCAGGAAAGAAGTTGGTGCCATACGGGTAAACATGTGAAGGCTGGTGAGGGGAGACATTTCCGGGAGCCACCCATAGGACATCTCTCATAGGGAATTTAGTGCCAGATGAAATGGCACCTGATTTAGGTTATGTCACCTTCAGGGAGTGATCGTGCCCCACCTCATTCCACACAGAGCAACCTCCAAACAGTAATGGTGTCACAGAGAGAGCCTTAGGTTGGTTGCCAGGGTGGAGGGGACCCTGGCTACATCACTCCTATTCAGATCCTTCAGCATGAGCTGAGTGTGGGACCCACACATGCAGCAGAGACACCACACTTCTGAGAACTTCAGAATCACTTAGAGACACAGAAAAGGAGAATCCTGAGGGTAATTCTAACCCAGATTGTTGAGTAGCTGCTCAATGCCAGTATTAGCTTTTGTTTCTGTCCCCACTATTAGCCCACCCTTTGTCTGATCTTTCCCAGCTAGTGTGACTTGGCAGAATTGTGGAAAATTCTTCAACATCAATCAGCCTTTTTCCAGAGAATTCAGATATCTGCCAGCCCAACCCTGGGGGGGTTCATTCATGTCCAGGAAATGAGCTAATGACTCAGGCCAGATCTGTATAATTTCATTATTAAAGAAGGTTCCTATTCTATGAGGAACTACAGAGCTGGACTCTGTCCCTTTTGGCCTATTCTAATTTTAGGATATAGGGCTCCATGGTGCAAAGAACACTTCTCTATGAAGTCACAGTAACCCCTTCTGAAATTACAGTTGGGCAGTCCTCTTGTTTCTATTCCTTTATCATACCAGTTCACTGACAACGTATACCTAACATCTAGGAAATTTTCAAGTATTGTACAATTGCTGAAGAGACTTATACATTGACTCATGGTTTCCAATAAGAGGGGGAGAAAACAGACTTCTTATTTCTTAAAATCAATCTATTCATTTGAAAGGTCATCCACTTGTTTCATTAAAGAACTTTGATGCTCACATGGTCTCTGGGTTCTTGGAGAAGCAGAGATATGTGTCCTCATGTTCAAAGAGAGAGAAAACATAAGGGTTCCCATGTTTTTAATATTTTTATTTCTATGCTGTGTGTTTGAATGGAAAATTACCAAAAAGAGATATAACAATAATTGTTTATTCTGATCTACTATGTGCTAAGGGCTTTATGTGTCTTATCTAATACCCAAAATAATATAAGCAGAGCTGACATTCAGCCAGTATGTGACAGTCAGTTGTTAAGCTGCTTACCTGCTTCTTTCCTGGTGTATTTATTGCTCTGAGACAACTGAGTGATAGCTACCTCCTTCCTTATGCACCTGTTCCTCTCCTTTAGGGACCACCACCAACGATTCCATGATCCAGGGTAAAGTGTTAATATCAATGACTGCTGTCATGGGTCAGTGTCCACACTAGTTAGATATTCCTAATGCTACCCCTGTCTTAGGAGGTAGATATGATTATCCTCATTTGCAGATGAAGAGCCAGAAGCTTTAGAACAGTGTTTCCCAACCTTTTTTGTGACGTGCCCCACCTTAACCTTACTAAAATTTTTATGTCTCCCCATGTAACATACATAATTTTTAACATTAAAAAATTGATTTGATCACTTAATAAACATAAATGATAGGTTCTAGGAAAAAATCACTATGAAATTGTTAACAAAACACAGTAAGTAAAATTTTAAAACATATAATGAAAAACAGAAATTTAAATTCCAAATTATTTTAATACAGATTTTTCTATATTAATTTATTATTTTCATTTAGTGTGATCCTTGCGCTTGATGCTTGCTGCACAGAGATTTTATATTAGGTTCCAATTTGGTTAGCTTTAGTCTCAAGTCTCCATGTTGTGTTATATCCAGCCGATTTCTTTTTTTTACCAGTAAATCATTTACAGCACTAAATCCACATTCAGTTAAAAATGAAGATGGAAAAGGTAGCAATAGTTTTCTTGCACATTTGGTTGAATTTGGGTATTTGGTTTCTGTTTCCTCACAAAGCCATGCCATTACTCCTTTGATATTAAATAAAGCTTTAACTGACTCATCATTTTGCAATTCTGTGAGTTCTTCTTGATACTGCATATTTGATATATCAGACAAATCCACTAACATTGGCTGCATCATCCATGTTGGGAAATCAATTTGTTTTAAATCAGAAAATCTTTCTTTTAAATCAGCCGATAGAATATTCAAATGATTGACGATAACAAGTAAAGCGGTTTCAGTTACTTCACATTTTTGGAGCCAATGAAAACTGTTTAAAGTTTTTGTTGTTAATATGTTTCTGACATAACTCAATATTGGTAATGAAACCAAATATCTTTGCTTTTGCATCGACAAGAGTTTTACTTGTTCCTTGAAGTTGCTTATTTAATATATTTAGTTTTTCAAAGATATCGGCTAAATAACTCACAAATGCTTTACCATCTATTGTTAACAGATACTTCATTTCAGGTTTGTCGCTTAAAAAATCACTAAGAGTATCAAACAGTTTCATAAATCTTTTCAAACAGTTTCCTTTAGATAGCCATCTTACTTCAGTATGAAGTAAAAGTCTCACGTGGTCTTCATTGTGTTCTTCACAAAATAGCTTGAAAAGACGCTCACATTTGGCACTAGCTTTAATAGCATCAACACACTTTATTAGTGTATGTAATACTTCATTCAGAACAGGCAAGATGTTTTTAGCTACCAAGTTTTCCCTATGAATAACACAATGCACAAGAATCATTTCTGGATTCGCATCTTTCATCAATTTTAAGCAGCCATTTTTCTTGCCCATCATATTGGGAGCACCATCTGCAGCACAAGATGTTCTATTTTTCATTGGTATATCATTGACATCTAAGTAGTTTTTTAGCTTATTATATATATCTTTGGAGGTAGTGGTGCTTTCTAATCTTTTACAGAACAACATTTCTTCAGCAATCTGTCCTTTATCAATATATCTTATGTAAGTTATCAATACTGCCTCACTGTCTCTCAAAGTTGATTCATCCATTTGCAAGGAGAATTTTCTTGTTTTCAGCTTTTCAATAAGTTGTTTTTCAATATCCTCACTCATTTCTTCTATTCTTCTGCTAACAGTATTGTCACTGAGTGGCATAGCTTTTACATCTTTGTCATCTTTTTCAAGAACCGTTTTAAGAAATGCTGATATTGATGGTTTTATTAAATTCTCTCCTATAGTGTGATTTTCTCCAGTTTTAGCGATGAATAAAGAAATTTGATAACTAGCCTCAAGAACACGATTATTAGTTGAAGTATGAGCAGTAAATAGAGATTTTAATGTTGTTCTTTTTTCAAAAATTTTCTTTAAAGTTTTAAAGTAACTCAAATCTGAATTAATATGAGCACTATGTTTCGCCTTCAAATGCACCTCAAGACGACCTCGTTTCATTGATTCGTTGGTCAAGCATTGCTGGCATAAAAGACAAAAAGGAATCCGCTCATCGTGAACAGCGAGTATGAACCCAAATTTTAAATATTCCTCCGAATATTGACGAGTTTTTTTCTTGCTTGCACCACTCATTTTACTATGGGCTTTAAGAAATAAAAATAAGATCAATTAAAAACTAATATTAAAATATGTGTTAAAATATATTCAATGTGACATAGAGTAAATGCATACTAAAAATTCATATTTATTTAAATGTATATAACACATTTACTACACTACCACCACAAATCAAAAGGTATCTATATTTTTTCCACTTGACAAAATTTTCTGGAAAGTAATGCTTCTAAAATTAAAATTGTCATGCATGCACTATTATAGCCCCAATAATATTTATAAAATATTATTGCTTTCTAGCCCCGATGCAAGAAGTACTTAATAAAGAGTTTAATATTGATAAAAATAAAATCAAATACTTACCAATTATATCTATACTATATATATATGTATATTTATTAAATCAACGAGCTTTTTTTTTAAAATAAATTTTTATTAATGGTAATGGGATGACATTAATAAATCAGGGTACATATATTCAAAGAAAACATGTCTAGGTTATTTTGTCATTAAATTATGTTGCAAACCCCTTGCCCAAAGTCAAATTGTCCTCCGCCACCCTCTATCTAGTTCTCTGTGCCCCTCCCCCTCCCCCTAACTCTCTCCCTCCCTCCCTCCCTCCCATGTCCTCCCTCCCCCCACCCCTGGTAACCACCACACTCTTGTCCATGTCTCTTAGTCTCATTTTTATGTTCCACCAATGTATGGAATCATGTAGTTCTTGTTTTTTTCTGATTTACTTATTTCACTCCTTATAATGTTATCAAGATCCCACCATTTTGCTGTAAATGAACTGATGTCATCATTTCTTATGGCTGAGTAGTATTCCATAGTGTATATGTGCCACATCTTCTTTATCCAGTCTTCTATTGAAGGGCTTTTTGGTTGTTTCCATGTCTTGGTCACTGTGAAAAGTGCTGCAATGAACATGGGGCTACATGTGTCTTCACGTATCAATGTTTCTGAGGTTTGGGGGTATATACCCAGTAGAGGGATTGCTGGGTCATAAGGTAGTTCTATTTGCAGTTTTTTGAGGAACCACCATACTTTCCTCCAAAATGGTTGTACTACTTTACAGTCCCACCAACAGTGAATGAGGTTTCCTTTTTCTCCACAGCCTCTCCAACATTTGCTATTACCCGTCTTGTTGATAATAGCTAATCTAACAGGGGTGAGGTGGTATCACATTGTAGTTTTGATTTGCATTTCTCTAATAACTAATGAAGCTGAGCATCTTTTCATATATCTGTTGGCCATTTGTATCTCTTCCTGGGAGAAGTGTCTGTTCATGTCCTCTTCCCATTTTTTATGGGATTGTTTGTTTGTTGTTGAGTTTTATGAGTTCTTTGTAAATTTTGGATATTAGGCCCTTATCTGAGCTGTTGTTTGAAAATATCATTTCCCATTTAGTTGGCTGTCTGTTTATTTTGATATCAGTTTCTCTTGCTGAGCAAAAACTTTTTATTCTGATGTAGTCCCATTCATTTATCTTTGCCTTCACTTCTCTTGCCATTGGAGTCAAGTTCATAAAATGTTCTTTAAAACCCAGGTCCATGATTTTAGTACCTATGCCTTCTTCTATGTACTTTATTGTTTCAGGTCTTATATTTAGGTCTTTGATCCATTTTGAATTAATTTTAGTACACGGGGACAGGCTGTAGTCGAGTTTCATTCTTTTGCATGTGGCTTTCCAGTTTTCCCAACACCATTTGTTGAAGAGGCTTTCTTTTCTCCATTGTGTGTTGTTGGCCCCTTTATCAAAGATTAATTGACCATATATATGTGGTTTTATTTCTGGGCTTTCTATTCTGTTCCATTGGTCTGTCTATTTTTCTGCCAATACCATGCTGTTTTGATTATCGTGACCCTATAATATAGTTTAAAGTCAGGTTTGTAATGCCCCGAGTTTCATTCTTTTTCCTTAGAATTATTTTGGCTATTCAGGGTTTTTTATAGTTCCATATAAATCTGATGATTTTTTGTTCCATTTCTTTAAAAAATCTCATAAGAATTTTGATGGAAATTGCATTAAATTTGTATATTGCTTTGGGTAATATGGCCATTTTGATTATATTTATTCTTTCTATCCAAGAACAAGGAATATTTTTCCATCTCATTGTATCTTTTTCGATTTCCCTTAACAATGCTTTGTAATTTTCATTATAAAGGTCCTTTACATTCTTTGTTATGTTTATTCCTAGGTATTTTATTTTTTTTGTTGCAATCGTGAAGGGGATTATTTTTTTGTGTTCGTTTTCTAATATTTCATTGTTGGCATAGAGAAAGGCTTTGGACTTTTGTATGTTAATTTTGTATCCTGCGACCTTACTGTATTGGTTTATTGTTTCTAATAATCTTTTTGTGGAATCCTTCGGGTTTTCGATGTATAGGATCATATCATCAGCAAAAAGTGATACCTTTACTTCTTCTTTTCTGATATGGATGCCTTTTATTTCTTAGTCTTGTCTGATTGCTCTGGCCAGAACTTCTAGCACCACGTTAAATAAGAGTGGAGAGAGTGGACAACCCTGTCTTGTTCCTGATTTAAGGTAGAAAGTCTTCAGTTTTATGCCGTTTAATATGATGTTGGCTGATGGTTTATCATATATGGCTTTTATCATGTTGAGATATTTTCCTTCTATACCCATTTTGTTGAGAGTCTTAAACATAAAATTGTGTTGTATTTTATCAAAAGCCTTTTCTGCATCTATTGATAAGATCATGTGGTTTTTGTTCTTTGTTTTGTTGATATGGTGTATTACGTTAACCGTTTTGCGTATGTTGAACCATCCTTGAGATTCTGGGATGAATCCCATTTGATCATGATGTATTATTTTTTTAATATGTTGTTGTATTCGGTTTGCCAGTATTTTGTTTAGTATTTTAGCATCTGTATTCATTAGAGATATAGGTCTGTAGTTTTCTTTCTTTGTGCCATCCTTGCCAGGTTTCGGTATGAGGGTTATGTTGGCCTCATAAAATGTGTTTGGAAGTATTGCTTCTTCTTCAATTTTTTGGAAGACTTTGAGTAGAATAGGAACCAAGTCTTCTTTGAATGTTTGATAGAATTCACTAGTATAACCATCTGTGCCTGGACTTTTATTTTTGGGGAGGTTTTTAATAGTTTTTTCTATTTCCTCCCTGCTGATTGGTCTGTTTAGGCTTTCTACTTCTTCATGACTCAGTCTAGGAAGGTTGTATTGTTCTAGGAATTTATCCATTTCTTCTAGATTGCTGTATTTGGTGGCATATAATTTTTCATAGTATTCTACAATAATTCTTTGTATATCTATGATGTCTGTGGTGATCTCTCCTCTTTCATTTTGGATTTTATTTATTTGAGTCCTGTGCCTTTTTTCCTTGGTGAGTCTTGCCAAGGGTTTGTCAATTTTGTTGATCTTTTCAAAGAACCAGCTCCTTGTTTTATTGATTTTTTCTATAGTTTTTCTGTTCTCTATTTCATTTATTTCTGCTCTGATTTTTATTATCTCCTTTCTTCGGCTGGTTTTGGGTTGTCTTTGTTCTTCTTTTTCTAGTTCCTTAAGGTGTGAAGTTAAGTGGTTTACTTCGGCTCTCTCTTGTTTGTTCATATAGGCCTGAAGTGATATGAACTTTCCTCTTATTACTGCTTTTGCTGCCTCCCAGAGATTCTGATATGTCGTATTTTCATTTTCATTTGTCTGTATATATCTTTTGATCTCTGCGCTTATTTCTTCTTTGACCCATTCATTTTTTAGAAGTATGTTGTTTAGTTTCCACATTTTTGTGGGTTTCCCCCCCCCTTTTTTTTGCAGTTGAATTCTAGTTTCAAGGCTTTATGATCAGAAAATATGCTTGGTACAATTTCAATTTTTCTAAATTTGCTGATATTGTCTTTGTGGCCCAACATATGGTCTATTCTTGAGAATGTTCCATGTACACTAGAGAAAAATGTATACTCTGTCGCTTTGGGATGAAGTGTCCTGTAGATGTCTATCATATCCAGGTGTTCTAGTATTTCGTTTAAGGCCACTATATCTTTATTGATTCTCTGTTTGGATGACCGATCTAGAGCCGTCAGCGGTGTATTGAGGTCTCCAAGTATGATTGTATTTTTGTTAGTTTTTGTTTTAAGGTCAATAAGTAGCTGTCTTATATATTTTGGTGCTCCTTGGTTTGGTGCATATATATTAAGGATTGTTATGTCTTTTTGATTCAACTTCCCCTTAATCATTATGAAATGACCATTTTTGTCTCTGAGTACTTTTTCTGTCTTGTAGTCAGCATTATTAGATATGAGTATTGCTGCACCTGCTTTTTTTTGGGTGTTGTTTGCTTGGAGTATTGTTTTCCAGCCTTTCACTTTGAATTTGTTTTTATCCTTGTTGCTTAGATGTGTTTCTTGTAGGCAGCATATAGTTGGATTTTCTTTTTTAATCCATTCTGCTACTCTGTGTCTTTTTATTGGTAAGTTTAATCCATTTACATTTAGTGTAATTATTGACACTTGTGGGTTCCCTACTGCCATTTTATAAATTGCTTTCTGTTAGCTTTGTATCTTGTTTGATTCTTCTCTTTTGTTTTTCTATCATTTGTATTTGTTTGTTTGTGTTCCATACTTCTTTCCTCTGTTGCTACCTTTTTTAAGTCAAGTGTTTTTGTGGTGGTTTTTTCAAGGGTGGTTACCATTAAGTAATTAGAAGGGTACCTACCATATTCATTGTCATACCCTATCTTATGAGTATTTCTGCACTTCATCGTCCTTTGCTACTGTTAATCTCCATCCTCTCCCCCCTTTTTTTCCTTTGTTGTCACAGTTTAAGTTTGGTTTTATTGTGTTCTTGGTGGAGCTGTTACTTGTGGTGTTGTTTTGTTTTGTTCTTTGAATCTGGTTGGAAAACCCCCTTTAGTATTTCCTGGAGTGGGGGCTTTCTGTTGACAAATTCTCTCATCTTTTCTGTATTTGTGAATGTTTTTATATCTTCTTTGTACTTGAAGGATAGCTTTGATGGGTATAGTATTCTTGGCTGAAAGTTCCTCTCTTTCAGGGCTTTAAATATTGGGGTCCACTCTCTTCTAGCTTGTAGAGTTTCTGCTGAGAAATCTGATGATAATCTAATAGGCCTTTCTTTATATGTTGTACTCTTCTTTTCCCTGGCTGCCTTGAGAATTTTTTCTTTGTCATTGGTTTGTGTCATCTTTATTATGATGTGCCTTGGAGTGGGTTTGTTGGGGTTAAGAAAACTCGGTGTTCTGTTTGCTTCTTGAATTTGAGGCTTTAGTTCTTTCCACAGTCTTGGGAAGTTCTCGTCTATTATTTGTTTGAGTATATTCTCCATTCCATTTTCTTTCTTTTCTCCCTCTGATATACCTATTATTCTTATGTTATTCTTTCTGATGAAGTCAGACAATTCCTGTAGGGCTTTCTCGTTTTTTATTATTTTTAAGTCTCTTTCTTCTTCTCTCTGTTGTGCCTCAAGTTGTTTGTCTTCTATTTCACTAATCCTCTCTTCTATCTGACCTGTTCTATTAGCTAAGCTTGTTTCTTCGTTTTTCAGCTCGTGAATTGAGTTTTTCATTTCTGTTTGATTTGTTTTTATAGTTTCAATTTCCTTGGTAATATATTCTTTGTGTTCATTGAGTTGTTTTCTGATCTCCCTAAATTGCCTTTCTGTGTTTTCTTGTATATCTGAGTATTTTTAAGATTTCTATTTTAAATTCTCTGTCATTTAGCTCCAAGGCTTCCAATACATTAAGTCTTTTCTCCATAGATTTTTCCACATCTATTTGTGTTACCTCTCTTTCTTTTGTATTCATAATATTCGATTTCCTCTTTCTTATTGGCATCTGAGGGTGGTCTTGTTGATAGCACTAATTAGAATTAATAAAGAGTAAAAAGTAAAAAAAATGGTAAAACACTTCACAAAAAAAAAACAGTAATAATTTATTATTTCTCCCTTTTTTCTTTCTTCTCTTTCCCTCCTCTCCCCTCCTCAAGGAAATATCGTGATGACCTGTGTATTATATTATGCTAAATGGAACAAAAACTGCCTATAATTGAGGGCCTGATTTGGGGTGAAGAGTTCAAGGGGCAAAAAAAGGGAGTAGGGACCTACTAAATGCAAAAAAAAAAAAAAAGGAAGAAAATCTTAGATAAGCTTAAGATGATTTGCTTGTACATGATGGTCGACTAAGAGATATAATGAGAGGGATAAGAGGGAACCAGAAAAAAGGAGGAAAAAAAATAATAAAGAAGAAAAAAAATAAAAATAATAAGTAAAAATCTGTTGTATTAAGTGGAGTTAAGACTAAATACAATGGAGACCTTGGGTTGGGAGGAATGCTAGCGAGTTAAAAAGCAATGTAAAATGTACCCAAAATGCCACAAAAATAAACAAACAAGAAAAAAACAAAAACAAAAGCAAAAAAGAAAAATAAAGCCAAAAAAAAACCTTGAGTCCCAATTTAACTAATTTGTTCGTGATTGAGGATTAAATGGGAGGAAAGTAAAACGAGAAAAGAAAAAACGAATAGAAAGAAAAAAATAAGAAAAAGAGAAAAACGAAGGAAGAAAAAAAAAGGAAGAAAAAAAAACAGAATAAAGCAAAACAAAAAAAAAACAAAAGAGGAGAGAGTGAGAGTTAAGTGTTTTGGAGTATAACCTTAAAGGAGGGTGAGGATGAAGAAGAGAAATAAAATGTAACACTCATGGGTAGTGTAGTTCAAGAAAAGAGAAGCATAGATGGGCAGAGAATAGAAGGACCGAGGTGGAGGAAATAGAAATAATAATAATAAAGGCAATAAGATAGAAGAAACAAACAACAACAAAAAAAAAATTAGTGGAACAAGTTATAAAGTCTGTGGATTTTTCTTGATTTTGAGAGGTTAACTTTTTCCTTTTTCTTTTCTCTCCCTCTTCCTGGTCGGTGACTCTGTACCCCAGGCTCTGCCCCTGTGTCACACTTAGGTAGGGATTTGCAGTTGATGGGATTCTATGGCAATGTCATATAATTTGCTTTAGTCTTGCTGGTAGTCAAAGCTTGTTCGCGTTTGCAGGGTCCAACGATGAGAGAGTTTGCTTTCCTGGAGTCTCTCTCCTAGGCCCCCTTCCTGAATTAGCAGCCTGGTGATCCAGCTATAAGGCTGCAACTGCTTCTGCCTGGGGAGTAAGAGGCTCAAAGAGCTGGGAAATTTCCACTCTATCCCCACTCAGCACAAGGCTTTGGGAAAGGCTCTGGCAGTCAGAGCCTCCAGTGTAATCAGGCGGGGGTGGGAGTCAATTGTAGTCAAGGTGACTGTTTAGCACCTAGCATTCAGTTGGACCACTCAACCCAGGCTTTCCACACTTTGTAGCCTGTTTTGGCTGGGAAGAAGAGGCACTAGTCTCTGCTTGCGACTAGTGTAGTATAGATCTTAATATCTGCCAAGTCCCTCTTGTTAGCGTTTATCCCTGAATATGGAGGCTCTATCAATCAGAAGTTGCCCCCGCCCCTTTAGTGAGAGGCACTAAAAAATATCACACCTCTTGTTTTAGATCCCTGAACTGAGAGAGATCTTATCAATTAGAACCTGTGGGTGCGCAGATTTCATGGGTTAAGCTAATTTCAGTGATTGGGTCCGCAACTGTGCTCCCGAAGGTATTTAAGGCTGCCTGAGTGTCCCTCCCCCAATGCTTGATTGTTAGCTTGAATGGCTGGGTGAGGTGCCCCGCCCACGGAGAGAATCTCCCAAGTAGGGAAGACCCCCCTGGCGCCTCTCCCGCTCGCCCCACTGCTGGCGGCTGGGGCGCACCGGGCACAGGATAATGGGGCACCCTGGGTGTGCAGGCCAGTAGGGCGCTCTGGGCGCGTGGAATGCCAAGGGCACACGCGCAAATGGGGTGCTCCGGGCACCGGTGGCTGGGGACTCTCACTCGCAGTGCGTGGGCCACTGGGAACATTAGCGGTGCTCGCTCTGCAACCAGACCGGGCGCGTGCCGGCGGCTGCTCGCCGCTCCTGAGTGTGGGCTGACTCACCACAGGCGCACTCCCTCCGCGGCTTGAATGAACGTCCCTGTGGTAGCTTCCTCTACACCCTCGTTTCTCAGAATCAAGTGATAACAGTCCTTTCGCTTTCAGTTTGTGTGGAACTCCGGAGTGCTCCGAGGATAAATTTTTCTGTTTCTAGTTGATAAATTTGTTGTGATTTTGGGGAGATCTGTCGGACACGCTGCTCACGGCGCCATTTCCATGACGTCACTCCTCAACGAGCTTTTACAGCAGTTTTGACTGACACTTATTTCAAATTAACACCAACTGAATGATGTGCAACACTACAGAAGTTGCGATGGGCCAATTAGGTGAGAATAGCTGCATTGTTTAGCGAGTTTTTAAAACGTCCGGGGTTCCCCGTGGCAGACGGCACGCCTTGCGGTGAACCCAAGATGAAGTTCACTTGATGATGCCAATCACCCAGTTGATATTTTGGTCTCGTCAAATGAAATTATACTTAATAATTATTTACCGCAATTATTTAAGAATTGCATTTTTTGTTAAATTTGGCACCGATATCTAGCATTGCATTTAAATGGCCTGGGGCAAAAGAGTTAAAGTGTCAAGTCCATTTTCAAATTGCCCCCCTTAACTATCAAATTGCCCCTGTGTGGGGCATGGGCCCCACGTTGGGAAACACCACTTTAGAACATATGGTAGTCTTTCTTTTCCAAAACTGGCTAGAACAATATTTTCAGTCATGCATGCTCTTTAAGAATTTTGTTGCATCCCCATCAAGACCTGGCACCTATCTCCCACCCCCAGAACCTGGCACTAGGTTAGCCAAGGAGATTTACTTTTCACTGGGCTCTCTCCCAGGACACACACTGTTGGAATGCAACCACTATAAACAACAACGTGAAGAGGCAGGTGCAGGTGCTCTGGCTAGCAATCCTAGTTGAGGTCCCAGCTAACAGCTGGCTTCAACAGCCAGATGTGCAATTGAATTAACCTTCAGATTATTTCAGCCCCCAGCTGTCAAGCTACCACTCAGCCTTTGAGTCTTCCAGCTAAGGCCCAAGACATCAGGGAACAGAGACAAAACTGCTGTGCTCTGTCTAAATTTCTGACCCTAAAACTTATGCATATTCAAATTAAGAGGACACTTGTTACATGACAATGCATGATCATAACAGAAAAGTTAAACAATTTTTAAGGTAATACAGCCAAGGTAATACAGCCAGTACATGGTAAAGCCAAGACTTCAACCAAATCACCTGATTTTGAAAGCTAGCACTCTTAACCACCAAGTGAGACTTCCAAGAGGCAACATGGTCGATGAAGATGCCTGCTGAGCCACCTTGCATTTGCTGTATGGAGTTGATGGATAGGCCAGGGCTGGAATCAGGCTCCATGGTGTTAATCCAGGTGCCTTTTATCCCATGGCCTTGCTGTGTGTGGTTCCCATTTCCAACATCATCTCCTGATCCAAGAAGGCTACTCCAGTTCTAGCCCTCATGTCTGAATTCCAGTAATTGGGAAGAAAAAGAGAAGAGCGAGTGTGCACCACTTCTTGTACAAAACTTCCTGGAAGCTGCAGACACTGTTTCTGTGTATCATACCACTGTCCAGACCTTAGTCACATGATACAGCTAGCTGCAAGAGATGCTGGCTGTGATTGCGGCCAGCTGAAAACTAGAGGCATCTTTCTGTGGTTCTGGGGTGTAAATGAAGAGAACAGCTGACATCCAGACAACTGACAATCTCTGCCACAGGAAAAAAAGGTGATTGGGTAGGAAATAAGTAATTTTCCATGTGGAGCCAGGTCAATCCCTTAATTATAATACTGTCCCCAATATTTTTTTTTCATCGTCTATTATTACATATTTTCTAGAGAATTTAAACATACTTTACTGTAAGAGTTTTGAATTTCCCAAGAAAATAGGAATCCCCTGGTTGTGTTGTAAGGAGAGAATTGTCCTGAAGACTATGTGGGCTCACTCCACTATGGTCCATCATGCTCCACAAGACAGGAAATGCTGGGTAGACCTGGAACTTAAAAAGATAGTGTTGTGTTCAAGTATCACACCACTCAGAAACACACAGGATCAGTTAGGGGTTCTGGCCTAGTTGAGAACTAAAAGTTTCAGTGAACTTTGCGGGAGCTCACTCCCAGTGGGCAAGGTATATTCTCTTACCTCTTCAGTGTACATCTAGAGAATATGTCAGAGGATGCCTGCTCAGAGAGCTACATTGCTGACATGGTGTGGGGCAAACCAATCTATTTCAAGTTTGTAACATGTGTGTTAGGTTTGCTCGCTTATATTTTGTCTAATTGTTGCATTGGTGTGGGACAGCGCCCTGTGTGTACAGTCTATAAAAGGCTGCAGGTGCTTTCCCTCAGGGCAGTAGACTGCTTGTCTCCATGAGGATGGGTGATTGTTTGCTGGAGAAGGGGTTTTTTCCCCAGCCTCTTTTGGCTGGAGAGTCAAGGGAGAGAGAGGTAGTGCCGAGGGGCTTGGAAACCCTGAGATTTCCTCCTGGCCTGTTTGCCTGGGGACAGCTGAGGTTGGTGGGTGCTGAGAGAGAGGGAAGTGGTCTTCCTTGCCTTCTTGCTCATCCACCATTACAAGACTTTAATAAACAGAATGGCCCACAATCTTCTGGCTCCACAGTTCCTTTACCATCTGTCTGAATCCAATGAGAATCTGCAAGGCCATGGGGATGGCCACTGGCCTTACACATGGATTTCACTGATGTGCTCTAAAATTTGAATGTCTCCTCTCTAACATTTCAAAGAGCCTTCCCAACATAGAAAACATTTAGGCGGGTGGAGGTGAACATCACAGAGTCCCTTGGAAAAGACACGTTCTTTGACTTTATTACATGCCTAGAGGTATACATTTTTTAGTGCTTGATAACACAAGCACAAAGAATTATTTGAAGAAGGAACATGAAGTACAATAATAACCAATGGAAAGGAGTGAAGGAGGAAAAACACAGCATTCCCAACACACAAGTTTATCTCCACATCAATTCTATAAAAATTGGCCACCATGAAAGTAAACAGAACAGAAAATGAAGTGTAGCTTAACAACACACAGAGAGGGCACAAAATGCAAAATCTGATTTTTGAATTGTAGTCTCTCTGACCTTAATAATAGATGCCTTTTACTTGTTTCTGCAAGAAATGGGACTGCAGCCTGTGTGGAATGCTTCCCAGACCTCCAGTGGAGCTCAGGAAAGGGTCTGTACAGAAGCCTAACCCTGTGACTTCCTCCCCGGAATCTGAAAGCCTGATCCAGAACAGAACTCCACTGGAGCTCTGCAACAGCACTTTAGCAGGAGAAAGGGGCAGAAGTTTGGGTTCTGCCCAGAGGGGAAGGGGAGATGTTTGTGTGAGGAGAAATTTTGCTATGGATGCTTCTCTTGACCACATTAAAAAATTAAGAAACTAGCGTGAATATAAAAGTGTGAGTCTGCGTAGCATTTTGTGACATACAAACAGGTTTTCATAAGCATCACCTTAACCCTCTGTCAGGCTCTTTGCCACTTCTGGGGTGGGGGAGCATGTTGCCATATGATGTCAACAGTGGAAACTGAGGTCAGAACCCTTGAGATTTTTCAGGATCCACCAGCTGATGAGGGAAGAGCCAGCACAAGCCAGGTCTTGGATGCCCAAATAGATTATTCTTTTCCAACACATTTCTCTCTCCTTCCACTCTTCCAGGGGTCTGGACTGTGTAAGTCTATATAGCATAGGTATCATGGTTTTAAAATATGTCCACAAATTCTTTAAAACTTCTTCTTTAAAAAAGAGAGAGCATTTCCTTTAGCATGAACTGGACTTAGAGACTCTCTTAGATCAGGTAGAACAGGATAGAAATGACTGGATAGTTACCAGGTCATAAAAGGTATCATGGATTTCTTTCTGTTCTCTCTTAGATTATTCACTCTGGGGGAAGCCAGCAGCCATACAGAGAGGTTGTTCAAGCAGCCCTATGGGGAGAACTACGCCCCTTCCCATACTCAGCCAAGAACTGAGGGCTCCTGCCTTGCGAGTGAACC
The DNA here is from genome assembly GCF_036850765.1 of Saccopteryx bilineata. Taxonomy (NCBI): domain Eukaryota; kingdom Metazoa; phylum Chordata; class Mammalia; order Chiroptera; family Emballonuridae; genus Saccopteryx; species Saccopteryx bilineata. Next base: position 199,156,070 of record NC_089491.1, read on the forward strand.
ATCCTACAGGGGATCTAGCCCAGCCAGGTGTTGAGATGGCTGTAGCCTTGGCTAACATCTTGACTTCACACTCATGAGAGGCTAAGCCAGAACTACCCAGCTAAACCACACTCACATTTTGACACAGGAACTGTGAGGTAACAAATACATAGTCACTCTTCCAAATTGCTAAGTTTTGGGGGTAATTTGATACACAGAAATAGATAACAAATAGACTAAGGAACCTTTGTTCTGAGTATACTTTCCATTATACCATGTTTTTCTACCTTTCTCCACTTTTCCAGGAGTCCAGATTGTGCAAGTGCAGACAGCCCAGGGAACCCTAATTCTGTTCCTTGGCTTCCAGAAGCCCTACCTTTAGGGCACATTCCTGAGATTCATGTTATCTTTTAGCTATTATGCTCATCTCACATGCTAAAGGAGATGCTAACATTGAGTTAGCATGTTAATGTTTAATAATGTGTATCATCTCTTCCACATACTATGTTTTTATTTTAACAGAGAACTTAACAACTTAACCTAAAGGGAAGTCACAACATTTGGTAGAGGGGTAGGGGAATTGCTGCCCTTGGAGATCCCTCAAACTGCACTCATAGGATTCCCTGGTCCTTCTCTCTATGCAGACACTCTACAGGCCATGTGATTATCCAAAGCACCTAGCCATCCACACTCTGGATTTGAAAAGGGTCCGACAAATGAAGTGCTTAAGAAATGAAAAGTATGAAGTTAAATCTGAAAAGGCTACACATTTTGGCCTGGGAAAGGCAAAACTAGAAAGATGATAAAAAGATCAGTGGTTTCCAAGGGTTAGGGGCAAGGGAGGAATGAATAAGCAGAGCACAGAGGATGTTTAGAACAGTGACACTATTCCGTATGATACTGTAATAATGGACACGTTACTATGAACTCGTCCAAACACAGAATGTCTAACATCAAGAGTGAACCCTAATGGAAACTATGAAGTTGGGGTGCTAATAATGTGTCAGTGTAGTTTCAGATTATAACAAATGTCCCAGTCCAGTGTGGGATATTGAAGGAAATGGCATGACTGTGGGTATACAGGTTGTATAGGAACTCTCAGTACTTTCTACTTAATTTCCCTGTAAATCTAAAACTGCTATTAAAAAACTAAAATATAAATTCTAAAATAAATGTAGACAGTTAGTCCAGATCATAGATTGTACAGAAGAGAGGCAGACAGCATTGGAGGAGGACACAATTTCAAGGGGAGCCTCCATCCAACACCAACCAGAATGCTTGATGCCCTTGTACTGAGGAGCCAATATGGCACCTCATGAACAGCAAGGTCTATGCTGTGTGGTTTCTGCTCAGCCTTGGGCTAGATATTGTGAAGCAAGAAGTTCCAGATGGCTTCTCAGATCTAGGATCTACTTAAGGAAACGATACAATACACAAAAAGGAGGGTAAACAGGAGCAACTAATACAACCTAGGATGGTGTGGCTCTACAAAGTGTGGCATGAGGGCAGGTGTGGAGGGCTGGGTAAGACAGAGAATGAGAAGCAGTGGCTGAGGTATGGTAAACCATGCAGGGTGCACAGGCAGAAGAGAAAAGGTGCAGACTTGTTGCGAAGGGGGCTGTCTCAATGAAGATTTGAGAAAAGGTGTCTTGGAGAAGCTGAATTCTGAGTGATGTTTTGGAGTATTACTGAACATGGATTTTCAAAGAAATTACTATCTATGTGTGAGATCGGTGGGCAATGGGGGAAGGTCATGTGAGAAGTCAGATCCGGGAACTTTGGCTGGAACCACCCACACCCATGCACCAAAAAAAACTTCCCAGGAGTCCTTTGGAAAAGAGCAACTGTCTGTCAGCCAATAAGATTTTGCCATGTCATATTACCTCAACCACCCAAGACAACCCTTTAAATTTCCCCCATGCAGATCACCCCATGAGACTTCTCTGGCCCCTTGTCCCCCAGACCAGAGAACCTCATCGGGTGGGATGCGCTGTACTAAATAAAGCTTTTGCTTATCCACACTTCGTGGCTACACCCTTCCTTCTTCCTCAGTGGGAAAAATACCTTACACTATAGACTTAATTTTACTCTCTAAAGGCTTAGAAAATGGAGAAAACTTCTGGTGATGAAAATGGAACATTCATGTGCTTCTTACATGTAATGTAGAGAACTGCCTGGTGCCGAGTGCCTGCTTTCACAAGAGGACGTGCTGTTTCCACCAACCGCATGCTCGACTGTCAACCCCCAGCAGCCTGTGGGACTACCCTTCTGACCCCAGGTAGGGGTTCCAGAGGCCAGCTGGGTGCTAGGGTGAGGTAGTGCTGCTTGTGGGCCGGGGAGTACAGGGCCCAGGACACTCAGACACAGGTCAGAATCAACTTCCAGACATACAGTGGAGGGTCAGGGTGAGGGGGCTGTGAAGAAGGAGGAGACACAGCCAGCAGGACAGAGACTCTCAGAGATGGGAAGTCCAAAACCTGGACCTTTTTATAAAGATCACTCCACAATAAGAAGAGGGTGGCAAAGTTCCTATCTGTAAAATGGGGGTGATAATTGTACTTGCCTCATAGGGTGTTATAAATATTAGTAGAATTTATATGTGTATAATCACTTACAGCTATGCTTACCTAGCACAAAGGAGGTGCTTAATAAGTATTAGTTTTTGCTATTGTTTCTAAACCTGGACAGCAGCAGCAACAGCTTCTAGAGGTTGCCAGAGGAACCTATACACCACTTCATGACAAATACACCTCTTGACAGCATGCTAGCTACAATTTCAAAAATGCATTCTGCTGAGCTGAGGCCTTCACCCCCTGCATTAGGGGCTGGTACATGTTGGCCAAGCCTCCAGTTCCTGACAGCTGCAGTCCTATTCCACTGTCTGTTTGGAAAGCCATGGGGAACTACCCAGGATTGGAGCCCACACTCTATCACACCCCACAGCCACTGCAAGCCTCAGTCTTCAGCATGTGGCTGGTAAGGAACCACTACTTTCTCTTTTCAGGGGGAGATGTGACCTGGGATAATCAAACTTCAGGCACAGTGACCCTGAAGTCTGCATTAATTCCCTGAGTGGATGGAAGGAGCAGTTTCTAGGGTTATCTTTAGAATTCACCCTCTAAGTGCTATAGCAAGGAGAAAATTTCACTGATTAGTGAGCAGATTAGTGAATGGCTTCACTGAGTTGTCACAGTCACAGAGGATAGAGAAGGTAAATGTTTAAAACACATGCCTGGCATCCTCTGAGAACTCCCACTTTCTGCCTGCTCATGCAGCTCTCCTTGTCACCCTATTCATTTTGTGTGCCCAAGAAGGAAAGATTTAGAAATTTCAGTATCCCCTCCCCTTTTTTTACAGAGACTCTCCCCACAGCCTTTCTTGTGCCAGCATCTGTTGTGTACCCCTCAGCTTGGCTGGTGTCCAGACTTGGAAGCAGCTAGCAATGTTGGTCATTCATTCAGAAATATTTATCAAGGACTTACCACATGGCCAGTCACCATGCTAGGCCCTGGGAGAAAAGAGATGGATAAGATAAATTGCTCCAGGGTCCCTGTCCCCTGGTGGGGTCACAACCATGAAAAGAAGCAACACGGTCAATTCTATACTATAGTATTATTATATCATTGTAGGACTTCATGGAGTGTATGTGAGGGTATGTTCCTTTTTTGGGCCATGGACTGGTTTAATGTCAAAAAATATTTTCACAGACTGGCCTTTAGGGTGGGACAGATAAATGCACAAAATAAAATTATGTGACCGGCGTAAAAACTGTGGTATTTTTAAATATAATTGTCGAACTTACGATATCTATTGGGCTAAGTTAAAGGAGAAACGAGCATGTCTTCATTATTCAGGCTGTATTTAAATTTGTTATTCTGACAACATTTTATGTCTGACATCAATAGGTAATATGATAGGTTCAGGCTCACTACCAATCATGAACCTACGACAATAAAAATAAACATGAATCCACTGTGTACTCATATGCAACTTTATTAGAAGCGTCCTCTTAACATCGCACCAACAACATAACATGAGTAACATCCTCTCTGCCTCCAAACACTTTCTAGTCGCTATGGTAACATTTAAACATGCCTTAAAAATAAGATACAACACAAAAACAAATATAAAGTGCATGAAAAATACAACTCACCATTGTTATGAATATTGTAAGTTAAGGGTTATTTATTATTATGTTTATATAGAATGAGAGATAGTAGCCTATCTCTCAACAATCATAACGCTAAATCAGTGGGAACCCTGAGCATGTTTCTCTGCAAGGAGATGGTCCCATCTAGGAGTAATGGGAGACAATGACACCCGAAGTGTGTTGCTTATGTCCAGTCTATTCCGTAATTTTGTTTTGGTTGCTGTCACTGCAGAAAATCCTGCTTCATACAAATAGAATGTCGGAAATGACAACAGGGTTTTTAGTGCTTTTGTGGCAATCTCGGGGTGTTCTGCCATGACTTTAATCCAGAACACCGGCAGAGTTGTAGTCTCAAACATATTTTTAAGGCTGCCATCATTTGCGATCTCCACTAGTTGATCCTCTTCTTGCATAGACACACTGGATTCACCTGGTTTGTTGACAAATGGATAGCGGATCCATTCCTTGGCAATTCGTGGGTCTTTTGTGGTTGGGAAGTAGCGTTCAAACTCTTTTAAAAGCAGATACAGGCCCTGGCCGGTTGGCTCAGCGGTAGAGTGTCGGCCTGGCACGCGGGGGACCCGGGTTCGATTCCCGGCCGGGGCACATAGGAGAAGCGCCCATTTGCTTCTCCACCCCCCCCCCCTTCCTCTCTGTCTCTCTCTTCCCCTCCCACAGCCAAGGCTCCACTGGAGCGGAGATGGCCCGGGCGCTGGGGATGGCTCCTTGGCCTCTAACCCAGGCGCTAGAGTGGCTCTGGTTGCAGCAGAGCGATGCCCTGGAGGGGCAGAGTATCGCCCCCTGGTGGGCAGAGCGTCGCCCCTGGTGGGCGTGCTGGGTGGATCCCGGTCGGGCGCATGCAGGAGTCTGACTGTCTCTCCCCGTTTCCAGCTTCAGAAAAATACAAAAAAAAAAAAAAAAAAAAAAGCAGATACAGATGATTGTGTACCAGCTGGGACAATGAAGGCTTGGGTTCAATCTCTTCCAAAATTCCCGCGAATGTTTGAAACATGTCAAATATACCCCTGTTCACGCGTCATCCCCACAAATCCAGTTTGGCTTTAAATGCAGCTACTTTATCTGCCAACTTGAAGACAGTTGTCATTTTCCTCTGAAGTAACCAATTGAGTTCATTGAGGAGGTTAAATATGTCACACAAGTAAGCAAGTTTTGTGACCCATTCCTTGTCACTAAAATGTGCTGCTAGTGGTGACTTTTTTTCTGAGAGAAATCTCTGCAGCGGCTCTTGTAATTCAAACACTCTGACCAGGGACCTCCCTTGGGATAACCATCTTATTTCTGTGTATAAGAGAAGGTGTCTGTGCTCTGCATTCATTTCCTCACATAGCTGCTCAAACAGGCCCAAGTGAAGGGCGTGTGCTTTGATGTGGTTAATAACTTTAATGACATCATTTGATACACTGTTAAGTTCCAGTGGTATATTTCAGCTAGCCAGCATTTCTCTGTGAATGACACAATGCATAGACTCGCATTCAGGTGCAACCTCCTTAATCCGAGTAGTTAAACCAGACATCCTTCCAATCATGTCAGCAGCTCCATCTGTGCATATGCCGACACAAAAAGACCAGTGCAGTTTTCCTGATATATAGTCATCCAGCGATTTAAATAGTTCTGCAGCTGTGGTTTTGGTTGGCAATGATAGTGCACATAACATATCCTCATGCACATCCTCTTGATAAAGATAACACACATAAACAAGTAGCATTGCCTTGTTGTCAATAGCTGTAGATTCATCAACCTGGAGAGCTTACCATGGTGATTTATTAATCCTTTCCAATAATTGTGATTCAATGTCCTCTGCAATTTCCTCAATGCGCCGTGTGATGCTGGTAGCTGAAAAAGGCATCTGTGCTATCTTTTTTTTTGTATTTTTCTGAAGTTGGAAACAGGGAGGCAGTCAGACAGACTCCCACATGCACCCGACCGGGATCTACCCGGCATGCCCACCAGGGGGCGATGCTCTGCCCATCTGGGGCATCACTCTGCTGCAGCCAGAGCCATTCTAGTGCCTGAGACAGAGGCCATGGAGCCATCCTCAGCGCCCGGGCCAACTTTGCTCCAATGGAGCCTTGGCTGTGGGAGGAGAAGAGAGAGACAGAGAGGAAGGAGAGGGGGAGGGGTGGAGAAGCAGATGGGCACTTCTCCTGTGTGCCCTGGCTGGGAATTGAACCTGGGACTCCTGCACACCAGGCTGATGCTCTACCATTGAGCCAACTGGCCAGGGCCCTGTGTTATCTTTTTAACCACAGCCTCTCCTAGAAATTCATGACAAATGTCTTTAGTGGCTGGAAGGATCAATTCTTTGCCAATGGTAAATGGCTTCTTAGCCTTAGCAATACGATTAGCCACCAAGTATGATGCTGTCAGTGCACTCGCATTTATTGATGTAGTGGCCACCAGTAATTGTTTCTGTCCTTCTTATTCATGCTTTTTTCTTTTGAAATACTCAGAAGGCTTGTCTTTTAAAGTAGAATGCTTGATCTCCAAGTGGTGAAGCTGTTTTGAAGGCTTCATTGTCTCATTACTTAGCTGGTCGCCACATATTATGTAGAGCGGCCTTGGTGCACGAGAATCACCAGTTGTGATAAATCCATACTTCAAGTAGGATTCCTGGTATTGTCTGTTAAATGAAGTCTTCTTTTTCTTTGTGGTCATAGGTTCTTCTTCTGTCTCCTCACTGGCCCTTTTCCACTTTGCAAAAAAACTTTTGATGGAATTTTATTTTTCACTCATTTTGCTAGTTTATGGGTTTAATTTTAGCAGCAACATATCAAGTGACCGAGACAAGCATCAAGAGTGAGTCTTAGACAGATGTAACAGAGGGAATCTGGTCATTTTTAAAAAATAAAACATCGTTCAGACTTAAATATAAATAAAACGGAAATAATGTAAGTTATCAGTATTCTTTCTCTGCAGACGAGTATCAAATGGCCCAAGGACTGGTACCAATCCGTAGCCCGGGGGTTGGGGACCACTGCTGTAACCCACTGCCTGATGTATGGCTTACAGATTACTCCTGTTGGGGACAGTCATGTTTTAATGAAAGTTCTGAAAGGCAGAAAGGCTTTCAAGGAAAAAAAAAACTAATCTCATACCAATGAGAGAGATTTGGGGGCAGAAATTTCCTGGTACCTTTCAATCACCTGAATCCACTTTCCTTAGAAGGCAGCTCAGGACCCAAAACTATTTCAGGTGCCCCAACGTCATTCCAAGGGTCTTTTTTTTTTTAATCTTTTTTTAATTTTATTTATTCATTTTTAGAGAGGACAGAGACAGAGAGGGAGAGAGAGGAGAGAGAGACAGAGAGAGAGAAGGGGGAGGAGCTGGAAGCATCAACTCCCATATGTGCTTTGACCAGGCAAGCCCAGGGTTTCGAACCGGTGACCTCAGCATTTCCAGGTCGACGCTTTATCCACTGCGCTACCAAAGGTCAGGCCATTCCAAGGGTCTTATCAAAAGAGTCACCTAATAGTAAGAATTTTCTTGAGAGAGAGGAGTAGGTTTGTCTGCACTTAAGAGAAGTAGGATTTTTACCCTCTGTTTATGTGAAGGTCACGATTTCTCCAGGAGTCAACTCTCTTTACAGGGGAAGAGCACATCAGGTGTCTGTTGCTGATGCATCATCACTTGTCTGGTGAAGAGATGTTAATGGGTTTCCGGCCATGGAAGGGGGTTATCATGGGCTGTCCAGTAGCATCAGCTAAAGTGAGGCTTTATCTCAGCTGGGAGGATCTCCCTATTATGGGAGGTAAAGGGATCTAGTTCTTGCCTTTTTACAATTTATTTCTGGCTAAGAATGACTTCACTGAATGATCTCAACTGAAAGGAAAAGGGGAAGCATCCTGCACATTTCGGGCATCCTGCAAAGAGCCCCCTTTGAAGTCTGCCCTGCCCACTGCCACTGACCTCTGCCAAAATTAGGGCTAGACTGTCCTAGGTCCTTACCCCTGCTAGGAACAGACACTCCTTTAAAACTAAACAGAACTGAAGATAAAGCCACTGGAGTTGGGTCTGCAGGACAATACAATATCCATAAGACAAATGCTGTGTGAAAAAGTCCAAGATAGGGGACCTGGAGAAATAAAGGACATCACCCCTCACCCTGCCTTTGAAGAGTTCAAAGCCACTTGCAATTCACTCCGAAGAGCAGAGACTATCTAATAGCCACCTATACCCATGTCCTGATGAGTCCTGATGAGCAACTAAAATAACAAGTACTATAAAAGGAGGAAAGAGCCCAGAGAGAAAACAGTTCAAGGCGGGGATGGGGGGGGGGGTCAAAGAAACTTACAGCAGACACAAGACTTGTTCTGGCTCCTTGGATCCCAGAGAAAGGTAAAGTAAGACAATTTCAGGACTAGCCATTGTAACTTAAATAACATTTCCAGGTATCTGAGCCAGGAATTTGAATTTTACCTGTGAGGGAATAGTACACTAACTTCCTAATGCTTGAGCTGGCTGCATAGTAAATTTTTATTCAACTATGCATTGACATTAGCTGGGAAAGATTTGTTTCTGTGAAATGCCTGAATCAGTTCAAATGGAAATAAGCCAACATATTTTTCTAATTAAAACAAAGGCATTTATTTATTCATTTGTTCATCAACAAAATACTGAGTGAATCCTAGTGCCAGCCAAGTGTTCCAGCACTAGAGACATAGTGGAGAATAGACACCGGAAGATCTTGCCTTTTCAGCTTACACTTTGGAAGGGGAAAGCCACAATATAAAACATCAAATTAAACAAGGAGAGATCAGGAAGTAGTAAGTGGAAAATAAAACAAAATCATGCACTAGAACTTCTCATTCAGCTTGGATGGTCAGGGAAGAATATCTGAGGAAGTGACATTTAATAAGAAATGAAAGGAGAAGAAAGATGGTGATGGAGTAGGGAGACGTTCCAACTGCAACTTCCCAGGACCAAATTGGATTACAACTTAATTTAAGAATAAATGGTTTGGGAAAATTGGACAGGTACATGCAAAGAAATGAAACTAGACCACCAACTTATACCATTCACAAAAATAAACTCAAAATGGATAAAAGACTTAAATGTAAATTGTGAAACCATAAATATCTTGGAAGAAAATATAGGCAGTAAATTCTCCAATAACTCTTGTAGCAATATTTTTGCTGGGTAAGTGAAATAAAGGACAGAATGAACAAGTGGGAACTATATCAAACTGAAAAGCTTTTGCACAGCTAAAGACACCATGAACAAAATACAAAGACAACCCACACAATGCTAGAACATATTTGCCAATACGTCTGTTAAGGGATTAATAACCAAAATTTATAGAGTACTTGTAAAACTCAACACCAGGAGGGTAAACAATCCAATCAAAAATGGGCAAAAGAACTGAATAGACACTTCTCCAAAGAAAACATACAGTTGGCCAATGGGCATATGAAAAAATGTTCAACGGAGACAGATGAGAAGCATCAATCATTAGTTTTTTGTTGCGACACCCTAGTTGTTCACTGATTGCTTTCTCATATGTGCCTTGAGGGCGGGCCTTCAGCAGACTGAGTAACCCCTTGCTCGAGCCAGTGACCTTGGGTCTAAGCTGGTGAGCTTTTGTTCAAACCAGATGAGCCCACGCTCAAGCTGGCGACCTTGGGGTCTAGAACCTGGGTCCTCCACATCCCAGTTCAACGCTCTATCCACTGCGCCACTACCTGGTCAGGCTGTTTGTTTTTCAATTTATTGATTTTAGCAAGAGAGGAAGCGAGAGAGAGACAGGAACATCAATCTGTTCCTGTATGTGCCTCGCCAGGGATTAGTCCAGCAACTCTGTGCTTTGGGATAACCAACTGAGCTATCCAACCAGGGCCACATGCTTATTTTAATAGAACTCTCTGGGGCATATAAGGCTATTCTCTAAAGGAATAGCTTGTAATGGAAAGTCAGGCAATGGGGGACAGGCAGTGATGGGTCATTATCTGAGGCCAAAATAACCAAGATGGCTTCTCCAAAACTCTATGTAATTAGACTACTGTTTTAACAACAGAACCAGTATTTATCAATCATGTGAGTGATCAATGAAACCATTTCATAAGGAGGCACAGTCACACTGACCCCGTTCTTTCTCAGCTCTTTCACACAATATACCACTGTCACCTGGCTTCTGCTAGCTTCTTCTTTGTCTCCTCTTCTGGTCTATACCTTTTTGGGTGTAAGGCCCAAGTCCTTTTCATCTCTGAGTCCCTGTAGTAAACCCAGCACCTGGAGTCACATGCATATAGTACACACATGCTTAATACCTTCTGAATCTGCAGTATATGATTAGAACCATCTCTGATCCTTTGAAGGAAGCATAATGTTGTGATCGTCCTTTCCTCTCATGTGTCCAACTCATGTGTTAAGCTCTGGGACTATCAACACAACCCTGGAGCCAGTCCTAAAAGGCATACACTCCAGCAGGGGAGCAAGACTAGTTTAGAAAATCATCATCATCATCATCCCCCTTGAGCACAAAGGTTAAAGCAGAAATACTTCCAGGGAGATGAAAGTTTAGAGAAAGAAACAACTGGGATCTGGTGATATCTGGTTTTACCTTGAAGAATGAGGAGACCAGTAATGTGTGCAAAGTTGTTGTGGGCAGAGGAGCAAGGGTACAAAAGAACATGGTACATTTAGGGAAAAGTGACGTCTTTGAAGGTAGGACATAGGGTATCAATAGCAGGATGCAGGAGATTGTGAAGTTGGGAGGGAGCAAGAGCTATGGCAGAATAACAGGTTGAAGTAAGGTCTGAACATGCTTTATATTATTCTAAGAAGTTGTAACGTGTTATATCAGATACAACAAAAATCCAGTGGAGATTCTGACACAGTCAAAATGTCAAGAACTCAAGTCTGGTGAATTAGGTGGATGATCAAGCAAAGCAATCTGCTTTTGCTCTAAGTCCACAGACATTCAACCAACAAATGACTGTGGAGTAGAGATTGACTTATCTCATGTTTGTTAAAAGACAGTACAGAAAGAATTCTTCTCAAAATGATTGAAGCAACTGAAAGATCTTGGAAATAAATGTATAGTCATCTGGATGGCCCTTGGGAGGACAAGAACAAACTACATGATGATTCTGGGAAGGAATTTAAAGAGCAATGCTAATTATGTACTATTTTTTAAATTAGTTTTTTTTTATTCATAGTCACACAATGAAGAGAACCATGTAGTGATGCCATGACCATGGGTAGTGTATGGCTTGTGGTTGGAACAGAATGAAAACACAAAAACAAAATATTTTCCCTAGCTAATTTCAGAGCAGAATCTAAATCAGGTCTCACCTTCACACACTAGCTCCTTGTTTCTAGACTAAGTAACAGAACTCAAAGATGAGTGTCCCTACTTTGGAGTCCATTGTGGCCACCAGGAACAAGCCTGTAACTGACCATGTATTTTGTAACAACTGCAAGAATGGAAGTAATGCAGCATGCTAGAGAGAGCTAGCACAGAGCTCTTGGAGCAGATGTCAGGAGACAACAGGAGAGGTGAAGTTTTAAAAGTCATTGGGGTGAGTCAAGCAAGGCAAAGCAAAAGTCTAGCAAAGTATGTCCACAACACAACTCTTCATTTACCTATTCACTGAATTGCTGGGGGAACCAAAGTGGGATCCTCTAAACTGACAAGCGAGACTTTGAAAAGCTGAATCAAGAGCAGTGGTAGGGTTAGACCCAGAAGCAGTTAAAATATTCAACCTTTACCTGAAGAACAGATGTTTACATCAAGTGCAGCTACATAGCAAGACTGAGTCAAGAAGCAAGTTAACCCCTCTTTCTCAGATTCTTTCTCTCTCTCTCTCTGTGACTCTCATTGAGACAAGATCAAGGTTAGAGAAATCATCAGAGGTCTTCCTGGACTCCATAGATGATCCATGGTGAACTTTAAAATAATGAGTGGCTACTTCTAGACTCACTGAAGCCCCTGTACACAAGTGTACACAAGACAAGAGCTATACTTCTCTGCAAGCTGCTGGCTTCTGACCTTGTTTCCTATACCTGAGAAGTAAAGAGACCTTCTCCCATCTCCCCAGTGCTTACTCTTTAGTATATTCTATTTAAATGATGGTATAATTGCATCCCACATTACAGAGGATTTGTGGATTTTTCTGATTCAGCTTCAGATTAGACAGCATCTTGTTTCTGTTCCAATATGACCTCTGTTATCATTTGATTACACAAATAATATGTATTTATTGTATAAGTTTTCGAAAACCTAGAAAAGGCTGAATAAAGAATTTAAAATTCCTTGTCATATTTGATGTGTTTTCTTAAGGATTTTTTCTTCTGTACATATGCGCACATACTTGTAATGACAACATTAAGAAGCAAGTCCTATTTTCCCACAGGAAAAGTTATAATTGAGATTGCCTTCCAATCTGGTTTTCAGCATTCTATACATTGCAGTATGGGATTTCATTCTGTATGAAATGTAGAAATGAGATGGCCACAATGATGTGCATAAAACATAACTACAGTTACAGACATCTGCAACCACTAACATTTAAAATTATAAATGAATACTTAGCTTTTAAAATTTTGTAATGTTCACAATTCCTACCACAGACAGTTCTCCAAATTATAGTGAAGACACAGAGGCTTCCATGACACTAAGTACTGCTACTAATCTTTTAAAGAGCTGGGCATTTTTAGAACTAAAGACTTCCCTTCTCAACCTTCCAAGAAAGAAACCTCCAAGATCACCAGAACAACAGTATTTACAACAAAGCTGGTGCCCACCACCCCAGTCCTCAAATCTGACCAGTTATTGCACTGATATCACTGAGGTCTTTGTCTTTACTCTCTGGAACCTAGAAGTCAGCTAATCCCATAATCCTTTTATTCCTAAACAATAGTACAAAAGGCAAGCCTCTCCGGTTTCTGGTATCTCACATATTCTTTTTTTTCTTTTATATTTTTAAAATTTTATTTTATTTATTCATTTTAGAGAGGAGAGAGACAGAAGGGGGGAGGAGCTGGAAGCATCAACTCCAATATGTGCCTTGACCAGGCAAGCCCAGGGTTTCGAACCAGCGACCTCAGCATCTCCAGGTCAACGCTTTATCCACTGCGCCACCACAGGTCAGGCAATACATATTCTTAATTCTACATTCCTTAGCAATTTTTTCTCCATCCTCTTCCATTATAATTTTTTCAAAGAAAACTTTTTACCATTTTTCTCTGGAATTAGCAATCCATGTAAAGAAATTTCTAATGCCCCCCCCCACACACACACACATTTCTGGTAATATCATGGGTTATTTGGAACAACTTCCTGCTGGAAACAACTAAAAGAGAGCTGAATTCACTTTTAAGTCTTCTTAAAGGTGACAAAGAGTTAAAGAAGCAGTAGGGAATTATAAAATTAAAGATAAAGTCACCCAATGAGTTAAATAAGCAGAAAAGCTACTGAGCACATTTGTCAATTCAGAAAAGTTACAACTTGGTTTTAATGACCTTGTGGGGTGAAGGGAACACTTATCAACCTCAGGACCTGCACAGGACAGAGGGTCAGGAGACACAGATACACTCTAGAGCGGTGTTTCCCAACGTGGGGCTCATGCCCCACAGGGGGGCAATTCGATAGTTAAGGGGAGCAATTTGAAAATGGACTCGACACAACTTTAACTCTTTCACCCCAGGCCTTTAAATGCAATGCTAGATATCGGTGCCAAATTTAACAAAAAATGCAATTCTTAAATAATTGCGGTAAATAATTATTAAGTATAATTTCGTTTGACGAGACCAAAATATCAACTGGGTGATTGGTGTCATCAAGTAAACTTCATCCTGGGTTCACCGCAGGGCATGCCATCTGCCACGGGGAACCCCGGACATTTTAAAAACTCGCTGAACAACGCAACTATTCTCACCTAATTGGCCCATCGCAACTTCTGTAGTGTTTCACATCATTCAGTTGGTGTTAATTTGAAATAAGTGTCAGTCAAAACTGTTGTAAAAGCTCATTGATTTAATAAGTATACATATATATACTATAGATATAATTGGTAAGTATTTGATTTTATTTTTATCAAGATTAAACTCTTTATTAAGTACTTCTTGCATCGGGGCTAGAAAGCAATAATATTTTACAAATATTATTGGGGCTATAATAGTGCATGCACGACAATTTTAATTTTAGAAGCATAACTTTCCAGAAAATTTTGTCAGGTGGAAAAAATATAGATACCTTTTGATTTGTGGTGGTAGTGTAGTAAATGTGTTATATACATTTAAATAAATATAAATTTTTAGTATACATTTACTCTACGTCACATTGAATATATTTTAACACATATTTTAATATTAGTTTTTAATTGATCTTATTTTTATTTCTTATAGCCCATAGTAAAATGAGTGGTGCAAGCAAGAAAAAAACTCATCAATATTCGGAGGAATATTTAAAATTTGGGTTCATACCCGCTGTTCACGATGAGCGAATTCCTTTTTGTCTTTTATGCCAGCAATGCTTGACCAACGAATCAATGAAACGAGGTCGTCTTGAGGTGCATTTGAAGGCGAAACATAGTGCTCATATTAATTCAGATTTGAGTTACTTTAAAACTTTAAAGAAAATTTTTGAAAAAAGAACAACATTAAAGTCTCTATTTACTGCTCATACTTCAACTAATAATCGTGCTCTTGAGGCTAGTTATCAAATTTCTTTATTCATCGCTAAAACTGGAGAAAATCACACTATAGGAGAGAATTTAATAAAACCGTCAATATCAGCATTTCTTAAAACGGTTCTTGAAAAAGATGACAAAGATGTAAAAGCTATGCCACTCAGTGACAATACTGTTAGCAGAAGAATAGAAGAAATGAGTGAGGATATTGAAAAACAACTTATTGAAAAGCTGAAAACAAGAAAGTTCTCCTTGCAAATGGATGAATCAACTTTGAGAGACAGTGAGGCAGTATTGATAACTTACATAAGATATATTGATAAAGGACAGATTGCTGAAGAAATGTTGTTCTGTAAAAGATTAGAAAGCACCACTACCTCCAAAGATATATATAATAAGCTAAAAAACTACTTAGATGTCAATGATATACCAATGAAAAATAGAACATCTTGTGCTGCAGATGGTGCTCCCAATATGATGGGCAAGAAAAATGGCTGCTTAAAATTGATGAAAGATGCGAATCCAGAAATGATTCTTGTGCATTGTGTTATTCATAAGGAAAACTTGGTAGCTAAAAACATCTTGCCTGTTCTGAATGAAGTATTACATACACTAATAAAGTGTGTTGATGCTATTAAAGCTAGTGCCAAATGTGAGCGTCTTTTCAAGCTATTTTGTGAAGAACACAATGAAGACCACGTGAGACTTTTACTTCATACTGAAGTAAGATGGCTATCTAAAGGAAACTGTTTGAAAAGATTTATGAAACTGTTTGATACTCTTAGTGATTTTTTAAGCGACAAACCTGAAATGAAGTATCTGTTAACAATAGATGGTAAAGCATTTGTGAGTTATTTAGCCGATATCTTTGAAAAACTAAATATATTAAATAAGCAACTTCAAGGAACAAGTAAAACTCTTGTCGATGCAAAAGCAAAGATATTTGGTTTCATTACCAATATTGAGTTATGTCAGAAACATATTAACAACAAAAACTTTAAACAGTTTTCATTGGCTCCAAAAATGTGAAGTAACTGAAACCGCTTTACTTGTTATTGTCAATCATTTGAATATTCTATCGGCTGATTTAAAAGAAAGATTTTCTGATTTAAAACAAATTGATTTCCCAACATGGATGATGCAGCCAATGTTAGTGGATTTGTCTGATATATCAAATATGCAGTATCAAGAAGAACTCGCAGAATTGCAAAATTATGTCAGTTAAAGCTTTATTTAATATCAAAGGAGTGATGGCATGGCTTTGTGAGGAAACAGAAACCAAATACCCAAATTCAACCAAATGTGCAAGAAAACTATTGCTACCTTTTCCATCTTCATTTTTAGCTGAATGTGGATTTAGTGCAGTAAATGATTTACTGGTAAAAAAAAGAAATCGGCTGGATATAACACAACGTGCAGACTTGACACTAAAGCTAACCTAATTGGAACCTAATATAAAATCTCTGTGCAGCAAGCATCAAGCGCAAGGATCACACTAAATGAAAATAATAAATTAATATAGAAAATCTGTATTAAAATTATTTGGAATTTAAATTTCTGTTTTTCATTATATGTTTTGAAATTTTACTTACTGTGCTTTGTTAACAATTTCTTTTTTTATTATATTTATTTATTTATTTTTAATGGGGTGACATCAGTAAATCAAGATACATATATTCAAAGATAACATGTTCAGGTTATCTTGTCAGTCAATTATGTTGCATACCCATCACCCAAAGTCAGATTGTCCTCTGTCACCTTCTATCTAGTTCTCTTTGTGCCCCTCCCACTCCCACTTTCCTCTCCCTCTTCCTCCTCCCCCCATAACCACCACACTCTTATCAATGTCTCTTGGTCTCACTTTTATGTACCATCTACGTATGCAATAATGCAGTTCCTGTTTTTTTCTGATTTACTTATTTTACTTCGTATAATGTTGTCAAGATCCCTCCATTTTGCTATAAATGATCCGATGTCATCATTTCTTATGGCTGAGTAGTATTCCATAGTGTATATTTGCCACATTTTCTTTATCCAGTCATCTATTAATGGGCTTTTTGGTTGTTTTCATGTCCTGGCCACCGTAAACAAGCTGCAATGAACATGGGGCTGCATGTGTCTTTACGTATCAATGTTTCTGAGTTTTGGGGGTATATACCCAGTAGAAGGATTGCTGGGTCATAAGGTAGTTCTATTTTCAGTTTTTTGAGGAACCACCAAACTTTCTTCCATAATGGTTGTACTACTTTACATTCCCACCAACAGTGGATGAGGGTTCCTTTTTCTCCACAACCTCTCCAACATTTGCTATTACCTGTCTTGTTAATAATAGCTAATCTAACAAGTGTGAGGTGGTATCTCATTGCCATTTTGATTTGCATTTCTCTAATAACTAAAGAAGATGAGCATCTTTTCATATATCTGTTGGCCATTTGTATTTCTTCCTGGGAGAAGTGTCTGTTCATATCCTCTTCCCATTTTTTTATTAAATTGTTTGTTTGTTTGTTGTTGAGTTTTAGGAGTTCTTTGTATATTTTGGATATTATGCCCTTATCTGAGCAGGTGTTTAAAAATATCATTTCCCATTTAGTTGGCTGCCTGTTTATCTTGTTATCAGTTTCTCTTGCTGAGCAAAAACTTCTTAGTCTGATGTAGTCCCATTCATTAATTTTTGCTTTCACTTCTCTTGCCTGTGGAGTCAAATTCATAAAATGCTCTTCAAAGCCCAGATCCATGAGTTTAGTACCTATGTCTTCTTCTATGTACTTTATTATTACAGGGCTTATGTTTAGATCTTTGATCCATTTTAAGTTAATTTTAGTACAGGGGGACAAACTCTAGTCCAGCTTCATTCTTTTGCATGTGGCTTTCCAGTTTTCCCAGCACCATTTGTTAAAGAGGCTTTCTTTTCTCCATTGTGTGTTGTTGGCCCCTTTATCAAAAATTATTTGACTATATATATGTGGTTTTATTTCTGGGCTTTCTATTCTGTTCCATTGGTCTCAGTGTCTATTTTTCTGCCAATACCATGCTGTTTTGATTGTCGTGGCCGTATAATATAGTTTGAAGTCAGGTATTGTAATGCCCTCAACTTCATTCCTTTTCTTTAGGATTGCTTTGGCTATTCGGGGCTTTTTATAGTTCCATATAAATCTGATTATTTTTTGCTCAATTTCTTTAAAAAATGTCATTGGAATTTTGATGGGAATTGCGTTAAATTTGTATATTGCTTTAGGTAATATGGCCATCTTGATTATATTTATTCTACCTAACCAAGAACAAAGAATATTCTTCCATCTCATAATATCTTTTTCGATTTCCCTTAACAATGGTTTATAGTTTTCATTGTATAAGTCCTTTACATTCTTTGTTATGTTTATTCCTAAGTATTTTATTTTTTTTCTTGCAATCATGAAGGGGATTAGTCTTTTGAGTTCATTCTCAAATGTTTCATTGTTGGCATACAGAAAGGCTATTGACTTCTGTATGTTAATTTTGTATCCTGTGACCTTACTGTATTGGCTTATTGTTTCTAGTAGTCTTCTTGTGGATTCTTTGGGGTTTTTGATGTATAGGATCATTTCATCTGCAAAAAGTGATACCTTTACTTCTTCTTTTCTGATATGGGTGCTTTTTATTTCTTTGTCTTGTCTGATTGCTGTGGCTAGAACCTCTAGTACCACATTAAATAAGAGTGGAGAGAATGGACAACCCTGTCTTGTTCCTGATTTAAGGGGGAAAGCCTTCAGTTTTGTGCCATTTAGTATGATGTTAGCTGATGGTTTATCATATATGGCCTTTTTCATGTTGAGATATTTTCCTTCTATACCCATTTTGTTGAGAGTCTTAAACATAAAATTGTGTTGTATTTTATCAAAAGCCTTTTCTGCATTTATTGATAAGATCATGTGGTTCTTGTTCTTTGTTTTGTTGATATGGTGTATTATGTTAACTGTTTTACATATGTTGAACCATTCTTGAGATTCTGGGATGAATCCCACTTGATCATGATGTATTATTTTTTTAATATGTTGTTGTATTCGATTTGCTAGTATTTTGTTTAGTATTTTAGCATCTGTATTCATTAGAGATATTGGTCTGTAGTTTTCTTTTTTTGTGCCATCCTTGCCTGGTTTTGGTATGAGGGTTATGTTTGCCTCATAAAATGTGTTTGGAAGTTTTGCTTCTCATTCAATTTTTTGTAAGACTTTCAGTAGAATAGGAACCAAGTCTTCTTTGAAGGTTTGATAAAATACACTGGTATAGCCATCTGGACTTGGACTTTTATTTTGGGGGAGGTTTTTTCCATTTCTTCTCTACTAATAGGTCTGTTTAGGCTTTCTGCTTCTTCTTGACTCAGTCTAGGAAGGTTGTATTGTTCTAGGAATTTATCCATTTCTTCTAGGTTGTTCAATTTAGTGGCATAAAGGTTTTCATAGTATTCTACAATAATTTTTTGTATATCTATGATGTCTGTGGTGATTTCTCCTCTTTCATTTTGGATTTTTTTTTATATGATTTCTTTCTCTTTTTTCCTTGGTAAGTCTTGCCAAGGGTTTGTCAATTTTGTTGATCTTTTCAAAGAACCAGCTCCTTGTTCTATTATTTTTTTCTATAGTTTTTCTGTTCTCTATTTCATTTATTTCTGCTCTGATTTTTATTATCTCCTTTCTTCGGCTGGTTTTGGGTTGTCTTTGTTCTTCTTTTTCTAGTTCCTTAAGGTGTGAAGTTAAGTGGTTCACTTGGGCTCTCTCTTGTTTGTTCATATATGCCTGAAGTGATATGAACTTCCCTCTTATCACTGCTTTTGCTGCATCCCATAGATTCTGATATGTCGTATTGTCATTTTCATTTGTCTGTATATATCTTTTGATCTCTGCACTTATTTCTTCCTTGACCCATTCATTCTTTAAAAGTATGTTGTTTAGTTTCCACATTTTTGTGGGATTTTTTTCCTCTTTTTTGCAGTTGAATTCTAGTTTCAAGGCTTTATGATCAGAAAATATGCTTGGTACAACTTCAATTTTTTTGAATTTGCTGATGTTTTTGTGGCCCAACATATGGTCAGTTCTTGAGAACAATCCATGTGCATTGGAGAAAAATGTATACTCAGTCACTTTGGGATGAAATGTCCTGTAGATGTCTATCATATCCAGGTGCTCTAGTGTTTTGTTTAAGGCCGCTATATCTTTGTTGATTCTCTGTTTCGATGACCGATCTACAGCTGCCAGTGTTGTATTGAGGTCTCCAAGTATGATTGTATTTTTGTCAGTTTTTGTTTTAAGGTCAATAAGTAGCTGTCTTATATATTTTGGTGCTCCTTGGTTTGGTGCATATATATTAAGAATTGTTATGTCTTCTTGATTCAGTGTCCCCTTAGCCATTATGAAATGGCCATTTTTGTCTCTGAGTATTTTTGTTGTCTTGTAGTCAGCATTATCAGATATGAGTATTGCTACGCCTGCTTTTTTTGGATGTTATTTGCTTGGAGTATTGTTTTCTAGCCTTTCACTTTGAATTTCTTTTTATCCTTGTTACTTAAATGAGTTTATTGTAGGCAGCATACAGTTGGATTTTCTTTTTTAATCCATTCTGCTACTCTGTGCCTTTTTATTGGTGATTTTAATCTGTTTATATTTAGTGTAATTATTGACACTTGTGAGTTTCCTATTGCCATTTTATATTGGGTTGGGGAATAAGTTCATAGCGTTTTTTACCAAAGACTTTTATTTAAACAAAAAACAATAATTGTATCAATAAGTTAATCAATTATATATTTGCCATTGCTGTTTACAACCTCTTCCCACCTCTCAACCAATTTGTTGATGCCGTTCCACCAAAAATTGCCTGGTCTGGTGTCAAAAAATTTGTTGAGCCAGTTTTTAAGGACTTCTTTGTTATCGAAGGTAACGCCCTTCATATGGTTTGACAGGGAGTGGAAAAGATGGTAATCAGTCAGTGCAAGGTCCGGAGAATACGGCGGATGCTGAAGGACCTCCCATTCAAGCTCTTGGAGTGTGGCTTTGACGACTTGTACAACATGGGGCCTGGCGTTGTTGTGAAGGAGTATGGTTTGACCATGTCGATCAGGTCTTTTCAGTCAAATAGCCTCATTCACACGGTGTAGCTGGGCAATGTAGAGCTCCTTGTTGACCGTGGCATTCTTTTTGAGCATTTCCCAGTTCTTCATCGAATTCAGAAGGCCTTCTGCTGTGGCACGTGTCATCAACGTCAAAGTCACCATTTTTGAACTTTGCAAACCATTTCCGTGCTGTGGACTCGCCTATGACACCTTCTCCATACACGTTGCAAATGTCCCGGGCTGCTTCGGCAGCTTTTTGACCTCGATGAAAGGCAAAGAAGAGCAGGTGTCAAAAATGTTGATTTTTGCCTCCTGGGTATTCTATTTCTAAGCCTCAAAACTAATAAAAAATTAAATAACTCAAAAATACAATTAACATAGTTTTGTAGAGCAGAAAGAGTTTTATCAAATGAATACTTACCATTTGCCAAACAGCAAACAAATCATTGTAAAGTAAAAGAAAATATAAAAACGCTATGAACTTATTCCTGTTAGTTTTGTGTCTTGTTTGATCCTTCTCTTTCGTTTTTCTATCTTTTGTTTTTATTTGGTTGTGTTCTATACATCTTTCCTCTGT
Source organism: Saccopteryx bilineata (assembly GCF_036850765.1). Taxonomy (NCBI): domain Eukaryota; kingdom Metazoa; phylum Chordata; class Mammalia; order Chiroptera; family Emballonuridae; genus Saccopteryx; species Saccopteryx bilineata. Next base: position 199,177,507 of record NC_089491.1, read on the forward strand.
TGCTATCTTTTTTAAATCATGTGCTTCTGTGGTGGTTTTTTCAATGGTGGTTACCATTAAGTAATGAAAAGGTTTCCTACCCTGTTCATTGTAGTGCAATATTTTGTGAGTACTTTTGCACTCCATCGCCCTTTGCTACTGTTAATCTCCATCCTCTCCCCCCCCTTTTTTTTGTTGTCACAGTTTAAAGTTGGTTTTATTGTGTTATTCTTGGAGCTTTTACTTGTGGCTTTGTTGGTTGTTGTTTTTTTATTCTTTGTATCTGATTGGAGAACCCCCTTTAGTATTTCCTGGAGTGGGGGTTTTCTGGTGATAAATTCCCTCATCTTTTCTGTATCTGTGAATGTTTTTATTTCTCCTTCATATTTGAAGGATAGCTTTGATGGGTATAGTATTCGTGGCTGAAAGTTCCTTTCTTTCAAGACTTTAAATATTGGGGTCCACTCTCTTCTAGCTTGTAGAGTTTCTGCTGAGAAATCTGATGATAATCTAATGGGCCTTCCTTTATATGTTGTATTCTTCTTTTCCCTGGCTGCCTTGAGAATTTTTTCTTTGCAGTTGGTTTGTGCCAATTTCATTATGATGTGCCTTGAAGTAGGTTTGTTGGGGTTAAGAAAACTTGGAGTTCTGTTTGCTTCTAGAATTTGAGGTTTTAATTCTTTCCACAGGCTTGGGAAGTTCTCATCTATTATTTGTTTGAGTATGTTCTGCATTCCATTTTCTCTTTCTTCTCCCTCTGATATACCTATTATTCTTATGTTATTCTTTTTGATGGAGTCAGATAATTCCTGTAGGGCTATCTCATTTTTTAAATTTTTGAGTCTCTTTCTTCTTCTCTTTGTTGTGCCTCAAGTTGCTTGTCTTCTATTTCACTAATTTTCTCTTCTATCTGTCCTGTTATATTAGCTAAGCTTGTTACCTCGTTTTTCAGCTCATGAATTGAGTTTGCATCTCTGTTTGATTTGTTTTTATAGTTTCAATTTCCTTGGAGATATACTCTTTGTGTTCATCGAGTTGTTTTCTGAGCTCCCTAAATTGCCTTTCTGTGTTTTCTTATATATCTCTGAGTATTTTTAAAATTTCTATTTTAAATTCTCTGTCATTTAGCTCCAAGGCTTCCAATACGTTAAGTCTTTTCTCCATAGATTTTTCCACATCTATTTGTGTTACCTCTCTTTCTTTTGTATCCATAATATTCGATTTTCTCTTCTTTAATGGCATCTGAGGGTGGTTTTGTTGATAGTATTGAGATTTAATAAGGAATAAAAAGTTAAAAAAATAAAAATAAAAATAAAAATTGAGGTTTTTAAAAAAATTAATCATTAAATAAAGAAAAATAAAATAAGATAAAAATTTGAGAAAAAAGGGAATTATTCTTTCCTCTCCTTTTTTCCTCTCTTCTATTCTCCCCTCTTTCTTGAGAAAATCTTGTGATGAACTGTGAATTATATTGTACTAAATAGAACAAACAATACCTGTAGTGGAGGGCCTCAATTGGGGAGAAGTAATAAAGGGGTAAAGGAAAAAAAAAGAAAAAGAAAAAAAATAAATAAAAGAAAAAAATATATATAAAAGGAAGGGCGGTATAGACCCACAAAAAGCAAATAAGGAAAAAATTTGGGTCAAGAATAAAATGATTTGTTTTTAGGTGTTGGCTGACTAAGAGTTATGATTAGAGGAATAAGAGGGAAACAGGAAAAAGGGGGGATAAATTAAAAAATTACTATTGTATTTAGTGGAACAAGAACTAGATAAAAATGAAGAGCCAGGGATGGGAGCACTGCTAATGAGTTAAAAAGGTGAAGTAAAAAAAACCCCAAATGCCACAAACTTAAGTTTGATTCCCAGATAAGATAATTTGTTTGTTATTGAGGTTTGAATGAGAGAAGAAGTAAAGGAGAAAGGAAGAGACTAATATAGAGGGAGAAAGAGAGAGAGGGAGAGAAAAAAGATGGAACCACTAAAAGAAGAAAAAAGAAAAAGGAGGAGAGAGAGAGAGAGTTAGGGCTTTTGGATTGCAACCCTCATAGAGAGAAAGGAAGAGGAAAGAAAAGATAATGGGAGATGTAACACTTATGGGTAGTGTAGTTCAAGGAGAGGAGAGAGTAAGACCAGTAGAGAGTTAATCGACCAAATTGGAATAGGAAAAATAAAATCAAGAATGAAAAGAAGAGACACAGATGAACAAATATAATAAAATGGGATAGGTTATAACGTCTGCAGATTATCCTTGATTTTGAGAGGTTTTCGTCTTGCTTTTTTTTTTCTGTCTCTCTTCCTGATCGGTGACTTTGTACCCCGGATTCTGCCCCTGTGGCACGCTCAGGTAGAGGTTTGCAGTTGATAATTCTCTATGGCAATGTCATGTATTGGGCTTCAGTCTCATTGGCAGTTGAGGCTCATTAGCATTTATAGGCTCCAACAGTGAGAGGGTCTCTCACTGTGAGAGTGTTCCTGGAGCCTCTCTCCTAGTCTTTCCTTCCACAATTAGAAGCCTGATAATCCAGCTATGGGGTTGCTGCTGCCTCTGTCTGGATAGTAAGAGGCTCAAAGAGCTGGCATCTCCCCACTCTATTCCCACTCAGCACAGGGCTCTGAGTAAGGCTCAGTCAGTCAGACCTGCTAGCATAATCAGGCGGGTCTTTCGCCCACTCAAAGACCTCTGGTTCTGCCCCTCTGTGGAACAACATGGGTGCCCACTCCTGAGGCATTCGGAGGAATCTCTTGCCCACTCTCCGTGTGCACCAACCAGGATGTCAGACCAGCCGCGTCACACTTTGAGTGAAACCCCTGCCCGCACGGAAAAGTTCCAGCATTGGAGTTGGCTCTTGCTCTCTCCCTGTGCACGGCCCCCTCAGGGTGCTGGGGTGGCTCGGAGATTCCGCTCCTGGCCCGCTCACAGGCCTCTGACTTTGCTCCTCTGTGGGAAAACACGGGCGCTCACCCCTGAGGAGTTCGGAGGAATCTCTTGCCCACTCTCCATGTGTGCCGACCTGGATATCAGGCCAGTCGTCTCTCACTCTGAGAAAGCCCTCTGCCCGCACGGAAAAGTTCTGGCATTGGAATTGGGTTTCGCTCAGTCCCCATGCGTGGCTTTCCCAGGGTGCTGGGGTGGCCAGGAGATTCCGCTTTCAGCCCACACACAGGCCCCTGACTCTGCCCCTCTGTGGGAAAACATGGGCGCCCACCCCTGAGGAGTTCGGAGGAATCTCCTGCCCACTCTCCATGCGTGCTGACCAGGATATCAGGCTGGATGCCTCTCACTCCGCCGAGAAAGCCCTCCACCCTCACAGAAAAGTTCCAGCGTTGGAATTGGCTCCAGCTCCCTCCCCATGCCCGGTCCCCTCAGGGCGCTGGGGCTCCTAGGAGATTCCGCTTTTTGCCCACACAGAGGCCTCTGACTCTGCCTCTCTGTGAGTTAGCATGGGTGGTGCCCACCCCTGAAGTGTTCGTAGGAATCTCTCACCCACTATCCACGTGCGCCGACCAGGAGATGTGGAAAATGGCTGCCCCACTTGTCTTTCTTTGTCTGGGTTTGGCGCGCGTGTTAGCTTGAATTGCCCAGGTTTTTCCATGGCTTGGATCTCTGTGCCACAGCCTGGTTTGGCTGTTTGTACCGCTGCCTGGATCTATTCACTCCCTATGCCTGCCTTAGTTTCTATATTCTCAGTTCTCAGTGAAAGCCATCCTGTTTGGGTTAGAGAGGAAGGCGGAGCATTTCTTACTCCCTATTTCCCCTGGGGTTTGACCATATATCTAGCCAATCTTTCACTCGACCATACCTTCGGGTGTGTTGCGAAGCATATGAAGGCTCCAAGGATAGGTTTTTCTGTTTCTGGTTGAAGATCTTGTTGAGTTTATGGGGAGATTTATCGGTATCGCTTCCTACCACGCCATCACTCTGATGTCATCCTGTTAACAATTTCATAGTGATTTCTTCCTAGAACCTATCATTTATGTTTATTAAGTGAACAAATCAATTTTTTAATGTTAAAAATTATGTATGTTACATGGGGGGGGACATAAAAATTTTAGAAAGGTTAAGGTGGGGCATGGCACAAAAAACGTTGGGAAACACTGCTTTGAACATTTTTTGTCTTATTTTTAAAGTACAAAAGCAATTCAGATTCAGGAGAAACAATACTGTTAACATTTTTGTTTTATTGAATTTAGAGAGAGAGGAAGGGACAAAAGAGAAACAGAAACATTGATCTGTTCCTGTATGTGCCATGACTAAAATTCAAACCAGCAACTTTTGCATATGCGGCTATCTGGCCAGGGCTAACATTTTAATAAAGGAAACAAAATGAAAATTAATATCGAACATGATTCTACCCTCTAGAAATAACAAAACATGGCTGTGCATATCTGCTTCCTAGAGTTTGGGTGCCTGAGATAAGGATTGGACCTGTCTTTCATAGGATGGACATGTCCTCTCACTAAAACACATCCCCATGTGGGGATGTGTCTCATGAATGAGCTAATAGACAACAAAGTATTTCACTAGGAAAGGCCTTGCAGAACAGAGGGAAGAATGCTGGTGGGAGTTCAGAAAGCCTGACTTCTGTTCTGGACACGGACATAACCTTCACTTTGAATCTAGCAAGTTGCGTCCTCTTTTTGAGTTACATTTCCTCCTCTGCAGAACAAAAACTTTGGACTTCATGGAGTCTAAGGTTCCTTCCAGTATGGAATTTCTATATTTCTAAAAATGCCATAAGAGGGAAATTTGGGGAAACACCCAGCCTCAGAAAACATCTGCAGAGACAATAGCCTCCACAGCTGGATGGCACTGTCAGCACAGAAGGGTCCATCTGACAGACATTTTCGATCACCCAGAAGACCTGCTGTACAAACTCATGGCCCTGATAGTATTGCTCTGCATTTTTCATTAGTGGCCATTAGGATGAATGCGTTTCTCCATGTTTATTCTGTGAGCTCCCCTGACACCTCCATTTCCATCACCTAAGGCTATGGAAACAGCTTGCTTCACTCCAGCTGCCAGTGTTTATAAACGACAGGGCAGGGAACATGCACATCTGAACTGGCAGAGATTAAATAATTGAAATGGACATAAAAACTTTTTATGTTGATGCTCTTACATATTATTTATTGACAATTCAATGCTGTTTAATGCTTTCCAACTCCTTTTTGGGTTTTGTCAGGAGTATCTGAGGCATTGTTCAGAAACTGCCATTTCATTGCAATTTCTTGGCAAGCAAATGAAATATATCTTTGGAGCATGGCAGGCCAACGGTGGTCAGATCAGATAGATTCAGACTCTGTGATTCTCTGTTTGATGCTGAGGGGTCTTAGGCTCCCCATACTCGTGGTTTACATGGCTTTCAGGCTTCATGTCTAAGTGGGCTTTGATCATTGTTTCCCCCTTACTGAGCCCCTCCTGCTCACCCATTTTCCTTACTTGCAATTTGCATGAATGATTAACAAATCCAGAACTGTGACAGAACTCTGTAGTAACTAAGTGAGACAGACATATTCCTTGGTCTACGGGAGCATACAATCAATACCATATCTTATGATATGATGAGTAAGTGGACAGAATACTAAAATCCCAAACAAATATGAAAGCAGTATTTACATGGTACATCCAGTGCAGGGTCAAGTACATCTGAGCATAAAGAGAGATTGAGAGCTGAGAGGAATGCCAGCTGTGTGCACCTGCAGCCCGAGAACACTTGGCCTACCTTAACATACCAATACTGAATATTTCATATAGAAGTCTATTCCAAAATGATTGAGGCATCACTTTTTTTTTAATTTATTTATTAAATTTAATGCAGTGACATTGATAAATCAGGGTACATATGTTGAGAGAAAACATCTCTAGATTATTTTGACATTTGATTGTGCTGTATACCCCTCCCCCAAAGTTAAATTGTCTTCTGTCACCTTCTATCTGGTTTTCTCTGTGCCCCTCCCCTCCCCCAACCCCTCTCTCCTTCTTCACCCCATTTCCCCTCCCCCCACCCCCCACCCCTGCTGCCATCACAATCTTGTTCATGTCTCTGAGTCTCATTTTTATGTCCCTTCTATGTATGGATTCATGTAGTTCTTTTTCTGATTTACTTATTTCACTCCGTATAATGTTATCAAGGTCCATCCATGTTATTGTAAAGGATCCGATGTCATCATTTCTTATGGCTGAGTAGTACTCCATAGTATATATGTATCAAAGCTTTTTAATCCACTCGTCCTCTGATGGACACTTGGGTTGTTTCCACATCTTCGCTATTGTGAACAATGCTGCCACAAACATGGGGGTGCATTTCTCCTTTTCGAGCTGTTCTATGGTGTCCTTGGGGTATATTCCTAAAAGTGGGATAGCTGGGTCAAAAGGCAGTTCGATTTTCAGTTTTTTGATGAATCTCCATACTGTTTTCCACAGAGGCTACACCAGTCTGCATTCCCACCAGCAGTGCAGGAGGGTTCCCTTTTCTCCACATCCTCGCCAGCACTTATTCTGTGTTGTTTTGTTGATGAGCGCCATTCTGACTAGTGTGAGGTGATATCTCATTGTGGTTTTAATTTGCATTTCTCTAATGATTAGTGATGTTGAGCATTTTTTCATATGCCTGTTGGCCATCTGTATGTCCTCTTTGGAGAAGTGTCTATTCATCTCTTTTGCCCATTTTTGGATTGGATTATTTGTCTTCCTGGTGTTGAGATTTATGAGTTCTTTATAAATTTTGGTTATTAACCCCTAAACAGACGTATTGTCAAATATGTTCTCCCATTGTGTAGTTTGTCTTTTTATTCTGTTCTTGTTGTCTTTAGCTGTGCAAAAACTTTTTAGTTTGATATAGTCCCAATTGTTTATCCTGTATTTTATTTCACTTCCCCATGGAGATAAATCATCAAATATATTGCTCTGAGAGATGTCGGAGAGCTTACTGCCTATGTTTTCTTCTAAGATGCTTATGGTTTCACGGCCTACATTTAAGTCTTTTATCCATTTTGAGTTTATTTTTGTGAGTGGTGTAAGCTGGTGATCTAGTTTCATTTTTTTGCAGGTAGCTGTCCAATTTTCCCAACACCATTTGTTAAAGAGGCTGTCTTTACTCCATTGTATTTCCTTGCCTCCTTTGTCAAATATCAGTTGTCCATAGAACTGTGGGTTTATTTCTGGGTTCTCTGTTCTGTTCCATTGATCTATATGCTTGTTCTTATGCCAGTATCAGGCTGTTTTGAGTACAATGGCCTTGTAGTATAACTTGATATCAGGAAGTGTGATACCTCCCACTTTATTCTTCTTTTTTAAGATTGCTGACGCTATTTGTGTTCTCTTTTGGTTCCATATAAATTTTTGGAATATGTGTTCTATATCTTTGAAGTATGTCATTGGTATTTTAATTGGTATTGCATTGAATTTATAAATTGCTTTGGGTAATATAGACATTTTAATGATGTTTATTCTTCCTAACCATGAGCACGGTATATGCTTCCACTTGTTTGTATCTTCCTTGATTTCTTTTATCAATGCTTTGTAATTTTCCGAGTACGAGTCTTTAGTCTCCTTGATTAAGTTTATTCCTAGGTACTTTATTTTTTTGGTTGTAATTGTGAAGGGGATTGTTTCCTTAATTTCTCTTTCTGACTGTTCATTGTTGGTGTATAAAAATGCCTCTGATTTCTGAGTATTGATTTTATATCCTGCCACTTTGCTGAATTCATTTATCAGGTCCAGTAGCTTTTTGACTGAGACTTTAGAGTTTTCTATATACAATATCATATCATCTGCAAATAATGATAGTTTTACTTCTTCTTTTCCCACTTGAATTCCTTTTATTTCTTCTTCTTGTCTGATAGCTGTGGCTAGGACTTCCAGGACCATGTTAAATAAGAGTGGTGAAAGGGGGCACCCCTGCCTTGTTCCTGATCTTAAGGGGATTGCTTTTAATTTTTTCCCATTGAGTATGATGTTGGCTGCGGGTTTGTCATAGATGGCATTTATCATGTTGAGGTATGTTCCCTGTATTCCCACTTTACTGAGAGTTTTGATCATGAATGGATGCTGAATTTTATCAAATGCTTTTTCTGCATCTATTGAAATTATCATATGGTTTTTCTCCTTCTTTTTGTTTATGTGATGAATCACATTGATGGATTTACGAATATTGTACCATCCTTGCCTCCCCAGAATAAATCCCACTTGATCATGGTGTATGATTTTTTCCATATATTGTTGGATCCAGTTTCCTAATATTTTGTTGAAGGTTTTAGCATCTATATTCATCAGAGATATTGGCCTATAATTTTCTTTCTTTGTGTTGTCTTTGCCTGGTTTTGGAATCAGAATTATGCTCGCCTCATAAAAGGAGCTTGGAAGTCTTTCTTCCTCTTGAATTTTTTGAAATAGTTTGAGAAAGATAGGAGTTAGTTCTTCTTTGAATATTTGGTAGAATTCTGTTGTGAAGCCATCAACCCTGGACTTTTCTTTGCTGGGAGTTTTTTTGAAAACTGTTTCTATCTCCTTTGTTGTAATCGGTCTGTTTAGGTTTTCTGATTCTTCCAGATTGATTTTTGGAAGATTGTATGTTTCAAGGAATTTGTCCATTTCATCTAGGTTGTCTAGTTTTTTGGCATACAGTTCTTCATAGTATTTTCTTACAATATTTTGTATTTCTGTTATGTCAGTTGTTATTTCTCCTCTCTCATTTCTAATTTTATTTATTTGAGTCCTCTCTCTCTTTTTCTTGGTGAGTCTAGTTAAAGGTTCATCAATCTTGTTTACCTTTTCAAAGAACCAGCTCCTAGTTTCATTGATCTTCTCTATTGTTTCTTTAGCCTCTATGTCATTTATTTCTGCTCTGATCTTTATTATTTCCTTCCTTCTACTACATTTGGGCTTACTTGCTGTTCTTTTTCTAATTCTTTTAGATGCAGGGTTAAGTTGTTTATTTGAGCTTTTTCTAGCTTCTGAAAGTGTGCCTGTAGTGCTATGAACTTCCCTCTCAGCACTGCTTTCACTGTGTCCCATAAATTTTGAGTTGTTGTATGCTCATTGTCATTCGTTTCTAGGAATTTTTTTACTTTTTCTTTGATCTCATTCTTAATCCATTCATTATTTAACAACCTGCTATTTAGTTTCCATGTGTTTGAGAATTTTTGAGCTTTTCTGTTGTGATTCATTTCTAGTTTCATGCTGTTGTGATCGAAGAAAGTGCTTGATACAATTTCTGTCTTCTTAAACTTGTTGAGAGCACTTTTGTGCCCTAACATGTGGTCTATCCTAGAGAATGTACCATGAGCACTTGAAAATAATGTATATTCTGCTGCTTTAGGGTGAAAGGTCCTGAAGATATCTATTAAATCGAGTTGATCTAGTGTTTCCAATAAGTCTGCTGTTTCTTTGTTAATTTTCTTTTTTGATGATCTATCTAGTGATGTTAGTGGGGTATTGAAATCCCCTACTATTATAGTATTGCTGTTAATCTTACCCTTTAAATCCATCAAAGTCCGCTTTATATATTTAGGTGCTCCTATATTAGGTGCATAGATATTTATAATAGTTATATCTTCCTGTTGGATTACTCCCTTTATCATTATGTAGTGGCCTTCTTTATCTCTTACTATATTCTTTGTTTTAAAGTCCAATTTGTCTGATATAAGTATTGCTACCCCAGCTTTTTTTTTTCATGTCCATTTCCATGAAACATTTTTTTTCCATCCTTTTACCTTCAATCTATGTGTGTCTTTTGTTCTAAGTTGTATCTCTTGTAGACAACATATGTATGGGTCCTGTTTTCTTATCCACGGAGCTACCCTATGTCTTTTGATTGGATCATTTAATCCATTTACATTTAAGGTTATTATTGATATGTAGTTGTTTATTGCCATTTTCTTCTTTAAAGGTGTATTCCTTTTTTTTTTTTTTTTTCTGTATTCTTTTCCTACTTTGATCTGTTTACACCAGGCCCCTTAATATTTCCTGCAGCATTGGTTTGGTTGTAATGAATTCCTTGAGTTGTTTTTTGTCTGGGAAGCTATTTATTTCTCCTTTGATTTTAAATGATAGCCTTGCTGGGTAAAGTAGTCTTGATTGTAGGTTCTTGTTCTGCATTACTTTGAATATTTCTTTTGATTCCCTTCTGGCCTCAAGTGTTTCTGTTGAGAAGTCAGATGTCATCCTTATGGGGGCTCCTTTGTAGTTGATAACTTTTTTTTCTCTTGCAACTTTTAATATTTTCTCTTTATTGCTTAGCTTTGGTATTTTAATTATGATGTGTCTTGGTGTAGGTTTCTTTGGGTTTCTCTTTAATGGAGTCCTCTGTGCTTCTTGGATTTGTGAGAGTTTCTCTTCCATTAAGTTAGGGAAGTTTTCAGCTATGATATGATTGAACAAATTCTCTATCCCTTGTTCTTTTTCTTCTTCTTCAGGAACCCCTATGATGCGGATGTTATTTCTCTTCATGTTGTCACAGAGCTCTCTAAGAGTTTCCTCTGACATTTTGAGTCTTTTTTCTCTTTTCTTCTCTGCTTTCATGCCTTCATTCCAGTTGTCCTCTAATTCGCTGATTCGATCCTCTGCTCTATCTATCCTGTTTTTAATTCCTTCCATTGTGGTCTTTATTTCTGATATTGTATTTGTTGTCTCCAACTGATTCTTTTTTATATTTGCTATTTCTTTATTTAGGTTTTCAAACTGCCCCTCCATTGTTGTTCTAAGATCCCTAAGCATCCTTACAATCATTATTTTGAACTCCGCATCTGGAAGTTTGATTATTTCCATATCACTCAGTTCATCTCTCGAAGGTGTCTCTTGTGGATTCATTTGGATTGCACTCCTTTGTCTTCTCATCCTCTTTTTTTTGTTTTATTTGTAGAGTTGGTTGAGTCTAGTCTTGGTGTTGTCTGCCTCCAGTTTTCAGTGGTGTTATTTCTAGGTCTTCATGGGTTGGTATCAGCTGTTATCTGTATTCCACTTTCAGATTTGGGCAGCTTTGAAGTCTTGATTTGTTTGTTTTCTTAACAGGTGATAGTCTTGTTTACTGATCTCAGCAGGGGGCTTCCTTGAAACTATATCCAGGAATGTGGTGGGTGTAACCTGAGACTCTGAAGGCCTCTTTAGCCAGCTAGATTCACTGGGGGCAGGGTGTTTTCTCAGCTTCAGTAGGGGGAGGTGTATCTCAGATCTCCATGGAGACCTGAGTTACTGCCCCTCCTCCCCACTTCTTGTTTTCAGCTGTGTCTTGTTGCGCTGATTGGAGCTGGAGAGATGTCCGGAGGTCTCTGATCCAGAAGCACTTCAGCTCTGTTTTGTGAAAGGTTCAGTTTCTCCCACAGCTATGGCCACCTCCAGCATGGATGAGTCAGCCCTTTTAGCTCCTCTCCGGCATTCCCTATCCCCTCACAGTCTGTCCCTCTCCCTGTCCTCTCCACCTGGGAGATAAGCTGGTCCTTTTAACGCACCTCGCTCCCTGGTCACCAGGCAAGTGGCTGTGAGCAGTAGTTTCTGCTCCCCTTCCTCCGAGATCCTCTCTGGGCTCTCAGCCCCACCCCACCCCCATTCCAGCAAGCAGAGGAGGTTCAGGGGCTCTCTACCAGGACTCCTGTGATTTCCTCTTTGCTCCTTAGTTTTTGAGAGCCATTCTTGCAGTTCAGAGTTGGTTTTTCATGCTGATTTTTCCTAAATTGATTTGTATTCCAGTTTGGTGGTGAGAGCTGGGTGTCTGTGCATCCACCTACTCCCGAGGCATCATTCTTGTACTTGATACCAAGTGTCCTCACATTTAATAAAGGAGCATATAGCACAATAGTTAAGGAATCACTCTGTAACCAAGCATAAATGGATTCAAATCTTACTCTATGAACTGTATATTTCTCAATCCAAATGGGAACAATAATAATACCCTTTTCCAAAGGTAATTATAAAAATTAAATGAAAAGATGCACATAAAATACTGAATATAGAGTCTACCATCCAGGGAACTTAATAATGATAAGCTACTGTCACTGTATATTAGGTTATAGGAGATTCCTTTTTGGCTATTTGAGATAAACAAAAATTGAGTCAGTTCCTTGAATATCCACCAATACCAGCAAACGTATGGATAAGATTAGTCCCAGTACTTGTGATTACAATTTGTTTATTCTGAAGGTGAATTTCATGATTAAAAAAATTCCACTTATCTTCATATTTATTTATTTATTTACCTGGTGAAGTTGAGGACAATTTAAAAAATAATTCTATATATTTGAAAGTCATTGTAGAAATTTATATGGCCTTCTTTCTTTCTTTCTTTTTTTCTTTTAAGTAAGAGACAAGGAGGCAGAGAAACAGACATTCCTGCATATTCCCCAACTGGATCCACCTTGTAAGTCCCCTACCAGGGGGTGCTCCACCCATCTGGAGCCGCTGCTCTGCTGCTTGGCAATTGAGCTATTTTAGCACCAGCAGTGAGTCCATGGAGCCATCCTCAGTGCCCTGTGCCAACTCACTGGAACATTTGAGACATGCTGCAGGAGGTGAAAACCGAGTTGAAAGAAAGAGAGAGAAAGGAAGGGGAGAGGTAGAGAAGCAGATAGCTGCTTCTCCTGTGTTCCCTGACTGGGAATTGAACCCAGGACTTTCACATGCCAGGTGGATACTCTACTGCTGAGCCAGGTCTTGGCCTTATTTTTTAGTTTAGTATTTCTGAAGTAGCTACCACCTAATAATGGGATTCTTCAGAACAGTAACTTGCTATGTGTGAAATTATTCTTTTTCTTAATTTTATTTATTTATTTAACTTTTTATTTTTTGTATTTTTCTGAAGTGCCTCCTCAGGGAGGCAGAGAGACAGGCTCCCACATTTGCCTGACTGGGATCCACCCAGCATGCCCACCAGGGGGTGATGCTCTGCCCATCTGGGTGTTGCTCCATTGCAACTGGAGCCATTCTAGTGCCTGAGGAGGAGGCCATGGAGCCATCCTCAGTGCCTGGGCCAACTTTTGCTCCAATGGAGCCTTGGCTGCAGGAGTGGAAGCGAGAGATAGAGAGAAAGGAGAGAGGAAAAGGGTGGAGAAGCAGATGGGTGCTTTTCCTGTGTGCCCTGGCTAGGAATCGAACCAGGGACTTCCACATGCCGGGTCAATGGTCTACTGCTGAGCCAACTGGCCAGGCAGGCTGAAATTATTCTTTAAAAGTATAAACTTCTATACAAATATCAGGGGTTATTTTAATTAAGTAAAGTCTTTTTAAAAAAAATAATTCTGTGTATGAAAAGATTTAAGACCATGGGCCATAAAATTCATCATCTGTAAGGGCTATCGATCTTCAGGTAGCCAAAGGACATGGCACATTGTCTGTGCTTAATAATGATATATCTTATCATTAACATTGACTTTTTGTTTGCTTTTAGTTTTATAGAAAATCTTACACAGAAGATGTACCAACTTAGAGGGATAGTTATGTAAAGAACTTGAATGTGGAAACCATGAACATTCATAGTGTCATCCCTGAGGTCCTTGCACACCAGGTAGATTCCAGTACTGGTCAATTTAGTGCTAAATCACCAAAGACCCAGATTCTGTCTTTCCATTCAGCTATCCTTAGTGTGTCACTTTTACCCTCAGGCTATTTGGCTTCCTGATAACTTCCCATCCAGACAAAGAGTGTCTGAAGGGAGATTTTTTAACTTCCCTCTATGAGGAAAAAAGTTTTAGCTTTCTTCTCCCCAGTATACCATGCTTCTTCCCAGTCTCCCATCCTCTCAATACAGTCATACCACAGCTTTGTTTAGAGAGATGTGTTTAGCATGACCAGACAGTGGCAAAGCAGATACAGTATCAGACTGGGACACAGAGGACCCAGGTTCGAAACCCTGAGGTCACTGGCTTGAGCACACGCTCACCAGCTTGAGCGTAGGGTCCTGAGTGTGGGATCATAAACATGACGTTATGGTCACTGGCTTGAGCTCAAAGATTGCTGGCTTGAAGCTCAAGGTCGCTGGCTTGAGCCCAAGGTCACTGGCTTGAGAAAGGGGTTACTCACACTGCTGCAGCACATATGAGAAAGCAATCAATGAACAACTATGGAGACTAAGGAGCTGCAACAAAGAATTGATGCTTCTCATCACTCTTCCTTCCTGTTCATCTGTCCCTATCTGTCCCTCTCTCTGTCTGTCACAAAAGAAAAAAAGAAAAAGATGTGTTGACATTCTGAGGACTAGTTAGACATTAAAGCTCATATTATGATTCATAATCCCTTTCCTGTGCAACTTTGTTTTTTTCTGGAGTTAATAATTACCTATTTTTATTTGTTTATTTTTCAATGTACTACTGACCCAACAGCAAAGCCGCTGTTAATCATTTAAATTTACTTCAAGATGTTTAGAAACATCAGGTGTTTATTAAATCCTATTCCAGAAAAATTATCTCTTGGATACTTCTGGTGTGTTCTGATCTGGGCTAGCTGCCATTTTGGAATCATTCTTTAACATCACCTACATATTCTCCTTCCAGCCTCTTCTTTCAGCAGTTCTCTTTCTTGGTTCACTCCATAGTTTTCATGGTGCATACCCTCCAGTTTCCTTCTGAAAAAGGAATAAATCAGAGGTAAATTTATACAATCTTGAAAATGTCTTTGTTGTGTTTCACTTGATTGATAGTTTGGTGGGTATAAAATTATAGGTTAGAAATCATTTTTGCTTCTAACATTTTTGAGAACATTCCTTCATCTTCTTTTAGATTCAAGTTTGCCTTTGAAAAATCTAGAACTCTTTGATCCACAATCCTTTTTTTTTTACATAAGCTGTTTTCTCTCTAGAAGCTTATAGAATCTTTTTTTAAAAAGAATTTTCTGTTTATTTTTAATTTTTATAAATAAATTTTTATTAATGTTAATGGGGTGACATCAATAAATCAAGGTACATATATTCAAAGAAAACATGTCCAGGTTATCTTGTCATTCAATTTAAAAATATGGAATGCTTCACGAATTTGCGCATCATCCTTGCGCAGGGGCCATGCTAATCTTCTCTGTATCGTTCCAATTTTAGTATATGTGCTGCTGAAGCAAGCACAATATAGAATCTTACTTATATCCCTGTGCTGTGAAGTTCCCTGGGGCTGCCTTGATGTAAGTCTGTATTCATCCATGTTGATGGCCACTCATAGGCTCTCTTTCCTTAGTTCTAGGCAATTTTGTTGAACCATTTCCTTGATGATTTCTTTGCCTCCATTTTTCCTCAATTTCACATTATAAACCTTTTCCTTCCTTCCTTCCTTTCCCTAATTTATTTTAGAGAGAGAGAGAGAGAGAGAGAGAGAGAGAGAGAGAGAGAAAGGGGGGAGGAGCAGGAAGCATCAACTCCCATATGTGTTTTGACCAAGCAAGCCCAGGGTTTTGAACTGGCAACCTCAGTGTTCCAGGTCTATGCTCTATCCACTGCACTACCACAGTTAGGGCTACCTTTTTCTTTTTTTTAATTGCCAATGTAATGAGAAAAAACAATAAATTTTTACAAGTTTCAATATTCATTTCTTCGGTTACTAGTCATTTTCAGTAACTTTTCACAGTACCTTTACTATTTTTCTTTCTTATGTTAATTATCTTTTTAAACCCTTTGTCTACTGCATTCCCTTTCTTTCCCCAGCAGGACAAGAGTTAAACCAAAATTGAGAGAAAAACTAATCCTATTTTTAAGTGAAAGATTCTTCAGCCATTATAAAAAGTAAAAGAAAAAAGAAACAAAGAGAAAAGCCTATGTAGTTCCACAACCCAAAGAGAGTAGATATTTTGGGTTTTCTTCCACCCTCCTTTTCTTTTCTTTCTTTTTTTTCTATGCATTTGATTTTGGCCCATGATGTTATCTGACAAAAATGTGATCATTCCATATATACAATTATGTGCCTTATAATTCTATCTTTATTTATTTATTTTTTATTTTTGTGACAGAGACAGAGAGAGAGAAGACAAAGGGACAGATAGGGACAGACAGACAGGAAGGGCGAGATGATGAGAAGCACCAATTTTTCATTGCAGCACCTTAGTTGTTCATTGATTATTTTTTCATATGTGCCTTGACCAGGAGGCTACAGCAGACCGAGTGACCCCTTGCTCAAGCCAGCGACCTTGGGTTTAAGCTGGTGAGCTTTGCTCAAACCAGATGAGCCCGCACGCAAACCAAAGACCTCAGGGTTTCAAAACCTGGGTCCTCTGTGTCCCAGTCTGATGCTTTATCCACTGTGCCACCACCTGGTCAGGCTCTATCTTTATTTTTAAACCTCTAGAAGGCACATTTGAATGACTCACTAAATTCTTTTTTAAAAGTTTTTTATCAAGGAGTTCTCTCTTTTAATATTCTAATTTTCATATAGCACTTGTTCTGAAATTATGGCAGGGAAAGGGCTGCATCTTGGAGATATGTGGAATTGGAAACTTAAAATAGTTCTGTGAGGAAAGGGAGTGAGTTTAAAATAAGAATTGTGAATCTCTAAGATTCCAGGCTCAGGAACTCCCCACTCTTGGGATAACTTCATGATTTCTCTGTCTCTCTCTCATGAACTGTATCCAGATCCTCTCTACTCTTTTCATCTTAGATTCAAGTCCTTGCCTCACCTTTCTTTTCTCACAGCCCATTCTAGATCCTAGTGACTCACATGCCATCATCCATTGACCTATTTCCCCAAGATACCTTTGTGACTCAATCCCTCACCTTCTCTAAGTCTTTATTAACCAGTGTCACACACATGCACACGCACACAGATTCCTCTATTCCTATACCTTGCTTGAGGGTTTCTTTTATATGTAATTACACAAATCTATTGTGTTTACTATTTATTTATCCCATTTCCCACCCAAATTTGGAGATCTTAGTTATGTTCACTGATGTAGCTCATGTATGACTAGGACAGTGTCTGGTGTTGATAACTTTCTGTTGAATGAATAAATGATTGCTCAAAGAAGCACATGGGATGCTTCTATCACCTTGACTTTTTCTCACCCTCCCTATGTCAATTTCCAAACCTGAATGTACCCAACACTCATTTTCTCAGCTCTGATGCTGTGGCTTCTATTTTCAGGCTGCTGAAAGTTGCTAGGGAAAGTCACTGGTATATGCCAGGTGGATCTGCCAGAAAGTCATATTGCTAAACTTCATACGTGCCTGTAAATCATACCTAACACAGCCTTTGTATTTATCTCGTTGCCTTCCTCACAAATTCCATGCTGTGATGCTATAAAACACCTTTCCCTTTGCATAGTGTGAGGTCAGATCTGTGGCTCACCCACAGACAGGGTTCAGGTTTTGAGCAACAGCTTTTCATTTCTGCAATAGGTTCTTCCCAGCTCTTATGTTGTCCCTAATCGTGATGGCCTTTTCCCCTGACTATTTCTAATTTAGGTAATCTTGTTGAATTTTAAATGATTTCATAAGCTGCTTTAAATTACTTTAACTGAGAGGATTTTAATGTCTTTTTATGTTCTTAGGTGAATTTTAAAATCCTTTCTTGTTAATCTTAATGATGGAATAATAATCCATTATAAAATAATGTACCTAACCTTTACCAGTGTTGGACATACATGTATTTTCCCATTTATTTTGTCATTGTAACAACCTAGGGACATAGATCTTTATTTTGCATTTCTGAAAGTTCCTTATAGTAGATTGCTAGATTTACTGGGATCAAAAGGTATAAGCATTTTAAGACATGATAAATTTTGCCACATTTCTTCTCAGAAAAGTTGTAGATTTAGTTCTTACCAGTTACAGTGATCATTTCATTATACCTTCACTAGGACTAGGTGTTTTTGTTTTATCATCTTTTTTCCAAACTGAATAGACAAACAATAGTGTTTTATTTTAACTACTTCTCTTTCATCATTTGTGTATATGACATTTTTTACATATTCATTAGTTATTTGTACCTTTCTTTTTATGAATTGCTTATTAATTTTTTCCATTCACCTATTGAGGTATTCATGAGTTTGATCATTTTGTCAATGTACTTGATAAATTTAGTGTAATAATTATGTGTAACATATACTGAAAATAATTTTCCAGTTTGATAACTGCCTTTTCATTCATTTTTGCTTTTTTTATATATACATACTCTTTATTACAAATTGAATTTGTTGGGATGACATTCTTCACAAACCGTACAGGTTTCAAGAGTACCACTCAATATAACACCATCTGCACACTGCACGTGTGCCCTCCTCCCCGAGCAAGGTCTCCTTCCATCTCCATTCCCCCCACATTTGCCCACTGCCACCTAGTCCCCACCCCTGCTTTCCCTCTGGCTATTGCCACCCTGTTATCTGTGTCTATATGTTATATATATTTGGCTATCTCTGTGCTCTAATAAATCAGCACTTCAGTGGACTTGCCAGGAAGTTTCCTGACGTCAAGTTTATCAAAGCCATTTCAACAACCTGCATACCCAATTTTCCTGACAGGAATCTGCCCACAGTATTTGTTTACTTTGAAGGTGACATCAAGGCTCAATTTATTGGACCTCTAGTGTTTGGTGGCAAGAACCTGACAAGAGATGAGTTGGAGTGGAAATTGTTTGATATATATATTTGGCTATCCCCTTCACCTACACACTGCTTTTCAGTCTAGTTAGAGTGATGTATCTTTGACTTTGAAATCTTTGCATTTGCTCTCAATTTTGCCTTAGAGGGTCTTTCCTGAATGAGAAATTTGATATTGTCATCCTGACTGGCCCCAGTACACAGTTTACGGGTTCCATACCCAGTCAGGGCACATATAGGAATAGATCAATGTTTCTGTCTCTCTTTTTCTTCCCCTCCTTCTAAAATCAATAAATAAATTTAAGGAAATTGGATATTGTCTTTTAGTTTTTGTTTTTAATAGTTTGACATTTATAAATGTTATTCTTCATAGATTAGCATGTGTTATAATTTTTTTGCTGATTTTTATTTTTTAAAATGTTATTAATTTAAAGAGTTCTAAGAAATTCAACAGGATTCTCAGCAATGATTATTTCTGAGATGTATGAGATTTGAAACATAATTATAAAAGGCTAAAAAACAAAGGATTCATTCTTGTTTTTTCCTTTTTTAAAAAAATTCAGATGATTTGCAACATCAGGACAGTTGAGTAGTTGTGGCGCAGCCTCAGTCGTCCTCAGAGTTGTTGCCCCCCCCCCCTCGTGGGGGCCAAGCATCGCATGGAGGACAGTAATGTATCTTCAACTGGTTTCTTGGGGTTCTCCTCCAGTTCTGTGTTGATTGCTCCAGACTTAAACAATTTCCACTCCAATTCATCTCTTGTCAGGTTCATGCCACCAAACACTAGAGGTCCAATAAATTGAGCCTTGATGTCACCTTCAAAGTAAACAAATACTGTGGGCAGATTCCTGTCAGGAAAATTGGGTATGCAGGTTGTTGAAATGGCTTTGATAAACTTGACGTCAGGAAACTTCCTGGCAAGTCCACTGAAGTGCTGATTTATCAGAGCACAGAGGGGAATCCCTAGTTTGTAAAGTGTAAGATCACCCACAAGCCCCCGCCAGCTTTGGTAACTTCCTGAATATAATCCTTTCCTGAGATCTCCAAAACGTCTCCAAATTTATTCTTCAGTTTAGTTGCTTTCCACTCAGCCAGTCTCTGCTTCCTGTACATTTCAATAGCTCGTTCATCTTCCTCATTAAATTCGTCTTCATTATCCTCTAATTCTTCCAGTCATATCTTCATGTTTTCACAACTGACTGCTGAAGGACTCACTGCTCTTCCTCTTCTGCCTCCTTTTCCAGTTTGTTCAAACTTTCCTTTGAGGGCAACATGCCCTTTTTGCGTAAGATGTCATTCCACTCAGTGTCTGCATTGGGGTCCTGCATCTTGTCTCAAATAGCTCAAGCCAGGCCGGCCATGGTGTCTGGGCCTGTCACCTCTCTTCTGCGCACGCACCGGTAGCCAACTACTTGTCCCAGTTTAGGCGTTTTAGCTGAACCAACATATAACACCTTTTCTCCCTCATGAATTAGAAGCCAATTAAAAGATAAAGACACAATGTGGCCTGGTGGTGTCTTTATTTCTGAGTAAAGCTCAGAATTAGATTAGAACGTGTAATGTTAGATAAATAGCCAAAATAGTCTGCTAATGCATCCTGACCCTGAATTAAGCTGCCTCAGCCACCCAAACCCAGGCTGTGCCTGACTCCGAGCAAGTCCCAGAAGGGCAGAAACGGGACTCAGCGAGGGACCACAGAGCAGAAGGTAGAGGGCAGAGGGGGAGGTGAGAGCTTGGGAAGGGAGTTGGGAACATGAGTCTAGTGAAGACCCTGTACACAGAAACACATAGTCAGGGAAACGGTTTCTCTGCATTCTTTCCTCCAGTGCCACTCACAGCCCTCTTTCCTTCTTTCCCTCCCATCCTGTTTTGTGATGCCTTCTTTATCACTATTATATACACCCTCTGGGCTCTTTCTGGTCTATCTCTCTGTTTCACTAATAACAATACTAGTAAAAACAAATTGATAACACTATTGTTCTTTTCTGTTCTCTTTTACTCTCCTGGAAAGCTAATTCCTCCCTGCCAATCCCCCTCCCTTTTGTTTACCCTCAAAATGCTTTGGTTACTATGGCCTATTGTCCTCTAGATGGACTTTAGAATGATTTCGTAATATTCCAAAAACAATGCTATTAGGATTTTAATTGGAGTTATAACTATAAATTAATTTGGTATGAATTGATATCTTTATAATATTCAGTTCTCCCATCCAAGAATATGATATGGTTCTATTTATTCAATCCTTTTTTTTATATCTTATAGTAAAATCTTATCATTAATTTATATAAATCTTTCATATTTCTTGTTAAGTTATTCCTAGGCATTTCATCTCTTTTTTTACTATTGGGAATGCAAAATGTTTTTCCATTATGTTTGCTCTCTGATTATATATATAGCAAATCCAGTAATTTTATCTTTGAATGTGTATGTATCTTTTATATATTAGATCATCCTTTTTACTCTTTTATTAATGTCAATACTTTCTCTCTTGGGCTTTCTCGGCTGAGCTTTTGAGTTGTAGTGCTTCCTGTGGTCCACTGGTGTGCAGAGAACGAGCCTGCAGTGACCTGGAAGGACCGGCTAGACAGCAGTCAAGGCAGGTTTGATGCAGCCTTTTATAGCTGGTCACTTACAATCATGAAGATCCTTGGAGGCTTGACAGTTTGCCTCAAGTACAGTGGCCCTGACTCTGTGGTCACGATTAGCAATGAGCACAACCAGCCTCATCTGGCTCACCCTGCTTCATGGCAATGTGCTAAACCCAGATAATGAGGTGCCCTCCGACCATGATGTTCCAGCGCCAGCCACAGACCACATCTCTGCCCTGTGGTCATGGGGCCATGGAGCCACTAGAGGAGTGTAGGTTCCAGGTGCCCACTGTGCCCAGATCACAGCCCATGGAACACTTGGTTAGGGGCTCAGGGCAGGCACTTCACCAGGTGGCAACTTGGAATCTTGGTCCTGACACATGACAGATGCTGCCACTTATCTGTGGCTGATGGAGTCTTTTAGCGACATTCAAGCTACTTGCAAGGTGACTGTTTCAGTAACAGCTGCCTCTTCTTCACATCTAAGCTCCATCACTGCTTTGAAGTACATGATATGAAAAAATTCTACTGTTGAGAAAAATCTGTTTGCATCATCATCACACATTTCAATGTCACATTTCCAGTCCTTGGCTGTATTGCACCGAAACCAGTAAGAGTATACAAAAAGCCTTTCTTTTCTACATGTCAGTTGGATTCTACTACATTTCATTTGCCTTGTTTTTATTCTTATCCTGCATCTCTGTTGCTGGTCATTAAAAATTGGGGAAAATTCAGTCATTATTCTTTCAAATATTTTTTATGAAGTTATTCCCTTCTACTGTCTTTCTGGGACTCTGATGGCACAAATGTAAGACCTTTTGGTATTCTCTCACTGAAAAGAGAGGGGCTTTCAATTCCTACATCTGCCAAATCTTTTTTCTCTCTGCTGTTCCAACTGGATAATTTTCATTGATCTGCCTTTAAATGTAATGACTTTTCTGTTATCTGTG
Source organism: Saccopteryx bilineata (assembly GCF_036850765.1). Taxonomy (NCBI): domain Eukaryota; kingdom Metazoa; phylum Chordata; class Mammalia; order Chiroptera; family Emballonuridae; genus Saccopteryx; species Saccopteryx bilineata. The sequence goes on from NC_089491.1 coordinate 199,199,523, forward strand.
GTCTGGCTAGTCCAGTCCATCTGGAGAGCATTTAATTTGACTATTTATTTTTTAGTTCTAAAATTTCCATTTGGTACTTTTCATATCTTCATTTCTTTGCCAAGACTTTCTGTCTTTCCATTCACATCAAGTCTGCTTGCCTTTACTTCTTGAAGCATCTCTATAACAGCTACTTAAAAGATATAATTCTAAAATCTGTCATCTCAGTGTTGGTATCTGTGCCTTATTTTTTTTCTCACATGAGTTCATATTTTCCTGGTTCTTTTTCTGAGGAGTAATTTGGGAGTGTACTTTCACAGTCTGAATGTTATATAATGAGACTCAGAGTCTTGTTTAAATCCTAGGGAGAACAGTTTTGTTTTAGCAGGCAACTGACCTGGTTGGATTCAAGCCACAAGTGCCAAACCGCTTTCTGTGGCTTGCGGTTCTAACGATAGTTCAGTTTTCTAACTCTTTGCAGGGCTATTTGGATATGTGCCCTGTGTGTACCATCTTGTGACCAGTGTGGAACCAGCACAGTCCTCTGTCCCATAGTGCAGCCCTCATAGTCTGGTATTCTGTTTAGGGCCAGACCTATACATAGGCAGGTCAAGGGTGAGCCTAACGGTTCATAAACAACTTTATGGGGTTGATTTCCTGAGCTCTCCTTTCTCTCTGATCTCCTTGATACTTTTCAACGCCCTGAGGCTTCCCTTCTCAGGCTGTGTGTGTAAGTACCCCACTCTGCTATGTACATCCTACACCGTGGAGTATGCATTTCCACACATGAACTATGCACACAATTGACAGAGCTAATATGAGTGCCACATTTCCCCTACCCAGATCATAGCTTAGGACACACCTCAGAGGCTGAGGATGCATTAAACATTTGAGAAAATCAAGGCTCTATGAAGAGCAGGGACATGTCTGCTGGACAGACAACCAGTAGTGTCTATAAGCAGGTAGGCAGCTTCTCTCCTCCTTTTTCTCCCTAAACCACTCAGTGTCATCATCACCCTCCCAGTCACTCAGGCTCAAGCCTCAGAGTCTTCTTCCCATTGTGGTTTTCCTGCCCTCCATATCCAGTCAGATGCTCAGCCTAAAGAAGCCCCCTCACCAAGGCCTCTCTTCCATCCTCCCTGTTGAGCTTCTCGTATAGTATTCTTGGGATCAATGCAGTCCAGAAAAGTCTTCTTCTAATGGACTTCTGTGGGTATCTTACTCAGAAATAAATTTAATATGAGAAAGTACTCTCTCTCCAGCATAGCTGGGTGCTCACTTCTGTGCTGCCAGGCTCCCCGTGCTCCTCACTTTATGTCACTAATCTCTTTGTAATGACTTGGTCAGTGCCTGCTCCCCCATCATAGGCATGCTTTCATATTGTTCTTTCAAGGCAGTCACTGACCTTTCCTTTCTTGCACTGTATGTGTGACACTGGCCACGGTCCCAGGATTGCAGAGAGCACTTACAAATATGTATTCTTTGAATAAAGTTTAAACAATGGAGAAGAGATAAAGAGGTTTAAGTGTGTTATATAACATTGCAAATTGAAGTGATAAGAAATAATCTGAGAAGTCTACAATCAACTGAACAGAAAATGAGAATATAACTCAAAATATAGTCTACCCTTATCAACATAAACTTTGACTTTTTCTTCTCCTATTCTCTTCCTGTTACTTAATTCCTAAATTCTTTCCTTCTCCTTTCTTTTCCCTCCTTGTTTGTGACCTCATTTCCATTCTCATTTTCTCCCATGTGAATAGAGTTTCTATGTTGTCATCTGACCACCCAGGTAAAGCTGATATTTCTTAGTACCCCTTCAAGCTTAGTGTAGTCATGTGACTAAATTCTGGACTGGGGGATGTGAGTAGATGATGTATACAACTATGGGGTCACACCCTTAAGGAGAAAGACTATGTGCTTGCCCTTTCCACTTAAATCTTTCCTGGCAGCCAAAATGCAGATGTGATGGCTAGAGCCAGCACAGTCACGTTGGAAGTTGCATGTGAGGGTGGACCAAGATAAAACTGAGACTCCTAACTCCATGTGGCCACCAAGCCTGCCCTGCTTCTACCCACACTGCTAGGAAAGGAAGCTAGAGAAATGTCTATTTCATCTAAGCTACTACTTACTATCTTTAACTCTAAAATAACACCAATGTTTAGCCCATTAATAATACAATACATAGCCATTTTTCCCAATAGGATTAAAAAAAGGGATAAAGGTACTTTTAAAAAAAATCTTATACTCATAGACTAAAATTCTTATTTAAAAAAAAAAAATATTTATTTTATTTACCTGTGACAATACTTTTTATCTAGAAACCACCTCCCAAATGGAATGGCATGCACTCTGGGTGCTAGCTATCCCATTTCCAAAGGATAATATTTGTTAGCACAAGGGAATTAATGCAAGCATCAAAGAATTATCTTGTTTATAAATAAGGGGTTAGGAAACTGTTTCCATCTGGACTTTTGGGACAAAAGAAAAAAAATCCAGAAATAATATTACTGATTACTATTTAATGTTACCTTGAGTAGATGGCAAAAGAAAAAGGCCTTTTGAATTATATTTGTTTCTCAGAGTTCTGAATCTTTCATTCACTTATCAATAAAAAGCAACTAAATACTTAATTTATGGCCCAAATAAGTGAAGGGAATTATTAGCCAAGAACTCCCTATAACACTTAGGGTAAGTACTGAGATAGTGTGCATTTCATTATATAGCTGCTGAGATCTTTCTTACTCGTTTTCTGCAACTTTTCAAACTTACTGATGATATTTTATATTTTTTTCTTTTTAAATTTTATTTTTTTAATGGGGTGACATCAATAAATCAGGATACATATATTCAAAGATAACAAGTCCAGGTTATCTTGTCGTTCAATTATGTTGCATACCCACCACCCAAAGTCAGATTGTCCTCTGTCACCTTCTATCTTGTTTTCTTTGTGCCCCTCCCCACCCCCTATCCCTCTCCCATTCCCCCCTCCCCCCCGTAACCACCACACTCTTATCAATGTCTCTTAGTTTCACTATTATGTCCCAGCTACGTATGGAATAATACATTTTCTGTTTTTTTCTGATTTACTTATTTCGCTTGGTATCATGTTATCAAGATCCCACCATTTTGCTGAAAATGTTCCGATGTCATCATTTCTTATGGCTGAGTAGTATTCCATAGTGTATATGTGCCACATCTTCTTTACCCAGTCATCTATTGATGAGCTTTTTGGTTGTTTCCATGTCCTGGCCACTGTGAACAATGCTGCAATAAACATGGGGCTGCATGTGTCTTTACGTATCAATGTTTCTGAGTTTTTGGGATATATACCCAGTAGAGGGATTGCTGGGTCATAAGGTAGTTCTATTTTCAGTTTTTTGAGGAACCACCATACTTTCTTCCATAATGGTTGTACTACTTTACATTCCCACCAACAGTGTATGAGGGTTCCTTTTTCTCCACAGCCTCTCCAACATTTGCTATTACCTGACTTGCTAATAACAGCTAATCGAACAGGTGTGAGGTGGTATCTCATTGCAGTTTTGATTTGCATTTCTCTAATAGCTAAAGAAGATGAGCATCTTTTCATATATCTGTTGGCCATTTGTATTTCTTCCTGGGAGAAGTGTCTATTCATATCCTCTTCTCATTTTTTTATTGGATTGTTTGTTTGTTTGTTGTTGAGTTTTATGAGTTCTTTGTATATTTTGGATATTAGGCCCTTATCTGAGCTGTTGTTTGAAAAAATCATTTCCCATTTAGTTGGCTTTCTGTTTATTTTGTTATCAGTTTCTCTTGCTGAGCAAAAACTTCTTAGTCTGATGTAGTCCCATTCATTAATTTTTGCCTTCACTTCTCTTGCCATTGGAGTCAAATTCATAAAATGCTCTTTAAAACCCAGGTCCCTGAGTTGAGTACCTATGTCTTCTTCTATGTACTTAATTGTTTCAGGTCTTATGTTTAGATCTTTGATCCATTTTGAGTTAATTTTTGTACAGGGGGAGAGACTGTAGTCCAGTTTCATTCTTTTGCATGTGGCTTTCCAGTTTTCCCAGCACCATTTATTGAAGAGGCTTTCTTTTCTCCATTGTGTGTTGTTGGCCCCTTTATCAAAAATTATTTGACTATATATATGTGGTTTTATTTCTGGACTTTCTATTCTGTTCCATTGGTCTGAGTATCTATTTTTCTGCCAATACCATGCTGTTTTGATTGTCGTGGCCCTATAATAGAGTTTGAAGTCAGGTATTGTAATGCCCCCAGCTTCATTCATTTTCTTTAGGATTGCTTTGGCTATTCGGGGTTTTTTATAGTTCATTATAAATCTGATGATTTTTTGCTCTATTTCTTTAAAAAATGTCATTGGAAGTTTGATGGGAATTGCATTAAATTTGTATATTGCTTTGGGTAATATAGCCATCTTGATTATATTTATTCTTCCTAGCCAAGAACAAGGTATATTCTTCCATCTCATTATATCTTTTTCGATTTCCCTTAACAATGGTTTATAGTTTTCATTATATAAGTCCTTTACATTCTTTGTTATGTTTATTCCTAAGTATTTTATTTTTTTTGTTGCAATCGTGAAGGGGATTATTCTTTTGAGTTTGTTCTCAGTTGTTTCATTGTTGGCATATAGAAAGGCTATTGACTTCTGTATGTTAATTTTGTATCCTGTGACCTTACTGTATTGGCTTCTTGTTTCTAGTAGTCTTTTTGTGGATTCTTTGGGGTTTTCGATGTATAGGATCATATCATCTGCAAAAAGTGATACCCTTACTTCTTCTTTTCCGATATGGATGCCTTTTATTTCTTTGTCTTGTCTGATTGCTCTGGCTAGAACCTGTAGTACCACATTAAATAAGAGTGGAGAGAGTGGACAACCCTGTCTTGTTCCTGATTTAAGGGGGAAAGCCTTCAGTTTAGTGCCATTTAATATGATGTTAGCTGATGGTTTATCATATATGGCCTTTATCATGTTGAGATATTTTCCTTCTATACCCATTTTGTTAAAAGTCTTAAACATAAAATTGTGTTGTATTTTATCGAAAGCCTTTTCTGCGTCTATTGATAAGATCATGTGGTTTTTATTCTTTGTTTTGTTGATATGGTGTATTACGTTAACCGTTTTACGTATGTTGAACCATCCTTGAGATTCTGGGATGAATCCCACTTGATCATGATGTATTATTTTTTTAATATGTTGTTGTATTCGATTTGCTAGTATTTTGTTTAGTATTTTAGCATCTGTATTCATTAGAGATATTGGTCTGTAGTTTTCTTTTTTTGTGCCATCCTTGCCTGGTTTTGGTATGAGGGTTATGTTGGCCTCATAAAATGTGTTTGGAAGTATTGCTTCTTCTTCAATTTTTTGGAAGACTTTGAGTAGAATGGGAACGAAGTCTTCTTTGAATGTTTGATAAAATTCGCTGGTATAGCCATCAGGGCCTGGACTTTTATTTTTGGGGAGGTTTTTAATGGTTTTTTCTATTTCTTCTCTACTGATACGTCTGTTTAGGCTTTCTGCTTCTTCTTGACTCAGTCTAGGAAGGTTGTATTGTTCTAGGAATTTATCCATTTCTTCTCGGTTGTTCAATTTAGTGGCATAAAGTTTTTCATAGTATTCTACAATAATTCTTTGTATATCTACGGTGTCTGTGGTGATTTCTCCTCTTTCATTTTGGATTTTGTTTATATGAGTTTTTTCTCTTTTTTCCTTGGTAAGTCTTGCCAAGGGTTTGTCAATTTTGTTGATCTTTTCAAAGAACCAGCTCCTTGTTCTATTAATTTTTTCTATAGTTTTTCTGTTCTCTAATTCATTTATTTCTGCTCTGATTTTTATTATCTCCTTTCTTCGATTGGTTTTGGGTTGTCTTTGTTCTTCTTTTTCTAGTTCCTTAAGGTGGGAAGTTAAGTGGTTCACTTGGGCTCTCTCTTGTTTGTTCATATATGCCTGAAGTGATATGAACTTCCTTCTTATCACTGCTTTTGCTGCATCCCATAGATTTTGATATGTCGTATTGTCATTTTCATTAGTCTGTATATATCTTTTGATCTCTGCACTTATTTCTTCTTTGACCCATTCATTCTTTAAAAGTATGTTGTTTAGTTTCCACATTTTTGTGGGATTTTTTTCCTCTTTTTTTGCAGTTGAATTCTAGTTTCAAGGCTTTATGATCAGAAAATATGCTTGGTACAACTTCAATTTTTCTGAATTTGCTGATGTTGTTTTTGTGGCCCAACATATGGTCAATTCTTGAGAATGATCCATGTACACTGGAGAAAAATGTATACTCAGTCACTTTGGGATGAAATGTCCTGTAGATATCTATCATATCCAGGTGCTCTAGTGTTTTGTTTAAGGCCACTATGTCTTTGTTGATTCTCTGTTTGGATGACCTATCTAGAGCCGTCAGCGGTGTATTGAGGTCTCCAAGTATGATTGTATTTTGTCAGTTTTTGTTTTAAGGTCAATAAGTAGCTGTCTTATATATTTTGGTGCTCCTTGGTTTGGTGCATATATATTAAGAATTGTTATGTCTTCTTGATTCAGTGTCCCCTTAGCCATTATGAAATGGCCATTTTTGTCTCAGAGTACTTTTCCTGTCTTGTAGTCAGCATTATCCAATATGAGTATTGCTACACCTGCTTTTTTTTGGATGTTATTTGCTTGGAGTATTGTTTTCCAGCCTTTCACTTTGAATTTATTTTTATCCTTGTTACTTAGATGAGTTTCCTGTAGGCAGCATACAGTTGGATTTTCTTTTTTAATCCATTCTGCTACTCTGTGCCTTTTTATTGGTGAGTTTAATCCGTTTACATTTAGTGTTATTATTGATACTTGTGAGTTCCCTATTGCCATTTTATATCTTGCTTTCTGTTAGTTTTGTGTCTTGTTTGATCCTTCTCTTTCATTTTTCTATCTTTTGTTTTTATTTGATTGTATTCCATACATCTTTCCTCTGTTGCTAACTTTTTTATCTCATGTGCTTCTGTGGTGGTTTTTTCAATGGTGGTTACCTTTGAGTAATGAAAAGGGTCCCTACCCTGTTCATTGTAGCGAACTATTTTGTGAGTACTTTTGCACTCCAACGTCCTTTGCTACTGTTAATCTCCATCTTCTCCCCCTCTTTCTTTTTGTTGTTGTCACAGTTTAAATTTTGTTTTATTGTGTTCTTCTTGGAGCTTTTACTTGTGGCTCTGTTTTTTTTTTGTTCTTTGTATCTGATTGGAGAACCCCCTTTAGTAATTCCTGGAGTGGGGGTTTTCTGATGATAAATTCCCTCATCTTTCTGTATCTGTGAATGTTTTTATTTCTCCTTCATATTTGAAGGATAGCTTTGATGGGTATAGTATTCGTGGCTGAAAGTTCCTCTCTTTCAGGACTTTAAATATTGGGGTCCACTCTCTTCTAGCTTGTAGAGTTTCTGCTGAGAAATCTGATGATAATCTAATGGGCCTTCCTTTATATGTTGTATTCTTCTTTTCCCTGGCTGCCTTGAGAATTTTTTCTTTGCTGTTGGTTTGTGTCAATTTCATTATGATATGCCTTGGAGTAGGTTTGTTGGGGTTAAGAAAACTTGGAGTTCTGTTTGCTTCTTGAACTTGAGGCTTTAGTTCTTTCCACAGGCTTGGGAAGTTCTCATCTATTATTTGTTTGAGTATGTTCTCCATTCCATTTTCTCTCTCTTCTCCCTCTGATATACCTATTATTCTTATGTTATTCTTTTTGATGGAGTCAGATAATTCTTGTAGGGCTATCTCATTTTTTTTAATTTTTGAGTCTCTTTCTTCTTCTCTCTGTTTTGCCTCAAGTTGCTTGTCTTCTATTTCACTAATCCTCTCTTCTATCTGACCGGTTCTATTAGCTAAGCTTGTTACTTCGTTTTTCAGCTCGTGAATTGAGTTTTTCATCTCTGTTTGATTTGTTTTTATAGTTTCAATTTCCTTGGACATATATTCTTTGTGTTCATTGAGTTGTTTTCTGAGCTCCCTAAATTGCCTTTCTGTGTTTTCTTGTATATCTCGGAGGATTTTTAGGATTTCTATCTTGAATTCTCTGTCATTTAGCTCCAAGGTTTCCAATATATTAAATTTTTTCTCCATAGATTTTTCCTCATCTAGCTGTGTTACCTCTCTTTCTTTTTTGTCCATGATATTCGATTTTCTCTTCCTTTATGGCATCTGAGGGTGGTTTTGTTGATAGTATTAATGAGATTTAATAAAGAATAAAAAGTTAAAAAAATAAAAAAAATCGAAAAGAGTTGTTTTTTTTAAGAAAAAATTAATAATGAAATAAAGAAAAATAAAATAAATTAAAATTTTTTTAAAAAAGGAAATTATTCCCCCCCCTCCTTTTTTCCTCTCCTCTCTTCTCCTCTCTTTCTTGAGAAAATCTTGTGGTGGACTGTGAATTATAACAAACAATGCCTGTGATGGAGGGCCTGAATTGGGGAAAAGTAATAAAGGGGCAAAAAAAAGAAAAAAAAAAAGAAAAAAAAAAGAGCGTATGGACCCACAAAAAGCCAATAAGGAAAAAATATGGGTCAACAATAATATGATTTGCTTTTAGGTGTTGGTTGTCTAAGAGTTATGATGAGAGGAATAAGAGGAAAACGGAAAAATGGGGGGACAAATTAAAAAATTACTATTGTATTTAGTGGAACAAGAACTAGATAATATGGAGAGCCAGGGATGGGAGCACTGCTAGTGAGTTAAAAAGGTGAAGTAAAAACCCCCCAAAATGCCACAAACATAAGTTTGAGTCCCAGATAAGATAATTTGTTTGTTATTGAGGTTTGAATGAGAGGAGATGTAAAGGAGAAAGGTAGAAAGTAATATAGAGGGAGAAAAGAAAGAGAGAGAGAGAAAAAAAGAGGGAACCACTAAAAGAAGAAAAAAGAAAGGAGAGAGAGAGAGAGAGAGTTAAGGGTTTTGGAGTGCAACCCTCATAGAGAGAAAAGAAGAGAAGAGAAAAGATAATGGGAGATGTAACACTTATGGGTAGTGTAGTTCAAGGAGAGGAGAGAGTAAGACCAGTAGAGAGTTAATCGACCAAATTGGAGGAGGAAAAAAAAGTATCAAGAATGAAGATAAGAGAAACAAACGAACAAATATAATAAAATGGGATAGGTTATAAAGTCTGCAGATTATTCTTGATTTTGAGAGGTTATCTTCTTGCTTTTTCTTTTCTCTCCCTCTTCCTGGTCGGTGACTCTGTACCCCGGGTTCTGCCCCTTTGGCACGCTCAGGTAGAGGTTTGCAGTTGATAAGTCTCTATGGCAATGTCATGTATTGTGCTTTAGTCTCGTTGGCAGTCGAAGCTCATTAGCATTTATAGGCTCTGACAGTGAGAGAATCCGTGTTCCTGGAGCCTTTCTCCTAGTCTTTCCTTCCTCAATTAGTAGCCTGATAATCCAGCTATGGGGTTGTTGCTGCCTCTGCCTGGATAGTAAGAGGCTCAAAGAGCTAGCAACTCTCCACTTTATTTCCACTCAGCACAGGGCTCTGGGTAAGGCTCAGTCAGTCAGAGCTGCTAGCATAATCAGGCGGGCTTTCCGCCCACTCAAAGACCTCTGGCTCTGCCACTCTGTCTGGTAACACAAGCGGGCGCCCACTTCCGGGGCGCTTGGAGGAAACTCTCACTCACTGTCTGCGACCAGGATATCTGGCCAGCAGTCTCACGCTCTGAGTGAAACCCCCAACCGCAGGGAAAAGTTGCAGCGTTGGAATTGAGTCTCGCTCCGTCCCCTTGTGCGGCTTTTGCAAGGCGCTGGGGCAGCCCGAGATTCCGCTTTGGCCCACACAAAGGCCCCTGACTCTGCCCCTCTGTGCGATAACGGGCGTGCACTGCCGAGGCACTCGGAGGAATTGCTCACTCCTTATCTGCGCGCGCAAACCAGGATATGAGGCCGGCCGTGTTTCCCTCTGAGTGAAACACCCTCCAGCACGGAAAATCTCCACCGTTGGAATTAGTTCTCACTCCCTCCCATGCGTGGCTTTCCCAGGGCACTGGGGCTGCCCAGAGACTCTGCCCTCGGCCCACAGAAAGGCCTCTGACCCTGCCTCTCCGTGGGGCAACACGGGCACCCACTCTCGGGGCCTAGGAAGAAATTCTCGCCCACTAACTGCACACCGACCAGGAGACCGGGTAAAATGGCCACTCCGCTTGTCTTTCTTTGTTTGGGTTTGGCGCTAGTGTTAGCTTGTATTGCCCGGGTTGCCACAGGATCAGATTTTCCTCGGCTTGGATCTCTGTGCCACAGCCTGGTTCGGCCGTTTGTGTCGCAGCCTGGATCTATTCACCCCCTTTGCCCGCCTCAATTTCTATATTCACAGTTACCAGAGAAAGCCGCCCTGTTTAGGTTAGTGAGGAAGGTGGAGCATTTCTTACTCCCTATTTCCTTCGGGGTTTGGTTATATATTTAGCCAATTTTTCACTCAATCATACCTTTGGGTGTATTGCGAAGCATCTGGAAGCTCCAAGTATAGGTTTTTCTGTTTCTGGTTGAAGATCTTGTTGAGTTTTAGGGGAAATTTATCCGTATCGCTTCCTACCCCGCCATTACTCTGATGTCATCTCCATTTTATATTTTTTAAAAAGAGAATAGACTCTTAGCATTCTTAGATTTAACCTCATGACTGCTAATAGTCATGAAAAACTTGGGACATGTATGATATGACATGATATTACATTTTGCTGCATTTCATGAAGGACATTACATCCTAGAATGATCCATTCAACAGGTTCACAAAGGCCTGGGAATGTTCAGGATCTCACTTCTCAGTACATGACTATCCTCTCTCTCTAGGAGGAAGCTTGCCTGGTTCAATGGTGTCTGTTTATCAAAAACAGAAGGAAGGCTTCCTCTTCCTACTACAGAGCCTAGCACTTGAGGTGCTTAAAGGACCAAGAGAAGACTTTCCTTTTGAAGACTTTTTGCTAGTTTATATTGATAACAGAGAGAATCAAAGTGTTAGTTAGTGATCCTTCTTTCTTACAAATCATTCCCTTACTAAAGGGACAGAGAAAACTTTACCAATAGATGTAAAAAACAGTTTGGAAGAAAGACTATCAATAAAGAGATTTCAAGTAAGTAAGGCCCTTCACCATGGCTTCTTGGACTAGAAGTTGGTGTAGTCATTACTCTTTCCAAGTACCTTGTGCAAGGTCAGGTACATGGCAGGTGCTCAACAAATATTTGTTGAGTAAATAAGTAAATGGATTCTTTGGATAATGCAATGAAGCACAAGAAATATTTCCTGATATCAAAGAGTTTACCAGTCATACAACACAATACATAAATTAAAAGAAACCAGTGTTTTAAGAAGCAAAGAATTAGTACTGTCACTGATCTGGAAGTTAGGTAGTTCTCCAGGAATTAAATGAAAAAGTCAAAGGTGAAATGGAACCTAAAAAACAAAGAGGCAGACAGTAAGGAGTTCCAGAGAAACAGAAAGACAGGCATCAATGTGTAAGGGATAGCCAAAGGTAGTGGCAGATGAAATGTCAGGAGGGAAAGGAGAGATTGGGGATGAGGTTAGGAGAAGAAGACGGGGCTGTGTGTGGACAGCCTGGGATGGCTAGCTGAGAGCTCAGACTATCCTCCAGGTCATAGGCCACCATTGTGGTTTGTGCCGTTGAAGGAGACAGGCAGGAGGGGGCAGAAAAAACAGCTAGGAGGCAATTCTATCTTGTTGGTATGGCCAGATAAGACTCTAAGTTATGGCAGGATGGGGCAATGGACAAAGAAATTATAACAGTGAGAAGCACAGTGAACCACCCATGGGTATGGTTGTAAACCTACACCTTCTGCTAGGATTGCAGGAAGTGAGTCAGTTAACTGTGGCTGCTTTAACACAGGGTAGACTAGAATAAATTCAAAAGTAGAAAAAAATGTCTTTTCCTTATAAAATAGCTCTACTGGCTTAGTTTAAAATGTATTAAAAAAAAGTAAGTTCATTAAAAAAAATATGCAGTGGTGTACATAAACAAGTAAAAATTATCCCAAATCCCATTCCTAGTCACCAATATTACTGTTATTAGTTTTGGTTGCCCCTTTCCACACATTCTTATATGCACAAATACATACAGAGCTTAATAGAATCTTATTAAAGTGCAATCACTCCACATATGCAGTTCCAGAATCAACTTTCTTCACTCGCTAATATGTTGTAAATCTTTTTTTCTTGTAGGTAAGTATTTATCTTCAAAATGTCAATTTGCCTACCTCACAATGTTCCATTTATCGAGATTTAGATTCTCTCTATGTATATGTTACCATAAATAATCCGTGTTTAACTTTATAATGCATATCATTTCTCACCTGCAAAAGTATCTCCTCAGTACAAACCTAAGAAGCTGAGTTGCCTAGGTCAAAGTTAGGTGTCATTTTCTGTTTTGATGCAGATTCCCAAACTGCCTTCCAGTAAAGTACATCCATTCATTGATTTACTCAGTAATTATTGCTCAAGCATCCACTATGTACCAAGGACTGTTCTATATGCAACAGTGAATAAAGTGGACAAAGTCCCTGCCCTCAGGGAGTATACATTGTAATGCAGGACAACAGGTAATAAAAAAACAAGTAAATATATACTATATTGTCAAGTGGTGGTAAATGCTAACTAAGAAAGCAAAATAAAACTGAGTAGGGGCTGGAGAGTCACAGGGGAGGAGGAAGGAATAGTATACGTTACACAAGGTGGTGGGGAAAGGACTAGGAGGAAGAGGAATGCAATGAGACATGTGGATGACCAGGTAACAGTGGTACAGAGAGAAGGAATAGGAAGTGTAAAAACACCTGACCTGGGAACATGCCTGGCATGTTTCATGGCCAGAATAGCAGTGTCTCTGGACACTCGAACAAGAAAAAGTCTTGGGAAATATAGGTGAAGAAGTAGTCAGGTCAGACCAGAGGGTGTACATGAGGGACAGGCATGTCTTTGAGGGGCTTCTTGGCAATTTGTAGAGGTGTTTTGATTGACTATGATGATGGCCAAAGGAACTTGAGCTTCTAGTTCAAGAATATTAAAAGGAGGAGACAGATGGGACCAGATCTGATTTCATTTGTTTAATCACCACAGCTCAGTCTTCTGTTCATCAGAGACAGTTTAATGAATGTCTGTTCCTCCCCACCTTTCCTGCATATACCTGGGGCCTGGCGAGGATGGATCACAAGTAAGACTGCCTGGGAGGTGACTTACGCTGTCCTTGTGGGTACTATTATGAGGTCTTATGATACTTCCAAACTATAGTCAGATTTGAAAGCTTCTCTTGCCTGCCTCTTCACTAAACTAAGGGAATCTCTGCTTCCCAGGTTGGAAACCCACTGGTATCTTAATAAAAACTTGGGCAACAACATGGGCTCATCATGGCTGATATATAAACTTTCTCCAAGCCATCTAACACAGAACTGTTAACATGGAAAGGGTTCTATAAATATCTGATGGATGAACAAAAGAATGTATTTCCAAATTTTCTCTCAAGATCCCTTTACTTGGTAGATGCTCTTTTCTGTTCATTTCATTAGGGTCAATGTCAGAGGCTACATTCTGACCACATTCTCCCACAAGGCTCTTTGAGTATAGCCTCCTGAGTGGGACTTTGGGTGTCTTCTTACCATCTGCTGGGAGGGTCCAGATATTTAAATGTGCCAAATGACACAGACAGCATTTTGGGCACAGGTTTCAGTAAACACACTGCTTCACTCTGCCACACGCTATATGCTTGAGATGACCACTTCCTCTCCAGTGATATATTAAAAGTTGCATTGGAAAAAAAAAAGACTAAGTAAGAGAAAAATAAATGTTAAAAAAAATTAACCCCAGGGATAAAGGTGATTTGTTGACAATGGAAATTGTAATGTTGGTTAATTTACTATTTCTTACTTTAAACAAAATTAAAGATACTTTCTTTTGGTTATAAAAGTAATTCATACTCATCCAGAAACAAGTTTTAAACACTGAAAAGCATAAAGTAAAACATAAAATTACCCATTATCCATTATGCAGAGATAGCCACTGTTGACATTTTGCAGGATTTCCGTCCATTTTAAACATAAGTATGATCATATTATAAACATATGATTTTATATCTTTCTCACCTGACAAAATTTTGAACAATTCTCCAATAATATACTGTTTAATGTTATTATTAAAAGATACATAATGTCCCAACTGCGCCTCTGTCATAATTTATATTTATGTGCCTTATAATGGACAATCAGTTGTTTTCAACCTATATCATAAACTCTTGTAAACAGTGTTACAGTGAAGATTTACAGTCATTGTCCAAATCTCTGATCAATGCTCTAAACGACAGTCTCAGAAGTCAAAAGTGTAGTGATTTGGTTAAAATATACATATTTTAAAAGGGGTTCTTGAAAAGTATTTCCACCTGCTTTCCAAAAGGGTTGTGTTTTACAGTCCTCTCCTATAGCCCTCAGCCAGCCCCTCTTCTCATTATATTTTAAGGGAGTAGAAAAGATATGTTGGGTTCTAATATCAGCTCTACTCTCTTAGGAAAGTTATTTAACCTCACTAAAACTTGGTTTTCTCATCTGTAAAATCGGGATAGTAATGGCATCTAGCTCAAAGGGCTGTTATGAGCATTAAGTGAAATGATAATATAAAATGGCCTAGTACAGTTCCCGGCACAAGACATATACTGAATAAATGTTAGCTACTGCTACCAGTAACCAGCAAGATTATTCTTTCCCCAAGTCTCTCCTAGCCAGAATAATATATGGGTGCAAAATCCCCTACACACAATCTGGAAAAGTACTAACCTTCCCTGTTTAATAAAACTGTTCAATACCTGATATCATTCAATTATTGTGTCCACACACAAAGCCTCAGTATTCTAAAAATAGTAACCTATTTGGTTACCACCTGGAAGCAAAGAAAATCTTCTAAAAGGTGTTTTTCTGCCCTTTATACATTATTTTAGTGATTATATTATTTTGTATTATTTTAAGGGCAATATTGTTTAAGGAGCAATGGCCCCAATTTAAAAAATATTTTCTTCCAAAAAGAGAAGAAATCAGCATAATAGCTTTGTATTTCATCATGACAATTAGGCCTCATAGGCACCTTGTACATTTTGGCCATAGCTTCTCGAAAGAGACTGATGCTTTCTTAAAAAAAAGACCCTAAGTGCCCTGGCTGGTTGGCTCAGCAATAGAGCATTGGCCCGGCGTGCTGAAGTCCTGGGTAAAATTCCCGGTCAGGGCACACAGGAGAAGCGTCCATCTGCTTCTCCACCCTTCCCCCCTCTCCCTTCTCTCTTTCTCTCTCTTCCCCTCCTGCAGCCAAGGTTCTATTGGAGCAAAGTTGGCCTGGGCACTGAGGATGGCTCCATGGCCTTCACCTCAGGTGCTAGAATGGCTCCCATTGCAGTGGAGCAACCCCTCAAAGGGGCCAAGCATCGCCCCCTGGTGGGCATGCCAGGTTGGATCCCGGTTGGGCGCATGCAGGAGTCTGTCTGACTGCCTCCCTGCTTCTAACTTCGGAAAAATACAAAAAAATAAATAATAAATAATAAAAAAGTCCTTAAGCAACTTAACTAAGAAAAAGTTGTTCCAATGGTCTGCTAGAACTTTGTATAGAATTTGTTGAGTTTTTGGTTTGACTGTCCTAGAATTTTTGGTTGAGATGATCTCAAGATAAACAGAAATCACTTATAGAAAGCTGTTTGGTAGATAAGGACCCTAAAACTGTTCCATGAAATCAGTTATTTTCTATTTAAATACAAAATAGACAGTTTTCCAGTGCTTTATGAAAGACATTTGCTTAATCTTTTTACAAAGCTAGATATTTATTAGGTGTGGGAACATTAGTATTCACTTTCTGCGGAGAAACCACTCAGAACTGTTCTGTGTCTGTTGTCTAAAAGGATATTACCACCAGTGAGATAAACACACGGAACTGGTTCTAAACTCTTTGGAGTTCCTTGACTCTGGGTAAGTTTGTGTCATTAGGAGAGAAACGCTGGGGTATTTCACACTGTAAAAACGACAGAGGAAATGAAATTGTTGCTGCTGCTTTCACCTAGAGTTTCTTCTCTAGGAATCTACTAACTTAAAAGCTTGCTTTCTGACGCCAAAGGTGGCATTTGGGAACAGAAAACTGATTCGACTCTTCCCTTTCTGAAGTACAAATAAGCCTCATGTGTTCCCGTCCTGTTTTCCTTCTCCTTACTCTGAGATCAGCATTATCAGACCTGTAAATTTCTCATGCAGTGAGTCACCAAGTAAACAGAGGTATATGATAACAAACTGTTGGGTTTAGACTCCTTCCTGTCCAACTGTATTGGCCAGAAAAGATGGGCAATTCTTCCTGTGAGATGGACTATCAAAACATTCTAATTTAGAGTTGTCCAGAAACTGAATAAGAAAAAGGAGTCCCTTCCTTCACACTGCATTAAAGATTTTTTTTTCCAAAGTTAGAAGCGGGGAGGCAGTCAGACTCCCACATGCACCCAACTGGGATCCACCTGGCATGCCTACCAGGGGGCGATGCTCTGCCCCTCTGGGACATTGCTCTGTTGCAATCAGGCATTCTAGTGCCTGAGGTGGAGGCCATGGAGCTGTCCTCAGCGCCCAGGCCAATTTTGCTCAAATGGAACCTTGGCTACAGGAAGGGAAGAGAGAGATAGAGAGGAAGGAGACGGGGAAGGGTGGAGAAACAGATGGGCACTTCTCCTGTGTGCCCTGGCTAGGAATCAAACCCGGAACTTCCACACGCCGGTCCGATGCTCTACTGTGGAGCTAATTGGCTAGGGTTGCAATAAAGATTTTGACAAGCAAAGCATGAACTAGATTTTGCCCCAATTGGCCTTTTTGGCATGCACAATTGTATCCTGAACCCTAAACTTCATC
The DNA here is from genome assembly GCF_036850765.1 of Saccopteryx bilineata. Taxonomy (NCBI): domain Eukaryota; kingdom Metazoa; phylum Chordata; class Mammalia; order Chiroptera; family Emballonuridae; genus Saccopteryx; species Saccopteryx bilineata. Next base: position 199,216,385 of record NC_089491.1, read on the forward strand.
TTCACAAATGCTAAATGGATTGCTGAATTCCTACAGTAACATCAGAAAAGCAGCAGGGGCAAATAATAAAATATAACTTCAGACCTCAGCTCTAATCCAAAAATCAAAATATTTTGCATTGTGATTCTGCACATGCCCAGCACTGTGTAAGGTCTTTAGGGGATACAAATGGAGAATACGGATTCTATGAGTTTCAGAAGGGTAATGATGGTGTAAAGGCCTCTTTGTATATTTCTCATTGCTCGTTATATTACTTTCTCAATAATGAGAACTTGTGCGAACTACCCTTCTGTTAGGAGTGACCTCAAGAGTCAGACTTTATGGATTCAAATCCTAGCACCTCTGCTTACTACCTATATGATTTTCAGTGACTTAGGTGACCTCTTCCTCAGTTTCTTCATCTGTGAAAATGAGAGTGATAATAATAATAGCTACCTTGCTGGTTATTGCTATTATTCTATGTCCATGATAGCTCTTCTAATAGCAAGGACAGTATATTATCTTTTTTTTTTTTTTTTTGTAGGTGAGAGGAAGGGAGATATTGAGGCAAACTCCCACATGCACACCAACCGGGATCCACTTGGCAACCCGTCTTGGGCTGATGCTTGAGTAGTAAGCTATTTTTAGTACCTGAGGCTAATACACTTGGACCAACTGAGCTATCCTCAATGTCTAGAACCACACTTGAACCAATCAAGCCACTGACTGCAGGAGGGGAAGAGAGAGAGAAGGTAGAGATGGAGGGTGGAGAAACATATGGTCACTTCTCCTGCATGCCCTGACCAGAAATTGAACCTGAGATGTCCATATGCCAGGCCAATGCTCTATCCACTGAGACACCACCCAGGGCCAGTACATTATCTTAAAAAGTAGGACACCATCAGTTGTCACAATTACTCTGAAGTTGAATTTCAACTTCAGAACTCTAAGCAAATTCTGTTTTTAAAATGGCAATTTGGTTTCTATTTCCAGCCATGACAGGTTAGCTTATAGAAAAAAAAAATCATCCCATGAGAACAACTAGAAAAGCCAAATAAAACTCAAATATATGAAAACATTGAAGAGCCACCAAGGTGGCCAGGACTCAAAGGGTCAAGATCCCTGAAATAAGAAAAACTCACTAAGAGAAGTCTAGCAGTCTGTACTCCCCATTGAGTCATTTGCTGACTCATAGACATAATGAATATAAGACTAAGAAGCTGAGCAAAAGTGGCTGTTAAAAAGGAGAGAAGGTGAGTAGAGATTTTGGCAGACTCAGTGGAGCATCAAATGTTGACTTTCAGGGCCACCAAAGCAACCAGGATTTGAGATGCCAAGACTTTGGAGTAACAGAAAGTGCAGAGAAGTTACTCAAATAGACTGAACTGCTTTTTGCCTCTGTACAATGTGTCCATGAAATCATGGTGCACTTTTGACCGGTCACAGGAAAGCAACAAAAGACGATAGAAATGTGAAATCTGCACCAAATAAAAGGAAAACTCTCCCAGTTTCATAACTATTCAGTGCAGTTTGATGTGGGCTCACGCACAGATTTTTTAGGGCTCCTTAGGTAGCTATCCCGTATAGCCTCTCTAGACTCGTCACTGACTGATAGCCTACCAAAACGGGGTTTTTCCATCAAACTGCCGGTTTCTTTCGACTGCTTATCCCACCAAATAATGTTATTCCTATGTGGTGGCACTTTGTTATAAACGCACCAATACTCACGTTGCACTTTGGTCATGGATTCGAATTTAGCGAGCCACAGAACACACTGAACTTTCCTCTGTACTGTCTGCATCTCAACTGGCATGGCCGTGGGCTGCTCCGCAGTATACATGGTGTTACATCATCATCTGTGCATGCACACATGCTGCCACATCATCCTACAGAAACTGGGAGGGTTTTTCTTTTATTTGGTGCAGATTTCACATTTCTATCATCTTTCGTTGCTTTCCTGTGACTGGTCAAAAGTGCACCATGACTTTATGAACACACGGTATATATATTTGACAACTGGTAAACAGAACAGGCTAAAACTTAGAAAAGCAGAAGGAAAAGTAGCTGTAAGAGGCTGAGACATTAAAGTAAACAACAGGGCTACAGTGCTAAATAAATAAAGGTGAACATTCAGAGCCTTCCAAAGCAGAATGCCCTTGGTAAATGCCATCTGCTTTCAGGTAGAACTAATGGGCCTACATTCTAGAAATAAGGGTAAAGAAATATAGACCAGCATTTGTAAAGACTGGAACACAAACTCAAATCAATGTGCTCCCTGCTTGGTTGAAGCTGTTTTGCTTTTAACCTGCCTGCCTGCCAAAGTTAACATTATTGAGAGGCTCTACAACTTTTTATGGCATTTTATCTAAAATTACCAGGCATACAAAGGGATGAGTACAAGAGAAAAAATACACAAAAGAGAGACCTGAAGATGGCAGCAGAGTAGGCAGATGCACAGACTCCCAGCTCACACCACCGAACTGGATTATAAACTAATTTATGAACAATCAGCATGAAAAACCAAATCTGGACTACAAGAACAGCTCTCAAAAACCAAGGAGCAAAGAAGAAGCCACAACAAACCTGGTAGGGAGCGACTGAATCTCTCCTGCTTACAGGAACAGAGGGGAGGGGGGTGAGGCTGGGCTCTCACTCCAAGGAAAAGAGCAGTAAATACTGCTCACAGCTACTTGCCTGGTAACCAGGGAAGGAGGTGTGTTGAAAAGGCCAGCTTGTCTTCCAAAAGGAAAGGGGAGAGAGAGACAGATGGTGAGAAACAGAGGAATGCAGGGGACGACCTGAAAAGCTGACTCATTCAGTACTGGAGGCAGCCATAGCTGGGGGAGGGGCTTATCCTTCCAAAAAGCAAAATACAAAGTGCTTCCAGGTCACATATCTCCAGACATCTCTCCAGCTTCAATCAGCACAATAAGACACAGCTGAAAACAAGAAGTGGGGAGGAGGGACAGTAACTCAGGTCTCCATGGAGATCTGAGATACACCTCCCCCTACTGAAGCTGAGAAAGCAACCTGCCCCCAGAGAGATTAACTGGCAGAAGAGGACTTCAGAGCCTCAGGTTACACCCACCATATTCCTGGATACAGTTTCAAATAAGCCCCCTGCTGAGATCAGCAAACAAGACAATCACCTGTTAAGAAAAAAAACAAATCAAGACTTCAAAGTGGCCCAAATCCGAAAGTGGATTACAAATAATAGCTGATGCCAACCCAAGAAGACCTAGAAATAACACAATTGAAAACTGGAGGCAGACAACACCAAGCCTAGACTCAACCAGCACTACAAACAAAACAACCAAATACACAGATATAATGAGAAGACAGATAAGTGAAATCCAAATAAAACCACAAGAGAAACCTCCAGGAAATGAACTGAGTGATATGGAAATAACCAAACTTCTGGAAGTGGAGTTCAAAATAATGATTGTAAGGATGCCTAGGGATCTTAGAACAACAATGGATGGTCATTACAATCACCTAAATAAAGAAATTGCAAGTATAAAAAAGGATATTGAAATATTAAAAAAGAATCAGTCAGAGATGACAAATACAATATCAGAAATGAAGACCACAATGGAAGGAATTAAAAACAGGATGGATGAAGCTGAGGATCGAATCAGCGAGTTGGAGGACAACTGGAATGAAGGCATGGAAGCAGAGAAGAAAAAAGAAAAGAGACTCAAAAAGTCTGAGGAAACTCTTAGAGAGCTCTGTGACAACATAAAGAGAAATAACATCCGCATCATAGGGGTTCCTGAAGAAGAAGAGAAAGAACAAGGGATAGAGGCTCTGTTCAATCATATCATAGCTGAAAACTTCCCTAAATTAATGCAGGAGAAACTCTCACAAGTTCAAGAAGCACAGAGAACTCCATTAAACAGAAACCCAAAGAAACCTACACCAAGACACATCATAATTAAAATACCAAAGCTAAGTGATAAAAAGAAAATATTAAAAGCTGCTAGAGAAAAAAAGGCTGTCACCTACAAAGGAGCCCCCATAAGGATGACATCAGCTTTCCCAACAGAAACACTTGAGGCTAGAAGGGAATGGCAAGAAATATTCAAAGTAATGCAGAACAAGAACCTACAACCAAGACTACTTTATCCAGCAAGGCTATCATTTAAAATTGAAGGAGAAATAAAAACTTCCCCCCCACACACACACACAAAAAAAAAAAACTCAAGGAATTCATTACAACCAAACCAATGCTGCAGGAAATATTAAGGGGCATGGTGTAAACCAGTGATTTTCAACCTTTTTTTTTCATGGCACAAACACACACTAATTACTAAGGTCAGTGCCCCTGACTAAATACAACCATTTTCATCTCATGGCACAAATAAATTAGTTACTAAAGAAGAAGAGGTCAGGACCCCTTTTACTTTAGTAATTAGTTTATGAGTGCGTGAGAAACAAAGGTTACTGGGAAAAGAACATAGCAAAAGAGGAATACAGCTTTAAAGAATAAAATGGCAATAAACAACTACATATCAATAATAACCTTAAATGTAAATGGATTAAATGATCCAATCAAAAGACATAGGGTAGCTGCATAAGTAAGAAAACAGGACCTGTACATATGCTGTCTACAAGAGACACACCTTAAAACAAAAGATGCACATAGACTGAAGGTAAAAGGATGGAAAAAAACATTTCATGCAAATGGAAATGAAAAAAAACACTGGGGTAGCAATACTTATATCAGACAAAATGGACTTTAAAACAAAGAATATAGTAAGAGATAAAGAAGGCCACTACATAATGATAAAGGGAGCAATCCAACAGGAAGATATAACTATTATAAATATCTACACACCTAATATAGGAGCACCTAAATATATAAAGCAGACTTTGATGGATATAAAGGGCGAGATCAACAGCAATACTATAATAGTAGGGGATTTTAATACCCCACTAACATCACTAGATAGATCCTCAAGAAAGAAAATTAACAAAGAAACAGCAGACTTAAAGGACACACTAGATCAACTTGATTTAATAGATATCTTCAGAACCTTTTACCCTAAAGCAGCAGAATATACATTATTTTCAAGTGCTCATGGTATATTCTCTAGGATAGACACATATTAGGGCACAAAAGTTGTCTCAACAAATTTTAGAAGATTGAAATCATATCAAGCACTTTCTCTGATCATAATGGCATGAAACTAGAAATCAACCACAACAGAAAAGCTCAAAAATTCTCAAACACATGGAAACTAAATAGCAGGTTGTTAAATAACAAATGGATTAAGAATAAGATCAAAGAAAAAGTAAAAAAATTCCTAGAAATGAATTATAATGAGCATACAACCACTCAAAATTTATGGGACACAGTGAAAGCAGTACTGAGAGGGAAGTTCATAGCACTACAGGCACACGTTAAGAAGCTAGAAAAATCTCAAATAAACAACATAACCCTGAATCTAAAAGAACTAGAAAAAGAACAGCAAGTAAAGCCCAAATGTAGTAGAATGAAGGAAATAATAAAAGATCAGAGCAGAAATAAATGACATAGAGACTACAGAAACAATACGGAGGATCAAAGAAACTAGGAGCTGGTTCTTTGAAAAGGTAAACAAGATTGATGAACCTTTAACTAGACTCACGAAGAAAAAGAGAGGACTCAAATAAATAAAATTATACATGAGAGTGGAGAAATAACAACTGACACAACAGAAATGCAAAATATAGTAAGAAAATACTATGAAGAACTGTATGCCAAAAAACTAGACAACCTAGATGAAATATAAGAATTCCTTGAAACATACAATCTTCCAAAAATCAATCTGCAAGAATCAGAAAACCTAAACAGACCGATTACACCAAATGAGATCAAAACAGTTATCAAAAAACTCCCAACAAAGAAAAGTCCTGGGCCAGATGGCTTCACAACTGAATTCTACCAAATATTCAAAGAAGAACTAACTCCTATTCTTCTCAAGCTATTTCAAAAAATTCAAGAGGAAGGAAGACTTCCAAGCTCCTTTTATGAGGCGAGCATAATTCTGATTCCAAAACCAGGCAAAGACAACACAAAGAAAGAAAATTATAGGCCAATATCCTGATGAATATAGATGCTAAAATCCTCAACAAAATATTAGCAAACCAGATCCAACAATATATGGAAAAAATCATACACCATGATCAAGTGGGATTTATTCTGGGGAGGCAAGGCTGATACAGTATTTGCAAATCAATCAATGTGATTCATCACATAAACAAAAGGAAGGAGAAAAACCACATGATAATTTCAATAGATGCAGAAAAAGTATTTGATAAAATCCAGCACCCATTCATGATCAAAACTCTCAACAAAGTGGGAATACAGGGAACATACCTCAACATGATAAAAGCCATCTATGGCAAACCCACAGCCAACATCATGGGCAAAAATTAAAAGCAATCCCCTTAAGATCAGGAATAAGGCAGGGGTGCCCCCTTTCACCACTCTTATTCAACATAGTCCTGGAAATCCCAGCCACAGCAATCAGACAAGAAGAAGAAATAAAAGGCATTCAAGTTGGAAAAGAAGAAATAAAGCTATCATTATTTGCAGATGATATTGTATATAGAAAACCTAAAGTTTCAGTCAAAAAACTACTAGATCTGATAAATGAATTCAGCAAGGTGGCAGGATATAAAATTAATACTCAGAAATCAGAGGCAGTTTTATATAGCAACAATGAACAGTTAGAAAAACAAATTAAGGAAACAATACCCATCCCTATTACAACAAAAAAAATAAAGTACCTAGGAGTATATTTAACCATGGAGACAAAAGACTTGTACTCAGAAAATTATAAAACATTGATTAAAGAAATCAAGGAAGATACAAACAAGCAGAAGCATATACTGTGTTCATGGTTACGAAGAACAAACATAATTAAAATATCTATATTACCCAAAGCAATCTATAAATTCAATGCAATACCAATGACATACTTCAAAGATATAGATCACATATTCCAAAAATTTATATGGAACCAAAAGAGAATATGAATAGCCTCAGCAATCTTAAAAAAGAAGAATAAAGGGGGAGGTATAACACTTCCTAATATCAAGCTATACTACAAGGCCATTATACTCAAAACAGCCTGGTACTGGCATAAGAACAGGCACATAGATCAATGGAACAGAATGGAGAACCCAGAAATAAACCCACAGTTCTATGGACAACTGATATTTGACAAAGGAGGTAAGGGCATACAATGGAGTAAAGACAGCCTCTTTAATAAACGGTGTTGGGAAAATTGGACAGCTACCTGCAAAAAAATGAAACTAGACCACCAGCTTACACCATTTACAAAAATAAACTCAAAATGGATAAAAGACTTAAATGTAAGCCGTGAAACCATAAGCATCTTAGAAGAAAATATAGGCAGTAAGCTCTCCGACATCTCTCGCAGAGATATTTGCTGATTTATCTCCACGGGCAAGTGAAATAAAAGACAGGATAAACAAATGGGACTATATTAAACTAAAAAGTTTTTGCACAAAGACAATAAGAACAGAATAAAAAGACAAACTACACAATGGGAGAACATATTTGACAGTACGTCTGATAAAAGGTTAATAACCAAAATTTATAAAGAACTTGTAAATCTCAACACCAGAAAGACAAACAATCCAATCAATAAATGGGCAAAAGAGGCCTGACCTGTGGTGGCGCAGTGGATAAAGCGTCGACCTGGAAATGCTGAGGTCGCCGGTTCAAAACCCTGGGCTTGCCTGGTCAAGGCACATATGGGAGTTGATGCTTCCAGCTCCTCCCCCCTTCTCTCTCTCTCTCTATCTCTCTCTCCTCTCTCTCCCTCTCTGTCTCTCTCTCCTCTCTAAAAATGAATAAATAAATAAAAAAAATTAAAAAGTAAAAAAAAAAAAAAATGGGCAAAAGAAATGAATAGACACTTCTCCAAAGAGTACATGCAGATGGCCAATAGGCATATGAAAAAATGCTCAACATCACTAATCATTAGAGAAATGCAAATTAAAACCACAATGAGATATTACCTCACACAGGTCAGAATGGCGCTCATCAACAAAACAACACAGCCTAAGTGCTGGCAAGTTTGTGGAGAAAAGGGAACCCTCCTACACTGCTGGTAGGAATGTAGACTGGTGCAGCCACTGTGGATAACAGTATGGAGATTCCTCAAGAAATTGAAAATCGAACTGCCTTTTGACCCAGCTATCCCATTTTTAGGAATATACCCCAAGAACACCATAGAACTGTTCCAGAAGGAGAAGTGCAACCCCATGTTTATGGCAGCATTGTTCACAATAGCAATGATCTGGAAACAGCCCAAGTGTCCACCAGAGGATGAGTGGATTAAAAAGCTTTGGTACATATATATTAATACTATCAAATACTACTCAGCCATAGAAATGATGACATCGGATCATTTACAATAACATTGATGGACCTTGATAACATTATACAGAGTGAAATAAATAAATCAGAAAAAACTAAGAACTATATAAACCCATACATAGATGGGATATAAAAATGAGAGAGACATGGACAAGAATGTGATGGTAACAGGGGGTGGGGTGGGGGAGTGGGGAGCGGGTGAGGAAGGAGAGAGAGGGGGTTAGGGGAGGGGAGCAGCACAAGGAAAACCAGATAGAAGGTGACGGAAGACAATTTGACTTTGTTGAGGGGTATGCAGCATAATCAAATGTCAAAATAATCTGGAGATGTTTTCTCAGAACATATGTACCCTGATTTATCAATGTCATTGCATTAATATTAATAAAAATAAGATTAAAAATACACAATAGGAAGAGATACACAGATGATCCAGATTCTAGAACTATCAGACCAGAGTATAAAACAGCTGTAACTCACACACTCAAGAGATTAGATGATAAGTGGAGGGTTTTGTCAGAGAATTAAAATTCACATATGAAATAAGCCAAGTAGAAACTCTAAAACTACAAAATACAGTAACAAATAAAACATTCAATAAGTGAACTTAAGAACAGTTTTAGACACGAGTGACAAAAACATTAGTTTCTGGGAAGATTGGTTGCCAGAAAATAACCAGATGGACACAACCAGATCCTGCCTCTCCCCCCCACACACTCAAAGATGGAAAACAGAAAATAGCATAAAAACATGTAGGGCATTATAAGAAGGTCTAAACACGTATAATTTGAGTTTCAGAAAAGTACCAGAGGGGGACTGGAGAGCAATAGAAACAATATTTGAAGAGGTAATGACTGAGAATTTTCCAAAACCAATTTTAAAGAATCAAATTACAGATTCAAGAAGTGCTACAAACCTCAAGCACAATAAATACAAAGAAAAACATACTTAGAAATGTCATAACCAAATTTCCAGGGTGAAAAAAAAAATTTTAAAAGCCCCTTATAAACAGCCAGACTATCTTCCCAAACAAATTATCTTCAAAGGAGCAACAATTAAAAACAAACAATAAAAAAACAGCAACTTCTAAAAAGAAACAATGGAAGCCAGAAGACATTGAGGTGCAGAAAGAATATAACTCTAAGCAAACACATATTTTAAAAATTAATCAAACATGAAGACATTTAAGACAAACAGAAGGTTAATGAACTCGCTGCCAGCAAACCAGTACTTTAAAAACAGACTAAAAGGGGTTCTTCATATGCATGTGGGGTAATGAAGAACCCTGGAAACTAAGCATAAATGAATAAAGCAATAAAATGGCTATTTGGGGACTTTAAAGAGCTAGTGCCAAGCAGCCTGCCTTTAAGGTCTCATCTGTTGAGAAATTTTCATTGTTTCTTAAGAAGCCAAAAAGGATGATCTTGACTCAGAATATTGTTTTCTTCCACATTTGAGGCCGTACTGCATCATAATATATACTAAGCCTAACCATTCTACTCATTGATGAATAAGACATATGATGTGCCTTTGAGGGGCTATTTAAGACCTCATCAGTCACTGTTTAGAAATCAATGCCAGCAAAGGAAACCAGCAATGCTACTGTGGTATAGGGCTCTGTCTCACTGTGTATACATTATCCCAACAAATCATCCCAACAAACCCACCAGGTAGGTGATTTTCTCTCTGTTTTACCAGAGGTCAGAAAAGTTAAGAAAATTGCCCAAGATTGCACAGTTAGAAATTGATGAGGCTGGATTTTAACCTGGGACTAGAAAGCCCATGGTCTTTTCACTTCATGAGGCCACAGGCTAGAAAGGTTCTAGCCAGTGAAATAATAATGTCAGTGCACATAATAATTAAAAGGGATGATAGATAACATGTATTCGGTGGGACACTTGAATCTATGTAAACACAATAAATTAAAATCAATAAAAAAAGATGATCTAAATGTGCATAGCAGACATGTAGAATATTCTTCAAAATAAAGTGAGAAGATGGGTGGGTGAATTGGATGGATGGATGGATGAATGGATGGAGTGAATCAGACACAGAAGCCCCTTCCTCAATCCACATATTCAATGTTTGTACTGCAAACCCAGCAAGAATGCTTCAATTTATAGGAAATTCTCTATAAAAAACTCAGAATGAGCCCAACAGCTGTCTTAGCAGTTCACTGTCACCTGCCAGTAGGTGTTCTTTTAAAATGCAATTTAAAAAGCAAAACAAAGATAAATAAAACTGATATATTTGCATATTAAATAATTTAAACAGTGGTTTTTCAATAAAAAGTAGCTTTTCTTTCTATTTCAAAGATCCAATTTCATTCTCCAGAGGCAATGGTCATTGATTTTCTATTCTCTTATGAGTGTAAAGCTCTATCTATACTATACTTATATCTATGTGTGTATATGTGTGTATGTATGTGTGTACACTTTTCCTTGCACAAATGAACTATACAATACACTGATCTGAACCTTGATTTTTCACGTAATAAAGATTGTTCCTGTAATGTATATAAACTTAATTTAATGTTTTTAATAGGTATATAGTAGCCCATTGAAAAGATCAATAATGTTTTATTTAAACAATCCCCTATTAATGGACATTTCAAGTGTTTCTAGTCTTTTGATGTTAAAAATGATACTTTTAATGAAAAACAATCTTTATGCTCTGGCCAGTTAGCTCAGTGGTAGAGTATTGGCCCATTGTATGGATGTCCTGGGTTTGATTCCCAGTCAGGGCACACAGGAGAAGTGCCCATCTGCTTTTCCAGCCCTCCTCTTCTCACTTCTCTCTCTCTCTCTCTCTCTTCTCCTCCCCTCCTGCAGCCATGGCTCAATTGCTGCAAGTTGGTCCTGGATGCTGAGAATGGCTCCATGGCCTCTGCCTCAGGCGCTAGAATGGCTGCAGTTGCAATAGCAATGCCCTAGATGGGCAGAGCATTGCCCCCTGGTGGGCATGCCAGGTGGTTGCCAGTCAGGGCACATGCTGGAATCTTTCTCTCTGCCTCCCCTCACTAAATAAAAAATAAATAAAAAATAAACCCAATATTTATGTATATGTGCAAAAAAGTTTATAGACTAAATTCTTAGAAGTGGAATTGCTGAGAAAATGTTTATGTGCATTTTTTATTTCGACAGCTGTTGTCAACTAACCCTCCAAATACATGGCACTAGATTACACCCCTCCAACAGAACGTGGCAACCTGCCTCCACATACCCACACACAACCTATAAATCATCAAACTCTGTAGTTTTGAAAATTATAGGTTATAAATCCTAGTAGTTTTTATTTGCATGTCTTTAATTTTGAGTGCAGCTGAGTATTTTTCATATTTATAAGTAATTTGTATTTCTCTTCCTTTGAACCATCTTTTCATATCCTCTGCCCATTTTTGCATTGGACTGTTGGCTTTTTGCTTGGTGATATTCATATTTACATACAAGTGACATTAACCCTTGGTCCTTCATATGCTGTTGCAAGTGTTTTTCCTACCCTGTTTCCCCGAAAATAAGACCTAGAACGTGTTTAGGAGCAAAAATTAATATAAGACACTGTCTTATTTTCAAGGAAACAGGGTAGATTATCATTTGTCATTTTCATTTGTTGTTCCACTCAGACGTGCATTCGTTGGTTGCTTCCCGTGTGTGCCGACTGGGGATCAAACTTGTTTTTTGGGGGAGGACTCTCTTAACCAACTGAGCTAACCAGCCAGGACCATCATTTGTTTTTAAATGTTATATATGGTATCTTTTGTTTGTAGAAATGTTTAATTTTTCTATAACCAAATTTATCAATTTTTTCTTTATAACATCTAGATATCAGGTAATCATCATTCATGAGGCTGAATGCTCAGGAGCTGCATCATATTCAGGAAGCTTGTTAAACTGTCTCAAGATGCAGAAAAGTTTGCAACAGTATTAATAAAATCTTTATACTAGGGTATTAATAAGCAATAACGGCACCTTTCCTGGAATTTTTTCTTGAAGCCCATTGCTAATATTTGTGAGATTCTTCAAGATGGTATTGTTAACATATGGATGTTGCCTATAGAAACATTTTTGTGACTATTTAGGACTTATCCTCCCCCTCATTGGGAAGTTGCCACTTAACATTGCAAAGAGGCAGTTGTAGAAGAAGCTGGTACACATGTATCTTAATCCAAAAAACCCAACACTACATCTCTCATTGTGTAGTGATATCTCATAGCAATGACACGCTACCATTTTACAAAATTATAAACTGTTCATTATATAATCTGACTCACAAGACAAAGTAAACAACCAGGGGTTGCTCTCTCCATTTTTCAGATATGAAAATTAGGAAAGGCAGAGGTATGTCCAAACTCATACAGCTACCAAGGAGCAAAAAGCAGCTAGGTCTTTTGATCATAGATTCAAAGTTACTCTACAAGTCTTTTTGGCTCAACTCACTATTTCTCTCACTGCTGCTGAAACATTTCACTACCAAAGAACTTACTCCATGGAATCAGCCTCGTCAGCATGTCATACTTGGGGTTGGTATGCAACAAGGTACCCTGACAGGTCACAGGATTAGAGCTATACTGGACCTGAGACTGTCAGATGGCACTAAAGCACCAGTTGATATATACTCAAATTTAATGACACCTGTGGACTAAAACTGTAGGCAAACTGTCAAGTCCTTGCTATGTTAGAAAGGATTCTAGTGTTCACAGTACCTACCTGCAGATTAACATTTATAGTTTCAACTGATCATAAGCCTCTTTGGGATCTCACTTCTTCCACAGATGGGCTGCCACTCTAAAGTATGACACTAAGATACAGCCCAAAGACTTCTGTTCAGGGCCTATGACTATGAATTGTCTATATATAAAGAAGAAGAATGGCCCTGGCTGGTTGGCCCAGCAGTACAGCGTTGACCTGGTATGTGGAAGTCCCAGGGTTGATTCTCGGTTAGGGCACACAGGAGAAGCTACCATCTGATTCTCCTCCCCTCTCCCTTCTCTCTCTCTCTTCTTCTCCCACAGCCATGGTTCGATTGATTCAAGCACATCGGCCCTGAGTGCTGAGGATGGCTCTGTGGAGCTTCTGCCTCAGGTGTTAAAAATAGCTAAGTTGCAAGCATGGCCCCAGATGGGAAGAACATCAACCCCAGACAGCGGTTGCTGGGTGGACCCCAGTCAGGGCACATGCAGGAGTCTGTCTCTCTATCTCCCCTACTAGAAGATGAAGAAGAAGAAGAAAGAAGGAGGAGGAGGAGAAGGAGGGAGGGGAGAGGAGGAAGAGGAGAAGGAAGAAGAAAAAAGAAAGAAAGAAAGAAAGAAAGAAAGAAAGAAAGAAGACAAAAGAAGAAAATAAGAAGAAGGAGGAGGAGGAGGAGAAGGAGAAGGAGGAGAAGGAGAAGGAGGAGGAGAATGAAGAAGAAGAAAGAAGAAAGAGAAGTAGAAGGAGAAGGAGGAGGAGGAGGGAGAAGGAGGAGGAGGAGAAGGAGGAGAAGAAAGAAGGAGAAGGAGGAGGAGGAGGATGAAGAAGAAGAAGAAAGAAGAAAGAAGGAAGAAGAAGAAAGAAGAAAGGATGAAGGCAGGCATTCTGAGCTACCTAGCGGCCTCATATCAGCTACTGTCTCTCAGTCCAGCAGTATTGGTAGTTTGGGGGAGGCACAGGGTTATCCTGTGTACTGTAGGATGTTTAGCAGCATTCCTCTACCCACTAGATACTATTAGCAACCCTCCACCTCCCCCAATTTTGACAACCAAAAATGTCTCCATACAATGGGGAGCAAGAATGCCTTCAGTCAAGAACCCCTAATATAAGTCCTTGATATGTTGTGCCAAATTCTTAAAAAGCCCCTTGATTCCCCTGATAAATCTATTATGTGAGATCCCAGATTGGCCCATTGCTCAAAGTGAATGGGAAAGAAATAACTAATAGAAAAACTATCTGAATGCACCAAAAATTATAATTGAAGGTTGTAAACAAGTATGTCAATTAACTGTTTCCAAAGGATGTCTTTACCTATCTCCATCTTGGGCAGGATAAGGACTTCAGATAGAAGATTAAACTGATTACATTCATCAATCAATGACATCATCAGTCCCTTCTCTTACATGTGTGCATGCAAGTATCTAAGTATTTTCTTTACCCCCATTTCTCATTCTCATCCCCTTCTCTCCTTAGTGAGATCTAGCCTAATATATATATTTAACATATATCTTTTTGTTTGTAAGTGTCCTTGTGTGATGTGCATCACTGTAAATATATTCTTCTTATTTAAGTAAATAGAAGTCCACAATCACTTATTCACAATTCTGAAATCAAAAAAGTTCTAGACACCAAAAGTGATTTCTTAAATTCAGCAGCAAAATCTAACTCAAGGGACAGGGGCTTATTTGTAGTCATCATCCACTTTGTGTAACCATTCCTGCATTTTGTTGCAGAAATAGTGTTTGATCATGAGATGCTGCCTCTTCCCTTTCTAAAATCCAAATTTTTTGAATTCCAAACCAAATCTGACTCTACATCTAATGTTATATACAGGTCTTATTCTGTTTTTACTGTATATTTTTTACCTAGTATTATTATGTTTGCAAGATCTATCCATGTTGCTGCATGTACATCCAGTCCATTACTCATAACTGCTGCAGAATACGCCATGAATGGGTCCCTCACATTTTACTGACTCACTCCCCCAGTGCTGGGGAATTAGATTGCCTCCGACTTCTTCCCACTACAAACACTAGCTTAATGAGCATTTTCCCACGTCTCTCTCGGAGCCTTCATAAGAATCTTTTTGGGATATATACCCAAGGTAGAACTCTGCATCATCAGATGTACACAGACTGAATCTGCCCACACCATGCCAGAATGTCTTCCAGCACAGCTGTATCGGTCTTACTTGCATTATACCAAGAATACTAGAATCCTACATTTCCACAGCACTTGTCAGGAATGTACCTATTTTTGCCAGTCTCAGAGTTATAAAATATCTCATTCTTGTTTCATTTGTACTTTTTTGATTATAATATTATCTGAGTATCTTATAATGCTGGTTAGCTTTTGGGGTTTCCTCTCTGTAAATCTCCTGTTTATAAACTTTGTCCATTTTCACTGGGATTTCTGTCTTTTTCTTTCTGACTTACAGGAGTTCCTTGTATACTTCCCTATTGGTTTTAGACATTGCAAAATATTTTCTCCTAAGCTGTCAGCTGTTAACTTTGTCCATGGTTAACAGGAAATCATACTATAGAAATTTTTAATTTTTATGTAATCAAATTTATCAGTATTTTGCTATATGGCCTGGAATTTTATGTTTTTTAAAAATCCTTCATATTCTTGAATCACAATATAGTTTCCTACATTTTCTTCTACTCCCATAATAATTTAGTCTTTAATGAACTTCCAAATGGCTTGGACTCTGCATTTTGTTTTAGGTTGGAGTTGTTTTATTTTTTACCACACAGTGAGCACTTTCTAATAAATAATTCATGCTTCCCTCATTAATCTGGATGCCCTCTGTATCTTGTACTAAATACCCATATATATGAGTTTGTTCTAGTTTCTTTATTTTGCTTCAACAGTTCATCATTTGGCTGTTATTTTTATTTTATTTTTTTAGCAAGCGAGAAAGAAACAGAGAGTAAAGGAGAGAGATGAGAAGCATCAACTCATAGTTGTGTCACTTTAGTTGTTCATTGATTGCTTCTCATATGTGCCTTGAGTGCCTTGACTAGGGGACTCAAGCCGAGCCTATGATTCCTTGATCAAGCCAGCAACCTTTGGGTTCAAGCCAGCAACCTTGGGATCATGATGATCCCGCGCTCAAGCTGGCAATATTGGGTTTCAAATCTGGGACCTCAGCATCCCAGACCGATGCTCTATTTACTGTGCCACCACTGGTCAGGCTCATTTGGCTATTTTTTTTTTTTGTCAAACACTATTTTTATTACCATTGCTTTGAACTATGTCTTTATATCTGGAAGTGCTACTACCACATTTTTATGATTCCTTTATAAGTTGAGCTTAGTCAAAGGCTTTTATTCTTACATATTTTAGAGTAGATTTATTATTAAGTTCCTCAGAAAATTTATTTCTAATTAGTATTGAGATTACATTGAATATGTAAATTAACAAAAGAAGACTATATTTTGAGCTCTATATAATAAGGCCTTTCACGCAAGGTTAGAGAATGTATTTCCATTTCAATTAATCCACTCTATGTTCTTGATTACTTTTAAATTTTTCTCCAAAGACAATTCTGTACTTATACTAACTCATGTAATAAACACAACAACCCAAAATATGGGTACTTTTATTATCATTTTCTAGATGAGGAAACTGAACTCAGAAAGATAACTTGCGCAGGAACACACAGTAACAATACAAGTAACAGAATTTGGATTTAAATAGTTTAGAGTCCATACTCAACTATTATACTGCCCCTCTATAGATAGGCAGTTACTTTATGTAGTTTGGCTGCTACTGTGAATAGTATCTTCTTTTCATTATTTATTTATTATCTGGCATATTATTTTTATTATATTTTCTAATTGGTAGTTGCAGATATACAACCATTTGATTTTTCAAAGTTGATAGCTATCCAGTGAAGTTGCTGAATTCTCTTAATTCTACTATTTCCTCTATTGTTTCTGTTGCTTTTCTATATATCAACTGTAAATAATGATAATTTTATTTTTTCTTTTTAATTTGTAAACCTCTCATTTCTTTTCCATTCCTTATAGCATTGGCCGAGACTTCCAGTACAGATGCCAGACACTATGTAGTAGTGATCACGGGTCAAATAATGTCTCTTGTAGAAAAGTAATGTTATTCCATAAGTTTTTCATTTTATCTTGACTATGGTATGTGCAGCACATCAGATAATTGTTGCAAAAGAGTATAGGTTAGAAACTATGTCTGAGCAGGGGTCTGTGCTTATTTATGTCCCAGAAATTACTTTTCCAAAAGAGATGGCCTTCCAGGGAGAAATCTTGTGATAGGCTTGACTCCATTCTGACTTTAAGTACATTTAATTCCATCCTAAATCCCTATGGCAACAACACAGCTATGTACCTGTAATTTGCTTCACACAATCTGTTAGATGTAATTGTTTCTGACAACCTATGCTCTCTATCTCTATGGGGGAATTCACAGACAGTAGCACTGGAAGGAGCCTCAGTAGTCAACTAGTACTCTTATTTGCATACATCTAAAAGTTCCTAAGGTGGGTGCCTTATCATCTTCAAGCAAATGATGGGGGGGGGGGGCAGCGGTGATGCCAACAAGAAAAGAGAGCTTGAATCAGACCAAGGGCCAACACAGCTTCTTCCCAATTGGCTTCATCACCTCATCTTCAGTAGAGGTTGGCCCAGCCAAGTGTTCATGGTAGCATCCCAGGGCTTACAATGATCCCATCTACCCAGCTATCAATGTGGACCTGGAGGAGAGAAAGAGGAAGTGCCCACTCTTCTCTCCTGTATTCCAAAAGGCTTATCCCTATCCAAGATTGTTGAATCTGCGCAAGGCTGGACACTGGCGGCTTAGTAGTAAAGTCCTAGGGCCTTAGTGCAGTATGACCCTTCAGAAGCTTTAAATGAGTGACCAAACACATCCCTCCCTTTCATAAATACCCAGGGTGACTAATGCTTGTGGTAGAAATGAATGACCTGAAAAGTCCCACAGGAACCTCAAACCCAACACATCCAAAATGGAACTTCGCACTGTCTCCTCCAAATCCACTGCCCTGTTACAGCAACCCCTGTGCAGAAACTGGAACAATCTCTAGTCAACTATTCTCAGGCCTCCTCTGGCCCTCACACCTGAGGAGTTACCATGCCTTGGCCCCTTCCTGTCCTGAGAATCCCTCTTGCCCACCCTTTGCTCTTCATTCTGAATGAGGCCATGGCATGCCCTCCCAATTGCTTCCTCTACTCTACTCCTGACCCCAGAGATCCATCCTCTATACTACTGCTGAAGAAATCTTTGCATCATGCATATCAAACCATATCTCCTGTCTAAAACTCTAGAAGGCTCCTCACCACACTTAGCAGAATGTACACTCCTTAGCATGGAATCTACTACCCTTCTGGCACAGCCCTGTAGTCCTGTCCAATCTCACACCTTGACAGCAGGACCCCTAGAGAGCCACCTCCCTGCCCCCTCATGACAGCATTCTGATCCTTGTTCCCCCTACCGAGAACCCGCATATCCTCCAACTGGACACTGTTAATGCCTACTCATCCCTCAACACTGGCCGAGGGCCTCGCTCCTAGACGCCTTTCCATCTCTACTCTGATGGCTCCTACTGAGGCACCATCCCTCTGATCTTCTCCCAGGACCCTGTGCATCCTTTCCACTAAATTTTCGTGATTCACCTGGCCTGTGGTGGCACAGTGGATAAGGCATCAACCTGGAACACTGAGGTTGCTGGTTCGAAACCCTGGGCTTGCTTGGTCAAGGCATATATGGGAGTTGATGCTTCCTGCTCCTCCCTGACTTCTCTCTCTCTCTCTCTCCTCTCTAAAATGAATAAATAAAATATTTTAAAAATTAAATTGTCACGATTCTCTCCTAGACTCTCTAAGAAACTGGATTCTCGATGATAGTAGTTATTATATGGTCTGGTTTTGTCCCTTTTCATGTTTAAGACAGTGCCTGTGAGCAAAACACATTGAATCAGATTTGGTGTAGGAGTACCCCAAAGGTCGTGTTCACCACTGGGTGTCCCATGGCTGGCACAATGTCTGCTTGGCACATTGTGGACCATATGAATGAATGGATGAATGGATGGATGGATGGATGGATGGACGAACAGACGGAAGGACAGATGAATGGACAGAACAACATACAGACTAACAAAAGAACGAATAAATCGGTTGTCCAACCCAGTCCAGAACTAGGTGGGAGGTAACGATCAGGGTACGTCTGGATATGCTGGATGAGTGGGTGGCAGCACTCGGCGCTCCGTCGGAAGAGGGTGCTGCAAGGAGGTGGGGTGAGGGCAGGGTAATTGGGAGTTGGAAGTGGGGGACCAAGGGGGTGGGCATGCGTCGGCCGTGCCCGGGGGCCCTAGCGGCAATCCTGCGCGAATTTCGCTTTCGCTTTGGGCCAGGCCGGAGGCGGCGGGGCCGTCCCCAACGCCTGCGGCGGGGCACCGGGGAGTTAATCCGAAAGCGCCGCAAGGCCCCGCGGGCTGCTCTCCGCGAGTCACCGAGAGGCTGATGTAGAGAGAAAGCAAGCAAGAGACCAGAGTCCGGGGAAAGTCCTGCCGCGCCTCTGGACAATTATAAATATGTGACTCCCCGGGCCGCTTCCCAACCACCGCCCTCACCTGCAGCGTCCAGCGGTCCGCGTCCAGCTGCTGGCTCGGTGTCCGCACAGCGCTAGGCTCAGCAATGCGTACCCCGCACAGTGAGTAGCCCGGCAGCCCAGACGGGGCTCGAGTGGGGAGGGCCGGCAGCACGGGAAGAGGAGGCAGAAACTTGCTACAGCTAAAGAGAAGCTGAAAACAATCAGCTGGTTTCAGTAGAGGAGAAAGAAGGGGTTGGAGGGAGACTTAATTGCTTGCTTTCTATGCATTAGAACAGACATTGTCTCTTTTGATCTTGAAACAGCCCTTTGAGCTATAAGTATCATTATTACGCCCACTTCACAAGTGAGAAACTGAGGTCCCACCGGGATGGTTTCTTGGGTCCCTCAGCTGCACCTCCAAGAGGGCAGATCCCAGCCAATTTCAAAATGAGGCTTTGATACCCTACTCTTCCCAAAACACTGGGCCAATCACTTCACCACCTGGCCTCAGTTTCCCATTTAAGTGGAGAAATTTTCTGGCTGAGCTTTGATTCCAGCACCCTTGTCTGAGTTCATTGGGACTTCCTTGCCGTGAGTTGGTTTCTAACCCTAGCACAAAGCACTGCCTTCCAAGAGCTTAAATCATCTCTCAGATGTTTAAGGAAGATTCTTATATGGTGGTGGGAGGTTGGCGCCCAGAGTCAGTTGGGTGAAGATAACCAGAATAGTTGGATGGTAGAGGGATGCTAAATCAGGTGGACCACCTCAGCCAACCCCCCCCCCCCATTCCCACCCAGACCTCCTCCTTCTGGCCACCCTGGTCCTCCTACACCACCTCAGTTTGGCCAGGAACCTTCCCACAGCCACAGCAGACCGAGGAATGTTCCAGTGCCTCAGTCGCTCCCAGAACCTGCTGAGGGTCATCAGCGAAACGCTTCAGAAGGTGAGCTTTTCAAAGGCCTGTTCCCACATTGCAGCCTCTTTAGAGAAGGGCTTTTGCAAACCCCTGGTCACCTGAAGGGACTGCAGGGAAATTGTGGAGGTTTATCAGAAGCTGTCAAGAGAGGAAGAGGGTACTTTACAAATGGCCCAACTATTAGCTAAGGAGTCTCAATGAAATTGTCTCCAGAGAAAGCAAGAGTGGTAATAAATTATCATGGCATTCCTTTGGGCTGTGTCTACACAGAGGACAGTGAGTATTTACAGTGTTCCCTGTAGCCTGCCAACAGAGATGGAACTGTGTCAGGCCCATACTTTCTGACACTGATCAATTCAGGAAACGGTGGTTAGGTGCAGCCTCTGTGCTCTAGGGGCTACGGTGAATCAGACTTGCCCTCAGCCACTCACCAACATCCAACAGAGGACTCAGTGCGGTCAGCAAAATGCAGTTCAGAGAGCCTGGGACAGTGCCGTCCAGCTTTCATTTTCTAGGGAGAGGATTATCTAATCTTATTTAAAGTTCCACTCATTTTTTTAGGTTTTATTTTCCTTTCATAAAAGAAAAAAATGTTTTTTTTTTCTTTTAAAAGTGCTCCAATAAAAGATTGCTTTTGCTGCAATGAGCCGTTTTCAAAAATGTCCTTTTGCTTTCCTGCTCTCTAGTAAATCTTTCTTGAATATTTTTAGCTTTTTGTTTTATGAGTGTCTTAAACTCAGAGCTATAAGGCCTCCTGAAAGAATGTTTTTTCCCCTTATCTTTAATAATGTGCTGGCAATTGCCCTTTACAGTGCAATCAATCTTAATTAAAAAGGTGACTCACCAAAGGAAAACTGCAGATAATTGCTTTGATTCCTGAAGATTCAATGTGGATAAAATTTAGGAGCTGCAGTTTAAATAGGTGCTTTAGATGAAAAAGCTGACTCTTCTATTCCCACATGGAACACTTAAAGGTCAAAGGATTGCAGAATTCAATTTGATTTTTTTTATATATATCATTCCCGTGTCAAGTTTGGCAAAAGAAATAGCTGGCTGTTGCAGAAAACAGGTGGCCAGTGCGTGCCATTCGCAGGTCACACACCCAGCACACGGATTTGTCATTTGGCCTATGTCTTTTATATTTTCTTTTGATTCTTTTTAAAGTGAGAGGAATGGAGATGGACAGACTCCTGCATGCGCCCCAACAGGGATCCACCTGGAAACCCCCAGCTGGGGCTGATGCTTGAATCAACGAGGTATCATCATCTGACCAGGGATCGAACTGGGACGTCCATATGCCAGGCTGACGCTCTATCCACTGAGCCAACTGGCCAGGGCCTTTTGATTTTTTAGTTTGATGCTATTTTATGGAAGTGGACTTTCCATAAAAGAATCTAGATTTTCAGCTTCTCTTGAAAAGATCTGAATAGCTACAGCCATGGGCCCACATTCCCAAACCTAACTTTTTACAGTCTGCTGAATCTGGTGGCTCCCAGGTCTGTGTGAAAACTTCCAGGAATAAACAGTGTATTTGTTTTCTGTGGCTACCCTAACAAATTAAACAACATGAATTTATTCTCTTACCTCCCTGGAGGTAAGAAATCCAAAATGGGTCACACTAGGCTAAAATCAAGGCTATCAGCAGAGCTGTGTCCCTTTCTGGAGACTAGAGTAGACTGTGTTTCCTTAACTTTTCTAGCTTCTGGAGGCTGTCCATGTCCCTTGGGATGTGGCTCCTCCCATCTTCAAAGCCAGCAACGGCCAGTTGAGTCTTTCTCATGCTGCATCACTCTGACAACGACTCTTCTGCCTCCCTCTTTCACTACTAAGGATCCAGTGATTACATTGGGCTTACCCAGATGATCCAAGATAACCTGTTTTAAGGTCAGCTGACTAGCAAACTTAATGGGTAATGTAACAGATTCTCAGGTTCCAGGGCTGGCAGATCCATTTGGTGGTGTGTGTCGGGGGAGTCATTCTGCCTGCCACAGACAGGAATTTTACTCCTGGTCCCAAACATGTTCTGCACTCCCAAGTCTTGCTGCCCGACTCTGTAGTGCCCTTGGCCTGAAATCCTCCCTCTGTCTGCCAGCATTCTAACTCTACAATGGCCAATGTCCCAGCTCTGGTGCAGCCTTGGCTTCCTTTCCACTCCCTCCTCAGAACTGTCACACCCTGCTCAGCTCTTCTCACCTGAACACACGTCTTCCAGTCTGGGCACTTGCCTGTCACCTCGGATGAACCTGGAGTTCTGAAGGGCACAACATAGTCCTCCTCTTTGTTGTTTCTTAGTACTTAACCCAGTGCCTGGCACACATCAGACTTAGTGAGTGAAAAACAATCTAGATTTTCAATCAAAAAGTCATCAACTTCTTAAGATAAATTTTATAATTATACTCAACAGTGCTGTACAAGGTTTTCACAAGATGTCATCTTTGTGTGTGTGTACCACAAATTAAATCTCAACTTGTCCTTAGGGTTGCCTGTTTGTCATATCCATCAATTTGTGACCTTAACGGTTCCCCTTTAGAAGTTATAATTGAAATATATATATAGCCATAAACCACAGGCACTTTGGCAAAAGAGAAAACATTTTCACCAGAAGCAAGTGTCATAGTGTGGTATAGATGCTGATTTGCACAGCCTGTTGAAATGATTTATAGTGTTTATACAATGGAAAAACATGTTACCCAGGAAAACACATCCTAAGAGCGAAGGGAGAGGAGGGAGGGACAGAGGGTAAATGATCTGTTTCCTGTTGTTTTCTGAAGAGCTTGAGTTTCCTGTAAGGTCAAAGATACAGAAGTCAAGGGCAGCCAGCTCTGGCTCCGCTGGCCCCCAGGGAATGGGGAGCCAGGGATCTTATTAATATTATAAAGTGGGTTTCTTTTGTTTCATACAGGTCAGTGAGACTCTAGAATTTTACTCCTGCACTTCTGAAGAGATCGATCATGAAGATATCACAAAAGATAAAACCAGCACAGTAGAGGCCTGTTTACCACAGGAATTAACCATGGTATGGACGATACTCCTCCCAAAGCACAATACAGTTAAAAGCTGCGTTTTAAACTTTACCTTCTTACAAAAATGGGCATGTTTCTGGTCTTTACTGTCATGAAACTCTAACAGGTCCCACTTCAAAGTTGGAGGTGAAAAAAATTTATAAGAACAGATTTGGTTTTTCAGAATATGACTATACTTAACACCACTGAACTGGACACTTAAAAATAGTTAAGATGGAAAATTTTGTTATGTTTTTTAACCTCAATAAAAAAAAAGATATGTTTGAGAAGAAAAGCCAGAAAATGTTATATTAATACTATCTTTGATCTGTGATATTTTTTCTAGAATGAGAATTGTCCGGGTTCCAAAGAGATCTCTTTCGTAACTGTAAGTTGGAAAATTAAGTTTCAGTCTAGCCTGACCTGTGGTGGCGCAGTGGATAAAGCATCGACCTGGAAATGCTGAGGTTGCCAGTTCGAAACCCTGGGTTTGCCTGGTCAAGGCACATATGGGAGTTGATGCTTCCAGCTCTTCCTCCTTCTCTCTGTTTCTCTCTCTCCCTCTCTCTCTCCTTTCTAAAAATGAATAAAATTAAAAAAAAATAAAATGTGTTTAAAAAAAAAGTTTCAGCCTATTTTATGAATTTATACCATTGATGTCTGATTTTTTTTTTCTTCTAGAATGGGAGTTGCCTGGCCTCTGGCAAGGCCTCTTTTATGATGGTGAGACATAAGTTCTTTCCTCAGATGCAATGGGCAGGGGAAGAAAACATCTTTAGCTCATATCAATAGTTTCTTTCCTATTTTGTCATGTCGTCCAGACCCTGTGCTTTAGTAGTATCTATGAGGACTTGAAGATGTACCAGGAGGAGTTTAAGGCCATGAATGCAAAACTTTTGATGGATCCTAAGAGGCAAATCATTCTGAATCAAAACATGCTGGCAGCTATTGATGAGCTGATGCAGGTAAGACCTTCTTCCTATCAGTGAGAGAACCTTTCTTATTCTGAGATAGCCAGCAAGGGCCCCTAATGGAGAGGTAGACAGTCAGCCCTTTCTGGACTGGGAGAGGCCTAAAATCCCTATTTTAAAGCCTCTGTGGAGCTATGGCCTCGAGGGTGTCCTCTAGAGCAGTGGTTCTCAACCTGTGGAGCTATGGCCTCGAGGGTGTCCTCTAGAGCAGTGGTTCTCAACCTGTGGGTCATGACCCCGGCGGGGTCACCTAAAGCCATCGGAAAATACATAATGCATATCAGGTATTTACATTCCGAATCATAACTGTAGCAAAATTACAGTTATGAAGTAGCCACCAAAATAATTTTTTTGGTTTGGGGTCACCGCAACATGAGGAACTGTATTGCGGGGTCACAGCATTAGAAAGGTTGAGAACCACTGCTCTAGAGCAAAAGCAAACATGAGCAGATCACATTTAGAAAAGCAGCCATCCATCTATTGACCAAGTAGTATGCACCAGGCTCTCTGCAAATGTTTTCATACATTTTCTTCCATTGTCCGGTCTGTACAACCATATCAGGTCTGTACAAGAGAGGAAACCAAAGCTTAGAGTTAGCCACTTGTCCAGGGTCACACAGCTTGTGTAAGTGGCTGCGCCAGTATTTAAGCCTCCATCAAAGGGATTCCACTACACTTCTTGCTCACTTCTAAAGTCTCCTAGATGTGCATGTGGGGGACCAGCATGCACATCTGCAAATATTGGTAGAGACAACAAGCAGGATAGTGCCTGGGTATGACCCATTCTGAACCAAAATGTGAATGAAATAAAAGAATGACATCATCTGGGGATAGCCACAATGTCACTCATAGACAAGAATTTGCCTTATAATTTCTAAATCATTGTAGCACACAGTGCTAATACAAAACGTAGAAACATTCACATAAGAAAGAGCAGGGTGACTACCTTCGTGACCAGGGCACAGGATAAAAATGTGTCAGAAATCATTGCCCAAAGAGGAATCTTTCCTTCTTTCTTTCCTCTTTCCTTCCCTCCCTCCCCGCTCCTCCCTCCCTCCTTTTCTTTCCTTCCTTTCACCAAATTATTTATTTGAAAGGCACTGAACATCATGCTGCAAGTATCAAAAAATGTTCCTATCTACCTACAGAGCTATAGATAATAATTTTGTTTTCAGATAAGAGTTGGGTGGTCTGGGCCCTGGAATCAATTCTATCAGTAATCATACAACTATGCCCAAGCCCTCTGTGCCTCAGTTTCTCACTCTGTAAAATGGGAGGACTTTATCCATCCTATCTTTCTTCTAGGCTTTCTAGAACAAATAGAATTATTGATCATTGTGAAAATATAAGGTTACTTACTTCGAGTTATCAAATCAAAGGGCTAAAACTGGGAGGTCTATTACCAGGTTTATTTATCTGACACAAAGCAATCTTTGGAGTAAACAGGTCTGTTGCCGATAGTTTTGATCAATAGCAATCCATCATATCCCTGTTCTAAAAAGGGCGTAGCTTCCTAATGTAACATTTAAGAATCTCAGCAGATGTCATCTTAACAGAATTATTCCTTTCTAAAATGCAACTTATGATTATCTCAACTACTTTAAGGGTCTCTTCAGTGCTCACTAAAGATACATAAGCTTGGATAATAAGAATTCCTCCTCAGGTTCTGCCTGGCCCTCTGGCTGGGGGTAGACTGGGTTGGGTTTAGATGTTGTAAGGGAGTGGGTTGCAGGCTCTGAGATGTGTGTTGGCTTTCCCCATTTTTATGGGTGAATGTTTTAATTTTGGAATACCATACATGTCATGTTCATTACTTGCTCTCCTAGGCACTGAATTTCAACAGTGAGACTGTGCCACCAAGACCTGCCATTGGAGACCTGGATTTTTATAAGACGAAAGTCAAGCTCTGCATCCTTCTTCAAGCTTTCAGAATTCGTGCAGTGACTATCGACAGGATGATGAGCTACCTGAGTTCCTCCTAAAACAGCGGAGCTCTCTCCTGACCTTGAAGTCATTTTTTATAAAAATCTGAACCAGAGAAATTTTTATAGGGTGTGGGGGAGGTGACGGCTTGAGCTAGTCCTACTTAAGCTAGCAGTGTTCATGTTGTTTATAGTTCACATTTACTATGGATAAATTATTTTAAAGTTTTCATGAGCAAATTGCTAAGGAGGAAAATTTTCTTCATTGAATGTTTTTCTTTTTTAATGGAAGAGCATGAATTTATAAGTTATTTCTATACCGAAGTGTTTGTTGAAACACTCAAGCATAATTTATTTGGAAATATTTATTTATGTAATTTTGTGTGCATGATAGCATGTAAACTTTTATTTATTTGTTATATTTATTAAAATATTTATTTTCAAATGGATTTGAGAACAATGCCATATGTTCTAAAAATAAAATGGTTGAATTAAAGTCATTCTCGTATTTCTCTGATATCAGTGGGATATTTTAAGTATTAAGATACACATTGTAGGAAAACAAAACTCTGATGAAATTTGAACAAAATTACCTTGAAAGATTGGAACAATATTCTTACTCATTTCCTAATTAATCAAATACTTTAAAGGGCTCCTTGTTGGGCTACATATGTTTTAATGCTGAGGTCCTCGAGTGAGTTACTTTAGTTTTGTTCAACATCTGAATCTAAACTACATTAACCTGTTTTTCCCTGTTAGCCACAGCCCTATTAACATGCTGTGCATTATTAGACAAATACATTATATCCTCCAACTTGGAAAAATGTCATTCAGAGGCCTTTCAGTTAAATTATTCTCATTTTCATGACCCTTTGGGCTCTCAGGGGAAAGTTGTTTCTAAATTACAATGAGAAAAATTCTCATTGTAAGCTAATGTAGCTTTAAATTCTATAGAATTTCTGCCTGAACCAATGGGTAATTGCCTTGCTTTGGCTGAACAGATGTACTCTGAATGACCCAAATATTAAATTCCATCTTTTTTATTCTCTAAATCAGTGGTTTTCAACCTTTCTAATGCTGTGACCCCACAATACAGTTCCTCGTTGCGGTGACCCCAAACCAAAAAATAATTTTGGTGGCTACTTCATAACTGTAATTTTGCTACAGTTATGATTTGGAATGTAAATACTTGATATGCATTATGTACTTTCCGATGGCTTTAGGCGACCCCGCTGGGGTCGCAACCCACAGGTTGAGAACCGCTGCTCTAAATCATGTGAATTTTAAGATTCACCTGACAGAATAACACATCATTTTAGTACTCTGATAATCATATTTCTATTATGAAAAGTCTCTAAGCAACAAAATATCTAGAGAGCCCCCACCATGTGAACCCTCCCCACCAGGTCCCAATTGGTATCCTTGTGAATGAACTGGGAGGAAATGTGTTTGGCCAATCCAGGTTCTCATTTATGTGACTTTCTTATTTTCAGATTCTCACCATACTGGAAAGAAATCATTGGACACTAGATCCCATCACATACCTCCTTTTCTTCAGGGACTACATGACCCACAGGTGATTCAGACAAGAGTTCCTTGCCTTTAAATGTAGGGCTTGGGGTTTCAGTGGCTTTGATTGTGGGAAGAAGAGCTTGATGGCTTGATGGGGCTGGGACTGTAGAGTTGCTGCCACCCCTCACACAGAATGGTGACTTGTCTCTTATCTGCGCCCAAATAAAGGAGAGGCCCTGGCCAGTTAGCTTAGTTGGTTAAGAGCGCCATCCTGAAACATGGTTGAGGGTTCAATCCCCACTCAGGGCACACATGGGAAGCAAGCAAAAAATGCATGACTGATTGCAACAATAAATGTTTCCCTTCCCCCTCTCTAAAAATCAATAATAATTAAGCTCTGGCTGGATAGCTCGGTTGGTTGACACGTCATCCTAGAGCATGGGGGTTGCTGGTTCGATTCCTTGGTCTGGGTACATACAGGAGCAGCTCGATGTTCCTGTCTCTCTCCCTGCCTCTTTCCCCCACTCCACCCCCCCAAAAACAAGGAGAGGCAAGCAGGTGGCCCATTCTATGGATTGGGTTTATGCAGAATACAAGGGTTACTATTGTTTATAAAAAGTACCAAGACATATGCTTCAAAAATATGACCAGCCAAGAAATGTCTTCACAACTAATCAGCTTTCATTACATGGTCAGTTTTCCACTTTTTTTCTCTACATCTGGGACTGCAATTTATAAGTTGTATAACGTGAGCACGTTGTTTCAACTTTTCCATTTCCATTTTTAAGAATAAAAGATAACACTAGAACTCGCCTCAAAGGACAGCGTGAGGGTTAAATGGAACAACTTACCCAAACCACTCTCAATGGCCTGGCAAGTAAAATGTGCACAATAAATGTGAGGGATTTCTGGAAAATTTTACTTGTTATTGGGCTTGGTGACCAGGCCAAATTGGTTGAAACCTCTTTGCTACTATTACCTGTGAAATTCAGAAAAACTGTAGGCCCTGTTTCCCAGTGCTCTTGCGAGGATTAAATGACAGTCCAGTGTGGGCATCTAGTCAGTGCTCAACAGAGACTGTTTTAAATTGTTAAGACTGTTTGCTTCAAGACCTAAGTAACCAGGACGCCCCTCCACAGTGCTTGGCATTATTGTGGGACTTGATAGTAGGCTGTTTGTGGCAAGATACAGGGCCCAAGGGCAGAGTCCTTGCCTTCACAGTGCAAAGAACAAAGGGTGGGGACCAAAGTCCTCAGTAGGATGGAGGTCCCCTAAAAATATTCCCCACTTCTAGCCTATTAGAAATTCATTTGACTGATAAATTATTTTAAAAAGTAAACAGTGAGTGTTTCTCAAACATGAGAATGACTTAATCAGAAACTTAACATGAAAACCAGCTGACAGCTTTCCCTCTGAGGGCCCAGAACTTTGGGGAACAGGGACAGTTCTAGGGAGGGATCTAACCAGACAGCAAAAAGTGAGTGCTGGACAACTCAAGACATGCAAAAGGCCTTAAATACCCTAAGGAGGAAGGAGAACATAGGGACAAAAACGGACAAACACCAGCTTGGTCCAGGCCAGCCCTGCAGACCGTGTGTCACCCTGGCCTATTCAGTTATTGTCCATGTTTGAGAACTACACATTTGGTGGTAGAGAGCATAATTTTGGTTTCCCAGTTTAAGGCAAAGTGCATTAAATATTGCTATGGACTGAATGTCTGGTTCCCCCTAAAACCCATAAGTTGAAGCCCTGATCCCTAAAGGGATGGCATTTGGAGATAGGAACTTTAGGTTGTTAGTTAAGTCATAAACATAGAGCCATCATGATAGGGTTAGTGCCCTTATCAGAAGATACTCAAGAGAGATATCCCCCACCCACCACCTTGTGAGGACAGTGACAAAGTGGCTGTCAGAAAATTGGGAGTGTCCCAGCCTGTAGATGCCAACACTGTGCCCTTTGGTCTCTTGTATTAAGGTCTTAGTAAGTCATGGGACACTTTCATCTTAAGTGTACAAATACCATCAGTTCTTGTGTA
Source organism: Saccopteryx bilineata (assembly GCF_036850765.1). Taxonomy (NCBI): domain Eukaryota; kingdom Metazoa; phylum Chordata; class Mammalia; order Chiroptera; family Emballonuridae; genus Saccopteryx; species Saccopteryx bilineata. Next base: position 199,246,384 of record NC_089491.1, read on the forward strand.
TCTCCTCTCCTTCACTACCCTCAGGGTAGGAAACGTCATGCCATTCAAGCATGTGTCCTTAGGCGCAGGCACTCAAGAATGGTGGAGAAAGGCAAATCTCATGAGTTCCCACTTGTTTTTCATTTCTTTTTGTAATTGAGGAAGAAAGTTTTCATGGTTTTTAGAATCAAATTATTTCCAACTTCAAAAATGTTAAAAATTGGCCCTGGCTGGTGGCACAGTGGACAGAGCATCATCCCAGAGTGCTAAGGTTGCCAGTTTGATCCTGGGGTCACCAGCTTGATCCCTAGTCAGGGCACGTATGAGAAGCAATCAGTGGGTCCACAACTGAGTGGAACAGCAAGTTGATGCTTCTCTCTTTCTCTCTCTCCCCTCCCTTCCACTCTCTCTCAAAAAACAAAACAAAAAACAAATCCACATTAAAAACTGTAAAATGTACGTGCTTGTTTGGTTCAAAACAATTAAACATAATTACATTGGGGGGCATTCAAAATTCATAAGCCTGTTGATTTAAATAATTGATATATCTACAGTTTAGGATTATGGGGTTGCTATCCTTCAGGTGCAATGTACCTACACACCACACTGGTGAGCTGGGATGTCTTCACCAGACGTCTTAGAAACAATCTTCTGGATGATAGTTTGAGAGACTCTAGCAATCACCTCATCACCTCATCAGCTGGTTTCCACACTGTCCCTGATAGGAGTGGGTTGGGGGTGTCAGCTGGGCTCCTCAGTCATCCCTTAGTAGCCCCCAGAACCGCCCTCACCACCAGAGCAGCACCACTTTTGAATGCTTGGCCAATACGGGTTCCACGTAAGATTTCCTTTCACAAATGGCTTCTACAGCAAAGGAAAAGTTAAACATCTCCTGAACTTGTCCAAGTTCCTCCTTGCAGTTAGGTTTTTATAAGGAACAAAACCATGTTTTAGATTTCTCAACCTGCTTAAAAATAAACACTGCTCCCAACACAGACAGTGTTTTCTATATACGAAACTCATGCCAGAGGTCACAGCAGGCAACAGGGACGAGCCTCTACAGGAACCACACCATGCAGTGACCACCTGGATCTCAGCCCCAGGAGAGCCCAAGGGTAGAGCCGGCGGTCCCGGGTCTGGGGCAGGAAGAACTTCAGAACTGCACTCTGAATCCAACCTCAGGCTCTCCACTTCAGCGGCAACAGCTACAGCGCCATTATCCCTGCTCACGCTGCAGCTGGAGAAGACGCAACCCCAGCAGTAACTCCCCGGGTACCCAGAGGGCGCTGCTGCACCCCAAAGACTTCCGGCAACTGTGCAAACCACCACCCTCCTGAGAACATGGGCACAAACTGGCAAATACAATGGCCTCTTCAGAAACAAGAGCGAAATAGTGCTTCCTCGTGACAAGGCAGGGGAGGAAACTTCTGCCCTAAAGCAATACAGTAAAAGAATAAAATGAGCTTCAAACGTGCAGGAAAGTTCCAGTAGAGCCACATAGACAAGGAACTAATGTGAGTCCACCTGATTTAACATAAAAATAGACCTTTCCCATCACTGGGAGTGAAAAATAAAGCACCCTCATAGTGAGACGGGTTAAGGGTTCTCCTGAACCTGTGCAAACCTTGGGGTGTACTAATTTATTTGCAGTTACATGCACACAGCCTCAGGAACTCGACACAAAACAATATCCAGTTATGGTCACAGCAACTGAAAAATATGATGCTGTAAGAAATTACTCATAAGTAAGAACACAAGAAGCCACGTTTGCACTGTACAGATGCAGACTTATTTTCCTTCCCTTCATCCACAGCATGAAAAAAGGTTGAAAATTGTTAGGAAAACAGCTTATATACAAAGCACCTCTAAAATTATGCTTTTCTTGGAAAAACAACATAAAAAATAAACATTTAAACATTCAAGTCCTTTAAGTAGTTTATTTATACTTCTGAATGTTAAAACTCCATGTATTTCCTAAAATATAGTACAATTAAAAAAACTCATTAAAGTGACACAGATTTGAATTCCACAGGATCCCTGACAATTAAAAAATGTTATTCCCTATAAGGTAAATCTGTTCTTCACAGGCAAGACTATAGTTAAAGTGTGTTTCTCTGATTAATTCATTGAGATTTATTTTACTCTCCAGCTAATGTAGACAGGAAGACTAATGGTAATTTATACTGTCTTTAAATAAATTAACAAAACATATCCAAAATGTTAATCACCACATGCATGATTTTGGGAGAGTGACTATCTATAAATACATACCAAAAAACAAAAAAATGACACTTCACCAATTATCAAGAGCCAATGTGACCCATTACTCCCTAGAGCAAGTCTTCTTCAAGAAGAGATGACAGTTTTCCCTTAGTCCTGCTAAGCCAAGGCTATCTCCGATTGTATTCCCCCCCTCAGAAAATAAATGACACCAGGGTGAAAACAAAAAAATATAGTGTTAGCCCAGTGATTTCAGAAGGCTGATGAAAACTGCTGCAACTCTAACAACCAGTAAGGTGAGGAGATCCCCTCCGAGCGTGCTGATCATCAACACTATGATGGGGAGAGGACTCCATTCCTTTCTAACCACTCTAGGACCAGCTAACACGATTGGGTTTAACGGTTTAACAGACCACTTGCCAGACAGCTTAGTAATGACAGATTATATCCCACATAAAAAATACATTGCACCTGGGCACATGGGTCTGTCCCTGTGGAATCTAAAAGAATGAGAACCTCTCATTATTAATGTCAATGTGATAAAAGCTAAACTGAATTGATGCAAGTTTAAGTACAGCATTGTTTAATTGCTAAAAAGTGTTTCAAAGACTTGATAGGAATTTCATAGTCCATAGACTCCAAAAAGAAAATTACAACATATCCCACCTCCCTGAGTCGCATCATTTGAAGCACCCTTTGTAATTATACCTGTTGGGGAATGGGCAGAGGGATGGTGCAAGCAGGATGTGCCAAAAAAGAAAAAAATCTTGATATTATAGAGCTGTTTTCTTCCTCAAGTTTTCCAAAATGTTACATTCTTTGCCCCTGGATAGTGTGAGCTATGGAAGGGCTGTCTGCAGACAGCCGCTGCCAGACTGTGAAGTTCAAGGTCTCATCAAGTCTATATCCAGTGACCGGCTGAAATGGTGTTTTGCATATAAAAGTTCCTGAGGCTTCTTTTTTCAATTCATCTTCCAAATTTCATATTGCCTATAAGAAACCTGGCACAATAGAAAATTAAATAAATTCAGGAATTCACTGCTGGGAGAAAGAGGAGAAGCTCTGAAATAAAATCACCTATTTTAAAAAAAGAACTCCTGACCATTGCTGAGCTTTCCTGAGCTTAAGAGAAGCCACTGTAATGTATAAAGATACAATGATTACAAGATACCAAAACATCCTGATAAAAATATAAAGTTTAGCCATCAACCATGCAGTTTGGCTCCAAGAGGGCAAAAATATTGGTAAATTTTAAGGGGTTTGTCCGTTTTTAACTCACAGAGGATATTTTTTCCCCTAATGAATAAGGGGATTGGGCTAATAAGTTTTTATGATCCCTTTATTGGTAAAATATGTCACCAACACTCATGTATTTCTAATGTCAGTGAGGTCAGAAGCAGATAAAAACACACAGCAAAAAGACCCCAAACAACAACCCATTATAAAAAGGTTTGAGATAGATTTCCTGAGCCTCCCTTTGAGGGAAGACCCCAATATTTGGTTATCACAGTGCAGTATGGCCACTGTTGTCAACAGGCAAAAGCGCCCACATGCAAATAAGCAGATTCACACACGCTGGCCTCAGTAATTCACATAATTTCAACATATCTAAGAACAAGAATGATAAATTTGATTTTGAAACTAGACATTCTAGGCTGACTTGTGTTGGGCGTGGTGGATAAAGTGTCGACCTGGAATGTTGAGGTCTCTAGTTTGAAACTCCAGGCTGTCCTGGTCAAGACACATATAAGAAGCAACTACTACGAGTTGATGCTTCCAGCTACTGCCCCTCTCCCCTTTCTCTCTTCTCTCTAAAAAAATAAAATTAAACAACAAAACAAAAAAAACTAGCTATTCTATTTGCTCAAGGCTTCTGCATCCAAAGTGCACAGAGGGAGTTAAGGAACCTTGCCCATCATCTCTGAAAGTATCCTGAGAGATCACCAAAAGCTTGTGCTTTCATGTAAACTTTTGGGGTGTTTTACACACTTTTATACCCTCTTTGGAATAAAAAGTCAAACAGCATTCCAAATAAAAACCTTTCTCTGATTTATTGAGGGTTCTAAGAAGTAATACTGAATTTGTTAACAATGGTGACAATATAAAACAATAAATGTTAAACCTTGGATATAATGAAATCAAAACCACAAGAAAGGGCTTAAAAACAAAGGAAAGGAACCCTGTAGATTTTTTGGATTGAGACTAGAAAACAACACCCTTCAGCTTCCCCGCTCAGCTTTTTCCCTTCCCCTCTAAGCCATTTGAGGCTCAGTGGTGCCACCCAGTGGACTCCCCAAGCACTGCTTCAGAGCCAGACAAGGCCCAGCAGGCTCAACGGTAGCTGTAGCTACCAGTTACATCTCAAGTACGATAATGACATTCGTATCTACTCCTTACTGAGCCTTGCTACCTGCCTGAAGCTTTACATGCATTACCTCTTTTTATCCTCACAACAGACCAGGACATAGAAGTTTCTGCATCTATCTGATAGATGGGAACAGACAAGCCTTAAGTGAGGTTAAGAATTTGCTCAGTCTCAAAGCCAGCCAGCACTTGAGCTAGGATTTGAATGCTTCCTCTGACTCCACGCACAAATCGTCTTTACTTAGGTTATGGCAGCCCACAAGCTTACTGCCATATCTGCATAATAACCTGAACCCAGCTTATAAATAAACAAACAACACATTCCACAGTAGAAACTTTCTATTCACAAAGACATGGCTTCATTCCAAGTAAATGACTTTAGGTAATTGCCTGCTCACCTTCCAGCACATCTTGGACTTCAACTGAGACGTTTTTCAAGCAGTTATACAAATTCTGGACTGTGGCATTGCCCTGATTCTTTTCTTGCCACCTCTTCAGCATCCTAAACTTAGAAATTACGATGTCATCTTCCTTCTCCCGAATAGCATCAATATCGCTGATATCCAACTCCAGGTTGGCAATGGCAATTCTTATCCACTCCTTCCCCAGCTTCCCAGCAAGAGTGATCAACTGAGCGTCTGTTAACAAGGTCTGTGTTCCATCTGAAAGCAGATGAGGACTTCTGGAGCTCCTCTCAACACTTCAGTCATGTATAACTTACTTACAATATATTCTCTTGCCATTAAAAACGGCACTATAGCCCTGGCCAGTTGGCTCAGTGGTAGAGCGTCAGCCTGGCGTGTGGGAGTCTCGGGTTCGATTTCTGGCCAGGGCACACAGAAGCGCCCATCTGCTTCTCCACCCCTCCCCCTCTCCTTCCTCTCTGTCTCTCTCTTCCCCTCCCAAGGGGGAAGAGAGAGACAGCCAAGGCTCCATTGGAGCAAAGTTGGCCTGGGCGCTGGGGATGGCTCTATGGCCTCTGCCTCAGGCACTAGAATGGCTCTGGTTGCAACAGAGCAACACCCCAGATGGGCAGAGCATCGCCCCCTGGTGGCCATGCCGGGTGGATCCTGGTTGGGCGCATGTGGGAGTCTGTCTGACTGCCTCTCTTTCCAGCTTCAGAAAAATACAAAAAAAATAAATAAAAAATAAAATAAAAAAATAAAAATGGCACTATATTTGTAACTGACTTTAAAATATATTTAAATGCCAAAACACAACACAAAAACAACCCCTGCTTTCCAAAATATCTTAACGACTATCTGAAAGGGAATGCTTTCATATAATAACATTAATATTATATAATTAATAATAATTATGAGTGAGACATTTAAAAGTAGCACACATTAAGTTAGAATAAAAAAATTAGGTACCAAATTTATATGGCTCAAAAAGAAAAATGCAAGCTTTGCCCTTGTCCATCTGTGTCTCTCTCTAAATGTCAGCAAGAGATATGAAGTCTCCATTATGCCATCTCCTGGCATTAACAGAGAAACACATTCCCCAGCAAGGTCATGGGATGGTATTCATAGTATCTGTTGATCTCCAAGAAACAGTGTCATAATCTTGGAAGGGCATGTATCTGTCAATGCAATCCATTGGCCCCATAAAAAAATGTTAGTCATACCATTCAACTAGATTTTCGAAAATCACTTTGTGCTATGATGCAGCCAAGCTCACAGGTTGCAGAGTTTTGGGTAACAATCCTAGAGGCATTACAAATACCGGAGAAGACATTAGAGGACTCCTTCAGGACTGTAACACCTCTGCTCTAAAGACATCGATGTATTAGTGAATCTAATATGTGCACTCGGACCCTTTCCCACTGCAGTTTCCTCTAACTCTAGACTGAAGAATGGGTTCTTGAAGATGGCCTGCCCCCCCTAGTGGTTTGCCGATAAATAGCCGACTGCTCCTAGCTCTCAAAACTTCTATCAGTGAAAACTACTGCAGTCATCCCACTAAATTAAAACTAAAAATCTACACCACAGAAAACCTATATACTCGGACATTCTCAAGACCATCCCTAAACTCACTGAATCAAACTCTAAGCCTAAATTTTAACAAGATCTCAAAGTGATTCTGTGAAGGTTGAATGCTGACCACATTTTTAAAAAGCAATCTCACATACTGATTTTGAAAACTACCAGGCTAGTAACTGGGTATCTCAAAGAATGTTGCATAAACACCTAAACAAACCAACAAAAATCTTTATTAGTTTATTTAGATCTTCCAAAAAGGTTGGACATCTTTAATCCTTCTAAGGATTTTAATTCTATTTCTAGTTACTTGATATTGGAGCTATTTTTAAATAGCCGGATAACTTGATGACTATAGCTAATAAAACTGTACTGTATTGTACACTTAAAATTTGCTGAGATCATAGATGTTCTCCCCACTAAAATGAAAAGTAACTCTGAGAAGATGATGGATGGGTTAATTAACTTGGTTGGCAAATATTTCACAATGTATATGTATATACCAAATCATCAAGCCATGCACTTTAAATACATACAATTTCCTGTCAATTATACTCAATAGAACTGGAAAAAACTGTATCTCAATTTAGACTTTAAAAAAATAATTCCAGAATCTCACTTATTTTAGTGTTGACTTAAAAAAAATAACAAACATTTCTATAGTGATACATAGTAAAGTCATACGTATGTCATCCTCACAGCCTTCTATCTACTCTAGAAAGTAAAGAATTTATTTCACTTTACAGTGTGTCTGCTTTTAGAGATTTATACCTTCTTATAGTAACAGTAAAAAGAAAAGGTACTTTGACAAAAGGGTTAATTAGGACAGTTATGTGAGGTCCTTGAGTGCTTGAGGCACTGTGTCATATAATTTAAGTCTGGGTTTTTAAACTTGGATTTTTGAATTCTTGCTGGACTTGCATTTTGAACTACAAATACCATCTTCTGGTTCCTTAGAGTAGGGTTAAATGTTTTAAACTTCTATTGTATTTTCACCACTGTTGAGCCTTGGTCTCTGCCACTTAATTGAAAGAAATTAAGATGAGATCTGCCTCTAACAACCCAGCTGGAGGGGTTCCATCTGGAAATAGCTAAGAAGTATGAGGCCGAAGAATGCACACATGGACATTACACTTCCATTCATCCCAGCAACACTCACCATCCTCTACATAAAGGCTACGGGAAGGTCAAGATGGACAGCAATATTAATACCTACCCTTAAGGGTTATAAGGGCCCCCTCCCCCCCAGTGCTGCTGAGTAAAGGGGGGGGGGGGGGCGTGGCATCAAACTGGAGAGACAGGCGGGGCAGACCAGGAGGGCCCTCTCCCGGGGCTGAGGAGCTGGAACACGAAGCATGCACAATTGGGATGTGGTTCTGCTGAGAACCCAGGTTCACGTTGACGGGGGACCAGGGAAATAATATATAGCTGCTGATGACACTGTAACAAACCTGAAGTATCAACCTGCTTCGTTCTTTTACCAGGGACCTCGTCGTCAGATTGAGCAATACTCATTTGAAGTGGTCGCTTCTTACCTTAAAAAAATAAAATCAACAAATTGACTTTCCATTATGTTTATTATTTTTGACCCACCTTCAATCTGGATTTTTAAAAATTTATTTATTGACTTTAGAGAGAGGATGGGGTTGAGGGTAGAGGAAAAAGAGAAACATCAATCTGGTCCTGTATGTGCCTGGGGATCGAACCAGCAACCTCTGCACTTCTGGGTGATGCTCTAACTAACTGAGGGATAGATCTGCCAAGCGATGTATCTGGCCAGCGCATCAATCTGGATTTTTTTTTTTTTAAAGATCATCATTCAGGTAGAAATCAATTGAAAATAGATTCTAAGGTTATTCAGATGATTAAGAGAGTTACAGAGCAATTAAGAAACCCTTAATGTGACCACCTTTGCGTAGCAAAATAAAAATCCTAGCAGATGAAAGGAATAGCAAAGTGGGTGAAACTCACTTGCTGTCTAGTTACTGCACTTACCAGTTCTGCTTTTCTGACTCTGGTCATGTTGAACCCAGTCACCTGTTAAAGTACAATAGACATCACTTAGAAAAAGTGGCATGAAGACTATACTTTCAGGGATCACTTCTATAGTCTGAAAAAGTGGCATGAAATTAGAATGAAAGAAATCAATTTGTGAAAGTGTGTGAGGCTCTAGTCTTGGCAACCTCCCAGAAGCTCATCTATCAGTTTGGGGTTGTACTTGGTAGGTACGCAAATGCACTGGGCTGGAATTTTTCAGATAAATAAGTAATCCTTCTGACAGGTCTTGTAGGGCAAGTGTTTCCCAATTCAAGTCCTCTGCATACCACTGTCAGGATTTCTGCCATGCCCATAAGCCAAGTAAAATGTTATTTACTCAGTATTTCTTTAAATCTATAACTACTGTGAATCAAACACTGGGATCACCTGCCATATGGAGAAGGAAGCCATAAAAATAAACACTTAAGCCTGACCAGGCGCGGGCGCAGTGGATAAAGCATCAGACTGGGATGCAGAGAACCCAGGTTTGAGACTCCAAGGTCACCAGCTTGAGTGTGGGCTCATCTGGTTTGAGCAAAGCTCACCAGCTTGGACCCAAGGTTGTTGGCTCAAGCAAGGAATTACTTGGTCTGCTGAAGGCCTGTGGTCAAGGCACATATGAGAAAGCAATCAATGAACAACTAAGGTGTCGCAATGAAAAACTGATGATTGATGCTTCTCATCTCTCTCCGTTCCTGTCTGTCTGTCCCTATCTATCCCTCTCTCTGACTCTCCCTCTGTCTCTGTAAATAAATAAATAAATAAACACAAAAATTTTTAAATGTAGTTTTACGTACTCCACCAAAACAATCTCACACATTTTCATGCTGTACTTCAGAGAACACTGTACTTATGGTTCTTTCAGGACACATCACTGAGATTCACTACCACCTTCCTCATATGAAATTTAGCCCCTGATCTGAGTTATCTATGTTAGTGAAGATGCCTTAATAGTGATGACTAATCTCAATTAACCAGTAGCTGAAGCCAAAAATAGCCAATAATAGAGACCAGAACATCTTACATTGTGGTTAAGTATTATATTAGTAAAGGAGTTTCACCAAAAAAAAAACCCCAAAACAGAAAAACAAAACCATACATAACAAGATGCCTTATGAAGAAAGAGGTCTTTAAAACCAAGAAAGGTATTCTTAGTCCAGAATAACATCTGTTATTCAGTTTGCTACATGCTATCTCTATAGCATTTGTTTTGATTAAAAAGTAACATCTTTCAGGTTCATTTATTTAATCAAACTAATGAATACCAAGAAAAACAATATAATTCTCAACACAGAGTCCAACTGGACTTTTTACAGGTAATTTTATCTTGGATAAATAAGAGGGCCTGTTTCAAAATGGCTAACATAAGGGTATAATATTGAGAATAAGAATCAATCACATCTAACGAAAAGGCTCATGCTTGAGCTAGAACAGAGGATTCCACAGGTTTCATTTCTGGAGTATAAAGACATGATAGGAAACACGAGAGTCCACATGTAACCCAATGGATACAGATGAAAAGAACTACAAAAAGATTCCAATGTTGTTCCGGTGATAAAGACCTTTACAGAACACTTAACAGATCCTTGATGTTATCACATGGGTATAGCAAAATAAAAATCTGAAGGACAAAAGAAATAAAAGAATGGTTACAATCCCTTTACCGCCTAGCTGTTGGCACGGGTCACTTACACTGCTCTTCAGAATGACACAGTAGTCAACACAGGACTGCGTGGGATACTGGGCAAGAGTTAGGGCATCAGAGGCCGAACTGCAATTGATGCAAAGGTCATTTCTATAACAAACATGTGGCACTGGCAAGAGGGCCTTCAGTGCCATCTGTAGATAAGGGTGCTACAGTCACAAGTGGGTGAGAAGACTGGCCCACAACCCCACGTGGAGCTAGTTAATTCTACAGCTGAAACTAGATCACATGACCTTACTCCCAAACCACTGCTTCTGCCTTCCTTTTGGCTCCAAAATGTGATCACTACTCACATGTCTGTTGTTCTAAAAAACACCCTTCAAGTAGAACTGGAGGTCAAACTCAGATCTGCCTAAGGAAGAGGTGTCCCCTGAGATGCCCCTCTCCAGAGGGAGTCCCATGGGTTACAGCCTTCTCCCACTTCTCCCAGAGCAGGAGAGGATGTTAACGAGGGTTGTCAGAGGGCTTCCCAGAACCAAAATACTGAATGGGAAATGCGGTCCCACAGCAGAGCTGTAATCACACAAAGCGGGAGCTATTAGTTGAAGACCCAAGAGGCAGTCAGCAAGGAGACACGTAATAGCTAAAACACAGGTCCTCATCCAGGTCACAGAAGAGACTGTGTCACAATACCCCTAAGTCACATTAAATGATCTGAGATCTGCCTGACTGGTGGTGATGCAGTGGACAGAGCATCGACCTGGGACACTGAGGTCCTGTGTGAAACCCTGAGGTTGCTGGCTTGAGTGTGGGCTCACTGTCATGGTCCCAACATTGCAGGCTTGAGCAAGGGGTCACCGACTTGGCTGGAGCCCTCTGCTCAAGGCACGTAAGAAAAGAAATCAAAGAACAACTGAAGTGCAACAACTATGAGTTGATGCTTCTCATCTCTCTCCCTTCCTGTCTCTTTCTCTGTCTCTCTCTTGCTAAAAAACAAACAAATAAACAAACAAAAATCCCCTGAGATCTAAACCTCAGAGGGATAAGAAAAAAACCCCAACTAGACTGGCCAAGCCCCTCCACAGCGGGAAGCCTCGGCACTCACACTGGAGCACCGGCTGACCTCCAGGGACCCAGCGCCGCGGCCTGGGAGCCAGCACCCATTGCATCTGTTCCAGAGCTGCAGCCCTTCTCTCATCAGATTTTACAAGTTATGATGATGGTGGGACAATGTGCTTGCACCTCCACCCTCACCCCCATGAATCAGTCTCCATTTAAGACGCAGACACTCACACTCTCTCAGCGTCGCTTTCCACACGATGTCATCGGAGTCCATCTCCACCAGCACTAGTTTAAACTCCACTGGGCTCTCCAAGTAAACTTCAATATAACTTTTCAGTTTTAAAAGCGAACCATCCAGAAATTCAAATTCCTTTAAAGAACATATTTTTTTTTAATTGAAACATTTTGTTCATTATAACATAAAATATCAACCAACCAATGATGTCTATTAGAGGGGTTGATGCTTGCTTAAATGCTCACTGACATCTTGACCTTGGAATTCCCACTCCTGAATCACACACTTTCTTATTCTCTTGCTTCTAGCCCCGCTGCCCCTTGTTCCAATCTCCTCTGCTTCATTTTCCTAAAGCTGAACTTTTCAGCCCTTCCCTGATTTCATGTTTCATGTTCCCAAACTAGAATGTGTGCTCACCCACCAGCTGCCCTTCCATAAGTGCTTTTAAACTCCTCACCGTCTTCTGCTTCGATCATTCTACAATCTGGAATAGACTCAACACTTACAGACTTCGCTGAGTGTTTTATCCACACTCCCCCACTGAACACACCACCTTCCCCCACTAAATCCTTTTTGCTATTTTCTGGATAAAAAATCTCAGAGAAGCAAACTAACTTGCCCAACTTCACATCTAGGTAGTGGAAGAACTCAGCGTGAATCGCACCTTCTGACTCCAAACTGTGACCTCGCCCCACAACACAGACTGCCTCCCCTCTTCCATCTCCATGTCTCCAGGCTGCCTAGTGAGCCTGGACGGGAATGTATTTTTAAAAAGGATAGGCATACCTTGTTTTACTGCACTTTGCAGACATTATGCCCTTCACAAGTTGACTGTGGCAACCCTATCAGTGCCATTTTTTTTACAGCATTTGCTCACTTCATATCTCTTTGTCACATTTTGGAAATTCTTGCAGTATTTCAGACTCTTTCATTATTATTATATTTGTAATGGTGACTGGCAATCGATGATGATCTTTGATGCTACCACTGTAATTGTTTTGGGGCATCACAAACTCAGCAGATACACATGTGTTCTGACTGCTCTACCACCTGGCTGTTCACCCATTTTTCTCCTTCTCCTCAGGCCTCTGTTCCCTGCGACATAACCATACTGAAAATAGGCCAACTACAAGCCAAAAATGGCCATTTAGTGTTTAAGCTAAAGGAACAGTGTTGCATCTCTCACTTTAAGCCAAAAGCTAGAATTAATAAGGCTTAGTGAGGAAGGCATGTTGAACACTGAGACAGGCTAAAAACTAGGTCTCTTGTGCTGATTAGTCAGGCTCTGAATGCAAAGGGAAAATTCTTGATGGAAATTTAAAATGCTACTCTGGTGAACATACGAATAATAAGAAAGAGAAACAGCCTTATTGCTTGCTGACATGATCAAAATTTTTGTGCTCTGGATAGAAGATCAAATCAGTACAACATTCCCTTAAGCCAAAGCCTAAGCCAGAGCAAGGTCCTAATGCTCTTCAATTCTGTGAGGCTGAGAGAGGTGAGGAAGCTGCAGAAGAAAAGTCTGAAGCTGGCCCTGGCCGGTTGGCTCAGTGGTGGAGCGTCGGCCTGGCATGCAGGAATCCCGGGTTCGATTCCCGGTCAGGGCACACAGGAGAGGTGCCCATCTGCTTCTCCACCCCTCCCCCTCTTCTTCCTCTGTCTCTCTCTTCCCCTCCCGCAGCTGACGCTCCATTGGAGCAAAGATGGCCCGGGTGCTGGGGATGGCTCCTTGGCCTCTGCCCCAGGCAACAGAGCGACGCCCTGGAGGGGCAGAGCATCGCCCCCTGGTGGGCGTGCCGGGTGGATCCCGGTTGGGCACATGCGGGAGTCTGTCTGACTGTTTTTCCCGTTTCCAGCTTCAGAAAAAAAAAAAGAAAGAAAAGTCTGAAGCTGGCGGAGATTTAAGGAAAGACGTGGTCTCTACAACATAATAGTGCGAGGTGACACAGCAAGTGCAGATGAAGGAGCGGCAGCAAGTTATCCAGAAGATCTAGCTGAGATAATTAATGAAGGTGGCAACACTAAACAGATTTCCTTTTTCGTTTTAAAAAAAATTTTTTTAAATTTATTTTAGTGAGAGATTAAGGGAGAGATACAGAGACAGGAACACTGATCTGCTCCTGTATGTACTCTGATCAGGGAACAAACCGGCAACCTGTGCTTTGGGATGATCCTCTAACCTACTGAGCTGTCTGGCCAGAGCTTCACAGATTTTCAATGCAGACAAAACAGTCTTGTATTGGAAGATGATGCCATCTAGCACTGACATGGCTAGAGAGAAGTCAATGACTGGCCTCGAAGTTTCAAAGGACAGCTGATATTCTTGAAAGGGGCTGAGGCAGCTGGTAGCATTAGGTTGAAGCCAATGCTCATTCACCATTCTAAAATCCCAGAGCCCTTAAAAACTATGCTAAATCTTCACTGGCCGGTTGGCTCAGTGATAGAGTGTCGGCCTGGCAGTGCAGGAGTCCCAGGTTCGATTCCCGGCCAGGGCACACAGGAGAAGCGCCCATCTGCTTCTCCACCGTTCCCCCTCCCCTTCCTCTCTGTCTCTCTCTTCCCCTCCTGCAGCCGAGACTCCATTGGAGCAAAGTTGGCCCGGGCGCTGAGGATGGCTCCATGGCCTCTGCCTCAGGCACTAGAATGGCTCTGGTTGCAACAGAGCAATGGCCCAGATGGGTGGAGTATCGCCCTCTGGTGGGCATGCCGGGTGGATCCTGGTCGGGCGCATGTGGGAGTCTGTCTGACTGCCTCCTGTTTCCAACTTCAGAAAAATACAAAAACAAAAACAAAAACAAAAAACTATGCCAAATCTACTCTGTGCTCTAGAAACAGAACAACAAAGCCCAGTTGTCAGAACATCTGTTACAGCATGGTTTACTGGATATTCGAAGCCCACTGTTGAGGCCTACTGCTCAGAAAAAAAGATTCCTTTCAAAATCTTATTGCTCATTTACAATGCACCTGGTCACTCACGAGTTCTGATGGAGATGCACAATGAGATTAATGTTTTCATGCCTGCTGATACCACATCTGTTCTGCAGCCCACAGATCAAGGAGTAAAATCTTATTATTTTAGAAATCTATTTCCTAAGCGATAGATGCCATAGATGGTGATTCCTCGGATGGGTCTGAGCCAAGTCAAGTGAAAACCTCCTGGAAAGAATTCTCCTTTCTAGATTCCATTAGAAACATTCATGATTCATGGGAAGAGATCAAAATATCAAGTTTGGAAGAATCTGATTTCAGCCCTCATGGATGACTCTGAGGGCTTCAAGACATCAGTGGAGGAAGTAACTGCAGATGTGATGAAAATAGCAAAGAACTGGAATTAGAAGTGGGACCTGAAGATTTGACCAAATTGCTGCAATTGCACGGTGAGACTAATGAATGGGAGTTGGATGAGCAAAGAAAATGGCTTCTTGAGATGGAATCTACTCCTGGTGAAGATGCTCTCAAGACTGTTGCAATGACAACAAAAGATTAAGAATATGACATAAACTTAGTTGATAAAGCAGTGGCAAGGTTTGACTCCAATTTTGAAAGAAATCTACTTTGGGTAAAATGCTATCGAATAGCATCACCTGCTACACAGAAATCTTTTGTGAAAACTAGAATCTATCTACACGACAAACTTCATTGTCTTATTTTTTTAAAACTGCCACAGGCCACACCAACACTCATCAGCCAGCAGCCTGCTCAGCCAGCAGCCTACTCAGCCAGCAGCCCTGCTCAGCCAGCACCCTGCTCAGCCAGCAGCCTGCTCAGTCACCAGCCATCAACACTGAGGCAGGACCATCTACCAGCAAAAATGCTCTGACTTGCTGATGACGGTTAGCATTTTTTTTAGCAAAAAAGTATTTTTAAATTATGTACATTGTGTTTGCTTCTTGTGACTGTCTTGATGTGCCATCTACTAGGGCTTGATCTGCTTGGCCAGCTGAGAATCAGTGTCTCAGAATTAGTGACTAGGGGTCTAGGGAAGGCTGGGGCCAGGCGCTCCTGATGCTCACGTGTGTGCTGTGATTGCCTGCCTGCTCTGCACGCTATTCCCACAGCTGCACTGCTGTAAGGCTCAAATGACACTGATGCAGAGAGACCCTTCTAAATAGAACCAGACAGTCTGCATTTGGAAGTTACGGAAGACCGATCAACCTGATTGCTTCAGAGAGTCTGAGGCCCCTGATAATACAATAAAATAATGCCCACATTTTACATTTTACATTTACTGTTATAATTAGCTCTCTCTTGCTTTATTTTATATAATAGAATTAAAACATGCTTTCAACTTGTCATGTACTACAAAATAAATGGGGAGAAGTGTACAAAAGTAATTTCCACAAAGATGGCTAAGCTAGGTAAGCTATGATACACATTCAGAGCACATACTGAAAATTAAGTTTTAAAAATAACTTAGTCATTTACGAGAACTGAAATCACTTACAAATGCTGTGGCACATACAGTGAATAGTTTAAACCTAAATGGGCAGTATGTTCCCATAACTACTTTTGAAATGCCTTCCAGTAAGAAAAGCCCAAAATACCTTGTTGGCAATTGCTTCCCTTTAACCTTTTTTTTTTTTTTTTTTTTTTTGTATTTTTCTAAAGTGAGAAGTGGGGAGGCAGAGAGACAGACTCCTGCCTGCGCCCGACCGGGATCCACCCGGCATGCCCACCAGGGAGCGATGCTCTGTTCATCTGGGCCATTGCTCCATTGCAACCAGAGCCATTCTAGCACCTGAGGCAGAGGCCATGGAGCCATCCTCAGCACCTGGGCCAACTCTGCTCCAGTGGAGCCTTGGCTGCAGGAGGGGAAGAGAGAGACAGAGAGGAAGGAGAGGGGGAGGGGTGGAGAAGCAGGTGGGCGCTTCTCCTGTGTGCCCTGGCCGGGAATTGAACCCAGAACTTCCACATGCCCCAGGCCAATGCTCTACCACTGAGCCAACCAGCCAGGGACCCCAATAACCTTTTAGTGCTCTGCAACTTAAAACTTGAGTTTTTTACTCCTTTGACACAAACACTAAAGAATTTGATAAACCATTAAAGAAAATTTTAAACCTTTTAAAAAGGGAAAGTGACTTGCTAGTCTATTTTTGCAATGGTTGCAGACTAATCTTTAAATTCCATAGTATCTATGGAATAAGCTACAAGATTAGCAAAACAACTATTTTCTTATAAATAGGAAATAAAAAATGAGTACAAAAGAAAATTCTTCAAAATACCATAGCGAACACATCCCCTACCGCTACTCCAAGCTGATCTTTAAGATACACACACACACACACACACACACACACACACACACACACATATATATATATATATATATATACCTCCGGGGTGATATCAGCCTCTGGTTCACTGACCAGTCTATATTTCTTCCCATTCTGCAGCAACTTCTGGCAAACAGGTGGCTTGTCGATTTTCATGAATTTCTTCAAGGAGTGCTTTACAGACTTGGAAATATCCTAAAGATGGAAATAGAATTTGGGTTTGAAATGCACCTATGACTATGACAATGGGGAGGGCTGTGAGGGACTAAGCTGCGTGGTGTGGCCCACAACCTCCGCCTCCTCCTACGGAAAGGTGGCCAGAGCACTCAAAGGAAATGCCATAACCTGACCAGGTGGTGGCGCAGTGGATAGAGCGTCAAACTGGGATGCGGAGGACCCAGGTTCGAGACCCTGAGGTCACCAGCTTGAGTGCGGGCTCATCAGGTTTGAGCAAGGCTCACCAGCTTGGACCCAAGGTCACTGGCTCGAGCAAGGGGTCCCTTGGTCTGCTGTAGCCCCACGGTCAAGGCACATATGAGAAAGCAATCAATGAACTACTAAGGTGTCGCAACGAAAAATTGATGATTGATGTTTCAAATCTCTCTCCGTTCCTGTCTGTCCCTATCTATCCCTCTCTCTAACTCTCTGTCTCTGGGAAAAAAAAAAAAAGGAAAAAGAAAAAAAAAAGAAATGCCTTTGGAGGCCAAGGCACCTTCCACCTGTATGGCAGGCTCCAAGGTCTGCAAACGCCTTTCTGCAAAAGCTCTGCAGCCGAAAGTAACACATGCAGCCTGTGGGACACCACAGTTTGCTTCTGAAGGACCTGAGAATTTGAAGTTCGCACTAGTATGCTACATCAGTACTGATCACACGCCCGCTCACCACGGGAAGAGAAACGACTATTTGACTCCACTCAGTTCCAGTTTACTCAGTTTGTGTGTAGCCAGCACTCTGTTTCCATCCTCATGCTCACACCTGTCTCCCTGACAATGTCCAACGAGGGGACATTGATTTTCCGTGGATTATTCTCAGGGCCCAAAGAGGTTCAGGTAACTTCTGGCCCAGCTTCTCTGGGGGAAGGAGCTGAACTGAGGACAGAAATGTAGGTTTGCCGAAAGCAAAGTTTAAGGAAATCTTTTCAGATAGAGGGAAAAAAACAACCAACCCCAGCAGAGTGGAAGCATAAACCGTGCCCCAGGAGGGACTCCCAGCCTTAACTGTGCAGTGCCCTCTGCTGTTCCAGCAGCGTCCTCCACAGCTGGGACACAGTCCTCCTGGCCCCACTTCCAGCAAGCTCAGAGAACACCTTTCTAATGAACCAAATTTAATTTTAAAAATAAAAAGTTCATTAACTGAATGCTTATTCCAAAACTATGCTATTTATACTTTAGATGGGACTTTTTTATACCATTTTGAAGATTAGTTTCCCAATTGAACGTGTTATCTTTGATGACATTCTAGGAAGCAGATTTTACCTTGTAAGGTAAAAACGGCTTAAAAGCCATTTACCTACTAAAGGTTTTAAACGTTCATATATGTTGCTAATTATAAGCAATGTAACCTATTTTTAAAGATGAGAAAATACCACAACCTGTAACATTGGGAGTAGTTTGATATAAATTGTGTAACTCGAACTAGGACTCATCAATTAGTACACTACATTATATATCTAATGCTTTTTAAAATCTTTTGTTCTTTTTAATGCTTATGATTTTATAAGCATTATTTTAACATGTCAAAATTAATTTTGAGTCACTGTTTTACCTGTTGACTTTAATTTTTCCTCCACCAACCTCTAAGTCAGGAGTCCCCAAACTACGGCCCGCGGGCTGCATGCGGCCCCCTGAGGCCATTATCCGGCCCCCGCCGCACTTCTGGAAGGGGCACCTCTTTCATTGGTGGTCAGTGAGAGGAGCATAGTTCCCATTGAAATACTGGTCAGTTTGTTGATTTAAATTTACTTCTTTATTTTAAATATTGTATTTGTTCCTGTTTTGTTTTTTTACTTTAAAATAAGGTATGTGCAGTGTTCATAGGGATTTGGTCATAGTTGTTTTTTTTTTATAGTCCGGCCCTTCAACGGTCTGAGGGACAGTGAACTGGCCCCCTGTGTAAAAAGTTTGGGGACCCCTGCTCTAAGTCATTATAAGTGCAGACAATGGCTAAAAGTATGAAAGGAGATTCCATTACCACTATTCTGTTCTTCTAATCAGAAAATAAGCTAAATATCACAGCGTTATTCTACATTCTGGAAATCTGAACCATTACGAATAACCAAGCCCCACCTTCCCTTAAGCACAATAGGTGATTCATGAATATTTGCTGCTATAAAACTCAGAATGTTGAATCCACAAACCATAGGTCAATTTTTATCCAAAACACTGTTCTGAATGAAATGAGTTAAACTGGGAGGCCCTTTTTCTCTAAGGAGCTCTAGGCCAAGGAAACATCTCAAGCTACCCTACATTTGACCCAAAGTCCCCAAACATCTCCGCAGTGTATCCTGGAACAGGTGCTTCTCACACTTGAAAGTGTGCAAGAATCCCCTGGGAAGCCTGCCAAGTAAGTGCAGGCTCTGATTCTGTAGGTCTGGGGTGCAGCTGAAAGTGAGCTAACATTTAATAAGCTTCCAGCTGGCACAGATGGTCCTGGTCCCCTGGTTCCCAGACCACACTGGAGTAGCAATGCTACAGAAAACAGCTGGCCTCGGCTGGCCCTCACACAACTGTCTCCAAGGCCAGGCCGTCTTGCCTGGGTCAACACCATCTCTGGAGAGCTGTTTCCCCAGCTGTTGTCTTCCCGATGCTCTTTTTAAGTGCAGACACCCACCCATACTACACGGATCTGAGGACTCAGGGTACACCTAGGCACCGACAGTATAACCTCCGTAAATCCATAGGTGAGTGACAAATCAGACCCAAGGTGGGGTGTACTGGACCCACACCCAAATGCGGTGTCATGTCTGACCACAAAGTAAGTACTCAACATTTATTATGCATTTATATTGGCTATACCTTGATGAAGGAGTCGTTATTGGTTGCTATATACACACGGAACAACAAGGATGGATTATTGTCAACAACTTTGTACAGAATCACGGCCCCATGGTGGTATAACATTTCTTCACTCTGAATAACAGGTCCCATGGGAGAAAGAGAGCTCATATGCCATTTGACGTGGGTTGCAGAATGATCCACAGTACATTCTAATGAGGCCCCAGAACTTTTGATATGTAAAACTCTGAACGTCATATCCGCATCATGGCCTGTTAAAATATGAAAGTAAATTAGTGTTCCAGGTGTCATAGGAGTTGCTCACATGCATACATGCACACAATCAGTAAAATTTTAGCAAACAAATACTTACGACCCAAGCAGAGGGAATGTGGAAACTGGATGGAGGTAAGAGAGGTTGGGTCACATTTAACATCAAACAAGGGTCCTCCAACAGCCCAAGGCTTAACAACCAGGTCTGCATATTTGCTCCAGGACAAAATGCAATACTTGATGTCAACTCTTCTGTTAACTTCAAATATCAGGCCAGTTTCCGAGCACTCGTAAACTCCTTCCGTGTCCAGCTTCAGTCTGCATTGGATAGGTAAAATACATACATATCTAGTCCTAATGTTTGGTTAGAATGAGGACATCTTAAAATTATTTATATTTTTAATTTCATTCAAGAGCATTAAGGAAACTACAGCATCTCAAAGAGCCATCACATCAAAGAAAGTGATTCAAGTAATTATATAAAATGTGTAAAATTAGTTATGCTGCTTTGTGTTTCCCCTCACTGGGGTTACGTTTATGCAAAAAATTAATGACTGATGATTCTAAGTCTCCTGTATACACAACTACTTACAAAAACTGTCCCCTGGAAAGGTGTCTGGGGGTCACGTGTTCATTGTGTTTCTGGAGGAAAAGTACATATAGAATATATAAATAAATAATATATAAGTAAATGTTTTCTTAAAGCAATTAGAAAATCATATTTTATAATTAAAAGATACTTACATTTTCAGCATTACAGTGTCCACAGTGAGGTTCAATTTTAATAAATTCTAAATAAGAGAGACAAGGTTTTACTTATATGAATATGATTGGCATTTTCAAATAAAAATTTTTAAATAAATATATATATGTACAGATTATAAAACCAAAGGTATATATATATATGCCCCTCAGCAATAATAACAGTTAAAAGAATGTTTAGGAAAACCTAAGCTCATACCTGAATTAAAATGATCTGTGGGCAATTCTTTATCTTCCCATTCTTTATCTGTAAAAGACATCATTACACAGGTACTGGCACAAGTCAATCACAAGGTTAATTACCTGCTACTTAAACACATACCTTCAGCTCCACAAGCCACAGGAACTTTAAACTTATATTGAAACATCTCTGTGAGTCAATTCAAAGACACGTGATATGTTATCATATGTGTGAATCCCACTGTTGGTCTATCTCATGCATGAAAATGAGTTAGAACAGTGGTTCTCAACCTTTCTAATGCCCACAATACAGTTCCTCATGTTGCGGTGACCCCAAACCAAAAAATAATTTTGGTGGCTACTTCATAACTGTAATTTTGCTACAGTTATGATTCGGAATGTAAATACCTGATATGCATTATGTATTTTCCAATGGCTTTAGGCGACCCCACCGGGGTCGCAACCCACAGGTTGAGAACCGCTCAGTTAGAAAGTGACTCAGGTTTCCTCACCCAATTTGGGCACACCATTCTTTATCTGATGATGTCATACAGCAGCCACAGCCCCATCGTCCTACAACCTGACCCTCTCTTCCTCCTCTGACAGCTGGCAGAGGGCTGGGGGTGGGAATCAGACAAAACAAGGGGGCAAGTACTCTGACTCATTCTTACCCTGTGCGGAAGCTCCTTCAGTGGAAGACTCTCCCAGTTCCCCATCTGTGGAGACAAGAAGGGCTTAGAGCACAGGTGCTCATGAACAATGTTATTAGTTACCCCTCCTCCAGGCCAGCTTCTCAACTGGAGTGCTGCAGCCCAGGGACAAAGCTGGAGTCACTACCCTCCAGATAAGGTTTGGCTGGCACCAGCCCTCCAGGCTATTACAGAATTAGAGAAGGATTAGTGAGGAAGTGAGAAGGAGCTTAACATCTGATTTTAGGCATAAACTAGAATCTGAATTGAGACACAGTTTGTAAAACTCTCTGACCCAGCACACAGACTCCTTCCATATGGCCATATGGCGGCAAGCCAGATGATGTGGACCAGGCCCAAAGCACACTCACGACTCAGGGTCTTTGCACTTCCCATCTCCTCCCATTCATGTTGCTCACTCCCTCACTTCCTTGAGGTCTCAGCTCAAGTCTTGCCTTATCTGAGAGGTTTTCCTGCTGGCCCCCCCTGAAATAGGGCCTGCCTGCACACTACCTCCTCCCCCTTTGTTTTCCTTCAGCACTGGCCCCCACACCTGGTACCCTATAGAAGTGTTTCTGCTTCCTAGCTCTCTCCCCTCTAGAATGGAAGCTTCAGGAGGCCTATTAAGTGCTCACCAGAATTCCGTAATACAAAAAATGTACTATAAAAGGGAACAACACTGAACTTTTCCTGTTATCTACACTGGCCACTAGGTGCAGGAGCTTAGGCTCTCTAGTTATGTCACTAAGTCTCTGTGCCTCATTTTCTTCATCTGTTAAATGGGGGTTAAAATAGTACCACAAAGTTAGAAAAATCAATTACAGGTAGGGATTGTGCCTGGCACTTAGCAAGCCTTCAGGGTGTGTTACCTGTTAGTAACTATTTTGTTATGGAAATCATTTAAAAATTCAAGAATCCTAAATAAGCACCTTGTCATTTGGGGTCAGGTGTTGTATTTTAAAGGTCACCCCAGGGGTTACATAGGCATACCTCAACACACATGTAAGGTCCTTTACTGCCACCAGTGCCCTGAAGGTACAGACTTGCTCCCAGAACAGAGCTCCAGCCCTAGCTGCCCAATTTCCCAGACTATCAGAGCAGCTGGTGTCCAGGGGCCAGAGCTGGGGGAGAGAACTAATTTCAAAAATTAGCATTAAAGTAAATGGCAAGAGACTAAAAAGTATTCAGATCCTGGACTCACAATACAACAGATGAAAAGGTTCTGGAATACTGACCCAAGTCCTGCACCACACAACCTGCCAATCAGGTTTCCTCAGCCACTGTCCTTGAAGGAATCATTAAATTCTAGATTATTTAATGGTATACATCTACACTGTATACCATCACATCCCACGTTTTTCTGTCTTGCTGTTTACCTTGGGAGCAGAGAAAGTGGAAGAGGTTAGACTCTTAGAGAATCCTAACCAGCAGGCAAATTCAGTCCCTGACCAGGTCTTCCCAGCCATAGCAGAGAAATGGTTGCAATTCTCCCCAACCTATAGGGCCACAGCTTCTCTTCAATCCATAGGACACGAACGATCTCAGAGCTCAGGCCTGTGAAGAGGTTCAGAGCTAAACACCAGGCTGGCTGGCATTGCCCCCCACCAACACAGGAGCAAGCCCCAGGGGTGGCCCACCTCCTTCTCTATCTGATCTGAGAGTGGAGGTGAGCAGCAGAGTGTCTGTCCCATCTCTCTGCCAGTGTGGAGAATGGCAGGCCCTTTTACAAAGAATAACCCTGGGTGAAGGCAGCGCCCTCTGGGCAAACCTAGGATGAGCATCCTTCGCCCACAGATGTCGGAGCACTTTCACTGCCAAAGACATCCAGGCATCTAATCCAGCCAACAGCCTGGGCAGCTGTTTCCTGACCCACACAGGCCCTATCTGACTGCACTGACCACAGCTTGCACCCAATTCTAAGCTCATCCTGAGCTTCACTGACCTCAAATGCCTCCCACAGGGATTGCTTGCCATGCCCAGACCTGGCTTCTTGACCATAATGGTCCTGCTTCTGGACTCTGGGCCTCCATGGCCACATAACCAGTTAGTAGCCAAAGACAACAAAGACGTGACTCCAGGATGCCACTTTCTATGTTAATCCCTACCCTAACCCAATCAATGTGTGCAGGCTGGACTTCTGACTACATTTTGAAGAATGCGATAATCCATTAACGTATAAAGAAGACTGGGTGAAGGAGGGCTGGTTCCCATTTCTTTCCCTTATGGGTATCAGAATGTGATATCTACTCCACAAGGGAAATACAGAGATAATTACAGGTTCTTATCAATACATAATGTGATGGCCAGGAACTTAACTGTCTTCAGAGAATCCCCGCTGGGAAACCACAGAGAAAATTAGATTAAATACTGAAGGAAATCTGAGTGAAGAGACTTCATGTATTTTAAGTGTTACAAAGAAGTTATTTGTGTTCATGGGAAGATCATATTCTAAGAACTGGGACAAAATCCTATAGTATAATAAAACCAGTTAAAATATAAGCTCAGTCACTCACAAAACTTGAGATGCAAAACCCTATTTTATATTTAGAATCCACGTCCTTAAAAATGGTTTCATACCCAAGTTGCTCACAAACAGCCAGAACAGTGAGCCAGAAACTTTAAACTACAAATGGCACAACATTTTTCACAGCCAATTGTTTTCTCTGAGATAATCTGTGAGCTGGCACCACCTGTGGCCATGCTGCAGATCAGATGCAGTCTCTCAAACTGTTCTCCTTAGGGAAACTATGAGAGTGGAAGCCCACAGGCAGAGACTTAAGTATCAGGCAGAGAACACAGTCCTTATAGTCCAAGTGGAGTGAGATCAAAATTTCAAAATGCTCAGATGTTGCCTGATGTTTAACTCAGTTTTGCACAGAAAAAGATCATGAGAAGACAATTTGCAACTTAAAAACCCCAAAGCCACCCTGGCCAGTTGGCTCAATGGTAGAGTGTTGGCCCGGCGTATGGAAGTCCTGGGTTTGATTCTCAGCCAGGGCACACAGGGGAGGCGGCCATCTGCTTCTCCACCCCTACCCCTCTCCTTTCTCTCTGTATCTCTCTTCCCCTCCTGCAGCCAAGGCTCCATTGGAGCAAGGCTGGACCATGTGCTGAGGATGGCTCTATGGCCTCTGCCTCAGGCACTAGAATGGCTCCAGTAGCATCAGAGCAAAGGTCCAGATGGGCAGACCATCGCCCCCTAGTGGGCATGACGGGTGGATCCCTGTAGGGCACATGCAGGAGTCTCCCTGCTTCTTACTTCAGAAAAATGAAAAAATAAAAAAACTGTGGAAATAGCAATTTTGGAAGCACAGGGAGTCCTCATTTATAACCGTCTCAACATATGACATTTTGAGAGTTTACTATGCTCACTCCCATAAAAAATAAAAAATAGAAAATAAAAAAATAAAAAGCCCAAAGGCTAACCTTAACCTTCTCTTTCTTCTTTTAAACAAAATAGGATGAAATTTAGAGGAAGGATGTACTCACTTATTTTTTCTGTTTCTGGCTCCTCATTATCTACCCGCCAAAAAAAAAAAAAAAAAGTCTAAGTTAGATTCAAGAGAAAACATAGGCTAATAATGAAAGAACAGGTAAAATGTTTGCCTTTCACCAATAGCAACCATTTCCCATCTTTCTTCCTCAGCTCATCCTGTGTTGCCGTTTCACTTGCCAACCGGATTATTTCCTATGCAAGTACTTTTTCAACACTTTACAAAACCATGCTAGAAATTATTATGTCCTCAAGCAATGAGCGATGCATGCATTACTATAAAATAAAAATAAAGATTTACATGTTTCACTTGACTTAAAGAAACAAATACATGTATTACTTACCAGAGTCACTCTCAGAACTGCTGTCTTCTTCTAAATAAAAAGATGCCAGAAGAACACAACGATTAAAAAGGAGGAGCCACTTTAATCATATATATTCTAAAACAGATACAAATTCAAGTAATTTCTTCTTTTAGTCAATTCTCAACTCCATAACGAGTTTGATTCATTTAAAAGGGGGCTTCTTCTTTGGAAATGGATAAAATGAACTTTCACCGATAAAAGAGGAGTCAGCTCACACTGACTGTAATCACTTATATGAGTGTCACCCAAGTCCCATCCAACCTTGACCTCCCCTCCTGCTCCCATCTTGCCCCTGTACTATGCATCGGAAGGTCCCCAGGCACAAGTTCAAAGACACAACAGCACAGAAACAACAGTGCAGGACGCAGGTGTGTAGATGCCATTTCACAGAAGCACAGAACAAACTTAGTCCATGCTATCCCACTCCTACTGAAGAGAGTGGTCCTCAAGAATGCTCCCTTCCCTTTTTCACCCCGACTCTGTACCTCCACTCCTTGCACTCAGGCTTCTGTTCCCACAACTACTTTGGGACCCTTTCCCTGATGTGCCCAAAGTCCTGCTCACCCCAGAACCCAGGCTCCCTCCTACTCACACGGTCCTCCTATGGAACTTGTCCTGGCTCTCCTGCCTTTCTGAGCGCCCTGTACACTTGCCCCTGGACTCCTCTCCTCTCCCACACCCAACGACTAACACCCCAGGCTGTCCTCCCCGTTCTCAGCTTCCTTTCCATTGAGAGCCCTGGGAGGAGGGCATTTCACCTAATCCCAAATCTGTGAGTCCAACCTTCACCTCTAGGAGCACCCTGGACCTCTCCTGGATGACCACAGAGATGCCCAGGTACATTTTGTCCAGCCAAACCCATCCCTTCTGCACTCTCCCCAACTGCTCTGGCTCTGAGTCTCCCCTTCACTCAGGATCAGGAGTCAGTGAGGGAATATCAGCATTATTCCCAATCTCCTCTTGCTATGCATTACTAAAGACAGACAGACCAAGGACTGGCAATAAATACATGGGGAAGGTAAAGATCTGAGAATAATGAGAACAAGAATAAGAGCAGCTCCTGCCATGACCTGTGGCACAGTGGATAGAATGTGGGTCCTGCATATGGATGTCCCGAGTTCAATTCTCAGGGCATACAGGAGAAGCGACTATCTGCTTCTCCACTCCTGCACTTTCCTTCTCACAGCCAGTAGCTCAATTAGTTTGAGCATGGCCCCGAGTCCTGAGGATAGCTCAGTTGAAGCACATCTGCCTCAGGTGCTAAATATAGCCTGGTACTCAAGCATCATCCCTAGATGGGGTTGCCAGGTGGATCCCAGTCAGAATGCATGAGGGAATCTGCCTCACTATCTCCCATCCTCTCACCTTAAAGAAAAAAAAAAAAGAGCAGCTGCCTGACCTGCAGTGGTATAGTGGATAAAATGTCGACCTGGAATGCAGAGGTAACTGCTTGGAAACCCCGGGCTTGCTTGGTCAAGGCACATATGAGAAGCAACTACTACGAGTTGATATTTCCCACTCCTCCCCCCTTTCTCTCTTCATTCTCTCTAAAAATCAGTAAGTAAAATAAAAGGACAAGAGCAGCTAATTGCAGCTTTTCTGGAGTGTTCACTATGTGCCAGGCCCTATACATACACATTTACTCATTTACATGTACTTACTCATTTAAATTTATTCACTCATTTTACATATACATCTATATATTCTACATATACTTCTGACAGTGCTTTACAAGTGTTTATGTTAGTTCTCAGAATTGCCCAATGAGGTAAGCTGAGGCCAATTAATTCAAGACCAAGACAGCCACCACCACTACCACCATTACCTTCTCCCAGGGAAGTCTGGAGCTGGGATTTCAACTCTGACCATGCTGTGACACTTACAAACATGCTTATTATTACTTAGGCAGCTCAAGCCCCAGGCGGTGGAGACTGGTTGGAGTGGGAGGTGAGGTGATGTAGGAGAAGGCTTCTGTGTGAGGAGATGTCTAAGTGAGCAGTGAGCAGGAGGAAGTCACTGTGTAAGGACCAGTGTTGGGAAATCAAGGTAAGAAGACATGGCCTCGCCGTCCAGGGCTGGCAGGCAGCACAGGCCAGTGGTTCTGGACCTTGGCTGCACTGAAATTACCTAGGGAGCTATCTAAACACACCTGTGCCTGGGACTCTGCCCTTCCTTAGAGGATCTGATTTAACTGGTCTGGGGTGAGGCCTGAACAGCAGTATTTTTTTAAGGCCCCTCAGTAATTCCAATGTAGCCCAGATTGAGAATCACTGGAATAGAACCAACCTATCTTAATCATGCCCGGTTCCCCAAACTCATACCCGGGATGACGGCCACTCCTTCATCCGTGCCTGCAGGGATGCCTTCCCACTGCCTGCAAACCTTCTCCCCAGACCCACCTGCAGAGCTTCTGGGTACCCACAAAGACCAGCCCAAATGTCACTTTTGCTGAAAGTCTCCCTCCACCCCGCCATGTCTGTCATGCCTCCTTTGTAATCTACCCTGTGGCATTTATACCACTGCTTCACCTTCTGAGCCCCAGAGGACTGCGGCTGTCTTACCACCTTGATTTCCCACAACAGCCGCTCAAGGAATGAGTGCATGTATGAATAGACAAATACTCTGCCCAGTTTTAAAGTACCAAGCATACCCTCCCAGGGCCCCTCTTTATTCTGTCAGCTCCTTCTAAGAGGGACACCCCTGCAGGACTGTAATTCCGCCTGGTCTAGCCCTGGTGAAGCCGCCTTCTACTCTAGGTGCTGGGAGATGGGAGTCTTCCTGGGGGGTAGGGGAGGTGTGACTCTGTGGTCACCCCTCCAGTTCACCTGCTCACTAGTTTCGGTACTAGGACTCCTAGTCCTAGCTCTGCTCCCTAAGCTCCCAGGGCCATTTTTTCTGCCTCACAAACAAACCTGAGGACTAACTAAGATATCTATAAAGAGTGACCAGCCTGGGGCCTGTCACACAATAGGCGCTTAATAAGTGGCAGCTATTTTCACTAACAGGTCACACTTACTCCTAAACTTCTGTGACCAGCACAGGCCCACCTCGTTATTACAAGCACTAAGCCCTCCCCATGTTTGTGCAAGGGAGAGTCTGGCAGCAGAACTTGTGTTCTCCCATTCCAGCCACATGACCTTCCTCAGTCCCTGGAAGCAGCACTGTACACCTTCCCACATTAGATCCTTTACATCTACAAGTTTCCTGAACTAAGACAATTCTTCCCCACCTTTGCCCTGGAACCCCAATTTATCACCTCCTCCAGAAACTTCCCAGGACTACCCTAGCCAAGTGTCCACCACACAGCTGGTCTCACAGAGGACCCTGTGTTAGGTTAGAGTGGCCAGTTTAAAAATGACCCAGTTGTTAGGTTTGGGTTCAGGGTTCCTTTAAATCCAGAGCCCCTTTAAACTCAAATTTCTCTCACCCAACCTCCCCCACTAGGGCAACCTCTTTATTAAGCAGCTCCCTCATCCAACCTCCCCCTCCCCTTAAGCAACTCCCCCCACCCTGGGAAGGTTCTGGGAAATGTCCTTGGGACAAGGCCATCAAGAGGGACCTGAGGGCTGGGAAAGGGAGGGAGTCTGTGACCAAAGGCAACAAACTAGGTATGCTAATCTGAGCATGCCCAAGTGTACCCAACCCCATGCCTGCAAATGCCTGCAGCAACCTCTATATCAGACACCCCCACCTCCTGGAGCTCAGGGTTGACACCCATTGCTGGTCTTAGCCCACCTGCACCCAGGCACTTCTAAAATAAACTTTCCGTTTGGAACAAACTAGCCTTGCATTTTCTGTTCAGTCTGCGGTTTCTGCCTTTCACCAATTACCTGACCTGTAGTGGCACAGTGAATAAAGCATCAACCTGGAATGTTAAGGTGACTGGTTTAAAACCCTGGGCTTGCTGGGTCAAGGCACATACTGCTATGAGTTGCTTCTCCCTCCTTTCTCTCTTTCTTTCTTTCTCAAGTCAATAAAATAATTTTAAAAAATTAAAAAATTAAAAAAAAAACCAATTGCCTCATCAGAAAAATTTTCAATTTCACTATGTACAGCTTTATTACCAAAACTTAAAGTAACAGATTTAACCAGAACAGGTAATCATATAGCTTAAAAATTTATTCAACTTTTTCATGTAAAAAGATGGAAGTCCCTAACTTTCACTCAAATTGTTTGAAGTGAATCAGAAAATCAAATATAATTTATCTTGCTATCAATTGGTTATTTAGTAAAAATTTCACTTAAGCATTTACCAATATTAATCATATCCCTTACCTGATTTAGAGTCCTTTGAAATATCTAGGTTGGAACTAGAGGAATCTAAATTTTGAGAAAGAAATAAATGTTTAACGTAAATATTTTTTAAAAGTGAAAATACAAGAATAAAAAAAGTTATGTTCTTTCTTGTAAAAGTCACTAAGCAAATAATAATAGAAGTACCTTCTACTATGAATTGAATCACCTCTTTAGACCCACAGCCTTGCATGTCAAACTAATGCAAATGATGCCATATTCTCAGAGGAAAAAGATTCAGACCAAGAAACCTGTAAGCCTCTTTCAGTAGAGGGAAAACAGAAAACCAAGAACCGGAGCTTTACATTTGGTCAGTTCCTTGCTAAACTCTGAATATTTTGCCAAAGTAGCTATATCGTTTCTTTGATTAGCTCAACAGCTCCCTAAACACACCCCTACCCATTAAGTAACATGACACCAGAAAGAAAAAAAACCACCTGGTTTTAGATTTTGTAACTGAAGGACAGACGATGGCAGCCCTATATCAAAGAATCAATGTTCTTCCCCAGGCAAACGTTGGGAACAATTTAGTGAAATGACACAAATTGGTTGCAGCTAAGGCTCTGAAACTGGCAGGATACGTAGAGAGACAGGGGAAGAATTGGTAATCCTGGTGATTCTCCTACAGGAATGACAGAGACACAGATGACAAGAGCTTCAAACTGGAGTGGGCCTTGGGTGGCCCCTAAGATGTCGGTGACTATTACAGGGCATGGATGTTCAGTATGGATCAAACTCCAGACAGCCTCACACTAAGAGGCCACTGCAGAGACCCAGATACAAAGTGAAGAGCGTAGGGCCAATGTGAGAGGGCAGAGAAATGAAGATAACACAGCTTAAGGAAAAGAAGGGGGCTGCGAAGTTATCTCCAGTGTTAAAGATGTCAAGAACATTTTTCCGTAGGGAGGGACAGCTCCTCAGTCATCACACCCCGTGTCTGCACAGCAGACGCAATCAGACTGTCCTAGGGAACAGGGCTTGGCAGTTCCCTGTCTCATCAGTCTGGGGCGCCCATCCACTGGGCTGGTGAACAACAGAGGCTTAATTACTGGTAGACAAATACCCCTTGGGCAGCGAGACACTGCTGTCCCCTCACTTTTATGAACACTGCCTTAGTGTCTACTGGGTGATGGGCCCTTTGCAGAAATTAGGAGAACATCCATGCACCAGAAAAGAGCTGACAGGTTAATGCAGTTGTGAGGGTAAAGAGCAGCTGTGCATCAGGCAAATCATTGCAAGAAATCACAACAATACAACATGAAATTAGGCCAGTCCAGGGGAGAAACTGAGACCAATCACTGAAGAGGAGGGCATCAGCCCAAGTTCATGAATGTGGATGAGCTGGAACAAGTCTTGGAGGTGGAATGTGAGGGAAGGGAGGGGCAGCACAGGCAGACAGAAACAGGGGCAAAAGCATAGCAAGGCATGTGTTTAGTGCAGGTGGGAAGTTGAGGACAGCACTGTTATGCAGGAAAGCCTCCCAGGTCTAACCATAGTCTTGACAGCTGCACGGTGTCCCCATGTACTGCACATTCCAGCCAAGCTTCACAGAAGCCTTCATTTTAATCATGACACTTTTACTGGGCAGGTTATTATTCTGCACTGAAAAAATGAACCACAAGAGGGATACAAAACTTGTAAAAGTAAGACAGTAGCCAACGGGCTAAGGAGTCTCCATGTCAGATTGCAGCTGAGTGACGCAGATACCACCTTAAAGTGGACTCAGCACCAGCCTCCAGAATGGCTCTCAGCCACACAGCGTGGGGTAAAGCAAGGGGCCAAAGCAAGACATGCAGTCCACACACATTTTACAGCTTTTCAAAACAAGCAGCACACACACAAAAAAGACTTGACCATCAGCAGTCTCCCACTAAACCCAGATGCAGGCCTAGGTTATTCCTTTAATAAGAAGAGTTGTTATTTGACCCAGATTCAGGGAGAGAATGTGTTGCTTTTTTCATTAAGTGTAAAAAACTGATAATCACACTTAAGTATTAAATATAACACTTTTTAATACATGGAAAATTCATAGAAATCAATTGATAATACTTCACTAAGCTTACCTTACTGAATTTATAATTACATTAAAAAGAACATTAGACCCAGAGTTTAAAAGGAGTGAGCTATAAGAGTATGTACTTTCTATTATCAACTGGTGAAAAGCTACAAAGACCCAAATTCTTTATGTTTCACTTTTTTTTTAATATCTGTTGGAAAATATTCTTAAAATTCTAAAAAAAGTCATATCCCATCATTCTAATCTAATGACTAAATACATTTCTACATGTCAGTAAATACAAATGTAACAAAGCAATTGCAACCAGTAAGTAAAATCAGTTAAAGAAATATCATTTTCTAAAACTGCAAATGTTTCATATAGTTTTTCCATAACATTGACCTACAGTACCATACCTTTCTCTTCTGAATAGGCACTGTGACCATCACTAAAACAAGAAAATAAAATGTTTTAGAAACTGATACCAATTGTATACACAATAATTATGAAAGTCTTCAAAATGACCATTGTATAATATTTCTCCAGAAATGCTGCAGATGAAAGAATTCTCTCCCCCCTCAATCCTCTCACTGCCCCTCCCAATCTCCACAGGTTGACCTCAAACCACAAAGAGAGAGGGAGCCTATCTGGTGTGCCCCTGAACCCGTCTAGGTACATTCCCAGGTGCACAACACTGCCATGTCCATGCTTGGCCATCAGCCTTCCTGAGTCACATCACTTATAACCTAATCCTAACCGCCCATCCTGCACTGGCCTCCAGCTCCTCCACTGTCTGGTTCCCTCTGAGAGCCTCTCCCCAAGCCTACTCTCTGCTTCTCTGGCCTCTTCCCTCAGACTCCGCATGCTTGAGACAGGAAGGGCTCAGAGAGCTCCCATTTAACTAGGAGGCCCTCCCCTAACCTGTGCTGCACTCTCACCACTGCCGGCACCCTGTCTGCCCTTTCCAAGCCAGTTGCCAAAAGAACTGTCTCCACATCCCCACTCTCTCCCAGACCCAAGGCCACCGGGCTTCTGCTCTCCCATGGAACTGAAACCATGCTAGCTAGAGCCACCAACCAATGACTCCCACCCAGCAGACCCAATGGGCTTACTAGTGACCTCTTTCTCTTTTGATGAAGTAGGTAACAGGCTCCTCCATGGCTACCGGCTGTCTCTCCTGGTCTGCTCCCACTATCCATCTTCCCTGTCTCAGAGGCCTCTCCTTTCTCCACGTGCTCCATCTCTTCAGGATTAACACGACCCAGAATCACACTGTGCACCCTCCTCTTACCGCTCTTCACTGCCTCAATGCTCGCCTCCCTGCCAGGCTTCAGATCCCAAATCTTCCCCTCCTTCTCAGGCCTCTTCTCTGAAATCCAGGTGCCTGAGACCTGGGGGTTCCTGAACCCCCTCCAGCACACCTCTCATGTCTGGCCCCTCCTTGACACGCATTGTTTCTCTCCCACCCTCACTGTCTCTCACCTAGTTGGCTGATAATTTCCTGCCTGCAGTCTCTCTCTTGGCCCACCGTCACATGATCACCAGCACTGCATAATCATAATCGTGGCTTTGCTTAAACAAAAGCCCCCTGTGGCTTCTCACAGCTTCCTGGCTGAAGCCTAAGTTCCTTGGCATGGCATGCAAGGCCCCCACATGTTCCCGGTCTCTCTGCCTGCTCCCTCAGAGTGGAAGACCGTGGGGTCTCCCCTGCCTATCACACACTCCCACACTCACGCTACTCTCCGTGAAGTCCCCAAGGTCACTGCCATTGGCTCTTGTAGGTTACACACCCCAACTCTGGGTGCTCCATGGACATATACAGATGCCCACGAAAAATTGTTTTTCTAGGCCAGTGAATCAGAACCTTTGGTGAATAAATGAAAAGGCAGGAAGAAAACAACAGCGGTGTCACCTGCATTTATGGGTGTTGAAAATCTTTATTTTCTTGTTTAATCATCTCAATAAGCCTATGAAGGCTATTTTACAAATGTAGAAACTGACACTCAGAGAAGTTAATTAAGTTCCTCAAGGACAGACAGCTAATAAATTAGAAAAAGATGCCCTTGACTCTAGGTAATTATGACTTCCAAGTCCATGCCCTTGCCTGGCTCTGTGTCTTCCCTCACTCCCCACCACTACACCCCCAAATCCCCAGTTCCTTCCTCAGTTTCGTAAAAGTAAACTGAGGAAGAAAACAGCAAAAGGTGCAGACGAAGTGCTTGCTCTCTCCTTTCTCTGCCTGCGTAAGTCAGGAACCCCAGATTCTGAAAGCCTCCCTGACTCAGGATTTTGTATTGGTAAACTTTTCAAATACACAGTGTTTCCCAAGTTCCATGATTTTAGGAAATACATGTATTCTCATTTTCAGACCTAAATCCTCATCTTTTAATCCTAAACTGCTCAAAAGATCAGAGTGTCAATGAACCTGAAATTGGAGCTAAAGTATGGGTCCTGATGAAATGCATAAAAGAACAAGCCAACTGTTACACCCTTCTTCCCTCGGGATTCGTACCTTTTATAATGCAGTCACAATGACTTATACTTTTAAAATAATAATTATGAGAACATGGATTGAGATTTAGGCTTTCTTATTTTACAAAATATTTCTGCTTAAAACCCACTTCTGCTTAGAACTCAGTGTCAAAAGGGCATTTTCCTTTTAACTGGCACTTTCATAATCTCCTTTCTCCAGCTGCTTATCTCTATTTCCAGACATGTATTACCTGTTGAGATATTAGACCTTCTGCTAAAACCCAGAAAGCTCTGTATAAAACCTTTATCTTCTCCATGAAGTAGATGACAGGAAGTCGTGACTAAGACAAGATTAGTAAGGTTGTGGGGTAGATGGCCAGCTCTCTTCACAGAACACCTGACAATTAAGGGAAATGAAGATGGGCTTAGACCCAATGAGAAGGGCCCCTCCCACAGGGCAGCCCCCTTCCCCCTTGTACAGTCAGGGAGAGGAAGCAGATGCTACAGGAGCCATAGGGCCTTTGCTATTGCATGGATACCTGGAGAGAGAGCACCCATTCCAAATGCTCAAAGTGCAATGCAG
The DNA here is from genome assembly GCF_036850765.1 of Saccopteryx bilineata. Lineage (NCBI taxonomy): Eukaryota > Metazoa > Chordata > Mammalia > Chiroptera > Emballonuridae > Saccopteryx > Saccopteryx bilineata. The sequence goes on from NC_089491.1 coordinate 199,281,277, forward strand.
GGACTAGATATCAGTAGGGAAGGGGCATGGGCATTCACTTAATAGCACTTAAAACTCCTTCATCTGATCAGAACTTCATCATTTGTACTAGGTATAACTTCATGCCTGTCAGCTTTCCTTATTATCCCTTTCCCTCAGCAGAATGGAGGTGGGGGTGGGGGGTTGCACTTTAGCACATTAAAATCTCTGAGCTACAACAAGACTTAAAAAAACAGGCTTAAGCCCTGGCCAGATGGCTCAGTGGTAGAGCGTCAGCCTGGCATGCCGGAGTCCCAGGTTCGATTCCCGGCCAGGGCACACAGAAGCGCCCATCTGCTTCTCCACCCCTCCCCCTCTCCTTCCTCTCTGTCTCTCTCTTCCCCTCCTGCAGCCAAGGCTCCATTGGAGCAAAGTTGGCACGGGTGCTGAGGATGGCTCTGCGGCCTCTGCCTCAGGCACTAGAATGCCTCTGGTTGCAACAGAGCAACGCCCCAGATGGGCAGAGCATCGCCCCCTGGTGGGCATGCCGGGTGGATCCTGGTCAGGCACATGCGGGAGTCTGTCTGACTGCCTTCCTGTTTCCAACTTCATAAAAATACCAAACCCCCCCCCCCCAAAAAAAAACAGGCTTAAGACTTCAAAGGTGCTAATATTAAATGCGGGTGTTTACTGTATATTTGTTGAAAAAATGTAGATTATATCAAAATAGGTACAAATGAGTAAAACAACCAAACTGTGGTTGGAATTAAGTTGTGGCTGCAATGGAATGAAACCTAGAGCATAAGCAGACCTGCACCTGGGCAGAGCATGTTAGTGCTTCCAGAACATTCCCACACCCACAAGTGTACCAGCCCCTCCCAGGCACTGGCCAGGGAGGAACACAGGCTGTGCCATCCCCCTGTGCAGAAGAGGACATCAACTCTTAGAGGTGTTAGATCAGTGGGCCAGACCCACACCAGCTGATGAAGCAGAGAGCTGCAACTGGAATTCAGAGGAAGCCTTTTCTCCATCCAATCTCAGCACCTAGGCTCAATTTTGTGCAGCCTGGATAGGTGGGTGTTAGAATGATTTCACACAAGTCTGGCTCAGTAAGTAAATAATTCTCTAGTTAAATACTTTTGAACAATGCTTAAAATAAAAATAAAACTGTAATACAATCATAGCTCATATTTACTGAGCATTTATTGTGTGCCTGAAACTAAGCCAAAGACTTGGCTTATATCAATTAGCTTATCACAACAACCTTTCTGGTACCTGACAGTGAACCACTATTATCCCCATTTTACTGATGACGAAGCAAGGTCCAAAAATCTTAAGGAACTCATCCAAGAACCCTGGTCTATCTGATTGCAAAGCCTACGCTTTTACCAGTACATTTCACAAGAGCAGAACACTAACCAGTCTCTCTTCCTAATGCTTCTACTGCCTGTGAAGGTAATTATCAACTATAGTTAGATTACAGTAACTAAAATAAAGTTTTTAAGCATAATTAAATCCATAAGCCTCAAATACTCTTTTAACTTTTCACTATAATTAAACCAAATACTGTTCTCTTATACCCAATACACCTTCTAGGAAATTAGTCAAAAGAAGTAAATTGGTGCCTGACCAGGCGGTGGCACAGTGGATAGAGTGTCGGACTGGAATACAGAGGACCCAGGTTCGAAACCCCAAGGTCATCAGCTTGAGTGTGGGCTTATCTGCCATCATGGGTTCACCAGCTTGAACGTGGGGTCACGGGCTTGAAGCCCAAGGTCGCTGGCTTGAGCAAGGGGTCACTCGCTCTGCTGTAGCCCCCTGGTCAAGGCACATATGAGAAAGCAATCAATGAACCACTAAGAAGCTGCAAAGAAGAATTGATGCTTCTCATCTGTCTCCCTTTCTGTCTGTCTGTACCTATCTATCCCTCTCTCCCTCTGTTACAGAAAAAAGAAGTAAATTGGTTAAAGTGTGTTGGTCAAATAAGCTTGTAAATAATGACATACATGTTTGCTCGCTTAAGTTTCCATTGGGTGTGGGGGACAGGCTGTAAGCAGGCAAGGTGGTTATAGCCTAAGGCTTACTTTTAAGACTAAGCTTTTCCCCACACCCTTGACAAATTGCATGATGTGGGGTGGTGCACTCTCACGAGGAATCCCATTATGACTCAGATAAGTGACTCTGTATCAGAGACTTCCTTGTTTGTATATTAGATTAAAGGTTTTGATTTCAATACTATAAAGTGGAGCAGACTGGGAGCTTGCTCTCTCTGGGTTCCTGAGATTAGTGTTAGAAGGGAGAGCAGAGAAAGAGGAGAGCAGAGAGAGGCCACGTGGAGGAGAGGAGAAACAGCCAAGATGGTGGATTGCATAGGAAGAAGTGAGTTTGTGCAGAGAGAAGGAGATGGGGAACAGAGGTGAATAAGGCTGGTGAGCTAGAAACCTTTGATTCTAGAAAACATGGATAAGTCAGTAGCTTTGTGAGCACTGAATGAGTGGGTTTTGGAGCCCAGTGTGTGTTTTTACTTGCCTGCCAGGTGCAAGCTAGGATTAAAGGTGATGGCCCATCAGGTTTTGGCTCTGTTGTTTCATTACCGACTGTCCGAATCCAATGCAAACCTGCATGGCTCAGACTGCTGTGATGGTGGCCCTGGCTACTGGCTTCACATTTGGTGTAGTCTGTGGCAGGATTCGGAATTCGGTATGGAGCCACCACCACTTTTGAGCGGTGGAGTAGAGGACTGGCTGCTGTTATGGTTCCCCATGGCTGTCCTTTTGGGGACTGTACGCTGGCTGATTTTTACAGCCATGCGTGAGGAAACCAAGAGCTCTGTGGAGGAGGTTACCCGAGCCCTGCAAACTGAGCAGTGGAAGGAGCTGGAGCAAACAGAGAAAGAGATGCCAACCCTGCAGCTGAAGTAAACACCGGAGGAGGCCGACCTGGTTCACGAGATTCGCTTGGAAATACAGCAGCTGCTGGAGGAGGAATCACAGGTTCGTGAGTTGCAGCATGCCTTGACATTGTGGAGAGCCAACCAGCAGTGGGTGGCCGGGGCTGAGGCTGGAGCTGGAGATGCAAGGTCTGCGGAGAGGAAGGTGCCAGCAGCCTGGGATTTGAGCCCGGTAGTAGCTCAGGACTCAAGCCGGCAGAGAAAAAGAGATAGGGAACAGAGGTGAATAAGTCTGGTGAGGTGAACACCTTTGATGGACACTCAGGATGTCAGTAGCTTTGTGAGCACTGAATGAGTGAGTTTTGGAGCCCAGTGTGTGTTTTTACTTGCCCACTGGGTGCAAGCTAGGATTAAATATGATGGCCCACCACTTCTTGGCTCCATTGTTTCATTACCGTGTGTCCAAATCTAATGCGAACCTGCATGGGCCAGGCAGCTGTGATGGTGGCCTCGGCTACTGGCTTTACATTTGGTGTAGTCTGTGGCAGGATTCGATACAGATCGGTATGGAGCCACCACCACCTTTGAGCGGTGAAGTAGAGAACTGGCTGCTGTTATGGTTACCCATGGCTGTCCTTTTGAGGATCATAGGCTGCCTGACTTTTACAGCCATGCGTGAGGAAACCAAGAGCTCTGTGGAAGAGGCTGCCCGGGACCTGCAAAATGAGCAGTGGAAGGAGCTGGAGCAAATGTGGGAGAAACAGATGCTGACCCTGGAGCTAGAGGAAGCGCTGGAGGAAGCGGCCAACCAGGTTTGCGAGATTCGCCTGGAAATGGAGCAGCCACTAGAGAAGAAATTGCAGGTTCTTGAGTTGCAGCATGCCCTGGACGTTGTGGAGAGCCAGCAGCAGCAGGAGGCCGGGGCTGAGGCTGCAAGGCCTCCTGAGCAGAAGGCAGAGGCAGCCTGGGGTTCGAGCCCAGCGGTGGGAGCTGGCATTTCCAGTTCCTCTACTGAGGATGAGAAGACTGAAGATGCTGCCTGCTGTCTCTCCGGAAGATGAGAGCCCAGCAATAAGGAGTACCTGCTATGCCCCTGGTAGGTGTGCGATTTTGGGACACAGGAGTGGCTGCCATCATGCTCTCCGGAGCAGAGATAGAAATGCTGACTGCCATTGCCACATGCTTCTCCTTGGGACAGTATAAGGGGGGTGGCTGAGGCCCCATGTGCGTAGCCTGATTCCTGGACTATGACCGACTGTTGTGGGCACTGGTTCCTTTGTTGGATGGACTTACGGATTTTGGATAATGTGAAATACCTGATGGGGGTGGGGGGGCAGCTTTGCTGGAAGCACTTCCCTGCCCCAGGAAGCCTTTCAAATGGCTAGAAAGGCCAAGGACACTTGTGCTTTTAGCAAAGTGCTCAGAGACTGGTGAAATGTACCTTTGTAATTGTTGAAATTGTATGATTTGTCATGTTGTTGTAATGTGTAATAGTGCCTAATTTCCTTGTGCAAGAATACCTGTGCTTTAGACTGTAAGCAAGCAAAAGGGGTGGAATATTGGTCAAATAAGTTTGTAAATACGATATATATGTTTGCTTGCTTATAGTTTGCATTGGGTGTGGGGGACAGGCTGTAAGCAGGCAGGATATTTGTAGCCTTGGGCTTAGTCTTAAGACTAAGCCTTTCCCACCCTTCTTGATGTAGGGTGGTCATGAGGAATCCCATAGGCCTCGGATAAGTGACTTGTATCAGAGACTTCCTTGTTTATATATTGCAGGGGTTAGAAAGCTATGGCTCGCGAGCCAGATGTGACTCTTTTGATGGCTGCATCTGGCTCACAGACAAATCTTAAATAAAAAATAGTAATAACATTAAAAATATAAAACATTTTCATGTATTACAATCCAATCATTTCCTCCTGTTCATGTTCATGGTTGCGGGTGGCTGGAGCCAATCACAGCTGTCCTCTGGGACAACACCAAATTTTTATTGGATAATGCATAACGTACATGGGTCGTTGTATGGCTCTCACAAAATTATATTTTAAAATATGCGGCGTTCATGGCTCTCTCAGCCAAAAAGTTTCCCGACCCCTGGTATATTGGATTAAAGGTTTTGGTTTCTACACTATAAAGTGGGGCAGACCAGGAGCTTGCTCTCTCGGTTTCTGAGATTAGCATTACAGAGGAGAGCAGAGAAAGGAGAGCAGAGAAAGGAGAGCAGAGAAAGGCCATGTGGAGGAGGCCAGGAGAAGCAGCCAAGATGGCAGAATGCTGAAAGAGAAGCCAGTTTGTGCAGAGTTCGTGCAGAGAGGAGATGGAGAACAGTGGTGAATAAGGCTGGTAAGCTAGAAACCTTTGATTCTAGGAAACTCGGTAAGTCAGTGGCTTTGGGAGCCCTGAATGGAAAGGGAAGTATTTTCCCACTAAGTGTATTTCTTGCCCACCAGGTGCAAGTTAGGATTAAAGCTAATGGCCCACCAGTTCTTGGCTCCACTGTTTCATTATCGTCTGTCTGAATCTAATGCGAACCTGCATTGGCCAGGCGGCTGTGATGGTTACCCCGGCTACTGGCTTTACAAGTGAAAGAGCTTAAATTAGTCACAAACTAGAGTTAATTTGTATAATCACAAGTAGCTATACTTCCCAGAGCATAATGTTAGCGAAAGTAATACTCTACAATACAGATGTCTTCTATCAACTCAAATTAACAAACTCCTATTTACCATATAACATGTGCTATTCTAGGTGCAAGGTGTTGGGCAGATAAAATATATTATGCTCACTTTGTTAAAGATGGCGCTGCCCACATGGAAGCTCGTCACCCAGGTAATATTAATGTGTGTTGGGGATAGGCTGTGGGCAGGCAGGATCCTTGTAACCTGGGGCTTGGTTTTAGGACTAAGCCTTTCCCGCCCTTTTTGATGTAGGATGGTGGAATCCCATTATGCCTCAGATGGGTGACTTTGCATCAGACTTTCTTGTTTGTATATTAGATTAATGGTGTTGGTTTCTACACTATAAAGTGGGGCAGACCGGGAGCTTGCTCTCTCTCGGTTCCTGAGATTAGCATTAGAGGACAGAGCAGGTTGGAAAGCACAGTAAGGCCACGTGGAAGAGGCCAGATGAGGCAGCCAAGATGGTGGAGTGCTGAAGGAGGAGCCAGTTTGTGCAGTTTGTGCAGGGAGAAGGAAGGAGATGGGGAACAGAGGTGAATAAGTCTGGTGAGCTAGAAACCTTTGCTTCTAAGAAACTCAGATAAGTCGGTAGCTTTGTGAGAGCTGAATGAGTGGGTTTTGGAGCCCAGTGTGTGTTTTTACTTGCCTGCCGGGTGCAAGCTAGGATTAAAGCTAATGGTACACTAGTTCGTGGCTCTGTTGTTTCATTACCGTCTGTCTGAATCCAATGCGAACCTGCATGGGCCGGGCGGCTGTGATGGTGGCCCTGGTTACTGGCTTTACATAAGGGGATATAAAAGTAACAAAGACTCATGAATCTGTCCCCCCAAGAGGCACACTAATGGAGGCAAATCAGTAAATAAACGAATGTGATGCAAGAAAAGCAAAATAAAAACAAATTTAAGCTATACAGTATTGTGGATGGAAGAGACACCACATGCTGACCCTGACAAGCTCAGAGAAAGCCTACAAGGTGTCCTTACAGACTCAGGGACCCAAAGTAACCACATAGGATGGTATGAAATTGAAACTTTTTAACTAAAAGGGGTTTATAGTGGGTAGACATGTCCTAGGGAGTTATTCTCTATCTGAACTAAGGTCAATGTTTGCTTTGAAGCCTGTCAGTTGCCTTTTGCATCTAAAATAATGTACCTGATCACATACCTTTGAGGTATGGAGGTAATCTTTTTCTGCCCCCTTAGGGCAGGCATTCCACCAGAGCAGGAACCAACAAACCCCTTCATTGTTATTATCATGTTAATTAACTTCCTATCTTGTGTCTCCCTGTGTAAAAGAAGTATATTAATTTTTACTTTTTATCCAATCCCAGAGATTTCCCTGCTTTGCTTTCTCCTGCCTCCCCAACCCCTTCCATCTTCTCCTTTGAATCTGATGTATAAAATAAGTGGTGAAATCGCCATTTTCTGGAGCACTTTCTCAATCTGCTTGAGACTGCTTTCCGGCAAAAGTCAGTTTGGCTCAAAAAAACGCATAAAAATTTTTACAGGTTTGGGAAGTTTTGTTTTTTTTTAAGTTGACAGTATTATCTCAGAATAGGCTGTGATGAACTGGGAAGAACTGAGCTCTTACACTAAGAACACAGGTTACAATGTAACTTAACTGCAAGGCCAGATAAACTAGGATGCTGTTGGTCAAATAAGTTTATAAATGGATATATATGTTTGGTTGCTTCTAGTTTGCATTGTGTGTGTGTGGGGGGGGGGCAGGCTGTAAGCAGGCTGGATAGTTATAGCCTGAGGCTTAGTTTTAAGACTAAGCTTTTCCCCACACCCTTGACAAATTGCATGATGTGGGGTGGTGCACTCTCATGAGGAATCCCATTATGACTCAGATAAGTGACTTTGTACCAGAAACTTCCTTGTTTGTATATTAGAATAAAGGTTTTGATTGCTATACTATAAAGTGGGGCAGACGGGAGCTTGCTCTCTCTAGGTTCCTGCTCTCACTATTGCAGGGGTCTCCCCAATCCCTTGCCCTTGGTGGGTGTTGGTCAAGTAAGTTTTTAATATGATATATGTTTGTTCGCTTATAGTTTGCATTGGGTGTGGGGGACAGGCTGTAAGCAGGCAGGGTGGTTATGGCCTGAGGCTTAGTTTTAAGATTAAGCTTTTCCCCACACCCTTGACTGACTGCATGGTGGGGTGGTACACTCTCATGAGGAATCCCATTATGCCTCAGATAAGTGACTTTGTATCAAAGACTTCTTTATTTGTATATTGGATTAAAGGTTTTGATTTCTACACTATAAAATGGGGCAGACCGGTAGCTTGCTCTCTCTCGGTTCCTGAGATTAGTATTAGAGGAGAGAGCAGAGAAAGGAGAGCAGATAAAGGCCACGTGGAGAAGAAGAGAAGCAGCCAAGATGGTGGAGTGCTAAGGGAAAAGCCAGTTTGTGCAGTGTTTGTACAGAGAGAAGGAGATGGAGAACAGAGGTGAATAAGGCTGGTGAGCTAGAAACCTTTGATTCTAGGAAACTTGGATAAGTCAGTATCTTTATGAGCACTGAATGAGTGGGTTTTGGAGCCCACTGTGTGTTTTTACTTGCCTGCCGGGTACAAGCTAGGATTAACGCTTATGGCCCACCAGTTCTTGGCTCCATTGTTTCATTACCATCTGTCCGAATCCAATGCGAACCTGCATGTGAATGGCCACAATGGTGGGCCCTGGCCATACAGATGCTAAGGCTAGCTTGCATTTTCAGAGTGCAACCATACCACAAACAGGATACTCTAACTGTTAAGAAAAAGTTGAAACCAAAAGGAACCTACAAGATCCTCCAAGTCTAATTAATCACTTTACAGAGGGGGAGATGGGACTATAGGAGAGGTCAAGTGAATAAATACTCAATAAATACATAGCAATTCATAAGCAGAGACCACATCTTGTCTCAGCGGCCTGGCTTATGTATCAATTTGTTCATTTAACAAACTGCATGGATTGTGTGCTAGGCACCAGTGAACAAAGCAACTGGGTCTGTGCCTTCAAGAAAACAGCAGTGAGGCCCTGGCCAGGTGGCTCAGTAGATCAAGTGTTGCCTGGGCACACTGAGGTCATGGGTTTGATCCCTGGTCAGGGCACATACAAGAAGCAATCAGTGAGTACACAACACAATGGAACAACTAGGTGGAACAATGAGTTCATGCTTCTCTCTCTCTCATTTACCCCCTCTCTCACTTATCCTTTCTCTCTTTCTCTCAATAAATGGGAAAATAGAAAGGTGTAAGGCCAGTAGCCACGGCCACTATCATAGCCACTTGGCCCATGTGGGTTTGCATTGGATTCGGACAGATGGTAATGAAACAATAGAGCCAAGAACTGGTGGGCCATTAGCTTTAATCTTAGCCTGCACCCGGCGGGCAAGAAATACACACAGTGGGAAAACACTTCCCTTTCCAGTCAGGGCTCCCAAAGCCACTGACTTATCCGAGTTTCCTAGAATCAAAGGTTTCTACCTCACCAGCCTTATTCACCTCTGTTCCCCATCTCCTTCTCTGTGTACAAACTGGCTTCTACTTCAGCACTCTGCCATCTTGGCTGCCTCTCCTCTGCAATGCTGATGGCAGGAGACCCCAGAGAGAGGCCCCCCCCCCCCCGTCCCCGTCTCCCTTATTTTATAGTGTAGAAATTAAAACCTTTAATCCAATATACAAATAAGGAAGTCTCTGATACAAAGCCACTTATCTGAGGCATAAATGGGATTCCTCATGAGAGTGTACCACCCCACATCATGCAATCAGTCAAGGGCGTGGGGAAAAGCTTAGTGTTGAGAAGATCTTAGTATTAAAAGGGCGGGAAAGGCTTAGTCTTAAAACTAAGCCTTAAGCTATAATGACTTTGCTGGCTTAGAGCCTATCTCCCACACCCAGTGCAAACTATAAGCAAGCAACCATATATATCATATTTACAAACTTATTTGACTGACAAAAGGAAAAAAGAAAGAGAGAAAGAGAGAGAGAGAAACCAGCAGATTAACCAGCAGCCCGATGGGGAAACTCCTCCTGCATCAGAAACAGGGAGTGCTTTGAGAAAAGACAAGAGAGCTTTTCTAAGATTGAGGTATTGGGGAGGGTTCTGGGGGAAGACACATTTAAGCTGAGCCAAAGAGGATAAACAAGAATGGACCAGGGATGAAGAACTGGGTGGGTGGCAGGGAGACAGGGGTGGATTCTATCTGAGGCAGGAAGAAGTTGATCAAGATCCAAAAATAGCTAGTATGGTCAGGGGGGAGAGTGGCAGGAGATGAGAAGGGACAGGGAAGTGGAGAAACCCTAACTGTGTAACCAAACTGACAGCAACCACTCAGTCTGTGGGAATAACTGAAGTCTCTAAGATTAACTGAAACCTGGGAGCAGAGAATGTCAATTGTTGTGCAGGGCCCCAGAATCTGTCTCCAACATCATATATGGGGACTGCCTGCCCCTCTGCGATGTACTGGCAATCTGCAGGTTCAAACATTGCCTGTGTTGTGTCCAAAAGGCCCAAGCATTTCCCTAAAAAAAAAACCTCACTCTCCCAGGCCACATAAACCAGTCTACCCTACCCAAGAAGCTGTAGACTAGATGAAAAATCCCTCTCAGGAAGTTAGGTAATTTTAAAGCATACTTCAGGGAAACAGCCTTCATTCAGAATCGAACTCTGGAAGTCAACAATAGAGTCACCTCCATACTGCCCAAGACAGGACTTCCTCAGTGCCAAGCTGTATGGGACCAGGGCCTGGGGTGGATCAGGGTCTTAAGGGGAAGGTGGTAGGCTAGGCAGGAGCAGGTAGGAAAGAGGTTAGGTACCCTGAGCTGCCAGCTATCGATCCCCTAGCCAGATTGGTTTCTCATCATCACCCAGTTTCTTTACTAAACATCCCAAACATCACCACTTCCACCAACTTGCCCATGACAAAATCCCCCCTCCATGGCTTTTTTCTTCTATGTCCGGGTCCCTGAATGAGCACACTTCTGATGCTTCTGAAGGTATTTAGCTCTGGCAAAAGTGGGAAAGCCACAGGGTGGGCTCTCCAGGCTGGCTCCTTAACCTCCCCCTCTTCCTCCCTTTTTGCAGTCACACTAGGTAAAACTGGTAGCTCTATGGGTATGAAAAGGCTAAATGACTCACTGCCTCATTATTTGTAAAAGGCAAAAGCTGGAAACTACCATGCTCATCAAGAACAGAACAGATTAACCAAATGTGAGTTATTTAGCGGGAACAAAAGAACAGCTACACACACCATGTGTATCACTCTCACACACAAAGGGTATATACACTGTGTGATTCTACTTTGATAAAGTTTATAAGCAGGCAAAACTAATTTCTGGTTGCTTTGGGGAGGAGGAATATGACAGTAAAAGGAATATGAGGGGCATTTCTGGGGTGCCATGTTTTATTTCTCAACTTGGGTGGTTATTAGAGAGATGTGTTTACTTTGTGATAATTCATTAGGTTGTACACTTGTCTGTGTTTTCTGTATGACTGTGTATACATACGTACACACACACACAAACAGTTTTCAGCATCTTGGGAAAAGCAGGACTCTGGCTTTGCAGGCCAAACAGAGAATGCCCCTGGGAGACAATGGGAAAAGGTGACAAAGGTGACTGCACTGCGGATAAAGCCTAAACGGCAGGGGTGAGGCGGCAGGAATTGGTGGGGGGCATGCAGTTTTAGGGCTTACTCCCTTCTTCCTTTTTGTAACTGTTAATGACTCTGCATAATATACTCCAAAGGGAAATGGGGCCAGTAAGGGAAAGGGTTGGAACTGGGCTGGCAGGGAAGAGGGAGGCAGCAGGAGCATTCTCAGTAGTGAGAGGACTAGGAGGAGAGGAGGCAGAGACAGAGGGAAGAAAAATCCTAAGTGCTCAGGGTGGGCAAGAAGAGCTCACCTGGGCTGGGGCTGCACTGGAGCGGGGAATCCCACCACTCAGCCCTTCTTGATTCCCCTCCCTGAGCCAACATTTGGTATACAACTGGATTAATGGTTTTATTGTACTGCTCTGCTCTGCTCTGTGTGTGTGTGTGTGCGCGCGCGCGCACAAGTGCGGCCAAAGATTCTACATTCCCATTGTTTGGTATACAGTTTGCACTGGGTGAGGGGGAGAGAGGAGGACAAATAAATGACCGGATATAGCAGGGGGCGGGAACGTTTTTGGCTGAGAGAGCCATGAATGCCAAATATTTTAAAATATAATTTTGTGTGAGTCATGTAACAACCCGTGTACATTATGCATTATTCAATAAAAATTTGGTGTTGTCCCAGAGGACAGGTGTGATTGGTTCCAGCCACCCGCAACCATGAACATGAGCGATAGGAAATGAATGGGTTATAATACATGAGAATGTTTTATACTTTTAATGTTATCATTTTTATTAAAGCTTTGTTTGTGAGCCAGATACAGCCATCAAAAGAGCCACATCTGGCTCGCAAGCCATAGGTTCCCGACCCCTGGGATACAGTATGTAATTAGACATAAGGTAGAAGGCTCTTTTCCTCAATACTTCAGAAATCTGTAATAACAGCTTAAATGGCCAAAAAATGTGGGAATGGCTACGTATCAAGAGTGGCATACTGTGCAGCTAGCAAAAATTATAAGCAACAGTAGCAAACACCTGGAGGGTGCTTTACAGTTTACTAAGAATTGCACCTCATTAAGAAGTACAAATTGGTTGTTGCAGAATAGTCATGGGGATGTAAATTACAGCATAGGGAATGTAGTCAATATATTAACAGCTATGTAAGATATCAGATGAGTGTGAGAATTATCAGGATGCCCATTTAGTAAGTTCTGTAATGTCTAATCACTGGGCTGTACACCTGAAATTAATATATTGTATATCAACGGTAACTGAAAAATTTTAAAAAAAAATTTTTTAAAAGAGGAATGGCACCTCAACCTTGCCTGACACAGAATTATATGGACTTTGCTGCCACACTGAAATGTGAAATGACACATTAGCAACCATCTTGGCCCTGAAGGGGCCAAAAGATGAGATAGTGGACTAAGAAGTTTTGATGGAAAGGGTAGAGGAGGGTCAACATTTTCTTTTTCCATCTTTTCCAAGTGAGGGGAGGAGGAAGGGGATAGAGAGACAAACTGCTACATGCACCTCAACCAGAATCCACCCAGCAACCCTGACCTGGACCAGTGCTCTGTCCATCTGGGGCCCTGATCGCAACCAAGCTGTTTTTAGCACCTGAGGCACCTGGGCTGATGTGCTTGAACCAACTGAGCCATGGCTGTGGGAGAAGAGAAAGAGAGAGGAGAGGGGGGGTGGAGAAACAGATGGTTATTTCTCCTATGTGCCCTAACCAGGAATCAAACCTAGGACATTCGCACACCAGGACAACGCTCTACTACTGAGCAAACTGACCAGGGCAGGTTCCAGAGAGCTGGCAATTCTGAATGGCCTGTAGTTTGGTTAGCTCTGTTTGTGTAAATAGCTGTGCTAATTTCACATGCTATATTTCCATTCACTTCCTCTTTCTATTGTTCCTTAGGGAAAAACTTTACTTTTAGCCACAATTTGATTCCAAGTTCTTTCAACAATCATTCACAAGTATTGCTGTTGAGTGAAACCACTCAAAAGCATGTTTGATGTTGGAAGGGGCCTCAGCTCATGTTCCAGTGTGGTTTTATTGATGCTCCTAACATCAATTAAAAAAACGGACAGACTTTTCTATCTTCCTGCTTGCAACAGTGTTTTAAAGAAAGAAACAAACCAAAAACCCCAAAAAACCTCCCTCCACCCTGAGAAGCTGGGCCAAATGTTTAATGATTTATGAAAAACTTTAGCATGGACTCTTGAAACCTTGGCATTCCCTTCTTCCTCTAGCTGTTCCTATAGAAAGTAGAAACTTTGTTTTGCAGTTTGTGACTGTCCCAAATCTAAATTCTCTGCAGACCATAATCTTTGCTGAGTGTTTCTGCCCTGCTCTGGGTGGTCTTCCTGCAAGCAATGACTACAATGACAGGATTACTGCAAACAATAAATTTCACAAACCACCCATCACATATCTTTTGCAGATGAAAGCAAGTACCTCTGGAAGATGACCAGCCCACAACAGTTAGGGCTTCCCCAAATCAGTTCTTAATAAATTTTTTCACGTAAAAAGCCACTTTTAAAGGGCACTGGTTACCTTTACAATAGCAGAAATCCTTCAAGCAAAAAGTTTTGCGGGCAAGACATCAAGTTAGTGCCACATGGGATTGGGAAGCTGATAGGAGATGTGGGGGGCCCCACGCATAAGCAAAGGGGTCCCTTAGGGAACTATTCCCGCTCTCCAAATTATTTATAAGTCAGTGGCCAAAGTGCCAACGGTGTTCAGAAAAATACTGAGTATGCTACTGGGGTCCCACGTTCTTCTCCAGGTACAGAGAGGGCAGGGACTCCGGGGACCTGAAGCTCTAGAGGTGGGCACATATGAGCACCTCAGAAGCCGGGACTTGGGGCCGCGAGTCACTTGCGGAGGCGGGAAGAGCGCCAGTCCACCGCGAAGAGCAAGGGAGGCAAGCACTGCAGTCTGCCCTCATCAGCCGCCAGCCACCGCCACTGCCACCGCCAAGATGTAAACAAAGCACATGCACCTGCGGCCATGGCCGCTGCCCCTTGGAAAGCAGTAACAGCAGAGGGCATCAGCGCCGCCAGGGAGTGGGTCGCACCCCACCCCACAAGCTGTAGGCCGCGCCCCCCAACTTCACACCACCTCCTCCCGCCCATGGGCCCCGCCCCCCGCCCTTAGACCGCGCCCCCCCCAAACGTGCACCACCTCCTCCCGCCGCCTCCTGCCCGTGGGCCGCGCCCCCCAGCCACGCGCCCCCGCCCCTGGCCCGTAGGCCGCACCCCCGGATCCGCGCGTCCCCCCTTCCAGCTGCGCGCCATCGCCTCCCGCTCGGGGACCTGCGCGCGACCCCGGAGCCGCCTGCCCTACCTAAGTGCGACCATCTGGCCCTGGGCCGCAGGGACGCGGTCGTAGTCGGGATCGCGGGACGCCTCACCTCTGCATGGTCTGCGCCCCACCCAGGGCAGGTGCTGGCGTGGAAGAGGTCTTTGTGCGGCCGGAGCGGAGATGCCTGGCTACAGTGTAGCCCTCACCCTGCCCAGTCAAAGACGGGGCAGTGCCCGCGGTCCGGGTGCTACCGAAGCCCCTCCCTCACTTCATGGGACCACCTCCGCGCGCTCCCCAGGCCCGGGCTGCGCCCACCTGCGCTCTGCGGCTCCCGCGACGCAGCTCATGGTCACTGGGCGGCTAGGGCGAGCACAGCGCACGCCTGAGACTCGGTGCTCCACCCGCTCTGAGGGCTGCAGGAGGGGTCGCGTAGGGAACGCTGCCCTGCGCGCCTGAGGCTGCGGAAGCGAACGACGTGGGAGGACGTAGGACGGAGACAGGATGGCGATGGCTGCCAGGTGCGCGCGCAAGGCAGCCTTGGGCAGGGGCGGGGCTGGCTCCCGGAAGCGGAAGCGCAAGCGCTCTTGGGGACCTGAGCAACTGCTCTCCTTGCTGCTTTGGGGAAACCGCGGCCCTGCGGGAACTTGGGCTTGGTGACGCTAAGGCCCATGCTTCTGTAAAGAAGGGCCAGTGCCAGTCTGGAGAGAACAGAGAGCTTACGTCAGTCACCGTGACTGGAGCTGAAGATGCATATCTGGGGATTTTTATTGGGGACCATGAGACCCCCCCCCCAGGGTGTTGTAAAGTACCTGTACCTCAATTCCGCGGGTTTATGTAGAGACACCAAGTCCAGATGAATTTTGAAGAGTTTTATTAAAGGAGGATGTAAAGCCAGTTAGCCACAGCCACCATCACAGCGCTTGCGCTTCCAGGAGCCAGCCCCGCACCAGGCGCCTCCCGCCTAGTCCCCTCCCCTCACCGTCCTACCTCCTCCCACCCCGTTCGCTTCCGCAGCCTGTCCCATGCAAGTTTGCATTAGATTTGGACAGATGGTAATGAAATATTGGAGCCAAGACCTAGTGGGCCATTAGCTTTAATCCTAGCTTGGACCTTGTGGGCAAGTAAAAACACACACTGCATTCAGTGCTCATAAAGCTACTGACTTATCTGAGTTTCCTAGAATCAAAGGTTTCTAACCTCACCAACCTTATTTACCTCTATTCCCCATCTCCTTCTCTCTGCACAAACTGGCTTCTCCTTCAGCACTCTGCCATCTTGGCTGCTTCTCCTTTCCTCCACGTGGTATTTGCTCCTCCTAGAATGTAATCACTCTTCCTTTTAAAACCTTTTGGCGGGAAAGACCTCCGCCAACACAGACCAATACAATCACGCCCATCCCAAGCAAGAAGGGCAATTAATACTATCACCTGGGCAACAGGCTTCCAAGTGGGCAGTGCCATCTTTAACAAAGTGAGTATAATATATTTTCTCTGCCCAACAGAGGTGATTTATTAAATATGCCGGCCGCTTATGGCTGACATGGGGAAGTTACAATCCCAAATCAGGTGCCCAAAAAACATTTCGGGAGCTGTTTATATACCCTTGATCACACACGGGCAGGGGAGAGCATGACATCATGGCAAGAACTTACAACATTTGTTTAGGGGATACACAGAAACATTAAGACTTTCAAGGTAACACAATCAAAGATGTTTACAAATCTTTTAGGGTTCATCTCCCCTCCTTTGCCTAGGTATGTTTCTCTCAAGATTCCAGGAAGGGGGAGGAACTACAATCAATGTAGGGTGGTGTTGGGCAGATAAAATATATTACGCTCACTTTGTTAAAGATGGCACTGCCCACATGGAAGCCTGTTACCCAGGTGATATTAGTGTCTGTTGGGGGCGGGCTGTGGGCAGGCAGGATCCTTGTAGCCTGAGGCTTGGTTTTAGGACTAAGCCTTTCCCACCCTTTTTTATGTGGGGTGGTGAAATCCCATCATGCCCCAGATAAGTGACTTTGTATTAGAGACTTCCCTATTTTGTATACTGGATTAAAGGTTTGGATTTCTACACTATAAAATGGGGGCAGAACAGGAGCTTGCTCTCTCCATTCCTGAAATTAGCATTAGAGAGCAGAGCAGAGAAAGGCCACGTGGAGGAGGCCAAGAGAAGCAGCCAAGATGGCGGAGTGTTGAGAAGCCAGTTTGTGCAGAGTTTGTACAGGGAGAAGGAAGGAGATGGGAAACAGAGGTCAATAAGTCTGGTGAGCTAGAAACCTTTGATTCTAGGAAACTCGGATAAGTCAGTAGCTTTGTGAGCACTGAATGAGTGGGTTTTGGAGCCCAGTGGGTGTTTTTACTTGCCCGCCAGTGCAAGCTAGGATTAAAGATGATGGCCCATCAGTTTTTGGCTCCATTGTTTCTTTACCGACTGTCCAAATCCAATGCAAACCTGCATGGGCCAGGCAGCTGTGATGGTGGCCATGGATACTGGCTTTATAGGTGGTATGTAAATCCTGTCTCCCATTGAAAGAGAAGAAGTTTCTCAGTTAACCTTTATTTTAGATTTAAAACTAAATGACCCATTGTTCTTGCAAGCCAGAAACTTCTACATTCTTTTCCCTCCCCTCCCCAAAGGATGGGACAGGAAAGCCTGACCTTTTCTCCTAGAATATCAATATTAATTTTTCAGCTTTTTGGTACCTTACTACAAAGGGTTCCCAGATTCGTTTCTTTTTTTTTTTTTTTTTTTTTTTTGGTGAAGCTGGAAACGGGGAGAGACAGTCAGACAGACTCCCGCATGCGCCCGACCTGGATCCACCCGGCACGCCCACCAGGGGCGATGCTCTGCCCACCAGGGGGCGATGCTCTGCCCCTCCAGGGTGTCGCTCTGCCGCAACCAGAGCCACTCCAGCGCCTGGGGCAGAGGCCAAGGAGCCATCCCCAGCGCCCGGGCCATCTTTGCTCCAATGGAGCCTCGGTTGCGGGAGAGGAAGAGAGAGACAGAGAGGAAGGGGGGGGTGGAGAAGCAAATGGGCGCCTCTCCTCTGTGCCCTGGCCAGGAATCGAACCCAGGTCCCCCGCATGCCAGGCCAACGCTCTACCGCTAAGCCAACCGGCCAGGGCCCCAGATTCGTTTCTTAAGATCTGTAAGTCCCCTGAAATTCTATGCCAGATGTAAAGCCAGCAGGCAGGGCCAGGACCACCATCACAGCAGGCCGGCCCATGCAGGTTCGCATTGGATTCGGACAGTCGGTAAAGAAACAGCGGAGCCAAAAACTGATGGGCCATAGTCTTTAATTCTAGCTTGCACCCGGCGGGCAAGTAAAAATACACACTGGGCTCCAAAACCCAGTCACATTCAGTGCTGACAAAGCCACTGACTTATCCGAGTTTCCTAGAATCAAAGGTTTCTAGCTCACCAGCCTTATTCTCCTCAGTTCCCCATCTCCTTCCTTCTCCCAGATACAAACTGCACAGACTGGCATCTCACTCAGCACTCCGCCATCTTGGCTGCTTCTGCTGGCCTACTCCACGTGGCCTCCTTCTGCTCTCTGCTCTGCTCTCTCCTCTAATCATCCCAGGAAACAAGAGCGCAAGCGCCCGCTCCGTCCCCATTTTATAGTGTAGAAATCCAAACTCTTAATCCAATATACAAAATAGGGAAGTCTCTAATACAAAGTCACTTCTCTGAGGCATGATTGGATTTTACCACCCCACATCAAAAAAGGGTAGGAAAGGCTTAATCCCAAAACCAAGCCCCAGGCTACAACGATCCTACCTGCCCCCAACACACATTAATATCACCTGGGCAACGGCCTCCACGTGGGCAGCATTATCTTTTACAAAGTGAGCATAATATATTTTATCTGCCCAACACCAGATTTTGTATATAAAATAGTAGCGTCTAGAGTGAGAGACCACAGCCTTTATTGGGTTAAAGACCTGTGTGACCCTTAACCCCACCCCAAACTATAAGGATGGATGGATTAAACTAGTAGTTCCCTAACTTTGCTGCAAGATAATCACCCAGGGATCTTTTGTTGTAAGGCACCAAACAGCTGCAAATTAATGTTGATATTCTAGGAAGAAAAGGTCAGGCTTTCCTGTCCTTTCCTTGGAAAATGGAGGAAAAGGAATGTAAAAGTCTCCTGACTTACAAGTATGACTAGGGTCATTTGGTTTTAAGTTCTCTGAAAGGATTAAGGTTAACTGAGAAACTTCTTCCTTTTCAATAGGAGGCAGAATTTACATACCACCTTTCATTGATTGTAGTTCCTCCCTTTCCTGGAATCTTGAGAGTAAAACACCTCTAGGCTAGTGAGGGAAGAGGAACCCTAAAAGATTTGTAAATATCTTTGATTGTGTTAGCTCGAAAGTCTTAATGTTTCTGTGTTACCCTAGACCAGTGGTTCCCAACCCCCAGGCCGCAGACCAGTACTGGTCCATGGGCCATTTGGTACCAGTCTGCAGGGAAAGAATAAATAACTTACATTATTTCCGTTTTATTTATATTTAAGTCTAATCGATGTTTTATTTTTAAAAAATGAACAGATTCCCTGTTACATTTGTCTAAGACTCACTCTTGATGGTTGTCTCGGTCACGTGATACATTTATCTGTCCCACCCTAAAGGCCAGTCCATGAAAATATTTTCTGACTTTAAACCGATCCGTGGCCCAAAAAAGATTGGGGACCACTGCCCTAGACCAAGGGTAGTCAACCTTTTTATACTTACCGCCCACTTTTGTATCTCTGTTAGTAGTAAAATTTTCTAACTACCCACCAGTTCCACAGTAATGGTGATTTATAAAGTAGGGAAGTAACTTTACTTTATAAAATTTATAAAGCAGAGTTACAGCAAGTTAAAGCATATAATAATAATTACTTACTGTAAAGCCAGGAGCCGCCATCGGAGCCATTCACATGCAGGTTCGCATTGGATTTGGACAGTCGGTAAAGAAACAGCGGAGCCAAAAACTGATGGGCCATAGTCTTTAATTCTAGCTTGCACCCGGCGGGCAAGTAAAAATACACACTGGGCTCCAAAACCCAGTCACATTCAGTGCTGACAAAGCCACTGACTTATCCGAGTTTCCTAGAATCAAAGGTTTCTAGCTCACCAGCCTTATTCTCCTCAGTTCCCCATCTCCTTCCTTATCCCAGATACAAACTCTACACAAACTGGGGTCTCACTCAGCACTCCGCCATCTTGGCTGCTTTTCCTGGCCTCCTCCACGTGGCTTCCTTCCGCTGCTGGCTCTACCTTCTCTGCTCTCTCATGCTAACCTCAGGAACCAAGAGTCCAAGCTCTCGCTCCATCCCCATTTTATAGTGTAGAAATCCAAACCCTTAATCCAATATACAAAATAGGGAAGTCTCTAATACAAAGTCACTTTCTGAGGCATGATTGGATTGTACCACCCCACAGCAAAAAGGGTGGGAAAGGCTGAATCCCAAAACCAAGCCCCAGGCTACAATGATCCTGCCTGCCCCCAACACACATTAATATCACCCGGGTGACGGCATCTTTAACAAAGTGAGCATAATACATTTTATCCGCCCAACAATCCACCCCTATGCTCACTTTATTACCCACAATCTATACCACTAGCATCCCTGTGTAAGGAAATTAGAACATTACACAAATTACAACAGCACAAATTATACAGTTTCAACAATCACAAAGGTACACTTCACCAGTCTCTGAGCACTTTGCCCAAAGCGCAAAATGTCCTCGGCCTTCTTCCTAGCCATGGGAAAAGCTTCCCGGGGTAGGGGAGTGCTTCCAGTAAAGCCACCCCCCACCCCCATCAGGGTATTTCACATTGTCCAAAATCCATAATCCGTAAATCCATCCAGCAAAGGAGCCAATGCCCACTCCAGTCGTAGTCCAGGAAATCAGTCCACGCACATAGGGTGTCAGCCACCCCCCTCATCCCTGCCATCCTGGCAGGTCTTACACTGTCCCAAAGAGGAGCACATGGCAATGGCAGTCAGCATTTCCATCTTGGCTCTGAAGAGCATGATAACGTCCATCCTATGTCCCCAAAATCGCAGACCTACCAGGACTGTAGTAGGTGCTCCTTCCAGCTGGGCTCCCATCTTATGGAGACTGCAGATTGCAACTCCAGCTCGATTCTCCTCATCCTCCAAAGAGGAACTGAAAACACCAGCTCCCGCTGCCAGGCTCAAACCCTGGGCTGCTACCGCCTTCTGCTCCACAGACCTTGCAGCTCTGGACCCAGCCTCAGCCTCAGCCCCGGCCTCCTGCCACTGCTGGCTCTCCACAACATCCAGGGCAATCTGCAACTCACGAACCTGTGAATCCTCCTCCAGCAGCTGCTCCATTTCCAGGCGAATCTCGCAAACCTGGTTGGCCTCTGTAGCACTCTAGTGGAATTCTTATAAGGGAAGTGTCTATATAAAATACATTAAATAGAAATTTTATCTGGACTCCAGAGTTGCAAAAGCCCCTAAACAGCAGAAGTATAATCAGGAACTTAGAAAACCACAAGTTTACAGTATGTTACTTGCGAAAACCCCTGGAGCAGCAATCTGCACCCCACTTACTTGCAAAAACCCTAGAGTAACAATCTGCACCCCACATCCTGAAGTTGTTTTGCAGCCCTTATAGAAAAACAAAAGTTTTGTAATTTTAAAATCTTCCACTATACCCCTAGCTTGAACCCTTAGTTATCAAGGCATGTGACTATAACCCCCCCATGTTTAAGCCAATCGCCAAACGCCACACTCAGCTTCTGTACCGAGTTGCTTGCTTGCTTTGCTATAAAAACCCCTAGTCTGTAAGCAAAGGGTGTGACTCCTAGTGACCACCACTTGGAGCTCACCCCTGCGCAGGTTTACATCTTTGGCCAATAAACTTTTTGTACTCTCCAACGGACTCCAGCATTTGTCTTTGCGCGATTGGGTGCAACATTTGGTGACCCCGACGTGATCTCCCCAAGTGGGAATTTGGCTGGTAAGCCCGGAGGAACAGCTCGAGCTGGTGAGTATTGGAATTCCACTCTTAGTTATTTTGTTTCATTTGTAATCTTGATACCGGTACATTTGTAGTCTGAGGCGATAGACGGGACGCTGTCAGAGACTCGCTCAGACCCTTGGGCAAAGGGCAGGACGCTGCCGGCCGAGGTTTTGTTTCTGTTTGATTTGATTGACTATTCCAAAAGTTACTGAGCTCATACGCGCTGCGCCGCTGGTGTAAATGTTTGTAATAACGAATGTGGTCTATCTGGGAAATTCTGTGTATTGCTTTTCTCGTTTTTGCTGTTTTAGTGTGTGCAGTGTTAGCCTGTGTCCCAGTCCAGTGTGATCAGCAATCTCCTATTTGGATTGCTTTACTTGTCTGTTGGGGTGTCTTGTGTGTTGTTCTTGTAGGACTTGAAGGACATCTAGCGGAGAAGAACGGGTATCGCAAGATGGGAAATTCTCAGTCAGCAAGCTCACCACTTCCCCTAGACTGTATTTTGGCTAATTTTTCAGACTTTCAGAAGCGAGCAGCAGGCTACGGGGGACCATTACCAGATTTAGAAACCCTCCGCACCCTTTGTCAGTTAGAATGGCCTACTTTTAATGTAGGATGGCCTGCAGTGGGAACCTTTGATGTCCTCACGGTACATGCTGTAAGGGCCATTATATATAAAACTCCCCATCCAGACCAGTACATTTATATAGATGTATGGATTGACATTGCCACCGACAAACCGGGGTATATTAAGAAATGCCAAAAGAACCTCCAACGGACCATTAGGTCCCTTAGTGTCAGGCCCAGGTTTGTTGGTGTCAGTGGCAATCCGGCCCTACAGGACCCAAAGACCACCCCTAGCGCGCCCAAGAAGGAAACCCCTAAGTTGTATCCAGTTATTCAGGAAACTCCTGAAGAAATCCTAGACCCCATTAACCGTCCCCCACCTTATCGAAGGTCAAGAGAGCCTGACACTACTGTCCCTGAGAATGTGCAGAGCCCTCCTCACACCAGGGGAGGGACCCCTTATGCGCAACTTCCCAATGCGGGGGCTGCCCCGATGTTGCCCCTTAGGGAAATGTTGCCGCCCCTGGATGAAGGGCCTCGGGCCCCTTCCAGGATGGTTTATGTTCCTTTTTCTACTAGTGATTTGTATAATTGGAAGCATCAGAATCCTTCTTTTTCTGAGAAACCACAGGGATTAATATCTTTACTTGAGACTGTATTTAGGACCCATCAGCCAACTTGGGACGATTGCCAGCAATTGCTGCAAACTCTGCTCACCACCGAGGAAAGACATAGAGTGAACCAGGAGGCAAAGAAAGCCTTTCGAGAAGACGGTGGAACTGAGCAGGAGTTGGCCGAAATACTTCCCGAGACTCCCCCCAATTGGGATCCTAATGTAACCGGGGGAAGGGAGGCACTCATCCAATATCGCCGGGCTCTATTACGGGGTTTAAAGGCAGCCGCTAGGAAGCCCACCAACTTTAGCAAGGTAAGTGAGGTACTCCAAGGGAGGGATGAATCCCCTGCTGCATTTTTAGAGCGGCTTATGGAGGCCTACCGGGTTTATACCCCATTAGACCCTGAAGCAGAAGAAAACCGCAGGTTAGTAAATATTGCTTTTGTTACTCAAGCAGCCTCAGATATTAGGAAGAAACTGCAGAAAATAGAAGGTTTTGAGGGCGAGAATAGGAGCAAATTATTAGAAATAGCTCAGAAGGTTTTTCAAAACAGAGATGATCCTGAATTAGGACGAGCAGCTGTTAAGGTACTTCTAGCCGCCAAAAATTCGGGAAAGAATAAGGGAAAGAAACAATTTTCAAAAGGCCAAAAGAAAACCTTTGCGTCCAGACAACTAAATAAGGATCAATGTGCCTATTGCAAGGAGAAAGGGCATTGGAAGAAAGACTGCCCCAAATTGCAAGGGGAAGCTCAAGGAGGAGAGTCCCAAGTCCTGCTCCAATTGGACTGACGAGGCCAAGGCTCCATTCCCGTGGGCCCCCAGGAGCCTATGGTCACATTGTCAATCGAGGGTAAGCCTACTACCTTCTTAGTTGACACGGGGGCCGCCCATTCAGTTCTTAAGGCACCAATTGGGACTCCACAAAGAGGAACAACCCAAATAGTAGGGGTCACTGGCAAAGTTACTTCTTACTCCCGCACCCAGGCAAGAATTACAGACTTAGCTCGTGGAACTGTCACTCATTCGTTCCTGGTCATTCCAGATTGTCCTTACCCACTTCTAGGACGAGACCTGCTGCAAAAATTTCAGGCTTCAATTACGTTTCACCAAGGTGACAATGAGCACGAAAATAAGGTATTAGTAACTGTACCCATCTCTGAAGAATACCTTATTGCCTCTCTCCAAGAAGGTAAGGAGCAAAATCAGGAATTGCCTGAGAGCATAAAAAATCAGGTCCCTGGAGTGTGGGCGGAAAGCAACCCCCCCGGATTGGCAGTACATCAGCCGCCAGTAGTAGTGCTATTGCGAAGTGATGCCACCCCAATACGCATCAGACAGTATCCTGTGCCCGCAAGGGCCAAACAAGGCATAGCACGGCACTTAAGGCGTCTATTGGAAGCCGGAATTCTCCGGGAATGCCAATCCGCCTGGAACACTCCTTTACTACCAGTACAAAAACCTGGAACACAGGATTATCGACCTGTCCAGGATCTGCGGGAAGTACACAACCGGGTGGAAACTATACACCCCACGGTACCAAACCCCTACACCTTGCTAAGTTCTTTGCCACCTACTCATGCATTTTATTCGGTGTTAGATTTAAAAGATGCTTTCTTCTGTATCCCACTAGCAAAGCAAAGTCAGGAAATCTTTGCCTTTGAGTGGAATGATCCTGAAAATGGATTTTCAGGTCAGTATACTTGGACCAGGCTCCCACAAGGATTTAAGAACTCACCTACTATATTTAATGAGGCATTGTGCAAAGACTTACAGGCTTTTCGAGGCTCCCACCCTGGAATCACGCTACTACAATATGTAGATGACCTCCTCATCGCTGCCCCGGACTCAAAAACGTGCCAGGAGGCCACATTAGGCTTGCTTCAAGAACTTCAGCACCTAGGCTATCGGGTATCTGCTAAGAAGGCTCAACTCAACACCCAAACCGTGAGTTATCTGGGTTATAACTTAGAAAAGGGGCAACGAGCGCTGTCAGCTCAGCGAGTCCAGACCGTATTACAAATACCCGAGCCTAAAAATAAGAGGCAAATTCGGGAATTTCTAGGGGCAATTGGCTATTGTCGGCTCTGGATTCTAGGATTTGCTGAATTGGCCAAACCCTTACATGAACTAACGCGGGGGAAAGAAGAATCAATAGTATGGACCCAGGGGGCAAAAGAATCCTTTCAGAAATTAAAAGAAGCCTTGATAGCAGCCCCAGCTCTAGCTTTGCCAGATTTGGCAAAACCTTTTCAGCTGTTTGTGGCAGAAAAGCAGGGCACTGCTGTAGGGGTCTTATGCCAAGAACTTGGTCCATGGAAGCGGCCTGTAGCATATTTGTCTAAAAGGTTAGACCCAGTATCTGCAGGTTGGCCTACTTGTTTAAGAGCCCTAGCAGCCACCTCCCTGCTTGTCAAAGAAGCCACTAAATTGACTTTGGGGCAAGACATTCAAGTAATTGGGGAACATTATCTCGAGCAAATACTACGGGCACCTCCAGACAGGTGGATCTCGAATGCCCGATTGACCCAGTACCAAGCTCAGCTCTTGAACCCCCCAGCTGTGCAATTCCTTAAGACCACGGCCCTAAACCCCGCCACCTTGCTCCCTGTGCCAGACTCAACGGTACTCCATGACTGCAAACTAACCTTGGACACTATCACTGGTACCCGGCCTGACTTGCGGGACCAAGCCTATGAAAAGGCAGACTTAACCTTGTTCACAAATGGGAGCAGTTATGTGCGGGACGGACAGAGGTTTGCAGGGGCAGCTGTTACTACTCAGGACCAGGTCTTATGGAAAAAGGCATTGCCTAAAGGAACATCAGCACAGCGAGCCGAACTTATCGGGCTCACACAGGCCCTCCGGCTAGCCGCCGGAAAGTGTGCCAACATCTATACCGATAGCCGGTATGCCTTTGCTACTGCACATGTACATGGTGCCATATATCGGGAGAGAGGGCTATTAACAGCAGGAGGAAAAGAAATCAAAAACAAAGAAGAAATCTTATCCCTGCTAGAAGCCCTCTGGCTGCCTCAGAAAATAGCCATCATACACTGCAAGGGGCATCAAAAAGGGGACTCCCCCATTATCAGAGGCAACCATTTTGCTGACCAAGTGGCCCATGATGCAGCAGAAGAGGAGGACACCATGAGTTTGTTGCCACTGATACCGCCTCCAAGCTTACCAAAAGAGCCTAAGTATCAACCTGAGGAAGAAGAAAAAGGTAAGCTAATAGGAGGTAAGAAAAACGTCCAAGGGTGGATTGAATTACCAAATGACAAAATCTTTCTGCCCCAGGCAGTTTTGAGACAAATAATTTCTGAAATACATAGCAGCTCACATCTGGGACAGTTAAAACTTGAGCACCTAGTCAAAAAGTATTATGAAGGCTCTAATATTCGAGATCTTGTAAACTCAGTTGTTTCCAGGTGCCAAGCATGTGCAAAGGTCAATGCAATCAACAAGAAACTCCCTCCTCTTTTCCGGTATCGAGGAAAAACTCCCGGAGAACTATGGGAAATTGACTTTACAGAAATGACTCCAGGAAAATTAGGTTACAAATACTTACTTGTTTTAGTTGATACTTTTACAGGATGGACTGAAGCCTTCCCAACAAAAGGAGAAACAGCTACAACAGTATGTAAAATACTTTTAAGAGAAATAATTCCCAGATATGGGATTCCTGTAGCTGTAGGGTCTGACAATGGACCTGCATTTGTATCCAAGATTTCACAAGAATTAGCCTTAAGACTAGGGATCAATTGGAAATTACATTGTATTTATCGGCCTCAAAGCTCAGGGCAAGTTGAGAGAATGAACAGGACCCTAAAGGAAACTTTAATAAAAATAAGGGAGGAGACTGGCGAAAATTGGGTAGAGTTACTCCCTTTTGCCCTATTTCGGGTCCGGAACACCCCCTACACAGGGAAATGGACCCCTTATGAATTAATGTTTGGACAACCAACCCCATTGGTCCCTCAGCTAACAAGAGAAGAAATTAAGGTCTCTAATCAGAATTTTCTAAAGTCTTTACAGGCATTGCAGTTAATACGTGCTGAGGTACAAGCCCTCAGGGACCAACAGAAGGAAGCTAACGCGGGAGTCCAATTGCCTCCTCAGCCGGAACCAGGACAGTGGGTGTATGTTCTCAACCACCGCCGCGGGAACCTTGACGCTCGGTGGCAAGGACCGTTCCAGGTACTGTTCAGCACGCCCACGGCTGTAAGGATAGCTGAGAAGCCATATTGGATTCACCTTTCCCACGTGAAGCCTGCTACACCTGGTGAGCAAGAGACAGACTCTAAGCAATGGAAAGTCCATACAAATCCCAAGGACCCTTTAAAGTTAAAATTTTCATCTGTGCCCTGACAGTGTTTCTTGATTTTGCTTGCGGTGGGTTCGGACCTCCTCCAAATACAGCAACACTTCTTAGGACATTGTACGGGCCCCCATGTGAATGCAGGGGAGGAACCACCACTATTAGACCAACTAGATACACAAGGCAGATTGATTGTGGAACCAAAATAGCATACCTCGCCGTATTGTCGGGTATAGGGGGGGGGTAACACCCAAGAGTGGATCTGTAATAATAAACCCCGCCCAATTCCCACTATTCAAGGCAAGCCAGGACCTTGTCCTGCTGAGTGCACTAGCTTCTATGATCAAATGCACTCCTCCTGTTACGACGAATTTCAGGAATGCACTAGTCAGGATACTACCTACTTCACTGCCATCCTTCAGAAAACTCGAGCGGGCGTTGGCCCGGAGATAGGAACACTTGGCCGCATAGAGGCTTCGTGCAAAGGGACGCGCGGCCAGCCTGTATGTTGGTCTAAGAAATCCCCTCTACATGTTTCGGATGGAGGAGGACCTCAAGATTCCATCAGGGAGGCCATAGTAGAAGAAAGGCTTGAGCAAATTGTTAAATCCCAGTATCCGCAAATAAATTACCATCCCCTAGTTTTGCCAAAGGGACCAAGCATAGACCTTGATTCACAGACTTCTGATATTTTATCAGCCACCTTTCAAGCCTTAAATATGACTAATCCCGAATTGGCAGCAGACTGCTGGCTTTGCATGACCCTTGGTACACCTATGCCTATTGCCTTACCAGTAACATTTAACGAATCTGCTTTAACGCCGCAGTCTAGTTGTACTGCCAATATCCCCTTCAGGGTTCAGCCTATAGAATTCTCTAATGTCACTTGCCTCCAGGGCCCAGCCCAGAATAATAGCTTTGACCTAAAAGTAAGATTTATTAGCTTTGCAAATTGTAGTAAGACTATAAACTTTAGTACTTCTCTATGTCCCGGCAGAGGACATATACTAGTGTGTGGAGGTAACTTAGCCTATTCTTATCTACCCACAAATTGGACTGGAGTTTGTGTAATAGCTACACTCCTGCCGGACATAGACATCATACCTGGGGACCAGCCTGTCCCTGTCCCATCTTTAGATCTTATTTCAGGACGAATTAAGAGAGCAGTCACTTTAATTCCTTTATTAGTAGGCTTAGGAATTACTGGAGCAGTTGCCACAGGAAGTGCCGGAATAGGAGTAGCACTTCACTCGTATACAAAGCTTTCTAACAAATTAATTGATGATGTAGAATCCTTATCTCGGTCTATTCAGGATGTACAAGACCAACTTGATTCCCTAGCAGAAATAGTTTTACAAAATAGAAGAGGTTTAGATTTATTAACAGCAGAGCAAGGAGGAATTTGTTTAGCTCTACAAGAGAAATGTTGTGTATATATAAATAAATCTAGAATAGTAAGGGACCGAATAAAAAGATTACAAGAAGATTTAATACGAAGAAGAAAAGAATTATTTGATAGTCCCTTCTTTAGCGGGTTAAATGGAATACTTCCCTATCTACTTCCCTTACTAGGACCATGTATTGGATTCTTATGCCTCTTATCCTTAGGGCCCTTCCTGTTCAACAAACTTATGAGTTTCCTACGGGAACGAATAGACTCAATTAAATTAATGGTCCTAGCCCAGCCCTACCACCGTGTTAATACAGTAGAAGAATCCCAATTATAGTTAAGGATTCAACTATACATTAGAAGAGGAGGAAATGTAGCACTCTAGTGGAATTCTTATAAGGGAAGTGTCTATATAAAATACATTAAATAGAAATTTTATCTGGACTCCAGAGTTGCAAAAGCCCCTAAACAGCAGAAGTATAATCAGGAACTTAGAAAACCACAAGTTTACAGTATGTTACTTGCGAAAACCCCTGGAGCAGCAATCTGCACCCCACTTACTTGCAAAAACCCTAGAGTAACAATCTGCACCCCACATCCTGAAGTTGTTTTGCAGCCCTTATAGAAAAACAAAAGTTTTGTAATTTTAAAATCTTCCACTATACCCCTAGCTTGAACCCTTAGTTATCAAGGCATGTGACTATAACCCCCCATGTTTAAGCCAATCGCCAAACGCCACACTCAGCTTCTGTACCGAGTTGCTTGCTTGCTTTGCTATAAAAACCCCTAGTCTGTAAGCAAAGGGTGTGACTCCTAGTGACCACCACTTGGAGCTCACCCCTGCGCAGGTTTACATCTTTGGCCAATAAACTTTTTGTACTCTCCAACGGACTCCAGCATTTGTCTTTGCGCGATTGGGTGCAACAGCCTCCTCCTCCAGCACTTCCTCCAGCTCCAGGGTCAGCATCGGTTTCTCCCGCGTTTGCTCCAGCTCCTTCTGCTGCTCGGTTTGCAGATCCCGGGCAGCCTCTTCCACAGAGCTCTCAGTTTCCTCATGCATGGCTGTAAAAGTCAGCCAGCCTACAATCCCCAAAAGGACAGCCATGGGGAACCATAACAGCAGCCAGTCCTCTACTCCACCGCTCAAAGGCTCCTTGCCGATCTGTATCGAATCCTGCCACAGACTACGCCAAATGTAAAGCCAGGAGCCGCCATCGGGGCCATTCACATGCAGGTTCGCATTGGATTCGGACAGTCGGTAAAGAAACAGCGGAGCCAAAAACTGATGGGCCATAGTCTTTTATTCTAGCTTGCACCCGGCGGGCAAGTAAAAATACACACTGGGCTCCAAAACCCAGTCACATTCAGTGCTGACAAAGCCACTGACTTATCTGAGTTTCCTAGAATCAAAGGTTTCTAGCTCACCAGCCTTATTCTCCTCAGTTCCCCATCTCCTTCCTTATCCCAGATACAAACTCTACACAAACTGGGGTCTCACTCAGCCCAACACTTACCAAGTACTTTATGTCAGATTTTTGCTAAGTTTGGCAGAATAAATCTTTATAAAACAACTTACTATAGTTAAATCTATCTTTTTGTTTATACTTTGGTTGCTCTGCTACTGCCCACCATGAAAGCTGGGATGCCCACTAATGGGCGATAGGGACCAGGTAGACTACCACTGCTCTAGACAAATGTTATAATCTTGTTAATGATTGTGCCATAATGTCATGCTCTCCCCCAGCCGCGTGTGATCAAAGGTATATAGGAAGCCCCTTGAACTATTAGTGACTGCACGATTTGGGCCTGCTGATGCCCTGTGTCAGCCATATGCAGCCGGCATATTTAAAAATTCCTCCTTTATTAAAACTCTTCAAACTTTATCTGGACTGGGTGTCTCTATTTGGACTTGATGAAGTGAGGTATGGTGCCTTTCAGAATCTGGGGTGCAGTACTTTATAACATTTGGGGGTTCATCCCAGATCCAGTGTTTTGCATCACCGGGTAGAGACACCCCGAATCGGACGGACTATTTGCTGAATGCACTGCCCCACTTGAATCTCGTGGAGAAGCACGCCACCTGACACTTTTCAGGGCTTTCGGTCTTCCTGTGGGTCTGGACAGTTCTCCAGTAGACACCCCCAGTTCCCAAATTCGACAATTTGGACTATTTGACAGAGAACTCGAGGAGGTAGGTAAAGCAACTCTTTTTGCTTTACTGAATTTTCTAGCTTCCTCTGAACCCTTGCTTTTGCTTCTTTATGTTTGGAGGTACAGTGAAATAGATCAGACATGGTTGGCATGTTCGCAGTACACTCTCCAAGACTGAGATGTTGGTGGAGAGTTTCTAGGTCCTGCCTTGGACTCTAGGGGATATCTGCTCATACTCTGGAGGGACATTAGTGAGAACTGAGTGAACCAGATCCACCAGTTCTGCCTCAGGCCTTCAGAGATGTCCAGTTCTCTAGAGAAGTATTAGTAGGGACTTTGTGCTCTAGGAAGGTATAGTGAAGATTGGGTCTGTCCAGGATTAGTCAGTCTCGCATCGCACTGAATCAGTGGAGACTGAGCTAACCCGGATTGATTAATCTCGCCTTGGACTTCCAGAGACTTCTCTGTGTTTATTGAAATCTTAGTCTTTGTTTTAATGCTTATGTCTAAAACCCCTGAGCTGTGTGTGTGAATGGGGGTCTCTGGTGCCTAAGCCGAAGTTCTGGGAACGTGGCTGGGAGAACACCTGAGAAGCCCCTGAAAGTGCAATACCTTCCTTTGTCTATTGAGCTGTGTGAGTGAGTAATCTGTTTTGTCTCTTTGTTTGTAAAAAAATATCTCAAGTATAATTTTAATTGGAACAAGTAAAG
This sequence comes from Saccopteryx bilineata, assembly GCF_036850765.1. Taxonomy (NCBI): domain Eukaryota; kingdom Metazoa; phylum Chordata; class Mammalia; order Chiroptera; family Emballonuridae; genus Saccopteryx; species Saccopteryx bilineata. Next base: position 199,312,437 of record NC_089491.1, read on the forward strand.
TGTGCTCATTGAAATTTCTTGATTTTTAATTTGTGTATGTGAAGTCTTTGTTTAATGTGTAACTGTGTCTATTTCTAAGGCCTGAATTGAAGTGTTGCATGCAAAATTAGAAATTTCTGGGCAAAAGTAAAAGAAAATTTGTAAAACAAGCCCCCAAAATATAAAATCTCTTTTCTTGGATCCAAGACCTCTAGCTTCAGGGCACTCTACCTGACTTCTCCCCTGAAGAAATTATTCTCTTTTGTTGGATCCTACTTCTTGTCTTCTGTCCTCTATAGTCAAACACTCTTTATTCTGAGTGCTAGTTAATTGTCTTATTTTTCTTGCTTTTTATTAGTGTGCTAATTCCTGCCTTCTCTGTGAACAGTTTGAAGTGTTTCCCCATCCTCTAGGGTGAAAGGCTGACAAGTAAGTGGTTTGGGAGAGAAAAGAGCAGAAAGCAGGGCTGGGACGTGCTGTGTGCAGAACACGAGGGGAAGGGCGCTATACTAAATTGGCAGGGACAACTAAGGGTGAAGGGACTAGAGCCGTGCTGGCAAACCTTTTTATAAAAACTTCCCACTTTTGCAGTTCTGGTAAACCTGGTCCCTCCTGCCCACTAGTGGGCATTCCAGCTTTCATGGTGGGCCAATCAGAGTGCCATTTGGGTGCGCCGCTACTGCCCACCATGAAAGCTGGAATGCCCACTAGTGGGAGGGAGGGACCAGGTTGACCAGCACTGCAAAAGTGGGTGTGTTGGGCAGATAAAATATATTGTGCTCACTTTGTTAAAGATGGTGCTGCCCACGTGGAATTAATATCACCTATTGCCCAGGTGATATTAATGTGTGTTGGGGGGCAGGCTGTGGGCAGCAGGATCCTTGTAGCCTGGGGCTTGGTTTTAGGACTAAGCCTTTCCCACCCTTTTTGATGTGGGGTGGTGCAATCCCATCATGCCTCAGATAAGTGACTTTGTATTAGAGACTTCCCTATTTTGTATATTGGATTAAAGGTTTTGATTTCCGCAATATAAAGTGGGGCAGACCGAGGGCTTGCTTTCTCTCGGTTCTTGAGATTAGCAGTAGAGGAGAGAGCAGAGAGGAGAGCAGAGAGAAGGCCACGTGGAGGAGGCCAGGAGAAGCAGCCAAAATGGTGGAGTGCTGAAGGAGAAGCCACTTTGTGCAGAGTTTGTGCAGAGAGAAAGAGATAGGGAACAGAGATAAGTAAGACTGGTGAGCTAGAAACCTTTGATTCTAGGAAACTCAGATAAGTTAGTAGCTTTGTGAGCACTGAACAAGTGGGTTTTGGAGCCCAGTGTGTTTTTACTTGTCCACTGGGTGCAAGCTAGGATTAAAGCTAATGGCCCACCAGTTCTTGGCTCCATTGTTTTATTACTGTCTGTCCTAATCCAATGCAAACCTGCATTGGCCAGGTAGCTGTGATGGTGGCCATGGCTACTGGCTTTATATTTGGCATAGTCTGTGGCAGGACTCAATACAGATGAGTATGAAGCCACCACCACCTTTGAGTGGTGGAGTAGAGGACTGGCTGCTGTTATGGTTCCCCATGGCTGTCCTTTTGGGGACTGTAGGCTGGCTGGCATTTACAACTATGCATGAGGAAACTGGTAGCTCTGTGGAAGAGGCTTCCCATGACCTGCAAATCAAGCAGTGGAAAGAGTTGGAGCAAATGTGGGTGAAAGAGATGCTGACCGTGGAGCTGGAGGAAGTGCTGGAGGAGAGGCCGACCAGGTTTGCGAGATTTGCCTGGAAATGGAGCAGCTGCTGGAGGAGGACTCACAGGTTTGTGAGTTGCAGATCGCCCTGGATGTTGTGGAAAGCCAGCAGCAGCAGGAGGTCGGGGCCAGAGCTGCAAGGTCTGTGGAGTAAAAGGTGATGGCGGCCCTGGCCGGTTGGCTCAGTGGTAGAGCATCGGTCTGGCTTGCGGGGGACCCGGGTTCGATTCCCGGCCAGGGCACATAGAAGAAGTGCCCATTTGCTTCTCCACCCCCCCTCCTCCCTCTCTGTCTCTCTCTTCCCCTCCCGCAGCCAAGGCTCCATTGGAGCAAAGATGGCTCGGGCGCTGGGGATGGCTCCTTGGCCTCTGCCCCAGGCGCTAGAGTGGCTCTGGTCACAACAGAGCGATGCCCCAGAGGGGCAGAGCATTGCCCCTGGTGGGCGTGCCGAGTGGATCCCAGTCGGGCGCATGCGGGAGTCTGTCTGACTGTCTCTCCCCGTTTCCAGCTTCAGAAAAATAAAAAAAAAAAAAAAAAAAAAAAAAAAAAAAAAAAGTGATGGCAGCCTGGGGCTCGAGCCTGGCAGCTGGAGCTGGTGTTTTCAGTTCCTCTTTGGAGGATGAGGAGAATTGAGCTGGAGTTGCAATCCACAGTCTCCAGAAGATGCAAGCCCAGCTGGAAGGAGCACCTACTATGGCCTGGTAGGTCTGCAATTTTGGTACATAAGGGTGGATTCTATCATGCTCTCCGGAGTAGAGATGGAAATGCTGACTGCCATTGTCACGTGCTCCTCTTTGGTACAGCGTAAGACCTGCCAGGATGGCAGGGATGAGGTGGGAGGCTGAGGCCCAGTATGCATGGACTGATTTCTGGACTATGATTGACTGGAGTGGGCACTGGCTCCTTTGTTGGATGGACTTATGGATTTTGGACAATGTGAAGTACCCTGATGGGGGTAGGGGGCAGCTTTGCTGGAGGCCCTTCTCCTGTCCCAGGAAGTTTTTCCCTTGGCTAGAAAGAAGGCCGAGGACATTTTGTGCTTTTGGCAAAGTGTACCTTTGTAATTGTTGAAATTGTATGATTTGTCATGTTGCTGTAATTTGTGTAATGTGCCTAATTTTTTTGCACAGGGATGCTGGTGATGTAGATTGTGGGTAGTAAAGTGAGCATAGGGGTAGATTGTTGAGCAGATAAAATATATTATGCTCACTTTGTTAAAGATGGTGCTGCCCATGTGGAAGCCCATCACCCAGGTGATATTAATGTGTAGGGGCGGGTTGTGGGCAGGCAGGATCCTTGTAGCCTGGGGCTTGGTTTTAGGACTAAGCCTTTTTCACCCTTTTTGATGTGGGGTGGGGCAATCCCATCATGCCTCAGATAAGTGATTTTCCTATTTTGTATATTGGATTAAAGGTTTTGATTTCTGCAATATAAAGTGGGCCAGACCAGGAGCTTGCTCTCTCGGTTCCTGAGAGGAGAGAGCAGAGAAGAGAGCAGAAAGAAGCCATGTGGAAGAGGCCAGGAGAAGCAGCCAAGATGGTGGAGTGTTGAAAGAGAAGCCAGTTTGTGCAGAGAGAAGGAGATGGGGAACAGCGTTGAATAAGGCTGGTGAGCTAGAAACCTTTGATTCTAGGAAGCTCAGATAAGTCAGTAGCTCTGTGAACACTGAATAAGTGGGTTTTGGAGCCCACTGTGTGTTCCTAACTTGCCTGCCAAGTGCAAGCTAGGATTAAAGGTAATAGCCCACCAGTTCTTGGCTCCATTGTTTCGTTACTGTCTGTCCGAATCCAATATGAACCTGCATGTGAATGGCCACGATTGTGGCTCCTGACTTTACAGAGCAGTTTTTATAAAAAGGTTCACCATCACGAGACTAGAGAAAGGATAGAATAGAAATTAGTCTCAGTTTTACCTATTTGGAAAATACAGGGTAGGAATAGCATTAAAGATTAGAACCTTGCTTTAGAATAATCTTAGAAAAGGAAAAAGAACAGGATTAGGTAAGGATTTAGAAATTAACCACGGGTATGGACTTTGCTGGTTAACAGTTTTTTGAAATGAATTGCAAGTGATCGGATTATAGGAAACATAGACAGGACAGTCCAGAATAAGTAATGGAATCATAAGTAACAGGATTATAGGGGATGGTATTATCAGAGACAGGCCCTCCAGCTGCCTCTCCCCTTCCCCTCCCTAGTACATAGGGGTCGTGTGAGCCCTCCATGGATTGGGGTTAATGGCTTATTACCCTCCACTGATGTGTAGGAAGTTATAGAAGGGAATTTTGGGAAATTAGAAACCTCACATAGGCTAAAGCAACTCACTGTTAGGAAGGTAAATTTGTAAAAATTTAAATTTTTTATTTGCTGCTTATTTTGGAAGAAGTAAAGCTAAATAGGGTGGGGGATTGGCTTAGTTCTTAGAAATGTCAGGTTGTGCAAGAAGGAACAGGCCCGCTGGAAGCATCTGCCTTTTCCTCCTTTCCTAAGTACCCTGGTTGGCAAACTGGCACTCACAAACAGCTCTTGGACCACATGGGGCCTTTTTGGGTGTAGCTCCCCAACGAAGTGCCATTTGTGGGCACTGCTTTGGTAGGAAGTGTGCCTACCTATATAGTTTAGGTTTAGAATTTGCCTCTCAAAAGAAATTTCAGTTATTGTACTGTTAATAATTGGCTATATTGACTAATAGGTTTTCTGACCACTGGGTTAGGAGTAGTGACTTATTGTCCTCACTGATCTGTAAAAAATACTTTCCATGTTAAAAATATATACATTATTTCAAAGATCTTTTTTTAGTTTTTTTTTATTTGCTGTTTCATGGCTGTATAATGTTAAAATCTTGGTTTGAATATTTGGAAAATATGTAATAATTGTTAATAATATCTTTTTATGTAATGTTTAGTTTATTATCATTTTGAAACAATATTGTTCAATGCTAAGTAATATAAGAAAAGGAATTGTATTCTGGAACTCCTATAAATCTATCTTTTTCATGCTCTTTGTTTAAAATTTCCTTCAAATGCTAATGTACTGAATTATCCAGCAGGGAAGAGACTCTGGAATCCTAAAGGAGATACCAAAAACCTGTTTTTCTTTATTTGATCCAGCTAATAATGATGCTTTTGTCTTTTTCCAAAAGTTATGTAAACATAAAAGGACCCTCAAGCCCCTCAGTGAAATCTTCTGAGCATAGCTTTTAAGATCTAAAATGACCAAGAAAGTATAGTAACAGAAAAGGCAAATAGAGCCCAAAAGAGATCAGGAAAATACCAGCTCTTGGCATATGCCCTTGGAGGCTCTAGCGCCCCAAAGGGGCTTCATAGGATTCCATCACAGCCCTACTTCAATGGTGGAAAGAAAGGTCATTAAGCTAAAGCCTGCCAGGCTTCTCGCCCCAACCAGGAGACATACCTCTGCTGTGGTAAAAATGGACATGAGAAGGTAAGCAGCCCCCTTGCTCCATGGAGGGATGGTTCAGTCTCTTCCAACCCTTCCCAGCTACCTGTGACTTGACCTTGCCCAGCCTGCTGGGACTTGCCACTGAAGGCTAAAAGGTATCCAAGGCCATTGGCCCCATTCATGACACTGTTCATGAGCCTAAGGTATTTCTTCCAAGTAGCAGGTAAACTGATCTCATTTCTTGTAAACACAAGGGCAATTGCCTATGCCTTGCCTGAATATTTAAGTTTTATTTATCCCTCAAAGATCTCTACTGTGGGTATAAACAGCCTATTTTCTGTCACTTTGTTTAATGTATAGTGTCTCCTTTGTTCCTCTTGTGTCAATGCCCCATGCCTATTGTAGGCTGTGATCTGCTCCCTATTCTAGCTAGAAGCATTAATCATTAGGACTTTGACTCTAGCTGCAAAGGGTAGAAACGTTACCACAGTTCCAGTGCCTCGTGGACTTTTTCTGAATGTATGTGACTCCTGCTCTTTGGGACATTTCTCAGACTAAAGTAAGACTGAATTACATTTGCAAATGATATAAAGCAGTGATAGTGTCAACATAGACTTAGTAAAATTACGTAAACATGTTAAGAACATTTGTAACTGTAAGAATTTTATTTTGAATCCTGTTATATTGGTTAGAACTTTATTTTGTTTAATAATCTAGTAGGCTTTAGTCATTTTATGTATTAAGATGCTTGTTATAATATTTGTTAACAATAGCTATTTGAATTTTATTGTTAATTCTATATTTTTTCAGTCTGCCTCAAAATCGGAACATAGTAATTCAAATGAATAGATGCCATTCAAAAACAGTGGGGTCTTGGGACCCTTATTGCAAAAGGTTTATTCAAAACCAATTTGAAAAAGATTTTGCAACAGGAAAAGGATAATTAGAAAAGCCAAACTTAGAATCTATTACAGAAGGCATAATATCTGAGTATTTAGTTTATGTTCAAGTGAATACTAAACAAAATAAAGAAATTATAAAAAAAACAACAACAAAGAAAAAGCCTTTCCCAGGTGTGAGTGGAGCTCAGAGTGCATTCTTAGCAGCTGTGGCTGATGCAATGCTGTGAGAATACTCCAACTTCCAGAACCCTCCTGGGCATACCCAGGAAGGGAGCTCACCCGCTATAAGGAAGTGACTCAGCGCCAACCATATAGCTCCCTGATATTTTCAGCCATTGGCTATGAAGGACACACTGTAACACCCTATAGGCTGAACCTATGTATATAAGCTAGTTTACTTCCTGAATAAAGTGGATCTGTGTCATTGAACCTGGTCCCTGGAGTTGGGTCTTTGTGTCTCCATCGTCTTCACCCCCGGCGGGACTTGTCCACATTCTGGCGCCTCAAACAGAGACCCAGGTGGCACTCAAAGAACAGGTGAGTGACCCTCTGCAATGGGAAACCTTCTCCCTCACTTTCGAACCCCGCAGGTTCAAGCACTGCATGCCCTATTGCAGAGTAGGGGAGTTAAAGTTAGTGAAAAGGATCTTTGTACCTACTGGGAAATCCTCTCAGATTTCAATCCTTGGCTCTGGGACATACCTTTCTGGGACCCAGATACTTGGGCCCACGCTTTCCAGCATGTCTGTTTGGCCAAAGTACATGAAGGGCAAACCTTCCCTCTTGGCCTCATTCCTGCCCTGCTAGTGACACATGCCTGCCTGACCAGTGCTCCTCCTGGGGACCCTCCATCGGTGCTAAAAATATTGCAGGCTGCCTCTCTCTCTGGTGAGCCCCTACCATCCTATTTGCCTCCCTCCACTGAGGAGGAAAATAGTTTAGCCTCCGAGTTTGACAAAATCGTGGCTCAGCACACAGAAATGAAACCAACCAAATTGCTAACTGCGCCATCAGCTCTGCCGCTGGAAAAAGCAGAAGTTGCTACTTCCACATTCCCTGCTAGGGCTCAATGCCCCACCCTAGCCTCTCAGACGCCATTTTCTACCCTAGCCTTAACTCAAACACGTATTCTTGCTGCAGACCCATGGGCCAGCCTATACGCCCCATATGTCTTTTTTCTTTCTGTCTGTCTGTCTTGTCTATTTTTCTGTATTTTTTACTTTCTCTCTTCCCCACCCCTCTCTCTGAAATGACACTAGAAGGACCCAGCCATGGCACAATGCTGGGGATCACACCCTCTTCTAACACAAGGGAGAGGTTATGCTTGTGTTTTTCAGCCAAGTTGGATCCCAGGAACCCCCCAACCTGCTTGACAGGGTTTCTTGGGCACCCACTAAGTGGTTCAGTCTTCACCCATCCAAAGCCACAGCCCTGGCCTTCTCCACACCGACTATTCTTGAGGAGAGGAAGTCCTCAGTGCTCCAGAAGAAGATCATGGCTGGCGTGAGCACCCTATTACCTGTGAGAATGTGGAGGCTTTAGCAGAGCAAGCTCAGAGAGTGGCCCCTGGCAGGCCCCCAGGTCCAGACACTCTGTTCCTCCTCATGTGTGCCATTATCACAGCGAATTCCCAGGCATGAGGAGATCCTCATGTCTGGGCGGTTGTTCCCTACCCTGGCATAATTATTCCTGTTGAAGTTAATAGCCCAGCTTCCAGCAGTATATTCCAGTCACTGCTCCCTTAGTCTCCCTTGTGACAATAGTGGCCGGGAATCCCAAAAGTGGAATGGCACTTATATGGGGTAACCTCAGTGACCCAATGCTACTTAAGTTTACTCTGAGTAATAACACCGTCCCCTTGGACGGGTGGGTCCTCCTTCAAAATCATACTATGGGAGACTTTACTGAAAATGGTATTACCAACCAAGGCTCAGTACTTGGCCTACAAACCCTCCTCCCCCTAGCTACCAACAGCTGGGCCCATCCCACTAACCTTGCCTTCCCAGGGTTGCCTCTTTGCCTGTTCCTGTATGAAGAACATCTAAGAACACTCCTGAGAGAAGGAATTCCCTGGAGGGACTGCTGCATTGCTTCTGGCCCTGATGTGCAGACCATCAACCTTGGAGTTTGGCATCAGAAGCTGAGAGACAGAAAACAAACATATGCAGTCCACAGTCCGTGGCAATCCATCTGTTCTGTGTTTGGACGCTGGGGCCTTGTGGGAAGGGGGTTCATGCATGGACCTACATCCATTTTTTTTTGTATTTTTCTGAAGCTGGAAACAGGGAGAGACAGTCAGACAGACTCCCGCATGCGCCCAACTGGGATCCACCCGGCACGCCCACCAGGGGCGATGCTCTGCCCACCAGGGGGCGATGCTCTGCCCCTCCGGGCGTCACTTTGCCGTGACCAGAGCCACTCTAGCACCTGGGGCAGAGGCCAAGGAGCCATCCCCAGCGCCCGGGCCATCTTTGCTCCAATGGAGCCTTGGCTGCAGGAGGGGAAGAGAGAGAGAGGAAGGAGGGGGTGGGGGTGGAGAAGCAAATGGTCGCCTCTCCTGTGTGCCCTGGCCAGGAATCGAACCTGGGTTCCCCGCACGCCAGGCCGACGCTCCACTGCTGAGCCAACCGGCCAGGGCCCCTACATCCATTTCTTACAATCAAAATGGAACTGTGTTTAATGGAACCTGGAAGGTCTCTGTAACACAATGGGAGAGAAATGACATCCCGACCCCTAGGAGAAATCCCCTGTTTAAGACCCCTGTGCTATTTCCTAACTAGTCAAACATTACAGAAGGTTGTCTCATTGTTTAATTATAATTGTTTTAGTTCTACTAGGGTTCTGTTTTATAATGTGTAGCATTCAGAAGCTACAACAACAGCAAGCTGTCAAGTCCAATTGGCCTTAATTAAAAGAGAAGGGGGAGATGTGGGTGGAGCACAGAGTGCATTCCTAGCATCTGTGTCTGATGCAATGCTGTGAGAACACTCCAGCTCCCAGAACCCTCCTGGGCATAGTAAGGAAGGAAGCTTGACCACTATAAGGAAGTGACTCAGCGCCAACCACACAGCTCCCTGATCTTTTCAGCCATTGACTATGAAGGACACACTATAACATTCTATTGGCTGAACCCGTGTATATAAGTAGTTTACTTCCTGAATAAAGTGGATCTGCACCACTGAACCTGGTCCCTGGAGTTGGGTCTTTGCATCTCCGTCGTCCTCACCCCCAGCAGGACATGTCTACACCCAGGTAAACATTATAAATAGACTTTAATAAAATAATTGACAGTTGTTTAAAAAAATTGCTATATAGAATTTTTTCCAGGTTTAGCTTGCCCATTCTAGTACTTGCCATTAAAAAAATGGATGTAGGATCTGCATTTGTATCCACAGTTTCAAAGCTAGTAGGAAAGTGTTGGTCAAAAAAGTTTGCAAATATGATGTATATATTGGCTCGCTTATAGTTTGCATTGGATGTGGGGGGACAGGTGTAAGCAGGCATGATCCTTATAACCTAAAGCTTAGTTTTAAGATTAAGTATTTCCCACCCTTATGATGTGGGTGGTGCATTCTCATGAGGAATCCCATTATGCCTCAGATAAGTGACTTTGTATCAAAACTTCCTTGTTTGTATATTGAATTAAAGGTTTTGATTTCTACAGAATAAGGTGGGGCAGACTGGGAGCTTGCTCTGTCTTGGTTCCTGAGATTAGCATTAGAGAGCAGAGAGTAGAGAAAGGACATACGGAGGAGAGGAGAGAAGTAGTCAAGATAGCGGAATGCTGAAGGAGGAACCCATGCTGTAGGAGAGCAGAGAGAAGGAAATGGGAACAGAGGTGAATAAGGCTGGTGAGGTAGATAGCTTTGATTCTAGGAAACTTGGTTAAGTCAGTGGCTTTGGGAGCCCTGAATGGAAAGGGAAGTGTTTTCCTGTTGTGTGTATTTCTTGCCAGGTGGGTGCAAGCTAGGATTAAAGATGATTGCCCACCAGTTCTTGGTTCTGTTGTTTCATTACCAACTGTTTGAAGCAAATGTGAACTTGCATGGGCCAGGTGGCTGTGATGGTGGCTGTGGCTACTGGCTTTACAGAAAGGAACCCAATATTAATTAGAAACTAATTTGAAGTTACATTGTGCTCACAAGCACCCAAAGGTCCATGGCAAGTAAAATGCATGAGTCAAATAGTAAAGAAAATGTAACCATCCCTTCCATAAGTACTTGCTGGATTTACAGGTTACTCAGCAAACTTCACAAGACTGTCTGAGAGGCACTTTCAATATTACCAGGAAATCCAGTACATCACCCAAGGACTGACTCTTACGTGGACAGGTCCACACACCATGATACTGACAACACCAACTGCTGCTAAGGTAGAAAAATGGCTTGCCCTACTCCAACCACAAACTGGAAGCTGGTTGGCTTACATACGACAAATATATGAAGAAACTCACTAAGAAATCTTTTTAATCAGACTTTGGGAAAAGGAAAACTAGAGTAAAAAAGAAAGTCAACTTAACTGTCTAAATGTTAAAGGTTTTAAAATTAAGAGTTCTGACTAAAAGTAAATTGTTATAAAAGCCAATTAGTTTTACATAAGTTGCAAAAGGTTTGTGCTATAAGAAATTAATCAATAACACTTGTTTCTTTAGTGAACTGTATTTCTATTAATGCTGTCTATTAAATATCTGTTACATATTATAAATTAATATTAATATTACAGCCTTATGCTTTTTAGTAAATTAAGTCAAAGATTTGACTTAGGACATAAAGCCAGTGGGGAATGTCATAAGGTACCGAAAAGCTGCAAATTAATGTTGATATTCTAGGAAGAAAAGGTCAGGCTTTCCTGTCCTTTCCTTGGAAAATGGAGGAAAAGGAATATAGTAGTCTCCTGACTTACAAGGATGACTAGGGTCATTGGTTTTAAGTTCTCTGAAAGGATTAAGGTTAACTGAGAAACTTCTTCCCTTTCAATAGGGGGCAGAATTTACATACCACCTTGTATTGATTGTAGTTCCTCCTTTTCCTAGAATCTTGAGAGTAAAACACCTCTAGGCTAGTGAGGGAAGAGGACACTGAAAGATTGTAAATATCTTTAATTGTGTTACCTTGAAAGTCTTAATGTTTTTGTTTATCCCTTAGACTAGGGGTCCCCAAACTTTTTACACAGGGGGCCAGTTCACTGTCCCTCAGACCGTTGGAGGGCCAGACTACAAAAAAATTATGAACAAATTCCTGTGCACACTGCACGTATCTTATTTAAAGTAAAAAAACAAAATGAGAACAAATACAATATTTAAAATAAAGAACAAGTAAATTTAAGTCAATAAACTGACCAGTATTTTAATGGGAACTGTGCTCCTCTCACTGACCACCAGTGAAAGTGGTGCCCCTTCTGGAAGTGCAGTGGGGGCCAGATAAATGGCCTCAAAGGGCCACATGTGGCCCGTTGGCTGTAGTTTGGGGACCCCTGCCATAGACAAATGTTATAATCTTGTTAATGATTGTGCCATAATGTCATGCTCTTTCCTGCCCACATGTGATTAAGGGTATATAAGCAGCCCCTGAACTATTTTTTGGGCTGCATTATTTGGGCCTACAGATGCCCCATGTCAGCCATATGCAGCCAGCATATTTAAACTTTTCTCCTTTAATAAAACTCTTCAAAGTTTATCTGGACTTCGTGTCTCTATGTAAATTTGATGAAGTGAGGTACAGTGCTATAAAGCCAGTAGCCACGGTCATCATCACAGCCACCTGGCCAGTGCAGGTTTGTATTAGATATGGACAGATGGTAATGAAACAATGGAGCAAGGAACTAGTGGGCCATTAGCTTTAATCCTAGCTTGCACCCAGCGGGCACAAAATATACACAGTGGGAAAACACTTCTCTTTTCATTCTGTACTCCCAAAGTCACTGACTTATCCGGGTTTCCTAGAATCAAAGATTTCTAACCTCACTAGTCTCATTCACCTCTGTTCCCTATCTCCTCTCTGCACAAACTGGCTTTTCTTCAGCATTCTGCCATTTTGGCTGCTTCTCCTTGCCTCTTCTATGTGGCCTTTCTCTGCCCTCCTCTCTAATGCTAATCTCAGGAACCAAGAGAGAAAGCTCCTGGTCTGCCCCACTTTATAGTGTAAAAATCAAAACTTTTAATCCAATATACAAACAAGAAAGTCTCTGATACAAAGTCACTTATCTGAGGCATAATGGGATTCCTCATAACAGAGCACCACCCTAAATCATGCAATCAGTCAAGGGTGTGAGGAAAAGCTTAGTCTTAAAACTAAGCCTCAGGCTATAATGACCTGGCAGCTTACTGCCTGTCCCCCACACCCAATGCAAACTATAAGCGAGCAAACATATATCATATTTAAAAACTTATTTGACCAGCATTCCACCCCTTTTGCTTGCTTCACAATCTAAAGCACAGGTATACCTGCACAAAAAAATTAGGCACATTACACAAATTACAACAGCACAAATCATACAGTTTCAACAATTACAAAGGTACATTTCACCAGTCTCTGAGCACTTAGCTCGAAATGCAAAATGTCCTCAGCCTTCTTTCTAGCCATGGAAAAAGCTTCCTGGGCAGGAGGAGGGCCTCCAGCAAAGCTGCCCCCCACCCCCATTGGGATATTTCTCATTGACCAAAATCCATAAGTCATCCAGCAAAGGAGCCTGTGCTCACTGGTGATAGTCCAGGAATCAGTCCAAGCACATGGGGCCTCAGCCACCACCCCCATCCCTGCTGTCCTGGCAGGTCTTACACTGTCCCAAAAAGGAGCATGTGGCAATGGCAGTCAGCATTGTCATCTCTGCTGCGGAGAGCATGATGGCATTCACCCCAAATTACAGACCTACCAGGGGCATAGCAGTTACTCCTTGCTGCTGGGCTCTCACCTTCTGGAAACTGCGAATCACAATTCCAGCCTGATTCTTCTCATCCTCCAAAAGGAACTGAAAACATCAGCTTCTGCTGCCAGGCTCAAGCCCCGGACCGCTGCTGCCTTCTTCTCTGCAGGCCTTGCAGCTCCAGCTCCAGCCTTAGCCCCAGTCTTTCACCACTGCTGGCTCTCCACAATGTCCAGGGAAATCTGCAACTCACAAACCTGTGATTCCTTCTTCAGGGGCTGCTCCCTTTTTAAGCAAATGTCACAAATCTGGTTGGCCTCCTCCAGTGTTTGCTTCAGCTGCTGCTCCCTTTTTAAGCAAATCTCACAAATCTGGTTGGCCTCCTCCAGTGTTTGCTTCAGCTCCAGGGTCAGCATCTCTTTCACCCACATATGCTCCAGCTTCTTCTACTTCTCAGTTTGCAGGTCCCAGGTAGCCTCTTCCACAGAGCTCTCAGTTTCCTCACACATGGCTGTAAAAGTCAGCCATCCTACGGCCCCCAAAAGGACAGCCATGGGGAGCCATAACAGCAGTCAGTCCTCTACTCCACTGCTCAAAGGTGATGGTGGCTCCTTGCTGACCTGTATCAAATCCTGCCACAGATTATGCCAAATGTAAAGCTAGTAGCCATGGCCACCATCACAGCCACCTGACCAGTGCAGGTTTGCATTAGATTTGGACAGACAATAATGAAACAATGGAGCCAAGAACTGGGGGGCCATTAGCTTTAATCCTTGTTTGCACCCAGCGGTCAAGAAATACACACAGTGGGAAAACACTTCCCTTTCTATTCAGGGCTCCCAAAGCCACTGACTTATCCAAGTTTTCTAGAATCAAAAGTTTCAAACCTCACCAGTCTCACTGACCTCTGTTCCCCATCTCCTCTCTGCACAAATTGACTTTTCTTTAGCATTCTGCCATCTTGGCTGCTTCTCCTGCCTTCTCCATGTGGCCTTTCCCTGTTCTCCTTTCTCTACCCTTTTCTCTAATGCTAATTTCAGGTACCGAGAGAGCAAGCTTCCAGTCTGCCCCATTTTATAGTGTAGAAATCAAAACCTTTAATCCAATATACAAACAAGGAAGTCTCTGATACAAAGTCTCTTATCTGAGGCAATACGGGATTTCTCATGAGAGTGCACCACCCCACATCATGCAATCATTCAAGGGTGTGAGGAAAATCTTAGTCTTAAAACTAAGCCTTAGGCTATAAGGCTTAGAGCCTGTCCCCCACACCCAATGCAAACTATAAGCAAGCAAACATATATATCATATTTACAAATTTATTTGACCAGCAAGTGCCTTTCAGAATCTAGGTGCAGTACTTTATAACACTTTAAAAAAGTTACTTGTTGAATTTAGTGAGAGAAAGGGAGGGAAGGAGAGACGGTCAGATGGACAGGAACATCATCCTGTTCCTGTATGTGCTGGGACTGGGGAATTGAACTGGCAACTTCTGTTCTTGGAAAGATGCTCTAACAAATTAAGCTATCTGGCCAGGGCATTTCGTTGTTTTGCTTTGTCTTTTAATTGGGATATCTGGAATGTTATCCAAGACCAATTTAATTAATAGAGTAGAACACACGCATCAGTATTTTTTTAAATCCCAGGTGATTTCAATGAGTGGAAACGTGCCAGAACCTCTGCTAGACTGTTGTTCGGTAACCCCTCCTTATACACTGATTTTTACCTCATTTTGCAGCATGATTGTTTGCTTGTCTTTAGAGAGCCAACCTACTATCCATGGAGAGCCTGGGTTCATGTTCACATGGGTTTGTGGGAAGCCAGGCTAGCATGTCCCTTACACAAGGGAACTTTGGCTCCCAGAGTTCCAACTCCAGCTCTGCTCTTTCCTAGCTATAGGCATTTAAGCAAGTAATATAACTTTTCTCAACTTGTGCTTTTTGCCAAAGAGTAAATAAATAAATAAACAAAATAAACAATAACTGTAGTACTCCAGCCCACTGGGAAATACCAGTGTTGGGTGGAAAAAACCTATTCAAGACACAAAACCAATTCAAGACCCTTGGGAGATGATTAGGTTAAACTGAAGTCAGGATGGTGGGACCCTGAAAATGTGATTAGTGTTTGTATCAGAAGAGAATGAAACATCTGAGCTCCTTCTCTATCATGTGAGGAGATAGTGAGAAGGCAGCCATCTGCTGGCCAGGAGAGGGCCTTCACCAAGAGTGGAATCTGCCAGTACAGTACCTGATTTTCTCCTATCCTCCATAACTGCGACAATAAATGTTGATTAAACCATCCAGGCTCAGGAATTTTGTTATGGCAAGTCAAGATGACTTAAATGCTAATATTTAGCCTTTTGCTGTCGACAAATGTTACTATGTTTTTGGAGGACTACTCTGCTTCTGTCTTTACTTAGCTAAACTTTATCTGCTTGCTTCATCTACTTAAAGAGACAGGGGGTGTCTGAGGAAAGAATTCCAGGAAATTAAATTTAGCCAGGAACTTACCATTTCTGTCTTTCACACCCCTTACACCAGTGGTTCTCAAAGTGTGTGCCAGGGTGCACTGGTGTGCTCTAGAAGATTTCCAGGTGTGCCCTATGGTATTTCAGAGAAATATGTGTCTGTTGGGAACCAAAAAACCAACAGGGTTTTTGGAGTTTAGATTTTTGGGGGACAGAGGTGTGGGGAATTGGCTGTAAGCTGACAGTCTGCCCAACTCCCCACCTCACTTGCCTGATTAGGTTGCAAAAGGCTGTTAAACTGTGGTGCTTGATTGTTTACACTGCCCCCCATGATCCCCAGAAAGACTGGAGGTTAGTTTCTTCTAGCCTTTGTTTGCTGTAAAGTTAAGATAATATGTATGGTGGGTGTTTTCTACACTCAACACAATTAAGAGTAAAAAGTGAGAAATTCTTCAATATATTGACAAGGAAATGAGACTTTGCCTTTCAAATATATGCCCAAACATTGAAGAAATCACTAAGACACATCAGCCTCTGTTTCTCATAAACACAGAATGAAAAAACATATTCTCGCCAGGACCTGCCAAATTTACTAAATCTTACTAAGAATGTATCTATCTATATAAAAAGATAACTTTTTTGTCATTTTTAAAATTTTTTAACCTCTTTTTTTATGAATTATAAAAAGCATAACTCAAAAAATGTAACACAAAAATGTTTTTTAATGTCAGAATAAATTTAATTTTGTCTTATATTTATTTCATTTACTTACCATAAAAGCACATTTGGACTTTATATATTTTTTCTTTAATATTTTACTTAATTATTATAACATATTTCTCAGAAATTTGTATATATTGCACCTACAATTATTTGTAGGATTTTAAATGTGCCCGACTTCAAATAGTTTGAGAAACACTGCCTTACACCTTTATTGTAATCATGCACCCAAACCTGTAACTACTCCAGACAGTGATTTTCAAATCTAGTTTTATGACACATCCCTGTGTCTCCAGTTGACTTGAGGGCTGCTACAGGACAATAAAATATTGCTCAACACAATTTGAAGTCACCTTAATTTAAAAAATTAAATATCATCCTAGGCCTGATAACTTAGTAAATTACAGCATTGTCCTGAAGCACAGAGGTTGCTGGTTCGATCCCCAGTCAGGCACATACAGAAACAGACCAATGTTCCTGCCTTTCTCTGCCTTCCTCTCACTAAAATAAATAAATAAATGAAAATTTAAAATAAATAAATAAATAAATTTTACATTTTAACACAACCTCCTCATCGTTTGTACCTTACAGTGTAAGAGGCACTGGTTTAAAAGATAACTGATGGCCCTGACCAGGTGGTTGCACAGTAGATAGAGCATCAAACTGAAACACGGAGGACCCAGGTTCAAAACCCTGAGGTTGCCAGCTTGAGCATGGGTTCATCTGGTTCAAGGAAGGCTCACCAGCTTGAGCCCAAGGTTACTGGCTTGAGCAAGGGGTTACTCGGTCTGCTGTAGCCCCTTGGTCAAGGCACATATGAGAAAGCAATCACTGAGAAACTGAGGTGCCGCAACAAAAAATTGATGCTTCTCATCTCTCTTCCTTCCAGTCTGTCTGTTCCTCTCTCTGTCTGTCTCTATGACACACACACACACACACACACACACACACACACACACACACACACACACACAATGACTGATGGCTCACAGATTCTCCAGGAGGCCCAGATAGCCAAATATGGGTGGTTATTGTTTGGAACAACAACAAATCATGCCACAGAGAGGCTGAGTAGGGACCTCAGCCTGCATCTGGGCAGCAGACTTCACAAGACTTCACCTTGTGGGCCCAGCCCTTTCATTTCTCTTGCTTCTAATGCAAGGCACCAGGTAGATGCAGGAGGCTGGGCTCAGGTCATAGTCCATTCTCCCAGCTTGGAAGCCAAGAAAGGGAGTAGCATTTCCAACTTAAGTAATGAGTCTAAGTGAAACCAGAAAAATATAAAGGAGTTCGTGCGGCCTGTCACCAATTCAGAGACCGAGTTTGAGTCTTTATGGACACTTTATTCTGTTGGCTAGAAATCTTGGATTGCATTCTGAAGTCATCTCAACTTCCTTTCCCCAGCCAACCTTTGTATACGTGGAAGAAAAGGGTAGGTAAGAAATTTGGAATTTCAAGAGAGAGTTAATCAGATCATAGTCAAAGTTAATTGGATCATAGTCAGTGAGAGTTCTGTCCTTTGGGTTGTTCACAGATCTCCTGGGGCATAAAAGGGTATAGCGGTACCTTGAGGTGTGAGTTTAATTAGTTCTGTAACCAAGCTCGTAAGTCAGTCAAATTATATATCAAACAAATTTCTCCCATTTAAAGTAACTAAAATAGACTTAATCCATTTTAGCCCTGTGAAACATCCCCAAACCATCCTAAATTATATAAAAAAACATTTTTAATTAAGAAAAACACATGTATACTTTACTAATGTATAACAAAATATATGAAATAAAATAAAAAAGTGTTATTTAGTACTGTATTCTTACCTTGGAGACAGACGAGTGCAGCTAATAGAGATGAATGGCAGAGGAGGAGGGAGGGAGGAAGGGATGCAGGCACGTAAACTAAAACTGCACTTTCTTAACACTAAATGTAAACTAAAACTGCATTTTCTTTAAACAAAACTAAAACTTCACTTTCTTTACTTAAAATGAAACCAAAAAATATTAATTGTAAAAAAATGCACTTTCTTAACTTTAAACTTAACCTAAGCTTAACATTACGTATTTTTCATTTAATCACCTGTTTTTGCCTTTTTGGCTGCACTTTCAGCACTTTCACTTGCAGGACTTTTGAATAAAAATCTATCCAAAAAGGTTTGCTTTTGCCTGCCTTTTAAAATGTTACAGAAATGTGACAAACAAGTGTCATTAAAAAGTGCTGAAGTACGACCAGTTGAAACTTTTTCTGGGTGTTTCTTTTCAATGAAACTTGAAAGCTTCTCCCACATTGCCAGCCTATCTTTAATTTCACTTGTAGAAATCACTTCCTCTGACTCTACCTCCTCCTCACTACTATTCTCTTGCAGAAGCTCCATATGTTGCATCATCTGTAACTCCTTCAGCTCCTCAGGAGAGAGTTCCTTCTCATGTTCTTCGATGAGCTTGTTTATGTCACCCTCATCTACCACCAGACCCATCAACTTTCTGAGGGACACAATCTCCTCCAATGCTTCTACCTCGGTCTTGGTCTCTGGTGTGAATCCTTCAAAGTCCCTGTCTGCAACAACATCAGGCCATAACTTTTTCCATGCCGAGTTCAAGGTTCTTCTTGTAACCTCTTGCTATGCCAAGTCAATAATGCATAAACATATCACGATGTTGTAGTGATCTTTCCAAAACTCTCGAAGGGTTAGGTCTGTATTCTCAGTCACCTCAAAGCAGCGGCAGAACAAGTGCTTTGTGTAAAGCTTTCTAAAGTTGGAAATGACCTGATGATCCATAGGTTGCAAGATTGAAGTCGTGTTGGGTGGGAGGTAGAGGACTTTCACAAATTTGAACTCATCGAGAATGTCATCTTCAAGACCAGGTGGGTGGGCTGGAGCATTTTCAAGGATTAATAATGCTTTCATTGGAAGTTTTTTTCTTGAAAATATTTCTTCACTGTAAGGCTAAAGATGAGATATACCCATTCAATAAAAAACTGCCACATCACGCATGCCCCAGCATTGGCACACCACATAACCTGCAGTTTTTCTTTAAGAATCTTGTGAGTCTTAAAGGCTCAAGGATTTTTGGAATGATACACTAGCAGTGGCTTTACTTTACAGTCACTGCTATCATTTGCACACAATGCAAGGGTCAGACGGTACTTCATGGGTTTATGGCCTGGCAACTTCTTCTCCTCTGCAGTGATGAAAGTCCTCCGGGGCATTTTTTTTTCAAAACAAACCTGTTTCATTACAGTTGAACATTTGTTGGGGGATGTAGCCTTCTTTTGCGATAAGCACAGGAAAACGTGCAATGTACTCCTCAGCTGCCTTAATGTCAGCACTCGCAGCTTCACCATGCCTCACCACTGAGTGGATGCCAGATCTCTTCTTGAAATTTTAAAACCAGCCATAACTTGCCTTAAATAACACATGCCTTTTCTCATATTACAGTCTTCGTCACTGTATCTCCTGCCAGCTCTTTCTCTTTCACCCACACCAGCAGAAGCTTCTCCATTTCTTTATGGATATTTGTCCTTAATTGGGACAGAATTGTAGTTTCTTTTCACTAGATTTGCACTTTTGATGGCATCCTTTTGTTTAACAATGGTACAAATTGTAGATGTATTGTGGTCGTACAGCCTTGCCAGTTCAATCACTGGTACATCATGCTCATGTTTTTCTATTATTTCTTGCTTTACTTCTATCAACATCATTCTCTTCTTCTTCTCACCACTATTCTTTACACTCACTTTCTTTGGCCCCATGAAAGCACACAAAACAAGTTATTAAAAATGCAAAAATGATGCAAGAATGAGTACAGCGCATGAGATTTGACTTGATTCTGCGGGTAACACATGAGAAAGAACGAGATGCTGGTGTTGTGCTGCCAACACACCAACTAGCAGCAGCTTCCCGAATCACGACTCAAAACTCGAAATTTTGCTCAGATCCCAAACAAAAATATGGACTGAGTCACAGCTCATATCTTAAAAAAATTCTTACGTTGGTCTGCTTCTATCTTAAGGTACCACTGTACTACAGCCTCCTGAGGCACAACAGTGGAGCACTCCCAGATGGATCACACACAGGTGGGTCACTCACAGATCTCGTTAAGTTCCCATAGGTCTGTTCAAGGTACAAGGTACAAGCTTTGTTCCTGGAACAAAGTTTTTGCTTGAATTAATTATTAACCTCACTTACCATAGCCAAGGCCACCATTAATTAAGCTAAAATGTTAACTCTTGAGTTTCCCTTATTATAAGTAATGAGAGGAGAAATGTGCCTCCAAAGAAGATAAAAGAAGGGGAAAGATCTTGAAACAGGCAAGGGGCTTAGTTGCTGGGTGGCCAAACAGAATGACAGACCTCTCCAACATCTTTCTTTTTCTCTTCTTCTTTTTTATATTTATGATTTTAATTTGTGTTTACATAGATTCAAGTATCCCACTGAATATATCTCCCCCCAACCCCTTATTCCTCTCGGCTCTCCCCCATGTCCTGTCTCCCCTATACCTTCCCCCCTTTCCTCCAGGATTTGCTCTCCTGTTCTCTATAATGCTGTGTTATGTATATATAATTTCATTAATCTCTTTCCCTTCTCTGATCCCATCTTCTCTTCTATTTTCCCTCTGACCCAGGGATTAGAAAACTATGGCTCGTGAGCCAGATGTGGCTCTTTTGATGAGCTGCATCTGGCTCACAGACAAACCTTTAATAAAAAAAAATAATGTTTAAAAATATAAAACATTCTCATGTATTACAATCCATTTATTTCCTACCACTCATGTTCATGGTTGTGGATGGCTGGAGCCAATCACAGCTATCTTCTGAAACAACACCAAATTTTTATTGGATAATGCATAATGTACATGGGTTGTTGTGAGATCAGGAAGTAAACTTCCCTCCTTTTAATCAAGTAGTCAGCTAGCTAATTGAAGAAACCCTTTTGATGAAGAAGATGACTAAAAGAAAAAAAGATGAGAAGTATATTTTCAGCAGGAACAGAGAGCAAAATTTGCTTTTGTGGAGAGAGCAGGTTCTACAGTGTGTCTAATATGCAATGATAAAATTGCATCAATGAAATGGTCAAATATAAAGTGGCACTTCGACACATGCCATACTACATTTGCATCAAAATATCCAGCAGGGGACAGCAGAAAGAAAGCATGTCAAGAGCTACTGTGCAGAGTGCCAGCTAGTCAGCAGCAACTCTGTGTTTGGACCCAACAAGGTGACTGGAATTCAGCTAGCTTTCCTGGTGCTTTAGCAATTGTGAGAAATGAAAAGCCATTCACAGATGGGGAGTATATCAAAACATTCATGCTTGATGTTGCCAATGAACTTTTTGATGACTTTTGATATAAAGACAAGATCATCAAATGAATAAAATCATGCCTCTGTTGTCAAGAACTGTTCACAATTTACCATCATGATGAGAAATCAAACTGAGGCAACACAAGTGAAGGACATAAATGCAGCACCATTCTTTTCTTTCACTTTGGATGAGTAAACAGACATAAGCCATTTATCCCAGTTCAGTGTGATTGCAAGGTATGCTGTTGGTGACACACTATGTGAGGAAAGTATTGCTGTTTTGCCTATGAAAGAGACAACAAAAGGGGAGGATTTATTCAACTCTTTTACTGAGTTCACTAAAGAAAAAAATCTATTGGTGGATAAACTTATTTTGGTGTGTACTGATGCTGCTCCGTGCATGGTGGGGAAAGACAGAGGGCTCGCAGTGCTTCTTTATGAACATGAAAAGAGAGCCATCCTAAGTTTTCACTGCATCCTACATCAGGAGGCACTATGTGCTCAAATGTGTGGTGAGCAGCTTGGTGAGGTGATGTCATGGGTCTTTTGGGTTGTCACCTTTATTGTTGCCCAAGCTTTAACTAATCACCAGTTTAAAACACTGCGGGATGAATAATTATTCTGGAAATAATTATCCTGGTCTGCTTCTGCACAGCAATGTGCATTGGTTGTCAAGAGGAAGGTGCTCAGCTATTTCGTGGCTTGTCTGAGCAAAATTTGGACTTTTTTTGAAATGAAAAATGTCAAGCATCCTGAGTTAGCTAACACTGAGTGGCTCCTGAAGTTCTACTATCTTGTGGACATGACTGAACATCTGAACCAGCTCAATGTGAAAATGCAAGGCATTGGAAATACAGTCTTATCCCTTCAACAAGCAGTGTTTGCATTTTAAAAACAAGTTGGAACTCTTCAGCGCTCACATTGAAGCAGGTCGTTTACTACACTTTGAAAAACTGGGAGAGTTTAAAGATGCATGCACAACAAGGGACCCTGTTCAACATCTTGATCCAGCAGCTAGCGGGCTTCACATCTAATCTCCTGCAGTCATTTAAAGCATGATTTGGAGAATTTCATGAGTGCACTCATCTTTTTAAGTTCATTACCCATCCACACAAGTGTGCAGTGGACAGTGCCGACATGAGTTACATCCCCGGTGTTTCCATCAGAGATTTTGAGCTACAAGCTGCTGACCTGAAGGCCCAGACATGTGGCTGAATAAGTTCAAGTCATTGAATAAAGATTTGGAAACTTGCACAACAGCAAGCAGAGTTGGCGAGAAAACACAAGTGTGGAGAAATGAAAAAACTTCAACACGCGGACCAGCTGATTGTCAAAACTTGGAACATGCTTCCTGTCACACACTGCATCATGTGAGTGTTGCTGTACTGACAATGTTTGGCTCTATGTATGCATGTGAGCAGTCTTTCTCACATCTAAAGAACGTTAAGACCATCCTACGATCATGTTTAATGGATGGAAGTCTCAACGCCTGCATGAAGCTTAACCTCACCATGTATCAACTAGACTACAAAGCAAAACCATGCAGCATCGGAAGTCGCATTAATGGTAAGAAGTACTTTATTCTTCATTGGTTAGCATCAGCATAACAATGTTTTTATAAAGAATTCAGAGACTTATTGTACTTTAAAAGTGTTGGTGTTACATAAAATGCACACATTTACTTGTCGTTAGTGTTAAACATATTGTATGGCTCTCACGGAGTTACATTTTAAAATATGTGGCGTTCATGGTTCTCTCAGCCAAAAAGATTCCTAACCCTGTTCTTACCACTTTTCCTATAGTCCCTTTGATCCTGCCTCTGCTTCTGTTCCATTGCTTAGTTCACATTGTTTGTTGGATTCCTCAAATGAGTGAGGTCATATGATATTTTTCTTTCTCTGTCTGGCTTATTTCACTTAGGATGATAGTTTCCAGGTCCACCATGTTTTCACGAAAGGTAAGATTTCTTTCATCATGGTTCGGTAGTATTTTATTGTGTATATGTATCACAGCTTTTTTAGTCCACTCGTCCACTGACGAACACTGGGGCTGTTTCCAGATCTTGGCTATTGTAAACAATACTGCCATAAACATGAGGGTGCATTTCTTCTTTTGAATCAGTGATTTGTTATTTTTAGGATTTACTCCTAAAAGTGGAATAGCTGGGTCAAAAGGCAGTTCCATTTTTAATTCTTTGAGGAATCTCCATGCTGTTTTTTAGAGTGGCTGCACCAGTCTACATTCCCACAAGCAGTGCAGGAGGGTTTCTTTTTCTCCGCACCCTCTCCAGCACTTATGTGTTGTTTTGTTAATGGGCATCATTCTGACAGGTGTGAGGTGGTATCTCATAGTGGTTTTATTTTGCATTTCTCTAATGATTAGTGATGTTGAACATTTTTTCATATGCTTATTGGCCATCTGTATGTCCTCTTTGGAAAAGTGTCTATTCATTTCTTTTGCCCATTTTTTGATTGAATTATTTATCTTCCTGGTGTTGAGTTTTACAAGTTTTTTTATTTTATAAATTTTGGTTATTAATCCCTTATTAGAGGTACTGGCGAATATAATCTCCCATTGTGTGGGTTGTCTTTATATTTTGCTCATGGTGTCTTTTGTTTTGCAAAAGCTTTTTAGATTGATATAGTCCCATTTGTTCATCTTGTCCTTTATTTCACTTGCCTGTGGAGATAAATGAGCAAAAATATTGCTGCAAGAGATATCGAAGAGTTTACTGCTTATGTTTTCTTCCAAGATGTTTATCGTTTCACGACTTACATTTAAGTTTTTTATCCATTTTGAGTTTACTTTTGTGAATGGTGTAAGTTGGTGATCCAGTTTTATTTTTTTGCAAGTACCTGTTCAATTTTTTCAACACCATTTGTTAAAGAGACTATCTTTACTCCATTGTATGCTCTTTCCATCTTTGTCAAATATCAATTGTGCAAAAAGGTGTGGGTTTATTTCTTCTGGGTTCTCTGTTCTGTTCCATTGATCTGTATGCCTGTTCTTATGCCAGTACCAGGCTGTTTTGAGTACAGTGGCCTTGTAGTATAACTTGATATCAGGAAGTGTGATACCCCTCACTTTATTTACTTATTTTTTTTTTATAGGATTTCTGAGGCTATTCATGTTCTGTTTTATTTCCATAAAAATATTTGGAATATTTGTTTTATATCTTTGAAATATGTTGTTGGTATTTTAATAGAAAGTGCATTGAATTCACAGATTGCTTTGGGTAATATAGACATTTTAATGATGTTTATTCTTTCTATTCATGAACACAGTATAGGCTTCCACTTGTTTGTATCTTCCTTGATATCCTTTATCAATGTTTTATAGTTTTCTGAGTACAAGTCTTTAACCTCTTTGGTTAAATTTACTCCTAGATATTTTATTTATTTATTTTTGTTGTTGCAATATTAAAGGGGATTGTTTTTTAATTTCTTTTTCTGACAGTCCATTGTTTGTGTATAAAAATGCCACTGATTTCTGAATAGTGATTTTATATTTTGTCACCTTGCTGAATTCATTTATCA
The DNA here is from genome assembly GCF_036850765.1 of Saccopteryx bilineata. NCBI lineage: Eukaryota > Metazoa > Chordata > Mammalia > Chiroptera > Emballonuridae > Saccopteryx > Saccopteryx bilineata. Next base: position 199,337,333 of record NC_089491.1, read on the forward strand.
GGTCCAGTACTTTTTTGACTGAGATTTTAGGGTTTTCTAAGTACAGTATCATATCATCATCAAATAATGATAGTTTTACTTCTTTTTTTTCAATTTGGATTCCTTTTATACCTTCTTCTTGTCTGATTGCTGTTGCTAGAACTTCCAGGACTATGTTGAATGAGAGTGGTGAAAGGGGGCACCCCTGCCTTGTTCCTGATCTTAAGGGGATTGCTTTTAATTTTTGCCCATTAATTATGATGTTGGCTTTGGGTTTGTCATAGATGGCCTTTATCATGTTGAGGTATGATCCCTGTATCTCCCCTTTGCTGTGAGTTTTGATCATAAAAAGGTGCTGGATTTTAGCAAATGCTTTTCCTCCATCTATTGATATTATAATGTGATTTTAATCCTTTTGTTTATATGTTAAATCACATTGATTGATTTGCAGATATTGTACCAGCCTTGTCTCCCTAGAATAAATCCCACCTGATCATAATGTATAATTTTTTCCATAAATTGCTGGATCCAGTTTGCTATTATTTTGTTGAGAATTTTAGTGTCTAAGTTTATCAGGAATATTGGTTTATATTTTTCTTTCTTTGTAGTGTCTTTGCCTAATTTTGGAATCAGTATTATGCTCACCTTATAAAAGGACTTTGGAAGTCTTCTCTCCTCTTGAATATTTTGAAATAGCTTGAGAAGAATAGGCGTTAGTTCTTCTTTGAATATTTGGTAAAATTCACCTGTGCAGCCATCTGGCCCAGGGCTTTTATTTGTTGACAGTTTTATTTTTATTTTTTTTATTTTTATTATTTTTATTTATTCATTTTAGAAAGGAGAAAGAGAGAGAGGGAGAGAGAGAGAGGAGAGAGAGAGACAGAGAGAGAGAAGGGGGAGGAGCAGGAAGCATCAACTCCCATATGTGCCTTGACCAGGCAAGCCCAGGGTTTCGAACCAGCGACCTCAGCATTTCTAGGTCGATGCTTTATCCACTGTGCCACCACAGGTCAGGCCTGTTGGCAGTTTTTTGATAACTGTTTCAACCTCATTTGATGAAATCGATCTGTTAAGGTTTTCTGATTCTTCTATATAAATTTTTGAAAGATTATATGTTTTGAGGAATTTGTCTATTTCTCCAAGGTTGTCTAATTTTATGGCATACAGTTTTTCATAGTATTTTCTTACAATGCCTTGTATTTCTGCTGTGTCAGTTGTTACTTCTCTCTCATTTCTAATTTTATTTGAGTCCTCTCTTTTTTTTTTCTTGGTGAATCTGGTTAAAGTTTCATTTACATTGTTTACATTTTCAATGAACCAGCTCTTGGTTTTATTGATCTTCTGTATTGTTTTTTTAGCCTCTATGTCATTTATTTCTGCTCTAGATTTCATTATTTCTTTCCTTTTGCTTCCTCTGGGTTTTACTTGCTGTTCTTTTTCTAGTTCATTTAGATGCAGGGTTAAGTTGTATATTTGAACTTTTTCTAGCTTCTTAAGGTATACCTTTAGTGTTATGAACTTCCCTCTCAGGACTGCTTTTCTTCTGTCCCATAAAATTTGAGTTGTTTTATGTTCATTTTCATTTGTTTAAAATTTTTTTTTGATTTCTTCTTTGATCTAATTGTTAACCCATTCATTATTTAATAACATGCTATTTAGTTTTTAAGTGTTTGAGTGTTTTTCAGTTTTTCTTTGTGGTTGATTTCTAGTTTTATACTACTGTGATCCGAGAAGAGGCTTGATATGTTTTCAACCTTCTTAAATTTGTTCAGACTCATTTTTTGTCCTTGCATGTCATCTATCCTAGAGAATGTACTATGCACACTTGAAAGGAATGTATATTCTCCTGCCTTAGGGTGAAAGGTTCTGAAGATATCTATTAAATTCATTTGATCTAGTGTGTCCTTTAAGTCTGCTGTTTTTTTGTTAATTTTTTTTCTTGAAGATCTATCCAGAAATGTTAGTGAGGTATTAAAATCACCTAATATAATAGTATTAATATTGATCTTGCTTTTTATGTCCATCAAAGTCTGCTTTATATATTTAGGTGCTCCTATATTAGGTGCATAGATATTTATAACAGTTATATCTTTTTGTTGGATTGCTCTCTTTATCATTATATAGTGACCTTCTTTATCCCTTACTATAGCCTTTGTTTTAAAGTCTATTTTGTCTAATGTAAGTATTGCTACCCCAGCTTTTTTTTTTCATTTCCATTTGCATAAAATATTTTTTTCCATCTCTTTACTTTTAGTCTATGTGTATCTTTTGTTTTGAGGTTTGTCTCTTGTAGATAGTATATGTACAAGTCCTGTTTTCTTATCCACACAGCTACTCTATGTCTTTTGATTGGAGCATTTAATCCATTTACATTTATGGTTATTATTGATATGTAGTTGTTTATTGCCATTTTATTCTTTAAATCTACATTCTTCTTTTACTAGATTTTCCTCCCCACTTTGTTCTGTTTACAGCAGGCCCCTTAATATTTCTGTAGCAATGTTTGGTTGTAATAAATTTCTTGAGTTGTTTTTTTTTTTTTGTCTGTGAAGCTTTTTATTTCTTCTTCAGTTTTAAATGATAACCTTGCTGGATAGAGAAGTCTTGGTTCTATGTTCTTGTTTTGCATTACTTTGAATATTTCTTGCCATTCCTTTCTGGTCTCTAATGTTTTTGTTGAAAAGTCAGATGTCATCTTTATGGGGGCTCCTCTGTAGATAATAGACTGCTTTTTTCTTATAGCCTTTAGTATTCTTTCTTTATCTCTTAATTTTTTAATTTTAATTATAATGTGTCTTAGTGTTGGCCTTTTTGGGTTCATCCTTAATGCAACTCTCTGTGCTTCTTGAACTTGTGTGACTTTTTCCTTCATCAATTTAGGGAAGTTTTCATCTATGATTTTTTCAATCAGATTCTCTACCCCTTATTCTTTCTCTTCTCCTTCAGGAACCTTTATGATTCAGATGTTATTTCTCTTCTTGTTGTCACAGAGCTCTCTTAGAGTTTCCTCAGACTTTTTGAGCCTCTTTTCTATTTGCTGCTCTGCTTCCATGCTTTCATTTATCTTGTCCTCTAACTTGCTGATTTGATCCTTAGCTTCATCCATCCTGCTTTTAATTCCTTCCAGTGTGGTCTTCACTTCTGATATTGTATTTGTTATTTCTGACTGACTCTTTTTTATTATTTCAATGCTTTTTTTTATACTTGCTATCTCTTTATTTTGGTGCTTGTTATGTCCATCCATTGCTACTCTAAAATCTTTGAGCACCCTAACAATCATTATTTTAAACTCAGCATCTGGTAATTTGGTTATTTTTGTCTCATTCAAATCTTTTTCTGGGGATTTCTTTTGATTTATTTCAGTTGCAGTTCTTTGCCTTCCCATTTTGTTTGTGTATAAGAAGGGTGTGGCCACACAAGTTTCATAGTTATGGCCTTTGTGTTTCTTAGGTGTGGTCTGTCTGTAGGCCTGCCACCCCATCTGCTGCCACCTTGAGTGTTTGGGCACTGGTGTTGCCAGCACTGTCGTGCTATGGTGGTCACTGTGGTTTCTGCCTCGCCTCCATGGGTGGAACTTTGTTTCCGTTCCTGGGCTTCAAGCCTTGGCTGGCCCTCCTCTGCAACACTCTTGAGTATGGGACTGTACTCTTCTGCCTCGGCTGCAAGTCTTGGCTGACCACTGCCTCTACTCCAATCCCATGGCGGGGATGCACTTCTGTGTTCTGGCTGCAAGCATTGGTTGGCCCCCTGCTTTTGTCCTGCCCCGGCAGGTGGGAATGCACTAGCACACGGGCTGCAAGCCTCAACCCCATGGGCAGGGCTTCACTCCTGCACCCAGCCACAAGTGTCAGCCAATTCCCTGTTTTTCATGTTACCCCTGAAGACAGAACTGTAGGCAAGACCATTCTCTTGCGCCCCTTCCTTCACTGCGGTCATTCTTGGCCTCCACCCCTGCTGGACAGGACTGTGCTCATGCCCAGTTTGCTGCTGTGGCCACCCCCAGGTTTCCACCCTCACCGATGGGACTGCACTTTTGCATACTGCCACCGTATGTTCTCCAGCGAGCACTCAGCAATGTGGGGGTGGTGATGTAGCTCAGACTTTAGCACTCAATACTGTATCTCTGATGGCTCCCTGCTTCTAAGCGATTCTTTGCTCTGACTGCAGCAGGAGAGCTTCTGTTTGGCTGGTGACCTGCTTCCCTCTGCTGGTATTGATGGTTTCAGAAAAAATATTCACTTTAGATTTGGGAGTGACTCAGCCCACGGGTTAGGTTGGCTGTCCCTCAAAGTGTTTCTCCCTTTGCCTCCTAGATTACACTCTCTTCCTGATACTCCAGCTCTTTTATCTCTCCCCATCCCCTGGAGCCCCGGGTGAGTGTTTGTGAAAGAGGTGTTGTGCATGGTCCCTTTAAGACAAATCCTGGGTCTGAGAAATCTGTCTCTTTTTTGCAAACAGTATCCTGGCTTATTTTGCAGCTAATTACTGTTCATATGCCTCTTTTAGTCTCTGGAACTGTAGGCTGGGGCTTTGTTCCTTTGGCCCAGGACCCTCCCCTCTCCACTAAACTCACTTCCCACCACACAAGTCCCTCTGGGCTGCCACTTGCTCCCAGGAGCTGGGCAGCCCTCTCCGTGTTTCTACTTTTCCTACCAATCTCAATGTGGCTTCTTCAGTTTTCCTTGCTTAAAGAGTCCTCTTAGTGTAGTCCAAAGTTGGTCTTACAAGATGACTATTCCTAAAATTAAGTTGTAATTCACTTTGCTTCTGAGAGTTGGAAGTTGGTATATCTGCCTACTTTATTGCCACATTGCCGCCACCAATCACCTCTGGTCAATCTCTTTTTCTCTTCTTTGAAGGTTTCATCCTCTTCTGTCCCGCACAAAGCCTGCTTTACTACTTGGTTGGAGCACTCTCCACACTGTTGTCACTGAACTCTTTGGCTCATTCTTCCTGCATTCAGGGGGGCTCCTCAAGGGCAGGAATGGTGACACAGAGCAGGCACTCTGCAATCCTATGTCCCTTCCCTCCTTTTGTTTCTGTCTCTAGATTAAAAAAATAGAGTAAAGAGAAAATAAATGACAGACCTCTATTCCTTACCTACTTTTTTCTGGAAAAATGCTGGAGTCCAACTCTGCCATTTCCTGTCCAGTCACCGTTAACAAGTTCATGAACATCTTAAAGCTCTGTTTCCTTATCTTTAATGTTATTTTTAAATGATGGATTCTATTTACATAGAGCTTTGCTATTTGCAAAGCATTCCCATGCATACCACTGTTTTCATTTGAGCCACAGCACAACTCTGTATGGTCAAGTAGTGTTATCTCCATTCTACAGTTTGGAAGAGAGGCACAGGGACTTGCCAAAGAGTGTGGAAACCACAAATGTTCAAGCTCCTTATACTGTAACCTCTCCCCACATCAAAGAAGTTCATGTATGTGCAAGTAAACTAAAAACTATAATGTGTTCTTCCAATAAAAGGACATCATTATTACTCTAGTAACACCCCTGAAATATGCTTCTAACTGAATTGAATTATCCACTGTGATTCTATTGGTCCCCAAATCTGCAACCCTCTTTCTCTCTCTGTGGTATAATAAACCTATTACCTATTCCTTGTTTAGAGTCTTCTGCAGAAAGTAACTGAATAAAATCTTAAATGTTTCTTTTGAACTATTTAGAGAACTAAAATAACCACCACTTCAATTATTTATTATTTATCCTCATCCTTTATAAGTTCTACAAAGTCCTGCTCCAGTTCTAGGAGGTTAAAGACCAGCTGAGGACAAGGATTTCTAGCTAAGGACAGGTCTTTTGTTCTCCAAAATCAATGTTTATTTTGGGTTTCTTAAATAGTCTCTTTTATTTTTATCTCTACAAAAACAATAGTTTCCTTCTATATTTCTTTTAACAGTAGGTCATATTTAAGGTTCTTTTATGATCTGTTCTGAATTCCACTAACTCTAGCCTCTTTAAAAAATTTATGTTATATCATGTGAAAGACTTTTCAACAGGGTTTTTTTCTTTTAAGTTGGGTGAGGTCTCAAGATCAAATGTCTTTGGCAAAACCTGCCCAAGGAAATAAATTCTCAGCTAAAGCAGTGGAGAAAGAATTGTTACTTTTTTTTTACTTTATAAAGTCCCTACTCTGCAAACATCTGATGATAAATATCACCATCCCATCTAAGTTTAAATACCTTTATTTATATTCACTTATTTGCCATTTTTTTTTGTGGGTAAAGAGTTATTTTTCTCTTTTGAATAGTACATCATTATATCTACTGTGGGCAAAAGACTCTTCTATGCCTTTTAAATACACAGTGTGTCTGTAATGTCATTGTGCACTTTTGACTGGTCAGAGGAAATCAACAAAAGATGATAGAAATTTGAAATCTGCACCAAATAAAAGGAAAACTCTCCCAGTTTCATATGTATTCAGTGCAGTTTGATGTAGGCTCATGCACAGATTTTTTAGGGCTCCTTAGGTAGCTATCTCATATAGCCTCTCCAGACTCATCACTGACTGATGGCCTACCAGAATGGAGTTTCTCCACCAAACTGCCGGTTTCCTTCAACTGCTTATCCCACCAAGTAATGTTATTCCTATGTGGTGGCGCTTCGTTATAAACATGCCGATATTCATGTTGCACTTTGGTCATGGATTTGAATTTAGCGAGCCACAGAACACACTGAACTTTTCATTCAGATCTCAACTGGCATGGCCATGGGCTCCTCCGCAGTATACACGGTGTTACGTCATCATTTGCGTATGCACACATGCTGCCACATCATCCTACAGAAACTGGGAGGGTTTTCCTTTTATTTGGTGCAGATTTCACATTTCTATCATCTTTTGTTGCTTTTCTGTGACTGGTTAAAAATGACTTTACGGACACACTGTATTACTTCAAATCTCCTTTGGCATTGTCAACATATCAACAATATTATCAATATTATATCAACAATATTATACAGTTGATTGTACCGTTGACTATAATCATAATAAATGTTGGTCAAATAAGTTTTTAAATATGATATATGTTTGCTCACTTGTCTGCATTGGGTGTGGGAGACAGGCTGTAAACAGGCAGGGTGGTTATAGTCTAAGACTTAGTTTTAAGACTAAGCTTTTCCCCACACCCTTGACTGATTGCATGATGTGGGGTGGTGCACTCTCATGAGAAATCCCATTATGCCTCAGATAGGTGACTTTGTATCAGAGACTTTCTTATTTGTATATTGGATTAAAGGTTTTGATTTCTACACTATAAAATGGGGCAGACCAGGAGCTTACTCTCTCGGTTCCTGTGATTAGCATTAGAGGAGAGAGCAGAGAAAGGAGAGCAGATAAAGGCCATGTGGAGGAGGCCAGGAGAAGCAGCCAAGATGACAAAATGCTAAAGAAGAAGCCAATTTGTGCAGAGTCTGTGCAGAGAGAAGGAGATGGGGAACAGAGGTGAATAAGGCTTGTGAGCTAGTAACTTTGATTCTAGGAAACTCAAATAAATCAGTGGCTTTGGGAGCCTTGAATGGAAAGGGAAATGTTTTCCCACTGTGAGTACTTCTTGCCCACCAGGTACAAGCTAGGTTTAAAGCTAATGGCCCACTGGTACTTGGCTCCATTGTTTCATTACCATCTGTTTGAATCTAATGAGAACCAGCATGGGCCAGGTGGCTGTGGTGCTGGCTGTGGCTACTGGCTTTACAATAATCATTCATTTTGACTGCTTTTTGTACAAGGCAATTAGAAATAGTGCTAAGCTCTTTCACATACATTGTCTTGCTTTGTCCCCACACCTACCTAATGAGGTGATTACTGTTATCCTTCCCATTTTACAGATAAGGAAACAGTGTGGAGGGGTTAAGGGTAGGGAAGTGGAGGGATGGCTGAGTGGTGTCTATGGAAAGTAGCCTCATATTGTGATCTGATCCTAAATTCCTAACTGGGCAGGTCTTGATGGGTAATAATGCCCCAGGTGTATATCTTTTTGTAAGAATGAGACAGCACTCGAACACCAGTTGTGGAGGCTTTATTAGAGGAGAAAGACCTGCCAGGGCACTTCTCCAAAAGAAGGGCACCAGTACAAGGTAGGGGGACAAATTTTATAGGGCAAAAGAGAATCTCGAGCCAGTGGGTGTTGAGTCAAAAGTCCTGACATGTCCGGAATGCTCCTCCTTGGGGTGGCTGACCAGCTTCTTGGAATTTCTCTGCCTCAGGGGTGATAGTCCAGTGAGTAATGGTGAGGTATGACAGATAAGCAAAACATCAAGAGGGCAGTTGGAATTTCTGGTAAATTCATGTATCTATCAACACCCACCTTCTCCCCACTCTGCTTCAGAAAGGCCTTAGAAGGCTGGACAGGACTAGAGAGGGACACAAGACCCTCCAACTGATTCGGGTTTTGGGGACCAGTACAATACTCACATGCGGACTCATATGCAGAAGCGGGGCTGACTGCATGGACTCCCCTTGAATGAGAAAACACACAAACTAACCCAAGGGATCACTCCTGGGAAGCACAGAGCAGGGCAGACTCAGGGGTGAGGCTTGGGCATTTAAAGGACCTTTGCAAGGGTTCTCTGTTCCTCCTCTGGTGGCCTTTGCTGCTGCTGAAGGTACCGCAGCTCACTTAACACTCGGGAATCCCCACTTTCCAGTCAGGTGCCCTCATGTGAAAGAGAACAGGAAAGATTCAGTGACCTAAGGCAAGTGTTGACTAAGTTCACCTCTGCTCCTTAAGGCTCTAACTTGCCAGCAGGGGTGAGGAAAACTCTGCCTTTCCACAGCTGTTTGGGTTCTGGCTGCAGCCCCTCCTCTAAGAGAAGATAACTTTGTATTTTTTATTTTAGGCAGGTGTTCAACAGAAAACACAAACATGCCCCACCCTTCTGGCAAGGGGCTGTGTTGGAAGTTTGGAGTGTCTCTCCTCTTTCCAGGTTTTCCAGCACCTGGGTCAGGGAGGAGAGGCTGGGCCCCAGCAGGTCAACATGCTGCACCTGGAGGGAGCAGCAGTCAGTACTTCTGCTGCCAGGGAGCAGAGTGGGGGACTGGTGGGGCTGAGCTCCTCAGAGTTTAGGCTGAACAGGTCCCTGCTGTTAGGAAGGATCTGCTCCTCCAGCTTCTTGTGTTGCTTCATGTCCGAGAAGATTGTCTTGCCCCAGGGTTTCAGAAACAGCCCACACTTGTTTGGGCAGGCACTAGCTCAGGATTTATCAGCATGCAATCTCAAAACTAGTACCCTCTTACAACATGTAGATGACCTACTCCTCTGCAGCCCCTCCCTGGCTGCCTCAAAGAGACACACCTCCACCCTTTTTAACTTCCTGACTGTGAAGGGATATCACATCTTCTCTGCTAAGGCTCAACTTCACTCTTAGTCTGTAGTCTATCTGGGCATCACCTTAACCCCCACCACTTGAGGTCTCACTCTAGATTGAACTCAGACCCTCCACAGTCTCAACCACCTACCACTGCAAATCAAATCCTTTCTTTCCTCAGTCTAGCAGACTTCTTTAGACACTGGATGCCCAATTTTGTTTTCTTAGTCAAACCCCTCAGTGAGATCTTCTGAGCTTGGCTTTTAAGGTCCATAATGGCCAAAGAAGTAACATAAAAGGCAAATAAAGCCCAAAAGAGGTCAAGAAATACCAGCTTTTGGTGTATGCTCTTAAAAGCTCCAGTGCCCTAAAGGGCTTTATAAAATTCCATCAGGGCCCTGCTCCAGAGTGGAAAGAAAGGTCATTGAGCTGAAACCTGCCAGGCTTCCTGGCCCCACCAGTTGACACATCTGTGCTGTGGAAAGAGGGACACGAGAAAGTAAGCTGCCCCCTTGCTCCATGGAGGGAGGGTTCAGTCTTTTCTAGCCCTGCTCCAGCCACCTATGACATGACTTTGCCCAGCATGCTGGAAATTGCCACTGAAGGCCCAAGGACATCATTCATGAGCCTAAGGTATTTCTTCCAAGTAGCAAATAAACCAATCTTATTTCTTGTAAACACAAGGGCCATCTACTATGCCTTGCCTGAATATTTGAGTATTATCATATTTATCCCTCAAAAATCTCTACTGTGAGTATTGAAAGTTTGATTTTGTTACTTTATTTAATGTATAATATCTCTTTTATTCCTCTTGTCTCAATATCCATGCCTACTGTAGGCTGAGAGCTGCTGCTAATTCCAGCTAGAAGCAGTGGTCTCCAGGACTTAAACTCTAACTGCAAAGTGTAGAAATGTAACCACCGTTTCCCAAAGTACTTGCAGGATTTACAGGTCACTCAGTAAACTGACTGTCAAAGACTGTCCAAAAGGTGCTTCCAGTGTTACATCACCCAAAGACTGACTTTCATGTGGACAGGTCCACACACCGTGATCCTGACAACTCTCACTGCTGCTAAAGTAGAAAAATGGCATAACACCTATATGTGTCTCCCTACTAATTAGACATAAACTTGTAACTAATCTATTTCACCGCAAATATCAACCTAATCCCATCCCATGAGCCTCTTCCAGTTCCTAGTACACTGCCCATCAATTTAAGGACCAAACGAGCTATACAGGTAATTCCTCTCCTTGTTGCTTTAAAATTTTCTATAAAAATAGTTCTAGGGGCAGGGGAACTGGCCACTTTCCTGTCTTATTCCTACCCTCTCTTTCTCTTTCTGAGGCCCAGTGAATTCATAAACATGGAATCAGTGGTTTCACACAAATTGGGTGTCTTGACTATTGCCTTTCATTGATCCACACACTCTCTCCTATTTATTTTTCTAACTTTTGAACCCTGCCTTTTATGTTTGTTCACTAGTTTCTTATAGAACCACATGCAGACCTTCACCAATTAGAAAATTGGAAAAAATCTACCTAACCCTACACACTAACCCTGAAACCTGCTCTCACAAAACAGAAAAATCTGGAACCCTATAAATACACCTCTACTCTGAACAATGGTGGAACAACACCTTGTTCTCAATTCTAGCACCAATTATAGGACCAATCCTAATTTTGTGCCTAATTTTAATGTTTGCCTTTTTTTCCCTCAAGTTTCTGCAGGCTCGAATGAGAGAAATCTCCAGAATTTCCTAAAATCAAATGCTTTTACAATCCCTACTCCAACTACCCTGGGGAGGGGGGTTCATGAAGGAGGCCCCAATAGGGATAACAGCAGGAAGTAGCTCCAGAAGATGGCTGGTCTGAGACAAACCTCCTTCCTGAACCCCATACCCTCTCCTTCACCCCACCTCTTTTCCTTTTTTATCATACCACAGAGTTGAGAAATGATAGATATATAAATTTACCAGAAATTCCAACTGCCCTTTGGTTGTCCCACCTGGCTGCCTGACCTCACTGTTACTTACTGGACAATAGCACCTGAGGCAGAAGAATTCCAGAAAGCTTATCAATCACCCAAGAAGGAGCATTCAAGAAAGCTGAAGTCGTAAAACCATAAAAGGGAACATACCAAAACTTTTGACTCAATACCTCCTCAGGCTCTCCAAAGCCCTATAAAATTCATCCCTAGTCTGTAACCGGTGTCCTTCTTTCCCAGAGAAGTGCCCGGCAGAGTTCCTTTCTTCCTTTCAGTAAAGCCTGTTACTCTGGGCCTGACCTGTGGTGGCACAGTGGATGAAGTGTCGACCTGGAACGCTGAGGTTGCCAGTTCGAAACCCCAGGCTTGCCTGGTCAGGGCACATATGGGAGTTGATGCTTCCTGCTCCTTCCCCTTTTCTCTCTCCTCTCTCTCTAAAAGTGAATAAAAAAAGCCTGTTACTCTGGTCTATTGAGACTCCCATGGATTCCAACATTTCTTTACTACAAGGTATATCTTTGTCTTTAAAAGTCTCTGTCCATTGTTTTTGTGCATCTGGGTTAACACACTATTGGAATGCTCCTTTCAGATCCCTCCTTTTAAAGTGGACCCTTAACTACCATGTTATCTAATCCCTGCCTTATGGTCTTCTACCTTCATGTGCTCTTCCCAGGTTCCCTCCTTAATTTCAAATGCATAAAATAAATTGCACACCTGCTATTCTCAAGAGCACTTGAAGTCTTGCTCCCCAGTATATGTGTCAATTTGGCTCAAATAAACCCTTATAAAAATTCTCTAGAGGTTGAATGTTTCTTACATCGACACAAGGGACAGAAATATTAAGAAATTTGTGTATGGGCACTCAATTAATAAATTTTGGAGTCAACATCCATCCACATGTAGGTTTCATTGCTAATGTCTTTTTGCTCCCCAAGAGCAGGTTACCTCTGAGTTCTGCTAAATTCTTCTAAATGCAATTGCCTTTGAAAGGCCTTTGAAAGCCTAACTTAGCATAGGCTCTAGCATCAGACAGGTCTGGCTTCAAAGCCCAGTGAATGAGTTTGGCAACAACCATCAGGAATGTTCTCCCATTTCTACCACCAAGTTTACTTTCAAGAGGGGGAGGAAGTAAGAACAGAAGCATATACCCCTTCCTTATGTAATTACTGGGATTTCTCTTATCTGTCTTTCAGGGAATTCTAAAGCTAGGGCAAGTACTAAAATGAGATATCTTCAGATTCTTGGAGACTGAGGCTTCATTTCCTAGGTAGATATGGTGATCCCACTAGAGTATATATGTGTTAATCTATATTATTAACCTAGATATGAATAATATCTAGATATGAACCTAGAGCAGTAATTCTCAGCCTAAATTTTGCTAAATTTCAAGTTATCTCCATTTATTTCTAAGTAATCAACAAATTCTTCAAAATAAACTTAACTAAAATAAATGTTTGTGTATGCAGTATGCACAATATTCTGACATTATTTTATGCTACATTAATTGAGCTCTGACCATGTCCCAGACACTATGTTATGCATGAGGGTACAGTGACAAGCAGAAGTAGACATGGGCCCTGCCTGCATGGAGTGGACCGTCCCATGCTGGAGATGAACTCTAATCATGTAATTATGTTAAAATTGTAACTTTGGTGTTATGAATGAGAGGTACATGGTGTCCTGAAAATGTACAGTTAGGGAAAGTGTACACGAGGAGACAAGGAAGATTTTCTTGAGACAAGTCATACCATTTTGTCATCTGAAGCATGACAAGGAATTGATGAAGAGCAGAGAGGACATATTCTGATGCAATCTGGAGTCAGTCCAGGTTATCTGGGGCCTGAAGAGGGTATAATTTTGGAAGCCCTCTTTACAAAAAGGATACAAACATATATGACTTTTGAAAATTTTATAAAACGCATGACCACACAAACACATTAAGGTCCCTGTGTGCAGGAGAGAACTGGAGGCTCCAGCTCCATCAGCAGCAGACAGCCCCTCAGAATGAAAAGAACTCATTGCATGGTGTGGAAGGAGCACAGCACGCATTTGAGTCTGGGATTAAGAGGCAGTCTTAAATCAAACCCTTGCCCTGCTACTTCCTACTCTGTGAACTCAGACAAGAAACCTCTCCAATCAAATTTTTCTTGTTTGCTATACTGGGATTTTAAAAAAACAAACCTTTAAGTAAAAATAGCATATATAATCACCTGGAACATGGTGTGATATTTGGTAGCATTGTTATTAAAGAATTTGGAAAGACATCTTATTTATTTATTTATTTATTTATTTATTTATTTATTTATGTGACAGACAGAGAGGAGGACAGATAGGAATAGACAGGAAGGGAGAAAGATGAGAAGCATCAGTTCTTCATTGCAGCACCTTAGTTGTTCATTGATTGCTTTCTCATATGTGCTTTGATGGGGGTGCTACAGCAGAGTGAGTAACCCCTTGTTCAGGCCAGTGACCTTGGGCTCAAGCAAGCGACCTTTGTGCTCAAGCGAATGACCATGGTGTCATGTCTATGATCCTATGCTCAAGCTAGCGACCTGCACTTATGACTGATTTGCCTGCGCTCAAGCCAGCAACCTTGGGGTTTCAAACTGAGCCCTCTGCATTGGGGTCGAGTCTAACACTCTATTCATTGGGCCACCACCTGGTCAGGGTATTTTCCTTTTTATGGATGCAGATTTACTCCAAAATGAGTGGCTATCCCTTTGGGTGGTGGTTCAAGGAGTCCTTCCATTCACAGTGTGGCCTCTCTCATCAGGAGGTGGCTGCCCTGGACTGAAAGAGGGGCTCTACCCAACCAAAGCCACATGAAGGTGGTGAAAGCTAAAGCTGTGATGGCTGTTAATGAGGAAGAGAAGTTTCCAGGCCATTTCAGTGGGGAGAAGTACTCTGGTTCTCTCTCAGAGATGGGGACCCCTGAGAACTCTTTGGGCAGTCTCTGAAGTAACCTCAATTTTTAATTAAAAGGCCAAAAAGAGTTTGGGGTAGACTTTCTTAAATGGGGAATTATGGGCAGAGAGATCCTTTCATCCTCCATTGACAGGATGTACAACCCTAGGCAGAACCTAGTGAGGGTGACCAACCACCTCAAATGGCATAAAACTCTCCCAGGTTTAGCCCTAACAATGTTACATCCAGATGGAAACTTCTCAGTGCAGGCAGAATGAGAAGGTGTTTGCCCACCCGAGGGAAGCCTGTGAGTCCTTACCACTCTGCTGCTATTCTGGTGAAGGTGGGTATGGTAGGCATTACCTACTACCCACCCTCTTCCTGTTTTCACTATTTCCCAGCTCCTTTGAAGTTAGGTGATATCATGTGACTTGCCCATTAGACATGAGTGGAAATGATGCTTGTGACTTCTGGGTAGAAACACTATACCATCTTCCCTTCCTCCTGTGCTAGTACTTCAACATCATAGATGGTGTAGGCTTTGTCAGCCTAAGTCTTTGAGTGAGGAGGACATGAAGCAGAGCTCCCATCAATGGTTGGTGATCAACCATCAAAGTCATGCAGTGGAAGTATGTTTCCTTACACTGAGATTTTGATGTCATTTGTATTGCATATCGCTTTTTGGTGTGAATGTCATTTGTTACTGCAGCATAAGCCAGTCTATTCTGACTTGCACTATAAGTAAAAACCGAGTGCCTACTTAGAGTCTATAGTAGTCATATGGTTATATGATTTTCCTATGGATGATAATAATAACCCTTTGTACACGTCCCAGCACAGCACTGAAAAGTGAGGAAAGCAGTGTTCCAAACTTTTCCGGGAGAAAGGACCTGGAGGACCCTGAAGACACAGTGAGCATAACTTTCTGGACCTCAGTTTACTCCAGTAGATGTTGCCTTCTTGACCTCACAAACTCAGGGGCTTGGTGCCCGAGCTCTTCAGAGGTTAAACTAAAGATGATAAATTTAACATGTGCTCTGGCATGAACAAGGTTAAATTAGATAATAAATAAACAAGCTTATGGAGATAATTTACATACCATAAAATTATTTTCAGTGTTGGGGACCTGAAGATGGCAGTGGAGTAGGCAGACACACAGACGCCCAGCTCTCACCACCAAACTGGAATACAAATCAATTTAGGAAAAATCAGCATGAAAAACAAAATCTGGACTACAAGAACAACTCTCAAAAACCAAGGAGCAAAGAAGAAGCTACAATACACCTGGTAAGGAGTGCCTGAATCTCCCCTGCTAACAGGAACAAAGGGGGGGTGAGGATGAGAACTCAGAGGGGATCTCACTCCAGGGAAAAGAGCAGAAAATACTGCACACAGAAACGTGCCTGGTGATCAGGGAGCGAGGAGTGTTGACAGAACTGGCTTATTTCCCAAGTGGAAAGGAGAGAGAGAGGGACAGACTGTGAGGGGCAAAAGAAGACAGAAGATGACCTAAAAAGCTGACTCATCTGTGCTGGAGGCGGCCATAGCTGGGGGAGGGACTGATCCTTACACAAAACAGCATTGAATTACTTCTGGATCACAGATCTCCAGACATCTCTCCAGCTCCAATCAGTGCAACAAGACACAGCTGAAAACAGGAAGTGAAGAGGAGGGGCAGTAACTCAGGTCTCCATGGAGATCTGAGATACACCTCCCCCTACTGAAACTGAGAAAACACTCTGCCCCCAGAGAGATTAGTTGGTGGAAGAGGCCTTCAGAGTCTCAGGTTATACCCATCACATTCCTGGATACAGTTTCAAGGAAGCCCCCTGCTAAGATCAGTAAACAAGATTATCACATGTTAAGAAAACAGACAAATCAAGACTTCAAAGCGGCCCAAATCCGAAAGTGGATTACATATAATAGCTGATACCAACCCAAGAAGACCTAGAAATAACACAATTGAAAACTGGAGGCAGACAACACCAAACCTAGACTCAACTAGCTCTATAAACAAAGACACCCAAAAACAGACAATGAGAAGAAAAAGAAGTGCAATCTAAATGAAACCACAAGAGAAACCTTCAGGAGATGAACTGAGTGATATGGAAATAATCAAACTTCTGGATGTGGAGTTCAAAATAATGACAGTAACGATTTACTGTCAGGGATCTTAGAACAACAATGTATGGTCACTATGAACACCTAAATAAAGAAATAGCAAGTATAAAAAAGGATATTGAAATATTAAAAAAGAGTCAGTCGGAGATGACAAATACAATATTAGAAATGAAGAACACAATGGAAGGAATTAAAAACAGAATAGATAAAGCTGAAGATCAAATCAGTGAGTTGGAGGAGAACTTCAATGAAGGCAAGAAAACAAAGCAGAAAAAAGAAAAAAGACTCAAAAAGTCTGAGGAAACTCTTAGAGAGCTCTATGATAACATGAAGAGAAATAACATCTGCATCCTAGGGGTTCCTAAAGAAGAGAAAGAACAAGGGATAGAGACTTTGTTCAATCATATCATAGCTGAAAACTTCCCTAAATTAATGCAGGAGAAACTCTCATAAGTTCAAGAACCACAGAGAACTCCATTAAAGAAAAACCCAAAGAAACCTACACCAAGACACATCATAATTAAAATACCAAAGCTAAGCAATAAAGAGAAAATGTTAAAAGCTGCAAGAGAAAAAAAGCTATCATCTACAAAGGAGCCCCCATAAAGATGTCGTCAGACTTCTCAACAGAAACACTTGAGGCCAGAAGGGAATGGCAAGAAATATTCAAAGTAATGCAGAACAAGAACCTACAACCAAGACTACTTTATCCAGCAAGGCTATCATTTAAAATCGAAGGAGAAATAAAAAGCTTCCCAGACAAAAAACCAACCAAGGAATTCATTACAACAAAACCAATGCTGCAGGAAATGTTAAGGGGCCTGTTGTAAATAGATCAAAGTGGGAAAAGAATATACCAAAAAAGGAATACAGCTTAAAGAATAAAATGGCAATAAACAACTACATATCAATAATAACTTTAAATGTAAATGGATTAAATGATCCAATCAAAAGACATAGGGTAGCTGCATGGATAAGAAAACAGGACCCGTACATATGCTGTCTACAAGAGACACACCTTAAAACAAAAGATGCACATAGATTGAAGGTAAAAGGATGGAAAAAACATTTCATGCAAATGAAAATGAAAAACAAAGCTGGGGTAGCAATACTCATATCAGACAAAATGGACTTTAAAACAAAAGATATAGTAAGAGATAAAGAAGGCCACTGCATAATGATAAAGGGAGTAATCCAACAGAAAGTTATAACTATTATAAATATTTATGCACCTAATATAGGGGCACCTAAATATATAAAGCAGACTTTGATGGATTTAAAGGGTGAGATCAACAGCAATACTATAATAGCAGGGGATTTCAATACCCCACTAACATCACTAGATAGATCTTCAAGAAAGAATATTAACAAAGAAAGAGCTGACTTAAAGGACACACTAGATCAACTCGATTTAATAGATATCTTTAGAACCTTTCACCCTAAAGCAGCAGAATATGCATTCTTTTCTAGTGTTTATGGTACATTCTCTAGGATAGACCACATGTTAGGGCACAAAAGTGGTCTCAACAAATTTTAGAAGATTGAAATCATATCAAGCACTTTCTCTGATCACAATGGCATGAAACTAGAAATCAATCACAACAGAATATCTCGAAAATTCTAAAAACATGGAAACTAAATAGCAGGTTGTTAATAACGAATGGATTAAGAAGGGGATCAAAGAAAAAATAAAAAAATTCCTAAAAACAAATGACAATGAGCATACCACAACTCAAAATTTATGGGACACAGCAAAAGCAGTATTGAAAGGGAAGTTCATAGCACTAGAGGCACACCTTAAGAAACTAGAAAAAGCACAAATAAAAAACTTAACCCTGCATCTCAAAGAACTAGAAAAAGAACAGCAAGTAAAGCCCAAATGTAGTAAAAGGAAGGAAATAATAAACATCAGAGCAGAAATAAATGACATAGAGGCTAAAAAAAAATACAGAGGATCAATGAAACTAGGAGATGGTTCTTTGAAAGGTAAACAAGATCGATGAGCCTTTACTAGACTCACCAAAAAAAAAAAAAAAAAAGAGAGAGAGAGAGAGGACTCAAATAAATAAAATTAGAAGTGAGAGTGGAAAAATAACAACTGACACAACAGAAATACAAAATATTGTAAGAAAATACTATAAAGATCTGTATGCCAAAAAACTAGACAACCTAGATGAAATGGAAAAATTCCTTGAAACATACAACCTTCCAAAAATCAATCTGGAAGAATGGGAAAACCTAAACAGACTGATTACACCAAATGAGATTGAAACAGTTATCAAAAAACTCCCAACGAAGAGAAGTCCGGGGCTTGATGGCTTCACAAGTGAATTCTACCAAATATTCAAAGAAAAGCTAACTCCTATCTTTCTCAAAAAATTTCAAAAAATTCAAGAGGAAGAAAGACTTCCAAGCTCCTTTCATGAGGCGAGCATGATTCTGATTCCAAAATCAGGCAAAGACAACACAAAGAAAGGAAATTATAGGCCAATATCTCTGATGAATATAGATGCTAAAATCCTCAACAAAATATTAGCAAACCAGATTCAGCAATATATAGAAAATATTATACAACATGATCAAGTGAAATTTATTCTGGGGAGGCAAGGCTGGTAAAATATTTGTAAATCAATCAATGTGATTCATAAACAAATAGAAGGAGAAAAACCACATGATAATTTCAATAGAGGCAGAAAAAGCATTTGATGAAATCCAGCACCCATTCATGATCAAAACCCTCAGCAAAATGGGAATACAGGGAACATACCTCAACATGATAAAAGCCATCTATGACAAACCCACAGCCAACATCATACTCAATGGGCAAAAATTAAAAGCAATCTTCTTAAGATCAGGAACAAGGCAGGGGTGCCCCCTTTCACTACCCTTATTCAACATAGTCCTAGAAGTCCTAGCCACAGCAATCAGACAAGAAGAAGAAATAAAAGGCATTCAAGTGGGAAAAGAAGAAGTAAAACTATCATTATTTGCAGATGATATAATATTGTATATAGAAAACCCTAAAGTCTCAGTCAAGAAACTACTGGACCTGATAAATGAATTCAGCAAAGTGGCAGGATATAAAATTAATACTCAGAAATCAGAGGCATTTTTATATGCCAACAATGAACAGTCAGAAAGAGAAATTAAGGAAACAATCTCCTTCACTATTACAACCAAAAAATTAAATTACCTAGGAGTAAACTTATCCAAGGAGACTAAAGACTTTTACTCGGAAAATTACAAAGCATTGATAAAAGAAATCAAGAAAGATACAAACAAGCAGAAGCATATATCGTGCTCATGGTTAGGAAGAATAAACATCATTAAAATGTCTATATTACCCAAAGCAATCTATAAATTCAATGCAATACCTATTAAAATACCAATGACATACTTCAAAGATATAGATTACATATTCCAAAAATATATATGGAACCAAAGAAGAACACGAATAGCCTCAGCAATCTTAAAAATTAAGAATAAAGTGGGAGGCAAGACACTTCCTGATATCAAGTTATACTACAAGGCTGTTGTACTCAAAATAGCCTGGTACTGGCATAAAAACAGGCATATAGATCAATGGAACAGAACAGAGAACCCAGAAATAAACCCACAGCTTTATGGACAACTGATATTTGACAAAGGAGGTAAGGAAATACAATGAAGTAAAGATAGCCTCTTTAACAAATGGTGTTGGGAAAATTGGACAGCTACCTGCAAAAAAATGAAACTAGATCACCAGCTTACACCATTCACAAAAATAAACTCAAAATGGATAAAACACTTAAATGTAAGCCATGAAACCATAAGCATCTTAGAAGAAAACATAGGCAGTAAGCTCTTCGACATCTCTCAGAGCAATATATTTGCTGATTTATCTCCACAGGGAAGTGAAATAAAAGATAGGATAAACAAATGGGACTATATCAAACTAAAAATTTTTTGCACAGCTCAAGACAATAAGAACAGGATAAAAACAAACTGCACAATGGGAGAACATATTTGACAATACGTCTGATAAGAGGTTAATAACCAAAATCTATAAAGAACTTGTAAAACTCAACGCTAGGAAGACAAACAATCCAATCAGAAAATGGGCAAAAGAAATGAATAGACACTTCTCCATAGAGGACATAGAGATGGCCAACAGGTATATGAAAAAAATGCTCAACATCACTAATCATTAGAGAAATGCAAGTTAAAACCACAATGAGATATCACCTCAAGCCAGTTAGAATGGCGCTCATCAACAAAACAACACAGAGTAAGTGCTGGTGAGGATGTCAAGAAAAGGGAACCCTCCTGCACTGCTGGTGGGAATGCAGACTGGTGCAGCCTTTGTGGAAAACAGTATGGAGATACCTCAAAAAATTGAAAATCGAACTGCCTTTTGACCCAGCTATCCCACTTTTAGGAATATACCCCAAGAACACCATAGAACTGCTCCAAAATGAGAGGTGCACCCCCACCTAACTCCTCTTCCCTACGTGGCTCTCCTCTGGGTGTCTCTTATAAAGGGTCACTTGTCATTGGATTTAGGGCCTACTGTGATAATCCAGGTGATCTCCTTCCAAGATCTTTAATTTAATTACATCTGCAGAGACCTTACTTCCAAATAAGGTCACATTCACAGATTCTGGAAAGTGAACATACTTTTTGGGAAGCCACAGTCAACTCACTACAAATGCTGGAGGCTGAATGTTTGTATGTCCCCGAAATTTGTATGTTGAAACATAATCCTCAATGTGATGGTATTTGTATATATTTGTTTCAGGTTTACAGTGTAGTGATTAGAAAATTATATAATTTACAAAGTGATTCCCCCAATAACTTTAGTACCTGCCTGGCACTATACATATTTATTATAATATTATTGACTATATTTTCTATGCTGTACTTTGTGATTATCTTGTAACTATCAAGCTGTGCTTCTCAATTTCTTCACTTTTATCATTCAACCCCTCCCCCATTTCCCATCTGGCAATCCTCAGTTTATTCTCTATATCTATGAGTCTGTCTTGTTCACTCATTTATTTTGTTCTTTAGGTTCCACATATAAGTAAAATCATATAGTATTTGCCTTTTTCTGTCTGACTTATTTCACTTAGCAGCCACTAAAAGAACTTTGGGTGCTATACAAGTTGGATGAGACAGGGTCCCAGGGAGTGGTCAGGGTGGGAAAAGTAGTGTTTACTAGGTTAATACAGATTTACATTTGGTGTCAGTGCTGAACATGAGGCCACTCAGCAAAGTCTTAGGGTACACCAAGGCCAGCTGGGAACCTTTGCAGTGGGGCAGGGTCTCAAGGAATCATCAGGATTGAGCTAATAGAGTTGACCAGGGTGGATCTAGTGTAGTTTACTAAGTTAGTGCAGAATGAGGTTTGGCCATGTGGGAGCCGGCTAAGCACAGAAACAATGATGTCATCCTTTCAGACCACATCCTGAAGTGACACAACTCAGTTTCTCTCTGTATGTCTCTGACAACCCCCTGACCCCTGGCCCTCTGGCCCTCCACTGGAGCTCAAGGAGAGTGCATGTGAACTGAAGTTGATGTCTAGGCCCTCTGAGTATTCCATCTCACCTGGACAGATGGGGTCATTACTGATTTTCACAGCCAGATGTTATGTGGGCTCCCTTTCCCAGCACTATTGTTCCAGGCTGGGAACCAAGCTGGGGCTGAGACCCCTCATTCCTCAGGAGGGACCTCTGCATCTGACAAATCCCTCTGGATTCTCGACCACCACACATGGGTGTAGGGCCAGTTCATTTTTTGTCTTTGTCCCTCCTACTAGTCTCAATGAGGTTTATTTTTTGTATTCTTAGTTATAGGACTTCTAGTTCAGCTAGTTTTCAGATGGTTCTACAGGTTGATTGTTTTATAATTTAGTTGTGGTTTTTGTGTGGTCATGGGAGGAGCTAAGTAGAGTATCTACCTGTTCCACCATCTTGACCAGGATTCTCCCAATGTGATGGTATTTGTAGGTGGGGATTTGCAGAGGTGTTAAGGTCATGGTGATGGAGTCCTTATAAATAAAATTAGTGCCTTTATAAAAACAAGACCTGAGAGAACTCTCACACCTTCTTCCATATGAGGATACAGCAAGAAGGTGGCCATATATAAACCAGAAGTCAGCTGCACTTGCCCTCCACTGGAGCTCAAGTGGAGTGCATGTGAACCAGAGTTTGTGTTCAGGCCCTCTGAGTATTCCATCTCACCTGGACAGATGGGATCACTACTAATTTTCACAGCCAGATGTTATGTGGGCTCCTCTTCCCAGCACTGTCGTTCTAGGCTGAAAACCCAGCTGGGGCTGAGACCCCTCCTTCCTCAGAAGGAACCTCTGCATGTGAGAAATGCCTCTGGATTCTCAACTTTGAATTGCTGACACTTTGATCTTGGACCTCCTTATATAACAGCCTATGGTATTCTGTTATAGAAGCCCATACTGACTAAGACAGAAATCAACCAATTAAATTACACTCTTAAAGGTAGAACTTGGCCATTAATATTTTTTAAAGCTCCCCAGATGATTCCAATGTACAATCAAGTTTAAGAATCACTGATCTGCCTGACCAGGCAGTGGTACAGTGGGTAGAGCATTGAATTGAGAGGCAGAGGACCCAAGTTTGAAACCTCAAGGTCATCAGTTTGAGCATAGGCTCTTCTGGCTTGAGCTTGGGCTCACCAGCTTGAGTGAGCGGTTGTTGGTTTGAGCGTGGGATCATAAACATGACTGCATGGTCACTGGCTTGAGCCCAAAAGTTGCTGTCTTGAAGTCCAAGGTCTCTGGCTTGAGCCCAAGATCACTGGCTTTAGTAAGGGATCACTCACTCTGCTGTAGCCCCCCAGTCAAGGCACATATGAAAAAGCAATCAGTGAGCAACTAAGGAGCTACAAGAAAGAATTGATGCTTCTCTTCTCTTCTTCCTCCTTGTCTGTCTGTCCTTATCTGTCCCTCTCTTTGACTCTCTGTCTCTGTCAAAGAAAGAAAGAAAGTAAGAAAGAAAGAAAGAAAGAAAATTAATTGAGGAAGTTGAGGAAAAGGAGAACACCTCAGATAACAACAACAACAACAACAACAAAAGAATCACTATTTATTTGAACTGCCACCTCTTGTCCAGCAGAAGTCCTTGAATGGAAACACACAAAAACCCAAAGAGGAGCCCAGAGCATATCCTGGACCCTCAATACACATCTGAAGTTGAGCAAGATTAAGAAGACTGCCTTGACCCTGGCTGGTTGGCTCAGTGGTAGAGCATCGGGCTGGTGTGCAAAAGTCCTGGGTTCGATTCCTGGCCAGGGCACATAGGAGAAGCGCCCATCTGCTTCTCCACCCCTTCCTGTCTCCTTCCTCTCTGTCTCTCTTCCCTTCCTGCAGCCGAGGTTCCATTGGACCAAAGATGACCCCAGGCGCTAGAGTGGCTCTGGTCACAACAGAGCGATGCCCTGGAGGAGCAGAGCATTGCCCCCTGGTGGGTGTGCTGGGTGTATCCCGGTCGGGCGCATGCGGGAGTCTGTCTGACTGTCTCTCCCCGTTTCCAGCTTCAGAAAAATACAAAAAAAAAAAAAAAAAAAAAAAAAGAAGACTGCCTATTCTCAAAGGGAAAGAAGGAATGTTATGGGTGGAATAATGTAAGAAATGCCCAGTGGGAGAGGAGAAGCTCTAGTTTTTAAGATTCAGTATCTGTTCATAAGAGGGAGTGTTCCTAAAGGTTAAAGGCAAGACCTTGAAGTCAAATAGGCCTGATTTTAAATAGAATGACAGGCTTTTGCATTCTCTTGTTGTGTGACCTTAGACAAGCTCTACAACCTTTCTGCACTCTATTTGTCTCACCTGTCAAAATGAAGGAGAGACAGCAGCTGCACTACCATCAATCCCTGGAGACAAAGGTTACCAATAACATTTTGATATGGAAGACCCAACCAAATCCCTAAGTATTGGCTTACTGAATAGATTTTTTTTTAATGCAAAATAATTAAAAACAAAATAAAATATAATCCCTGGTTATTTTTACTTGTAATCATTAGAAAGTGGATGGCTCGTGGATAATAACAGCAGATATCAAAGTTTACATAAAATAGTACCTACCACCTATAATATTTATATTAGCAGTCCTTGATATGCTATGGTTTCAGCATTAAAAAAATACAACCCCACCTGACCAGTCAGTGGTGCAGTAGATAGAGCATCAAACTGGGATGTGGAGGATCCAGGTCCAAGACCCCTAAGTCGCCAGCTTGAGCATGGGCTCATCTGGTTTGAGCAAAACTCTCCAGCTTGGACCCAAGGTGCTCAAGCAAGGAGTTACTTGGTCTGCTGAAGGCCCACAGTCAAGGCACATATGAGAAAGCAATTAATGAACAACTAAGGTGTCGCAACAAAAAACTAATGATTGATGCTTCTAATCTCTCTTTGTTCCTGTCTGTCCCAATCTATTCTTCTCTCTGACTCTCTCTCTGTCTCTGTAAAAGAAATAAAAAACACAACCCTGAGGAGATCGGTACTCAGTGATGGATCTGGCACTTTTTCTCTTGATCACAGTCTCAGAATAGAGCCAACCACAGTTCCCCTTCATTTCAGAAGGATCCCAATTTACATTTACTGCATTGTCACAGAGTTATTTTGAACTCACCAGCTTACTGCATAATTTGGTTTGCACTACACTGATGATACCATGATAATATCAGAAACTGAGGAACAAACCAGGATGACTTAAATGCAGTGGTAACACATGACTAACAAAGGCCGGTCAACAAGTCCAGTCCAGCAAAGATCCCAAAGCCCACCCAAACGTGAAATTCTCATGAGTAACTTCTAATGAGAACTGAAAATAAACACTTGTCATTACTACACTGGGAACTAAGTGAGCAGCATGGCATCTGTTGGGTTGTTAGAATTAAAGGACAAGTAGTCCACACCTGGAATTATTGCTAGCTCCTATAGTTAAACTACCTGAGAGAAAGATATATTTAAATTATTTTTATTTATGTATTTATTTATTTTAGAGGGGAGAGAGAGAGAGAGAGAAGAGGGGAGGAGCAGGAAGTTTCAACTCCCATATGTGCCTTGATCGGGTAAGGCCAGGGTTTTGAACCGGCAACCTCAGCATTCCAGGTCGATGCTTTATCCACTGTACCACCACAGGTCAGGCGAGAAAGATATTTTTAAATGAGAGTCTTAACAACAGCAAAAAGCTATAGCTCAATCAAAATGGGCACTTATGATACACACTCAGAGATGATTTTGTAAGTATCTGCATGTTATAGTAATATAATGTTATAGTAATTAAATATATAAAAATATAGAAAAACATGGAAGATATATAAAAGTAATTAAGATATAATTATTAAAATCAATTAAGGGAATTAAAGTTATGCCACCTGGGTATGAATTAATATATTGTGCACAAATATTATAAACAGACTCTGACTTTCACGCAGGGCTCAGTTAATGTGCATGTGAAGTTATACATAGATAAGAAGTGGCTTGATGTCATAACTCTGTAAGTTAACATAAACAAAAAGCTTCCCTAAGAACACTTTAAAGTGGCTTGAAATAACATTTCAGTAGATTAACATAAAAAGGGCTCCCTTTGAGGAACTCCCAAAAAGGTGTTTTGAGGTGATAATCCCATGAATTGACACCTGTTAGAAGGTGGTTTGAGGTGATAATACTGTAGATTGACACCTGTTAGAAGGCATTAGCCAAAAAAGCTACTGAAGCTGAGGGATCCCCCTGCTGCAGTAGTCACCCAGACTCCAATGTGAATGTGAACTGTCTCCACACCACCGTGACCAAAGACAGCCAAGAGGAGCATGCTGATGGAGCCCCTTTAAGCTGTACCCAGGCACACCAAAAGAATTTGTGATTAATAAACTCTCATCCACTGTTGGTGGAACTGTAAAGTAGTACAACCATTATGGAGGAAAGTATGGTGGTTCCTCAAAAAACTGCAAATAGAACTACCTTATGACCCAGCAATCCCTCTACTGGGTATATACCCCAAAACTTCAGAAACATTGATACGTAAAGACACATGTAGCCTCATGTTCATTGCAGCACTGTTCACAGTGGCCAAGACATGGAAACAACCAAAAAGCCCTTCAATAGAAGACTGGATAAAGAAGATGTGGCACATATACACTATGGAATACTATTCAACCATAAGAAATGATGATATCAGATCATTTACAGCAAAATGGTGGGATCTTGATAACATTATACGGAGTGAAATAAGTAAATCAGAAAAAAACAAGAACTACATGATTCCATACATTGCTGGAACATAAAAACAAGACTAAGAGACATGGACAAGAGTGTGGTGGTTACCAGGGGTGGGGGGAGGGAGGACACAGGAGGGAGGGAGAAAGTTAGGGGGAGGGGGAGGGGCACAGAGAAAACTAGATAGAGGGTGACGGAGGACAATCTGACTCTGGGCGAGGGGTATGCAACATAATTTAATGACAAGATAACCTAGACATGTTTTCTTTGAATATATGTATCCTGATTTATTAATGTCATCCCATTAACATTAACAAAATTTTATTTTAAAAAATAAATAAACTGCCTGTGTGATTCTTGTAACTAACTTGTATGTCGGTCATGTCTTTCCTCTGGTGGCAGTTGGTGTGGGCGCTGATAAGTAAAATCCTCATAGCTGCCTCAAGGGTAGTCTTGAAGAGGCTGCCAGCCCTGCTGATAAGCAGGAGTGTGCCACTATACGGGAAAGTCGAATCAGGGATGCCTGATTGGCGTAGAGTTTGGGCTCTACTGGGACACTGCAACTCATACTTAACACGGACTGGAACTTATGGAAACATCCTGTGAATGCTGCCCACTATAATTTGGAGCCAAAAACTATAAAGTCCAGCAGCATGGTACATGCCATTTGAGATAAAATGATTGGCTTGATATAACTTGGCATTAATTGAAACTGCCGTTATGACTGAAGGGCATGAAGTAATCTGAAAACTGAAATGCGCATAATATCTTGGGTGACATCAGAGAAACACTCCAATAAGAATGCCAGTTTCCAGAAGATCTCTGTGATAAAATGAAAACAGTTTATTTAAGAACATGCTACTTGAAGAATATAAGAAAATTTTGATCATGTTCATGGACAGGTAGCCTCATTTTCTCTATCTTCCATCTTAAGAGCTGCCAGAGCCTACTGGCATATGGGTAGTGTCTTTGAACTACTCTAGAACTGACAAAAACTGCTTGGTTCATAAATGGCAATTCTTTGTTTTTTAACTTATTTATTGATTTTAGAGAGAGAGAGACAAAGGCAGGAACCATCAACTCATAGTAGTTGCTTCTCATATGTGCCTTGACCTGGTGTAAGGCCAGTGGCCACCACCATTGTAGCCATGCAGGTTCACATTTGATTTGGGCAGATGGCAAAAGAACAGTGGAGCCAGAAAATGGTGGGTCATTCCATTTATTAAAGTCTCGAAATGGCGGATGAACAAACAGCTGGAAAAGACTGCTTCCTTCTCTATCTCTGGACTCATCTGGACTCCCAGGCCCCCACAAACAAAACCGCACTCCTTAGCTAAAACTGGCCAGGCAGAAAAACCCCTCCTCCAGCAAACAATAGCAAACAATCACCCTTTCCCATGGAGGCAGGTAATCTACAATTTGCAATCTGCTACCTTGAGAGCAAGCACCAGCAGTCTTCCATAGACTATACACACATGGCACTGCCCCAACACAAACAAGCAAATCTAAAAAACACTTGTTTACCCAACACCTAGCAAGCCTGGGGTTTTGAACCAGCAATCTCAGTGCTCCAGGTCAATGTTTTACCCACTGAACATCAACAGGTCAGGCACAGATGGCAATTCTAAGGTGGCATTCTATTTGGAAGACTGTACACTGAGACCAACTGATGGGAAAACTCTAATTGAAGAAGGTGAGAAAAAACCAGATCACTGGGCTGGGTTGTTTATGTTTTTCTTGCAGTGATGGAGAAATTGAAAAACTATCAGAGCCCAAAATCAGGTGTATTCTGACTCTTGGCAGGTGGCCAATTGCTTCACCATATGGTCAGGCAGAAAGTCAATGGAAAATGGATTATTAAGAAGATATCCAAAGAGGGCATGGCCCAATGGAAATCACTATGGGAATTAAAAGGCAACATTAAATCAGATATATCAATGCCCACAGGAAGAACCTGTATTCCAAATGGGAAAGTGATTAGAGCCAGTAAGGGCATATCTGGGAGCACTCACTTGAGGCGTTCAATAGCATCCATGAAATGAGTGGATCTGGAAAAGCTACCGCAATGCAAAAATGTGTTAAGGAAAGTGGATATATCATATTTCCTCATGTATAAGATGCTCCAATATATAAGACACACCTTAATTTGGGGGCCCAAAATTTGAAAAAAAGACAACAATCACAAAAAAGTGGGAAATGCAAGTAAAAAATCTACAACTACAGTATAAGATGCACTCAGTTTTCAGACCCCAAATTTTTGGAAAAGTAGTGCATCTTATACATGGGGAAATATGATATTTCTCTTGTACCCTTGTACCCTCAGAGGCACAAACTGCCAACCAGAACTATTTTTCTCTCATCTCTGGCCAGTTGGCTTAGTGGTAGAGCATCTGCCCAGCATGTTGAAGTCCCGGGTTGGATCCGATCAGCTCACACAGGAGAAGCGACCATCTGCTTCTCCACTCCTACTTCCCCTTCTCTCTCTCTCTTCTCCTCCTGAAGCCATGGCTTAATTGGTTTAGGGAGTTGGCCCTGGTTCTGAGGATGGATGACTCTCTGGCTTCAAGTGATAAAAATAGCTTAGTTGCTTTTTGTTCCTTATCTGTCCAAATTAACTCTTGGGTTCTTGCTGTACAGGAGTATAAAGGCTTGGCTATCTGTGCATTCCTAGGGATCTACTACCTACAATATCCAACTGCCCCGAGAAATTCTGGAACTTATCTCTTGTTAGAGGGAGTTGGAATTTGAAGGACTGCCTCTATACAACTGGAGGAGAGAGTGTGCTTTCCCACCTCAGTGTGGTAGCCTACATAGGTCACCTTAGAGGTGCAGAGTTGTGCCTTCTTAGCTGTCACTCGGTACCCCAGAGTCTGCAGTGTTTTTGTAAAAGTCCCTCTGTGGCTGTGCAGCAGCTTACCTTTGTTTCCGCAGCTAGAAGCAAACCATCTATGTACTGCAGCAGCATGCATTCCAGATGTTCCTGGTGGAAGGTGAGCATGTCCTGATGTAATGCCTCGTCAAAGAGGATCGGTGAATTCTTGAAGTCCTGTGGTAATCTGGTCCAAGTTAGTTGTACTGAGATGCCTCTGGGTCATTTTACTCAAAGGCAAAGATGGGCTGACTTACAGGAGCCAGGGGAATACTGAAGAAAGCATCTTTCAAATCTAAGACTGTGTAAAGTTTCAAGTCTGGCGACAACAGCTCAAGAGAGTATAGAGGTTAAGCACAGTTGGGTGTATTGTCTCAACCCATTTATTTTTCTCCCTTAACTGGGAGGAAACTGGACTGGATGATAGTCTTTGGTGCTTGGCTTCTGGACAGGCAGTAGAGGAATATTCCATTGGAATTGACAAGGATCAAGAATACCAGCTTCCAACAGTCTTTTAATATGAGTACTTGCTTCCCTGAGAGCAGTCAGAGAGGGCAGTGAGAACAGAGTGAGAAGCTCTAGTGCTAGTGAGGAAATATACCGTGTACCCTCCTGCTTTTAAAGGCTAACAGGTATGGAGTCCTGGCCCTGTTAGTCCTTTTTTAAATTAAGGATTCTTGGGGTCTGCTGTGACTTTCCTTTCAGCTTTGGACAGTCTTTTTTCCAATGTCCTTCTTCTTTACAATAAGTGCACTGATTTCTGCTTAACTTAGGTTTTCTTTTCTTCTTATTCCGGTGTTCTAAAACAGTTACAACTACCTATGGTATTTTCTTAGTCTGTTTCTCCTCAAGGGTGTCTCTGTTATTAAAAACTTTCTGAGCTATTTCTAACAATTGGGAAATCACTATTCCTGGAAGCCTTCTAATTTTTGTAGCTTCCTCCTGATATCTGGAGTGGACTGTTACATGAAAGCTAAGTTAACTGCCCTAGCATTCTCTGGTGCTTCAGGGTCTAGAGGTGTGTAGTCCCTGTAAGCTTCTTGCAGTGTCTCTAAGAAAGCTGAGGGAGTTTCCTGGGAGCCCTGGATAAACTCTGACACCTTAGACAAATTCATGGGTTTCTTAGCAGCTTCCCTGATCTCAGCTAACAGAAACTGGTGAAAAGTGTTCAAAGCTTCCCATTGCACAATAATGTTAGGGTCCCATTTAGGCCAAACAATGGGAAACACCTTATCAAGGTGGTCTCGATTGTTCTCTTCAGAGCCATTTCTCCCCAGCATGACAGCTTTTCAAGCCTCTGACTTTATTCTTTCTCTCTCTTCAGTAGTAAACAAAGTAACTAAAAGTTGCTGGCACTCATCCCAGGTGGGGCAGTGTGTGTACAGCACAGATTCTAACAGTCCTGTTAGAGCAGGGGTCCCCAATCTTTTTACACAGGGAGCCAGTTCACTGTCCCTCAGACCGTTGGAGGGCCGGACTATAAATAAAACCTATGAACAAATCCCTATGCACACTGCACATATCTTATTTTAAAGTAAAAAAAAAAAGGGAACAAATACAATATTTAAAATAAAGAATAAGTAAATTTAAATCAACGAACTGACCAGTATTTCAATGGGAACTATGGGCCTGCTTTTGGCTAATGAGATGGTCAATGTCCGGTTCCATATTTGTCACTGCTAGCCATAACAGGTGATATGACGCACTTCTGGAGCCGTGATGCGTGCATCCCATGTCACCGGAAGTAGTACTGTACGTGAGCCATGCTGCGCTTTGTGGTGCCGCCACATACAGTACTCCCAGAGCACAGGATGAGGATGGATCCTGTGCTCCTCTCACTGACCACCAATGAAAGAGGTGCCCCTATCGGAGGTGCAGCGGGGGCTGGATAAATGGCCTCAGGGGGCTGCATGTGGCCCGTGGGCCGTAGTTTGGGGACCCCTGTGTTAGAGCCTTAGGCTTCTCTATGGCAGATAGAGCTGATGGAAGAGGAAGATATAGAGAGGGCAATTCTGAACCATCCTGAACAGCTTGTAAAAAAGGGACCTTCTTGTCTGATTTTGGAGCTGTTGCTAGCAAAACATGATGACTGTCTCTGACAGCACAGCCTTTCAGCCAGGGAGGGGGATTCTCTACTAGAGCCTTCCACTGATCTATAGATGGGAACTGGTCTTGGTGATCTGGAGGCTTAGCTATTACATTCCATACAGCTCTGGCATCTCTAGGATCTAATGAGCCCTGCTTTGGTGACTTTACCCCAAAGGATGGCTGTTCTAGTTCACAAAGAGTTTGAAGTCTCCCCTTGCTTAGTTTTACACCATAATCATCAGAAAATCCAATTTTGAAATTCTTAAGGATACACTCAAGAGGAGTTTGACTCTTACTTTGCCCTTCCCCCATTGTTACAAACAATATGAGTACAAATGAACTTCCCAAGATCACAAAAGGGATCATTAACTGAGGTTTGTTCCAGTTCTCTACAATATCTCCTGTTGGATCATATCCTGGAGAACCAAAGAACAAAGAACTTTCAGACAGAAAAGGAAGGGGTCCCCATGGAGAGCCACAAACTGGAAACTCAGGCTCAGGTGCCTGAGCTCTTTATTCACACATCACTCAAGGGTTTTCAACCCAGAGACAGAATAACGAAACAAAAGTGAAGAATAAGATCTCAGCAGGAGTAAAATCAGAGAGGGACCCTTGAAAATAAAAGTCCTCTATCCAGAAAAGAATGCTGGAAGGAGAATCTGAAGAGGGACCAAACCAGGAGATGTCTCTTAGGATATCCTGTAAAAATAAACAGAAGCGGCAAAACAGACAGACGGCAGACATATGGAAGCAACTCCAAACGTGTCCTGGGAAGCTGTCCCAGCAACTGTCCTCCCACGAGCACACAGATCCCTCTTTCAGATAATTCTCCACCAACGTCTTGGCCCTGGAGAGCCTATTGGGTGAGTTTGGTCGTGTCTGACCCTCAGTCATAATAGCACAGACGGCTAGCCACAGACAGATTACAGATCGAGCAGATAGCAGATCTGCTCTGCTTACCTCCGGAGGTTTCCTTGATGACTCCAAATGGGTAGATGGGCATGCTAATAATCTAATTGGATGTTTCCTGTATGTGCCCTGAGCAGGGATTAAACCCACAACCTTGGCATGCTGTGACAATACTCTATCCACTGAGCAACCCAGCCAAGGCTCCAGTATCTTTTTTCTCTTAATTTTTGGGTTATATCTACTACAAAAGCTATCATTTAAGTTAAGAATTTCTGGAAAATACTTTTTATTGAGTTATTAGACCATGTAGTGTATATCTTCTGACCAACTAATTACTGTGTAACAATAAACATTTATGATCAAATGCTTATAACAATTTATAGTCAAAATATAGCAGAGGCATGCCGAGTATGTCACAGTATGCTGTGCACAACTACATGTCTCCCCTGTTCTGGTGGGTGGGGAGCTAGTAAACAGCTGAGAAAGACAATGAGTTTCTGATGGGAATAAAGTAGTGGGCATTATGTGGTGGGATTAAGCTACCCTGGAGAATGACCCCACCCTGAGATGAGCTTGCCAAGATCACAAATGGTATCATGAACCGAGGTTTGTGCCAGTTCTCTACAATGTCAGACTAAACTATGTCTAGGCGTGATTACCACTCTTCTCACACTAGAATGGGGGATACAACAAACATATATTCTGATAGCACCTAGGCCATCACAAAAGCAGGCATGGTAGAGTCACAGCACTGACCCACAAGACAGAAAAGGGTTGTTGGAGAGATGGGTGCCAGTTCAGGCATCATGGGACATGTTGCATCTGCTTTTAATGAGGAGCAGTATTCAGAAGGTAACAATAGTTTTCTTGTTACTAGCAAGAAAGGTGCCTAAAGTTATCCAAGTCAGTGACAAAAGTCATCCAAGTCATTGATAGCTAAAAACATTTTAATTAAATGCCCCAGGCAACTTCAGAATAAAAATCCCACTTCTCATTGGGAAAGAAGCCAAAAAATGTACCCTGTAAGTATATAAGACCAGTATCCAATTAAATTCATCTATTGTATTTAGATTCTGTGTCAAGAACATTCTTATAAATTCTTAATCATATTTGATT
Organism: Saccopteryx bilineata; assembly: GCF_036850765.1. Lineage (NCBI taxonomy): Eukaryota > Metazoa > Chordata > Mammalia > Chiroptera > Emballonuridae > Saccopteryx > Saccopteryx bilineata. Next base: position 199,370,849 of record NC_089491.1, read on the forward strand.
TTCCAAGGGTCAGAAACACTGGAATTTCATATGAATCAGACAAAATTCGTTTCATAAAATGTCAACTCCAATTTCCAAAATGCTCTTTCATGGGCCTATGGGTCCAAAAGGTTTACTTTTAACTAAGTTTAAATGTCTGTTTTTGTACCTCTAGTTCAAGAGACCCCAACCAGCCTTGCCCAACTCATCCCTGAAGCAGCTGCTTAAACTAGAGTTTTATTAGATTGGGAGGAGACAGAAGCATTCCAAATCATGAAGCAGATGGTAAACAATGAAACAGTGCAAAAAGAACCTAAGGGAAGTCACGGAGGCTCATATTGCTGAGAAGGCTTGTGCATTTTATAAAGTTACTTGGCCATATAACTAAGGATAATAAAACACACACACTACACAAACTCCAATTATGAGGGACACTAAGTCTTTCAAACAATAAAGGAAAGAAATTAAATTCTGGCTTTTAAAATATTTATTGTCACTTTCATCTTTTAGGACCTCTAGACAGGTCAATTGAAGAAATATTTAGATTCAAAAGTAAGTGCCTAAAAAAACCCTCCAAATTCAGAGCTGCAGACTCTAAGGCCAAGGCTCAAATGTTATCCTTGTTTAGATGCTTAGCAGTTTCTGATAGAAGAGCAAAAAAAAAAGATGGATTTGAAACTTTTGGAAAGCATACTTGGAAAGAACTTTAAAATATATTCTTTGGGCATTTTAAGTAGCTGGGTTGAGAATAAAACACTGTCACATTTAGCTTCTGGTGGAGGAGATTTAAAAAATATTCTTATTTCTTTAGGAAGTTCAAGGCCAAATAATTTAGGGCAATTGCTTAAGCATCTGAAAAGCCCAACTCTTTCATTATTTTGGTCTACATTCAAGTGAGATGCAAACTGACAGTAGAGAGTAGCCTAACTTTTCCATTGTTTGTGCATCACGCTTAAGCAGATAGAAAAGTCATGGTTGAGAAATGAAAGTAGTTTGATTTATAGGGGTGGATGGTGGGTTTATAAGTAAGTTTTTTTATTTTCTACTGAGTTATGTTAATGTTGCTACTATTACATGATTTCACAACCACACTTCATAATATATTTCCTGCACAATGCTGCCTCTAGAGCCAAAAAGATCCAACATTGCACAAAAACCAGTTGTGGAGCAAGTAGGTTCTTGCCCAGATGTGTATGGATTTTCCTTAGAGACTAAAATGAGAGCCCAGAATTTTAAAGAATCTTGGAATGAAAGTAAAGACTCTCAGCAAAATCCAAGTACCTGATAACTTTATAAAAAAGTAACAAATTAAAGGAGCAGATGAGCCATTGCATCTCAGATCTAGCTGCACATGAATCACCTATATACAGTACAGTGTTTGTGACATAGAGCTGCTTGGTTCCTAGGCACTGTGGTTTGGTAGCTCTGGGGAGGGAAACAAGCATCTGTATATTTTTCAGATTTCTATAGTTTATAATCAGGAACGAGAACTTTTGTCCTTACAGAACAGACAAGTTCCTGGGGCAGGGTGGGGTAGTTAACTTTTTATTTTATACCCAAATGTATGTTTTGACATATTTTTAGCATGTGGATACATTATTGTTATAAAATAGTTTAATTAACAATCATACATACATATGACTGGCAATCATATACACATTGAAATTTGTCCTTGCTACATACATGTCCCACAAACATCTCCCTTCTCGGCTCCTTCTGGAACAGCTGGTGAATACCTTCTCAGCTCTGTCCCTCTGACATCCAAATGCAATATGTCTTGGGACACTGGTCCTCAAACCAAGCTGTGCATCAGACTCGTGAATATATAAATTTCCAGGCCCTGCCTCAGGGAGATTTAATTCAGAACATCCAGAGTGGCATCAGGAATCTGCATTTTTTACAGGCTCCTCACATGGTGGGTAGAGGGCCATTCTATCAAGATAAAGTAAGCAGTTCTTTATCAATCACTGACACCGTAGAGTCTGGGTTGCAAGACGGATTTGGCCATAGTTGGTCACAGGGAGGAGAGGTCAAGCTGAGGCCACTACATGTTGTGTGGGAAGCACAGAGAGGAAAGCACACCACAGACCAGCCCCCACCTTGCACACATCTGTTTCACTTTCACAGGCTCCCAAGTTATGAAATACAGTAAACTTAGTTGCCTTTCAACCAGTTTTGTCTTTGGGACTATTTTCAAATAAATAATATGTGTAAAAGCTATGATATCAGAAGGAGAAGCAGAGCTGGTTGCTCTAGTTTCCCAGCTCCAGTGGTGCCTATGAAGGCTTGGCGGATGCTCAGTGGAGGCTAAGTGCTCACTACAACTCCAGCAAGCCTCCTGATTTTTATTTCTAGCTCTACTTCTGTGTGCACAGGGGACAAATTATTCATTAAGGGCCTCAGGGTTTTTTTCTGGCAAATCAACAAGAATATTTCTTGAAAAACTTTGATTGAGGATAAGCTGCTGAAAAAAAGTTTCTAGAAAGTGGAAAATTTTGTTAAAAATAATAGACTCAGTTCTGAACGTTATTAGGGTAGAGTAAGATATGATGAGTCTAGAATAAAAATGAATTAGAGAAACTTCAGGATAGTTTTTAAAAATCCCAGAGAACCTGTGCAAATCGGGTATGAAATTTTTTAAAGAATTTATTTATTGGCTGTAGAGAGAGAGAAAAGAGAGAAAGAGAAGTGGGAAGGAGTAGGAAGCATCAACTCATAGTAGTTGCTTCTCATATGTGCCTTGACCAGATAAGCCTGAGGTTCTAAACTCAGCAGCATATAAAGTTCAGTTGAGGCCCCAGGCACAGAAATATTGGGCCCTTCAAAAAGAGAGAGAGAGAGAGACAGGGAAATAAAAATACATGTTAACCATATTTTTAAATAAATAAAAAATATTATGCACTATTAATGGTAAAATTGCACATATGAAACCAAACTTGGTGTCATTAGAAGAAAGTGTAAATTTTGGGTTTTCCAGGCCCTTCAGAAGTTGGAGCTCAGGGTTACCTGCATTCCAGGCTGATACTTTATCCACTGTGCTACCTCAGGTGACACAGGTGAATGGTTTTTAATTATTTAAAAAACCAATGAAGCTGTTCACAATCCTAATAAACTATAAACATGCCATAAGATAGTATCAAAGCTTAGAGGAATTTATTTATGCCAATAATTTGAAGCCATTTTTTTACTCATGCAGACATAGTGACATCTAGATTGATACTCTCACAAAAGATTCAGGAAGTACTATGTGTGAAGGTAACACTTAAAGAACATTTACTTTTGCTTCTGCAATGAAGATCTCTCCCTCCCTTTTAAGCCTTATATCATGGCTACCAGCAACATCTTTTCTTTCAAATACACTCACTTGATTTAATTTGTTTTAAAGTGCCTTTCTCCACTAGATTTCAAATAAATTATTTAACCCTCTGAAAATATTTTCAACATCAGCTCAGCCAAAACTGATGTAAGTGAATCCAGGGGAATTGACAACACATAAAATACTTTTTTTCTTAAACAGGGCTACAGAAAAACAAAGAAATAGATAGAGGAATAACCTTAACTCTTCAGTCACAAGGAGGGAAATGACTGCAAGACAAATTGAAGCATGATGATACTTTCCTAGATTTGTCCTTTACCACCAAGAGGCAAAAAAAATCCAACCAAAAACAAACAAAAAAACCAAACAAACAAAAAACAACACCAAACCAGCATACCCAGTGCCTATTAAAAAATGGGCGAGCTGCTAACTTGCAAAAGTGAATTGTTACATAGAACAGAGGTAGGGTACTTTTGTCAAAAAAAGGAAATATTGGCCCTGGCCAGTTTGCTCACTGGTAGAGTGTCTGTCTGACATATAGATGTCCTGCATTTGTTTTTTGGTCAGTGCACACAGGAAAAGAGAGCACCTGATTTTGCACCCTTCCCTCTCCCCCTTTTCTCTCTCTCTCTCTTCCCCTCCTGCAGCAATGACTGAATTGGTTCAATTGCATTAGCCTTGGATGTCAAGAATGGCTCAGTGGAGCCTTCTTCTCAGGTGCTAAAAATAGCTCGGTTGCAAGCATGACCCCAGATAGGCAGAGCATTGGTCCCAGATGAGAGTTTCCGGGTAGATCCCTGTTGGGGTGCATGCAAGAGTCTGTTTTTCTATCTCCCCTCTTTTCACTTGGAAAAGAAGAGAAAAGAAGAAGAAGAAGAAGAAGAAGAAGAAGAAGAAGAAGAAGAAGAAGAAGAAGAAGGAGGGGGAGGAGGAGGAGGAGGAGAGGAAGAAGAAAGAAAATACTGCAACAGGCAAAAGTAAATATTTACCATGATTGAGTTAATATATAGAATTTAATTAAAGAAACTTTGAAGAACAAAAGGGACCAGCAGGCAAACATTTTACCAGTTTTATTTTGTGACAAATAACCATAGACACATACAGAAGAAAAAATGAACTGTCATTTTTCTCAGGTTGACAAAGCAAGAAGGAAAAATTTTTACTCTGACGAGAACAAATGCCACAATGGGGTCAGCTTTGGTCAAAAAGAGGATTATGTACCAGGTGCATTCCCAACCTGGTTTTTAAAAATGCTTCTGGAGGATGACCAGAATACAATAAACTGTCTGTCTGTCTCGCCACAGCTGGATGTTACAAGAGCAGATAGAGGTGGAGAACATGGGAGAAGCTGGGCAGTCTGTGATAAGGCAGCGTGGGAGAGTGGCAAGCTGGGATCAGCTCCCACAGGAAATGTTTACATCTTCATTAAGTCGAGACTCCAGCCAAAGAAGTGCCTCTAGGGACTAGCAATCAGGACTCTTTTTAATGCCATAGCTTATGATGAACTCCTCAAGGAACCAAGTTGATACAAGAAAAGAGCCTGCTTTATTCTTCTACCTGCAGGCCCCAGATCCCTGGTTTAGAGTGAGAAGGGACCTGGTAACTCAAGGAATTCAATTCCTCCATCTTATTATCTTATCCCCAAGAAAACTGAGGCTCAGGGAGTTTTTCCTAAACTTCCCATCTCCCCTCAAGGCCCTAGCCTGGTCACTGATGAAGGACCCTCTCTTGCTACTTGGTCTGCAGCCCTCTTAGACACAATGTTTTGGGTCAGCACAATCCTTAGGTACAATTAAGGAATGGCCAAAAGCTACTTAGTCCCTTTTCTACAGATGGGCATGCACACCCAAGCACAAAAACTCACCCACAGGCCCAGAACTCACCCAAAGGGACAGACCCAAGGGAACTCACCCAAGAACAGATCCCTCATCTATTGATAAAAGGCAGAATGACAGGCACTTACTACATAGCACATCAAAACAATGGAATTATTGTAATACCACTGGCTTGGAGATTCCTGATATATATTGATAGAAACATGAGAATGAAATAAGAAGCAGGAGAAGAAGGCAGTTAAAAAGTGTATTTATTTGCATCAGAGAGACCTGACAAACATCAGCAGTGATACATCCATCATGTTGACGGTATGTACTCTTGATATGATGTGATGACATTGGCACTTTTCCTCTGCTGGATTTCCCTCCCCAAAAACATATAACTCAGCCCAATCATGACAAAAACACCAGACAAATCCAAACTGCCTGACCTGTGGTGGCGCAGTGGATAAAGCGTCGACCTGGAAATGCTGAGGTCGCCGGTTCGAAACCCTGGGCTTGCCTGGTCAAGGCACATATGGGAGTTGATGCTTCCAGCTCCTCCCCCTTCTCTCTCTCTGTCTCTCTCTCTCTCCCTCTCTCTCTCTCTCCTCTCTAAAAATGAATAAATAAATAAATAAAATAAAAAAAAATACAAAAAAACCCCCAAAAAACTGAGTGACATTCTACAAAATAACTGACCAGTTCTTCTCAAAACTGTCAAGCTCATCAAAAACAAGAAAAGTCTGAGAAACTATCACAGCAGGAGGAGCCAGGGGAGACAGCACAACTAAATGTGATGTGGTGTTGTGGATGAGATCTTAAAACTGGAAAAAGAGGTCCGCGGGCGGCCGAGGTGAAGCGGTCGCCGGCTCGTTGGGGCCGGGTGGGTCGGCCGAACGGGAGTGGTGGTAGGAGACGAGGCAGCGCCGGGGGCCGGTTCTACGCTTTCTCGCCCGCTCGGCCCGCCGACCCTCCGCCTCCGGCCTCCAGGCTGCGACCGCCGGGCAGGACGGGCTGCCTCCCTCTGGCTGCGGGTCGCGGCCCCGGTTCCGTCCCCCTGGTCGGCGCGTCTTTTGTCTCCCGGGCCACTCGCAGCCGGCCGGACCCGTAGCGGAACAAAAGGCGCGCGGGCGCCCCGCGAAGTCGTCTCAGCTTGGTGTGGCAGTTTGCTCTTGGTCTGCCACCCGAATCCAGTGCGGGCACCTGGACAATTCATCTTGCAGGATGGCTGCCATCAACCCGTGGGCCTCCTGGGGTGTCTTTACAGACCAGTCCTGGGGGATGGCAGCTGTTGACCCATGGGACTCCTGGGCTCTGTGTCCTCAGGCCTCTGCCTGGCGTGCGGAGGAGATGCCTCAGGAGGTCAGGAGTGCCGTGGGGCTCTCAGCAGCCTCGGTTCAGAGACAGAGTCGGAGAGAAGAATAGGTAGGGACAGACAGACAGGAACGGAGAGAAATGAGAAGCATCAATCATCAGTTTTTCGTTGCGAGACCTTAGTTGTTCATTGATTGCTTTCTCATATGTGCCTTGACCGCGGGCCTTCAGCAGACTGAGTAACCCCTTGCTCGAGCCAGCAACCTTGGGTCCAAGCTTGTGAGCTTTTGCTCAAACCAGATGAGCCCGCAGTCTCGAACCTGGGTCCTCCGCATCCCAGTCTGACTCTCTGTCCACTGTGCCACCGCCTGCTTAAGCTCTGGGCATTTTATATAGAGGCAATCATCATACAATATATAGCTTTTTGTGTCTGGCTTCTGTTGCATAGCATGTTTCCAAGGGTCATCTATGTTACAGCACATATCAGTATTTTCTTTTCATGACTCAGACAGCCACTTTTAACTGACTGTTTTCAGTTTTTTTGGGTTTTCTCGATATTTGTAAATGAGTATTTTCATCCTAATACATCAAATTTATGTTTTATTCTATTGACTCCCTGCTATGAAAGATGAAGAAAAAGTTTCTTTACTATGTTTAGGTCTTTTCACTTCTAAATTAAAAATAAAGAATCAAGCAAATGTGTGAGATCCTGTGATGCAAAGATAATTAGAAATATCTCAACTTCATGTCTTCCCAAAATTAAAAAAATAAAAAGTTAATGAAACCTCAAAAAAAAAAAAAACTGGAAAAAGACATTAGATGAAAACTAAGGAAATCTGAATAAAATATGGATTTTAATAATAATGTATCAATATCAAGCCATTATTTGTAAGAAATGTACCTACTAACATAAGACATTTATAACAGGGAAACCAGGGTGCAGAGTATCCAGGTTTCTACATTATTTTTGTGGTTTTTCTGTGACTCTAAAACTGTTCTGAAATAAAAAGTTTATTTAACAGATTCTATTTACATGGTACACATACCATTGGTTTTGAAGTCAGGAAGATCTGCTTATAATCTGATTTCTGCTTTATAACCTTGTAACCCAGGACAATTCTTGCCTTCCTTTTCTTCATCTTTAAGGGTTGTAAAAACTGTAGTGATCCAAATACGTCATTCCGTGCATGCCACTTTGGCATAAGGATTACATTGAATATTTTAAGATAAAGGCCATTGAAAAACAGCAGACATAGAAAACTTTGTCCTTTCCCTCTTTGCCTAAAATCAGGACATAAATTTCTCTTTGTAAAGGTAACACATTTATTTCCATTTGTAAAGTTATTCCCCTTTCCCATACCAGAAAGAGAACTCGTTTAGTCACTGCAAAGGGCACCTAGCATTGGAGAAAGTTTAACAAATCTGGCTAAAAACCATTGTCCACCCTACATTTTCTTTCTTTTTTTATAAATAAATTTTTATTTTAATGGGGTGACATCAATAAATCAGGGTACATACATTCAAAGAAAACATTTCCAGGTTATCTTGTCATTTAGTTCTGTTGCATACCCATCACCCGAAGAGAGATCATCCTCCACCACCCTCCATCCAGTTCTCTCTGTACCCCTCCCCCTCCTCCTCTCCCTCCTTCCCTCCCCCCACCCCCATAGCCACCACACTCCTGTCCATGCCTCTTAGTCTCGCTTTTATGTCCCACCAATGTATGGAATCCTGCAGTTCCTGTTTTTTTCTGATTCGCTTATTTCACCCCGCACAATGCTACCAAGACTCCACCATTCCTCTATAAGAGATCCGATGTCACCATTTCTCCTAGCTGAATAATATACCATGGTGTATATGTGCCCCATCTTCTTCATCCAGTCCTCTATTTTTTTTTACAGTGATTAAAAGCCTTTAAGCAAACTCTTGGCCAATACAGCAAGAATCCCTAAAAGAGTAGTGTCCTTAACATGTTCCCCAAGTCCAAGTTGGCCCCATCACCATGCCAAATCCCTGAAAAATGCAACCCAACCACAGTTCAGTCTGTTAGGAGCTGTCACAGGGAGCAGGAGTCCAGGAAATTTCCCCACAGGAAAAGTCCGCATGGCACTGGAATTGTTGTCACCATTCTATACTTTGCAGCTCATGTCCAAGTCCCAATGACCGCTGCTTCTAGCTGGTAATGATTCAGGTAGACTGGAAAAAGCCATTTGCAGCACGCGTGTATATGGAGCTTCTGTTTTCCTCTGCCTGGAGAGTTGAGACCAGGTTGCTTTTCCCTGGAGCTCTGCGACTGTGGCCTGGTAAAGAGAACCTTGGAATACACTAAGCTGGGTGGCAAAGGTAAATTTATAATACAAGTTGGCAAAAGGAGGAAAGAGAGCTCTAAATTAGGATTAAGTCCCAGCCTGAAATATGAGTGGGGCATTGAGGTAGGAGGAATAAAGGAAAAACTATATATTAAGCAAAGCAGCAGAAAGTAGGACTATCAACACTCACAACAGAGATCTTTGAGGGAAGAATAAAAAACCTGACTATTCAGGCAAAACATAGTTAAGTGGCCCTTGTGCGAATGAGATCAGTTTACCTGCTTCTTGGAAGAAATACCCTAGGCTCGTCCACAATGTCGTAGATGGGGCCGATGGCCCTGGGCACCTTCAGCCTTCAGTGGCAAACCCCAGCTTTCTGGGCAAGGTTAGGTCATAGGTGGCTGGAGCAGGGCTGGAAGAGACTGAACCCTCCCTTAGAGGACCGAGGGGGAAGCCTACCTTCCAGTGTCCCTGTTTCCTCACAGCAGAGGTGTGTAAGCCTGGCAGGCTTTAGCTCAATGACCTTCCTTTCCACTATTGAAGCAGGACCCAGATGGCATCTTATGAGACCTCTTTGGGGTGTTGGAGCCTTTAAGGGTGTATCCTAAAAGCTGGTAGTTCCCTGATCTCTATTGGGCTTTTTCTGCCACTAGGTATCTTAAAAGCCATTCTCAGAAGATCTCGCTGAGGGGTTTGAGAATCCCCATCCGCCTATATAAATCTTTTCCATATATCTGGAGCTATTTGGAAAAAAGACAGAACAGAGTTATTAGCTAGATCTAATAAAGAAGGTAGTAGTTTGCAGGCGAAAAAGATTTGGTGTCTCTTGTTCATCAGCATTCAAAAGAAATGTAAATTTTTTTTTTTTAAGTAAAAAGCATGATATGGTAGACCCGTCGGAGTCATTGGCTTGGTGTGCAGGATTCCCGGGTTCGATTCCTGGCCAGAGCACACAGGAGAAGCACCCATCTACCTCTCCACTCCTCCCCCTCTCCTTCCTCTTTGTCTCTCTCCTCCCGCCCGCAACCAAGGCTCCACCAGAGCAAATCCACCCTGGGCACTAAGGATGGCCCCATGGCCTCTGCCCCAGTCGCTAGAATGGCTCCGGTTGTAACAGAGCAACATCCCAGATGGGCAGAGCATTCCCACTGGTAGGCATGCCAGGTGGATCCCAGTCAGGTGCATGCAGGAGTCTGTCTGACTGCTTCCCCATCCCCATCCTCAGGAATGTACAAAAAATAAATAAAGAAAAGAAAAAATACTAAAAAAAGGGGGGGCATTCCCTTGTGCTAAAGCTCCAGGGACCATGGAGTGAGCTTGAGTATGTCCTATGAAACATGGAGCTCTATGTTTACATATAAGTCTTTGAAGAAGGAGGAACTGCTGAAATAGTTTATCAGCATTTGTCCCTAAGACAGCAGTCTTTATAGTGGAAACACCATACGTAAATATTTGCTGTCTGTCTATAGATTAAAGGGGGAATATGGCAAATGCTGAAAAGCCATGATCTTTGTGCCCCTCCCCTCCCCCAACCCCCTCCCTCTCCTCCCCCCACCCTGTAACCCCAACACTGTTGTTCATGTCTCTGAGTCTCATCTTTATGTCCCACCTATGTATGGAAACATATAGTTCTTAGTTTTTTCTGATTTACTTCTTTCACTCAGTATAATGTTATCAAGACCCATCCATGTTGTTGTAAAAGATCCTATGTCATAATTTCTTATGGCTGAGTAGTATTCCATACTATATATATACCAAAGCCTTTTAATCCACTAGTCCTCTGATGGACACTTGGGCTGTTTCCAAATCTTTGCTATTGTGAACAATGCTGCCATAAACATGGGAGTGCATTTCTTCTTTTCAAACAGTGCTATGGTGTTCTTGGGGTATATTCCTAACAGTGGTATAGCTGGGTCAAAAGGCAGTTCGATTTTTAATTTCTTGGGGAATCTCCATACTGTTTTCCACAGTGGCTGCACCAGTCTGCATTCCCACCAGCAGTGCAGGAGGGTTCCCTTTTCTCCACATCCTCGCCAGCACTTATTCTGTGTTGTTTTATTGATGAGCACCATTCTGACTGGTGTGAGGTGATATCTCATTGTGGTTTTAATTTGCATTTCTCTAATCATTAGTGATGTTGAACATTTTTTCATATGCCTATTGGCCATCTGTGTGTCCTCTTTGTAGAAGTGTCTATTCATTTCTTTTGCCCATTTTGGATTGGATTGTTTGTCTTCCTGGTATTAAGTTTTACAAGTTCTTTATAAATTTTGGTTATTAACCCCTTGTCAGACGCTATGTCAAATATATTCTCCCATTGTGTAGTTTGTCTTTTTATTCTGTTCTTATTGTCTTTAGCTGTGCAGAAGCTTTTTAGTTTGATAAAGTCCCATTTGTTTATCCTGTCTTTTATTTCACTTGCCTGTGGAGACAAATCAGCAAATATATTGCTGCGAGAGATGTCAGAGAGCTTACTGCCTATGTTTTCTTCTAAGATGCTTATGGTTTCATGGCTAACATTCAAGTCTTTTATCCATTTTGAGTTTATTTTTGTGAGTGGTATAAGTTGGTGGTCTAGTTTCATTTTTTTTGCAGGTGGCTGTCCAGTTTTCCCAACACCATTTGTTGAAGAGGCTGTCTTTACTCTATTGTATTGTCTTACCTCCTTTGTCAAATATCAGTTGTCCATAGAGCTGGGGGTTTATTTCTGAGTTCTCTGTTCTGTTCCATTGATCTATGTGCCTGTTCTTATGCCAGTATCATGCTGTTTTGAGTACAATGGCCTTATAATATAACTTTATATCTGGAAGTGTGATACCTCCCGCTTTTTTCTTCTTTTCAGGATTGCTGAGGCTATTCGTGTTCTTTTTTGGTTCCATATAAATTTTTGCAATATGTGTTCTATGTCTTTGAAGTAAGTCATTGGTATTTTCATTGGTATTACATTGAATTTATAAATTACTTTGGGTAATATAGACATTTTAATGATGTTTATTCTTCCTAACCATGAGCACGATATATGCCTTCACTTATTCGTATCTTCCCTGATTTCTTTTATCAATGTTTTATAATTTTCCGAGTACAAGTCTTTAATCTCCTTGGTTAGATTTATTCCTAGGTACTTTATTTTTTTGGTTGCAATGGTAAAGGGGATTGATTCCCTGATTTCTGTTTCTGACAATTCATTGTTGGTGTATAAAAATGCCTCTGATTTCTGAGTATTGATTTTATATCCTGCCACCTTTCCAAATTCTTTGATCAGGTCTAGTAGTTTTTTGACTGAGACTTTAGGGTTTTCTATATACAATATCATGTCATCTGCAAATAATGATAGTTTTACTTCTTCTTTTCCAATTTGTATGCCTTTTATTTCTTCTTCTTGTCTGATTGCTGTGGCGAGGACTTCCAGAACTAAGTTGAATAAGAGTGGTGAAAGGGGGCACCCCTGCCTTGTTCCTGATCTTAAGGGGATTGCTTTTAATTTTTGCCCATTGAGTATGATGTTGGCTGTGGGTTTGTCATAGATGGCCTTTATCATGTTGAGGTATGTTCCCTGTATTCCCACTTTGCTGAGAGTTTTGATCATGAATGGGTGCTGGACTTTATCAAATGATTTTTCTGCATCTATTGAAATTATCATGTGGTTTTTCTCCGTTCTTTTGTTTATGTGATGAATCACATTGTTTGATTTGCAAATATTGTACCAGCCTTGCCTCCCAAGAATAAATCTTACTTGATCATGGTGTATGATTTTTTCCATATATTGCTGGATCCAGTTTGCTAATATTTTATTGAGGATTTTTGCATCTAAGTTCATCAGGGATATTGGCCTATAATTTTCTTTTTTTGTGTTGTCTTTGCCTGGTTTTGGAATCAGAATTATGCTCACCTCATAAAAGGAGTTTGGAAGTCTTTCTTCCTCTTGAATTTTTTGAAATAGCTTGAGAAGGATAGGAGTTAGTTCTTCTTTGAATATTTGGTAGAATTCACTTGTGAAGCCATCAGGCCCAGGACTTCTTTTTTGGGAGTTTTTTGATAGCTGTTTCAATCTCATTTGTTGTAATTGGTCTGTTTAGGTTTTTTGATTCTTCCAGATTGATTTTTGGAAGATTATATGATTCAAGGAATTTGTCCATTTCATCTAGGTTGTCTAGTTTTTTGGCATACAGTTCTTCATAATATTTTCTTACAATATTTTGTATTTCTGTTGTGTCAGTTGTTATTTCTCCACTCTCATTTCTAATTTTATTTATTTGAGTCCTCTCTCTTTTTTTCTTGGTGAGTCTTGTTAAAGGTTCATCGATCTTGTTTACCTTTTCAAAGAATGAGCTCCTAGTTTCATTGATCCTCTGTATTGTTTCTTTAGCCTCTATGTCATTTATTTCTGCTCTAATCTTTACTATTTCCTTCCTTCTACTAGCTCTGGGCTTTACTTGCTGTTCTTTTTCTAGTTCTTTTAGATGCAGGGTTAAGTTGTTTATTTGAGCTTTTTCTAGCTTCTTGAGGTATGCCTGTAATGCTATAAACTTCCCTCTCAGGACTGTTTTGATGTGTCCCATAAATTTTGAGTTGATGTATGCTCATTATGCTCATTATCGTTTGTTTCTAGGAATTTTTAAATTTCTTTTTTGATCTCAATGTTAACCCATTCATTGTTTAATAACGTGCTATTTAGTTTCCAAGTGTTTGAATGTTTTTCAATTTTTCTATTGTGGTTGATTTCTAGTTTGATGCCATTGTGATCAGAGAAAGTGCTCGATATAATTTCAATCTTCTTAAATTTGTTGAGCCTGCTTTTGTGCCCTAACATGTGGTCTATTCTAGAGAATGTACCATGAGTGCTTGAAAAGAATGTATATTCTGCTCTTTTAGGGTGAAAGGTTCTGAAGATATCTATTAAATCAAGTTGATCTAATATGTCCTTTAAGTCTGCTGTTTCTTTGTTAATTTTCTTTCTTGAGGATCTATCTAATGATGTTAATGGGGTATTGAAGTCTTCTACTATTATAGTATTGCTGTTGATCTCGCCCTTTAAGTCTATCAAAGTCTGCTTTATATATTTAGGTGCTCCTATATTAGTTGCATAGATATTTATAATGGTTATATCTTCCTTTTGGATTGCTCCCTTTATCATTATGTAGTGACCTTCTTTATCTCTAACTATGGTCTTTGTTCTAAAGTCCATTTTGTCTGATATAAGTATTGCTACCCCAGCTTTTTTTTCATTTCCATTTATGTGAAATATTTTTTTCCATCCTTTTATCTTCAGTCTGTGTGCATCTTTTGATTTAAGGTGTGTCTCTTGTAGACAGCATATGTATGGGTCCTGTTTTCTTATCCACGCAGCTACCCTATGTCTCTTGATCGGATCATTTAATCCATTAACATTTAAGGTTATTACTGATATGTAATTGTTTATTGCCATTTTTTTCTTTAAAACTGTTTTTTCTCTTTTGCTATATTCTTTTTTTCCTTTGATGTGTTTACAACAGGTCCCTTAGCACTTCTTGCAGCCTTGGTTTGGTTGTAGTGAAATCCTTGAGTTTTTTTGTCTGTAAAGCTTTTTATTTCTCCTTCAATTTTAAATGATAGCCTTGCTGGATAAAGTAGTCTTGGTTGTAGATTCTTGTTCTGCATTACTTTGAATATTTCTTGCCATTTCCTTCTGGCCTCAAGTGTTTCTGTTGAGAAGTCAGAAGTCATCCTTATGGGGGCTCCTTTGTAAGTGATAGTCTTTTTTTCTCTAGCAGCTTTTAATATTTTCTCTTTATCATTTAGCTTTGGTAATTTAATGATAATGTGTCTTGGTGTTGGTTTCTTTGGGTTTCTCCTTAATGGAGTTCTCTGTGCTTCCTGACCATGTGAAACGTTTTCATGCCTTAATTGGGGGAAGTTTTCTGCTATAATATGTTTGAACAAAGTCTCTATCCCTTGTTCTTTCTCTTCTTCTTCAGGAACCCCTATGATGCAGATGTTATTTCTCTTCATGTTGTCACAGAGCTCTGTAAGAGTTTCCTCAGACTTTTTGATTCTCTTTTCTTTTTTCTGCTCTGCTTCTGTGCCTTTATTTATTGTGTCCTCTAACTCACTGATTTGATTCTCTGCTTCATCCATCCTGCTTTTAATTCCTTCCATTGTATTCTTTATTTCAGATATTGTATTTGTCATTTCTGTCTGATTCTTTTTTATTATTTCAATGTCCTTTTTTATATTTGTTATCTCTTTATTTAGGTTTTCGTAATGGCCATCTATGGTGGTTCTAATATCTTTGAGCATCCTAACAATCGTTATTTTAAACTCTGCATCTGGTAATTTGGTTATATCTGATTCACTTAGGTCCTTTTCTGGGGATTTCTCTTGGTTTATTTGTGTTGTATTTCTCTGCCTCCGCATTTTCTCTTCACGAGAGTGGCTGTGATCACGTGCTCGGGTGCACAAGGGTTGGTGGCCTTGGCCTTTGCCCCGCCCCCGTGTGTGATGTTATGCTCGGTCCTGAGGGCACTGGCAAGCACCTTTGCTCAGCTGCAGGTCTCTGCCTGTTTCCGAGCTTTCGCCCTGCCTTTGCAGGATGATCCCACTCAAGGAACAGCTGCTAGCCTTGGCTCTACCACCAGGCAGGGCTGCGTGCCCAAGCTCAGCTCCATAGCGGAACTCCGCCTCTTCTGGGCTTTTGGCTCCACCCCCATGGGAGGAGCCAGCTACCAAGTCAGACCGCAAGCCTGGGTTGCACGGGCGGGGCAGGTATGTGCTCCTCTGCCCTTGCTCCGGGGCTGGTTTCTACTCTTTCCGGGTTTCCCACCCTTCTCCTGGAGGCTGGATTACAGGCTACCGGCAGCTGAGCTTGGCCGCTTTTGCACGCCCCCTTCTCCCTAGCCGGGCAAGATTGAGCTCACTCCTGAGCCCAGTGGTGGCCAGCCAGCTTCCAAACCTGCCAGCAGAACCGCGCTTTTGTCTCCCGCTGCCGCCCGCCCTCTGGCGTGCCCTCAGCCATGTGGGTGGGGGCGTTGCAGCTCGGACCCTAAGACTCACTACTGTATACCTGAAAGCTCCCTCCTTCTATGCGACTCTGCTCTGAATGCTGCGGGGGAGCTTGTTTGGCTGCTCTCCTGCTTCCCTTTGCTGGTATTGCTGTTTCCGGGGGAAATATTCACTTCAGCTTTGGGGAGTGACTCGTCCCAGGGGTTAGGGTGGCTATCTCCCAAAATATTTCTCCCTATGCCTCCTAGATTGCACTCTCTTCCTGTTACTGTGGTTCTCTCCCCTCTCCCTCTGTCCCCAGGAGCCCCAGGTGAGTGTTTGTGAGAGAGATGTTCTGTGTGGTCCCTTTAAGAAGGATCCTGGGTCTGAGAAATCAGACTCTCTCACAAACAGTATCCTGACTTGTTTCCAGCTAAATACTGTCCTTATGCTTCTTCTGGGCTCTGGGGCTGCAGGCTGGGGCTTTGTTCCTGGGGCTCAGGACCCTTTCCCCTCTGCTAAACTCACTTCCCACCACGCGAGTCTCTCCCTGCTGCTGTTCGCTCCGAGAAGCTGGGCAGCCCTCTCCGCATTTCCGCGTTTCCACGTTTCCGCTTTTCCTACCAGTCTCTGTGTGGCTTCTTCAGCGTTCCTTGGTTGAGGAGTCATTTTAGTTTAGTCCAAAGTTGGTTTTTCCAGCTGATAGTTCATAAAATTAGTTTGTAATCCACTTTGGTTCTGGGAGGTAGATGCTGGTACGTCCGCCTAATCCAGCGTCATCTTGTCTCCCAACAGTCGCCTTTTGTAGACCTCTCATTATCTTTTTTAACACTGTTTTCTTTTGCTTCCCCTACTTCTCTGTTAACTTCTCGTCCACCCTACATTTTCTAGTCAACTTCCCTAGGAACCCCAGCCTCTTGTCCTTTATCTAATCAACTCTCCACAATTTCTTACCTGACATGAACCAAATCCAGTCATGAGTGAGAACAGTGGGGGATGAAGAAATAAACACAGGCCCTGATTTGTTGGCTCAATGGTAGAGCATTGACCTGCGTGTGGAAGTCCCTGGTTCAATTCCCTGCCAGGGCACACAGGAGAAGCATCCATTTGCTTCTCCATCCTTCCCCCATCTCCTCTCTATCTCTATCTACCCCTCCTGCAGCCAAGGCTCCATTGGAGCAAAGTTGACCTGGGCAATGAAGATGGCTCTAACTCAGGTGATAAAGTGGTTCCAGTTGCAATGGGGAAATGCCCCAGATGGGCAGAGCATCGTCTCCTAGTGGACTTGCTGGGTGGATCCCGGTCGGGTGCATGTGGGAGTCTGTCTCTGCCTCTTCGCTTTTCACTTCAGAAAAAAAGAAAAAAGAAAAAAAAGAAACAGAGAAAAAGGATGGGATCAAAGGTCTTCTGGAGGCCGATGACCTACCAAAAGCCCAGACACCCTCAAGCAGCTTTATTTTATAATGTAGAACAAAGCCATTTGCTGCTTCAGTGTTACCAGGAAGTTTAGCAAGAAAGTCTCCAAAGTTATGCTTAACATCTTAACTAACAATTCCTCGAACAATGGGTAAGAGTAAGGAAATATAGATTGCCTTTAGCAACTCAATCAAGCAAGAAATGTGGGGGACGGCTGCAATGACTTGATCAGTTTACAGCCTGTCTCCCTCATTTGCCTCTTCTTTTTAATTTTTTTAACTTCAATTTTTGTGTTGTGATTTGCACTTGTTTGATTTCCTGGGTCACCACCTTGGATATTTCACCTTTGTATCCCCAGTGTGAGGTGTAACTGTTTGCTGATTATATGAAGTAAGTCATAACCTATGTTATGAAAAACTGAAGAAATTGGAACTTCTGGAATGTTGTTATACAGCAACTTAATTTTGCCTACCTCTGTCTATATAAATTTGCCTGGTGACATTAGTTATACTTTGCCCTTATATAAAAAGTCAGGCAGCCTGACCAGGCAGTGGTGCAGTAGATAGTTGACCTGAGATGCTAAAGACTCAGGTCCAAAATCCCGAGGTTGCCAGCTTGAGCCCAGGAGAGAGAGAGAGAGAGGGGTTGCCAACTTGAGCATGGGATCATAGACATGACCCCCTGGCAGCTGGCTGGAGCCCAAAGTCATTGGACCAAGCTCACTGTCATGATCCAAGTTTACTGGCTTGCACAAGGGATCACTGGCTCAGCTGGAGCCCCCCAGTCAAGGCACTTATGAGAAAGCAATCAATGAACAACTAAAAGGCTGCAACTACAAGTTAATGCTTTTCATCTCTCTCATTTCCTGTTTATCACTGTCTGTACCTCCCTCTCCTTCACTAAAAAAAAAAAAATGTCAGGCAGGTCTTATGATTTCTCTGTCCATTTTAAATCACAAACCCAGGCTCAGATTCAGTTTTTAACATGTCTAGGACAGGATAAAATGCAGAACTTCAACTGTGATTTAAAGGCAAACTGTCCCTCATGAGTATGTGGCCGACCAGGGCCAACTGCAGACAGGAACCATGGACAGACAGGAGAATGTGACTTTCTGGGCTGGCTGCAGATGGAAAAACTCAGTTTGGGAAAGAGGCTGTGCTTTATCTTCCCTCCTGTTTCTGTTTTGCTGATTTTTGCCTCTTGTTTAGCCTTCTGTGGTTTCTGATCTCTTCAGGGTTTGAAGGTCACAAGAAAGTACTGAAGTGATTGCTTCTGACATCTGCTGGTTACAGGCTTTCTGAGTCTGGCAGGTGTCCAAAGTCATTGCTTTCTCTTGTGGGCATTTTGGAGAGTTCTGTTACCCCTCCCTCCAATAGAAAACATAGATCATCCAACTTGCAACTATCTTCCCATGGGTGTATTCAACTTAATTCCTCTGGTACCTGACTTAGGAATCCAGCCAGCTCATTTTGCCCCTTAGTGGATCTCTGGGACAGGACAAAAGATGACCCTGTTGTAAGGTGCTAAAAGCTACAGAATTAATATTAATATTATAGGAAGTTTAAAGAACATTTTATTGATTTGGGCTAGAAGTATAGAGAGATTTTGTAAATAATCTCTGCACTCGTGTAATTAGCATAAAAGCAAGATGGTCGATGGCACTGTGTTGTAAATGCAGAAGAGCAAGGAGACTTGGATTCTCTGACATCCTATACCTATGAGGGAAGGGTGAATAGCTAGCCAGGTACAGGAAGAAAAAGATTAAATTAAAATCTTTTCTTATACTCATGAATTATTTGCAGGCATTTGTCCCTATGGAAACTACCCCTCCCCTCCTGAAAGCATGTGATTAATATACGTATTTCTAAACAAAAGGTATAAACTTATGCTGTGATGTCAGGTTTTTTCCCCTCCCATGTATAATTAGGAGTATATAAACAGCCTCTAAACTGTTTTTGGGGTCTGCACAATTTGGGTCTGTTGCCCTGTGTCAGCCATATGCAGCCGGCATATTTAATAAATTTTCTCCTTTAATAAAACTTTTCAAAAACTTATTTGGACTATGTGCCTCTACGAACACCCACAAAATTGTGGATTGGGTACTTTATAACAAACCTATGTTGTGACCTACATTTGGCATACAGGAAACTCTTGTTCTTAGCCTGACAGTCTTTGAGTGACATCTGGTCCCAACCCCACACCCTTCCTTTGCTCACGACCAAAACTGTTTTCTGGCTAGTCCACCCCTAAATGCTGAGGATCCTTGTCAGGCGAGAGTTGATCTCAGACCTTTGTGACCCGAATGTGAGACTCCATCTAGCTCTCCTGAGGCCCACTACATGGGTTTGAGGTGGGAATAATCCTTACCCCTTTGCTGGGTCATACTCTCAGTGAACCACTAATGCTTTTCCAAAAATTCACTTCCCCATCTCCCGCTTGTCTCTGTTCCCTTCCATCATTTATATGCCTGTGATGTGGTTGAAGAGTTCAAGAGTCTGCAAACACTTTTCTCATATATCTTTTGGCAATTTGCAAGTTAAAATGCAGTATCTATTCTACCTCTTGTGCCTCTGCAGTTACACATACATCTGAAGGAACTGAAGCATAAATGCTATTGAGCTTACCATAAAATTGATTTGCCTACCCTGTGAGATGAAAACTGCGTGAGGAGTTGTCATGACTGAATGCCCCCAGATGACCTGCTGCTGTGCCCTGACAGTTTCAGGGGTGAAAAAGGGAGCCTCACCAACATGAGGTCAAGTGTTTTGCAGATGGAAGATTAGAAGGGGTTCCTCCCAGGAGAGACTGTGGCAATGGCTCAGAAAACAGCCGGAATGAAGTGATGGGCCCCACCCTACAGCCTTTCAGGACCTCGTCCACTGAGAACTTTGGGTCTGCTGACAGAGTGTTTTCCAACAGCCCTTGTGGGAATGAAAGTGAGTTCCTATATTGAGTGAAAGCAGAAGTCCAAAATAAACTATCCTCGGGAGGTCAAAGGCTAAGCGAGTTTGGAGATAGGTGAGACTGGCTTTAGGGACAGCACACTAAAATTCAACTTTCCCTGGCAAATTTTTCTTCTGATAAAAGAGACAGAAATGGTCCTAATAGAATTTTGAACTCACTGGCTAGGTGGTATGCCAGAATAGCTTACCAACAGACTTGTTTGACATTTGTAGGCAAGGCATAGGTGTTTAAGTGGTGACAGTGGTTTGGGACAATGAGAGATAGTGAATGCCTGACAAAACTTCATTTGGAGGATTACACCATTGACAGATAGAAAAAGCCAAGGGAATTTAGGGACAGAATTGATAATTCTGTAGATCATCAGGCAGTGGAAGTCATTACTGCTGATGAGATTCAGAACGTACTACCCTTTGGCAGGTTGAATATTTAAAGTTGAAGGAGTTTGAGAAAATGGTGGAAGCAGGATGATTATCACCCTGATATCTCCCTCTCATTACCTCTGAAAGAAACCATAAAACCCTCACATGAGAGATACCCTTCTTACACCCAGAAGAAAGGAGTGTCTTAACCTCTGAAAACAAAGGGACATAGAGAAGAATCCTAACAAACAGATCTTGATAAAGATCTGTTTACTGCACTTATACTTGGCACTCCTCAACTATCATATTTCTCCATGATTGTGCACTCTTCATGAAACCTAGCATAAAAACACCAAGGTCTAACTGTTTCGTTGGGTCTTCATTTCCTTATGAAACTCCTATGTCCCATAAAACTTATATTAAATAAATCTGTATGCTTTTCTCCTGTTAATCTGTCTTTGTTGGTTTAACTTTCAGACCCAGCCAGTAACCCCAGGAAGGTCAAGGAAAACCTTTTCTCCTCTATGCTACTTAGGGTTTCTTTCTCTCTAGCACTGTGTATAATGACTAAGGATCCTGAAAAATCAAACCTGCAGGAAGATCCAGGGCCAGGCTTTTTCCAAGATCCTTGCCCCTCCTCCAGGCTCAAGGAATGGGGGGGGGGCATTAAGATGGAGACTAGGAGGCTCTCCTTATTTCTGGAGCCCATGACCTAAGGAGCCTGTTATCTTCCTATTTGTCATTAATCAGAGACTCAATCCCACATGCCCCATGTAATTACAATCTCCCATGACCCTTTCCAAAAAGTCTCCAAAGAGTTAACCGGAAAAAGCCTCATTAGCTTTCATAATCTTTTTACTTTTCCCAGAAAAATTCCTACCCACCTACTAAACCTTCCCCTCCTCTTCTTCTGGAGAGGAGGTATGAGGAGGGCTGCAACTGTGAGTACCTGTGAGCCTAAAGTGGAATATTCTCTCTTCTCCCTATCTTAACATATGACATGACTCCCAAGATCTTATTTGTAAAGATTGAAATAAAAAAGCAGCAAAGACTTCTGAGAAACTAGACTAAGTCCAGAAACTAATTGAAGTGAAGGTCTGGGCTAGAAAAACCCTGAAGACCCAGCAGTTCAAAAAAAACCAGGTATGGGACAAAGGACATGGGTTTCAAGGGGATGCAGAGGGGAACTTTGGGTTTAGAGAAGAAATTGCCAGTCAACCTTCTGGGAAGAAGGCCAGGATTTCCCATAGATCAGGGTTAGGATAATGGGTAAAAGAGTTTCAACTGATGTATTATCCTGCCTGACCAAATTCTTCAACTCTACCAAGTTGCTGTATATGATACTCAGAAATTCGTCACCCTGAGTATACTGATTTGAATGACTTATCCAGAAGCAAAATAAAGAACAGGATTGGGACCACAGAGATCCCAACAAGCAGTTGTAGAGTTGAAACTTTTTAAATTGTTTGAGTGGGGGAGGGGGATCAAGGAGGACTTTGCATGCAAAAGAGCCTTAGATAATTACATGTCTAACTCAGATATTTTTTTTTTCTTTATCATTTTTCTGAAGCTGGAAATGGGGAGAGACAGTCAGACAGACTCCCGCATGCACCCGACCAGGATCCACCCGGCACGCCCACCAGGGGGCGATGCTCTGCCCATCCTGGGCGTCGCCATATTGCAACCAGAGCCACTCTAGCGCCTGAGGCAGAGGCCACAGAGCCATTCCCAGTGCCCGGGCCATCTTTGCTCCAATGGAGCCTTGGCTGCGGGAGGGGAAGAGAGAGACAGAGAGGAAAGCACGGTGGAGGGGTGGAGAAGCAAATGGGCGCTTCTCCTATGTGCCCTGGCCGGGAATCGAACCCGGGTCCTCCGCACGCTAGGCCGACGCTCTACCGCTGAGCCAAAAACTCAGATATTTTTTGTCACATATTTTTTATTGTTTTAATTTATTTTGTTTACATAGATTCTAGTGTCATGCTGAATGCATCCCCCCCTACCCCATTTTCCCTCCACATCTCCCTTTACCCCCTCCCCATAGCACCTTTCCCTCTTCCTTTCAGGTTTATCCCATCCTATCATCCCCTTTCCCTCTGTCCTCTTTTCCTCTGGTCCCTTTGATCTCTCCTCTGTCTCAATTTTGTTCCTCAGTTCACATAGTTTATTGGATTCCTCAAATGAGTGAGGTCATATGATATTTTTCTTTTTCTGCCTGGCTTATTTCACTTAACATAATAGTTTCCAGGTCCATCCATGTTGTCACAATAGGTAAGATTTTTTCTTTTTCATGGCCCCATAGTATTCCATTGTATATATGTTCCATTGCTTTTTAATCCACTTGTCCACTAACGGACACCTGAGCTGTTTCCAGATCTTCACTATTGTGAACAATGCTGCTATAAACATGGGGATGCATTTCTCCTTTTGAATCAGTGATATGGTGTTCTTGGGATATATTCCTAAAAGTGGGATGACTAGGTCAAAAGGCAGTTTCATTTTTAATTTTTTGAGGAATATCCATACTGTCTTCCACAGTGGCTGCACCAGTCTGCAATCCCACCAGCAGTGCAGGAAGGTTCCCTTTTCTCCACATCCTCGCCAGCACTTATTGTGTGTTGTTTTGTTAATGAGCGCCATTCTGACTGGTGTAAGGTGGTATCTCATTGTGGTTTTAATTTGCATTTCTCTAGTGATTAGTGATATTGAGCATTTTTTCATATGCCTATTGGCCATCTGTATGTCCTCTTTGGAGAAGTGTCTATTCATTTCTTTTGCCCATTTTTTGATTGAATTGTTTATCTTCCTGGTGTTGAGTTTTACAAGTTCTTTATAAATTTTGGTTATTAACCCCTTATCAGATGTATTGTTGAATATATTTTCCCATTGTGTAGTTTATCTTTTTATTCTGTTCTTATTGTCTTTAGTTGTGTAAAATCCTTTTAGTTTGATATAGTCCCGTTTGTTTATCCTGTCTTTTATTTCACGTGCCCAAGGAGTAAATCAGCAAATATATTGCTGCGAGAGATGTCGGAGAGCTTACTGCCTATGTTTTCTTCTAAGATGCTTATGGTTTCACAGCTTACATTTTAAGTCCTTTATCCATTTTGAGTTTATTTTTGTGAATGGTGTAAATTGGTGGCCTAGTTTCATTTTTTTTTTTTTTGCAGATAGCTGTCCAATTTTCCCAACACCATTTGTTAAAGAGGCTATCTTTATCCCATTATATGCTCTTACCACTTTTGTCAAATATCAATTGTTCATAAAGGTGTGTTTATTTCTGGGTTCTCTGTTTTGTTCCATTGATCTATATGACTGTTCTTATGCCAGTACCAAGCTGTTTTAAGTACAATGGCCTTGTAGTATAAATTGATATCAGGAAGTGTGATACCTCCCACTTTATTATTTCTTTTCAAGATTGCTGAGGTTATTGGTGTTCTTTTTTGGTTCCATATAAAATTTTGGAATATGTGTTCTATATCTTTGAAGTATGTCATTGGTATTTTAATTGGTATTGCATTGAATTTATAAATTGCTTTGGGTAATATAGACATTTTAATGAAGTTTATTCTTCATAGCCATGAACACGGTATATGCTTCTACTTGTTTTTATCTCCCTTGATTTCTTTAATCAATGTTTTATAATTTTCAGAGTGCAAGTCTTTAATCTCCTTGGTTAAATTTACTCCCAGTTACTTTATTTTTTTTGTTTCAATAGTGAAGGGGATTGTTTCCTCAATTTCTCTTTCTGACAGTTCATTGTTGGTGTATAAAAATGCCTCTGATTTCTGAATATTAATTTTATATCCTGCCTCCTTGCTGAAGTCATTTATCAGTTCCAGTAGTTTTTTGACTGAGACTTTAGGGTTTTTTTATACAATATTATATCTTCTGCAAATAATGATAGTTTTACTTCTTATTTTCCAACGTGAATGCCTTTTTTTCTTCTTCTTGTCTGATTGCTGTGGCTAGGACTTCCAGGACTATGTTGAATAAGAATGGTGAAAGAGGGCACCCGTGCCTTGTTCCTGATCATAAGGGAATTGTTTTTAATTTTTGCCCATTGAGTATGATGTTGGCTGTGGATTTTTCATAGATAACTTTTATCATGTTGAGGTATGTTTCCTGTATTCTCACTTTGCTGAGAGTTTTGATCATGAATGGGTGCTGGATTTTATCAAATGCTTTTTCTGCATCTATTGAAATTATCATGTGGTTTTTTTCCTTCCTTTTATTTATGTGATGAATCACATTGATTGATTTGTGAATATTATATCAACTTTGCCTCCCCAGAATAAATCCCACTTGATCATAGTGTATGATTTTATTCATATATTGCTGGATCCAGTTTGCTAATATTTTGTTGAGGATTTTAGTGTCTAAATTCATCAGGGATATTGGCCTGTAATTTTCTTTCTTTGTATTGTCTTTGCCTGGTTTTGGAATCAGAATTATGCTCACCTCATAAAAGGAGCTTGGAAGTCTTCCTTCCTTTTGAATGTTTTGAAATAGCTTGAGAAGGATAGGAGTTAGTTCTTCTTTGAATCTTTGGTAGAAATCACTTGTGAAGCCATCTGGCCCAGGCTTTTGTTTGTTGGGAGTTTTTTGATAGCTGTTTCAATCTCATTTATTGTAATCAGTCTGTTTGGGTTTTCTGATTCTTCCAGATTGATTTTTGGAAGATTGTATGTTTTAACGAATTTGTTCATTTCATCTAGGTTGTCTAATTTTTTGGCATACAGTTCTTCATAGTATTTCTTACACTCTTTTGTATTTCTGTTGTGTCAGTTATTTCTCCATTCTCATTTCTAATTTTATATATTTGTGTCCTCTCTTTTTTTTTTTTCTTGATGAGTTTGGTTAAAGGTTAATCAATCTTGCTTAATTTTTCAAAGAACCAGCTCTTGGTTTCATTGATCCTCTATATTGTTTCTTTAGCCTCTATGTCATTTATTTCCACTCTGATCTTTATTATTTTTTTCCTTCTACTACTTCTGGGCTGTACTTGCTGTTTTTTCCTAGTTCTTTTAGATGCTAAGTTAAGTTGTTTATTTGAGGTTTTTTTTTTTAGCTTTTTCAGGTATGCCTGTAGTGCTATGAACTTCCCTCTCAGGACTGCTTTTGCTGTGTCCTATAATTTTTGAGTTGCTGTATGCTCATTATCATTTGTTTCTAGGAATTTTTTTATTTCTTCTTTGATCTCATTGTTAACCCATTCATTATTTAATAATATGCTATTTGGTTTCCAAGTGTTTTAGTATTTTTCAGTTTTTCTGTTGTTGTTGATTTCTAGTTTCATGCCATTGTAATCACAGAGAAAGGTTGATATGATTTCAATCTTCTGAAATTTGTTGAGACTGCTTTTGTGTCCTAACACATGGTCTATTCTAGATAATGTAACATGAGCACTTGAGAAGTATGTATTTCCGTTGCTTTAGGATGAAAGGTTCTAAAGTTATCTGTGAAATTCAGTTTATCTAGTGTAAACTTTAAGTCTCCTTTTCTTTGTTAATGTTCTTTCTTGAGGATCTATCTAGTGATGTTAGTGGGGAATTGAAATCCCCTATTATTTTAGTATTGATGTTGATCTTGCCCTTTATATCTATCAAAGTCGGCTTTATATATTTACATGCTTTTATATTAGGTGCATAGATATTTTAATAGGTATATCTTCCTGTTGGATTGTTTCCTTTATCATTATGTAGTAATCTTCTTTATCTCTTACTATAGCCTTTCTTTTAAAGTCCATTTTTTATATTAGTATTGCTACCCCAGCTTTTTTTTCATTCCAATTGCATGAAATATTTTTTCCATTCTTTTACCTTCAGTCTATGTACATCTTTTGTTTTGAAGTGTGTCTTCTTAGACAACATATGTATGGGTCCTGTTTTTTTATCCATGCAGCTGCTCTATGTCTTTTGATTGGATCATTTAATCTATTTAAATTTAAGGTTATTATTGATATGTAGTTGTGTATTGCTGTTTTATTCTTTAAAGTTATATTCCTCTTGTACTATATTCTTTTCCTTTTTTGATCTGTTTACAACAGGCCCCTTAACATTTTTTGCAGCATTGGTTTAGTTGTGATGAATTCCTTCAGTTTTTTTTGTCTGGGAAGCTTTTTATTTCTCCTTCAATTTTAAATGATAACCTTTCTGGATAAAGTAGTCTTTGTTGTAGTCTCTTGTTCTGCATTACTTTGAATATTTCTTGCCATTTTCTTATGGCCTCAAGTTTTTCTATGGAGAAGTTTGATGTCATCCTTATGGGGGTTCTTTTGCAGGTGATAGTCTTTTCTTCTCTAGCAGCTTTTAGTATTTTCTTTTTATCTTAGCTTTGGTATTTAAATTATGATGTATCTTGGTGTAAATTTATTTGGTTTTCTCTTTAATGGAATTCTCTGTGCTTTTTGAACTTGTGTGACTTTTCCTGCATTAATTTAGGAAAATTTTCAGCTATAATTTGGTTGAACAAGGTCTCTATCTCTTATTTTTTTCTTCTTTTTCTTTTTCTTCAGAAACCCCTATGATGTGGCTGTTATTTCTCTTCATGTTGTCATAGACCTCTCTTAGAGTTTCTTCAGCCTTTTAAGTCTCTTTTCATTTTGCTGCTTTGCTTTCATGTCTTTGTTTATTTTGTCCTCTACCTTGCTGATTTGATCCTGAGCTTCATTCATCCTGTTTTTAATTCCTTACATTGTGGTCTTCATTTCTGATATTCTATTTGTCATTTCTGATTCTTGTTTTGTTATTTCAATGTCTTTTTATATACTTGCTATCACTTTATTTAAGTGTTCATTATGTTTATCTATTGCTGTTTGGAGATCTTTGAGCATCCTAACAATCATTATTTTAAACTCTTCATCTGGTAATTGGTTATATCTGACTTATTCAAGTCCTTTTCTGGGGATTTCTTTTGATTCATTTCTCTGCCTTCCCATTTTGTCTGTGTATAAGAAGGGTATGGACACAGGAGTTCAATGGGTGTGGCC
This sequence comes from Saccopteryx bilineata, assembly GCF_036850765.1. Classification (NCBI taxonomy): domain Eukaryota; kingdom Metazoa; phylum Chordata; class Mammalia; order Chiroptera; family Emballonuridae; genus Saccopteryx; species Saccopteryx bilineata. The sequence continues at coordinate 199,398,268 of NC_089491.1, forward strand.
GCTGTGTTCCCTAAGTGTGGTCTGTCTGGTGGCCCACCACCCCCTTTGCTGCCACCTCAGGCATTTGGGAATGGGCATTGCTGGTGCCGGCTCGCTGCAGCAGTCATTGTGGTTTCTGCCTCTCCTGTACGGGTGAGGCTGTGCTCTGCACTTGGGCCGCAAACCTTGGCTCTGGGTCTTCATGGTTTATCTGCTTTTGCCTTGCCCCTGTGGGGTGGGACTGCAAGTGGAACTGTTTTTGCTCACCTGGCCCACAGCCAGGTCTGACTGATTTTGTGTTCCCCTTCCATCCCTGCTTGTTGGGACAGAACTCATGCTGGGCCCCAGTTGTGGCCACCTGGCTTCTGCCCCCACCAATGGTACTGCGCTTCCATATCCTGCTGCTGCCGCCTGCCCTCGGTGAGCCCTCAGCAGTGTGGGTGGGGGCAATGCAGCTCAGACCCTAGCACTCAATACTGCATTTTTGATGGCTCTCTGCTTCTATGCAACTCTGCTCTGAGTGTCACGGGAGAGCTCCTGTTTAGCTGGGGACCTGCTTCCCTTTGCTGGTATTGCTGGTTCCAGGGGAAATATTCACTTTAGATTGGGAAGTGACTCAGCCCAGGCATTAGGGTGGCTGTTCCTCAAAGTGTTTCTCCCTGTGCCTCCTAGATTACTCTCTCTTCCTGCTACTTTGGTCCTCTCAACTCTCCCAGTATCCCAGAGTCCTGGGTGAGTGCCTGTGAAAGAGGTTTTTTGTGTGGTTCCTTTAAGAAAATCTTGTTGTCTGAGAAATCTGTCTCTCTCTCACAAACAGTATCTTGGCTTGTTTTGCAGCTAAATACTGTCTGTACACCTCTTCTAGGCTCTGGGGCTGCAGGCTGGGGCTTTGTTCCTGGGATTTAGGACCCTCCCCTCTCTGCTAAACTCACTTCCCACCACGCAAGTCCCTTCAGGCTGCCATTCATTCCTGGGAGCTGGGCAGCCCTCTCCACGTTTTTGCTTATTCTATCAGACTCAGTGTGGCTTCTTCAGTGCTCCTTGGTTAAAGAATCCTCTTTGTTTAGTCCAAAGTTGGTTTTTCCAGATAATGGTTCTTAAAATTAGGTTGTAATCCACTTTGGTTCTGTGTGGTGAAAGTTGGTACATCCGCCTACTCCATTCCCATCTTGCCGGCCTTCTCGACAGATTTTTTTTTAAAGAAAAGACACACGTTTAAAGACATATATTTAATTTTCATGGGAGAATAAAGAAACCACATTTATTTATTCATTTTTGCTATAACATGTATCTTACAGAAAATTTAAAAATTAAATTAAATAGCATAAGGTGGCAAGTAATTTTATAATCTATAAGGGTTTGATTGCAGATTAAAATGCAAATTTACTGCCTGTCCAGGCAGTGGTGCATTGGATAGAGCATCAAACTGGGATGCAGAGGACCCATGTTTGAGACCCTGGAGTTGCCAACTTGAGCGTGGGCTCATCTGGTTTGAGCAAAGCTCACCAGCTTGGACCCAAGGTCGCTGGCTCGAGCAAGGGCTTAATTGGTTTGCTGAAGGCCCACAGTCAAGGCATATATGAGAAAGCAATCAATGAACAACTAAGGTGTTGCAATGAAAAACTGATGATTGATGCTTCTCATTTGTCTCTGTTCCTGTCTGTCTGTCCCTCTCTCTGACTCTCTCTTTGTCTCTGTAAAAAAAAATCAAATTTATTACTGTTTATACTAAAACTTCACTTGTTCCAATATTCTTCCCCCAAATTTCTAACTTTTCAGCTTTTATGTCATAAAATGTTTTTTAATTTTTTTCTGCCAAAAATCTGTAGACGTTTTAACTCTAATAATCTTTGCTTAGACCATTTATTTCCTTAGCATATTATAAGCCACTTGTTAGGAGGAGAAAAGGAAACTCTGAGATTAGACTTTCCTGTTCTGAGGGTTTGTTAGTCAGATAGAGTAAGATAATTGCAAGGGCCTAATGATTAACTCATTTTATAATGTAAATATTATAAAATTTAACTTATTATGTGTGAGAAAGAATGTGCATGTGTCATGTGCACACATCTGTCACATGAGATTTGCCATCCCTGCCTGGGTTTTCCATTGCAAATTGTGAGCCTGTTGAATGGTGTGCTAGGTATTCTCAGAAGGCAAGTTCTGGTAGGAAACTGAGATCTTTTCATTCAAATGAAAAATAAATCCAATGCCATTTAATGGAGTTTATATTCAATTAGTCAACAAATGAAAGAAAGAGTTTACCAGTGAACACAATCTAGATAACAGAATTAAGCTAATTTACCTCAACCTGATTTTATTTTTTTCCTCTTAGAACATAGTATGTAGTATAAAATATTTTAAAATTTTCTTTAATCTTTACCATTCTTTCCAATTTTGTCTATGCCTGGAAACACAGATATCCTCTATGATTGTGTTACCAAATGTGATTTTTCTTTCTTAAATTAGAATAGACCTGGATGTAAGGAATTCATTACTTATTATTAGCCTCTAGCCACATAGTGTGCCTTTCTGCATCTGCACAGGGCTTTGTCATCAAAAGGCCTGTTTCATAGTTTCAGGGTGATCTATGGCAGAATCCATGGGCTGAAATAAGTGTTTTCTTTTCCAGTAAATGAGATTTCACAGTTTAAATGAATTTTTATAAAACATACAAGGTCAAATAAGTAATAAAATTTAGATAAATGACCATAAAAGAACCCCACTTAAAAACAAAATGACTTTATCCTACCCCTGTGCTTATGAGTCATACACCAGTGAAACAGGGACTTCTGTGGACAGTTAATGTCTACAGATGGCCTCTAGCTGAAGTTCCAGAAGTTGTACACTTAAAATGAATTCAGAAAGGTCAACTTTTGAAAATAACATTAAATACTGAGTATAGGCATTCACACCAAATATAATTATATCAAAATATATTTGAAAATACATGTTTGTTCATATGATTATCTCTCCCAGGTCTCTTTTTTCAAATGCAATAAACAACCTTGCTTATTCTACCAAATAAGCAAGGTGGTTCTACCAAAACAGCAGTGACCTTAGCAACAACAGAAGTCACAGAAGTAATAGGTCTCTGCCAAGCAGGTTAAAACCTGGTTTTTCTAATTGTAGGGCAGTGGTTTTCAACCTTTTTTGTCTCATGGCACACATAAACTGATTCTTAAATTCTTTGGCACCCCTTAAAATGTATTTTTTGCCAATCTGACCCAAAACAATAGAGGTATAATTTTGATTCATTTACACCAGACAGCTATTGTCAAATTGGCTGCTGTTGTTGTTTTATTTCATAATCTGAGGGAAAAGAAGTCAGTGCCCCTGACTAAATAGTTAGGTATTGCATGTTTTGTTTTGTTGTTTTTTTTTCGTATTTTTCTGAAGCTGGAAACGAGGAGGCAGTCAGACAGACTCCCACATGTGCCCAACCGGGATCCACCTGGCATGCCCACCAGGAGGCGATGCTCTGCCCATCTGGGGCATTGCTCTGTTGCAACCAGAGCCATTCTAGAACTTGAGGCAGAGGCCATAGTGCCATCACCAGCACCCGGGCCAACTTTGCTGCAATGGAGCCTTGGCTGCGGGTGGGGAAGAGAGAGACAGAGAGGAAGGAGAGGGGGAGGGGTGGAGAAGCAGATGGGCGCTTCTCCTGTGTACCCTGGCTGGGAATCAAACCTGGGACTCCTGCACTAGGTATTGCATGTTTTAAAAATTCTTGTGACACTGGTTTAAAATCGCTGTTCTAAGGTAATGTGCCAACCAACCAGCATTTGTTGTTAAGTTTAGGGGTTTGCAGGCAGTGGGTTTGTCACTCACTCAGCCCTTAGGGTCCATTCAGTCTATGTAAAAGAAAACTGTGAACTTCTGGAAAGTTCGTGCAGTATGAGACTCTTCCTTCCACTTGCACATCATCAACAGAGCATGTGGTTCAAGCTGTTTTCTTAGTTGTGAGGTTTGCACTGAGCCACCATCTTGTGACTAAAGTACCCAATGACCAGTCATGAAGCCAGGTCTGCCTTGGAATGGAAGGTCTGGAGCTTTCACATATAAGTCACAGGTTTATCCAAGCATCAGACCTCAATCTTTTCCTCATTAACTACATGATCTCACAGCCCCAGACTCCCTGGCTCTAGCTGTGGTTATGCAAGAAGGTTCCAGAATTAAACATGACAAGGCTAGAATCCCTTTGAGAGTCCCAGTCAATGAGATGGGAGGACTGAGTCCAAGCCTGCTCAGGAGGGGGACCACAGGCTGTGAAGGTGGCTCTGCCTTCCTCAGATGTGAAGGGAAGCTGGGAGTCAACAGGTAAATGTATGAAGACATTTCTCCTGTAGCTAAGACTCACTTTTGGTTGTAAACTATAGTCATGCTTGATCACTCCTGGCCTTCAGCCTAGGATCCCGTCTAGCTTTATATAATTTTCTCTTCCACAAAATGGAGAAAATAGGGCCTCTAAACAGATTATATTTTCTTTTCTTTTTTAATGAGAGACCATGACAGGAAAGGAGAGAGATGAGAAGCATCAACTCATAGTTGCAGCACTTTAGTTTTTTATTGTTTTCTCATATGTACCTAAAGGGGGCTCCAGCTGAGCCAGTGATCCATTGCTTAAGCCAGTGACCTTGGGCTCAAACCAGTGACTTTGAGCTTCAAATCAGCAACCTTTGGGCTCAAGCCAGCAACCATGGTGTCATGTCTATGATCCCACACTCAAGCCAGTTATCTTATGCTCAAGCTGACAAACTCAGGGTTTTGAACCCGGGTCTTCAGTGTCCCAGGCTGATGCTCTATCCAATGTGCCACTGCCTCAGTCAAGCTAAAGTAATAGATTTAATTGACATTTAAGGAATACTTCACACAGCAACAGCAGCATATGCATTTTTTTCAAGTGCTCATCATATATATACTAATATATACCATATGATTGAACATAAAACAAACCTCAGTAAATTAAAAAAATTGCAATATATATAGAGTGTGTGTGTGTGTGTGTTTTGCCATGGTACAATCAAACTAGAAATCAATCATTTAAAGATAACAAAGCAATCTTCCAAATATTTGGAAACTAAAAACACACTTCTAAATAATGTAGGTGTCAAAGAGGAAGTTTAGGGGAAATAATAACTTTATGAGTTGAATGAAAATGAGCATAAAACATAAAAGTTTTGGGGGTATAGTAGTAACAGTGCCAAAAGTAAAATTTATATCTAGTTATACATGTTCCAAAAGAAGAAACAACTCTAATAAACACTTGCGCTCCCATGACAAGAACCAAGAAGAACAAAAAAGAAAACAAAAACAAATTAAACATGAGAGTAGAAATCACTTGTCATTTTAAAAATAAAAGAAGTAAAGAAGAATAAATAAAAGAGCTGACACTTTGAAGAGAATAATAAAATTAGCAAGCCTTTAGCGAAAATGACAAATAGAAAAAAATGTAAATTACCAATAATAAAAACTAAATAAAAATATCACTATAGACCATAAAGATATGAAAAGGATAATAAAGAAATGCTGCCAACACCTCTATACACATTCATTTGACAACTTTGAAGCAAGAATTTACTTTCTCAATAGACAAAAAAAGCAATATAACTCACCCTATATAAAACATTATTTAAATAGCTCTATAATTATTAACAAAATTTAATTTACAATTATTAAAAAAAACTTTCTTCAAATATATCAGCAACTCCAAAGTTTTTACTGGAGAATTCTACCAATTACTTAAGAAATTAACACTAACTCTACAATTTTTTCCATAAAATAGAATAAGAGGAAATACTTCTCAATTAGTTTCATGAAGATAGTGTTACTCTGATACAAAACAAGACAAAGACATTACAAAAAGACCATAACTCTCATTATTAATGATAAAAGATCCCTTACCAAAATATTAGCAGTAATATTCATCAATATATAAAAGAACATGCCATGATGCAGAAAAAAAACTAACAATATTCAATCACATTTTATGATAGAAACTCAGAGGAAAAAGAAAAAAAAAATAGAGAAAAAGGTCCTCAGCGTGATAAAGAGTATCTATAGAAAACCTAGCATTAACATTATACTTAATGGTGGGACACTTACTGGTTTCTCTTAAGCTGAGGAAGGATATCCATTCTCATTGGTATTCAAAATAATAATAGAATTCTAGCCTATGCAATGTAAAAAAAAAAGAAGAAGAAAGAAGGGGAAAGGGAAGGAGGAGAAGGGGGAGGAGAATGGGGGCAGACAGGGAAGAGAGGGCGGAGAAGGAGGAGGAGAATAAGAGAAGAAAAGGCCACCGAATTGGAAGGCCAAGGGAATGGGAGATATATGGAAAATTTCTGTACTATTTTTTCAATTTTTCTGTAAGTCTATAAGAGTTCTAAAAACTAAAATCTATTTTAAAAATATTTTCACTATTAATCTAATTTGTAACTTATTTATTCACCCTAATCAAGCATCTAAAGTCTTAATGGAATTTCTCAATGGAAATCTGAAAGGTATATATAGCAATCAAGACTTCTCATCTCAAGGGTACCTAATAATAACTCCTTAGATACCAAATATATATCCAATAGGTAGTTTTATAAGAAAAATCTTCCAATGATAAACCAATAGTTACTTTTCTGAAGCATTAACCAGATGCTTCAGAGCATATTGAGGATAGCATGCCATTAAGTAAACTTGGAGTTATTAAGTAAACATCCTTATTTCTGATAAACATTTCTTATAAGATATGATTTTTTTTTTGCAGGAATCAAAGGAAGACAAAAATGCCCAGACAATTTGATGAAGGAAGTAGGATTTATTAAAGCCAGCAGAGCATGTGAGGCTTGTAGCTCCAAAACACAGGATCCCCAAAGTTGACTTTCTTACAGGTTATATATACCTTTACAATATCTAAGTAATGAGCATGTTATTTCTTTGTTTAAGGTTTCCCAGGACTCAAGTAGAAGGGAGGGAAAACTTTGATAGGGTAAGCAAGGGGGAGCAGGTTTCCAGATCACTGGCCATAGTTACATACAGATCCTGCTGTTCTTGTTTTGTATTGTAACTATTGGATATAAATAATTTATCACTGGCTGAGTCAGTAACCCCAGCTGGCTCCTTTCCCTTGTGTTCTTTTTGCTCCTTCCTTTTAAGCCAAGAGGGGGCCTGCCCCTCATTCCACACTCCCCCTTTGAGAGTTCAGAATTTCTTTTATACTGGATTCTCACATTCTTTATCTGATCCTAAGGGGAAGGCCTGATAGTGGTGGGTAAAGTATAAATGGGCCATTGTTCATTGCTGTTCTGTGGCCTCTATCATGTTCCTTATGCTGTTTAGTAGTGGCAACAAATATGAACCTATTAAGCAAATTCCTAGGAGTAATAAGACTGCTCCTATTAGAATTTTAAACCTATCAAAGGCTGAAAACTACCCCCCAAAAAGGCTACTGAGGTTTCCTTTTACTTTGCTCTGGGCTATTGTTGGTCCTTCTACCCATTTCTCCTATCCTCCTGGTGCTATTTTACTTTAAGTATTGTAGTAGGAGAATTTTTAGGATCATAACAGACATAGGGCTGGTTATCCCCTGGGTCACACACTGAATATTGAGTCTGATTATAGGTACAGGTCCCTTTCTGAGTTCCCTTATACTCATAGAGGCTATAGAAAAGCAAGGTGGTGGAGACCTTTTGGCCTTTTTTGGTGACATGGATACACAGTTCACAGTACTCTTCCCTAATTACCCTCTCTCCTGAGAGCCCAATTATAAGGATCCTCATGGTGAGATTCCTCAGGCTTCAGTCATACATTAACCAGCCAGCTCCCAGTTTGTGGCTGGAGCAGGGCGTGTTGTCCTTTTCAGGGTCAACTTACAAGGGTTGGCAGGGTCAGTTTTTGCTCTCCACGAAGGTGTCTCCACTGGGGCCACAGGCTTCAGGTGGCTATGGTGAATCCAGGTGGGTATGCCTTCTACTTTGGCGGCAGTGATAGTAATCAGGATCATGGTGTAGGGTCCCTTCCACCTGGGTCAGAGGGGAGCTGGATTCTGATCTTTGACCCACATCTAGTCTCCTGGGGAAAAAGAATGGGCAGGGGCAAACAAACTGATCAGAGCCCTGTCTAGCACCCACTTGGATAGAATACTGGCTACCTTGCCTGAAGCTTTTTTTTTTTTTTTTCATTTTTCATTTTTCCGAAGCTGGAAACGGGGAGTCAGACAGACTCCCGCATGCGCCCAACCGGGATCCACCCGGCATGCCCACCAAGGGGAGAAGCTCTGCCCCTCTGGGGCGTCACTCTGTTGCATCCAGAGCCATTCTAGCACCTGAGGTAGAGGCTACAGAACCATCCCCAGTGCCCGGGCCATCTTTGCTCCAATGGAGCTTTGCTGCAAAAGAGGAAGAGAGAGACAGAGAGGAAGGAGAGGGGGAGGGGTGGAGAAGCAAATGGACGCCTCTCCTGTGTGCTCTGGCTGGGAATCAAACCCAGGACTCCTGCACACCAGGCCGACGCTCTACCGCTGAGCCAACCAGCCAGGGCGCCTAAAGCTTTTAATTGTCTATGTAGTGCTGTTTCTCCTCATTCTCAGGGAGTCCCTGGCAAGCTACATAATATTGGGGGAGGCCTATTCTATAATACTTCATAACACCTGGTGTTCTTGGGGGGGGTGCACTCAACCTTAAAAATTTTAGAGGCAATTCTTGTACCTGTTTAAAACCTGTTTCCTGACATAATTTGCTAAGCCCTAACTTCAGAGTCCTGTTCATGCATTCCACCTTTCCTGAGCTCTGAGGTCTGTGTGCTGCATAAAGCTTCCAGGTGATGTCTAATGCTTGAGCTGTTTCTTATACTACTTTAGCCACAAAAGCCAGGCTGTTGTCGAAGCCTATCCGAAGTGGCAGTCCAAACCTTGGAATTACTTCTCTGAACAATGCTCTTGTTACTTCTCTGGCCTTTTCAGTCAGGATGGGATGGACTTCTACTTATCCTGCCTTCTGGTGTCCTTGGCAGTAGATTACTGCTGTTTTGGCTTCTAGACTGCTTCCAGCAGCTGAAGAATTTCTCCTGGATATTTGAGGTATGTCCTTGCCCCAGCTGTTAAGAGCCCTCTTTCTGGCTCTATGGACTTGCAGAGTAAGAAAGGTAAAGCAGAAATCCATACATACGCTGCTTGCCTTTCCCATGGTGAGTTGACAGAGCTGCTTCTATCTATATACAGCTCCTAATCTGGATCTTTATGGGTTGATCTAGCAAGTCCAGCCAGCTGGAGTATACTGCATCAAGCACTTCTAAGCAATTGTGCTGCGTCTTTCCCTCATTCACTGGGAGCTGTGTTGCTGGATTTAAAGTGGTACACACCTCTATTACTAGTCTTGGGTTTTCACATAATAAACTCTAGTACTTAGTGGGGCAGGCATTAGTGAGCCGCTGATGTCCTATGACATTCATCAGGGTCACTACAGCATGTGGCACCTGCAACTTTAGGTCTTGTCCTAAAATTAGTTTGTCTGCCTTTTGTACCAGCATGACAGTGGCTGCCAGGGCTTTTAAGCAGGGTGGCCAGCCCTTTGCAACCACTTCCAGTTGCTTGGAGAGCTAGGCTACTGGTCAAGGCCATGACCCAAAATTCTGGGTTAATACACCCACTGCTGTCTTGCTCCTCTCTGAGACATACAGCACAAAAGGTTTTGCTAGGTTTGGAAGAACTAGCACTGGGGCAACTTGTAATTCCTTTTTAAGAGTCTAAAAGGCACAGTCCTGTTCTAGCCCCCAGTCCATATAGTTTGTGACTTCATATAGGGATTTGGCCTGTACTGCAAAGTTGGGGATCCACAAATGACAGAGTCCTACTGCACCCAGGACCTCTCTAACTTGTTTCCTTGTGCTGAGGACTGGGATGTTCCTCATGGTGAGGACTGGGTAAAATGACCTGTTTCCATTCTACTCCTAGCCTCCTCTCCCCCTGCTGGAGAATGAATCCAAAGTATTTTACTTGCCTTTGGCAGATCTAGGCCTTCTTCTTCTCTAGACGATGTAGAAGCATCTTTGTTCCTCGAGCACATCCTTGGAGAGTCTCATGACCTAGCAACGAATCATCCATGTACTGAAGGAGGACACACTCGATAAACTGTGCAGGAAACCTCTGGAGATCCTGAGCAAGGGCCTCCCCAAAGATGGTGGGGGGAGTTCTTGAACCCTTGTGGGAGTCTAGTCCAGGTGTACTGTGCCTTTGTCCCTATAGCTGGGTCCTCCCATTGGAGGGCAAACAGCTCCCAGCTTTCAGGAGCCAGTCTTATACTAAAGGCATCTTTTAAGTCCAAGCAGGTGAACCAAGCAAGGTGAGACTTGAGCAGGGAGAAGGCTTAGGAATGTATAAGGATTTGGTAGTGTCGGTGCAGAGTAACTTCTGCCTCATTTATGATCCTCAAATCCTGTACTGGCCAATAATCATTGGTCTCTGGTTTTCTGACAGAAGGCTGTTGGGAACTGAAAAGCCAACAGGATTTTGCAGTTTAGATTTTTGGTGAACAAAAGTATGGGGAACTGACAATAAGCTGACAGTCTGCCCAACCCCCCACCTCACTTGTTCTGTGAAGTTGCAAAAGGCTGTTAAGCTGTAGTGCTGGACTGTTTATATTCATCCTACCCTCCGTGTCCCTCAGAAAGACTGGAGGCAAGTTTCTTCTATCCTTTATTTGGTGTAAAGTTAAGATGTTATGTATGATGGGGGTTTTCTGCACTTGGTAAAATTCTTGGATTGCCTCGGAAATATGATCAGAGATCTCATTGATTTGTTAATGGCCCACTTTTCCCTATAAATAAAGCAAGAAGCAGTCATGGAGCTACTCCGTTCTTGCCAGCAGCATTGCAGAGTCCTCCTGACCCCATCCTTTATTTTTTTAAGCCTATTTTCTTAATTCCATGCTGTTCCCACTCAGGACCTGGAATTACTAGCCACACTGGTTTGTGGCTGAAGGCAAAGGAGTATGCTACGGTGACTGGCACAGCTCCTTGAGCCTTTGTAAATGCACCTGGATTCCTTCTCAGGCCTCCTTAGGAATCGGTATTGTTTCTGCCTGACAGGTGGTGCCCTAGGTTTTAACTCTATCTGTACTGGCACTTGGTTTATTGCCAGCCTGGGCGGGTTTTCTTCAGATCAGACTCCAGGGTGTTTTTGAATTAGTTTTTGGCTTGGAGGCTTCCCAGATGGAGCAGGAAAAATCTTCCACTCCTCTCTATGGATGGTTAGAGTTAGAACAAGCCTGGGCTGAGGCACCTGTTGTAACCTCCCAGCTAGGAGAGCCTGGGCCGGATTCTGGTGATGCAGTGAGAGTCACCTCTGGCTCAGGCTTGGGCAAGCTTATGCTGAAACCTGATAAATCTGATGATGATGGGCCTGAGTCAGTGGCAGTCTCTGTAGTGGACAGAGAGTTAGGTATGAATGGGTAGAGCCTCACTGGCATGTAAGGTGGAGGAGCCAATGTTTCTGCTTCTTCTGGTTCACTAGGGGTTAAAATTTCTGGCTTTGTCTGCTGCAGCAGTACTGGGTCTGTTGGAATGCTTCCCTGCCTTAGCTACTAATACTGTAGAAGCCTGACCTGTAGACCAAGTGTTTATGTAGGAAAACTGGTCGGGGTGACCTGGATCTCTAGTGACTACTTGCCACACCTTCTGTACAACAGACTTATCTAAGCTTTCTTCTGATGGCTTCCCTATCCCAGAGGCCAGCCATTCTAACTCACACCAGGTCCTCAATTTCCCTGGGGGCATAGTAACCCTGTAATCCCCTGAGAAACCTTTCTGAAAATTCTTGACTATCATGGCTAAAGGAGTGGGTTTTCCCTGTGAACCTCCCATGACAGACAACAGTCATGCCACAAGAAGAAATGGGGGAAGGGAAGGGGAAACTTGGAGGGGACACCACTTGCTTCAATCTGTCACTGGCTGCTCCTCTCATGAGAATGACAGGCCCTCTTGGCCTATCACAGGCTGATATAAACCATCAGCATGCAATTTTGCCTCTATGCCATATGAGATACACTGCGGAACCACGGTTCGGGACCCAAAACTTGCTTCAGCCCTGTGGGAGAGAGTTGGAACCCTCTTCGTCTTCTTCACTCCGCACGCACTCTCTTCCACACAACTTCCCATTCACCAGTGAGGGTGACAAGTCACTACTCCTAACCCCATGGAGCCTGGTCTTCACAACCTGTGGAGAGTAACAAGTCACCAATCCTGTGGGGACCACTCCCCACACCTGTGAAGAGTGCAGAGTCACTACTTCTAACATCTGGAGGGTGATTAGTGAGTCTCCAGAGGGTGATAAGGCCTCCCTTCTGCCCAGTGGGCTGAGACCCCAGCTAGTTTCCCTTGCCTTGTTTTTTTACCATGGCTCTGATGCACCCTTTTTCCTTGGTCCTTTGTTGTCTGGACCCTGCTGGGACTGGCGAAGAGGATCTCCTCCTCCATCCTACAGAGGCGTCCACATGGGGAAATCCATGGTGCATGCTCATCAGGTGCATCTGCAGGGCAGCTTGGGGGCTCCCCAATGGGGTGCCTGAAGGCGCCAATTGTGGGCATCTTTTCTCCTTGGTTCCCGGTCAATGCACCATATTATGCAGAAATCAAAAGAGGACAAAAATGCCCAGATAACTTGATGAAGGAAGTAGGATTTATTAAAGCCAGCAGAGCATGTGAGCATGTAGCTCCAAAACACAGGCTCCCCAAAGTTGACTTTCTTACAGGTTATATACAATGGACATGTGATTTCTTTGTTTAAGGTTTCCCAGGACTCAAGGAGAAGGGGAGGAAAAGCAGTGGGGTAAACAAGGGGGAACGGGTTTCCAGATCACTGGCCATAGTTACATACTTATCTGGCTATTCTTGTTTTGTATTGTCACTATGGGATATAGATCACTGGCTGAGTTGGTTACCCCAGCTGGCTCATTTCCCTTGTATTCTCTTTGTTTCTTCCATCTAAGCCAATAGGGGCCTGCTCCTATGTCTAGCTCCTTTGGTATAGAGGTGGGAGCAGCCAACCCTGCCTCCAGGGCTGGTGCTGGAGCTGTGAGAGGAGAAAAGAACACCCACATGCCTGCATTCTTATGTGCCCTCCAAAGACAGAGCACTGCCAGAGCCTTCCACAAAAGCCACAGCCCAGGACTCAAGACAGGATGTCCTACTGGTCCACAGTCTAGCAGAAGGGTTGTCTAAGGCTGGTCTTTGCTTCTGGCCAGCCTCTGGGGGAGCTCCCTGTGTGTTTGGCACTGACTCCTCCCATGTACATGGATAAGTTCATGTACATATCCAACACCCATACCACCCCACCTTCCCCACTTTTACACCTGTGGAATCTGCCTCCTTGTACTCCAGGTCCTACTGTCCAGTTTCTTTAACTTGGGCATAGAGTTCCCAAAATCATGTCTGAAATAATGTGCTACAGTGGGAGCCTGGGTGGCTTCTAGCAAGAAGTCCCTCTCTGGCTATACAGAGGTCTTGGATCCCAGAACCTCAGGGCCAGGTTCACTCACTTGGAGCTTGGCCCACTTTCGACTATTCCATGTTGTGGATTGAGCTCTGCAATGAGCAGCAGGTGGCCTGGAGACCTCAAGTTCTGCCCTGTTCTAGTCACTGGTGTTTCTGTCTACTGGACCTTCTGCTCCTGGATCAAGCCCAGGCCTATGTCTTTACAGACCTCCAACCAGGGGAGTTGAGATTCTCCTCCAGGGTTCCAGATGAACTTTCAGCATAGGGTGCCACCCACACTCCACTCCAAGTGAGGCCAGCCAGCCATGACCCGGAATGTGAACATGACCACCTTCTGATCATGGTAGACCCACTCCATGAACCCCTTACACACACAAACACACACACACACACACACACACACACACACACACACACACACACATTGTGTTACCTGTGGGTTCTGCTCTGAAAAGGGCCACAGATGTCTGGCCTGAGCTCAGACTCATCAGTGGCCTCAGTGAAACATATTATCACCTCTGTCTCTTTTGAGGCTGCACCCTGCAGATGCTGACATACAGCAAGAGAACATCTCAACTCTGCCTATCTCTCTAGCAAAGTTAGCTGTGTGGGGGCTGATTTTCAATGTGGCTGCCTACTTACTAGGGTCCAAGTGCTGTTGGGCTCTATTGTCAGAAATCGAGGTTACTCTCTGGGTCCAATACCTGGAGGCTCTCCTTAGACAAGAGCAGTGAATTCACTTCCTGGCAAAAGCAGTGACCTCACTGCACTGAGCAGTGAAAAATATTTCATATAAATAATAATTCTAAAACAAATGTCTGAGATTGTACTGCCTATGTTTCCTTCTAGGAATTTATGGTTTTGAGTTTTACATTTAAAACTTTAATTCATTTTGTTCTTTTCTTGTATATAGTGTAAGGAGGTAGCCTAGATTCTTTCTTTTGCATGTATCTGCCCAGTTTTCTTAAAACCATTTATTGAATACAAGGTCTTTAACTCATTGGGTGTCCTAACCACCTTTCTCAAATATTAATTGACCATAAAGACAGAAGTAGGTTTATTTCTAGACTCTGTATGCTGTTTCATTGATCTATATGTCTGTTTTTATGTTATACTATGCTGTTTTGATCACTATAGCCTTGTAATACAGTTTGATATCAGGTAGTTTTATACCTTCAACTTTGTTCTTTCTCAAGGTAGCTGAGGCTATTTTGAGTCTTTAGTGATTCCCTATAAATTTGTGTTAAATTTGTTCTAGTTGTGTAAAATATGTCATTCTTTTTTTTAAATAAAATTGTATTGAATCTGTCTTTGGGGAGTATAGACAATTTAATCATGTTAATTATTCCTATTTATAAAGTGGTATATATTTTTACTTATTTCTATTTCCTCCAATTTCTTTTTCAGTATCTTACAATTTTTCAAATACAGGCCTTTTGCAATCTTGTTTAGATTTATTTCTAGGTATTTTTCTATGCTATTATAAATACGATTGTTTTTTCAGTTTCCTTGTTTGATAGTTCATTATTGGTGTGTAAAAATGAAATGTAAAAGTTTTTAATTTTGATCAATTTTTATTTATTTATTTTCTTTTATTATTTGTGTCATATCTAAGACATCTCTTAATAAAAAATTGCATTTATTTACTTATGTTTTATAAAAACTTTATTGCCCTGGCCTGTTGCCTCAGTGGTAGAGCACTGGGCAGTGTGTGGATGTCCTGGGTATGATTCTTCATTATGGCACACAGGAAAAGAGTCTGTCTGCTTTTATAGCTCTCCCCCTTCTCTTTCTCTTTCTGTCTCTCTGTCTCTTCTCCTCCTGCAGCTGTGGCTCGTTTAGAGTAATTTGGCCCTGGGTGCTGTGGATGGCTCCATGGCCTTGCTTCAGGTGCTAAAAGTAGCTTAGTTGCTGAGCAATGAAGCAGCGGCCTAGATGCTCAGAGCATCACCTGGTAGTGGGCTTGCTGGATGAATTCCAGTCAGGCTGCATGCTGGAGTCTGTCTCTCTGACTCCCCACTTCTCACTTAATAAAAAAATTAAAAACAAATTTTATTGTTTTAGCACTTACATTTAGTCTGAGATCAATTTTGAACAACAACAAAAAACAATATAATTAAAAATGGGCAGAGAATCTGAACAGATACTTCTTCCAAAAAGACATACAAATGACCAACAGATACATGAAAAGATGCTTAACTTTGCTAGCTATTAGGGAAATGCAAATCAAAATCACAAGGAGATACAACACATCTGTGTGAATGGCAATTATTAACATTTAAATAAGTGTTGGAGAGGCTGTAAAGAAAAAAGACACTTATTTACTTCTCATAGGAATGTAAACTGGTATGGTGACTAAGAAAAACAGTATAGAGGTTCCTCAAAAATAATTAATAAAGTTACCATATGACTCAGAAACCATCCTTTTGGTAGCTATCTAAAAGTGTTTAAGAAATATATTTGCAAAAGTATATGCATCTCTATGTTTATTATAGTAGTATTCATGGTAGCCAAGACATGGAAACTACTAGTGTCTTTTATAAATGATTGGATAAATTCATTTATTGATTCTAATAGTTTTTTTGGTGTAATATTTAGGCTTCTTTATATAAAGTAGCATGCCATTTGCTAACAATAACAGCTTTACTTCTTCCTTTTCAATTTGAATACCTTTTATTTTTTCTTCTTTTATAATCATGTCTAGAACTTTCAGTACTATGTTGAATAGGAGTGGTGATAGCAGACATTCTTGTCTTGTTCTTGACCTTAAAGGAAATGCTTGTAGTTAATGTCCATTGAGTATGATGTTGACTATGAGTTTGTAAGATATGGTCTTTTTTATGTTGAGATATGTTTCCTCTATTCCCACTTTGCTGAGAGTTTTTTGGAGGGCTGGAATTTTATCAAATGCTTTTTCTGCATTTATTTATATGGTCATGTGGTATATCTTATTTGTTGATTGTGAATGTTGTACCAATGTTGTATTCCAAAATAAATCCCACTTGATCAAGTTGTATACGTAACCTATTTAATGTATTGTTAGATCTGGTTTGCTAATATTTTATTGATGATTTTAGGATTTATGTTCACCAGGGATATTTGCCTAAAATTTCTTTTTCTTTTAGTATCTTGTTTATCACAGCCCTATTCATAGTGGCCAAGAAATGGGATAAAACAAAAGTGTCCCTTGATAGTGGATTGCATAAAGAAGATATGGTACATATATACAATGGAGTACTACTCTGCCATAAGAAATAATGGTATATTGCCATTTATAACAACGTGGATGAACTTTAAGAACATTATACTGAGTAAAATAAGTAAATCAAAAAAAGCTGAGATTTCACACATAGATGGGATATAAAACTGAGACTCATGGACATAGATAAGATTAAAGTGGTTACCAAAGGGATGGAAGTAAAAAGGGACCAATATATGGTGATGGAACATGATTTGACTTTGGGTGATGGGCACACAGTGCAATCAACCATTCAAATGCTACAGAAATGTTTACCTAAAACCTATATACTTTTTGTTTATTTTATTTTTTTATTTATTGATTTTAGTGAGAGAGATATGGAGGAGAGAAGAGAGAGAGAAGAGTATAGAATTATTTCTGTATGTGCCCTGGTCTGGGATTGAACCAGTAACTTCTGTGCTTTGTGATGATGCTCTAACCAACCGAGCTGAAACCTATGTAATCTTATTGATCAATGTCACCCCATTAAATTTAATTTTTAAATAAAATAGAAAAAAGTCAATGACATTAAATGGGCTCCTGTAGACCCACACAAATCTGCATGCATGGGACAGCCTGGTATGTGGCTGCCTGGCACAAATAGCCTGTAGTAGTGAGCATATGAGCACCTGCTGTTTTAGTTTGAGCTTTTCTTAACCTGGAGAGTAACAAACTGTTAAAACCTGAAATGAGAACCAAGGCATTCACTAGCCAACATCAGTGATTACATACATTGGGTTTCTGGGTAAGTATTGAATGCAAAACACTTCATAGCTATAGCCCACTTCTGTTTCATATCACAGTGGAACAGTATATCAAACTATTACAGTTCTTATCCAGACTTTTGTTTTTATGTAAACTTGGATACTTGTGTTTAGTGATACACCATTCATTTACACTTTCTCAAGTTTTCTCCCAGGATATGATCTCTTTCTTTCCCTTCTCTTCTTTGACAGTGTCTAAGACTCCATCAGTAATCTTTTTTTTTTTTTGTACTTATTGCCACTTTATTGTTCACACTTTTTATCTTTATTTTTTTCTTCTACTTAAAGAAAACCCTTTAACATTTCATACAATACTGTTTTGCTGAAGATAAACTCCTTTAGCTTTTTCTTACCTGGGAAGCTCTTTATATGTCCTTGAATTCTACATGATAGCTTTGCTGGGTAGAGTAGTCTTGGTTGTAGGTTCTTGCTTTAATTACTTTGAATATTTCTTGTCAATTCCTTCTGGCCTACAAAGTTTCTGTTGAGAAATCAACTGACAGTCTTATGGGCACTCCCTTGTATATAACTGTTTTCTCTTGCTGCTTTTAAGATTCTTTGTATTTAAGATTCTTTTGCATTTTATTTATTTTTTATTTTTTATTTTTTATTTTTTTTTAATAATTTTATTTTTTTAATGGGGTGACATCAATAAATCAGGATACATATATTCAAAGATAACAAGACCAGGGTATCTTGTCGTTCAATTATGATGTATACCCGTCACCCAAAGTCAGATTGTCCTCTGTCACCTTCTATCTTGTTTTCTTTGTGCCCCTCCCCCTCCCCCTTTCCCTCTCCCATTCCCCCCTCCCCCCCATAACCACCACACTCTTTTTTTTTTTTTTTAAATAATTTTATTTTTTTAATGGGGTGACATCAATAAATCAGGATACATATATTCAAAGATAACAAGACCAGGGTATCTTGTCGTTCAATTATGATGCATACCCGTCACCCAAAGTCAGATTGTCCTCTGTCACCTTCTATCTTGTTTTCTTTGTGCCCCTCCCCCTCCCCCTTTCCCTCTCCCATTCCCCCCTCCCCCCCGTAACCACCACACTCTTATCAATGTCTCTTAGTTTCACTTTTATGTCCCACCTACGTATGGAATAATGCAGTTCCTGGTTTTTTCTGATTTACTTATTTCGCTTCGTATCATGTTATCTAGATCCCACCATTTTGCTGTAAATGTTCCGATGTCATCATTTCTTATGGCTGAGTAGTATTCCATAGTGTATATGTGCCACATCTTCTTTATCCAGTCATCTATTGACGGGCTTTTTGGTTGTTTCCATGTCCTGGCCACTGTGAACAATGCTGCAATAAACATGGGGCTGCATGTGTCTTTACGTATCAATGTTTCTGAGTTTTTGGGGTATATACCCAGTAGAGGGATTGCTGGGTCATAAGGTAGTTCTATTTTCAGTTTTTTGAGGAACCACCATACTTTCTTCCATAATGGTTGTACTACTTTACATTCCCACCAACAGTGTATGAGGGTTCCTTTTTCTCCACAGCCTCTCCAACATTTGCTATTACCTGTCTTGCTAATAATAGCTAATCGAACAGGTGTGAGGTGGTATCTCATTGCTGTTTTGATTTGCATTTCTCTAATAGCTAAAGAAGATGAGCATCTTTTCATATATCTGTTGGCCATTTGTATTTCTTCCTGGGAGAAGTGTCTGTTCATATCCTCTTCCCATTTTTTTATGGGATTGTTTGTTTGTTTGTTTGTTGAGTTTTATGAGTTCTTTGTATATTTTGGATATTAGGCCCTTATCTGAGCTGTTGTTTGAAAATATCATTTCCCATTTAGTTGGCTTTCTGTTTATTTTGTTATCAGTTTCTCTTGCTGAGCAAAAACTTCTTAGTCTGATGTAGTCCCATTCATTAATTTTTGCCTTCACTTCTCTTGCCATTGGAGTCAAATTCATAAAATACTCTTTAAAACCCAGGTCCATGAGTTGAGTACCTATGTCTTCTTCTATGTACTTAATTGTTTCAGGTCTTATGTTTAGATCTTTGATCCATTTTGAGTTAATTTTAGTACAGGGGGACAAAATGTAGTCCAGTTTCATTCTTTTGCATGTGGCTTTCCAGTTTTCCCAGCACCATTTATTGAAGAGGCTTTCTTTTCTCCATTGTGTGTTGTTGGCCCCTTTATCAAAAATTATTTGACTATATATATGTGGTTTTATTTCTGGACTTTCTATTCTGTTCCATTGGTCTGAGTGTCTATTTTTCTGCCAATACCATGCTGTTTTGATTGTCATGGCCCTATAATAGAGTTTGAAGTCAGGTATTGTAATGGCCCCAGCTTCATTCTTTTTCTTTAGGATTGCTTTGGCTATTCGGGGTTTTTTATAGTTCCATATAAATCTGATGATTTTTTGCTCTATTTCTTTAAAAAACGTCATTGGACGTTTGATGGGAATTGCATTGAATTTGTATATTGCTTTGGGTAATATAGCCATCTTGATTATATTTATTCTTCCTAGCCAAGAACAAGGTATATTCTTCCATCTCATTATATCTTTTTCAATTTCCCTTAACAATGGTTTATAGTTTTCATTATATAAGTCCTTTACATTCTTTGTTATGTTTATTTCTAAGTATTTTATTTTTTTGTTGCAATCGTGAAGGGGATTATTCTTTTGAGTTCCTTCTCAGTTGTTTCATTGTTGGCATATAGAAAGGCTATTGACTTCTGAATGTTAATTTTGTATCCTGCGACCTTACTGTATTGGCTTATTGTTTCTAGTAGTCTTTTTGTGGATTCTTTGGGGTTTTCGATGTATAGGATCATATCATCTGCAAAAAGTGATACCTTTACTTCTTCTTTTCCGATATGGATGCCTTTTATTTCTTTGTCTTGTCTGATTGTTGTGGCGAGAATCTCTAGTACCACATTAAATAAGAGTGGAGAGAGTGGACAACCCTGTCTTGTTCCTGATTTAAGGGGGAAAGCCGGAGTGACGTCACGGAAATGGCGCCGTGAGAAGCACGTCTGACAGCTCTCCCCTAAATCACAACAAATTTATCAACTAGAAACAGAAAAATTTATCCTCGGAGCATTCCGGAGTTCCACACAAACTGAAAGCAAAAGGACTGTTATCACTTGAATCTGAGAGACGAGGGTGTGCAGGAAGCTACCGCAGCGACGCTCATTCAAGCCGCGAGGGAGTGCGCCTACGGTGAGTCAGCCCATATACTTGGGAACCGCGAGCTGCCGCGAGCCGCCACCGCGAGCCGCAGTGAGCCCCCGCGAGCCGCCACGCCGCGAACCGCCTCCGCGAGCGGCCGCCACGAGCCGCTGCCGCGAGCCGCCGCAAGCTGCCGAGCGCGCGCCCGGTCCGGTTGAGCACCGCTGACGTTCCCAGCAGCCCGCGCACTGCGAGTGGGGGTCGGCGGCCACCGATGCCCGGAGCGCCCCATTCGCGCACGTGCCTTGGGCATTCCACGTGCCCAGGGCGCCCTGCTGGCCCGCACACCCAGGGGGCTCCATTATCCTGCGCCTGGTGCGGTCCAGCCGCCAGGCCAGCGGCGGGGCGAGCGGGAGAGGCTTGGGAGATTCTCTCCGTGGGCGGGGCACCTCACCCAGCCATTCAAGCTAACAATCAAGCATTGGGGGAGGGGCGAGCGCAGGCAGCCTAAAATACGTTCGGAAGCACAGCTGTGACCCAATCACTGAAATTAGCTTAACCCATAAAATATGCGCACCCTCGGTTCTAATTGATAAGATCTCTCTCAGTTCAGCGATCCAAGACAAGAGGCGTGATATTTTTTAAGTGCCTCTCGCTAAAGGGGCGGGGGCAAATTCTGATTGATAGAGCCTCCATATTCAGGGATAAACGCTAACAAGAAGGACTTGGAAGATAATAAGGTCTATACTACACTAGTCGTAAGCAGAGACTAGTGCCTCTTCTTCCCTGCAAAAACAGGCTACAAAGTGTGGAAAGCCTGGGTTGAGAGGTCCAACTAAATGATAGGTGCTGAACAGTCACCTTGACAATGATTGACTCCCACCCCCGCCTGATTACACTGGAGGCCCTGACTGTCAGAGCCTTTCCCAAAGCCTTGCACTGAGTGGGGATAGAGTGGGAATTTCCCAGCTCTTTGAGCCTCTTACTCCCCAGGCAGAAGCAGTTGCAGCCTTATAGCTGGATCACCAGGCTGCTAATTCAGAAAGGGGGGACTAGGAGAGAGAATCTAGGAAAGCAAACTCTCTCATCGTTGGACCCTGCAAACGCCAACAAGCCTTTACTTCCAGCAAGACTAAAGCCAATTATATGACATTGCCATAGAATCCCATCAACTGCAAATCCCTACCTAAGAGTGACACAGGGGCAGAGCCTGGGGTACAGAGTCACCGACTAGGAAGAGGGAGAGAAAAGAAAAAGGAAGAAGTTAACCTCTCAAAATCAAGAAAAACCCACAGACTTTACAACTTGATCCACTAATTATTTTTTGTTGTTGTTGTTGTTTGTTTCTTCTATCTTTTTGCCTTTATTTCCTCCACCTCGGTCCTTCTATTCTCTGCCCATCTTATGCTTCCCCTTTCTTGAAGTACACTACCCATGAGTGTTGCATTTTATTTTTCTTCTTCATCCTCACCCTCCTTTAAGGTTATACTCCAAAACACTTAACTCTCACTCTCTCCACTTTTGTTTTTTTTTTTGTCTTGCTTTACTTTGTTTTTTTCTCCTTCTATTTTATTTCTTCCTTCGTTTTTCTCTTTTTCTTATTTTTTCCTTTCTATTCGTTTTTTCTTTTCTCATTTTACTTTCCTCCCATATAATCCTCAATCACGAACAAATTAGTTAATTTGGGACTCAAGGCGTTTTTTTGGCTTTATTTCTCTTTTTTGCTTTTGTTTTTTTATTTTTCTCTTGTTTGTTTATTTTTGTGGCATTTTGGGTCCTCCCAACCCAAGGTCTCCATTGTATTTAGTCTTCGCTCCACTTAATACAACAGATTTTTACTTATTATTTTTATTTTTTCTTCTTTATGATTCTTTTTTGGTCCTTTTTTCTGATTCCCTCTTATCTCTCTCATTATATCTCTTAGTTGACCATCACTTACAAGCAAATCATCTTATGCTTGTCTAAGATTTTCTTCCTTTTTTTTTTTTTGCATTTAGTAGGTCCCTACTCCCTTCTTTTTGCCCCTTGAACTCTTCACCCCAAATCAGGCCCTCCATTATAGGCACGATATTTCCCTGAGGAGGGGAGAGGAGGGAAAGAGAAGAGAGAAAAAAAGGGGGAAATAATAAATTATTACTGTTTTTTTTTTGTGGGGTGTTTTACCCTTTTTTTTTTCTTTTTACTCTTTATTAATTCTAATTAGTGCTATCAATAAGACCACCCTCAGATGCCGATAAGAAAGAGGAAATCGAATATTATGGATACAAAAGAAAGAGAGGTAACACAAATAGATGTGGAAAAATCTATAAAGAAAAGACTTAACATATTGGAAGCCTTGGAGCTAAATGACAGAGAATTTAAAATAGAAATCTTAAAAATACTCAGAGATATACAAGAAAACACAGAAAGGCAATATAGGGAGCTCAGAAAACAACTCAATGAACACAAAGAATATATGTCCAAGGAAATTGAAACTATAAAAACAAATCAAACAGAAATGAAAAACTCAATTCACGAGCTAAAAAACGAGGTAACAAGCTTAGCTAACAGAACAGCCCAGATTGAAGATAGGATTAGTGAAATAGAAGACAAACAACTTGAGGCACAACAGAGATAAGAAGAAAGAGAATCAAAAATAATAAAAAATGAGAAAGCCCTACAGGAATTGTCTGACTCCATCAGAAAGAATAACATAAGAATAATAGGTATATCAGAGGGAGAAGAGAAAGAAAATGGAATGGAGAATATACTCAAACAAATAATAGACGAGAACTTCCCAAGCCTGTGGAAGGAACTAAAGCCTCAAATTCAAGAAGCAAACAGAACACCAAGTTTTCTTAACCCCAACAAACCCACTCCAAGGCACATCATAATAAAGATGACACAAACCAATGACAAAGAAAAAATTCTCAAGGCAGCCAGGGAAAAGAAGAGTACAACATATAAAGGAAGGCCTATTAGATTATCATCAGATTTCTCAGCAGAAACTCTACAAGCTAGAAGAGAGTGGACCCCAATATTTAAAGCCCTGAAAGAGAGGAACTTTCAGCCAAGAATACTATACCCATCAAAGCTATCCTTCAAGTATGAAGGAGATATAAAAACATTCACAAATACAGAAAAGATGAGAGAATTTATCAACAGAAAGCCCCCACTCCAGGAAATACTAAGGGGGGTTTTCCAACCAGATTCAAAGAACAAAAGAAAACAACACCACAAGTAACAGCTCCACCAAGAACACAATAAAACCAAACTTAAACTGTGACAACAAAGGAAAAAAAGGGGGGAGAGGATGGAGATTAACAGTAGCAAAGGATGATGAAGTGCAGAAATACTTATAAGATAGGGTACTACAATGAATATGGTAGGTACCCTTTTCATTACTTAATGGTAACCACCCTTAAAAAAACCACCACAAAAACACTTGACTTAAAAAAGGTAGCAACAGAGGAAAGAAGTATGGAACACAAACAAACAAAAACAAATGATAGAAAAACAAAAGAGAAGAATCAAACTTGATACAAAACTAACAGAATGCAATTTATAAAATGGCAGTAGGGAACCCACAAGTGTCAATAATTACACTAAATGTAAATGGATTAAACTTACCAATAAAAAGACACAGAGTAGCAGAATGGATTAAAAAAGAAAATCCAACTATATGCTGCCTACAAGAAACACATCTAAGCAACAAGGATAAAAACAAATTCAAAGTGAAAGGCTGGAAAACAATACTCCAAGCAAACAACACCCAAAAAAAAGCAGGTGTAGCAATACTCATATCTAATAATGCTGACTACAAGACAGAAAAAGTACTCTGAGACAAAAATGGTCATTTCATAATGATTAAGGGGACACTGAATCAAGAAGACATAACAATCCTTAATATATATGCACCAAACCAAGGAGCACCAAAATATATAAGACAGCTACTTATTGACCTTAAAACAAAAACTAACAAAAATACAATCATACTTGGAGACCTCAATACACCGCTGACGGCTCTAGATCAGTCATCCAAACAGAGAATCAATAAAGATATAGTGGCCTTAAATGAAATACTAGAACACCTGGATATGATAGACATCTACAGGACACTTCATCCCAAAGCGACAGAGTATACATTTTTCTCTAGTGTACATGGAACATTCTCAAGAATTGACCATATGTTGGGCCACAAAGACAATATCAGCAAATTTAGAAAAATTGAAATTGTACCAAGCATATTTTCTGATCATAAAGCCTTGAAACTAGAATTCAACTGCAAAAAAGAGGGGGAAAAACCCACAAAAATGTGGAAACTAAACAACATACTTCTAAAAAATGAATGGGTCAAAGAAGAAATAAGCGCAGAAATCAAAAGATATATACAGACAAATGAAAATGAAAATACGATATATCAGAATCTCTGGGATGCAGCAAAAGCAGTAATAAGAGGAAAGTTCATATCACTTCAGGCCTATATGAACAAACAAGAGAGAGCTGAAGTAAACCACTTAACTTCACACCTTAAGGAACTAGAAAAAAAAGAACAAAGACAACCCAAAACCAGCCGAAGAAAGGAGATAATAAAAATCAGAGCAGAAATAAATGAAATAGAGAACAGAAACTATAGAAAAAATCAATAAAACAAGGAGCTGGTTCTTTGAAAAGATCAACAAAATTGACAAACACTTGGCAAGACTCACCAAGGAAAAAAGACACAGGACTCAAATAAATAAAATCCAAAATGAAAGAGGAGAGATCACCACAGACATCATAGAAATACAAAGAATTATTGTAGAATACTATGAAAAATTATATGCCACCAAATACAACAATCTAGAAGAAATGGATAAATTCCTAGAACAATACAACCTTCCTAGACTGAGTCATGAAGAAGCAGAAAGCCTAAACAGACCAATCAGCAGGGAGGAAATAGAAAAAAGTATTAAAAATCTCCCCAAAAATAAAAGTCCAGGCCCAGACGGTTATACTAGTGAATTCTATCAAACATTCAAAGAAGACTTGGTTCCTATTCTACTCAAAGTCTTCCAAAAAATTGAAGAAGAAGCAATACTTCCAAACACATTTTATGAGGCCAACATAACCCTCATACCAAAACCTGGCAAGGATGGCACAAAGAAAGAAAACTACAGACCAATATCTCTAATGAATACAGATGCTAAAATACTAAACAAAATACTAGCAAACCGAATACAACAACATATTAAAAAAATAATACATCATGATTAAGTGGGATTCATCTCACAATCTCAAGGATGGTTCAACATACGCAAAACGGTTAACGTAATACACCATATCAACAAAACAAAGAACAAAAACCACATGATCTTATCAATAGATGCAGAAAAGGCTTTTGATAAAATACAACACAATTTTATGTTTAAGACTCTCAACAAAATGGGTATAGAAGGAAAATATCTCAACATAATAAAGGCCATATATGATAAACCATCAGCCAACATCATATTAAACGGCATAAAACTGAGGACTTTCTACCTTAAATCAGGAACAAGACAGGGTTGTCCACTCTCTCCACTTTTATTCAACGTGGTGCTAGAAGTTCTGGCCAGAGCAATCAGACAAGACAAAGAAATAAAAGGCATCCATATTGGAAAAGAAGAAGTAAAGCTATCACTTTTTGCTGATGATATGATCCTATACATCGAAAACCCAAAGGACTCCACAAAAAGATTATTAGAAACAATAAACCAATACAGTAAGGTCGCAGGATACAAAATTAACAAACAAAAGTCCATAGCCTTTCTATATGCCAACAATGAAATATTAGAAAACGAACTCAAAAAAATAATCCCCTTCACGATTGCAACAAAAAAAAAATAAAATACCTAGGAATAAACATAACAAAGAACGTAAAGGACCTATATAATGAAAATTACAAAGCATTGTTAAGGGAAATCGAAAAAGATACAATGAGATGGAAAAATATTCCTTGTTCTTGGATAGGAAGAATAAATATAATCAAAATGGCCATATTACCCAAAGCAATATACAAATTTAATGCAATTCCCATCAAAATCCCTATGAGATTTTTTTAAGAAATGGAACAAAAAATCATCAGATTTATATGGAAGTATAAAAAACCCCGAATAGCCAAAACAATCCTAAGGAAAAAGAATGAAGCTGGGGGCATTACAATACCTGACTTTAAACTATATTATAGGGCCACGATAATCAAAACAGCATGGTATTGGCAAAAAAATAGACACTCAGACCAATGGAACAGAATAGAAAGCCCAGAAATAAAACCACATATATATGGTCAAATAATCTTTGATAAAGGGGCGAACAACATACAATGGAGAAAAGAAAGCCTCTTCAACAAATGGTGTTGGGAAAACTGGAAAGCCACATGCAAAACAATGAAACTCGACTACAGCCTGTCCCCGTGTACTAAAATTAATTCAAAATGGATCAAAGACCTAAATATAAGACCTGAAACAATAAAGTACATAGAAGAAGACATAGGTACTAAAATCATGGACCTGGGTTTTAAAGAACATTTTATGAACTTGACTCCAATGGCAAGAGAAGTGAAGGCAAAGATAAATGAATGGGACTACATCAGAATTAAAAGTTTTTGCTCAGCAAGAGAAACTGATATCAAAAGAAACAGACAGCCAAGTATATGGGAACTGATATTTTCAAACGACAGCTCAGATAAGGGCCTAATATCCAAAATTTACAAAGAACTCATAAAACTCAACAACAAACAAAAAATCAATCCAATAAAAAAATGGGAAGAGGACATGAACAGACACTTATCCCAGGAAGAGATACAAATGGCCAACAGATATATGAAAAGATGCTCAGCTTCATTAGTTATTAGAGAAATGCAAATCAAAACTACAATGAGAAACCACCTCACTCCTGTTAGATTAGCTATTATCAACAAGACGGGTAATAGCAAATGTTGGAGAGGCTGTGGAGAAAAAGGAACCCTCAGTCACTGTTGGTGGGACTGTAAAGTAGTACAACCATTATGGAGAAAAGTATGGGGGTTCCTCAAAAAACTGCAAATTGAACTACCTTATGACCCAGCAATCCCTCTACTGGGTATATACCCCAAAACCTCAGAAACATTGATACGTGAAGACACATGTAGCCCCAAGTTCATTGCAGCACTGTTCACAGTGGCCAAGACATGGAAACAACCAAAAAGCCCTTCAATAGAAGACTGGATAAAGAAGATGTGGCACATATACACTATGGAATACTACTCAGCCATAAGAAATGATGACATCGGATCATTTACAGCAAAATGGTGGGATCTTGATTACATTATAAGGAGTGAAATAAGTAAATCAGAAAAAAACAAGAACTACATGATTACATACATTGGTGGAACATAAAAATGAGACTAAGAGACATGGACAAGAGTGTGGTGGTTACCAAGGGTGGGGGGGGAGGGAGGACATGGGAGGGAGGGAGGGAGAGAGTTAGGGGGAGGGGGAGGGGCACAGAGAACTAGATAGAGGGTGACGGAGGACAATCTGACTTTGGGCGAGGGGTTTGCAACATAATTTGATGACAAAATAACCTAGACATGTTTTCTTTGAATATATGTACCCTGATTTATTAATGTCATCCCATTACCATTAATAAAAATTTATTAAAAAAAAAAAAAAAGGGGGAATGCCTTCAGTTTAGTGCCATTTAATATGATGTTAGCTGATGGTTTATCATATATAGCCTTTATCATGTTGAGATATTTTCCTTCTATACCCATTTTGTTGAGAGTCTTAAACATAAAATTGTGTTGTATTTTATCGAAAGCCTTTTCTGCATCTATTGATAAGATCATTTGGTTTTTGTTCTTTGTTTTGTTGATATGGTGTATTACGTTAACCGTTTTACGTATGTTGAACCATCCTTGAGATTCTGAGATGAATCCCACTTGATCATGATGTATTATTTTTTTAATATGTTGTTGTATTCGATTTGCTAGTATTTTGTTTAGTATTTTAGCATCTGTATTTATTAGAGATATTGGTCTGTAGTTTTCTTTTTTTGTGCCATCCTTGCCAGGTTTTGGTATGAGGGTTATGTTGGCCTCATAAAATGTGTTTGGAAGTATTGCTTCTTCTTCAATTTTTTGGAAGACTTTGAGTAGAATAGGAACCAAGTCTTCCTTGAATGTTTGATAAAATTCGCTGGTATAGCCGTCAGGGCCTGGATTTTTATTTTTGGGGAGGTTTTTAATGGTTTTTTCTATTTCTTCTCTACTGATAGGTCTGTTTAGGCTTTCTGCTTCTTCTTGACTCAGTCTAGGAAGGTTGTATTGTTCTAGAAATTTATCCATTTCTTCTAGGTTGTTGAATTTAGTGGCATAAAGTTTTTCATAGTATTCTACAATAATTCTTTGTATATCTACAGTGTCCGTGGTGATTTCTCCTCTTTCATTTTGGATTTTATTTATTTGAGTCCTGTGTCTTTTTTCCTTGGTGAGTCTTGCCAAGGGTTTGTCAATTTTATTGATCTTTTCAAAGAACCAACTCCTTGTTCTATTAATTTTTTCTATAGTTTTTCTGTTCTCTAATTCATTTATTTCTGCTCTGATTTTTATTATCTCCTTTCTTCGGCTTGTTTTGGGTTGTCTTTGTTCTTCTTTTTCTAGTTCCTTAAGGTGAGAAGTTAAGTGGTTCACTTGGGCTCTCTCTTGTTTGTTCATATATGCCTGAAGTGATATGAACTTCCCTCTTATCACTGCTTTTGCTGCATCCCATAGATTCTGATATGTCGTATTGTCATTTTCATTAGTCTGTATAAATCTTTTGATCTCTGCACTTATTTCTTCTTTGACCCATTCATTTTTTAAAAGTATGTTGTTTAGTTTCCACATTTTTGTGGGATTTTTTTCCTCTTTTTTTGCAGTTGAATTCTAGTTTCAAGGCTTTATGATCAGAAAATATGCTTGGTACAACTTCAATTTTTCTGAATTTGCTGATGTTGTTTTTGTGGCCCAACATATGGTCAATTCTTGAGAATGATCCATGTACACTGGAGAAAAATGTATACTCAGTCACTTTGGGATGAAATGTCCTGTAGATGTCTATCATATCCAGGTGCTCTAGTGTTTTGTTTAAGGCCACTATGTCTTTGTTGATTCTCTGTTTGGATGACCAATCTAGAGCCGTCAGCGGTGTATTGAGGTCTCCAAGTATGATTGTATTTTTGTCAGTTTTTGTTTTAAGGTCAATAAGTAGCTGTCTTATATATTTTGGTGCTCCTTGGTTTGGTGCATATATATTAAGAATTGTTATGTCTTCTTGATTCAGTGTCCCCTTAGCCATTATGAAATGGCCATTTTTATCTCTGAGTACTTTTCCTGTCTTGTAGTCAGCATTATCCGATATGAGTATTGCTACACCTGCTTTTTTTTGGATGTTATTTGCTTGGAGTATTGTTTTCCAGCCTTTCACTTTGAATTTGTTTTTATCCTTGTTACTTAGATGAGTTTCCTGTAGGCAGCATATAGTTGGATTTTCTTTTTTAATCCATTCTGCTACTCTGTGCCTTTTTATTGGTGAGTTTAATCCGTTTACATTTAGTGTAAGTATTGATACTTGTGAGTTCCCTATTGCCATTTTATATCTTGCTTTCTGTTAGTTTTGTGTCTTGTTTGATCCTTCTCTTTCGTTTTTCTATCTTTTGTTTTTATTTGGTTGTATTCCATACATCTTTCCTTTGTTGCTATCTTTTTTATCTCATGTGCTTCTGTGGTGGTTTTTTCAATGGTGGTTACCTTTGAGTAATGAAAAGGATCCCTACCCTGTTCATTGTAGCAAACTATTTTGTGAGTACTTTTGCACTCCATCGTCCTTTGCTACTGTTAATCTCCATCTTCTCCCCCTCTTTCTTTTTGTTGTTGTCACAGTTTAAATTTGGTTTTATTGTGTTCTTCTTGGAGCTTTTACTTGTGGCTCTGTTTTTTTTTTGTTCTTTGTATCTGATTGGAGAACCCCCTTTAGTAATTCCTGGAGTGGGAGTTTTCTGATGATACATTCCCTCATCTTTTCTGTATCTGTGAATGTTTTTATTTCTCCTTCATATTTGAAGGATAGCTTTGATGGGTATAGTATTCGTGGCTGAAAGTTTCTCTCTTTCAGGACTTCAAATATTGGGGTCCACTCTCTTCTAGCTTGTAGAGTTTCTGCTGAGAAATCTGATGATAATCTAATGGGCCTTCCTTTATATGTTGTATTCTTCTTTTCCCTTGCTGCCTTGAGAATTTTTTCTTTGCTGTTGGTTTGTGTCCATTTCATTATGATATGCCTTGGAGTAGGTTTGTTGGGGTTAAGAAAACTCGGTGTTCTGTTTGTTTCTTGAACTTGAGGCTTTAGTTCTTTCCACAGGCTTGGGAAGTTCTCATCTATTATTTGTTTGAGTATGTTCTCCATTCCATTTTCTCTATCTTCTCCCTCTGATATACCTATTATTCTTATGTTATTCTTTTTGATGGAGTCAGATAATTCTTGTAGGGCTATCTCATTTTTTTTAATTTTTGAGTCTCTTTCTTCTTCTCTCTGTTGTGCCTCAAGTTGCTTGTCTTCTATTTCACTAATCCTCTCTTCTATCTGACCTGTTCTATTAGCTAAGCTTGTTACTTCGTTTTTCAGCTCGTGAATTGAGTTTTTCATCTCTGTTTGATTTGTTTTTATAGTTTCAATTTCCTTGGACATATATTCTTTGTGTTCATTGAGTTGTTTTCTGAGCTCCCTAAATTGCCTTTCTGTGTTTTCTTGTATATCTCGGAGGATTTTTAGGATTTCTATCTTGAATTCTCTGTCATTTAGCTCCAAGGTTTCCAATATATTAAATTTTTTCTCCATAGATTTTTCCTCATTTAGCTGTGTTACCTCTCTTTCTTTTGTATCCATGATTTTCGATTTTCTCTTCCTTAATGGCATCTGAGGGTGGTTTTGTTGATAGTATTAATGAGATTTAATAAAGAATAAAAAGTTAAAAAAAATAAAAAATCAAAAAGAATTGTTTTTTTTTTAAAAAAATTAATAATGAAATAAAGAAAAATAAAATAATAATTTTTAAAAAAAGGAAATTATTCCCCCCCTCCTTTTTTCCTCTCCTCTCCCCTTTTTCTTGAGAAAATTTTGTGGTGAACTGTGAATTATAACAAACAATGCCTGTGATGGAGGTCCTGAATTGGGGAAAAGTAATAAAGAGGCAAAAAAAGAAAAAAAAAGAAAAAAAAAAGGAAAAAAAAGGGGGGGGCGGTATGGACCCACAAAAAGCAAATAAGGAAAAAATTTGGGTCAAGAATAAAATGATTTTCTTTTAGGTGTTGGTGTTGTCTAAGAGTTATGATGAGAGGAATAAGAGAACAGAAAAATGGGGGGACAAATTAAAAAAATACTATTGTATTTAGTGGAACAAGAACTAGATAAAATGGAGAGCCAGCTATGGGAGCACTGCTAGTGAGTTAAAAAGGTGAAGTAAAAAACCCCCAAAATGCCACAAACATAGGTTTGAGTCCCAGATAAGATAATTTGTTTGTTATTGAGGTTTGAATGAGAGGAGATGTAAAGGAGAAAGGAAGAAACTAATATAGAGGGAGAAAAGAAAGAGAGAGAGAGAAAAAAGAGGGAATCAGTAAAGGAAGACAAAAGAAAGGAGAGAAAGAGAGTTAAGGGTTTTGGAGTGCAACCCTCATAGAGAGAAAGGAAGAGGAGAAAAAAAGATAATGGGAGATGTAACACTTATGGGTAGTGTAGTTCAAGGAGAGGAGAGAGTAAGACCGGCAGAGAGTTAATCGGCCAAATTGGAGGAGGAAAAAAAGTATCAAGAATGAAAATAAGAGAAACAAATGAACAAATATAATAAAATGGGATAGGTTATAAAGTCTGCAGATTATTCTTGATTTTGAGAGGTTATCTTCTTGTTTTTTCTTTTCTCTCCCTCTTCCTGGTCGGTGACTCTGTACCCCGGGTTCTGCCCCTTTGGCACGCTCAGGTAGAGGTTTGCAGTTGATAAGTCTCTATGGCAATGTCATGTATTGTGCTTTAGTCTCGTTGGGAGTCAAGGCTCATTAGCTTTCATAGGCTCCGACTGTGAGAGAGTCTGTGTTCCTGGAGCCTTTCTCCTAGTCTTTCCTTCCTCAATTAGTAGCCTGATAATCCAGCTATGGGGTTGTTGCTGCCTCTGCCTGGATAGTAAGAGGTTCAAAGAGCTGGCAACTCCCCACTCTATTTCCACTCAGCACAGGGCTCTGGGTAAGGCTCAGTCAGTCAGAGCTGCTAGCATAATCAGGCGGGCTTTCCGCCCACTCAAAGACCTCTGGCTCTGCCACTCTGTCCGGTAACACAGGCGGGCACCCACTTCCGGGGTGCTTGGAGGAAACTCTCATTCACTATCTGCGCGCGCAGACCAGGATATCCGGCCAGTAGTCTCACGCTCTGAGTGAAACCCCCAACCGCATGGAAATTTGCAGCGCTGTAATTCGCTCTCGCTCCGTCCCCGTGCGCGGCTTTTGCAAGGCGCTGGGGCGGCCCGAGATTCCACTTTTGCCTACACAAAGGCCCCTGACTCTGCCCCTCTGTGCAATAACACGGGCGCGCCCTGCTGAGGCACTCGGAGGAATCGCTCACTACCTATCTGCGCGCGCACACCAGGATATGAGGCCGGCCGCGTTTCCCTGAGTGAAACCCTCACCAGCACGGAAAATTTCCACCGTTGGAATTAGTTCTTGCTCCCTCCCGTGCGCGGCTTTCCCAGGGTGCTGGGGCTGCCCAGAGATTCTGCTTTTGGCCCACAGAAAGGCCTCTGACCCTGCCTCTCTGTGGGGCAACACGGACACCCACTTCTGGGGCTTAGTAAGAGATCTCTCGCCCACTAACTGCGCACCAACCAGGAGAACGGGTAAAATGGCTGCCCCGCTTGTCTTTCTTTGTTTGGGTTTGGCGCGAGTGTTAGCTTGTATTGCCTGGCTTGCCACAGGAACAGTTTTTCCTCCGCTAGGATCTTCGTGCCACAGCCTGGTTCGGCCTTTTGTGCACGGCCTGGATGTATTCACCCCCTTTGCCCGCCTCAGTTTCTATATTCACAGTTACCAGAGAAAGCCGCCCTGTTTAGGTTAGTGAGGAAGGCGGAGCATTTCTTACTCCCTATTTCCTTCAGGATTTGGTTATATATTTAGCCAATTTTTCACTCGACAATACCTTCGGGTGTATTGTGAAGCATCTGGAGGCTCCAAGTATAGGTTTTTCTGTTTCTGGTTGAAGATCTTGTTGAGTTTTGGGGGAGATTTATCGGTATCGCTTCCTACTCTGCCATTACTCTGACGTCATCTTCCTCCATCAGTAATCTTGTCTTAATCATCTCTCCTTTAAGGTCACAGTCCAGAGTGCCAGTCTAAAAGTATTATGTGAACTGGGAAATACTTGTATAGATGACTCATTTTTGCACTTATTAACTTCAATAAATCAAATGAGACTTTAGTCCAAAAAATAGTAGTTGTGCAAGAAGGCCAATTTGAATTCAAAATAGGTAGTTATTCTGTAACAAAATCTTTAAATCTAGCTCACTATTTATCTCCTCTATTTTTCTTAGTTTCCCTGGGGAAGTGGGTTTTTCTTTCTGTAGCACGTGACATGTTTTCACCTTCTACCACCTTCTCATTCCATTTTAGGTATTTATTTACATTTCTATCTACCCCAGTGGTTCTTTACCAGGGGAAATTTTGTCCCCTAATGGACATTTGGTAATGTTTGAAAATACTTTTGGTTGATACCACTGCAGTGGGACACACTACTTGCACCCAGTGAGTATAGGCTCTGGGTCTCACCAAAATTGTACAATGGAAAGGACAGTTCCCACAACAAAGAATTATCCTTCCCAAAGTGCCAGTATTTCCAATGTTGAGAAACCCTGTCTATGAGATTTGAGGGCAGAGAGTTTGCAGGAAGGCATATAAGACATAGTAAATGGTAAACATGTTGGTTAATTAAAGAATAGAGCTTGTTTATTTCTTATTTTATTTTTGCAGTTGCAATAAGTTATTTGAGGGCTTGAAATTATGTATTTTTCCCCCTTGGTTAGTCACAAAGGAAAATTCAGAAAGATCAAACAATCCATTTATTCCAATGAATAAATGTCAGAAATACATGAAAAAAGCCAACTTGAGGGACAGTGGGGGCAAGTTGGGACATGAAATCCATAGAAAATGTTCTTAGAAAGGCATCAGTTTGTCTCACATTTGCTGATGGGGCTGAAACTCCTCAGTCATCAGCATAGACATGGTCTTTTATCTGAGTTTGTTTTACTCTTCCGTGTGGCTTTGGAGGTAGACTTGAATTATGGCTCTCTGTTCTGGACAGAGTCTCAAGATAGCACAACATGGAGATACAGAGACTCAGACAGCCAATGCCCAGATGGCAGAGGGATGAGAGGGAGCTGTGAATGGAAGAGAAACTCTCTATATTCTATTTATTCCCATGTGAAAAGAAGCCATACTCTTCTTGCTGTTCGGCGAGAAAAGATAAAGAGCTTAGGGGAAGAGAGCTTGACTTTCAGAACCCTAGAGAATGTATGCCTCTGCTGGGTGCTGCAACACTGAGACACTGCTTTTGAAAAGATAATGAGCACAGGCCTGATAACACATGCATACCTTCTGCATCTATAGTGTCCTGTTGAATAGGTGTTTATATACAAAGCAAAAGCGCAGACATCAGAATTATTTGTTAAGGGACTTATGTAAAAGGAATTAATGAATATGTCATTTACAAAGAGATGTCGGTGTTAGTAATGATCCAAGTAGTAATTGTGTTATATATCTAGCATTTTCTGTTAAACCTTTTAATGTATTTTTAGGAGGTTCTTTTTTCTGTGGTTTTTGGTCACCAAATATGTTTGTTTCTCAAATGTTTCAAGCGCATGTTGAAAGTATATGTGCCTGGTCTCTGCCCCCAGTGACTGAGTCAGGAGATCTGGCCAAGTAGAAAAAATTTTTACCAACAGTTTAGGTATCTTGGAGGCAGGTGGTCCACAAAGTAACAATCTCTTAAGTTTGAGGAATTATTATTTGTTAGAGATTATTAAAATATATATGATAATCTGTAATGTGTTTGTGTTGCCCTTCAGAGTTTTTTACATTTGGGGGGGTAAGTGTGAGAATTGGCATGGCTGAAGTGGAGTGAATTACTCCTCACTCTCTCATGTTTTTGTCGGGATTTTTTTTTCTTTTACAGAGAGAGTTAGAGAGAGGGATAGACAGGGACAGACAGACAGGAACAAAGAGATGAGAAGCAGCAATCATTAGTTTTTTTTTTGTTGTTGTTGCGCATTATGACACCTTAGTTGTTCATTGATTGCTTTCTCATATGTGCCTTGACAGCGGGCCTTCAGCAGACTGAGTAACCCCTTGCTTGAGCCAGCAACCTTGGGCTCAAGCTGGTGAGCTCCTGCTCAAACCAGATGAGCTTGCGCTCAAACTGGTGACTTCAGTCTCAAACCTGGGTCTTCTGCATCCCAGTCCGACGCTTAACCCACTGCAACACCACCTGGTCAGGCTTGTTGGACTTTTAATAGAAGCTGTACCCTTCTTATATCTTGAGCTGCAGAGTAGTCTGAGTTTGTGGTGGTTTCTCTCTACCACAGCTATCAGTGGGGAGCATAGGAAATTGAATAAAACCTGAACTCATCCCTAAGGGAAAAATCAAACTCTAAAGATAGATTTCATGGAAGCAGTACTTAATTCTGCTTACAAGTATCTATCTCTTTGTCAAACAGAATCAGTTAGGGCTCTTGTTTGCAAATCAGAGAGTCCAGTCTAATTCAGTCAATGCACCACAGTGATTTATTAAGAATGTAAAAATGTTCACAGAACCTCTACACAGGTAGGAGTCCCTGAATTCAAGAACAATGCTCCTACTTCCATTGCTGTGGAACAGACATAGCAACTCATATGCGGGTGCTAGGGCTAAACACTAGAATCATTGTGTCTTCTGTGCTCCAAAGAAGACACTTCATCTGCCACTTTCCAAAAAGATAGAGTCCATGTTGAGCTTGCATCCTCATATATCTCTCTTCTCTATTCAAAGCTTGTTTCACACTGGTGCATCTGATGGTGGGATCTTGTCACATGCCTGCTCAATTGTACAATGAAGCTGAATCAAATTAGCTTATGAGAGCTGATTGTTAAGTTTCAAGGATTATATAGGCCAATTTTAAACCTATTGGTAACTTGAAATAGGTCTAGTAAGAGTATTTACACCATAGAAATTGGCAGATGCTACAAGCCAGGGCTCTTTACAACCTTGAAAAGTTGATTGTGAAACATTTATACATTGTATAAAGTGCTGGGTAGTTTGGTCTCACATCTCCTTTGGGAAGGTGAACCTTGTAATGTGTGAATTTTTTAGATACACAAGAATGTTGTTTAAAATATGCTGTACAGCCACTGAAATAGCAAACCATTGCTTTAAATATTTTTTTCCAAATGATTCTCTTATCAAACTATCTTTTGATGTCTGATAATGTGGAGTGAGATAGATCAGCAAATATTCTTCAGGTTACAGCTAGAATATACAGCCTTGTTTCTTCCACTGGATACCTTACCATGTAATTCTGTTTTTCCTGAAATAGCTCTGACTGTTTTATTAAAGGACAAAAGGAAACCATATGCCCTTTAAAATGTTAATGTGAGGCACTGGGCCATGACCATTCTGGAATAGTATAGTACTCTTTCAGTTTTGGAACTCCAGGAGTTATTCCTGGAAGGAAAATAGAGAGAATAGACTCCAAAGATAAAATAATGATGGAAATGGAGCCTGACCTGTGTGGCACAGTGGATAAAGCATCGACCTGGAAATACTGAGGTCTCCGGTTCGAAACCCTGGGCTTGCCTGGTCAAGGCACATATGGGAGTTGATGCTTCCAGCTCCTCCCCCCTTCTCTCTCTCTGTCTCTCCTCTCTCTCTCTCTCCCTCTGTCTCTCCATCTCCTCTCTAAAAAAAAATTAATAAAAAAAATAATGATGGAAATGGCTGCACATCAATTACAGGAGAGAGGTAGCAGGGGGCCCCTCCACTCCTCAAAACAGCGCAGAAAAAGGGACAGTCTCAGAAGTAAGAGATCTTGTTGATATAAGAATCTCTTCATTGGAAATGAAGGAAATTGGGCAGGTAGCAGAGCTACCACTAGCAGACTTAGTAAATGTTGAGAAAGTATAAATCCATGCCCTTTCTCTCTCCCACATTTTCATCTTCTCTAGGTACCAGGAAGGTGCCAGGGACTTTAGGAAATGCAAGTATCTTGGAAGTTCTGGCTTCATGCAGGACAGAATGAAGGCTGCCCTCAGTTAAGTTATTCTCAAACACAAGCAATCCAGGGATGTTAGCCTTGCTGTGGACACAGAGAGTGGTAGTAAGGCTGCATTGATGGCCAGCTTGTGGTTGCAGAGACATTTCTGGAGCTTAGGAGTAGAGACACAGCTCTCAGTTCCAAGCACAGTGTTTTGAAAGATACTTTGTGAGGGCATACAGCCTTCTTTTAGCCATAGAGAAACCTTTCTCAGTGACAGCAGTGACAGCAGCTGCTGTTATAGGCACAGAACAGAGCTGTCTAACCAGCTTGGTGGTGGAAGGTGATCTAGGGTATCAGTGCAGAGCCCCAGTGCATAACAGTCACTTCACTCACTGCATATTAAACTAACAAAATGTCATCCATCATAAAAGTAATACTTGTCTTTGTCAAAAAGTTAGAAAACACTGAGAAGTATAAAGAAAAAAAATAAATTTAAAGGTAGTTTCTTGCCACTTTAACATTCTTGTCTTTTATTTTGTCTTCTTTTCTATGTATTTATATTTGGTTGTTATATGATGTTAAGCTCATACTATGTGTTCTGAAGGCTATATATATTTTATCTTAAACTCATCATAAGTATTTCTATATATTATTGTTTTTTATATTTATCATTTTAAATAACTGCATGATTCTCCTTTATATGTGCATCTACATCTATCTATATCTATCTATCTATGTATCTATCTATGTATCTATCTATCTATCTATCTATCTATCTATCTATCTATCTATCTATGTATCATCTATCATCATCATCATCATCATCTATTAACTACCAAGCACCTTATCCATTATAAATAAGACCGGGATAAATATCAATTTGTGCATATTTCTGATTATTTCCTAAAGTTAGATTTCTAGGATAGAAAAAAAATTAACAAGTATCTTAAAATCTGTTGATAGGGCTTCCTCAACTGACTTTACAACTTACCCTCTAGTATAATGTATTTCTTACAGCCTAATATTGTGTGTAAGATTGGGCTTTGAAGCCAGAAAGAAGTTGATTTGAGTTCTAACCCTCTCACTTCCCATCTGTCTCATCTTGGGCCTCTAATTTTCATTTTTCTCTTCCATAGTGTGGGGATATAAAGTCTGCTTTAAAGCATTGTTGTATGAGTTAAATAAAAGAATGCATGCAAAGCCCTCAGTTCAGGATCTGACACATCAGAAGTGTACCAGACATGTCACATACCATCACATATGTTCTCAGCTTCCCCTCTGATGCTGACACGTGGTGCAGGTGCCACCTAAAAGCTTGCTAACATTCTCCTAACCTCTCTATGGCTTCTCTGACACCTGCAAAGTACACTCTAGTGCAGGGGTCCCCAAACTACAGCCCGCGGGCCACATGCGGCCCCCTGAGGACATTTATCCAGCCCCCGCCACACTTCTGGAAGGGGCACCTCTTTCATTGGTGGTCAGTGAGAGAAGCATAGTTCCCATTGAAATACTGGTCAGTTTGTTGATTTAAATTTACTTGTTCTTTATTTTAGCTATTGTATTTGTTCCCGTTTTTTTTTTTTTTTTTTTTTTTTTTTTTTTTTTTTACTTTAAAATAAGATATATGCAGTGTGCATAGGGATTTGTTCATAGTTTTTTTTTATAGTTTGGCCCTCCAATGGTCTGAGGGACAGTGAACTAGCCCCTTGTGTAAAAAGTTTCGGGACCCCTGCTCTAGTGCGTGCAACTCAGTAGTGCAAGATATTTAATATTCACTAGATCAACCTTTGATCACTAGGAGAAGGTGGTTCTGAGGAGTTTTTTGTAAATTAGATCCCATAGGATGGAGTGGACAGTGGTCTTTTTATTTATATTAGCCTGGGATTGGTTTTTCTCACTCCCAAGCAACTCCCCACTTCTGCACCCCTGCTCCTTAAGGTCCCATTCCTAGATCAACCAGCATGTGAGCCTTTGTCTCAGGTTCTGTTTCTGGGGGAACCCAGGCTAAGACAGTAACCATAAATAAATATTAGCTCTTGTTACTGTTACTGCTAATATTTTATATTTCTTTCATCTAGCATATTCTACAGGAAATTCAACCACCTATTGAATATTTTTCAGGCTTCCTAGACATCTTTATTTTATTCCTCAAAGGTGCATCAACTGTTGGAATTTCTATCACTCTTTTCTTCTCTACATCACTCTCTGTGCTACTTTAGCCTTCTCTTGTCTGCTTTAGCCCAAACTATGAACAGATAGCCCTCACCCCTCCAACCCTACCCCTTATTTTTCCAGGCCCCCTTACCTGAGGGCTTTGCATATAACAGAGATTCATGTGGAAGACACAGAGGGCAACCTTTTACCAAATAAAAATGCTTGGGAAAAACAAATGAGAAAACTATAGCTGTTAAGTAAGTGATACTAAAATCTGTGTGTCCTTTCCCAAAAGACTTATCATGCATATTTTAATAAGGGATGAGAACAACTATAAATTTCTGAAGGCAAAAGAGACTATTGACTTATTTGCCCCCATTGAAAGGATAGCTCAGGAGACCAAGTTTTGTTCTCATTTTGATATAAGCAACCTTGGATTCATCCTCAACATCTCCATCATTCCCCAGGGCTTTTGTTTTAATTCATTATTTCCCAAGTAGCTTACTAGAATCAAGATTATAACTACCTTTTTCTTCTAAATATCCACCAGAATTGCCCTCTTACAACACAAATATGATTATTGAAATTTGTAGCTTAAAACCTGTCTATGGTTTCTTACTGTCCAGATAAAGAACAGTCTCAGCAGGGGCCCTAGGGTGCCTTAGGATAGAGGCCCTGCCTGTTTCCCAACATATTTTATCTCACCCTGCACCTAAGCTCCCAGTTCTTGGCATCAGCAGCACTTATGAACAGCATCCTGCAAATTTATGGGCCCACCTCAGACTTGTTCAGTCAGAAATTCTGCAGCGAGGCCCAGCAATCTGTGAGTTAATAAACTCTTCATGACTTTAATCATGCTAAAGCTTAAGAACCACTTACCTAAGCAGAACAGAAATGGCCTTGACCACTTAAGTTATCTGAAAATTTCTACTTGTCCTTTAGGAGTCAATTGGTCATCACCTCTTCTGTGAAGCCTTCTCTGCCTTCACATGGTGTTTTCCATGCCTCATTGCCTACACAACACTTCTGATGTGAAGCATGATACCGCATTTTGTAATTATTGCCATTTACTTGTCTATTTCTCTGATTAGACTGTGAGATGTTTAAAGGAATGAAGACTCTTAAAAGCTTGTTTCAATTGTTTTCTCTGCATGCACACACACATACACACAATTCATACACACTATGACTTCTATGAAGAATCAGATAAAAAATAGAATAGAAAACTGCTGTTAAAAATTTATTGGCTATTTTCACCACCTGGGAATCTCTTCTGTCCCTTCCTCTGTTCCA
Source organism: Saccopteryx bilineata (assembly GCF_036850765.1). Classification (NCBI taxonomy): domain Eukaryota; kingdom Metazoa; phylum Chordata; class Mammalia; order Chiroptera; family Emballonuridae; genus Saccopteryx; species Saccopteryx bilineata. Next base: position 199,439,598 of record NC_089491.1, read on the forward strand.
CCACATGGTGCAGTAGACAGTTTTACCCCAGACATTAAAAGAACAAATCCATCTTTAACTTTTGAAAAAAGAGAGACAGTTGCCAGGAAATAGTCATTTCCTGGCATTTAGACAAGTAACTTCCTGTTTTTCTTATGACCTTGACTCTCTTTTTAAAACAGATCAGTTGAAGCTGTGGTTGATTGCATTTTCTCATCAGTCTTGGAGCCACAAGTACTCTTAACTTAGTAAAACTGAAGCCACTTAGAGAAAACTTGAATTTCCCTGTTTAGAGATGCTAGTTTGTATCATGGTAATTTAGGAAGAGACCCTGTGGCTCTCTTCTATCTGTCTGTGCTCTAAGAGTCAGTCTTGGACTAGAGATTACACTGTTGTGGCTTCAGGAAAGAGATATCTGAAGAGACCCAGGGCAAAGACGCTACCTTCACCTTGCCCTGATAATGTCTCCACAGGTATATAGAGGTTGTTTGATAGGATAGTGGTTTCTAGTGTTGGCAAAATGAAGAGAGGTTTTTTGTGTTTGTGTGGGAAGAGCAATTGTAAAGACTTCCCAAGTTTTATGGCATTTCCTTTATTTAGGTATCCTCAGTGCCTAGGACAGGGCCCAATATATAGGCATACCTCAGAGATGTTGGGTTTTAGACCACTACAATAAAGTGACTATCATAATGAATATAATCATATATGTTTGGTTTCCCAGTGCATCTAAAAGTTATGTTTATACTATACTGTAGTCTATTAAGTGCACATTAACATTATGTCTAAGAGAATAAGTTACATATCTCAATTAAAAATATTTATTGCAAGACCTGAAGATGGCAGCGGACTAGTAAAATGCACAGACTCCCAGCTCACACCACCGAACTGAATTAAAAACTAATTTAGGAACAATCATCATGAAAAACCAACTCTGGAATACAAGAACAGCTCTCAAAAACCAAGGAGCAAAGAAGAAGCCACAACAAACCTAGTAGGGAGCACCTGAATCTCCCCTGCTTACAAGAACAGGAAAGGGTGAGGCTGAGAGCCCAGAAGGGTTCTCACTCTAAAGAAAAGAGAAGAAAATACTGCTCACAGCCACTTGCCTGGTGACCAGGGAAAGAGGTGTCTTGAAAGGGCTGGCTTGTCTTCCAAAAAGAAAGGGGAAAGAGAGAGAGAGATGGTGAGGGGTAGAAGAATGTAGGGGACGACATGAGAACCTGACTCATCCAGTGCTGGAAGTGGCCATAGCTGGAGGAGGTGCTGATTATTACACAAAACAAAAGAAAAAGTGCTTCCAGGTCACAGATCTACAGATATCTCTCCAGCTCCAATCAGTGCAACAAGACACAGCTGAAAACAAGAAGTGGGGAGGAAGGATAGTAACTCAGGTTTCCATGGAGATCTAAAATACATCTCACCCTACTGAAGCTGAGAAAACACCCTGCCCCTAGAGAGACAAATTGACAGAAGAGGTCATCAGAGCCTCAGATTACACCCACCGCATTCCTGGATAAAGTTTCAAATAAGCCCCCTGCTGAGATTAGTAAACAAGACTATCACTTATTAAGAAAACAAACAAATCAAAACTTCAAAGCAGCCCAAATTTGAAAGTGGATTACAAATAATAGCTGATGCCCACCCAAGAAGACCTAGAAATAACACAATTGAAAACTGGAGGTAGACAGCACCAAACATAGACTCAACCAGCTCTACAAACAAAACACCCAAACACATAGACATAATGAGAAGACAGAGAAGTGCAATCCAAATGATACCACAAGAGAAACCTCCAGGAAATGAACTGAGTAATATGGAAATAAACAAACTTCCGGATGCAAAGTTAAAAATAATGATTGTAAGGATACTTAGGGATCTTAGAACAACAATGGATGGTCATTATGAACACCTAAATAAAGAAATAACAAGTATAAAAAAGGATATTAAAAAAATAATAATCAGTCAGAGATGGCAAATACAATATCAGAAATGAAGACTACAATGGAAGGAATTAAAAACAGGATGGATGGAGCTGAGGACCACATCAGCAAGTTGGAGGACAAGTGGAATGAAGGCATGAAAGCAGAGAAGAAAAAAGAAAAGAGACTCAAAAAGTCTAAGGAAACTCTTACAGAGCTCTGTGAAAACATAGAGAAATAACATTCACATCATAAGGGTTCCTGAAGAAGAAGAGAAAGAACAAGGGATAGAGACTTTGTTCAATCAAACCATAGCTGAAAACTTTCCTAAATTAATGCAGGAGAAACTCTCATAAGTTCAAGAAGCACAGAGAACTCTATTAAAAAAAAACTCCAAAGAAACCTAAACCAAGACACATCATAATTAAAGCACCAAAGCTAAACGATAAAGAGAAAATATTAAAAGCTGCTAGAGAAAAAAATGCTATCACCTACAAAGGAGCTCCCATAAGGATGACATCAGACTTCTCAACAGAAACACTTGAGGCCAGAAGAGAATTACAAGAAATATTCAAAGTAATGCAAAACAAGAACCTAGAAGCAAGACCACTTTATCCAGCAAGGCTACCACTTAAAATTAAAGAAAAAATAAAAAGTTTCCAAGACAAAAAAAAAACTCAAAAAATTCATTACAACCAAACCAATGCTGCAGGAAATGTTAAGGGGCCTGTTGTAAACAGATCAAAGTGGGAAAAGAATATAGCAAAACAAGAAATACAGCTTTAAAAAATAAAATGGCAATAAACAACTACATATCAAAAATAACCTTAAATTTAAATGGATTAAATGATCCAATCAAAAGACATAGGGTAGCTGCATTGATAAGAAAACAGGACCCATACATATGCTGTCTTGATTTAATAGGTATTTTTAGAACCTTTCACCCTAAAGCAGCAGAATATACATATTTTTCAAGTGCTCATGGTACATTCTCTAGGATAGAACACATGTTAGGGCACAAAAGTGGTCTCAACAAATTAAAGAGGATTAAAATAATATCAAGCAATTTCTCTGATCACAATGGCATGAAACTAGAAATCAACCACAACAGAAAAGCTAAAAAATTCTCAAACACATGGAAACTAAACACCAGGTTGTTGAATAACAAATTGATTAAGAATGACATCAAAGAAGAAATAAAAAAATTCCTAGAAACAAATGATAATGAGCATAAAACAACTCAAAATTTATGGGACACAGTGAAAGCAGTACTGAGAGGGAAGTTCATAGCACCACAGGCACACTTTCAGAAGCTAGAAAAAGCTCAAATAAACAACTTAACTCCACATCTAAAAGAACTAGAAAAAGAACAGCAAGTAAAACCCAAATGTAGTAGAAGGAAGGAAATAATAAAGATCAGAGCATAAATAAATAACATAGATTCTAAAGAAACAATACAGAAGATCAATGAAACTAGGAGCTGGTTCTCTGAAAAGGTAAACAAGATTGATAAACCTTTAACTAGACTCACCAAGAAAAAGAGAGAGAGGACTCAAATAAATAAAATTAGAAATGAGAGTGGAGAAATAACAACTGACACAACAGAAATACAAAATATTGTAAGAAAATACTATGAAGAACTGTATGCCAAAAAACTAGACAACCTAGATAAAATGGACAAATTCCTTGAAACATACAATCTTTCAAAAATCAATCTGGAAGAAACAGAAAACCTAAACAGAATGATTACACCAATGAGATTGAAACAGTTATCAAAAAACTCCCAACAAAAAAAAAGTCCTGGGCCAGATGGCTTCACAAGTGAATTCTACCAAATATTCAAGGAAGAACTAACTCCTATCCTTCTCAAGTAATTTCAAAAAATTCAAGAGAAAGAAAGACTTCCAAGCTCCTTTTATGAGGCGAGCATAATTCTGATTCCAAAACCAGAAAACACAAAGAAAAAAAAATGATAGGCCAATATCCCTGATGAATATAGATGCTAAAATGCTCAACAAAATATTAGCAAACCGGATTCAGCAATATATGGAAAAAATCATACACTATGATCAAGTGGGATTTATTCTGGGGAGGCAAGGCTGGTTACAATATTTACACATCAATGAATGTAATTCATCACATAAACAAAAGGAAGGAGAAAAACCACATGATAATTTCAAAAGATGCAGAAAAAGCATTTGATAAAATCCAGCATCCATTCATGATCAAAACTCTCAGCAAAGTGGGAATACAGGAAACATTTCTCAACATGATAAAAGCCATCTATGACAAACCCACAGCCATCATCATACTCAATGGGAAAAATTAAAAGCAATCCCTTTACAATCAGAAACAAGGCACAGGTACTCCATTTTACCACTCTTAATCAACATAGTTCTGGGAGTCCTAGCCACAGCAATCAGACAAGAAGAAGAAATAAAAGACACCCAAATTGGAAAAGAAAAAGTAAAATTATCATGATTTGCAGATGAAATATAGAAACCTTTAAGTCTCTGTCAAAAAACTACTGGACTTGATAAATGAATTCAGCAACGTGGCAGGATATAAAATTAATACTTAGAAATCAGAGGCATTTTTATACACCAACAATAAACAGTCAAAAAAAAAATTAAGGAAACAATCCCTGTCCCTATTACAACCAAAAAATAAAGTACCTAGGAGTACATTTAACCAAGAAGACTAAAGACTTGTACTCAGAAAATTATAAAACATTGGTAAAAGAAATCAAGGAAGATACAAACAAGTGGAAGCATATACCATGCTCATGGTTAGGAAGAATAAACATCATTAAAATGTCTATATTACTCAAAGCAATTTATAAATTCAATGCAAAGCAATTAAAATACCAATGACATACTTTAAAGATATAGGTCTCATATTTCAAAAATTTATTTGGAACCAAAAGAGAACATGAATAGCCTCAGCAATCTTAAAAAAGAAGAATAAAGTGGGTGGTATCACACTTCCTGATATCAAGTTATACTTTAAAGCCATTGTACTCAAAACAGGATAAGTATGCTGGTACTAGCATAAGAACAGGCATATAGATCAATGGAACAGAACAGAGAACCCAGAAATAAACCCACAGCTCTATGGACAACTGATATTTGACAAAAGAGGTTTGGGCATACAGTGGAATAAAGACAGCCTCTTTAATAAATAGTGTTGGGAAAATTGGACAGCTACCTATAAAAAAATAAAACTAGACCACCAACTTACAGAATTCACAAAAATAAACTAAAAATGGATAAAAGACTTAAATGTAAACCATGAAACCATAAGCATCTTAGAAGAAAACATAGGCAGTAAGCTCTCCGACATCTCTCGCAGTGATATACTTGCTGATTTATCTCTATGGGCAAGTGAAATAAAAGACAGGATAAACAAATGGGACTATATCAAACTAAAAAGCTTTTGCACAGCCAAAGACAATAAGAACAGAATAAAAAGACAAACTACACAATGGGAGAACATATTTGACAGCATGTGTGATAAGGGGGTAAAAACCAAAATTTATAAAGAACTTGTAAATCTCAACACCAGAAAGACAAGCAATCCAATCAAAAAATGGGCAAAAGAAATGAATAGACATTTCTTCAAAGAGGACATACGAATGGCCAATAGGCATATGAAAAAATGCTCAACACATTAATCATTAGAGAAATGCAAATTAAAGCCACAATGATATATCACCTCACATCAGTCAGAATGGCGCTCATTAACAAAACAATACAGAATAAGTGCTGGCGAGGATGTGGAGAAAAGGGAACCCTCCTGCACTGCTGGTGAGAATGAAGACTGGAGCAGCCACTGTGGAAAACAGTTTGGAGATTTCTCAAAAAATCAAAAATCGAAATGCCTTTTGACCCAGCTATCCCACTTTTAGGAATATACCCTAAGAACACCATAGAACTGTTCCAAAAGGAGAAATGCACCCCCATGTTTATGGCAGCATTGTTCACAATAGCAAAAATCTGGAAACAGCCCAAGTGTTCGTCAGAGGATGAGTGGATTAAAGAGCTTTGGCACGTATATTATACTATGGAATACTACTCAGCCATAAGAAATGATGACATCCAAACTTTTACAATAACATGGATGGACCTTGATACCATTATACGGAGTGAAATAAGTAAATCAGAAAAAACTAAGAACTATGTGAATCCATACATCGATGGGACATAAAAATGAGACTCAGAGATATGGACAAAATGTGATGGTAATAAGGCAGGACAAGGAAGGAGAGAGAGGGGCTGGGTGTAGGGGAGGGGCACAAAGAAAACCAGATAGAAGGTGACGGAATACAATTTGATTTTGGGTGAGTGGTATGCAACATAATCAGATGTCAAAATAATCTGGAGATATTTTCTCTGAACATATGTACCCTGATTTATCAATGTCACTGCATTAAAATTAATAAAAAATATTAAAGAAATATTTATTGTGACCAGAGGGGAGATGTTGGTCAAATGGTGAAGACTTCCAGTTACAAAATAAATAAGTTCTGGAGATGTAATGTACAGCATGGTGACTACAGTGAATCCCATTGAATTATATACTTAGAGTTGTTAAGAGAGTGAATCTGAAATGTTACCACCACAAAAAAGGGTAATTATATGAGGGAATGGAGGTGTTTAATAACCTTATTGTGGTAATCATTTCACATCATATACATGTATTAAATTATCATGTTATACATGTTAAACTTACATATATAATATATTAATAACATATCAGTTGGGTATCAACTATGGCCTCAGTGTTGTAGAGTCTTTGTAGAGTGACCACTGACCTTATTCACTGACTGTGGCCCCCTATGGCATAGTCAGTTATCAGGCTAGTGACATGTATAAAAACAAAATAAACCATATCAGTAGCTGGAAATATATATATATTTCAAAATCACAGGTCTGGGGTTGCATTGGGATGGGGTAGCAAACGTTAGAGGCAAAAGAAAGGGACAGGAAGAAATCTGAGGGAGTGGCAAATATGTTCAGCTATTGATTGTGGCAGTGGTTTTAAGGATGTATACATGTGTCAAAACATCAATTTGTACCCTAACTATGTACTTTTTTAGTATGTGAGAGAGAGGGAGAGAGAGACAAGAAAAAAGAGTTGAGAATTATTAAGTTTTGGTTGCATCATTTAGTTGTTCATAGGTTGCTTTTCATATGTGCCTTGACAGGGGGGCAGGGGGACTAAAACCAAGCTAGTTACCTCTTGCTCAGGCCAGTGGCCTTGGTTTCAAGCTGGCAACTTTTGGGCTCAAGCCAGTGATCATGGGATCATGTCAATGATCCCATGCTCAAGGCGGCAAAACTGCACTTAAGCTGGATGAACCTGAATTCAAGCCAGATTAGTCCATGATCAAGCTGGTGACCTCTGGGTTTCAAACCTGTGTCCTCAGCATCCAAGGTCAATGCTCTATCCACTGTGCCACCACCAGTCAAGTTGTACAGTGTGTTGTAAATCAACTTTACCTTAATAAAACTATTTTGTACATTAAAAAATATTTATTGCTAATAGTTATCTGAGACATCAGTGAGTTGTAATCATTTTGCTGGTCAAGGGTTGGATAAAGAACACATCTCACAATCACAACTAAGCATAGCATTATACAATGAGGTAGGGGGATTTGAAGATGGCGACAAAATAGGTGGGCATTTCAACTGCTGCCTCCCAGAACCAAATTGGATTACAACTTAATTTAAGAACAATCATCTTGGAAAACCTAGTTTGGACTAATAGAAAAGGACTCTATAACCAAGGATCACAGAAGAAGCTGCACCTAGATTGGTAGGAAGGGTGGAGACACAGAAAGAGCTGCCCTGCTCCCAGGAGTGAAGGGCAGATAAGGGTCTGGAGGGTCTCTCACTGTGGGGTGGTAGGTGCTCAGCTCCAGGCCCTGAACCCCAGCCTAGAGCTGCAGAGCCTAGAAGAGGTACCCAGAGAGAATTTGGCATGAAAAGAAAAGGCTTTCTGTCTCCAAGAAAGTGATGGAGCTCTCTGAGATGCAAGCTCCATCTTAAAGGACCTGTGCAGAAAATCTCATTCACAGCCACTTACCTGGGGCTCCAGTGGAGGGAGCGCTGGGAGGCCTGGAGTTGCATGAGAAAAAAGTAAATTTGGAGGCCCAGAAAGAGTCACTATGGGGGACAGCCACCAGAACTCCTGTGCTAAGTCATTCTCCAATACTGCAGTCACCATCTTTCTTGGGCAGAGCATCCATTTTATGCGGCATCAGTCTGGTGAAAATCAACTGCTTTGCCCTCAGGAGTCTCTTTTACTCCAGTCATGCATGGTGATGGTTCATTCTGAGAGGCTAGAAAGCAGGGGTTGCATCAGTGGTTCAGTTTTCTGGTGTTGAGACCAGAGTGTTCGCCAACATGCTTCCAACTCTAGGACTGGTGCTTCCACCTCAAAGGAGACTCAGTAGAAACTGTTCAGTGAGTGGTCAGACCACACCTCTGGATCTCAGAGGCCACACCCACTGGAATCTTGGGCCCATACCCTTCGGAGGTCTGTGAAAAAAGTCTGGACAGACTGACACCTGGGGCCAAGAAGCAGAGCCACACCCACCATCCTTCCTAATCCCTGAATTGCTGTAAGCCATAGACTTCAGCAGAGGTTTTTTCAATGGCTGAGCCCAAAAAGCAGCCAACAGACAGAGACTGCAGGGGGCAGGAATCATGGAAACTTGGCCTCTCAAGCAAACCTTGTTCCAGGCCCAGTGTGGGTAAAAGCCAGTCTAGGTGTGCAGCTTGGTATTTCCATGTTTACCTGGGCTCAGCAGAGGCAGCAACAAACTCTGGATTGCTTCTATATCCAAGAAGGTTGTTAAGGGCCAGTCAAGAGCAGTGTCTCCCACTAGTTTGTGCCGGGTTGCTGCCAGGTAGGCCCAGGCCTGACATATCCAGTGTCCAGCTACAGAAAGCAGCAGTTCAGGACCTAACAACCCTTGCTGGAATGGTACTCTAGGGAAAGGCTCCTCACACCTGGCCCAGCTGAAGCTAGTTCTGCTTTCTGTGATCAGCACTGAAACAGCAGCTATGTGCATTGGAGAGGGTGGAGTTTCACAGTCAGATGGCATAGTTGCTGGATATCTTGCCCTGCTGGGATAGATTCCACAGGGGGAAGGGAGAAAGTCTTGGAGCATAGACATTTAATGTGTGGGTCCCTGTGAGCATATTGGTGGATCTGGTCTATAGGTTTAGCCACCTTTGAGAGTGATGTGGTCAACCCCAGGAGAGAATTCTCTCAATATTTCTCTCTGAGACCAGGGTCTCACCAGCTGAAAGAATTTCTGAGAGGGGACTGTTGGCCATACTTGGTCTGAACCTGATACTCACTTTGTTGGAAAAAAATAAAATTTGGGGATGACGTCAGAGTAATGGTGGGGTAGGAAGCAATACCGATAAATCTCCCCCAAAACTCAACAAGATCTTCAACCAGAAACAGAAAAACCTATACTTGGAGCTTCCAGATGCTTCGCAATACACCCAAAGGTATGATTGAGTGAAAAATTGGCTAAATATATAACCAAACCCCGAAGGAAATAGGGAGTAAGAAATGCTCCGCCTTCCTCACTAACCTAAACAGGGTGGCTTTCTCTGGTAACTGTGAATATAGAAACTGAGGCGGGCAAAGGGGGTGAATAGATCCAGGCCGCCGTGGCACAAACGGCCGAACCAGGCCTTGGCATAGAAATCCAAGCCGAGGAAAATCTGATCCTGTGGCAAGCCGGGCAATACAAGCTAACACTCGCGCCAAACCCAAATAAAGAAAGACAAGCGGAGTGGCCATTTTACCCGGTCTCCTGGTCGGTGCACAGTTAGTAAGCGAGAATTTCTTCCTAGGCCCCGAGAGTGGGTGCCTGTGTTGCCCCACGGAGAGGCAGGATCAGAGGCCTTTCTGTGGGCCGAGGGCAGAGTCTCTGGGCAGCCCCAGCACCCTGGGAAAGCCACGCATGGGAGGGAGTGAGAACTAATTCCAAGGGTGGAGATTTTCCGTGCTGGAGGGTGTTTCACTCAGAGGGAAATGCAGCCGGCCTCATATCCTGGTTTGCGCGCGCAGATAAGGAGTGAGCAATTCCTGTGAGTGCCTCGGCAGTGCGCGCCCATGTTATTGCACAGAGGGGCAGAGTCAGGGGCCTTTGTGTGGGCCAAAGCGGAATCTCGAGCCGTCCCACTGCCTTGCAAAAGCCATGCACGGGGACAGAGCGAGACTCAATTCCAACGCTGCAACTTTTCCCTGCGGTTGGGGGTTTCACTCAGAGCGTGAGACTGCTGGCCGGATATCCTGGTCGCAGACAGTGAGTGAGAGTTTCCTCCAAGTGCCCCGGAAGTGGGCGCCCGCTTGTGTTACCGGACAGAGTGGCAGAGCCAGAGGTCTTTGAGTGGGCGGAAAGCCCGCCTGATTATGCTAGCAGCTCTGACTGACTGAGCCTTACCCAGAGCCCTGTGCTGAGTGGAAATAGAGTAGGGAGTTGCCAGCTCTTTGAGCCTCTTACTATCCAGGCAGAGGCAGCAACAACCCCATAGCTGGATTATCAGGCTACTAATTGAGGAAGGAAAGACTAGGAGAAAGGCTCCAGGAACACGGATTCTCTCACTGTCAGAGCCTATAAATGCTAATGAGCTTCGACTGCCAACGAGACTAAAGCACAATACATGACATTGCCATAGAGACTTATCAACTGCAAACCTCTACCTGAGCGTGCCAAAGGGGCAGAACCCGGGGTACAGAGTCACAGACCAGGAAGAGGGAGAGAAAAGAAAAAGCAAGAAGATAACCTCTCAAAATCAAGAATAATCTGCAGACTTTATAACCTATCCCATTTTATTATATTTGTTCGTTTGTTTATCTTATCTTCATTCTTGATACTTTTTTTTCCTCCTCCAATTTGGCCGATTAACTCTCTACTGGTCTTACTCTCTCCTCTCCTTGAACTACACTACCCATAAGTGTTACATCTCCCATTATCTTTTCTCTTCTCTTCCTTTCTCTCTATGAGGGTTGCACTCCAAAACCCTTAACTCTCTCTCTCTCTCTCTCCTTTCTTTTTTCTTCTCTTAGCAGTTCCCTCTTTTTCTCTCTCTCTCTCTTTCTTTTCTCCCTCTATATTAGTTTCTTCCTTTCTCCTTTACATCTCCTCTCATTCAAACCTCAGTAACAAATAAATTATCTTATCTGGGACTCAAACCTATGTTTGTGGCATTTTGGGGGTTTTTTACTTCACCTTTTTAACTCACTAGCAGTGCTCCCATCCCTGGCTCTTCATATTATCTAGTTCTTGTTCCACTAAATACAATAGTAATTTTTCAATTTGTCCCATTTTTCCGTTTTCCTCTTATTCCTCTCATCATAACTCTTAGACAACCAACACCTAAAAGCAAATCATTTTATTCTTGACCAAAATTTTTTCCTTATTTGCTTTTTGTGGGTCCATATGCTCTTTTTTTTTCTTGTTTCTTTTTCTTTTCTTTTCTTTTTTTTTTTTTCCCCTTTATTACTATTCCTCAATTCAGGCCCTCTATCACAGGCATTGTTTGTTATAATTCACAGTCCACCACAAGATTTTCTCAAGAAAGAGGGGAGAGGAGAGGAGAGGAAAAAAGGAGGGGGGGAATAATTTCCTTTTTTTTAAAATTTTTATTTTATTTTATTTTTCTTTATTTCATTATTAATTTTTTTTAAAAAAACAACTGTTTTTGATTTTTTATTTTTTTAACTTTTTATTCTTTATTAAATCTCATTAATACTATCAACAAAACCACCCTCAGATGCCATTAAAGAAGAGAAAATCGAATATTATGGATACAAAAGAAAGAGAGGTAACACAGCTAGATGAGGAAAAATCTATGGAGAAAAAATTTAATATATTGGAAACCTTGGAGCTAAATGACAGAGAATTCAAGATAGAAATCCTAAAAATCCTCCGAGATATACAAGAAAACACAGAAAGGCAATTTAGGGAGCTCAGAAAACAACTCAATGAACACAAAGAATATATGTCCAAGGAAATTGAAACTATAAAAACAAATCAAACAGAGATGAAAAACTCAATTCACGAGCTGAAAAACGAAGAAACAAGCTTAGCTAATAGAACAGGTCAGATAGAAGAGAGGATTAGTGAAATAGAAGACAAGCAACTTGAGGCACAACAGAGAGAAGAAGAAAGAGACTCAAAAATTAAAAAAAATGAGATAGCCCTACAAGAATTATCTGACTCCATCAAAAAAAATAACATAAGAATAATAGGTATATCAGAGGGAGAAGAGAGAGAAAATGGAATGGAGAACATACTCAAACAAATAATAGATGAGAACTTCCCAAGCCTGTGGAAAGAACTAAAGCCTCAAGTTCAAGAAGCAAACAGAACACTGAGTTTTCTTAACCCCAACAAACCTACTCCAAGGCATATCATAATGAAATTGACACAAACCAACAGCAAAGAAAAAATTCTCAAGGCAGCCAGGGAAAAGAAGAATACAACATATAAAGGAAGGCCCATTAGATTATCATCAGATTTCTCAGCAGAAACTCTACAAGCTAGAAGAGAGTGGACCCCAATACTTAAAGTCCTGAAAGAGAGGAACTTTCAGCTACAAATACTATACCCATCAAAGCTATCCTTCAAATACGAAGGAGAAATAAAAACATTCACCGATACAGAAAAGATGAGGGAATTTATCATCAGAAAACACCCACTCCAGGAATTACTAAAGGGGGTTCTCCAATCAGATACAAAGAACAACAACAACAAAAAAAACAGAGCCACAAGTAAAAGCTCCAAGAAGAACACAATAAAACCAAATTGAAACTGTGACAACAACAAAAAGAAAGAGGGGGAGAAGATGGAGATTAACAGTAGCAAAGGACGATGGAGTGCAAAAGTACTCACAAAATAGTTCACTACAATGAACAGGGTAGGGACCCTTTTTATTACTCAAAGGTAACCACCATTGAAAAAACCACCACAGAAGCACATGAGATAAAAAAGATAGTAACAGAGGAAAGATGTATGGAATACAACCAAATAAAAACAAAAGATAGAAAAATGAAAGAGAAGGATCAAACAAGACACAAAACTAACAGAAAGCAAGATATAAAATGGCAATAGGGAACTCACAAGTATCAATAATTACACTAAATGTAAACGGATTAAACTCACCAATAAAAAGGCACAGAGTAGCAGAATGGATTAAAAAAGAAAATCCAACTGTATGCTGCCTACAGGAAACTCATCTAAGTAACAAGGATAAAAACAAATTCAAAGTGAAAGGCTGGAAAACAATACTCCAAGCAAATAACATCCAAAAAAAAGCAGGTGTAGCAATACTCATATCGGATAATGCTGACTACAAGACAGGAAAAGTACTCAGAGACAAAAATGGCCATTTCATAATGGCTAAGGGGACACTGAATCAAGAAGACATAACAATTCTTAATATATATGCACCAAACCAAGGAGCACCAAAATATATAAGACAGCTACTTATTGATCTTAAAACAAAAACTGACAAAAATACAATCATACTTGGAGACCTCAATACACCGCTGACGGCTCTAGATCGGTCATCCAAACAGAGAATCAACAAAGACATAGTGGCCTTAAACAAAACACTAGAGCACCTGGATATGATAGACATCTACAGGACTTTTCATCCCAAAGTGACTGAGTATACATTTTTCTCCAGTGTACATGGATCATTCTCGAGAATTGACCATATGTTGGGCCACAAAAACAACATCAGCAAATTCAGAAAAATTGAAGTTGTACCAAGCATATTTTCTGATCATAAAGCCTTGAAACTAAAATTCAACTGCAAAAAAGAAAAAAAGAACCCCACAAAAATGTGGAAACTAAACAACATACTTTTAAAAAATGAATGGGTCAAAGAAGAAATAAGTGCAGAGATCAAAAGATTTATACAGACTAATGAAAATGACAATACGACATATCAGAATCTATGGGATGCAGCAAAAGCAGTGATAAGAGGAGGTTCATATCGCTTCAGGCATATATGAAAACAAGAGAGAGCCCAAGTGAACCACTTAACTTCCCACCTTAAGGAACTAGAAAAAGAAGAACAAAGACAACCCAAAACCAGCCGAAGAAAGGAGATAATAAAAATCAGAGCAGAAATAAATGAATTAGAGAACAGAAAAACTATAGAAAAAATTAATAGAACAAGGAGCTGGTTCTTTGAAAAGATCAACAAAATTGACAAACCCTTGGAAAGACGTACCAAGGAAAAATGAGAAAGAACTCATATAAACATAATCCAAAATGAAAGAGGAGAAATCACCACGGACACCGTAGATATACAAAGAATTATTGTAGAATACTATGAAAAACTTTATGCTACTAAATTCAATAACCTAGAAGAAATGGATAAATTCCTAGAACAATACACCCTTTCTAGACTGAGTCAAGAAGAAGCAGAAAGCCTAAACAGACCTATGAGTAGAGAAGAAATAGAAAAAAACATTAAAAATCTCCCCAAAAATAAAAGTCCAGGCTCTGACGGCTATACCAGCGAATTTTATCAAACATTCAAAGAAGACTTGGTTCTTATACTACTCAAAGTCTTCCAAAAAATTGAAGAAGAAGCAATACTTCCAAACACATTTTATGAGGCCAACATAACCCTCATACCAAAACCAGTCAAGGATGGCACAAAAAAAGAAAACTACAGACCAATATCTCTAATCAATACAGATGCTAAAATACTAAACAAAATACTAGAAAATCGAATACAACAACATATTAAAAAAATAATACATCATGATCAAGTGGGATTCATCCCAGAATCTCAAGGATGGTTCAACATACGTAAAACGGTTAACGTAATACACCATATCAACAAAACAAAGAACAAAAACCACATGATCTTATCAATAGATGCAGAAAAGGCTTTTGATAAAATACAACACAATTTTATGTTTAAGACTCTCAACAAAATTGGTATAGAAGAAAAATATCTCAACATGATAAAGGCCATATATGATAAACCCTCAGCTAACATCATATTAAATGGCACTAAACTGAAGGCTTTCCCCCTTAAATCAGGAACAAGACAGGGTTGTCCACTCTCTCCACTCTTATTTAATGTGGTACTAGAGGTTCTAGCCAGAGCAATCAGACAAGACAAAGAAATAGAAGGCATCCATATCGGAAAAGAAGAAGTAAAGGTATCACTTTTTGCAGATGATACGATCCTATACATCGAAAACCCCAAAGAATCCACAAAAAGACTACTAGAAACAATAAGCCAATACAGTAAGGTCGCAGGATACAAAATTAACATACAGAAGTCAATAGCCTTTCTTTATGCCAACAATGAAACAACTGAGAAGGAACTCAAAAGAATAATCCCCTTCACGATTGCAACAAAAAAAATAAAATACTTAGGAATAAACATAACAAAGAATGTAAAGGACTTATATAATGAAAACTATAAACCATTGTTAAGGGAAATCGAAAAAGATATAATGAGATGGAAAAATATATCTTGTTTTTGGCTAGGAAGAATAAATATAATCAAGATGGCTATATTACCCAAAGCAATATACAAATTTAATGCAATTCCCATCAAACTTCCAATGACATTTTTTAAAGAAATAGAGCAAAAAATCATCAGATTTATATGGAAGTATAAAAAACCCCGAATAGCCAAAGCAATCCTAAAGAAAAAGAATGAAGCTGGGGGCATAACAATACCTGACTTCAAACTCTATTATAGGGCCACGACAATCAAAACAGCATGGTATTGGCAGAAAAATAGACACTCAGACCAATGGAACAGAATAGAAAGTCCAGAAATAAAACCACATATATATATAGTCAAATAATTTTTGATAAAGGGGCCAACAACACACAATGGAGAAAAGAATGCCTCTTCAATAAATGGTGCTGGGAAAACTGGAAAGCCACATGCAAAAGAATGAAACTGGACTACAGTCTGTCCCCCTGTACAAAAATTAACTCAAAATGGATCAAAGATCTAAACATAAGACCTGAAACAATTAAGTACATAGAAGAAGACATAGGTACTCAACTCATGGACCTGGGTTTTAAAGAGTATTTTATGAATTTGACTCCAATGGCAAGAGAAGTGAAGGCAAAAATTAATGAATGGGACTACATCAGACTAAGAAGTTTTTGCTCAGCAAGAGAAACTGATAACAAAATAAACAGAAAGCCAACTAAATGGGAAATGATTTTTTCAAACAACAGCTCAGATAAGGGCCTAATATCCAAAATATACAAAGAACTCATAAAACTCAACAACAAACAAACAAACAATGCCATAAAGAAATGGGAAGAGGATATGAACAGACACTTCTCCCAGGAAGAAATACAAATGGCCAACAGATATATGAAAAGATGCTCATCTTCTTTAGCTATTAGAGAAATGCAAATCAAAACAGCAATGAGATACCACCTCACACCTGTTCGATTAGCTATTATTAGCAAGACAGGTAATAGCAAATGTTGGAGAGGCTGTGGAGAAAAAGGAACCCTCAGTCACTGTTGGTGGGAATGTAAAGTAGTACAACCATTATGGAAGAAAGTATGGTGGTTCCTCAAAAAACTGAAAATAGAACTACCTTATGACCCAGCAATCCCTCTACTGGGTATATATCCCAAAGACTCAGAAACATTGATACGTAAAGACACATGCAGCCCCATGTTTATTGCAGCATTGTTCACAGTGGCCAGGACATGGAAACAACCAAAAGGCCCATCAATAGATGACTGGATAAAGAAGATGTGGCACATATACACTATGGAATACTACTCAGCCATAAGAAATGATGACATCGAAACATTTACAGCAAAATGGTGGGATCTTGATAACATGATACGAAGCGAAATAAGTAAATCAGGAAAAAACAGGAACTGTATTATTCCATACGTAGGTGGGACATAATAGTGAAACTAAGAGTCATTGATAAGAGTGTGGTGGTTATGGTGGGGAGGGGCACAGAGAAAATAAGATAGAAGGTGACAAAGGACAATCTGACTTTGGGTGGTGGGTATGCAACATAATTGAATGACAAGATAACCTGGACTTGTTATCTTTGAATATATGTATCCTGATTTATTGATGTCACCCCATTAAAAAAATTATAAAAAAAGAAGTAAAACTATTATTATTTGCTGATGATATGATACTTTCCAAAGAAAACCCTAAAGTCTCAGTTAAAAATACTACTGAACCTAATAAATGAATTCAGCAAGGTGGCAAGATATAAAATTAATATTCAGAAATCAGTGGCATTTTTATACACTGACAATAAACTTTCTGAAAATGAAATTAAGGAAACAATTCCCTTCACTATTGTAACAACAAAAAAAGGACCTAGGAGTAAATTTAACCAAGGAGGTAATAGACTTGTACTCAGAGAATTATAAAACATTGATAAAAGAAATCAGGGGATACAAACAAGTGGAAGCATATACCAGATTCATGGATAGGAACAATAATTTTTAAATATATATATTACCGAAAGCAATTTATAAATTCAATGCAATTTCTATGAAAATACCAATGGCATACTTCAAAGATACAGAACAAATATTCCAAAAATTTTTATGAAACCAAAAAAGAACATGGAAAACCTCAGCAATCTTGAAAAAGAGGAATAAGGTGGTAGGTATTATACTTCCTGATATTAAGTGATACTACAAGGCCATTATATTCAAAACAGCTTGGAACTGGCATAAAAACAGTCATATTGATGAATGGAACAAAACAGAGAACCCAGAAATAAACCCAGTTCTTTACGTCCAATTGATATTTAACAAAGGAATTAAGAGCATACAATAAAGTAAAGACAGTCTCTTTAACAAATGATGTTGAAAAACTTGAACAGGTAGACACCAAAAAATAAAACCAGACCACCACCTACTTATACCATTCACAAAAATAAACTCAAAGTGGATAAAAAACTTAAATGTAATTTGTGAAACCATAAACATTTTGGAACTAAACATAGGCAGTAAACTCTCTGACATCTCTTATAGCAATATCTGTGCTGATTTATCTTCATGGGCAAGTGAAATAAAGGTCAGGATGAACAAATGGGACTATATCAAGCTAAAAAGCAAAAGACAATATGGACAAATTAAAAAGACAACCCACACAATGAGAGAATATATTTACCCATAAGTCTAATAAGGGGTTCATAACCAAAATTTATAAAAAAGCTTGTTAAGCTAAACACCAGAAATGTAAGCAATCCCATTAGAAAATGGAATGAATAACTGAACTGACATTTCTGCAAAGAGGACATACAGGTGGCCAATAGGCATATAAAATAATGTTCAACATCGCTAATCATTAGAGAAATGCAAATTAAAACCACAAGAAGATACCACGTCACACCTGTCAGAATGACACTCATTAACAAAACAACACAATAAATGCTAGCAAGGGTGTGGATAAAAGGGAACCCTCCTGCACTGCTGGTGGGAATGCAGATTTGTGCAGCCAATGTGGAGAAATGTATGAGGTTTCCTCAAAAAATTAAAAATGGCACTACATTTTGACCCAGTTATCCTACTTTTAGAAATATATACTAAGAACACCATATCACTAATTCAAAAAAAGATATATTTTTATATTTATTTCAGCATTATTTACAATAGCTAAGATCTGAAAATAGCCCAAAGGACCATCAGTAGATGAATGGATTAAAAAGCAATGGTACAGACAGACTCCCAGCTCACACCACCGAACTGGATTATAAACTAATTTATGAAAAATCAGCATGAAAAACTAAATCTAGACTACCAGAACAGCTCTCAAAAACTAAGGAGCAAAGAAGAAGCCACAACAAACCTGGTAGGGAGTGCCTGAATCTTCCCTGTTTACCAGAACAGAGGGAGGGGTGAGGCTGGGAGCCCAGAAGGGATCTCACTCCAAGAAAAAGAGCAGTAAATACTGCTCACAGCCACTTGCCTGGCGACCAGGGAATGAGGTGTGTTGAAAGGACTGCTTATCTTCCAAAAAGGAAGGGGAGAGAGAGAGACATACAATGATGGGCAGAGATATGCAGGGAATGACCTAAAAAGCTGACTTATTCAGTGCTGGAGGCTGTCAAAGCTGGGGGAAGGGCTGATCCTTCCACAAAGCAAAATACAAAGTGCTTCCAGGTCACATATCTCCAGGTATCTCCCCAGCTCCAATCAGCGCAAAAAGACAAAGCTGAAAACAAAAAGTGGGGAGGAGGGGCAATACTCAGGTCTCCATGAAGATCTTAGATACACCTCCCCCTACTGAATCTGAGAAAGCAACCTGCACCCAGAGAGATTAACTGGCAGAAGAGGACTTCAGAGCTGCAGGTTACATCCACATTTCTGTATACAGTTTCAAATAAGCTCCCCACTGAGATAAAAAAAAATAAGACAATTACCTGTTAAGAAAACAATCAAATCAAGACTTCAAAGTGGCCCAAGTCTGAAAGTGGACTACAAATAATAGCTGATACCAACCCAAGAAGACCTAGAAATAACACAATTGAAAACTGGAGGCAGACAACACCAAGCCTAGACTCAACTGGCTCTACAAACAAAACACACAAATACACAGATATAATGAGAAGACAGAAAAGTGCATTCCAAATGAAACCACAAGAGAAATATCTAGGAAATGAACTGAATGATATGGAAATAACCAAATGTCCGGATGCAGAGTTCAAAATAATGATAGTAAGGATGCTTAGGGATCTTAGAACAACAATAAATGGTCATTATGAACACCTAAATAAAGAAATAGCAAGTATAAAAAGGATATTGAAATATCAAAAAAAAAATCAGTCGGAGATGACAAATACAATATCAGAAAGAAAAACCACAATGGAAGGAATTAAAAACAGGATGGATAGAGCTGAGGATCGAATCAGCAAGTTGGAGGACAACTGGAATGAAGGTATGAAAGCAGCAAAGAAAAAATAAAGAGACTCAAAAAGTCTGAGGAAACTCTTAGAGAACTCTGTGACAACATAAAGAGAAATAACATCCACATTATAGGTGTTCCTGAAGAAGAAGATAAAGAACAAGGGATAGAGACTTTGTTCAATCATATCATAGCTGAAAACTTTCCTAAATTAATGCAGAAGAAACTCTCACAAGTTCAAGAAGCACAGAGAACTTTATTAAAGAGAAACCCAAAGAAATCTACACAAAGACACATCATAATTAAAATATCAAAAATAAGTGATAAAGAGAAAATATTAAAAGCTGTTAGAGAAAAAAAGGCCATCACCTACAAAGGAGCCCCCATAAGGATGACGTCAGACTTCTGAACAGAAACACGAGGTCAGAAGGGAATGGCAAGAAATATTCAAAGTAATGCAAAACAAGAACCTACAACCAAGACTACTTTATTGAGCAAGGTTATCATTTAAAATTGAAGGAGAAATAAAAAGCTTCCCAGACCAAAAAAAAAAAAAAAAATCAAGGAATTTATTACAACCAAACCAATGCTGCAGGAAATGTTAAGGGGCATGGTGTAAACAGATCAAAGAGGGAAAATAATATAGCAAAAGAGGAATACAGCTTTAAAAAATAAAATGGCAATAAACAACTACATATCAATAATAACCTTAAATTTAAATGGGTTAAATGATCCAATCAAAAGACATAGAGTAGCTAGCTGCATGGATAAAAAAACAGGACCCATACATATGCTGTTTACAAGAGACACACCTTAAAAGACAGAATGCACATAGACTGAAGGTAAAAGGATGGAGAAAAACATTTCATGAAATGGAAATTAAAATAAAGCTGGGGTAGCAATACTTATATCAGACAAAATGGACTTTAAAACAAAGGCTATATTAAGAGATAAAGAAGGCCACTACATAATGATAAAAGGAGCAATCCAAAAGGAAGATATAATTATTATAAATATCTACACACCCAATATAGGAGCACCTAAATATATAAAGCAGACTTTGATGGATATAAAGGCAGAGATCAACAGTAATAGTAGGGGATTTTAGTACCCCAAAACATTACTAGATAGATCCTCAAGAAAAAAATTAACAAAGAAACAGCAGACTTAAAAAACACACTAGATCAACTTGATTTAATAAATATCTTCAGAACCTTTCACCCTAAAGCAGCAGAATATACATTTTTTAAGTGCTCATGGTACATTCTCTAGGATAGACCACATGTTAGAGCACAAAAGTAGTCTCAACAAATTTTAGAAGATTGAAATCATATTAAGCACTTTCTCTGATCACAATGGCATGAAACTAGAAATCAACCACAACAGAAAAGCTCAAAAATTCTCAAGCACATGGAAACTAAATAGCAGGCTGTTAAATAATGAATGGATTAAGAATGAGATCAAAGAATAAATAAAAAAATTTCTAGAAACAAATGATAATGAGCATACAACAACTCAAAATTTATGGGACACAGCAAAAGCAGTACTGAGAGGGAAGGTCATTGCACTACAGGCACACTTTAAGAAGCTAGAAAAAGCTCAAATAAACAACTTTATGCTGCATTTAAAAGGACTAGAAAAAAAAACAACAAATAAAACCCAAATGTAGTAGAAGGAAGGAAATAATAAAGATCAGAGCAGAAATAAATGACATAGAGTCTAATGTAACAATACAGAGAATCAATGAAACTAGCAGCTGGTTCTTTGAAAAAGTAAACAAGATCAATGAACCTTTAACTAGACTCACCAAGAAAAAGAGAGAGAGGACTCAAATAAATATAATTAGAATTGAGAGTGGAGAAATAACAACTGACACAACAGAAATACAAAATATTGTAAGAAAATACTATAAAGGACTGTATGCCAAAAAACTAGACAACCTAGATGAAATGGACATATTTCTTGAAACATATAATCTTCCAAAAATCAATCTGAAAGAATCAGAAATTCTAAACAGACTGATTATACCAAATGAGATCAAAACAGTTATAAAAAAAACTCCTAACAAAAAAAAAGTCCTGGGCCAGATGGCTTCACAAACGAATTCTACCAAATATTCAAAGAAGAGCTAACTCCTGTCCTTCTCAAGCTATTTCAAAAAACTCAAAAGGAAGGAAGACTTCCAAGCTCCTTTTATGAAGCAAACATAACTCTGATTCCAAAACTATGCAAAAACAACACAAAGAAAGAAAATTATAGGCCAATATCCCTGATGAATATAGATGCTGAAATCCCCAACAAAATATTAGCAAACTGGATCTAACAATATATGGAAAAAATCATGCACTATGATCAAGTGGGATTTAATCTTGGGAGGCAAGGCTGGTACAATACTTGCAAATTAATCAATGTTATTCATCACATAAACAAAAGGAAGGAGAAAAACCACATGATAATTTCAATAGATGCAGAAAAAGCATTTGATAAAATCCAGCACCCATTCATGATTAAAACTCTCAATAAAGTGGGAGTACAGGGAAAAATACCTCAACATGATAAAAGACATCTATGACAAACCAACAGCCACCATCATACTCAATGGTCAAAAATTAAAAGCAATCCCCTTAAGATCAGGAACAAGGCAGGAATGCCTTCTTTCACCACTAGAGTAAACATAGTCCTGGAAGTCCTAGCCACAGCAATCAGACAAGAAGGATAAATAAAAGGCATTCAAGTTGGGAAAGAAGTAAAGCTATCATTTTTTTGCAGATGATATGATATTGTATATAGAAAACCCTAAAGTCTCAGTCAAAAAACTACTGGACCTGATAAATGAATTCAGCAAAGTGGCAGGATATAAAATTAATACTCAGAAATTAGAGGCATTTTTATACAAAAACAAACAGTCAGAAAAACAAATTAAGGAAACAATCCCCATCCCTATTACAACCCCCAAAAATAAAGAACTTAGGAGTATATTATACCAAGGAGACTAAAGACTTGTACTGGAAAATTCTAAAACATTGATAAAAGAAATCAAGGAAGATACAAACAAGCAGAAGCATATACCATGCTCATGGTTAGAAAGAATAAACATTATTAAAATGTTTATATCACCCATAGCAATTTATAAATTCAATGCAATACCGATTAAAATACCAATGACATACTTTAAAGATATAGATCACATATTTCAAAAATTTAAATGGAACCAAAAGAGAACAAGAATAGCCTCAGCAATCTTAAAAAAGAAGAATAAAACGGGAGGTATCATACTTCCTGATATCAAGCTATACTGCAAGGCCATTATACTCAAAACAGCCTGGTACTGGCATAAGAACAGGCACATAGAACAATGAAACAGAACAGAGAACCCAGAAATAAACCCACAGCTCTATGGACAACTGATATTTGACAAAGGAGGTAAGAGCATACAATGGAGTAAAGACAACTCTTTAATAAATGGTGTTGGGAAAATTGGACAGCTACCTGCAAAAAAATGAAACTAGACCACCAACTTGCACCATTCACAAAAATAAACTCAAAATGGATAAAAGACTTAAATGTAAGCCATGAAACCGTAAGCATCTTAGAAGAAAACATAGGCAGTAAGCTCTCCAACATCTCTCACAGTGATATACTTGCTGATTTATCTCTATGGGCAAGTGAAATAAAAGACAGGATAAACAAATGGGACTATATCAAACTAAAAAGCTTTTGCACAGCCAAAGACAATAAGAACAGAATAAAAGGAGAAACTACACAATGGGAGAACATATTTGACAGTACATGTAATAAGGAGTTAATAACCAAAATTTATAAAGAACTTGTAAATCTCAACACCAGAAAGATAAACAATTCAATCAAAAAATGGGCAAAAAAAAAAAAAATGAATAGGACTTCTCTAAAGAGGACATACAGATGGCTCATAGGCATATAAAAATGCTCAATATCATTAATCATTAGAGAAATGCAAATTAAAACCACAATGAGATATTACCTCACACCAGTCAGAATGGCACTCATCAACAAAACAATACAAAATAAGTGCTGGCGAGGAAGTGGAGAAAAGGGAACCCTCCTACACTGCTGTTGGGGATGCAGACTGATGCAGCCTCTGTGGAAAACAGTATGGATATTCTTCAAAAAATTGAAAATCAAACTGCCTTTTGACCCAGCTATTCCACTTTTAGTAATATACCTGAAGAACACCATAGAATGGTTCCAGAAGGAGAAATTCACCCCCGTGTTTATGGCAGCATTGTTTACAATAGTGAAGATCTGGAAACAGCCCAAGTTTCCGTCAGTGGACGAGTGGATTAAGAAACTTTGGTACATATATACTATGGAATACTACTCAGCCATAAGAAATGATGACATTAAATTATTTACAATAACATGGATGGACCTTGATAACATTATACGGAGTCAAATAAGTAAATCAGAATAAACTAAGAACTATATGAACCCATACATAGATGGGACATAAAAATGAGACTCAGAGGCATAAACAAGAATGTAATGGTAACAGGGGTTGGGTGGGGAGGTAGGGAGAGGGTGAAAAAAAAGAGAGAGGGGGTTGAGAGGAGGGGAGGGGCACAAAGAAAACCAGATAGAAGGTGACAGAAGCAATTTGACTTTGTGTGAGGGATATGAAGCATAATCAAATGTCAAATAATCTGGAGATGTTTTCTCGGAACATATGTATCCTGATGTATCAATGTCACTTCATTAAAATTAATAAAAATTAGATAAAAAAGCAGTGGTACATATACACAATGGAATAGTATGCGACTGTTAAAAAGGAAATTTTACCTTTTGTGACAGCATGGATGTACCTGGAGACTACCATGCTAAGTGAAATAAGCAAGGCAGAGAAAGACAAATATCATATGATCTCACTTATATGTGGAATCTAATGAACAAAGTGAACTTTGAAATAGAATTGAGGCAGAAGTGGGATCATAGGGATCAGATGGACAGTTGTCAGAGGGAAAGGGGATGAAGGGATAGGACTAGAGAAGGTAAAGGGATTCGTAAATTTATATATACATAACACATGGATATAGATAGCAGGACAGCAAATCCTAAAGGGAAGGGGGGAAGGTGTTGAGGGGAGGGGTCAAGGGGGTATAAAGGTGGTCACGTGGGTGGGAGGTGAGGGAGTTATATTTAGTGAGACACTTGAATTCATGTATACACAATAAATTATAATTAAGAAAAAAACTTAAAGATGTGCAAGGCAACATTAAAAAAAGGCAAATGTATGTTTCATTTTTTAAAAAAAGGCTCACTCGTGGTGGTCAGTGAGCATGAAAAAGACTCACTACTCAAAGGGTTAAGTAGCTGCATCTGGATCCCTGCAGGGATATTTCCCGGGTATATGTAGCTGTTCCAATTTACCCTCCCCATTCTTCAACAGAAAGGTGGGCTTCAGTTGCATTTCTTCAGGAGCTGAGTTGAAGGTTCATCGTGGTGGTGGCTGGTAGGGTACACTTCAGTTTTTCTGGGGAGGCATGTCTTGGCAAGCTTCTTTGTCCCGAGCCACTCTCTGTGAGCTCACTGTAGCGTCCTCCCCAAGCGAGTTCCAGGTGGTGCTTTTTTCTGTTCGATTGGCCTAGAGGCTGGGGTTCAGGGAAGACCCACAGCCTCAGCCCTGCCTTCTGCCCTGGGGGTTTCTGAGAGAAGGGGTGCAAGGATACCAGGGATTATCCCATTTATTCATTCCATTGAGCTGTGTGCTCCCCCATCTCTGATCCCCCATGCCTTCTGTGGTTAAGTATCCACCATGTGTGGCATGGCAGGTGAATGCTTTAGTCCTGCATCTCTCCAGCCAGTGTCATACGTGGATGCTATATTAGAAGAAATTTGTTTCATAGCAGTTGTGAAAGAAAAGTGGAAAAGCAGGTGACCTTTGGTAAGTTTGGGTCCAGTACATTTTATCAACATCTTAGTGGACTGGGAAATTTTAAAAAATCTGGTTCCAGGGCACTTCTTAGTGCCAGGGCTGTTCTGTGCTCCGGGCAGCTCTCCTAACTCTCCAGCAGTGAGTCCCTTGCCATCACTTCCTTAAGCATTCTTGTAGTAATGATCCATCCCCCTGACCCAAAATTCCCACCCAAAAGTACATAACTTTGCTCAGTGACCCTATAAAAGCTTAAATCCCCAAACATTTGGGATGAAGGCATTATGGTCTCAGCCTATCTGAGAGGCAGAAATTAATTTATCACAAAGCTCTTGAGACCCTGTACATCCATCCTTTGGTGACCTAAGGGTGATTTATTGGAAGCATGGTGTGGATACTAGAAACCATTGGCAAATGCCCTGAGAGGTGGGCCTGAAAACCTGGAATATCAATGTCTGATGTTTCCAGGAGGAACGGTGACCTTCAGCTTAAAGTCTTCTGATTATAGGT
Source organism: Saccopteryx bilineata (assembly GCF_036850765.1). NCBI lineage: Eukaryota > Metazoa > Chordata > Mammalia > Chiroptera > Emballonuridae > Saccopteryx > Saccopteryx bilineata. Next base: position 199,465,841 of record NC_089491.1, read on the forward strand.
GTCCCATCACCATTTGAGAGTCTCTTGTTTAAACCTGGTTTTAGCCTGACCAGGCAGTGCCACAGTGTATAGAACATCAGACTGGGATGCAGAGGACCCAGTTTCAAAACTCCAATGTCGCTGGCTTGAGCACAGGGTCTCTGGCTTGAGTGTGGGATCATAAACATGACCTCATTGTTGCTGTCTTGAGCCAAAAGGTCACTGGCTTGAGCAAGAAATTACTTGCTTTGCTGTAGCCCCCTGGTCTAGGCACATATGAGAAAGCAATCGAAATAACAACTAAAATGCTGCAACAAAGAATTGATGCTTCTCATCTCTCTCCCTTCCTGTCTATCTATCCCTATCTGTCCCTCTCTCTGCTTCTCTATCTCTCTCAGAAATGACAACAAAATACCCAGTTCCAAAGACTTGGAGATTTCTCCCTTGGGCAGGGGGACATTTCTGAGAGTATGAATGCTATTAGAAAAATGCATGCGACCCTAGAACAGTTATGGATAGGTATGGGACCTAGTGCAATATGCCATGTGTAGTATGTTGAAAGAGATGTGAATGGTGTAAAAGCCTGTTTAGAAGAAGAGAGGAGACATGTTGGAGTTGTTTCAGGACCCCAAGGGAGGAAGTGTTGTCATGTATAGGTAAAATAGAAGGCATGAAGACACAAGATTTGAGAAAGTTGTGAAGCCTAGATAACCAAACAATCATGATAAGAAATGTTTTCTAGTCTTGGTAAAGCAAGACCATGTTTTGTCAATACCTGTGAAAGTTGTCCATTCATATTTAACTGATTTTGATTCAAAAACTTTATTAGAGATCCAAGGATAGTTTTAAATGGGGATGGAAATATTTAATGTTCATGCAAGTAAAAGATTGTATTGCATTCATGCCACTGGAAGCAGAAAGCATACCATGTGTGATCCCATAGAAAATGCAGTGCAGAGGAAGACTATACTCAGGAAGAGCACACATGGAAAGCAAGTTAATAATTTTTGTGGAGAAGGCACAGATGTGGTTTCCTTTTTGATCCATTTGAAGGCTGGAATGAGAGGCTGGGCATCAAGGATGACTCACTCCAGTTCTCAAAGAACCTAAGTGATTTTTTTACAAGGTACTTTAGTTGTATTTTCATGCCCAATTCAATAGTAGGAGATGTGTTTATTTCCATGATGACAGCATCAGGGGCTGGGAATGATATGTGTGAGCAAAGGAAGTATGGGGTACAGTCTGAAGGGTGGAAGAACAGGAGGGAGCCCTGGGGGGTTGCTTCAGCTCATAGGCAAAGAGAAATCAGGTGACATGAGATATAAAATGGCAATGCTGAGGTCTTCAGCATCAGTAGAAGAAGTGCTTTACATAGGAGGCTGGGGATTATAGGGCGTCTCAAAACCTTGGCATCTTTCTGGAACCCTGTGTGCCTGACTTTTGCCTAAGGGAAGTCTAACAGAGGCATGAAAAGGATTCTGAAGACAGGTCTACCCATTTCTGACAGGGGATCCAACTTCATGGATGGAAAACAAAGGGGGAGGAAAGGATGTATTAGGTGTAAAATTACCAAGGGAGTTTCTGGGGATGGTGTTGTGAGCAGGTGAAGGATCCTGAAGAAGACAGACTTTATTTCTGTGTGAACAGTCATCAGGAGTGCCTTGACGATGGGTGAACTTAGCACACATCCACTTACCCACTCAGCAAGGAACATACCACAGAGGCATCTGGAGGGGGAACAGGTCTGCATGAGAGTGAAGGATTTCTCCTGATGTATTTTCCACAATTGTTTTCAAGCCTTTTACTGATTCTGAGAGGTTATCTTAAAGAAAACTTACTTGAAATCCTTTTTTTTATCAGAAAAGATTTACAGGTATCATGAGAGGCAATTAAAAAAACACAGATTTCATTGGATTAGAAATGCTAAGTTCCAGAAATGTTATTTTTACAATGTTAAAGAATGTGTCATGAATATTTTGTGTGTCACTTTTATTCACATGATAGATAAGCTTTATAAACAGAAGTGTGAAAAATATTCACCTTTCATGTTATTGTTGATGGAGCAAGGAAGGGTGGATGTGGCAGGGACAAGTATTTCCTTCCCTTGTTTGGTTCAAATATACACTTACACATTTCATGTACTCTCCATGTGGGGCTGAAATTCAGGACATCTAGTGTACTGGACAGATGCTCTACAAATGTGCACACAAATTTTCAAGAGGTACATTGTTAGCAGACAAGGTTTACCTTGGCTGTGTTAAAATAGTTTCATTGGCTCATCTGAAGTACAAGGGTAAAAATAGGTAAACCAAAGAGTCTTGTGTAGGAATTCCCATGTTAGAAGTTTATGATTTTTTTTATGCTGTGAGTGAAGGAATACACTTGAGAAAAAAATTAAGGTATCTCACCTTACAGGAGGGATGTCGGGAAGTAAGAGTGAAATTCATGAAGCTTATCTTTTACCAGTGGAGAAGCCAGTAAGACGACAGGCCCCTGCGATGGCAAGTATTGGTCCAGGATGCAAGGCGGTCTTTGTCAGGGTCCTCTGTATTCTTTGGCAAGCATACCAATGGGGCATGTCTTTGTCAAAGCCATGCATCTTCAATGTCTGCAGAAATAGTACCTAGAGGACATGTCCTTTTAGGTGTGTCTAGGGACTGCTAGTAATGGGAGCCCTGTTGACTTTATTCAGGAGAACTCTGGTAGTGAAAACCAACAGAAAGCCCCAGGCAAGGCTCCTGTGGCTCCCTGGAAAGCTGTACAAAGGTAGAATCAGAGATGGGTCTAGGAGTTTTGTCCAGGAAGAGGTCCTGCTGCCCACCGCCTCACTTATTGGAGGTATGATAGGGAACTGAAAAGGTTTAAATGCTCAGCTGTTGCAAGAGAGAAGAGGAAGGGAAGGCATAGGTGGGTGTGGTCTGGGTAGGGAGAGTGATGGGTCCTTTGAAGGGGTTTTAAAGGTTAGGAGTTCATGAGGTCTGGGGGAGCCTTGTGATAGAATACTTATTTTGGTCTGTGTTAGGGTGGGGTGTGGTTTTTCACTGTAGGTTGGGAACTGAGGCCTCAATGTTATCTTTAGGAGTGGTTTGTGTTCTTTTCCTGCTTGCAGAGATATTTTAATAGGTTTTCACTCTGATGCCTCCTTGTCATCCCAGATAGTTCTCATCATTGAGGGAAGTGGATCTGTCTTCAGTAAAAGATTCCTTCTGGGCAAGGGTTATGGCATGTGCCCTTGTAGGGTTCAGAAGAATGCCCTTGCCCAACAGAAGGTAGATGGGGGAGTGGGGTCTGAGAGAAGAACTGAGGGGTCATCAACTCACTGTCATAAGGCAGGAATAAAGGACTCACCAATGTGGCCTCATGAATCACATGAAGAAAAGAATAGTTATCAGCCATATAGCTACTTATAAAGAAGCTTTGTTGAAGCATTCTATAAATTTTCTGAAGGAGTTTCAAGGAGTTTCTCATGGTGAAGAACCCAGCTTCATAACTTGCCTTCTACTTTGTCTAGAAAACCTACCAGGGTAGGGGACTGAGTAAAGTTTTTGTGGTGCTTGTAGAGATCTTTTGAAGTCAGTGTCCTGTAATCCCACAGAAAAGTCCACTCAATTCCTTTTATGGAAAGAGTGGCCATGAACCATGGGGATCTACAAGGTAGTAGGCTAAGTTTATATTGGGGTCCAGCAGCTTAAAAGTGAATGGGAAGTCCTTAAAACTATCTGGTGACAGTCAAAGTCCGGGCATGTGTGTTTTGAGGTATAAAAAAAAATTGCAGTTTGAAAGGGGTGTTTTGTGTTTCTTCATAATAGGAACACATTCTTGTGGGGTTTATGCAGAGAAAGCATTGGTATAAAAAGAGAAATGCTCCCATAGGGCCTGATCCATGGTGATGCAACAGAGAAAGAATCAACCTGGAACTGGAATGCTGAGTTCCCAGGTTTAGAAACCCCAGGATTGGCCTTGCAAGGTCCATAGGAGTTGGGGTTTTCCTGTATCCCTTCCCCCTTCCCATTTTATTTACAGTTTTTCTTTTGCCTCACTTTCTAAAATAAAGAAAGAAAAATGAGAAGTAAAGTACTTACCTAGGAGCAGGCATCAGTCAGGGAGGAGAATAGAAATTTTGAGGTTATCTTGTATGAAATTGCTGGAAAACAAAAAGGTTTAAGAATGTGCAGTAGTACCCTGACCAGAAAGTGGAATAGTAAAAAAAAGCATCAAACTGAGACACAGAGGGCCCAGGTTTGAAACCCTGAGATTGCTGGCTTGAGCATGGGCTCACCAGCTTAAGCACAATGTCACTGGCTTGAGTGTGGGATCATAGACATGACTCCATGGTCACTGGCTTGAAGCCCAAGATCACTGGCTTGAGCCCAAGGTTGCTGGCTTGAGCAAGGGGTCACTCACTTTACTGAAGCCCCCAGTCAAGAAACATATGAGAAAGCAGTCAATGAACAACTAAGGAGCTGTAACAAAGAATCAATGCTTGTAAGGCAAGTAGCCACCACTGCCATGGCCATGCAGGTTCTCACTGGATTTAGGCATATGGTAAAAAAATAGTGGAGCCAAAAAATGTTGGGTCCATTCTGTTATTAAAGTATTGTACTGGTAGATGAGCAAAGAGGCAGGAAAGATCACTTTTCTCTCATTCAGAGCTCCCGAAGCCCTGATGTGTTCTTTGGTTCCACATCCCGAAAAATCTTCTTAGGGTCTTTCTGAAACCAAAGGCCCCCACCAGCTTCAGTGGAGTTCCCAAAGCCCCTCAGCTCCAGATTCACCTCTGCACTCCTCCCCTCCTTGAAAAACAGGCTGGGGCAATAAAAACTCTTTCTCCAGCAAACGTTAACAATACAATGCCCCTTCCAAGCAGGAAGATAATCTGCCATTTGCAATCTATTTCCCTGAGAACAAGCACTGCAGCCTTTCACAGACTACAGCACATGGTGCTGTCCAAGCCAATGCAAAACATAAGTGAGCAAACTTAAAAAACATTTGCTAAAACTTATTTGCCCAACAATGTATATTATAGATATAATCCTTGTAGAAGTCTACAGGTTAAAGGAAGGCTGAGTACTATGTAGAGATGAGAAAACCAGAAGACAACAAGGCTGCAAGGTTCAGTTGCCATGCAGTTGTAAAGAATGGGAAACAGTTTAGTGTAACCAACAGGAAAGGTGTTGAGCAAATGAGTTTGTAAAAATTTGTGTTTTTTGAGTTTGCTCCCTTTAATTGTTAAAAAATGGCACTGGACAGCCACATGTGTGCTTGCCCTCAGAGCAGGGCAGTTGATTGCAAATTGTGGGTTGTATTTCTGCTTGGGAGGGGCCATTATTTTGCTAATGTTTTCTGGAAGAGGGGTCTTTGTGGGCCAGGTAATTTTTCCAGAAGGAGAAGAAGAGAGAACGCAGAGTGATGAAGAAGCAAGTTTGTGTAGAGAAAGAGAAAGTGTGCAGATATAAACCAGAGCTGAGGAGCTTCGTGAGTCCTACCTAGGCTTGTGGGGCCTTTGACTCTAGGAGGAACTGGAGAAGATTCTCCTGGTTGTAGAACCAGAGAATGTGTCAGGGATTTGGGAGCTCTGAATGAGAGGGAATTGTTTTCCCTGTGTGTTTGCTCATCGGCCAGTGCAAGATGAGCAAAGGATTGAAATATAGAAAAGAAAGGCTTTTAGCATGAATAATTTTTGGCAGAACTTACTTTCTCTAAAACAAAGAGATTTTTTAGCAGAACTTACTTTTTCTAAAAAGACTCCCTATTCCTGGCCTTGAGGCTGGTCTCCTGGACTGTGGCCTTGGGCTAGCTTTGCAAGGTTGCAGGTGTTCTCAGAATATTTCTCCCTGAATTCACCCTATAGATAAACATTGTAAGAAAGTTTGTTTCACTGCTTTGTTTTACTGCTATGCTTCCTCTCCTCCCCATTCCTCAGTCAGTATGTAATTTCATCTTTAAAAGCTAGCCTCAAACTGTGTTTGGCACTGCATTGATTTGAACAACTTAGGTCTCCATGCAGTCACACCAGCCAAGACTCCTTAATTTGGCTTCTTAGTTGTGTGGCAGGACATCTGTTTCTTGCTGTTCTGATACAGCAGGATGACCAGCCATTTTTTGGCTTTGCTTTTTCTTTATCATTATCCAAATTCAATGAAAACTTTCATGTGCATAGCCATAATGGCAGCGGCCCCTGGACCTACAGAAGGTTTCTCAAAAATATTCATTTGTAGATTTTTAGAGAGAGGAAGAGGGAAGTACATTGATCTGCTCTATGTGTCCCAACCAGGGAATTGAGCCTGCAACACCCTCTGCCTGTTACAAAGCCTCTGCAAGTCCCAGAGACACCCGGTCAGAATGCAATATGTAACCTCAGTCTATGAAGAAGTTAGTGAGTTTAAAGTGCTGTATATGGCTGATTTGGATTGTATATTTGCTGGTGGAAACAACTTCTAAAACATCTTAAAATGTGGATGATGAAAATCGTTAATGCTTCTACCTGTTTGCACTGGGCATCATTGTTCTTGGCTCTGCCTGGTTTCAGAAATACAGTGGATTGTATTTCTGCTTGGGAGGGGCCATTATTTTGCTAATGTTTGCTGGAAGAGGGGTCTTTGCTGTTTCAGTCAGAACACCTGAAACCTAAATGTTTGTGGTTCGATGTGGGTACTGAAAGTTGTAGAAGTTATTCATTCTCTAAGGCAGCCTGAAATAGGCAGAGCATATGATTTTAAAAGACAATAGATACATAGCAGTAAAATAGTTACTGTGTATCTGATACAGTCTCCTATGTCATTTCCAGGATGGTTGCATAAGGGTAAATTAGAGTCTTGGCAAGCCATACACTCATTTGGAAAAAATTGTGAATACAGTAATTCATTTGCAATTCTTTTTTTTTGTCAGAAAGGATTTTTGATCCTCTTGGCAGTCATTATTGAAATCATACTATTTTTAAGGCAAGTAGAATTTAAAGGGTTAAGAAATCTCGATTTTCAATGGTAAGAGAATGTAAGCAAGAAAATTGTTTTCCATGGCAGTTTGAAAAATGCATTTTGTCATGTTTTGGAATAGAAACTACAGTATGGAAAGGACATGCAACATGGCACTCAGGTCTGAATGCTGCCATGGGATTGGAGGAGATGAGGAGGGAGGGTGGAACAGGGAGGGTTGGGGGAAGAGGGAAGGAGGAAAAGAGCCAGGAAGGGAGGGAGAGAAGGCAAAGAAGCACTTGTGCATTGCACGATTCCCTCTTGTGCTTACCTGGTACAGGGTTCCAACACTATTTTATTTTATTTTAATTTTATTTTTGTGACAGAGACAGGGAGAGTCAGAGAGAGGGACAGATAGGAAGGGAGAGAGATGAGAAGCATCAATTCTTTGTTGCGGCACCTTAGTTGTTCATTGATTGCTTTCTCACATATGCCTTGACTGGGGAGCTATAGCAGAGTGAGTAATCCCTTGCTCAAGCCAGCGACCTTGCACTCAAGCTGGTGAGTGCAAGGGGATGAGCTATAGCAGAGTGAGTAATCCCTTGCTCAAACCAGATGAGCTTGTGCTCAAGCTGGTGACCTTGGGGTCTTGAACCTGGGTCTTCTGCATCCCAATGCTCTATTCACTGCGCCACCACCTAGTCAAGCCAACACTCTAACTTTAGTGTTTGAGGTTGGTGGCATCTCCACTGATGCTCCAGTTTAGGGCATGCATGCTCATGTTATTAAGGTGACCAATTATCCTCCTTTAGGAAGGATACTCCTTCTTTTGTAAGTTCCGTCCTCCCTCAAAAAGTATCCTCCTACATGTCCTCCTTTTTGATATAGGAAGACTAATCTGTAAATGTCTGTATTTGATCAATGCAGATCAATCCATTGCATGCGATGTGATGTGTTTGTATTTGACATGATGATTCGTCAAGGATCAGTACAGTGCAGTGAGACGCGATTATGAGATGCATATGCTTCACATGGGAGACCTTGAGAGAACACACAATACACCAAGCGTGCAAATGGCTTTGTGTTTTTTTTACTGAAGCAAATGGCTTTGCGTATTTTTTACTGAAACACTACACGGCACATATAACATTGTAGACTAACGATTATTTTTTCCTCAGTGAATATTCAATCATAGACAGGTAAGCACAATTCATGTTTTATTCATTCATTATCTATTTAATAATTTCCAAATATGTATAATTTTATTTACAAGTATTTCCCCAAAATTCGAGTTTTAAAGTGGAAATCTAACCTCAAACCATATCTATTAATAACACATTTTAATTAAATAGTTGTATAAAACAAACACTTTTTAATTAGAAAATAATAAATACACCCAAATATCACTCCAAATTAGTGGTTTTGTTTGATATTTACTTTGTTAATTTAGCTTCTGGAAAATTTGCCTACCATGATGTAACGTTTTCAGTTCTTAATGTGCTTGCATCGTTTATGTAGCTCTATATTTTATTTTTAATTTTAAATTTTATTTAAGGGTTGGAAAAATAAAAAAAATGCCATTTCAACTATAGATTGAAAAAGGAATTTTCATTTCTCATAGAAACACCATTGTCTTCTGCAATATTTGCAGTGGGAAATTTTGTATTGCAGTTGGGGGCAGAGCGGCAATAATGAAACACTTGACCACCAACAAACATAAGCAATCATTAGATGCATTAGTTTCCAGTTGTAAAGTACCAAGTTTTTTAAAGCTTCAAATTATTCTGAAGATAAAAAACAGTTGGCTGAAATGGAGGGAACATTTGCATTTCATGCCATAATTCACAATCAAAGTTTTCATACTATGAATTGTAAAACTAAATTATTGAAAAAGTTTCACAATGCAAAATTTTTATGTGCCAGGACAAAATGTGAGGCTATTTTGAAATCAGTATTTAAAAATTACTGTGACAAAATACTTACAGAGGACTTAAAAACTGCAGCATTTTTAACAGTTTTATCTGATGCATCAAATCATAATGAAATTAAATTGTATCCAATAATAGTAAGATATTTTAATGTTACCAAGGACATTCAAGGAAAAAATTTAAATTTAGAATTTATTGAGGGTAAAACTTTTGAAATTTTTTCAAGCTATCTATACAGAGTAATAAATAAAAACAATTTGAAATCCACTGTTGAACTAACGACTGATAATACAAATACAAATTTTGGAGGGTGAAGATGCAAAGGGGTGAATAATGTGTATGTAAAATTACAAGAGTGACTCCAAAATAAAATACTAGGAATAAATTGTATACACATATTTTGTCAAATGCAATCAACAGGGCATCATGTGCCATGCCAATTGATGTAGAAATAATAATAACTACAATTTATTTGCATCTTAGTCATTTACCATTCCTGTTGGTACTTTAAAACAATTTTGTGAAGAAGTAAATGTTGAATATAAAAAAACTTTTAGGATGTTCAAAAGTTAGATGGCTTCCCCTAACATCTGCTATAGAATGTGTTCAACAATTATTTAAGCCTATTCATTCATTTTTTTAAGTTTAGACAAATGTCCTAAAATATTGGAATCATTTTTAAATAATAAACTATCTCAAATATTAATGTATTTTGTACATAATCAAGCATATATTTTTCACAAAACAATTAAAAAAATTGAAGGTGAACACATTTTAGCTATGGAAGTTAGTCTTATTTTGAATGACTTTATCTTTCAATATAAATCTTGTTTTGAAGAAAAAATTTTTTCTTTAATTATAAAAAGAAAATTGTAAGACTTAGAGAAATCAAATCTGGGCATAACAGAAAAGTTTATCAAAGAAGTGCAGAATTTTACAAGACATGTTTTCATTATATCAAAGAATAGTCTGAAACAAATACCATGGTAAATAACATTTTCAGTGGTGTTTTTTGACTTATCCAAAGTATATTGGACCAATATTGAATCTTGTCTTGAGTTTTTATCTAAAGAAATGCCAGACATCAAAATAGACAACAATTGTCTCTTTGAAGAAATTAGAACACAAATGTATATTTAAATTCTGAAAAATTAATACAATGGGAAAATGAACATGTCAAAATTAATAAAAATGGATGGAAATTTTCAGTCATTTCAAAAATGAACATATTTCATGTGAAAATTTATTTATTCTTGTTCAATTTACATTGTGCTGCTCTGGAACTAATGCAGCAGTTAAAAGTGTTTTTTCAATTGCTAATGATTTTTGGACAAGTAAGAAATTGAGATGAAATATTAATGCTCTAGCCACAGTATTTTCCATAAAATTAAATATGAAGGATATTTCTTGTTCAGATATTTTTTATATATTGTTACAAGATGATACATTGACAAAAATATTCATTCAATGAAAAACTGCTCATTTAGATAATATTGTTCTTACAATTATTATTAAAAACTAATAAGCATGTAAGCATAATTACAATATAAATATTATAAATGTATTTATTATGCATTTATTATATTATAGTATATTATTGTTGCAACAGATAAAAATGTTTCTTTTATTTATAATATTGTTTTCTTCAATTTATATTTGTCCTTCTTTTTATTGTAAAAAAGTTGGTTGCCTTAATAAAACCCAAATGGTCACAATTTCCTCTCCTTTCAAAAATGCTTAAAAAGTCAGTAAAATGCAAGGAAAGTAAAAAAAGAAAATGCACAACTAGAGTTTTGTCAATGTCACAGATTTTACTGTTTCAATCTTTACCTGTTAGAATAAAATTTTTAAATGCTCTTTTTTAATATAATTACATACAATCAACCCAAATCACAATTGAAATTTTAGAAACACAAATAAAACAAAAAGAACTTTGAAAAGAAAAGAGAAATTAAGCAGTAATCAAAAAGGAATAATCTAGAGCAGTGGTTCTCAAACTTTTTGAAGTCAGGGTGCATTTAAAATCCTACAAATAATTGTTGGCACACTATATACAAATTTATGAGAAATATGTTATAATAATTAAGTCAAGTATTAAAGAAAAAATATATAAAGTCCAAGCATGCTTTTATGGTAATTAAATAAAATAAATATGACAAAATTAAATTTATTCTGACATTAAAAAACAATTTTTTTTACTTTTTTGAGTTATGCTTTGGAGAATTCATAAAAATGAGGGGTTAAAAATTTTTAAAAATGACAAAAAATTATCTTTTTATATATATAGATACATTCTTAGTAAAATTTAGTAAATTCAGCAGGTCCCAGCGCAAATGTGTTAAGTTTTTTTCATTCTTGTGTTTATGAGAAACATAAGCCTGATGTGTCCTAGCTATTTCTTCAATGTTTGGGCATATATTTGAAAGGCAAACTCTCATTTTTTCATCAATACATTGAAGAATTCCTCTCTTTTTACTCTTAATTGGGTTGAGGGTAGAAAATCTTAATTCACATAAATAGGATGTTGAAAATTGTAGTGAAATGTTTAAAGCTTTTTTAGATATTGCCACATATTCTTCTTTTATAGAAATCTGAAAGGCTTCAAGAGACAATTTCTTATGTTTAATCATCAATCCAAAACCTCCACTATACATATCATCTCAACTTTACACCAAACAAAGGATGGAAGAAACTTGCCTCCAGTCTTTCTGGGGAACATGGGGGGTAGTGTATGCAATTCAGCACCACAGTTTAATAGCCTTTTGCAACCCAATCAGGCAAGTGAGGTGGAGGGTTGGGCAGACTGTCAGTTTATAGCCAATTCCCCACACCTCTGTCCCTCAAAAATCTAAACTCCAAAAACCCTGTTGGTTTTTTGGTCCCCAACAGGTACATATTTCTCTGGAATACCACAGGGCACACCTGAAAATCTTCTAGGGTGCTCCAGTGTGCCTTGGCACACACTTTGAGAACCAATGATAGGGTATTATCATACTTGTACCAGAAGCTTTTCCTGTGCTCCACCTGCCTGACCCCTCCACAGTCAGAAAAAAATTTCACCTATTTCTGAAGATATAGCCTGCATTGGCTTCCTTTTCAGTAAGCACTTCTTCATATGTAAATGCAGTTGCCCTGATAGAGGGGACCTCCTTACCTTGGGGCATGTGGAGTGAATGGTCTGCCTCTGGGTCTACGATTTCCAAACAAAGCTCTCAGGACCTGTGAGCTGATAGTCACCAAGTTTCCTATTGTGAGAGCATTCATGGGCAGGAAAAGTATGGTAATGCCTTCCCTCTGGTTCCCTAGCACTAGCCCTGCTCCCCTCCCCTTGACCCTTCCCCCTGCATGTAAAACCCTCCCACCTAGATCCAGGCCTAACTCCTTCCCCCTGACACCTAACATTCTGTTTTTGTCCCAAGAGGCACGCAGCCTAGACCTGGCCAGTGTCTACCACACTAGGATGGAAACCCTAAGCCCAATACCACAAACTACACAGTGGACCCTGACCTCAGAGGCCCGGTGCCAATGGCAGACACCACACCCAGGCATGGACTGCAATCTGAGGTGGGACCCAAGATATCTTCCAATAACATGGCAGATTAGGGGCCCTGTCTCAGACTTCAGCCAGAGCCATACATATGATGCCTAATGCCAGACACCAGACCATAGACTCTGATCCCACATACCCGATACAGCACACTGAGCAGTGGACCAGGAACCTGGCCTATGGACTGAGGTCACACTGTGAGCCTATACAGTCTTGTGTCAACACCAGGCAGTGGACTTGGAGGCCGAATCCCTGGTGCCAGATGCAAATTAGAGGACCTGAGGCACAGAAAACAGACCTAAGCCTAACCCCAGCCCAGACCCCTGGTGCTGGCTACTTGGCAACAGACTTGGAGCACAGATGACACAAATAGCTGGACAAAACTAATATTAACCTTTCCCAACAGCCCGTGATCTCTCACTTTTAGCACTTTTCAGAAGTCTGCACTTTCTCAACCTTTTGCTTCAAAGGTCAGGTTCATCCAAACTGCAGACCATACTAAATGAAAAAATTTCCCTCAAAACTGGTGAGCAGTTAAACAATGAAATGAACACCATAACATGAACAGGACATAATCAACACTCAATGTGTGTACAAGGGAAATTCACATACACATGACTACCATTATTCATTAATTGATAACCTCTATGGAGGACATGCTGGAAAATGGGAGAGCAAAGTCCTGATATCACAGGTAAAATGAGTGTTGAAACAATCAGAAATGCAAAAGTAAACATGAACACAGAGGGCATTCTCAGCTAAGGACAATGGAAGATGCTTTGAGGACTTCAGAAGCTAGCTCCTTGCACACTACTAAGAGAGCAAGCCAGTCCCAAGATGCACAGGACATAGCAGTCTACATAGGACAGTGTAAAGAGGTTTCAGTCTGCAAGAAAATAGTCCTGTCACTATACCTCTGAGTCATGTGCAAATGGTGAGAACCACTGCCTGATTCTCACTGTTAGTGATGACACCATGTGGTGTCACCTCTGTATCTTTTGAACAAAGCCAGAGGTCTCACTCATGTAGATAGTTCCTGTGCCATCAGCTGTAGGTCATATGAGTGTCTTCTTTCACAGTCCTCTGAAAGTAGGTCATTCTCTCCCCTTACCTCTATGTCCTGATAATGTCTACAGTACTGTAACTTGAGAGTAAGGGGTCATGTCACCTTATCTATAGATCCTCTGGGCATGAGAACCTTCCCAAAAAAAAAACTGAAAACTCTTTTGTCAACTCTCAAATCCCATAAATTTGGAAAAGGGTTTCACCCAGACACAGGAGCAGTAACATCACATGACCTCAGAGTTTTTTAACGGTGAAGTCTGGCAGGAATGACAGACAAAGAGAGCTATGCTGTGGCTATATCTGAGTTCACTGAGTGTTGGGAGGGGTATCTCCCTGGGAATGCAGAGTGTTCCAATCACCTCTGTGCAGTGACCGACATGAGAACTTCCTCTCAGAGGGGATAGCCATCCTGTCCTCTCAGCTCCAGATGCTATGAGCTTGGTGAATGGCCCCACCCAACAAAAAAGTGACTCCCATCACATGTGATTCATGCCATAATTGTATCCATGTAAGATATCCAAAGCTGGGAATACTGGTGCTACAGACAATTGCAACCTGACTCAGTACTGGCTATTCCTACTCTGTCCAATATATGGCAGCAGAGAACACCACTTAGTGACACTTTCCACCTGACCTGGGGAGAATTCCACTCTTAGAGTTCAAAGTGCCCTATCTCATCCCAGGTAGATACTCTGTGCATTTCCTCAGCTATTAAAAGACAGAAAGACTGCATTCCATGCTGTCAGGACAACTTATGCAAAAATTAACATGCCTCAGACATTCTCTTAGCTCAGTGACTGATGCTCTGGCCCCTACAAAACCTGATTTTAACTTTCCCTTTAATCTCCCTCTTCAGGGAGAACTGGGGAAAGCAACTAGACACAAAGAAGAGACTTTGAACCCATCCCTCCATGTGTCTGACCACAGCTATTCTCCAAACACACTGTTCCACCTTTTCCTCTCCTACCACAAATGAAAACAAATGACTCAGTGGCACAGCCTTCATCCCACCACCAACATTTACACAAAGATATTTCTAAGACACAGAAGGCAAACCCCCTACTTGTCACATGAGCGACCAAAGAATTGTCTGCAGTAAAAAGAAGCCCTCTAACCATCTAACAAGAGAACTGACAACAACTTCATGAATAAAAGCCGTGTACATGACCTCCACAAATGTACCCACAACCCACACACAGAAAACTTTCCAGTGCCACCCACAGAGGGAAGAAAACAGCTTCAACAAATGAGATGCAACAACATATTCTTGAATTAAAAAACAGCAAGTGAGAGGCATTGTCCAGAACTATCCATAAATTCAATAATTTCAGGGTTCAAACATTAATATCTCTAACAGAAAAATGAGCTTGTTTTCATCAGATGTGGTAAAATAAAATTTGAAACAAATTTCTACAAAGGCAAACCAGTGAATGAAACCCATATATGCCCAACAGTAATACATCTTATTGCAAAGGCAGACTATCTAAAACACCCTGAGAATAAACAAATGAATGAAATATGAGGAACATGAATGGAATTCAACCATAGATATTCCACATTCAAACATAAATAGCTCCAGAGATCACAGGAAACTGTAGCACACACATGGAAAGAGCATCACATAGAAACAATCATTGGAATGACAAGGTGCTGAAACTGAGAGATCGTGGGCTTCATAACACCATTCACCTACTTAAATTTTTCTGAAATCTACAACCCATAACAAGAAGCATGGGTAGCCACCTAAAACATATGTCTACAAAAATAATCAATATACAAAAAATAACAAATAAAATCTTCTGCAATCAGTAAATATATAAGAACTTCATGAGGCAACATACTAGACCTACAGGCAGAAAGTACCCATAGAAAGAACACAAAGCATGGACACCAGCAAGTTTGATTTCCCAGGAAGTTCCAAAACTATGCACACTTGATCACATAGACTCTAATGACAGTCAGAAGTACAATAACAATCTAACAAGGCTATTCTTGTATCATCTCCAATACACCTCTGTCATTTGTGCATACATCTCTTTTCTAACAAGGAAACTCTGCAACATAAAAAGACAGCTAGAAAGAAAGAAAGAAAGAGAAGCAGGGAGGGAAGGAGGAATAGAAGGAAGGAGAAAAGAAGAGAGGGAGGGGAAGAGAGGACTAAAAAAGACTGAAATTACCAGAGCACCAACCTGAATTCAATGTGCAAAGGTAAAAAAACAGTTTCTAAATGCATTATACTGTTATTCCAAAAATGCACACGAGGTGGCATCATATAACAGTCTAAACAGTAGGTAATCATAACACACATTATAGGGTAGCCTCACCAAACTTCAACAAACTGAGGTCTTTGAAATGATATTCCTTGCACTCATTGCACATACTCCAGAACTCAGTAAGAAAGGCCACCTGAAAACTCTGTGTTTAAAACTAAAGCATACTTCCAAGTCACATTTTATTTGACCTTCACAAATCATGTTACTTTTCTGACTCACTTGCACTAAAGCCCCATGCTCAAAGTGCACAGGGGAAGGCAACACAGACACACAATGAAAACATCTTTTTTTTTTAAGGATGAATATTTTTTATGTTTCTTTCTTTCTTTATTTTTTATTAATTTTAATGCAGTGACATTGATAAATCAGGGTACATATGTTCCGAGAAAACATCTCCAGATTATTTTGACATTTGATTATGCTGCATACCCCTCACACAAAGTCAAATTGTCTTCTGTCATCTTCTATCTGGTTTTCTTTGTGCCCCTACCCTCCCCCTAACCCCTCCATCTTCTTCCTTGCCCCCTCCCCACCCCTCCACCCCACTCCTTGTTACCATCACATTCTTGTCCAAGTCTCTGAGTCTCATTTTTATGTCCCATCTATGTATGGGTTTATATAGTTCTTAGTTTTTTCTGATTTACATATTTCACTCCATATAATGTTATCAAGGTCCATCCATGTTATTGTAAATGATCCGATGTCATCATTTCTTATGGCTGAGTAGCATTCCATAGTATATAAGACCAAAACTTTTTAATCCACTCGTCCCCTGATGGACACTTGGGCTGTTTCCAAATCTTTGCTATCGAGAACAATGCTGCTATAAACATAGGGGTGCATTTCTCCTTCTGGAACCATTTTATGGCGTTCTTGGGGTATATTGTTAAAGTGGAATGGCTGGGTCAAAAGGCAGTTCGATTTTTAATTTTTTGAGGAATCTCCATACTGTTTTCCACAGTGGTTGCACCAGTCTGCATTCCCACCACCAGTGCAGGAGGGTTCCCTTTTCTCCACATCCTCGCCAGCACTTACTGTGTGTTGTTTTGTTGATGAACGCCATTCTGACCGGTGTGAGGTAATATCTCATTGTGGTTTTAATTTGCATTTCTCTAATGATTAGTGATGTTGAGCATTTTTTCATATGCCTATTGGCCATCTGTATGTCTTCTTTGGAGAAGTGTCTATTCCTTTCTTTTTTCCATTTTTTGATTGGATGGTTGGCTTTCTGGTGTTGAGATTTATAAGTTCGTTACCCTTATCAGATGTACTGTCAAATATGTTCTCCCATTGTGTAGTTTGTCTTTTTATTCTGTTATTGTCTTTGGCTGTGCAAAAGCTTTTTAGTTTGATATAGTCCCATTTGTTTATCCTGTCTTTTTGGGGGGAGTATTAAATTTAATGCAGTGACATTGATAAATTAGGGTACATATGTTGAGAGAAAACATCTCCAGATTATTTTGACATTTGATTAGGCTGTATACCCCTCACCCAAAGTCAAATTGTCTCCATCAGCTTCTATCTGGTTTTCTTTGTGCCCCTCCCCTCCCCCACCCCTCTCTCCTTCCTCGCCCCTCCCCCCTACCCCCACCCCTACACCCCCATTACCATCACATTCTTGTTCATGTCTCTGAGTCTCATTATTATGTCTCATCTATGTATGGATTAATATAGTTCTTAGTTTTTTTCTGATTTACTTATTTCACTTCGTATAATGTTATCAAGGTCCATCCATGTTATTGTATTGTAAATGATCCAATGTCATCATTTCTTATGGCTGAGTAGTATTCCATAGTATATATGTACCAAAGCTTTTTAATCCACTCATCCTCTGACAAACACTTGGGCTGTTTTCAGATCTTCGCTCTTGTGAACAATGCTGCCACAAACATGGGGGTGCATTTCTACTTTTGGAGCCATTCTATGGTGTTCTTGCGATCTATTTCTAAAAGTGAGATAGCTGGGTAAAAAGGCAGTTCGATTTTTAATTTTTTGAGGAATCTCCATACTGTTTTCCACAGTGGTTGCACCAGTCTGCATTTCCACCACCAGTGCAGGAGGGTTCCCTTTTCTCCACATCCTCGCCAGCACTTACTGTGTGTTGTTTTGTTGATGAACGCCATTCTGACCGGTGTGAGGTAATATCTCATTGTGGTTTTAATTTGCATTTCTCTAGTGATTAGTGATGTTGAGCTTTTTTTTTTTTTGTATTTTTCTGAAGCTGGAAACGGAGAGAGACAGTCAGACAGACTCCCGCATGCGCCCGACTGGGATCCACCCGGCACGCCCACCAGGGGCGACACTCTGCCCACCATGGGGCGATGCTCTGCCATGACCAGAGCCACTCTAGCACCTGGGGCAGAGGCCAAGGAGCCATCCCCAGCGTCCAGGCCATCTTTGCTCCAATGGAGCCTTGGCTGCGGGAGGGGAAGAGAGAGACAGAGAGAAAAAAAAGGGTGGTGGAGAAGCAAATGGGCGCTTCTCCTATGTGCCCTGGCTGGGAATCGAACCCGGGTCCCCCGCACACCAGGCTGACGCTCTACAACTGAGCCAACTGGCCAGGGCAGAGCATTTTTTCATATGCCTATTGGCCATCTGTATATCGTCTTTGGAGAAGTGTCTATTCATTTCTTTTTTCCATTTTTTGATTGGATTGTTTTTCTTTCTGGTGTTGAGATTTACAAGTTCTTTATAAATTTTGGTTATTAACCCCTTATCAGACATACTGTCAAATATGTTCTCCCATGTGTAGTTTGTCTTTTTATTCTGTTCTTATTGTCTTTGGCTGTGCAAAAGCTTTTTAGTTTGATATAGTCCCATTTGTTTATCCTGTCTTTTAGTTCACTTCCCCGTGGAGATAAATCAGCAAATATATTGCTCCGAGAGATGTCCAAGAGCTTACTGCCTATGTTTTCTTCTAAGATGCTTATGGTTTCATGGTTTACATTTAAGTCTTTTATCCATTTTGAGTTTATTTTTGTGAATGGTGTAAGCTGGTGATCTAGTTTCATTTTTTTGCAGGTAGCTGTCCAATTTTCCCAACACCATTTGTTAAAGAGGCTGTCTTTACTCCATTGTATTTTCTTACCTCCTTTGTCAAATATCAGTTGTCCATAGGCTGTGGGTTTTTTTCTGGGTTCTCCATTCTGTTCTATTGATCTATGTGCCTGTTCTTATGCCAGTACCAGGCTGATTTGAGTATAATGGCCTTGTAGTATAGCTTGATATCAGAAGTATAATACCTCCCACTTTATTCTTATTTTTTAAGATTGCTGAAGCTATTCGTGTTCTCTTTTGGTTCCATATACATTTTTGGAATATGTGATCTATATCTTTGAAATATGTCAATGGTATTTTAATAGTTATGCATTGAATTTATAGATTGCTTTGGGTAATATAGACATTTTAATGATGTTTATTCTTCCTAACCATGAGCACAGTATATGCTTCCACTTGTTTGTATCTTCCTTGATTTTTTCTTTTTTTTAAATAAATTTTTATTAATGTTAATGGAGTGACATCAATAAATCAGGGTACATATATTCAAGGAAAACATGTCCATGTTATCTTGTCATTCAATTATGTTGCATACCCATCGCCCAGAGTCAGATTGTCCTCCATCACCCTCTATCTAGTTTTCTTTGTGCCCTCCCCTTCCTCCTTCCCCTCTCCCTCTTTCCCTTCCATGCCCTCCCTCCCCCCCAAGTAACCACCACACTCTTGTCCATGTCTCTTAGTCTTGTTTTTATGTCCCATCAATGTATGGAATCATGTAGTTCTTGGTTTTTTCTGATTTACTTATTTCACTCGATATAATGTTATCAAGATCCCACCATTTTGTTGTAAATGATCCAATGTCATCATTTCTTATGGCTGAGTAGTATTCCATAGTGTATATGTGCCACATCTTCTTTATCCAGTCTTCTATTGATGGGCTTTTTGATTGTTTCCATGTCTTGGCCACTGTGAACAATGCTGCAATGAACATGGGACTGCATGTGTCTTTATGTATCAATGTTTCTGAGTTTTTGGGGTATATGCCCAGTAGAGGGATTGCTGGGTCATAAGGTAGTTCTATTTTCAGTTTTTTGAGGAATCACCATACATTCTTCCATGATGGTTGTACTACTTTACATACCCACCAACAGTGTATGAGGGTTCCTTTTTCTCCACAGCCTCTCCAACATTTGCTATTACCTGTCTTGTTAATAATAGCTAATCGAACAGGTGTGAAGTGGTATCTCATTGTAGTTTTGATTTGCATTTCTCTAATAACTAAAGAAGATGAGCATCTTTTCATATATCTGTTGGCCATTTGTATTTCTTCCTGGGAAAATTGTCTGTTCATGTCCTCTTCCCATCTTTTTATTGGATTGTTTGTTTGTTTGTTGTTGAGTTTTATGAGTTCTTTGTAAATTTTGGATATTAGGCCCTTACTTGAGCTGTTGTTTGAAAATAACATTTCCCACTTAGTTGGCTGTCTGTTTATTTTGTTGTCAGTTTCTTTTGCTGAGCAAAAGCTTTTTAGTCTGATGTAGTCCCATTCATTTATCTTTGCCTTCACTTCTCTTGCCTTGGAGTCAAATTCATAAAATGCTCTTTAAAACCTAGGTCCATGAGTTGAGTACCTATGTCTTCTTCTATTTACTTTATTGTTTCAGGTCTTATATTTAGGTCTTTGATCCATTTTGAATTAACTTCAGTACACGGGGACAAGCTGTAGTTGAGTTTTATTCTTTTGCATGTGGCTTTCCAGTTTACCTAACACCATTTGTTGAAGAGGCTTTCTTTTCTCCATTGTGTATTGTTGGCCCTTTTATCAAAAATTATTTGACCATATATATGTGGTTTGATTTCTAAACTTTCTATTCTGTTCCATTGGACTGAGTGTCCATTTTTCTGCTAATACCATGCTGTTTTGATTGTCGTGGCCCTATAATATAGTTTGAAGTCAGGTATTGTAATGCCCCCAGCTTCATTCTTTTTCTTTAGGATTGCTTTGGCTATTTGGGGTTTTTTATAGTTCCATATAAATCAGATGATTTTTTGTTTCATTTCTTTAAAAAATGTCATAGGAAGTTTGATGGGAATTGCATTAAATTTATAAATTGCTTTGGGTAATATGGCCATTTTGATTATATTTATTTTTCCTATCCAAGAACAAGGAATATTTTTCCATCTCATTGTGTCTTTTTCAATTTCTCTTAACAATGCTTTGTAGTTTTCGTCATATAGGTCCTTTACATTCTTTGTTGTGTTTATTCCTAGGTATTTAATTTTTTATTTTTTACAATCGTGAAGGGGATTGTTTTTTTGAGTTCATTTTCTAATATTTCATTGTTGGCATATAGAAAGGCTATGGGCTTTTGTATGTTAATTTTGTATCCTGCGACCTTACTGTATTGGTTTATTGTTTCTAGTAATCTTTTTGTGGAGTCTTTTGGGTTTTTGATGTATAGTATCATATCATCTGCAAAAAGTGATACCTTTACTTCTTCTTTTCCAATATATATGCCTTTTATTTCTTTCTCTTGTCTGATTGCTCTGGCCAGAACTACTAGCATCATGTTAAATAAGAGTGGAGAGAGTGGACAACCCTGTCTTGTTCCTGATTTAAGGTGGAAAGTCCTCATTTTTATGCCATTTAATATGATGTTGGATGATGGTTTATCATATATGGCCTTTATCATGTTGAGATATTTTCCTTCTATTCCCATTTTGTTGAGTGTCTTAAACATAAAGTTTTGTTGTATTTTATCAAATGCCTTTTCTGCATCTATTGATAAGATCATTTGATTTTTGTTCTTTGTTTTTTGATATGGTGTATTTTGTTAACCATTTTTGCATATTTTGAACCATCCTTGAGATTCTGGGATGAATCCCACTTGATTCTGATTTATTATTTTTTTAATATGTTTGGTATTATATTTGCCAGTATATTGTTTAGTATTTTAGAATCTGTATTCATTAGAGATATTGGTCTGTAGTTTTCTTTTTTTGTGCCATCCTTGCCAGGTTTCAGTATGAGGGTTATGTTGGCCTCATAAAATGTGTTTGAAAGTATTGCTTCTTCAATTTTTTGGAAGCCTTTCAGTAGAATAGGAACCAAGTATTCTTTGAATGTTTGATAGAATTCACTAGTATAACCGTCTGGACCTGGACTTTTATTTTTGGGGAGGTTTTTAATATTTTTTTTTATTTCCTCCCTGCTAATTGGTCTCTTTAGGCTTTCTGCTTCTTCAAGACTCAGTCTAGGAAGGTTGTATTGTTCTAGGAATTTATCCATTTCTTCTAGATTGTTGAATTTGGTGGCATATGTTTTTTCATAGTATTCTACAATAATTCTTTGTATATCTATAATGTCTGTGGTGATTTCTCCTCTTTCATTTTGGATTTTGTTTATATGAGTCCTTTCTCTTTTTTTCTTAGTCTTGCCAAGGGTTTGTCAATTTTTTGATCATTTCAAAGAATCAGCTCCTTGTTTTATTAATTTTTTCTATACTTTTTCTGTTCTCTATTTCATGTATTTCTGCTCTAATTTTTATTATTTCCTTTCTTCGGCTGGTTTTGGGTTGTCTTTGTTTTTCTTTTTCTAGTTCCTTAAGGTGTGAAGTTAAGTGGTTCACTTGGGCTCTCTCTTGTTTGTTCATATAGGCCTGAAGTGATATGAACTTCCCTCTTATTACTTATGCAGCTTTTGCTGCATCCCAGAGATTCTGATATGTCGTATTTTCATTTTCATTTGTCTGTATATATCTTTTGATATCTGCACTTATTTCTTCTTTGACCCATTCATTTTTTACATTTTGGTTTTTTTTCCGCCCTCTATTTTGCAGTTGAATTCTAGTTTCAAGGCTTTATGATCAGAAAATATGCTTGGTATAATTTCAATTTTTCTGAATTTGCTGATGTTATCTTTGTGGCCTAACATATGGTCAATTCTTGAAAATCTTCCATGTACACTAGAGAAAAGTGTGTACTCTGTCGCTTTGGGATGAAGTGTCCTGTAGATGTCTATCATATCCAGGTGCTCCAGAGTTTTGTCTAAGGCCAATATATCTTTATTGATTTCCTGTTTGGATGACCAATCTAGAGCCGTCAGGGGTGTCTTGAGGTCTCCAAATATGATTGTATTTTTGTCAATTTTTTTTTTAGGTCAATAAATAGCTGTCATATATTTTGGTGCTCTTTGGTTTGGTGCATATATATTAAGGATTGTTATGTCTTCTTGATTCAGTGTCCCCTTAATCATTATGAAATGACCATTTTTGTCTCTGAGTACTTTTTCTGTCTTGTAGTCAGCATTATTAGATATGATTATTGCTACTCCTGCTTTTTTTTTTGGAATATTATTTGTTTGGAATATTGTTTTCCAGCCTTTTACTTTAAATTTGTTTTTATCCTTGTTTCTTAGATGTGTTTCTTATAGGCAGCATACAGTTGAATTTACTTTTTTAATCCATTTTGCTACTCTGTGTCTTTTTATTGGTAAGTTTAATCTATTTATATTTAGTGTAATTATTGACACTTGTGGGTTTCCTATTGCCATTTTATAAATTGCTTTCTGTTAGTTTTTTATCTTTTTTTTTTAAATAAATTTTTATTAATGGTAATGGGATGACATTAATAAATCAGGGTACATATATTCAAAGAAAACATGTCTAGGTTATTTTGTCATTAAACTATGTTGCGTACCCCTCGCCCAAAGTCAGATTGTCCTCCGCCACCCTCTATCTAGTTCTCTGTGCCCCTCCCCCTCCCCCTAACTCTCTCCCTCCCTCCCTCCCATGTCCTCCCTCCCCCCATCCCTAATAACCACCACACTCTTGTCCATGTCTCTTAGTCTCATTTTTATGTTCCACCAATATATGGAATCATGTAGTTCTTGTTTTTTTCTGATTTACTTATTTCACTCCTTATAATGTTATCAAGATCCCACCATTTTGCTGTAAATGATCTGATGTCATCATTTCTTATGGCTGAGTAGTATTCCATAGTGTATATGTGCCACATCTTCTTTATCCAGTCTTCTATTGAAGGGCTTTTTGGTTGTTTCCATGTCTTGGCCACTGTGAACAGTGCTGCAATGAACATGGGGCTACATGTGTCTTCACGTATCAATGTTTCTGAGGTTTTGGGGTATATACCCAGTAGAGGGATTGCTGGGTCATAAGGTAGTTCTATTTGCAGTTTTTTGAGGAACCACCATACTTTCCTCCATAATGGTTGTACTACTTTACAGTCCCACCAACAGTGACTGAGGGTTCCTTTTTCTCCACAGCCTCTCCAACATTTGCTATTACCCGTCTTGTTGATAATAGCTAATCTAACAGGGGTGAGGTGTTATCTCATTGTAGTTTTGATTTGCATTTCTCTAATAACTAATGAAGCTGAGCATCTTTTCATATATCTGTTGGCCATTTGTATCTCTTCCTGGGAGAAGTGTCTGTTCATGTCCTCTTCCCATTTTTTTATGGGATTGTTTGTTTGTTTGTTGTTGAGTTTTATGAGTTCTTTGTAAATTTTGGATATTAGGCCCTTATCTGAGCTGTTGTTTGAAAATATCATTTCCCATTTAGTTGGCTGTCTGTTTATTTTGTTGTCAGTTTCTTTTGCTGAGCAAAAACTTTTTATTCTGATGTAGTCCCATTCATTAATTTTTGCCTTCATTTCTCTTGCCATTGGAGTCAAGTTCATAAAATGTTCTTTAAAACCCAGGTCCATGATTTTAGCACCTATGTCTTCTTCTATGTACTTTATTGTTTCAGGTCTTATATTTAGGTCTTTGATCCATTTTGAATCAATTTTAGTACACGGGGACAGGCTATAGTCGAGTTTTATTCTTTTGCATATGGCTTTCCAGTTTTCCCAACACCATTTGTTGAAGAGGCTTTCTTTTCTCCATTGTATGTTGTTCGCTCCTTTATCAAAGATTATTTGACCATATATATGTGGTTTGATTTCTGGGCTTTCTCTTCTGTTCCATTGGTCTGAGTGTCTATTTTTCTGCCAATACCATGCTGTTTTGATTATCGTGGCCGTATAATATAGTTTGAAGTCAGGTGTTGTAATGCCCCCAGCTTCATTCTTTTTCCTTAGGATTGTTTTGGCTATTCGGGGTTTTTTATAGTTCCATATAAATCTGATGATTTTTTGTTCCATTTCTTTAAAAAATCTCATAGGGATTTTGATGGGAATTGCATTAAATTTATATATTGCTTTGGGTAATATGGCCATTTTGAATATATTTGTTCTTCCTATCCAAGAACAAGGAATATTTTTCTATCTCATTGTATCTTTTTCGATTTCCCTTATCAATGCTTTGTAATTTTCATTATATAGGTCCTTTACGTTCTTTGTTATGTTTATTCCTAGGTATTTTATTTTTTTTGTTGCAATCGTGAAGGGGATTATTTTTTTGAGTTCGTTTTCTAATATTTCATTGTTGGCATATAGAAAGGCTATGGACTTTTGTACGTTAATTTTGTATCCTGCGACCTTACTGTATTGGTTTATTGTTTCTAATAATCTTTTTGTGGAGTCCTTCGGGTTTTTGATGTATAGGATCATATCATCTGCAAAAAGTGATACCTTTACTTCTTTTTTTCTGATATGGATGCTTTTTATTTCTTTGTCCTGTCTGATTGCTCTGGCCAGAACTTCTAGCACCACGTTAAATAAGAGTGGAGAGAGTGGACAACCCTGTCTTGTTCCTGATTTAAGGTAGAAAGTCCTCAGTTTTATGCCGTTTAATATGATGTTGGATGATGGTTTATCATATATGGCCTTTATCATGTTCAGATATTTTCTTTCTATACCCATTTTGTTGAGAGTCTTAAACATAAAATTGTGTTGTATTTTATCAAAAGCCTTTTCTGCATCTATTGATAAAATCATGTGGTTTTTGTTCTTTGTTTTGTTGATATGGTGTATTACGTTAACCGTTTTGCGTATGTTGAACCATCCTTGAGATTCTGGGATGAATCCCACTTGATCATGATGTATTATTTTTTTAATATGTTGTTGTATTCAGTTTGCCAGTATTTTGTTTAGTATTTTAGCATCTGTATTCATTAGAGATATTGGCCTGTAGTTTTCTTTCTTTGTGCCATCCTTGCCAGGTTTTGGTATGAAGGTTATGTTGGCCTCATAAAATGTGTTTGGAAGTATTGCTTCTTCTTCAATTTTTTGGAAGACTTTGAGTAGAATAGGAACCAAGTCTTCTTTAAATGTTTGATAGAATTCACTAGTATTACCGTCTGGGCCTGGACTTTTATTTTTGGGGAGGTTTTTAATAGTTTTTTCTATTTCCTCCCTGCTGATTGGTCTGTTTAGGCTTTCTGCTTCTTCATGACTCAGTCTAGGAAGGTTGTATTGTTCTTGAAATTTATCCATTTCTTCTAGATTGTTGTATTTGGTGGCATATAATTTTTCATAGTATTCTACAATAATTCTTTGTATATCTATGATGTCTGTGGTGATCTCTCCTCTTTCATTTTGGATTTTATTTATTTGAGTCCTGTGTCTTTTTTCCTTGGTGAGTCTTGCCAAGGGTTTGTCAATTTTGTTGATCTTTTCAAAGAACCAGCTCCTTGTTTTATTGATTTTTTCTATAGTTTTTCTGTTCTCTATTTCATTTATTTCTGCTCTGATTTTTATTATCTCCTTTCTTCGGCTGGTTTTGGGTTGTCTTTGTTCTTCTTTTTCTAGTTCCTTAAGGTGTGAAGTTAAGTGGTTTACTTCGGCTCTCTCTTGTTTGTTCATATAGGCCTGAAGTGATATGAACTTTCCTCTTATTACTGCTTTTGCTGCATCCCAGAGATTCTGATATGTCATATTTTCATTTTCATTTATCTGTATATATCTTTTGATCTCTGCGCTTACTTTTCCTTTGACCCATTAATTTTTTAGAAGTATGTTGTTTAGTTTCCACATTTTTGTGGGTTTTCCCCCCTCTTTTTTGCAGTTGAATTCTAGTTTCAAGGGCTTTATGATCAGAAAATATGCTTGGAACAACTTCGATTTTTTTGAATTTGCTGATGTTTTTGTGGCCCAACATATGGTCAGTTCTTGAGAACAATCCATGTGCATTGGAGAAAAATGTATACTCAGTCACTTTGGGATGAAATGTCCTGTAGATGTCTATCATATCCAGGTGCTCTAGTGTTTTGTTTAAGGCCACTATGTCTTTGTTGATTCTCTGTTTGGAAGACCGATCTAGAGCCGTCAGCGGTGTATTGAGGTCTCCAAGTATGATTGTATTTTTGTCAGTTTTTGTTTTAAGGTCAATAAGTAGCTGTCTTATAGATTTTGGTGCTCTGTGGTTTGGTGCATATATATTAAGGATTGTTATGTCTTCTTGATTCAACTTTCCCTTAATCATTATGAAATGACCATTTTTGTCTCTGAGTACTTTTTCTGTCTTGTAGTCAGCATTATTAGATATGAGTATTGCTACGCTTGCTTTTTTTTGGGTGTTGTTTGCTTGGAGTATTGTTTTCCAGCCTTTCACTTTGAATTTGTTTTTATCCTTGTTGCTTAGATGTGTTTCTTGTAGGCAGCATATAGTTGGATTTTCTCTTTTAATCCATTCTGCTACTCTGTGTCTTTTTATTGGTAAGTTTAATCCATTTACATTTAGTGTAATTATTGACACTTATGGGTTCCCTACTGCCATTTTATAAATTTCTTTCTGTTAGTTTTGTATCAAGTTTGATTCTTCTCTTTTGTTTTTCTATCATTTGTTTTTGTTTGTTTGTGTTCCATACTTCTTTCCTCTGTTGCTACCTTTTTTAAGTCAAGTGTTTTTGTGGTGGTTTTTTCAAGGGTGGTTACCATTAAGTAATGAAAAGGGTACCTACCATATTCATTGTAGTACCCTATCTTATAAGTATTTTTGCACTTCATCGTCCTTTGCTACTGTTAATCTCCATCCTCTCCCCCCTTTTTTTCCTTTGTTGTCACAGTTTAAGTTTGGTTTTATTGTGTTCTTGGTGGAGCTGTTACTTGTGGTGTTGTTTTCTTTTGTTCTTTGAATCTGGTTGGAAAACCCCCTTTAGTATTTCCTGGAGTGGGGGCTTTCTGTTGATAAATTCTCTCATCTTTTCTGTATTTGTGAATGTTTTTATTTCTCCTTTGTTCTTGAAGGATAGCTTTGATGGGTATAGTATTCTTGGCTGAAAGTTCCTCTCTTTCAGGGCTTTAAATATTGGGGTCCACTCTTTTCTAGCTTGTAGAGTTTCTGCTGAGAAATCTGATGATAATCTAATAGGCCTTCCTTTATATGTTGTACTCTTCTTTTCCCTGGCTGCCTTGAGAATTTTTTCTTTGTCATTGGTTTGTGTCATCTTTCTTATGATGTGCCTTGGAGTGGGTTTGTTGGGGTTAAGAAAACTCAGTGTTCTGTTTGCTTCTTGAATTTGAGGCTTTAGTTCTTTCCACAGGCTTGGAAAGTTCTCGTCTATTATTTGAGTATATTCTCCATTCCATTTTCTTTCTCTTCTCCCTCTGATATACCTATTATTCTTATGTTATTCTTTCTGATGGAGTCAGACAATTCCTGTAGGGCTTTCTTGTTTTTTATTATTTTTGAATCTCTTTGTTCTTCTCTCTGTTGTGCCTTAAGTTGTTTGTCTTCTATTTCACTAATCCTATCCTCAATCTGGGCTGTTTTGTTAGCTAAGCTTGTTACCTCATTTTTCAGCTCGTGAATTGAGTTTTTCATTTCTGTTTGATTTGTTTTAATAGTTTCAATTTCCTTGGTAATATATTCTTTGTGTTCATTGAGTTGTTTTCTGATCTCCCTATATTGCCTTTCTGTGTTTTCTTGTATATCTCTGACTATTTTTAAGATTTCTATTTTAAATTCTCTGTCATTTAGCTCCAAGGCTTCCAATATGTTAAGTCTTTTCTCCATAGATTTTTCCACATCTATTTGTGTTACCTCTCTTTCTTTTGTATCCATAATATTCGATTTTCTCTTTCTTATTGGCATCTGAGGGTGGTCTTGTTGATAGCACTAATTAGAATTAATAAAGTGTAAAAAGTAAAAAAAAAAAAAGGTAAAACACCCCACAAAAAAAAAACAGTAATAATTTATTATTTCCTCCTTTTTTTCTTTCTTCTCTTTTCCTCCTCTCCCCTCCTCAGGGAAATATCGTGCCTATAATGGAGGGCCTGATTTGGGGTGAAGAGTTCAAGGGGCAAAAAAAGGGAGTAGGGACCTACTAAATGCAAAAAAAAAAAAAAAGGAAGAAAATTTTAGACAAGCATAAGATGATTTGCTTGTAAGTGATGGTCAACTAAGAGATATAATGAGAGGGCTAAGAGGGAACAAGAAAAAAGGACCAAAAAAAGAATAATAAAGAAGAAAAAAATAAAAATAATAAGTAAAAATCTGTTGTATTAAGTGGAGGAAAGACTAAATACAATGGAGACCTTGGGTTGGGAGGACCCAAAATGCCACAAAAATAAACAAACAAGAAAAAAACAAAAAGAAAAGCAAAAAAAAAATAAAGCCAAAAAAAGCCTTGAGTCCCAAATTAACTAATTTGTTCGTGATTGAGGATTAAATGGGAGGAAAGTAAAATGAGAAAAGAAAAAAACGAATAGAAAGGAAAAAATAAGAAAAAGAGAAAAACGAAGGAAGAAATAAAAAAGGAAGAGAAAAAAACAAAATATAGCAAATCAAAAAAAAAAAACAAAAGAGGAGAGAGTGAGAGTTAAGTGTTTTGGAGTATAACCTTAAAGGAGAGTGAGGATGAAGAAGAGAAATAAAATATAACAGTTATGGGTATGTAGTTCAAGAAAAGGGAAGCATAAGATGGGCAGAGAATAGAAGGACCGAGGTGGAGGAAATAAAGGCAATAAGATAGAAGAAACAAACAACAACAACAAAAAAATTAGTGGAACAAGTTGTAAAGTCTGTGGATTTTTCTTGATTTTGAGAGGTTAACTTCTTCCTTTTTCTTTTCTCTCCCTCTTCCTGGTCGGTGACTCTGTACCCCAGGCTCTGCCCCTGTGTCACACTTAGGTAGGGATTTGCAGTTGATGGGATTCTATGGCAATGTCATATAATTGGCTTTAGTATTGCTGGTAGTCAAGGCTTGTTGGCGTTTGCAGGGTCCAACGATGAGAGATTTTGCTTTCCTAGATTCTCTCTCCTAGTCCCCCCTTCCTGAATTAGCAGCCTGGTGATCCAGCTATAAGGCTGCAACTGCTTCTGCCTGGGGAGTAAGAGGCTCAAAGAGCTGGGAAATCCCCACTTTATCCCCACTCAGTGCAAGGCTTTGGGAAAGGCTCTGGCAGTCAGGGCCTCCAGTGTAATCAGGCAGGGGTGGGAGTCAATTGTTGTCAAGGTGACTGTTCAGCACCTAGCATTCAGTTGGACCTCTCAACCCAGGCTTTCCACACTTTTTAGCCTGTTTTGGCTGGGAAGAAGAGGCACTAATCTCTGCTTGCGACTAGTGTAGTATAGATCTTATTATCTGCCAAGTCCCTCTTGTTAGCGTTTATCCCTGAATATGGAGGCTCTATCAATCAGAAGTTGCCCCCACCCCTTTAGCGAGAGGCACTAAAAAATATCACGCCTCTTGTCTTGGGTCGCTGAACTGAGAGAGATCTTATCAATTAGAACCAAGGGTGCGCAGATTTCATGGGTTAAGCTAATTTCAGTGATTGGGTCGCAGCTGTGCTCCCGAAGGTATTTTAGGCTGCCTGCGCACGCCCCTCCCCCAACGCTTGATTGTTAGCTTGAATTGCTGGGTGAGGTGCCCCGCCCACGGAGAGAATCTCCCAAGTAGAAGACCACCCTGGTGCCTCTCCCACTCGCCCTGCCGCTGGCGGCTGGATCACACCAGGCGCAGGATAATGGGGCACCCTGGGTGTACGGGCCAGTAGGGCGCTCTGGGCGTGTGGAATGCCCAGGGCACGCGCGCGAATGGGGTGCTCCGGGCACCGGTGGCTGGCGACTCTCACTCGCAGTGCGCGGGCCGCTGGGAACGTTAGCAGTGCTCGCTCTGCAACCGGACCGGGCGCGCACCGGCGGCTGCTTGCTGCTCCCGAGTGTGGGTGGTGCTCTCTCTGTAACCATACCGGGTGCACGCCAGCTGCTGCTCACCACAGTGTGGGCGGTGCGCGCTCTGCAACCAAATCGGGCGCATGCCCGCAGCTGCTCGCTGCTCCCGAGTGTGGGCGGTGCTCGCTCTGCAACCGTACCGGGCGCGCGCCCATGGCTGCTCGCGGCTCCCGAGTGTGGGCTGACTCACCACAGGCGCACTCCCTCGCGGCTTGAATGAACGTCGCTGTAGCTTCCTCCACATCCTCGTCTCTCAGATTCAAGTGATAACAGTCCTTTCGCTTTCAGTTTGTGTGGAACTCCGGAATGCTCCGAGGATAATTTTTTCTGTTTCTAGTTGATAAATTTGTTGTGATTTAGGGGAGATCTGTCAGACGTGCTGCTCACGGCGCCATTTCCGTGACGTCACTTAGTTTTTTATCTTGTTTGATTCTTCTCTTCCGTTTTTCTATCATTTGTTTTTGTTTGTTTGTGTTCCATACTTCTTTCTTTTGTTGCTACCTTTTTTAAGTCATGTGCTTCTGTGGTGGTTTTTTCAATGGTGGTTACCATTAAGTAATGAAAATGGTACCTACCATACTCATTGTAGGACCATATCTTATGAGTGTTTCTGCACTTCATTGTCCTTTGCTACTATTAATCTCCGTCTTCTCCCTTTTATTTTTGTTTTTGTTGTCACAGTTTAAATTTGGTTTTATTTTGTTTTTGTGAAGCTGTTACTTGTGGTTTTGTTTTGTTTTGTTCTTTGAATCTGGTTGGAAAATCCCCTTTAGTATTTCCTGGAGTGGATGTTTTCTGATGATAAATTTTCTCATCTTTTCTGTATTTGTGAATGTTTTTATTTCTCCTTCGTACTTGTAGGATAGCTTTGATGGGTATAGTATTCTTGGCTGAAAGTTCCTCTCTTTCAGGGCTTTAAATATTGGGGTGTACTCTCTTCTAGCTTGTAGAGTTTCTGCTGAGAAATCTGATGATAATCTAATAGGCCTTCCTTTATATGTTGTATTCTTCTTTTCCCTGGCTGCCTTGAGAATTTTTTCTTTGTCATTGGTTTGTGTCATCTTCATTATGATGTGCCTTGGAGTAGGTTTGTTGTGGTTAAAAAAGCTCGGTGTTCTTTTTGCTTCTTGAATTTGAGGCTTTAGTTTTTTCCACAGACTTGGGAAGTTTTCATCTATTATTTGTTTGAATATATTCTCCATTCCATTTACTCTCTCTTTTCCCTCTGATATACCTATTACTTTTATGTTATTGTTTTTGATGGAGTCAGACAATTCCTGTAGGGCTTTCTCATTTTTTAAAATTTTTGAGTCTCTTTCTTCTTCTCTCTGTTGTGCCTCAAGTTGCTTGTCTTCTATTTCACTAAACGTACCTTCTTTCTGGCCTGTTCTATTAGCTAAGCTTGTTACCTCGTTTTTCAGCTTGTGAGTTGAGTTTTTCATCTCTGTTTGATTTGTTTTTATACTTTTAATTTCCTTGGTAATATATTTTTTGTGTTTGTTGAGTTGTTTTCTGAGATCTCTAAATTGCCTTTCTGTGTTTTCTTGTATATCTGAGCATTTTTAGAATTTCTATTTTAAATTCTTTGTCATTTAGCTTCAAGGTTTCCAATATATTAAATCTTTTCTCCATAGATTTTTCCACATCTATCTGTGTTACTGCTCTATCTTTTGTATTCATGATATTCTATTTCCTTTTTCTTAATGGCATCTGAGGATGGTTTTGTTGATAGTATTAATGAGAATTAATAAAGAATAAAAAAGTTAAAAAAAGAAAAAAGAAAAAGAAGGAAAATAATTTGGAACCCCCCCCCACAAAACAACCAAAAAATAATTTATTACTTCCCTCCCTTTTCTTTCTTCATTTCCCCTCCTCTCCCCTCCTTTTTAGGAAAATATTGTGATGACTTGTGAATTATATTATGCTAAATGGAACAAAAACTGCCTATAAGAGAGGGGCTGAGTTGAGGGGAAGTGTTCAAGGGGCAAGAAAGAAAGTAGGTACCTACAAAATGCAAAATAGGAAAAAATCTGGGTCAAGTATAAAATAATTTGCTTGTAAGTGATGGTTGACTAAGAGATATAATGAGAGGGATAAGAGGGAAACAGAAAAAAGGAAAAAAAATCTATTGTTTTAAGTGGGGCAAAGGCTAAATATGATGGAGATCCTGGGTTGGGAGGAATACCAATGAGTTAAAAAAAAAAACAAAGTAAAAAGCACCCAAAATGCCACACACAAAAAAACCTTGAGTCCCAAATTAAATAATTTGTTCCTGGTTGAGGATTTAGCAAGAGGAAAAGTAAAAGGAGAAAAGAAGAAACTAATAGAAAGGGAAAAATAAGAAAAAGGGGAAAAGAAAAGGAAAAAAATATAAGAAAAAAAACAAAAAGAGAGAGAGAGTTAGGGATTTTGGAGTGTAACCCTTATGGAGGGTAAGGAAGAAGAAAAGAAATAAAATGTAACACTTATGGGTAGTGTAGTTCAAGAAAAGGAAAGAATAAGATGGGCAGAGAATAAAAGTACCAAGGTGGAAGAAATAGAAATAATAATAATAAAGGCAAGAAGATTAAAGAAACCAAAGAAAAAAATAGTGGAACAGGTTACAAAATCTGTGGATTATTCTTGATTTTGAGAGGTTAATTTCTTCCTTTTTCTTTCCTCTCCCTCTTCCTGGTTGGTGACTCTGTACCCCAGGCTCTGCCCCTGTGGCATGCTTAGGTAGAGATTTGCAGTTGATGAGACTCTACAGCAATGTCATATATTTGGCTTTAGTCTCATTGGTAGTCAAGGCTCATTAGCATTTGCAGGCTCTGACAATGAGAGAGTCTGTTTTTCTGGAGCCTCTCTCCTAGTCTCCCCTTCCTGAATTAGCAGCTTGCTAAACCAGCTATGAGGCTGCTGCTGCCTCTGCCTGGGGAGTAAGAGGCTCAAGGAGCTGACAAATCTCCACTCTATCCCCACTCAATGCAGGGCTCTGGGTAAGGCTCTGGAAGTCTGAGCCACCAGCATAATCAGGCGGGGCTGGGAGCCTATTTCTCTCCAGGTGACTTTTTATGAGCCACCAGGCCTGTTCAGCACACCAAGCACTCTGTGGGACCACTATCCCCAGGCTTTCCACACTTTGTAACCTGTTTTGGCTGAGAAGAAGATGCCCTAGTCTCTTCCTGCAGAACAGGTCTTAACATCTGCCAAGTCCCTCTTTTTGCATATATCCCTGAGTATGAAAGCTCTGTCAATCAGAAGTTGCCCCCACCCCATTAGCAAGAGGCACTAAAGAATATCATGCTTCTTGTCTTGGATCACTGAACTGAGAAAGATCTTGTCAATTAGAGCCATGTAGGTCAGTCAGTTGGGAGGTGAGCAGACTGTGGGTTAAGCTAATTTCAGTGATTGGATCCACAGATGTGCTCTAGGACGGACTGCAAGCTGCCCGTGTGCCCCTCCCCCGATGCTTGATTGTTAGCTTGAATGGCTGGGTGAAGCGCCCCACCCATGCAGAGAAGCTTGGGCATAGGGAAGTTCGCTTTGGTGCACTCCCGCGTGCCAGTGGCAGTTGGGGAGATCTCCGCGGGTGGGTGACAGGGGTGCTCTCCTCGGCAGGAGGCGGGTTGCCCATGGCGCCCCAGCCAGCGGCTGGGTCGCCCGTGGTGGGCCGGCTTCTGGAACGCCCGCAGCGCACGGCATGCTGACTGCTGTGACTTTGGCAGTGTGTGGTGCGCGGCTCCCAGGCGGCTGGGATGCCTGCAACACACCGAGGTTTTTCCCTGCATGCAGGCGGTTGCTCACTGTGCATGGACTGACTCACCATAGGTATACTCTCTCCTCGGCTTGAACGAACATCCTTGCCACTGTTAGTTTCCTCTACACCAGGGGTCCCCAAACTTTTTACACAGGGGGCCAGTTCACTGTCCCTCAGACCATTGGAGGGACAGACTATAAAAAAACTATGAACAAATCCCTATGCACACTGCACAGATCTTATTTTAAAGTAAAAAAAAAACCCAAAACGGGAACAAATACAATATTTAAAATAAAGAACAAGTAAATTTAAATCAACCAACTGACCAGTATTTCAATGGGAACTATGCTACTCTCACTGACCACCAATGAAAGAGGTGCCCCTTCTGGAAGTGAGGTGGGGGCCAGATAAATGGCCTCAGGGGGCTGCATATGTCCCACGGGCCGTAGTTTGGGGACCCCTGTTCTACACCCTCAGCTCCCTCCCAAATCTCAGTTCCAAGTGAAAGCAGCCCCTTCATCTTCAGTGTGTGGAACTCCTGGAAGCTCAAAGGATAGATTTTCTGTCTCTGATGAATTTGTTGAAATTTTGGGGAGATCTGTCAGCTGTGTTGCTCACACCACCACTTTTGTGACGTCACCACCTTGATTTCTTTTATCAATGTTTTGTAATTTTCTGAGTACAAGTCTTTAGTCTCCTTGGTTAAATGTACTCCAAGGTACTTTTTTATTTGGTTGTAATAGTGAAGGCGATTGTTTCCTTAATTTCTCTTTCTCACTGTTCCTTGTTGGTGTATAAAAATGCCTCTGATTTCTGAGTATAAATTTTATATCTTGCCACTTTGCTGAATTCATTTATCAGGACCAGTAGTTTTTTGACTGAGACTTTAGGGTTTTCTATATACAATATCATATCATCTGCAAATAATGATAGCTTTACTTCTTCTTTTCCAACTTGAATGCCTTTAATTTCTTCTTCTTGTCTGATTGCTGTGGCTAGGACTTCCAGGACTATGTTGAAAAAGAGTGGTGAAAGGGGGCACCCCTGCCTTGTTCCTGATCTTAAGGGTATTGCTTTTAATTTTTTCCCATTGAGTATGATGTTGGCTGTGGGTTTGTTGTAGATGGCTTTTATCAGTTGAGGTATGTTCCCTGTATTCCCACTTTGTTGAGAGTTTTGATCATGAATGGGTGCTGGATTTTTTCAAATGCTTTTTCTGCATCTATTGAAATTATCATGTGGTTTTTCTCCTTCCTTTTGTTTATGTGATGAATCACATTGATTGATTTGCAAATACTGTATCAGCCTTCCCTCCCCAGAATAAATCTCACTTGATCATGGTGTATGATTTTTTCCATATATTGTTGGATCCGGTTTGCTAATATTTTGTTGAGGATTTTAGCATCTATATTCATCAGGGATATTGGCCTATAATTTTCTTTCTTTGTGTTGTCTTTGCCTGGTTTTGGAATCAGAATTATGCTCACCTCATAAAAGGAGCTTGGAAGTCTTTCTTCCTCTTGAATTTTTTGAAATAGCTTGAGAAGGATAGGAGTTAGTTCTTCTTTGAATATTTGGTAGAATTCACTTGTGAAGTTATCTGGCCCAGGACTTTTCTTTGTTGGGATCTTTTTATAACTGTTTTGATCTCATTTGGTATAATTGGTCTGTTTAAGTTTTTTGATTCTTCCAGATTGATTTTTGGAAGATTGTATGTTTCAAGGAATTTGTTCATTTCATCTAGGTTGTCTAGTATTTTCTCATACAGTTCTTCATAGTATTTTCTTAAAATATTTTGTATTTCTGTTGTGTCAGTTGTTATTTCTCCACTCTCATTTCTAATTTTATTTATTTGGGTCCTCTCTCTCTTTCTCTTGGTGAGTCTAGTTAAAGCTTTATTGATCTTGTTTACCTTTTAAAAGAACCAGCTCCAAGTTTTGATCTTTTGTATTGTTTCTTTACTCTCTATGTCATTTATTTCTGCTCTGATGTTTATTATTTTTTTTCTTCTACTACATTTGGGCTTTACTTGCTGTTCTTTTTCTAGTTCTTTTAAATGCAGGGTTAAGTTCTTTATTTGAGCATTTCTAACTTCTTAAAGTGTGCTTGTAGTGCTACAAACTTTTCTCTCAATACTGCTTTCACTGTGTCCCATAAATTTTGAGTTGTCGTATGCTCATTATCATTTGTTTCTAGGAATTTTTTTATTTCTTCTTTGATCTCATTCTTAATCCATTTGTTATGAAACAACCTTCTATTTATTTTCCATGTGTTTGAAATTTTTTGAGCTTTTCTGTTGTGGTTGATTTCTAGTTTCATGCCATTGTGATCAGAGAAAGTGCTTAATATGATTTCAATCTTCTAAAATTTGTTAAGACCACTTTTTTGCCCTAACATGTGGTCTATCCTAGAGAATGTACCATGAGCTCTTGAAAAGAATGTATATTCTGCTGCTTTAGGGTAAAAGTTTCTGAAGATATCTATTAAATCGAGTTGATCTAGTGTGTCCTTTAAATCTGCTGTTTCTTTGTTAATTTTCTTTCTTGAGAATCTATCTAGAGATATTCATGAGGTATTAAAATCCCCTATTATTATAGTATTGCTGTTGTTCTCTCTTTATATTCATCAAAGTCTGCTTTATATATTTTGTTGCTCCTATATTCGATGCATAGATATTTATAATGTTTATATCTTCCTGTTGGATTTTTCCCTTTATCATTATGTGGTGGCCTTCTTTACCTTTTATTATATCCTTTGTTTTAAAGTCCATTTTGTCTGATATAAGTATTGCTACCCCAGCTTTTTTTTAATTTCCATTTGCTTGAAATATTTTTTTTCATCCTTTTACCTTTAGCCTATGTGCATCTTTTTTTTTAAGGTGTGTCTCTTGTAGATAGCATATGTATGGGTCCTGTTTTCTTATCCATTCAGTCTTTTGATTGGATTATTTAATTTATTTATGTTTAAGGTTATTATTGATATGTAGTTGTTTATTGCCATTTTATTTTTTAAAGCTCTATTCCTCTTTTGCTATATATTTTTTTCCACTTTGATCTGTTTACACCATGCTATTTAACATTTCCTGCAGCATTGGTTTGGTTGTAATAAATTTCTTGAGTTTTTTTTGTCTGAGAAACGTTTTATTTCTCCTTCCATTTTAAATGATAGCCTTGCTGGATAAAGTAGTCTTGGTTGTAGGTTCTTGTTCTGCATTACTTTGAATATTTCTTGCCATTCCCTTCTGGCCTTAAGTGTTTCTGTTGAAAAGTCTGACATTATCCTTATGGGGGCTTCTTTGTAAGTGATAGTCTTTTTTTC
This sequence comes from Saccopteryx bilineata, assembly GCF_036850765.1. Classification (NCBI taxonomy): domain Eukaryota; kingdom Metazoa; phylum Chordata; class Mammalia; order Chiroptera; family Emballonuridae; genus Saccopteryx; species Saccopteryx bilineata. The sequence continues at coordinate 199,503,680 of NC_089491.1, forward strand.
TTTAGCAGCTTTTAATATTTTCTCTTTAGCACTTAGCTTTGTTACATTAATTATGATGTGTCTTGGTTTAGATTTCTTTGGGTTTCTCTTTAATGGAGTTCTCTCTGGTTCTTGAACTTGTGAGAGTTTCTCCTGCATTAATTTAGGGAAGTTTTCAGCTATAATATGATTGGACAAATTCTGTATCCCTTTTTATTTCCCTTCTTCTTCTTCTTCTTCTTCTTCTTCTTCTTCTTCTTCTTCTTCTTCTTCTTCTGAAACCCCTATAATGCAGATGTTATTTCTCTTTATATTGTCACTGAGCTCTCTAAGAGTTTCCTCAGACTTGTTGAGTCTCTTTTCTTTTTTCTTCTCTGCTTTCATGCCTTCATTCCAGTTGTCCTCCAACTCGATGATTTGATCCTAAGCTCTATCCATACTGTTTTTAATTTCTTCCATTGTGGTCTTCATTTCTGATATTGTATTTGTCATCTCCAACTGATTCTTTTTTAATATTTCAATATCCTTTTTAATACTTGCTATTTTTTTATTTAGGTGTTTGTAATGACCATCCATTGTTGTTCTAAGATCCCTAATCATCCTTATTATTATTATTTTGAACTCTGCATCCAGAAATTTGGTTATTTCCATATCACTCAGTTCATTTCCTGGATGTTTCTCTTGTGGTTTCATTTTAATTCCACTTCTCTGTCTTCTCATATCTATGTATTTGGGTGTTTTGTTTGTAGAACTGGTTGAGTATAGGATTGGAGTTGTCTGCCTTCAGTTTTCAATTGTGTTATTTCTAGGTCTTCTTGGGTTGGCATCAACTATTATTTGTAATCCACTTTTGGATTTTGGCCATGTTGAAGTCTTGTTTTTTGTTTTTTTTCTTAACAGGTGATTATCTTGTTTGCTGATCTCAGTAGGGGGTTATTTGAAACTGTATCCAGGAATGGGGTGCGTGTGACCTGAAGCTCTGAAGTTCTCTTTTGCCAGTTAAACTCTCTGGGGGCAGGTTGCTTTCTCAGTTTCAGTAGGGGGAGGTGTATCTCAGATCTCCATGGAGACCTGAGTTACTGCCCCTTCTCCCCACTTCTTGTTTTCAGTTGTGTCTTGTTGCACTGATTGGAGCTGGACAGATGTCTGTATCTCTGTGACCTGGATGTACTTTTATATTTTGTGTTGTGGAAGGATCATCCCCTCTCCCAGTTATGGCTGCCTCTAGCACTGAATGAGTCACCTTTTCAAGTCGTTGCCTGCATTCCTCTCCCCTCACTATCCATCTCTCTGTCTCTCTCCTTTCTTTTTGGAAGACAAGCGGGCCCTGTCAACACACCTTTTTCCCTGGTCACCAGGGAAGTGGCTGTGAGCAGTATTTACTACTCTTTTCCTTGGAGTGAGAACCTCCCCCTCTTTGTTCCTGTAAGCAGGCAAGATTTAGGCGCTCCCTACCAGGTTTGTTGTGGCTTCTTCTTTGCTTCTTAGTTTTTGAGAGCTGTTCTTGTAATACAGATTTGGTTTTTCACACTGTTTGTTCATAAATTAGTTTATAATCCAGTTCACTGGTGTGAGCTGGGAGTCTGTGTGTCTGCCTTGAATACATCTTTTTAGTGACCACATCATCCTGAGAAGAGAATTTTAGGAGCTCTCTTAAATTCATTTACCCACCAACCACTTTTATCTCAAATAGAAAACTCTGGCCCTCTTTATTCCCACTCATACAACTGTTGATAAAGGTAGCACACCCACAACCTCAGTGAGGACATTGTTGTATGTCTCATTGATGACAACATGAATCCCCAGGAATGAACCACCTTACCAAACCTGACATTCTAGTGTAGGACAAATGACCAAGCAAGCATAGCAAAAACTTTCTGTAAAATATCTGCTGCTGGCTCACATAGGGGAGCAACAGCCTTCTCTCTCTTCTGGTCCACTTCTCAACAATGCATGAGACTGTGCAACAATACACAGAAAACAAAGTGACACAGAATTATCTATGAAAGTGTAACACACAGAACAGAGTCTGAAATACATTAAGAAAGACAGGTTAGTGACAGAAATGATGCACACACAGCAAAGCCATCATCACATAGAAGTGAGACAAACTTCCTTGGGACTTTCAGATTTTCTTCAGAAAGGTAAGCAAAAATGCTGAATTAATAGCTGCTATTCCTAAGGTGTCCTCGGCAGGGCAGGACACATAAACATGTTATTTAGCAAAAACAGAGCCTGGTCAAGGGCTCTGTCACAATCTTTATCACTGATGAAAAGGTGAACATCACTGCCTGCACAGCTTCCTCACAGGGAATGATGTTTTACTCCCTTGCTCATACATTTCTAATAGGAAGCAGAGCATACAGAGATCTATGTTCAGCAGCCACAGCACCTCACACTACATGACACACTACAAAATAATTTGACCACATCATTTTCAAACCGAAAACATCCCTCTGAAGGTATTGCTTTCTACACAGACATTATTTCTGCCTCACCTCTTCTTCTCACAGAGCCCGTCCTCACACTCATAACCGTGAACTCTGAACGCATTCACAAAAAGGGATGACAGTCTCTGGCCAACTGACTGAGAACTCAAAAGTATTGCCTGAAGGGCCAAAGTCACCAATCTGGGCACATAGGAGAAACGACTTCTAACTGCACAACTGAGTGAAAGGCTCAATGCAACAGGATGATGGTTCTGTTTCCATTCCTGTTTTTCTGAATTCCATGGAAAAACTAAGATATGCTCTACAACTACAAACACCAACTCTTTGGACTCAAGCACTGTGACACATACTTATAAATAGCCTCCTGAAATACAGTATGCCTAGATTAAAAAAATAAACCTTATAGAAGAACAAGAAAATCACAATACATAAGGGCCACATCAGTCCATATTCAAGAACTCCTAGAAGCTTCTAAGTCAGTGCTTCTCTAGCAATTCCAAATTTTCCCCAGGGGATATCCAGAAAAGTTTGCTGAATTTTTGAGTATCATGTAGATGATGGTAGAGGAGATGTATGAATGGATGGTGATAATACTACCTACAAGGCATACAGTGACAACACCTTCTGAGTAAGGAACAGGATGAAAGGAATCCATGAGAATACAAACAGCATATTATCACATACTCTCTGGATGACAAACAGTACCTTTGCTGGAACAGACAATATGGATATGGAGACCTAGAAAACAAGATCTGGATCCTACTGGAAAGCATGAGGAGTCCTTTCCTGAGCTGACAAGACAGCCCAAGTGTGGATGAGATGAGAAATATTCTATAAGTCTTAGGAACTGAATGTAACTGTGAGAAACCACAAAAGATATCAGAGAATTATCTCTTTTCTATCCTATGAAATCACTCTATATTGCCTTTTCCACAATGCAACTTTGAATCAACTTCTTTCAATTCCAAACTTCATCACCTAAAGTTTTCTTGTTCCAAAATTAAAAATTTGCCACATGCCCACTCCTTACGATCACCCTCAGGGGCAACCTAATCCATGACAAAGCTGTAACCAGTTCTAACACTCTTCACATCTAAGCCATACAGACTCTCTTCAAATTATAAGATCCCAGTACTCCATGTAGTCATGGTACAGTGGATAGAGCGTCCATCTGGAATATGGAGGACCCAGGTTCAAAACCCCAAGGTTGCCAGCTTAAGTGCAGGCTCATTTAGTTTCAGCAAGGCTCACCAGTTTAAGCACAAAGTCACTGGCTTGAGCAAGGGGTCACTCACTCTGCTGTAGCCTCTGGGTCAAGGCACATATGGCAAAGCAATCAATGAGCAACTAAGGTGCCACAACAAAGAATTGATACTTTTCATTTTTCTCCCTTTCTGTCCCTTCTGTCCCTATCTCTCTCTCTGTCTCTGCCAAAAAACAAAGAAACAAATAAACAAACAAATAAATAAATAAAGTATCTCAACCTCCTCAAGGGACATCCTGTCTTCCTGTTTTTTTTCATCACTTCACTATTCTTCCATGGTTTGCTCATGGTTGCAGAATTCCTTACCTACCTCACTAGTGCACAAGAATTCAATGAATACTTGATTCAAATTAGATTCACTACATCATGGAAACCAACATGCACATATCAGTATCCTGTGCACAGAGAAAGAATGACTTCAAGACAACAAATTTTTTACAAAGGTTCAAATAGCTCCCTAATAGGAAAGTTTCCTTGGTTAGAGCATCATCCTCCAGCACAGAGAGTTCCAGCTTTCCAGAAAGGGGAATAGCAAGGACACAGATCCATTACATTACACTGAGTATCTTTAAAGTTTTCAAAGATTTTTCTGTGCACCTGAAAACAAACAGGCTGAGACCTATAAAGCTGTCAGTGACAAGGAAGAGAGAAGGAGCTTGTTATGGCCAAAGGTAACAGTGGAGGAGAGCGGGATCTGTGAAGAGCCAAGTCACCTGCTTGCTCAGGATTGAGAATGCATCCTGTCTATGTTATCTGATTAGCTATTTCCTGAGACCCAGCATTTGTTTCTGCAGATAGGGTGCCTCCAATTAAATCCTCCTTTTTCAGAGTCATAGGACTGTAATGAAACTTTAAAAGATAAAGTTTATCAGAGACTACATGGAGTAATTTATATTCTACCTGACACTGTGATAAGATGCCAAAGAAAGGTAAAACTTAGTATTGACAATGCCATTTTAAAGAGGAAAAGTCAGGCTTCTTGCCTCCTCATTTCTGTGAAGAATAAGGGAGAAAAATGTAGCTTACAAGGATAACTGGCTCATCTAGTCATAGTTTAACTATAGTTCTGTGGAAGGACTGAGGTCACTACTTGCTAGACAACAAAGAAGATGGGACTTATCTGGAAAATCCCTCTTCCTTGAGATCCTTTGGAAGACAATGTTTACATATCTTAATTAAAAATTCCTACACTGATTCTAACTCTTCTTCCCCCCTGGAGCCCTTAGAGTGACATACACCTCTAGACAAAGAGATCATGAGACAACTCCCCTTGCTGAAATACCTGCATTCTGTAACATTTCATATGCTTTCTAATAATTATCCCTCTTGAAATATAAAAACTTGTGAACTAAACAAGTGACGGACTAGCTTATTAGGTTTCCTATACTAGCCCCAACACTTTTAGCAAAGGTATTTTCATTTAGCCTCTCTCTTTATTCTAAGATAACCATTTCATTGTGACAGGGATAGGAGGGTAGACACTAGAAGATTTGGGAATGTCTTTGCTGGGTGTTGGTCAAATAAGTTTGTAAATTGATATATATGTTTGCTGGCTTATAGTTTGCATTTTATGTGAGGGGCAAGCTGTAAGCAGGTCGGGTCATTATAGCCTGAGGCTTAGTTTTAAAACTAAGCTTTTCCTCACACCATGACTCTTGTATGATGTGGGTGGTGCACTCTTATGAGGAATCCTATTATACCTCAGGCAAGTGACTTTGTATTAGAGAGACTTCCTTGTTTGTATATTAGATTAAAAGGTTTTAATTTATATACTATAAAGTGGGGCAGACTGGGAGCTTGCTCTCTCTCGGTTCCTGAGATTAGCATTGGAGGAGAGAGCAGAGAAAGGCCATGTGAAGGAGAGGAAAAACAGCCAAGATGGCAGAGTGCTGAAGTAGAAGCCAGTTTGTGAAGAGTTTGTGCAAAGAGAATGAGATGGGGGACAGAGGTGAATAAGGCTGGTGAGCTAGAAACCTTTGATTCTAGGAAACTAGGTAAGTCAGTGGCTTTGGGAGCTCTGAATGAAAAGGGAAGTGTTTTCCCATTGTGTGTATTTTTTGCCCTCTGGGTGCAAGCTAGAATTAAAGCTAATGGATCACCAGTTCTTGGCTCTGTTTTTTTTTTTACTGTCTGTCCAAATCAAATGCAAACCTGCATAGGCCAGGAAGCTGTGATGGTGGCCATGGCTACTGGCTTTACATTTGGCATAGTTTGTGGCAAAATTCAATACAGATCAGTATGGAGCCACCACCACCTTTAAGCAGTGGAGTAGAGGACTAGCTGCTGTTATGGTTCCCCATGACTGTCATTTTGGGGCCATAGCCTGGCTGACTTTTACAGTCATACATGAGGTAACTGAGAGCTCTATGAAAGAGGTTGCCCAGTACCCACAAACTGAGCAGTAAAAGGAGCTGGAGCAAACATGGGAGAAACAGATGCTGACCCTGGAGCTGGAACAAGCACCAGAGGAGACCGACCAGGTTCATGAGATTTGCCTGGAAATGGGGCAGCCACTGAAGAAGGAATCACAGGTTCATGAGTTGCAGATTTCCCTGGACATCATGGAGAGCCAGCAGCGGGAGGCCAGGGCTGAGGCAAAAGTTGGGGCTGCAAGGTCCACAGAGCAGAAGGTGGCAGCAGCCTGGGGCTTGAGCTGGGCGGTGGGAGCTGGTGTTCTCAATTCCTCTTTGGTGGATGAGGAGAATGGGGCTGGAGTTGCGACCTGCAGTCTCCAGAAGGTGAGAGCCCAGAAGCAAGGAGTACCTACTATGCCCCTGGTAGGTCTGTGATTTTGGAACATAAGGGGAATGCCATCATGCTCTCTGGAGCAGAGATGGAAATGCTGATTGCCATTGCCATGTGCTCCTCCTTGGGACAGTGTAAGACTTGCCAGTATGGCAGGGATGAGGGGGGGTGGCTGAGGCCCCATGTACATGGACTGATTTCCTAGCCTATGACCAGAGTGGGCACTGGCTCCTTTGTTGGATGGACTTACGGATTTTGGACAATGTAAGACACCCTAATGAGGGTGGGGGGCAGCTTTGTTGGAGGCCTTTTCCCTTCCCTGGGAAACTTTTCCCATGTTTAGAAAGAAGTCAGAGGACATTTTGTGCTTTTGTCAAAGTGCTTAGAGACTGGTGAAGTGTATCTTTGTAATTGTTGAAATTGTATAATTTGTCATGTTGTTGTAATTTGTGTAATGTGCCTAATTTTCTTGTGCAGGTATACCTGTGCTTTGGATTGTGAAGCGAGCAAAAGGGGTGGAATGTTTGTCAAATAAGTTTGTAAATTGATATATATGTTTACTTGCTTATATTTTGCATTGTGTGTAGGGAACAGGCTGTAAGCAGGTTGGGTCATTATAGCCTGAGGCTTAGTTTTTAGAGTAATGTTTGAGAGAAATGGTGCCATGAGAAATGCTTCTGATACCTCTCCCTAAAATTTCAAGAAATTCAACAACTAGAGACAGAAAAACAATCACAGGAGCATTTGAAATACACATACATCAAACAAAGGTACAACTGGATGAAAAGGTGGCTGAATCTATACCCCATTATGAAGGAAATAAGACACAGAACAGAATATTTTGCTTTCCTCACTGATCTGAGCCAGGGCTGCTTTCACTTGGAACTTAGAGAAAGCAAAGGCTGGGGGCACAGAAAAAACTGGGCTAGGCCAGAGACGTACAAGCCAAGGAGAGAGTGTGCCCACGACTTAGTCCATGTGGAGCTAACACCAGTGGCAAAACCTGGCTGAGGTGGGTGAGCAGTTGTCTTGTTTACTCCCAGTATCCTGGTTGGCAAACACAGGTAGTGTGCAAGTGGATCAACCTGGCACTTTGGGAATGGGTACCTGTGTCCCCAGATGGAGGAGCTGAGTCAGAGACTGTCAGTAGTGGCCCTATGCATGGGCTGTGACAAGAGTTTCTAAATAATCCTGGCTTCCCAAACAACAGTGTGCAGAAAGTGCACGAAAGCTGGCTTCCCTACACCCACCTATCTGGGCATGGTGCCTCTGCCAGCCATACAGGCTAACAAAGCACAGTCATGGGGAAGAGAACTGCGTAAGTGGTAGGGGGAAGGGTGTGCAGGCAGCTTGCAGACAGCCTCTGGAGAGCAGACCTGCAAAGTGCTGAGGCATACTAGATGTGCCCGGAGGCTCATAGAAAGACATTCGAAAGGCAATTGGCTCCCAGCACTGCCTGATTATGCTGGCGGCTCTGGCTGGCAAAGCCTTACCCAGAACCTTGCATTGAGTGAAGATAGAGGTGGGAATTTGGCAGCTCTTAGAGCCTCTTGCTATCCAGGCAGTGGCTGGAGCAAATTCACAGCTGGGTCCACAGGCTGCTGGTTCAGGAGAGAGAGATTTGGGGAGAGGCTCCAGGAAAACAAAGTCTCCCATTTTTGGAGCCTACAAATGCTAACAAGCCCTGCCTACTAACGGGAATGAGGCTGAGTTTGTGTCATCACCATAGCGACACAACAGCAAATCTCTGCCTAAGAGTGCCACAGGGGCAGAACCTAAAGCACAGTGCCACCAGCCGAAAAGAAAGAGAAGAAAGAAAAAGGAAGAAGATAATTTCTGAAAACCAGAAAAAATCCATAGTTTTTAACTTTTTCCATTTTTTTCTTGTATTTTTTTCTTTCACTTTGATCATTTTATTCTCTTTTCATTTTATTCTTTTCTTTTCATTTTGAACTTTTTTATTATGCATAGGTGTCACATTTTTTATTCTTTTTTTCTATGAGTGTTACATTCCAAAAACTTAACTCAATTTTCTCTCTCTCTCTTTCCTCTCTCTCTGTCTGTCTCTTTTTTTCTCTTTCACTTTTTCTCTCATGCAAATCTCACCCACAAACAAATTATTTTATTCTGGATTCAGATTTTTTTGTGTGGCATTTTGTGTGATTTTTACTTTGCTTTTTATCTCTTTAGCATTTCTCCCAACTCTGGCTCTCCATTCTATAGTTTTTGTGCCACTTAATACAATAGAATTTTTATTTTTTACTGTATTTTTCTGTTTCTTTTTTTCCTTTCTCCTTCACTATTTCTCTCATTCAACCATCATTTACAAACAAATTATTTTATTCTTAATCCAATTTTTTTTTCTTATGGCATTTTATGGGTTCTTGCTTTGTTTTTTTGCCTATTTTTCACTCGCCCCCAACCCAGGCCCTTTGTTCTATGTATTTTTGTTCCACTTAGCACAATAGAATTTTTAGTTTTTTACTGCATTTTCTCAAAAAAGAAAATTTTTTTATCAACTTTTATTAGTGTTATTAACAATACCACCCCCAAATGCCATTAAAGAAAAAGAAATCAAATATCATGGATACAAAAGATAGAGATGTAGCTCAAATAGATAAGAAAAAATCTATAGAAAAAAATTTTAATAGCTTAGAAACCTTGACATTAAATTACAAAGGATTTAAAATTGAAGTCCTAAAAATACTCAGGGTTATACAAGAAAGTGCAGGAAGGCAATTCAGGGAGTTCAAAAATCAATTCAATAAACAGAAAGAATACTTCACCAAGGAAATTGAAACTATAAAAATGAATCAAACAGAGATGAAGAACTCAATTCATGAACTGAAAAACAAGATAACAAGCTTAGTCAATAGAATAAGCCAGATAGAGGAGCGAATTAGTAACATAAAATACAGGCAACTAGAGGCACTACAGAGAGAAGAGGAGAGAGACTCACAAATTTAAAAAAATGAGATAGCCCTATAGGAATTGTCTGACTCCATCAGAAAGAGCAACATAAAAATAATGGGTATATCAGAAGGAAAAGAGAGAGAAAGTGGAATGGAGAACATATTCAAACAAATAATAGATGAGAACTTCTCAAGCCTGTGGAAAGAACTAAAGCCTCAAATTCAAGAAGTAAACTGAACACTGAGTTATCTTAATCCTGACAAACCTACTCATGGCACATCATAATGAAATTGGCACAAAGAAAAAATTATCAAGGCAGCCAGGGAAAAGAAGAATACAACATATAAAGGAAGTCCCATTAAATTATCAACAGATTTCTCAGCAGAGACTCTACAAGCTAGAAGAGAGTGGACCCCGATATTTAAAGTACTGAAAGAGAGGAACTTTCAGCCAAGAATACTATATCCATCAAAGCTATCCTTCAAATATAAAGGAGAAATAAAAACATTCACAGATACAAAAAAGATGAGGGAATTTATCACCAGAAAACCCCCACTTCAGGAAATACTAAAGGATTTTTTTTGACCAGACACAAAGAACAAAAAAACAAAAACAAAACTACAAGTAAAAGCTCCATCAAGATTGCAATGAAAACAAGATTAATTTATGACAACAAAAACAAAAAAGGGGAGAGTACAATGATTAACAGTGTAGCAAAGGAAGATGGAGAGCAGAAGCACCCATGAATAATGTACTACATGAATAAAGTACTACAATGAACATGATATGTATCCTTTCCATTACTTAATGGTAACCACCCCTGAAAAAACCACTACGGAAGCACATGACTTGAAAAAAGAAGTAACAGAGAAAAGAAGTATAGATTACAACCAAACAAAAACAAATGACAGAAAAATAAATGAGAAGAACCAAACAAGATACAAAACTATCAGAAAGCAATATATAAAATGACAATATGAAACCCTCAAATGTCAATAATTACGCTAAATGTAAATGGTTTGAACTCACCAATAAAAAGACACAGAGTAGCAGAATGGATTAAAAAAGAAAATCCAACTGTATGCTGCCTACAAGAAACACATCTAAGCTACAAGGATAAAAATAAATTCAAAGTGAAAGGCTGGAACAAAATACTCCAAGCAAATAATATCCCCCCAAAAAGCAGGTGTAGCAATACTCATAACTACCAATGCTGACTACAGGACAGCAAAGATAATCAGACACAAAAACAGTCATTTCATAATGATAAAGGGGATATTGAATCAAGAAGACATAATAAGACTTCTTAATATATATGCACCAAACCAAGGAACACCAAAATATATAAGACAGCTACTGACTGACCTAAAAACAAAAACCAACAAAAGTACAATCATACTTGGAGACCTCAATACACTGCTGACAGCTCATCATAACAAGAAATCATCTGAACAAAAAATCAATAAAGAAATATTGGCCTTAAATGAAACACTAGAACAATTGGATATGATAGACATCTACTGGACATTTCATCCCAAAATGCCAGAGTACACATTTTTCTCTAGTGTACATGGAACATTCTCAAGAATTGACCATAAGTTGGGTCACAAAAATAACATCAACAAATTCAGAAAGATTGAAATTATACCAAGCATATTTTCTGATCATAAAGCCTTGAAACTAGAATTAAACTGTAAAGAAGAGGTAAACAAACCCACAAAAATGTGGAAACTAAACAACATACTTTTAAAAAAATGAGTGAGTCAAAGAAGAAATAAGTGCAGAGATCAAAAGATGCATACAGGCAAATGAAAATAACAATACAGCATATCATAATCTCTGGGATGCAGCAAAAGCAGTAATAAGAGAAAAGTTTATATCACTACAGGCCTATATGAACAAACAAGAGAGAGCCCAAGTAAATCACTTAACTTCACATCTTAAGGAACTAGAAAAAGAAGAAAAAAGACAACCAAAACCAGCAGAAGAAAGGAAATAATAAAAATCAAAGCAGAAATAAATGAAATAGAGAACAGAAAAAGTATAGAAAAAATTAATAAAACAAGGAGCTGGTTCTTTGAAAAGATCAACAAAATTGACAAACCCTTGGCAAGACTCACTAAGGAAAAAAGAGAAAGGACTCATATAAACAGAATCCAAATGAAAGAGGAGAAATCACCACAGATATCATAGGTATACAAAGAAATATTGTGGAATACTATGAAAACCATATGCCACCAAATTTAACAATATAAAAGAAATGGACAAATTTCTAGAACAATACAATCTAACTGCTTTTATTAACGCTGAACTCCCTGCTCTCCCTACTTGTGGTCACATGGCATTTAGGACCAGAAAGTCTCTAAAACTTGTGACCACTAACTTGTTTACACAAGTCCCTGCAAAGAATCTATAAAAACCCCAAACTCTGTAATCTCAAGGGCCAGATTTTTGGGTGTTAACCTGTTGATCCTGCTAGTGTAATAAACTGGTTCTCTCCACCACCCCGAGTGCCACTTGGTCATTTCTGTGAGGTGAGATTTTCTGCAACATTTAGCTCCCTTGGCAGAAAACCCAACCGCTCTGGCCTATTGTGTCATCAGCTTGGGGTAGGAAGGGGAAGAAGATAGTGTGACTGTCCCAGGAGAAGAAAATGGTGCACCTTCCATTCATTTAGAAGGAACCTCCTTCTCCGGAAACTTGCCATTGGCTGTATGACACTGACTGTGCTGGACTCAAAAAGGGGGTGGACTGAACTCATCAGAATTTTGTTGGAAAGGTAAGGTCCTAGGACCCAGCCCAAAGTCAGGTCCCTCTTTGGAGAGAAACTGAGACTGATCACCTCCCGAGGTTTTTTGGAACAGAGAACCTAGGTAGGAATCTGTGGGATAGAGGGAATGTAATAGCCTCTGTGTGTGTGTGCGTGTGTGTGTGTGTGTGTGTGTGTCTGCATGCATGTGGAGCTCAGGGGCTTACACTTGAGTTTCCAGTTTGTGGTTCCATAGTAAAAGCTAGGGAGTCTGAGTGGGCCCCCACCTACTATTCTGTGGCAACATCATAAGGCTTAGGGCAGTATTGAGCAGTGCTTGATTGGAGTCAGGGGTTTATAACAGCCTGCCAATTGCTAAGAGACACTTAACCTCCCACAAAAGACATGGCCAAATGGGCATCTGATTTACCCTTGAAAAGGGCTCCCCACCCTTTTCTGTCCTGTGACATTGGGCACAAAAAACACAACCAGAATGGCTTTCACCCAGTCCAAACTCACTATCTCAGGTTGCATAATTAAGAATTTCAAGAAGGGATTCAGGCCCTGGCCGGTTGGCTCAGCGGTAGAGCATCGGCCTGGTGTGTGGGGGACCGGGGTTTGATTCCCGGCCAGGGCACATAGGAGAAGCACCCATTTGCTTCTCCACCCCCCCTCCTTCCTCTCTGTCTCTCTCTTCCCCTTCTGCAGCCAAGGCTCCATTGGAGCAAAGATGGCCCGGGTGCTGGGGATGGCTCCTTGGCCTCTGCCCCAGGCATCATGGCAGAGCGACACCCCAGAGGGTCAGAGCATCGCCCCCTGGTGGGCGTGCCGGGTGGATCCCGGTCGGGCGCATGCGGGAATCTGTCTGACTGTCTCTCCCCATTTCCAGCTTCAGAAAAATACAAAAAAAAAAAAAAAAAAAGGGATTCAGTAGTGACTATAGGGTTAAAATAAATCCCTGAAAGTTAAGGGCCTTCTCTGAGTTACAATAGCCAACCTTCAATTTAGGATGGCCCAGGGAGGGGAACCTTGATGTTTCAACCATTAGATCAGGTTAGAAGGTTGTGAATAGCAACCCAGGTCACCCAATCAATTCCCCTACATAGAGTCCTGGTTAGAAATTGCCCAAACCTTGCCACCCTGGGTCTGGTTCTGTGTAGGGAAAAGGGAACAGAGTAACATCTTTGCCCAAACCACCAAAGATCTCAAAAAACCCATCCATCAGGGTGGTCCTGAAGAAGAGGTATCCCTCTACCATATATTGCACAACTGCCAACCACTCCAGCAGCAGAATGCCAGCCTTTGCACCTGCCAGACAGTCTTCCTCTGTCTATTTCTTCACTATTACCTGATTTGCCAGAGCAGCCAGCTGAGGCACCAGAGCCTGAGCAGCCAGCTGAGGCACCAGAGATTCCCTTAGCAAGACATCTCCATTCAGCACAACCTGCACTCCAGATGCTCCTGACAGAAACAAGCAGCCCTCCACAGGTCTCTGTGGATGGGACAATTCAACCTAGCAAGGCAATCCTCCACTACCAGCTCTTCAGTACCACTGACCTGAACAGGAAACACCACATTCCAGCCAACTCAGAAAAATTGCAAGCTCTCATTGATCTTCTTGAGGTGACCTTCCAGACTCACCAGCCTATTTTGGACAACTGCTGCCAACTCCTCCTGATGCTTTTCAATACAGAAAAAAGGTGGTGAATCCTTACTGAAGCTCAAAAATGGCTGGAGGACCAAGCCCCTGCTTGAGTGATGGATGCGGCAGGATGGGCAAAGAGGCCACTCCAAACTTGAGACTGGACTGGGACTTAACACTGATGCTGGCAGGGCCTCCCGTCAACAAGAAGCCCTATTGAGAGGGATGCATGAAGGGGCTAAGAAACCCATCAACATGTCAAAAACCTCTGCAGTCACCCAGAAGTCAGAAGAATCACCAAGTGACTTTTATGAGCAACTCTGTGAGGCATTTGCCTGTACATCCCCTTTGATCCTGAGGCTCCAGAAAATCTGGAAATGGTAAATTCAGCATTCATTGCCCAAACTTCCCTGAATGTTTGCAGAAAGCTCCAAAAATTAGAGGGGTTCACCAGGATGAACACCACCCAGCTCTTAGAAATTGCCACAAGGTCATCATGAATCACAACATCCAAGCACAGAAAGAGGCTGACAAATAAATGAAACAGAAGGTCACCCACCTTGATGCTACATTGGAATGACCTGACCTTACCCACTGACCAGGACCACCTCTAAAAGCGTGAAAACGACAGTGGCTCCCTCTCTGACCTGACCAATGAGCTTATTGTAAGGAATTTGGACACTGGAAAAATGAATGCCCAAACTTGGACATTCAGCAAAGCCATCAGGGCCAGGAAAAAATCAACAAAATCCAAAGGCAAATTATTTTGTTGGGCTAATGGAAATAGACTCAGAAGAGAGAAGATCTGGCTCCTTACAGCTTGGCCACTGAGAGCCCAAGATCAAAATGAAAGTGAGGGGCCAACCAATGACTCTCATGGTTAACACTGGAACAGAATATTTGGTGGTCACAACCCTGGAGGCCCCTTTTAGCAAGAAAAAAGCTACAATCATCAGAGCTACAGGAGTACAAGCTTCGCCTTGACCATTCTGCCAATTGTGAACCTGCCACCTGCGGGTCACCAGGTCATCTATGAATTCCTCTATCTGCAAAAATGCCCCATTCCCCTAGTAGGGGAAGATGTTTTAACAAAATTCAGGGCTCAAATAACCTTTGCTAAAGGTGGGTCAGTCAGTCTGGTGTTGAAAGGACTAAAAGAAAGTTTAATCCTGTCAGTCATACTATCGCAAGGGATGAATAAAAACTACATGCAAAAGAAAGAACTGAAAAAAATCCAGCAGACTTCCGCAGGAGGCATTCCTGTTGGTGTGGGCAGAAATAACTCTTCCAGGAATGTCCAAAAACCATGCTACACACATAATAAACTTAAAACCGGGAACTCTTCAGGCAGAAACAATACCCAATACTGCAGGAAGCTCAGCTGGGAATGCAGGAACACTTTACACATCTTAAAGAAGAGGGAATCTTAATAGAATGCCAGTCTTTATGGAATATTCTCATTACCAGTAAAGAAGCCAAATGATGGCAGGTGGATAACGACCAGTGCAAGACTTAAAAGCCAATAACAATGCCACTATGACCCTCCACCCAGTCATCCTGATCCCATATACTCTCATTGGTTAGCTCTCTTCTGAGGCCAAAATGGTTCTCCTGCCACAATCTGAAGGATGATTTTTTCTGCCTCTGATTGGACCCAAAAAGCCAACCCTCTTTTCCTTTGAGTAGAAAGACCCCTAAACCAGAAGAAAAACTCAACTAAGCTGGACTCGCTTACCCCAAGGTTTCAAAAACTCTGCCACCCTCTTTGAGAAAGCTCTGACAAGACACCTAGCAAACTTCCCACTGGAAGACTACAACTGCACCCTTATACAATATGTTGATGACATCCTACTCACCAGTGAAACAAGAGAAAATGCCATACAGAGACGAGGGCACTACTAATAATCTTTTAAAATGTTTGTTGATTTTAATTTATTGTGTTTACATAGATTCAAGTGTCCCACCAAATATATCTCCCTTTCACACAAGTGTTTTCCTTGATACCCCCTTTGCCCCCTCCTCCCAACACCTTTCCCCCTTTCCCATAGGATTTCCTATTCTGCTCTCTATAATGCTGTATTATGTATATAAAATGTCACTAATCCCTTTCCCTTCTCTTTCCCTCTGGTTCCTTTGATCCCACCTCTCTCTTTGTTCCATTCCTCAGTTTACTTTGTTCATTAGCTTCCTCAAATGAATGTGGTCATATAATATCTTTTTTCTCTGCCTGGCTTATTTCACTTAGCATAATAGGTTCCAGGCCCATCCATGTTGTTGCAAAAGGTAAGATTTCCTTCTTTTTCATGGTCACATAGTATTCAATTGTGTATATGTACCACAGCTTTTTAATACACTTATTCACTGAAGGACACTTGGGCTGTTTCCAGATCTTGGCATTGCAAACAATGCTGCAATAAACATGGAGGTGTACATCTTCTTTTGTACCAGTGATTGGATATTCTTAGGATATATTTCTAAAAGTGAGATAGCTGGTTGAAAATGCAGTTCCATTTTTAATTTTTTGAGAAATCTCCATACTATTTTCCACAGTGGCTGCACCAGTCTGCATTCCCACCAGCACTTATTCTGTGTTGTTTTGTTGATAAGTGCCATTCTGACAAGTGTGAGGTGGTATCTCATTGTGGTTTTAATTTGCATTTCTCTAATGATTAGTGATGTTGAACATTTTTTCATATGCCTGTTGGCCATCTGTATGTCCTCTTTGGAGAAGTGGCTATTTATTTCTTTTGCCCATTTTTGGATTTGATTGTTTACCTTCCTAATGTTGAGTTTTACAAGTTCTTTATAAATTTTGGTTATTAACCCCTTATCAGACATATTGTTGAATATGTTCTACCATTGTGTGGTTTGTTTTTTTATTTTGTTCATATTGTCTTTAGCTGTGCAAAAGCTTTTTAGTTTGATATCGTCACATTTGTTCATCCTGCCCTTTATTTCACTTACCTGTAAAGATAAATCAAAAAATACATTGTTGGGAGAGATGTCTGAAAGCTTACTGTCTATGTTTTCTTCCAAGATGTTGCCCTGGCCGGTTGGCTCAGTGGTAGAGCATTGGCCTGGTGTGCAGGGGTCCCAGGTTCGATTCCCGGCCAGGGCACACAGGAGAAGCGCCCATCTGCTTCTCCACCCCTCCCCCTCCTCCTTCCTCTCTGTCTCTCTCTTCCCCTTCTGCAGCGAGGCTCCATTGGAGCAAGGATGGCCCAGGCGCTGGGGATGGCTCCTTGACCTCTGCCCCAGGTGCTAGAGTGGCTCTGGTCGACAGAGTGATGCCCCAGAGGGGCAGAGAATTGCCCCCTGGTGGGCAGAGCGTCGCCCCCTGGTGGGCATGCTGGGTGGATCTTGGTCGGGCGCATGCGGAAGTGTCTGTCTGTTCCCGTTTCCAGCTTCAGAAAAATACAAAAACAACAACAACAAGAAAAAAACAACAAAAAAACCCCAAGATGTTTATGGTTTTACTACTTACATTTAAGTCTTTTATCCATTTTGAGCTTATTTTTGTGAATGGTGTAAGTTGGTGTTCTAGTTTTATTTTTTTGCAAGTACCTGTCCAATTTTCCCAAAACCATTTTTTAAAGAGACTGTCTTTACTCCATTGTATGCTCTCACCTCCTTTGTCAAGTATCAATTGTCCATAAAGGTGTGGGCTTATTTCTGGGTTCTCTGTTTTTTTTTCATTGATCTATATACCTGTTCTTATGTTAGTACCAAACTGTTTTGAGTAGTATAACTTGATATCAGGAAGTGTGATACCACCCATTTTATTCTTCTTTTTCAAGATTGCTGAGGATATTTGTGTTCTTTTTTTGGTTCCATATAAATTTTTGGAATATGTGTTCTGTATCTTTGAAGTATGCCATTGGTGTTTTCATAAGAATTGTATTGAATTTATAGATTGCTTTTGGTAATATGGACATTATAATGATGTTTATTCTTCTTATCTATGAATATGGTATATGCTTCTACTTGTTTGTATCTTCCTTGATTTCTTTTATCAATGTTTTATAATTTCCTGAGTACAATTTTTTAACCTTATTGGTTAAATTTACTCTTAGGTACTTTATTTTCTTTTGTTGCAATACTGAAGGAGATTGTTTTATAAATTTCTCTTTCAGACAGTTCATTGTTGGTGTATAAAAATGCCTTTGATTTTTTTTTTCTCTTTGAAGCTGGAAACGGGGAGAGACAGTCAGACAGACTCCCGCATGCACCTGACCAGGATCCACCCAGCATGCCCACCAGGGGGCGATGCTCTGCCCACCAGGGGGCGATGCTCTGCCCCTCTGGGGCATCACTCTGTCATGACCAGAGCCACTTTAGTGCCTGGGGCAGAGGCCAAGGAGCCATCCCCAGCACCCGGGCCATCTTTGCTCCAATGGAGCCTTGGCTGCGGGAGGGGAAGAGAGAGACAGAGAGGAAGGAGGGGGGATGGAGAAGCAAATGGGCGCTTCTCCTATGTGCCCTGGCCGGGAATCGAACCTGGGTCCCCCGCATGCCAGGCCGACGCTCTACCACTGAGTCAACTGGCCAGGGCCTGCCTTTGATTTCTGAATATTAATTTTGTATCTTGCCACCTTGCTGAATTCATTTATCAGGTTCATTAGTGTTTTGACTGAGACTTTAGGGTTTTATATGTACAGTACCATATGAAAATAATGATAGTTTTTCTTCTTTTCCAATTTGGATGCCTTTTATTTCTTTTTCTCCTATTCCTGTAACCAGGACTTCCAGAACTATGTTTAATAAGAGTGGTGAAAGGGGGCACCCCTGCATTGTTCCTTATCTTAAGGGGATTGCTTTTAATTTTTGCCCATTAAATATGATGTTGGCTGTCAGTTTGTCATAGATGGCCTTTATAATGTTGAGGTATGTTCTCTGTATTCCCAGTTTGCTGAGAGTTTTGATCATAAATGGATACTAGATTTTATCAAATGCTTTTTCTGCATCTATTTTTTTTGTGGCAGAGAGAGAGAGAGAGTAAGGGAGGGAGATGAGAAACATCAATCTTTTGTTTTGGTTTTTTAGTTGTTCATTGATTGATTTCTCATATGTGCCTTTATCAGGGGGCTACAACAGACTGAGTGACGCCTTGCTCGAGCCAGCAACCTTCGGTCTAAGCTGGTGAGCTTTGCTCAAACCAGATGAGCTTGTGCTCAAGCTGGTGACCTTGGGGTCTCGAACCTGGGTCCTCCTCATCCCAGTCCAGTGCTCTATCCACTGCTCCACTGCCTGGTCCACTGATATTATCATGTGATTTTTCTCCTTCCTTTTGTTTATGTGATCAATCACATTGATTGATTTGTGAATATTGTACCAGCATTGCCTCCCCAGGATAAATCCCATTTAATCATTATGTATGATTTTTTTCATGTATTGCTAGATCCAGTTTGCTAATATTTTGTTAAGAAGTTTAGCATCTAAGTTCATCAGGGATACTGACCTGTAATTTTCTTTCTTTGTGTTGTCTTTGCCTGGTTTTGGAATGAGGATTATGCTCGCTTCATAAAAAAAGTTTGGAAGTCTTTCCTCCTCTTGAATTTTTTGAAATAGCTTGAGAAAAATAGGAGTTATTTCCTCTTTGAATATTTGATAGTATTTGTCTGTGAAGCAATCTGGCCCAGGGCTTTTGTTTGTTGGGAGTTTTTTGATAACTGTTTCAATCTCATTTGTTGTTTTCAGTCTGTTTAGGTTTTCTGATTCTTCTAGATTGAGTTTTGAAAGATTATATGTTTTAAACAATTTGTCCATTTCAACTAGGTAGTCTAATTTTTTGGCATATAGTTCTTCATAGTATTTTTTTACAATCCTTTATATTTCTGCTGTGTCAGTTGTTACTTTTCCACTCTCATTTTTAATTTTATATTTTTGAGTCCTCTATTTTTTTTGTTAGTGAGTCTAGTTAAAGGATCATCAATCTTGTTTTATCTTTTCAAAGAACCATCTTTTGGTTTTATTGATCTTATTGTTTTTTTAGCCTCTATGTCATTTATTTCCACTCTGATCTTTATTATTTCCTTCCATCTACTTTCTCTGGGTTTTACTTGCTGTTCCTTTTCTATTTCTTTTAGATACAGGGCTAAGTTTTTTATTTAACCTTTTTTTTTGCTTCTTAAGTTATGCCTGTAATGCTATGAACTTCTGTATCAGGACTGCTTTTGCTGTGTCACATGAATTTTGAGTTTTTATATGTTCCTTTTCATTTGTTTCAAAGAAATTTTTTATCTGTTCCTTGATCTCATTGTTAACCCATTCATTATTTAATAATATGCTGATTAGTCTCCAAGTGTTTTAATGTTTTTCAGTTTTTCTATTTTAGTTGATTTTTAGGTTTATGCTATTGTGATCAGAGAAGATGCTTGATATGATTTCAATCTTCTTAAATTTATTGAGAATTGTTTTGTTGTAACCTGTGGTCTATCCTAGAAAAAGTACCACGAGCACTTCAAAATAATGTATATTCTGCTACTTTATGGTGAAAGGTTCTGAAAATGTCTATTAAATCCAGTTGATCTAGTGTGGTCTTTAAGGCTGCTGATTCTTTGTTAATTTTCTTTCTTGAGGATCTATCTATTGATGCTAGTGGGGTATTACAATTTCCTACTATTATGGTATTGCTGTTGATCTTGCCCTTTATGTTCATCAAAATCTGCTTTATATATTTAGGTGCTCCTATATTAGTTGTGTAGATATTTATGATGGTTATATCTTCCTGTTGGATTGCTCCCTTTATCATTATGTAGTGACTTTCTTTATTCCTTACTATATAGTCTTTGTTTTAAAGGGTATTTTGTCAGATATGAGTGTTGCTACCCTAGCTTTTTTTAAATTTCCATTTGCATGAAATATTTTTTTCTATCCCTTCACTTTCAGTCTATGTTTATCTTTTGTTTTGAGGTGGGTCTCTTGTAGACAGCATATGTATGGGCCCTATTTTTTTATCCATGCTGCTACCCTATGTCTTTTGACTGGAGCATTTAATTCATTTACATTAAAGGTTATTATTGATATGTAGTTGTTTATTGCCATTTTATTATTTAAATCTATAATTTTATTTTTCTAGATTTTTTCCCCATTGTTCTGTTTACAAAAGGCCCCTTAACATTTCTTGTAGCATTGGTTTGGTTGTAATAAATTTTTTGAGGTTGTTTTTGTTAGTTTTTTTTGTCTGGGAAGCTTTTTATTTCTCCTTCAATTTTAAACATTAACCTTGCTGGATAAATAATTCTTGGTTGTAGGCTCTTGTTTGGCATTACTTTGAATATTTCTTGAATTCCCTTCTGGCCTCAAGTGTTTTCATTGAAAAGTCATATGTCATCCTTATGGGGGCTCCTTTATAGGTGATTGACTGCTTTTCTCTTGCAGTTTTTAGTATTCTTTCCTATCTCTTAACTTTGGTGTTTTATATATGATGTGTCTTAGTGTAGGTCTCTTTGGGTTTCTCCTTAATGGTTAATGGGACTCTCTGTGCTTTTTAAACTTCTGTGAATTTTTTCTTCATCAATTTAGGGAAATTTTCAGGTATGATTTCTTTTATCAGGTTCTCTATTCCTTGTTCTTTCTCTTCTCCTTCAGGAACCCCTGCAGATGTTGTTTCTCTTCATGTCACAGAGCTCTCTTAGAATTTCCTCTGACATTTTGAGCCTTTTTTCTTTTTGGTGTTCTGCTTTTGTGCTTTCATTTATCTTGTTCTCTTAATCACTGATTCAGTCCTCAGCTTTATCCAGCCTTCACTTCATTTCTTCTAGTGTAGTCTTCATTTCTCTTATTGAATTTGTCATATCTGACTGATTCCTTTTTATGATTTCAGTGTACTTTTTGATGCTTGCTATCTATTTATTTAGGTGCTCATTATATCCATTCAATATTGCTCTAAGATCCTTGAGCATCCTAACAATCATTATTTTAAACTTTGCATCTGGTATCTTGGTTATTTCCATTTCATATAGTTCTTTTTCTGAGGATTTTTGTTGTTGATTCATTTAAATTGCATTTCTCTATCTTCCCATTTTGTCTGTGTACAGACTCCTCTTCGGGTGTGCTGTTTGTGTAGCTAGATGAGCACAGAGTTGTTGTTGTCTGTCTCCAGCTTCCAGTTGTATTGTTTCTAGATCTTTTTGGATTGGTGTCAGCTGTGGTTTGTAATTCTCTGTGGGCTACTTTTATTCTGCTACTGTTCTTTTTGCTATTTGAGTCTGCATTTTCTATATCTTAACTTAGGTGTGAGGAACCCTTCTTTAAGACACCACTCTAACAAGGTTTGTTAGGTTGTGAGTTTATACTCTCCATATCTGGTTGCTGGATGTGCCAGACCTGGACCTCCTTGGCCAGGAACTTGGTGCTGACCAGTGCGGGGGGGGGCACTGCCTTCTTGGAGCTACAGGCAATCCAGGATTTGTGGTTGCTTCTGTTGGGCTCGTGTGTCACTGTAAATATCAGCTGCACACTTAGGCTGACTTTTTCTACTCTTGGTCAGTGGGTGTGGCCTCTGTGTTCCTGAGGTGTGGTCTGCTCACCAAACCGCTATTATTGCTGTTACCACCTCCTCAGGCATTCGGGCCTGGGCACCACTGGTGCTGGCCTGCTGCCCCAGGCAATGCCTTGGGAGCACTGGCTGATGCAGTCCACCTTAGGAGCATTGGCTGCTCAGGAGCAGTGGCCACCTGGAGAGTGCCAGCCACCTCAGGTCACCTTGGGAGCACCATCCATTAGGGGCTGCCTCAGGAGCATGGGCCAGAGCAGGCAGCCTTGGGAGCACAGTCCAGCATGTGGTCAGGGCTCTGCCACTGCTAATCCTGCTGCTGCCAGAGTCAGGCCCGCCCACTTTCAGCAGGTACTCAGCAGCATAGGGGGGGCATCAGGCCAACATCAGCACTCAAAACCTGTGTCCCTGATGTGCCCCCTGCTTCTAAGTGACTCTTTGCTCTGACTAGAGTAGTAGATCCTCTGGTGGGCAGATGGGTAATTGCTTCCCTTTGCTGGCATTGCTTCTCCCAGGAAAAATTGCCACTTTAGACTTGGGAAGTGATTCAGCACTGAAGTTAGTGTGTCTGTCCCCAGCAGTATCTTTCCTTGTGCCTCAGAGATTACACTCTTCTTCTCACATCTCCAGTCCTCTCATGGCACTCTGCTCCTGGAGCCCTGGTAAGTGGCTGTGAATGAGAATTTTTGCATGGTCCCTTTAAGATGGAGCCTGGGTCTGAGAGTTCTGTCTCCCTCCAGTTCTTCTTTTAGCTAAATACTGTCTGTATGCCTCTTCTAGTCTCTGGGGCACAAGGCTGGGGCTCCAGTCTTGTGGCTGAGGACACAAAACTCTCCAGGCAACCCCCTAGATGGCCATGAGAGACCATCCAGGCTGCCATTATTCCTGGGAGTGGGGCAGCCCTTTCCACCATTTCACATCTCCGCCCTTCCTACCAGTCTCAGTGTGATTTTTTTTGGTTATCCTTGGTTATAGATTCTTCTTAGTTTTATCCAAAGTTGGTTTTTCAAGATAATTATTTCCAAGTTAAGTTGTAATCCACTTTGGTACTGGGAGATGGGAGTTAGAATGTCCACTTAGTTTGTTGCCATCTTCTGGATCCTCCTGAAACTCCATATGGCATAAAGGTTACAAAGCTCACAGAAAGTAAAACATATGAACCAGACCCTCAAAAGCACCTTAGCCAAATTCTGCCAAGAGACACAGGTTAGATTTATTTCCTTTGCCCTACTCTGGGTGCATTTCACTCCAGGATCTACAAGATATTACCCTTTGAAATCCTTTTCAGAGACCCCACCCCCACCCATTATTAGCAAGTTCACAGAGGACATCAGGCATTTAAAAGAAACAGATCTAGCAACTCAATTACAGGCCCTAGGGAAAACTTTAGTCCAAATTAGCCAGTCTGTGTTAGCACAAGCTCCCATCCCAGTAGGGAGTCCAGCAAACCCCTACCAACTAGGTAACAAAGTATGGGTCAAAGACTGGAAAAAGGAACTTATACAACCCATTTTCACTGGGCCCCATACAGGAATCATCAAATGGGTCCATCATTCAGGAGTAAAGAAAGCCCATCCAGAGAACTCCACAAAGGAAGCTGCACAACCCATCCTGATTCACTGATATTCCTGAGAATCCAGCTTCAACAAGGACATACTGACACCCAAATCCTAGCACTGAGATATTACCAGCTACTAAGGGCCTTCATACCAGACCTTTATGATAATGCCCTATAGATATTATGACAGGGCATCAAAGGGGAGAATGCTTTAAAAAATTTATGTTCTCACTGACAGCAGGCTCAATAACTGCCTTCATGCTGTTTCTGCACTCCCTGCTTCCTGTTTACTGCTTTTATTAGCTTCTGTCCTCCCTACTCCC
Source organism: Saccopteryx bilineata (assembly GCF_036850765.1). Classification (NCBI taxonomy): domain Eukaryota; kingdom Metazoa; phylum Chordata; class Mammalia; order Chiroptera; family Emballonuridae; genus Saccopteryx; species Saccopteryx bilineata. The sequence continues at coordinate 199,527,800 of NC_089491.1, forward strand.
TACTGTGATTGCACAGCAGTTAGGACCAGAAAGTCTCCACAACTTGTGACTGTTAACTAGCTTACTCAGGTCCCTGCAAAGAATCTATAAAAACTTCACTATGTAAGATCAGGGTCCAGACATTTGGGTGTTAGCCTATCTGCTACTATTAGCATAATAAACTAGTTTTCTCCACCACCCTGAGGACTACTTGGTCTTTTTTGTCAGGTGAGATTTTCTGCAACAATATCATCTTTACACTTGCATGCATGTGAGAATTTTCTCCTCATCCCTTTTTTCTGATAGTAAAAGGATTGGAAACAACTAAAAAGAGGGAAAGAGAATAAATACATCATGAGTCATTTGGAAATGTAAAAACACCATATCTCTGACCATAGAATGAGTTTTGCAAGATTTGCAGATGAGTAAATGAAAAGAGTTCTGTAAAGGCCATAAATGTTCAGTAATGTCTAGATTCCAGAAAGCCCTCAGGATGCTGCCTTAACTACCTCCATAAAGGGCCAAGAAAACCAAGCACATTTGTTTGCTTTTTGTAAAATGTTTCACTGAGCACTCTCTCCCTAGATTTTTCCAACAATAACGAAAAGCATGTTTTGCTTCTGTAAAACTGCTTTGGCTAGGTGTTCACTCTCTCCCTTCGCTCCTTTTTGCCTATAAAAGCAAACCCCTGAGTTCATTCAGGGCCACAAGTTCTTTAGGATGTGAATCCACTCGTGGACACTGGCATTAAATTAAAGACTTATTAATTTGGCTATTTAATTCTGTGACAAAAAAATTTATTTTCTTGCTGTCCAGATATAATATTTGGGGACTCATCTGGGATCATGTCCTCTGGACACATTTGACTTCTGCCACACATGGGTAACTGGCCTCTTTGGCCTGACTGCCGGGAATGGAAACTCAGCAGGGGAGGCACCACCTGAGATGTTCCAGGGCTCTGCTGGTCTTTTCTGTCTGGCCGACAGTCAGCCATGGACAATCAACATGTCCATCCTCCCATTTGGAGTCATCTAGAAAGCCTTCAGTGGTGAGTAGAGCAAATTTGTCATTTGCTCAATTTGTAACTTGTTTGTGGCTAACGCTCTTGCACCTGTTGTGATCAAAGATCGAATGCAATCACACTCACACAACAAGATCTTCAGGGTCAAGACTTTGGTGGAGAGTAAGTGTACTCTCAGGGAAGACATTAAGTTAAGTTCAGGGACTAAGTTAAGTTCTACCTCAGGCTTCCTGGGACATATCTATCTGTGCTCTCTGTTCTTGCCAAGATTTTGTTCTTTGCTCTTGCTTTATTGTTTTTGCACTGAAAACCCTTGAGTGAATGGCATGTGAATGGGGATCTCTGGTGCCTGCACTTGAGAGGCTCTTGATGAGAAATCCCCTTTTCTTGTTTGTTAAACTGTTTTGAAAAGTCAAGTGTAAATGTAAACAGTATATTGTCTGTTTTGTAGGTTTTCTTTGTCAGAAAAAACACTGGTACAATTTCAATTGGAAATTTCTGTCTTAAAACCAGAGGGCAAAAGTGAAGGGAAATTTGTAAACTCCATATAGTTTAGTGACTGTCCACTGGAAGCTGAGGGAAACCTCTTCCATCTCCGGTCTGACTTAGGGGTATATACTGACTGGCCTATAATAAGGAAAGCAAATATCCCAAGGTGGACTCAGCAGATGGTTGTCACTTCTGAAAGGAAACTATGAGAAAATCATTCTAAACCCCACAAATTATAAAAAATAGCAAAGCAAAATTCATAAAAGTATTATATTGCTTAAAGCTAAAACTAACTAAAGACCTAAGAGAGCGCTAGAGGAATTCGGGATTGCAACCCCCTTGCTACAGCACCCCTACCTCCTCTGCTTTGGCTTTGGTGAATCACTACCTTATACCTAGAGCCAGACCTGAGGAGAAGGCTTAGGGAATATTGCCCCTTCTAAACCTGTTTTGCCCCTGAGGGAAGCCTCTTTTCATAGTTTAAATCCCTTTTTCTCAAGTGACCTATAGAATTAAAAAGCTCAGAATCCCCTTTCTCAGGGAAGCCTCAAGCCCTAACAGGACTGTTAGAATCTGTACTCTACATATGCTGTACTGTACATATGCCCACTTAGGACAACAAAGACCACCTCAAGAAAATATTTTCAGCTGTATGGCCTGAATGGGACCCTAACATCACAGAAGGGTGGGAAACTCTGAAGACTATTCACCAGTTTATGTTAGCTGGGATCAGGGGAGCTGCTAAGAAAAACATGGATTTGTCTAAGGCAGTGGTAGTCAACCTGGTCCCTACCACCCACTAGTGGGCATTCCAGTTTTCATGGTGGGTGGTAGTGCAGCAACCAAAGTATAAATAAAAAGATAGATTTAACTATAGTAAGTTGTTTTATAAAGATTTATTCTGCCAAACTTAGCAAAAATCCAACACAAAGTACTTGGTAAGTAAATTATTATTATATGCTTTAAATTGCTGTAACTCTGCTTTATAAATTTTATAAAGTAAAGTTACTTCTCTACTTTATAAATCACCATTACTGTGGAACTGGTGGGCGGTTAAAAAATTTTACTACTAACAGAGATACAAAAGTGGGTGGTAGGTATAAAAAGGTTGACTACCCCTGGTCTAAGGTGTCAGAAGTTATTCAAGATCCTCAGGAGACTCCTGCAGCTTTCTTAGAGAGACTGCCTGAAGCTTACAGAGTCTCTACACCTCTAGAACCAGAGGCACCAGAAAATGCTAGGGCAGTTAACTTAACTTTTGTGTCCTAGTCGGCTCCAGATATTAGGAGGAAGCTACAAAAATTAGAAGGCTTCCCAGGGATATTAATTTCCCAACTGTTAGAAATAGCTCAGAAAGTTTACAATAATAGAGACACCTTAGAGAAGAACCAAATTTAGAAAATGACCGAGGTAGTTGTAGCTGTTCTAGAACACCAGAATAAAAAGAAAGGGAAGTTAAAAAGGGAATAACTCCCCATATCAAGAGACTGTTAGAAGCTAGTATTCCTGTTTCTTGTCAACCCCTATGGAATATGCCTTTACTGCCTGTTCAGAAGCCAGGCACCAGAGAATATTAAAGGATGCTTTCTTCAGTATTCCCCTAACCCCTGTAAGTCAGCACATCTTTGCCTTCGAGTACAGTGACCCAGAAAAAGGGACAGCTAACCTGGACCAGATTGCCACAGGGGTTCAAGAATTCACCGACTCTCTTTGATGAGGCAGTACATCAGCACCTGCTCGCCTTATGCCAGGAATATCCAGAATGCACACTGCTATGGTCAAATAGCCACTAAGGATTTTTTTACAAACACTGCACACTCTGGGACACTGAGTGTCAGCTAAAAAGGCAAAACTCTGCACTTCCAAGGTAGCCTATCTAGGCTACCACATTGAGTTGGGGAAGTGCACTTTCTCCTTCAGCCATATATAGAACCTATTCTTTGGATCCCAGCATGCCCACAAGGAGACGATGCTCTGCCCATCTGGGACATTACTTCTTTGTGGCCAGAACCATTCTAGTATCTGAGGCAGAGGCCATGGAGCCATCCTCAGTGCCCGAGTCAACTTTGCTCCAATGGAGCTTTGGCTGCTGGAGGGGAAGAGAGATATAGAGATAAAGGAGAGGGGGAAGGGTGGAGAAGCAGGTGGGTGCTTCTCCTGTGTGCCTTGGCCAGGAATCAAACTTAGGACTTCCACATACTGGGCTGATGCTCTACCACTGAGCCAACTGGCCAGGGTCATTTTTTAAAATAAAATTTCATTTTAAAAAACACTAGCCTTATGTTTTTGGTTTGACCCACAGTTTCTGCATTGCATTCTGGTGCCATAACCTGGGGGGTGGGTGTGCCAGAGACTAATTAGGGGTCTAACCTTGACCCTGGGAAGGGTGAAGTTTTCTACTCAAGGAGCAGTGAGCAGCAGCAGTGGCATCTAGTCTCAGGTTTACCCCCAATTCCTGCTTCCTTTAGCCATGGAGTTGTAGAACTAGTTCCTCCCCAACCCTCTGGCCATGCCTCCTGAACCCACTGAGAAGAGGAACTCCATATTCCTGTGTGAAGACAAACCAAAAACTGGACACCTGGACTGATGACCACCATTCCTGGCACCTCACTGAGAAACAATCTCTTTCAAGTGAGTGAATCTAGTGGCTTTCTGAGCAGGAACTCTCCAACCTCTCCTGCATCTCTCATTCCACCATCCTGCATGGTTCCAAAAATCCAACATTGGTCAGGAGTGGTTCCAGGAATTTGCCTTGGCTTGACTGCTGTACAGGGATGCCTGGAAAGCAGCCAGCCTCTTTTTCCAGGGGACATAAGAAAATAGGGCTGGCTGCCTTGTTGAAATGCACATTCCACTGTCCAGGACGGTCCATTCCCTCCCTGTAGACAGCTATATGCTCACCTACCATGGGGAACTCTCAGTCAGCCATTCCCAAGATAATGCCTCTAGGCTGTTTCTTAAAAAAAAAACAAAAAACCTCTGGACCCTGGGTTTAGCCCGGAATCTCAGGCCGAGGTAACTTATTTCCTACTGCAACATTGCTTGGCCTCAGTATGAACTGGACAGTTTGTCCAAATGGCCTGAAAATGGCACTTTTGATTTTAACATTCTGACTGGACTTAATAATTTCTCCTGGCAAAATGAAAAGTGGCCCGAGATCCCTTGTGTACAGGTCTTTTTTGCACTCAGGTCACAACCCACTCTGTGATACTTGCTTTTTCAATCAAATATTTCTTCTCCACTTAAAACCAAAGGACCTCCCTGATCTGGAGGACCCTTCTAGTGTTTCTTCCTTCAATCCTGCTGACCACAGACCCCCACTCCCTCCTCCTCCTGCTCCCTCTGTTCCCCAACCTCCTGAATCCCAGGACTCACCCCCATCACAATCAGAGGCCCCTCCCTATTCAGTGCTGCCACTCTTCCCCCTCCCTCCAGATATTCCCTGCAGCCCCGACCCTTTCTTCACCAGCATATACCTGCTCTGAGATGGTCTTCGTCCCTGCTGGGAATGAGAGCATTGTCCGAGTTCATGTTCCTTTTTCTCTAACTGACTTATTGCAAATATACTGCTCACAAAAATTAAGGGAGAAGTCAAAATGAATATGAAGTGATAAAATATCCCCTAATTTTTGTGAGCAGTATATCTAAATACCTCAGTTCTTTTTCCACTGACCCTACCAACTACAGAAAGGAACTCGCCTATCTCACCCAGTCCTATAAATTTACTTGGCATGATCTCCATGTAATCCTTTTAACACCCAAGGAGAAGGAACATATTTGGACCCATGCCCAGGCTCATGCTAACTCTGTTTGCCAACAAACCTCCAATAAACTAGTAGGCAATGAGGCTGTCCCCACATGTGACCCCCACTGGGACTAGGCAGAAGCAGCAGGTAGAAGAAACCAGAACCACATGATCTTCTGCCTCACAGAGAGTGTCAAGAAGAAAACCCGTAAGGCTGTAAATTATGAGAAGTTAAAGGAGGTCACCCAACACCCCACTGAAATGCCTCCTCTCTTCCTTTCACGCCTCATGGAGGTCCCTCAGAAATATGCCACCTTAGACTCCTCTAGCCAGAAGGAGAACTAGTTCTTCACATGAATTTTATTTCCCAGTCTGCACCCATCATCCAGCGCAAATTACAGAAGTTAGAGGATGACTCTCAAATCCCTCAACAGGATCTGTTAAAATTGACCTTTAATAACCAAGATGAGGAGTCAAAGAAACAGAAGGCAGCTGAATGTCAGATGCTTGCTGCTGCCATCAAGGGCCTGCAGGGCCAGCAGTCCTGAAACTGTTGAAATGGACCTCAAGCCAAGGGCTAGAATTACAATAATGCCCCACCTAGCCCCTGCTTCAAATGCGGCAATGAAGGTCACTGGGCCAGCAAGTGTCCTAGTTCAGGCCAGCCTTCAAAGCCTTACCCCCCATGCAGTGGGCCCCATTGGAAGTTGGACTGGGATAGGACCTCTCAAGGTAAAACCCCACCTTTTCCTAGGCTGGCTGGCCCCTAATTTCTGGAGCTGACAGGCCTGGTCACTGAAGGTGCCTGAGGACAAACTCCCCAACAATCATCATGTTTTCTGAGCCTTGGGTAACCTTGATGGTAGCAAGCAGGCACATTTCTTTTCTCATTGACTCAGGGGCAATTTACTCTGCTTTGCCTGAGTATAGAGATCTCTTAAGGGACTCAGGTGTCTTGGCTGTGGGAATTGATGGCCAGGTCTTCCAGCCCCATCCTATGGCTCCTCTGTCCTGCTCTTTAGGGGCCCAGACCTTTACCCATGCCTTTTTAATTTTTCCCTCATGCCCCACACCACTCCTAGTACTAAGCTACATGCTACCTTTGCTTTCTGTACTACCCCTGGGGACATGCCAGACCCTTCAGGGTCAGCCAACCTCCTACTCCTCTTACAAACAGCTGAGAATCACTTAACTGAACCTTCCCTGCCTTTTCCCAGTTCCCTGGTCACCCCTTTAGTGTGGGAAATCAAAACCTCTTCAATAATAGCCTGTCACCATGCCCCAGTTTATATTAGCATTAAAGACCCCAATCAGTTCCCATCTCAGAAACAATATTTCATCCCAGCCCATGCACAATGAGGGCTTAAACATATTATCACTTGCCTGCTTCATAATGGACTCCTCTTTCCCACTAATTCCCCTTTCAATACCCCAATCCTCCCTGTGAAAAACCTGATGGGTCTTATCATCTGTTCCAGGAACTTTGTCTTATCAATCAGGCAGTACAACCCTTATACCGGTTCTTCCCAACCTATATACTATCCTCTCTCAAATTCTGGCTGGAACTTCCCACTTTACAGTATTAGATCTAAAAGATGCTTTCCTTACTATTCCCTCACACCCTAATTCACAAGACCTTTTTGCCTTTACTTGGACTGATCCTGACATGCACCTATCTTAGCAGCTCACTTGGATGGTCCTATCCCAGGGGTTCTGGAATAATCCTCACCTCTTTGGACAGGCCCTAGTGACTATTTTATAGTGTTGAGATTTAGGACCCTCCACCTTTATACAGTACACCAATGATTCACTACTCTGGCGACCTTCAGAACAAGATTCAAAGAATCAAACTGCTTTCTCAACTTCCTTGCAGAACAGGGTTACAGAGTATCTCCCCAAAAGACACAACTTTGTACCCCAACACTCACCTACCTAAGTCTAGCCCTCACCCCTACCTCCCGAGGAATTACCCAGGAATGGCTATCCCTCATCTCTTCCTTGCCAGTCCCCCCCCCCCAAAAAAAAAAACAACAACAACAGGAGGTCATCCATTTTCTTGTTCTAGCAGGGTATTTCCAATTGTGGATTCCTTCCTTTGCTCTGTTGGCCACATCCTTTTACCAAGCCAGCAAGGGAAGTCTATCAGAACACAATGACCCAGCAGTTTCCATCAAAACCCAGTTAAGACCGGCCCTCATCTCAGCTGCTACTCTAGCTCAGCAGAGCTCTTAAACCATTCATGCTATATATATACCAATGAATGGCAGGGCACTGCTGTCAGTCTCTTGGGACAATTAAAAGAACCCTCACTACAGGAGAAATATATCTTTTCAAACAACTGAATGCTACAGTCCCAGGTTGACTCCCTTGTCTAAGAGCATTAATGGTAGCTGCTGTCCTCACTCTAGAGAGTCAGAAATTGTGCCTCCATAGCTCACTAACCATCTATTATTCTCAACCTAAAGGATGTGCTTTCCCAGAACCTAATGTCACCCTCCCAAATCCAGCAATTACATGTTCTCTTCTTAGAATCCCCACAGGTCACCATTGGCAACTGCCCATCACTGAATCCAGCTACTCTCTTAACCCTGCCCTCCTGCTCTGAATTACTCCACTCCTACTCTGACCTCTTACTTCCTTACTTTATCCCATTTCCCCATCTGACAGACACCCCTCTAACTGAGGCAGATCAGACTTGGTTCATTGATGGGAGCTCCTACTTATGCAATGGAGAATGCTGTGCTAGTTATTCTATTGTGTCTAACATGCAAGTCATTGAAGCTTTTCCTCTCCCTATTGGCACTAAAATATAAAACTACCATATTTCAAATGTTGTTTTTTTTTAAACCAGGTGGTCTAGAAAAGCATTTACTATTACTACCAGTTTAAATTTGGTTAATGTCTTTTAAAATTCTTAACAAAAAATATATGTTTGTTTTGCCTGGGTTTCTAAAAGATTCCTGTTATCTGTTCTGTCTTTTAAAAATATAAGTGTATTTGTCAACAAAAGAACAGGATTCTAAAGGTCATAAACTATGTTTATAGACATAGCAATCTAAAATTGCTAAGTCCTCACTAAAAGTTGGAGTTTCTGAATAGTAAAGAAGGTTTATGAAAGTTGCAAAATGTTTGTGTAAGTTGCATAAGCTTTGTACAGGGGGACAAAACTAAAAGTAACTGAAAAAGTAAACAAAGGTGAAAAGAGGACCTGAAGACTCTATTTGGTCAGCCATACAGTACGCCTTGCCAAAGCTAACCTGGGTACTACCCTTTATAGGGTCATTAATAACTTTACTTTTCATACTGACTTTTTGCCCCTATCTTTTCAGAATCTTGACATGCATCCCCATAGTGTTGCCATAACCTCAACATCAATAGTGGTCTGTAGGGGACTGGGTATGTTACACCCGTAAACATCCTCATCCATGCTTTCTTGCCTAAACCCCCAAAGTAAAGCCCCAGCTGTGACCCAACATAGGTCAAAATGTGCTGTTGGAGTAATAATCAAAAAAAATTATTGCAGCCACTACTGCCACTGGCCTAGCAAGGGGTATCTCCTACAGTGCTCTAACTGCAAAAAACATGGCCACCATGGCTACCATAGGACAGGATACAGGAGAGAACTTCCAGCTTTTTACATGCTCCCTTGACTCCCTTGCCTGCACGGTGACACACAATCAAATAGCCTTAGACTATCTTTTAGCCAAAGAAGGGACAGTCTGTATGATCACTAATGTCTCTTACTGTTTTTTTGACAACTCCACAGGACAGGTAGAAGAAAAAACCCAAAGGATCTTAGAAAATGCTGCCTGGCTCAAAGTTTTCAGCTAAGAAGGGCTTGAGGATTCCATCTGGTCAGCTATACAGGAGGATCTACTGAAATTAACCTGGTTATTACCTGCTACAGGCCCTTTAGTAATCCTTCTATTAGTACTTCTTTTTGGCCACTGTTTTCTCAGGATTTTCATGCACTTTATACAGAATAATAGAGTTTAGACTCTCACCAATAAAACTGTCAGCCAATTATTCCTCCTGTAGGCCTCGCATAGATACCAACTAATACCTGAGCAAGTATAGACTTTCTCTTTTAGGTGTCTACAACATACTTTCTGACTTTGAAGGAGTCTTAAGAGAACAACAATCCTTATCTTTTAATACTAGAACAAGATGGGAATGATAGTGTAAAGCCAGTAGCTGTGGCCACCATCATAGCCATCGGACCCATGCAAGTTTGCATTTGATTCGGACAGATGGTATTGAAACAACAGAGCCAAGAACTGGTAGGCCATGAGCTTTAATCCTAGCTTGCACCTGTTGGGCAAGAAATACACAGAGTGGGAAAACACTTTCTTTTCCATTCAGGGCTCCCAAAGCCACTGATTTATCTGAGTTTCCTAGAATCAAAGGTTTCTACCTCACCAGCCTATTCACCTCTGTTCCCCATCTCCTTCTCTCTGCACAAACTCTGCCTGAACTGGCTTCTCCTTCAGCACTCTGCCATCTTGGCTGCTGCTACTATGCAATGCTAATAGCAGAAACCAAGAGAGAGTGCCCCTGGCTTTCCTTATTTTATGTTGTAGGAATTAAAGCCTTTAAGACAGTGTACAAATAAGAAAGTCTCTAATACAAAGCCACTTATCTGAGGCATAAATGGGATTCCTCATAAGAGTGCACCACCTCACATCATGCAACAGTCAAAGGTGTGGGGAAAATCTTAGTGTTGAGAAGATTTTAGTATTAAAAGAGGGGAAAAGGCTTAGTCTTAAAATTAAGCCTTAGACTATAAGGACCCTGCTTGCTTGCAGCCTGTCACCCACACCCAATGCAAACTATAAGTGAGCAAACATATACATTATATTTGCAAACTTATTTGACCCATATTCCACCCCTTTTGCTCACTTATAATCTAAAGCACAGGTATTCCTTCACAAGGAAATTAGGCACATTACACAAACTGCAACAACAGCACAAATTATAGTTTCAACAATTACAAAGGTACATTTCAACAGTCACTGAGCACTTTGCCAAAAGCACAAAATATCCTCTGACTTCTTTCTAGCCATATGAAAAGCTTCCTGGGGCAGCGGGAGGGCTTCCAGAAAAGCCACCCCCCACCCCATCAGGGTATTTCACATTGTCCAAAATCCATAAGTCCATCCAACAAATGAGCCAGTGCTCACTCTGGTCATAGTCCAGGAATCAGTCCATGCACATGGGGCCTCATCTACCCCCCTCATCCCTGCCATCCTGGCAGGTCTTACACTGTTTCAAGGAGAAGCATGTGGCAATGGCAGTCAGCATTTCCATCTCTGCTTCATGATGGCACCCACCCCTATGTCCCAAAATTGCAGACCTACCAGCAGTGTAGTAGGTACTCCTTGCTGCTGGGGTCTCACCTTCTGGAGACTGCAACTCCAGCCCAATTCTCCTCATCCTCTAAAGAGGAACTGAAAACACCAGCTCCCACTGCTGGGCTTGAGCCCTGGGCCACCACTGCCTTCTGCTCCATGGACCTTTGCAGCCCTGGCCCCGGCCTCAGCTTCAGCCTCCTGCTGCTGCTGGCTCTCCACAATGTCCAGGGAAATCTAAAACTCATGAGACTGTGATTCCTTCTCCAGTGGCTCCTCCACTTCCAGGTGAATCTCATAAACCAGGTTGGCCTCCTCTGATGCTTGCTTCAGCTGTAAGATCACCATTTCTTTCTTCCGTGTTTGCTCCAACTCCTTCCACTGCTTAGTTTACTGGTCCTGGGCAGCCTCTTCCACAGAGCTCTCAGTTTCCTCATGCATGACTGTAGAAATCAGCCAGCCTATGGTCCCCAAAAAGGACAGCCATGAGGAACCATAACAGCAGACAGTCCTCTACTCCACTGCTCTATACCAAACTGATCCAAATCTTGCCACAGACTACACCAAATGTAAAGCCAGTAGCCATGGCCACCATCACAGCTGCCTGACCTGTGCAGGTTTACATTTGATTCAAACAGACAGTAACGAAACAACGGAGCCAAGAACTGGTGGGTCATTAGCTTTAATCCTAGCTCACACCTGGCAGGCAAGAAAATACACACAGTAGGAAATCACTTCCCTTTATGTTCAGGGCTCCCAAAGCCACTGACTAATCTCTGTATTCCTAGAATCAAAGGTTTCTACCTCACCAGCCTTATTCACCTCTGTTCCCCATCTCCTTCTCTCTGCACAAAGTGACTTCTCCTTCAGCACTCCACCATCTTGGCTGCTTCTATTCTACAATGCTGACAGCAGCAACCAAGAGAGAGAGAGAGAGCCCCTGGTCTCCCTTATTTTATGGTGTAGAAATTGAAGTCTTTAAGCCAGTGTAAAACCAGTAGCCATGACCACAATCACAACCACCTGGCCCATGCAGGTTTGCATTTTATTCAAATAAATGGTAATGAAACAATGGAGCCAAGAACTGGTGGGCTATTACCTTTAATCCTAGCTCACACCCAGTGGGTGAGAAAATATACACAGTGGGAAAACACTTCCTTTTCTATTCAGGGCTCTCAAAGCCACTGACTCATCTGAGTTTCCTAGAATCAAAGATTTCTACCTCACCAGCCTTATTCACCTCTGTTCCCCATTTTCTTCTCTCTGTACAAACTTTGCACAAACTGGCTACTTCTTCAGCACTTCTGTCATCTTGGCTACTTCTCCTCTTCAATGCTAATTTCAGGAACCTAGAGCAAGCGAGTCCCTTGTCTACCTCATTTTATAGTGTAGAAATCAAAATCTTTAAGCCTATATACAAATAAGAAAGTATCTGATACAAAGTCACTTATCTGAGGCATAAATGGGATTCCTCATAAGAGTGCACCATCCCACATCATGCAACAGTCAAGGGTGTGGGGAAAAGCTTAGTGTTGAAAAAATCTTAATATTAAAAGGGGGGGAGGCCTGACCTGTGGTGTGCAGTGGATAAAGCATCGACCTGGAAATGCAGGTTGCTGGTTCGAAACCCTGGTCAAGGCACATATGGGAGTTGATGCTTCCAGCTCCTCCCCCCTGTCTTTCTCTCCTCTCTCTCTCTGTTTCTCTCTCCCCCTCTCTCTCTCCTCTCTAAAAATGAATAAATAAAATAAAATAAAGGGGGGGAGGCTTAGTCTTAAAACTAAGCCTTAGGCTATAAGGACCCTGCCTGCTTAGAACCTGTCCCCACACCCAAGGCAAACTATAAAAGAGAAAACATATACATCATATTTGCAAACTTATTTGACCCACAGATAGATAAAATGGCTACTCAGCCACCATCTATCTTATGAACAATCCAGGCCTAAAGGAGAAAGAAAGACTTTCCTACTCAGTAATTTGGCTCAGACCTCCCTTGTAGCTGGGTGCTGATAAGGGACAATTGGATGAGGGTGCAGACCATTTTGAGGAACTGTGAGGCCACTCCCAACAACAAAGAGAAGAAGTTACCTTGCAGCTTCCTTTGCTGAAGCCCCTTTGATGAATCCATATAACCCATCCCATCCCTCTTGCAGGGCTGACATCCTTTGCTGGTCTCAGCCTGTTTGCACCTAAGCATTTTTTAAAATAAATTTTTCTTTTGCCTGACCTGTGGTGGCGCAGTGGATAAAGCGTAGACCTGGAAATGCTGAGATTGCCGGTTCTAAACCCTGGGCTTGCCTGGTCAAGGCACATATGGGAGTTGATGCTTCCAGCTCCTCTCCCCTGTCTCTCTCTCCTCTCTGTCTCTCTCTGTCTCTCTCTCTCCTCTCTAAAATGAATAAATAAAAAAAAAGCATCTAATGGGCTTATTAAAAAAAATTTTTTTTTCTTTTTAAACACACTATTTTGGTTTGGCCCATAGTCTTTGCCTTTCAGTAATACCATGCTACTGTTGCAGGAATCAAAGGAGGACAAAAATGCTCAGACAACTTGATGAAGAAAGTAGGATTTATTTAGCTGGCAGAGCTGCATGATCCCAAAAGAGGCACATGCTCTCCAAAGTTAGATTTCTTACACCTTATTATACCTTTACAGCTTTAGCTTTCACGTGACAAATGCCTGTTTTCTGTGACTTTTTGTTTACAGGCCTACATGACCAGAGGGTCTGTCCTTGATAATTCTATCACTCATTTTTCTTACTGGAGCTGTAAATTCATTTCAAGGAAGAAACCAGCAAGGTACACACCCATGGGTTGTTATTTTTCAAATTTCTCTGTCTAAACTTGTTCCCTCGGTTCTAAACACTGAGGTCACAGGCTGGAGTGTAAGACCCAAGACATTGCAGGGCCCCCTCTCCTCTGCATTCTTCTGGTTTCTCCTCCTTCACTAAAACATATGTGAACATTGAAAACATAAGTGAATGAAGCCCTTCACAAGAGATCACATGTTGCATGACTCTATTCATATAAAATATCCAGAACGGAAAATCTGTGGAGACAGAAAGTAGATTAGCAATTATCTGGGACAGAGAGTGGATTGGGAAGGTAGAGGGTGATAGCTGAAGGAAATGAGGTTTACTTTAGAGGGGATAGAAATGTACTAAAATTGCCTGACCTGTGGTGACACAGTGGATAAAGAATCAACCTGGTATGCTGAGGTCGCCGGTTTGAAATCCTGAGCTTGTCTGGTCAAGGCATATACAAGATGCAACTACAGTGAGTTGATGCTTCCCACTCCTCCACCTCCCCTTTCTCTCTCTCTTTTCTCCCTAAAATCAATAAATAAAATCTTTTTAAAAATGTACTAAAATTGACTATGGTGATGATTGCACATATCTGTAAATATATTAAAAATCACTCTATTCTGTACTTTTTTATTTTTCCTGTATTTTTCTGAAGCCGGAAACGGGGAGAGGCAGTCAGACAGACTCCCGCATGCACCTGACCGGGATCCACCCGGCACGCCCACCAGGGGGCGATGCTCTGCCCACCAGGGGGCAATGCTCTGCCCCTCTGGGGCATCACTCTGTTGCGACCAGAGCCACTCCAGCGCCTGGGGCAGAGGCCGAGGAGCCATCCCCAGCGCCCGGGCCATCTTTGCTCCAGTGGAGCCTCGGCTGTGGGAGAAGAAGAGAGAGACAGAGAGGAAGGAGAGGGGGAGGGGTGGAGAAGCAGATGGGTGCTTCTCCTGTGTGCCCTGGCCTGGAATCGAACCTAGGACTTCTGCACTCCAGGCTGACGCTCTACCACTGAGCTGACCGGCCAGGGCCTATTCTGTACTTTGAGTGAATTGTATGGTATGTTGTAAGGCCAGGAGCTGCCATCATGGCCATTCACATGCAGGTTCCCATTGGATTCAGGCAGATGGTAAAGAAATGGTGGAATTGGAGGATGCTGTTTATTGGTGTCTCACAAAGACAGGCAAGCCACAAGAGGAGACATTCCTTTTCCCATGAAGGACAAGAAATCAGGGAGGCCCCTGCAATGGTGATAGCAGAAACTGAGAGAGAGCAAGCTCTTGGTCTGCCCCACTTTATAGTATAGAAATCAAAACCTTTAATCCAATATACAAACAAGGAAGTCTCTGATACAAAGTCACTTATCTGAGGCATAATAGCATTCCTTATGAGAGTGCACCACCCCACATTATGCAATCAGTCAAGGGTGTGGGAAAAGCTTTGTCTTAAAATTAAGTCTTAGGCTATATCTACCCTGCCTGCTTACAGCCTGTCCCCCACACCCAGTACAAACTTTAAGCAAGCAAACATATATATTATATTTACAAACATATTTGACCAACATATGTTAACTATACTACTCACAAAAATTAAAGGATACTGCAAAATGAATATTGTGGGGAAAATGGCTGTGTTAGGTTTGCTTGTAGGTTTACTAGCTGCAAGTCTTTTGTGCAAATAGTACAGGAGCACATGATAGCGCTATTGTAAGGATTTAAATATTTCCCTTCAGGGGAGATAAAGGAGATTCTGCCCTGCCACTAAGAGGTGCAGTTGAGTTTCTTTTGTCCCTCGCTGATCCCTTGCCCTCCACTGCATATTTCCCTTGGTGGTTTTTGACTTGCCTATCTTGATGAGACGCTAATAAATTGGAATGGCTCACCCTCTTTTGGCTCCACTGTTTCTTTATTGTCTGCCCAAATTTGATGAAAACCTGTGTGGTCATGGCGGCAGCCACTGGCCTTACAAATATAAAGTGATAAAATATCCCTTAATTTTTGTGAGCTTTTAGAAAAGAAACATTGATATTAGTAATTTCAGTAATTTAATCATGCTTATCTATATCTATCTATCATCTATCTATAATATCTTATAAGACATTATTATAGGGATAATATTCAACAAAGTATTAAATTCAGATATACTGAACTTATATAAACAAGATAAATTTGCCGTACAAAAATATAATGAAAGTGGATTATGCTACTTTTAACACTGCTTTTTGCAATGATACATGAAAGATTGCTTAAATACCCATAGGCAAGTGCTCCGGGCAGTTCCCCATCCCCCACACCTGTAATGTGACAATCTCACTGTGCCCTCTTTTACCTCATACATCACTGTAAGGTATTTTTCCCCACCAAGGAAGAAGGAAGGGCATAGCCACAAAGTGTGGAATAGCAAAAGCTTTATTTAGTAGAGTGCTTCCCAGACAAGGGTCTCTGGTTGTAGGGACGGGGCCAGAGAAGTCGCATGGGGGAAACCGCATGGGGAAAATTTAAAGGTTCATCTAGGGTGGTCGAGGTAATATGATGTGGAGAAATTTCATTGGCTGACAGATGGTCACTCTTTTCCAAAGGACTCCTGGGAAGTTTCTTTTGGCACGCATGGGTGTGGGCAGTTCTAGCCAAATTTCCTAGGTCTACTTCT
Organism: Saccopteryx bilineata; assembly: GCF_036850765.1. Taxonomy (NCBI): domain Eukaryota; kingdom Metazoa; phylum Chordata; class Mammalia; order Chiroptera; family Emballonuridae; genus Saccopteryx; species Saccopteryx bilineata. The sequence goes on from NC_089491.1 coordinate 199,543,828, forward strand.
CACGTCGTGACCTTCCCCTATTGCCCACTGACTTCACAATCACTACTCAAGTAATCTTTGCAAGACACTGCTTTCTTTCTTTTCCCCTGTCACTGCATTTTTTTTCTAGTACCTCCCCAAGCTTTCTTCTCTAGATCCCCACTTAAATCCCAGTAAGATCTTTGGTGGCCCCAGGACTAAGGAGATGCTAGCCACACCTCCCTCCTCACTCATTTTACATAATTCCAAATAAACATCACTCATCTGTAGAAGATACAAATTACATCTACACTGAAACAAAAATAGTCTTTTGTTAGAATGGTAGTTTGCAAATTTCAGATATTTCTTCTTTTTGGGGGTGTCTGCTTTGATTGTGCCAAAAGCAAGTACTTCATTTACTGCTGAGATTGTGGACCTTCATTTCCCAGGCCTCAGTAACCTTTCTGCCTCCTGCTCTGCTCTCCTATCCTCAGCCTCACTCCCACTCTGACTAATGGTCGTCTGGTCTCCATGACAAACTTGGCCTTGGCTATCTCCATGAAATGGTTATGGCCTCTCTTGTATAAGCCAAATATCAGCAAGGGCCCTTCCCAAATTATCCCTCCTCTGAGAACAGAAACTTTTTTTATCCCACTTTGCCCCAGCCAGAATCAACATGTGTTTTGTTTTTATTCATTAACAACTAAAACCTTGGAAAAAGCAGATGGCTTTCTGTAATACAATTTAAGATCTCCTAGCTCATTTCAGAGAACTTATGATAAGCAGGACATAAACATTAGAAATTTTGCTTGGCAAAACTCAATATAAGATCACCAAAGATTTTCTTTTAACTCTCCCTGGATAGTGCATGGCTTGATAGAGCAATCATTTTTAGATTGATAGAACTTGGCTGAGCTCTCTGTAGGGAATACTGTTGACTCATGTATAATGAATAATTTTTACATTAAAATGTATTTCTAACTGAGGTGATGTTTTTATTTGCTCAGACATGTTAGCATACATTAAAGTGAAATATGTTGGCATAGAATAGAAAGCAATTTTTAATCTAGCATTTTTACTAGAAACATTTCTTTTTAAAACAGAAAAAGTCAATTATTTTACATTGACAACAGGATCATTCAAATTATAAAGCATCATAAAATTATTGAAAAAGAATAAGGCTGATTGACATATAAGACTGATTGCCCGCACACTGTATGTACTAGCTCATAAATTTTCTGATTTCATAGAAAGACCATTTTTCTTTCATCATTTCTTCCCATAGACATGAGATTTTTTGGGGGAAAAGGGGCTGTTATTCATACCTAAGAGTTATTTTTTGGGGGAGAGATGAGAAGTATAAACTCAGCACTTTGGTTATTCATTTGTTTGCTTATCATATGTGCCCTGACTAAGGGGCAGAAGGCTCCAGCCAAGCCAGTGACCCCTTGCTCAAGCCAGCGACCTTAGGATCATTTTTATGACCCCATGCTCAAGCTGGTGACCCAGCACTCAAGCTGATAATCCCATGCTCAAGCCTGTGTGGGGTTTCAAACTTGGGACCTCAACATCCCAGGTCATTGCTCTATCCAATGTGCCACGACCAGTCAAGCTACATTTAAGAAATTTTGATGTGATCTTCTGCCCTTCCAAGTCTTTCTGATTGGATTTTTATTTTTTGCAACAGAGGCATGTTGTGTGACACCAGAAATTGATCAACAGTTGTGGTTGTAAAAAGAAAAAAAGAACCCTACTCTGTCTTGGGTACATTTTGAGCAGGGTAGTGATAATATGACTTATATTAGAATTAATCTGATTGTTGGGTTGAAAATCATCTTGGGGAGCTGGGTTAGAGGCAAGTTCACTGCTTGGCTCTTGCAGGAATCTGGGAGAGAGAAGACAGTCATGCAGATAGTGGGGGTGTTGAGGAGTGGTTGCATCAAACCTAGTTTATACTTAGACTTGACTAGATTTGCTGATGATTGGATAGCAGGTGTGTGAGAAAAGATGAGCCAGTAAAGACCCCAGGCTTTTGGCCTGAGCATTCGGAGAATGGAATTTGCATCAGTGAGAAAAAGAAGACTGGATGAAGTCATTTTGAAGGAAATAAATAAATGTGGCAATGTCTTGTAATTTATAAATTGCTATAAAAATGTCAGCCTATAGCATTTGGCATGTCTGTAAAGTCTGTAATTTAGCATGTTTTTAGTACACAGTGTTGTTTTTTGTCCAACTTACTCTTAAGTGAATTTCATGGTTTCTAAGGATCATCCACTCCCCATCTAAGAAATAAGCTTTCATTTGTCATCTGAATATTTCCTGTTTCCCCCTTACCCCCTTCCTTGCCTGGTTTAACATGAGGCTGAGGTAAAGATTGTTTCGGAGATGAGAATCACAAAGTTTGCAATTTTTGATGAGTGAGAAAACTTGCCATCTGTTTGGTTCATGAAATTGCTTAAAAAGCAAAATATGCTTTCTGTCACCAGTTTATCTCTAACAGTCATCAGTAACACAAGATGTTTAGTAAGATGGGTGTGCCTTGGGTCTGATCTGCCAGGCTCCGGTTTAATTTTTATATTTCTTTTTCTTGGAAGATTCACAGAAAACTTCTTTGTGCCAAAATGACACATGATGTGTTACACATTAGTGTGGTGAGGGTGAAAAAAGGAAATGCTTAAAAACACCATATTCTTGTTTACTTAAAAAAGTAAATAACATTCTTTCCAGCCATTATGATGTAATAGAGACTGGATTCAATCTCCAACATAAGAAAAGGAGAATCAGACCAAATATATGAAACAAAGATTTCCACATATTGGTTAAGAGAAAGAACAGGACTGTGATCCTTTGTGAAAATGACAATTGAAATGAAACAGTGAGCTTACTACTGGCCCAATTTAGAGCCCAAAGGCAGTTTCCAGGTTGCAGAGCCCAGAAGTCTGGCTGAGTTAGAGACAGAAAGTGAAATTCTGGGAGAATAGGTGCCTAGAGTTTTTGGGACAGAACACCAGAGAAGGTAGAGCTACACATAGAGTTCCTTTGACATGTACATAGGGCTTCTCTAGTCCTAATCTGCACGTGCATGAAAAGAAAGTCTCCAGAGCTCATGCTGACTGGGAATAGTTTGTATTTCCATCAGCCAGAGAAAGAAGTCCTTGTAAGACCTGGACATTGAGTAGCATTTGAAGATGGGTATGAGTTCTAGACTAATAGTTTCCCCAACTCATCCTGATAAACTTCAAAAACAAGTTTTGAAAGGTAAAAATTTTCCTAAGTATTTTAACTGCATGCTAGATAGAGTAAGTCCAATATTCTTTAAAGTGATATGACAAAATCCAGGACCCCAAAATGTAAAATTTACAATAGCCAGCATCCAATCTAAATTACTAGGTATATTAGTTTCTCAGGGCTGTCATAAGGAAGGAACACAAACAAGATGGCTTAAAACAACAGGAATGAAATCTCTCACAGCTCTGGAGGCTCAGAGTAGAAAACCATGGTGTCAGCAGGGCCACACTCTCTTTGGGACTCTGGGTAGAGTTCTTTCTTATCTCTTCCCACCTTCTGGTGGTGGTTGACAATCCTTCATGTTTTTTGGCTTGTATTCTCATTGTTTTAGCCTCTGCCTGCCATCAGGTGTTCTTGTGTCCTTGTCCTCTCCTTCTCTTATAAGTACACCAGTCATATCAGATGAAGAAGGGTCCACTCTCCTACAGTGTGACCTATCTTAACTAATTGCATCTGCAACAAAATTAAATAAGGTCACATATTGAGGTACCATAGATTAGGACTTCAACATATCTTTTGGGGGGACAAAATTTAACTTGTAACACCAGGTATGCAAAAAAGCAGGAAAATAAATGGATAAATAGAAAAAAAATCAGTAAAAATTGCTAAGACGATGCCATTAGCAGACACAAAGGCTGTAACAACTACAATAAAATGTTCTATAAGGTTCATTTTGGATAGTTTCTATGAATATTATCCTTTTGGATTTTTAAACATAATTCCATTTAATCTCTATAATAGCATAAATTTGTAAATCATAAAGTACCCCTTAACAAGACTTTGTAAATCTGAGTTACAGAAATTTTCAGAACTACTTCCTCATCTCTAAAATGGGTATAATAGCACTTACCTCACAGATAAGTTGTAATGATTAACACTTTGTGTAGTGAGTTTTTTGTTAACCCTTTGAGTGAGGATGTACATGAATGTTCATACTACTCAAAAGGTTAAATGACATTTTAATCTATTACTCAGTATATAATCAACTCTTAATAAATAGTAGCAATTACTATTGTTAATAATAAAACAATGACAAAAGCAATTGCTGATCAAATTATTACAGAGCTATGATGAATAATGCTAAACACAGTGTAATTACAATGGTTTTGATTTATTATTCTTGGTAAGAACTTAACTAATTCAGATGAGTTGGAATAGAGAAAAAGTCAAAGCCAAGCAAGTAATCTTAATGACAGAATATTTTTGCAAACATGGTATTTGATTTCTGCTAACAATATGCAGTAATTAGAACCAGGTGGCAAAGTTTTGCCCAGTATATATTCTTAAGGGACTGGCTTTAGTGATTACATAAAATGATCTTTCATTAGCAGAAGGCTTTCAGTTGCTGTAAAATGCTTTCTCTCCCCACCCCCGGAAGTGAGAAGTGTGGTGGGGGAAGTAGACAGACAGACTCCCGCCTATGCCTGATGGGGATTCATCTGGCATGCCCACCAGGGTGCAATGCTTGGCTCCTCTGGGGCATTGCTTCACTGCAATCTGAGCCATTCTAGCACCTGAGGTGAAGGCCATGGAACCATCCTCAACAACTGGGCCAACTTTGCTTCAATGTAGCCTGGGCTAGTGGGAGGGGAAGAGAGAGACAGAGAGGAAGGAGAGGGGGAAGAGTGGAGAAGCAGATGGGCAATTCTTCTGTGTGGTCTGACTGGGAATTAAACCCAGGACTTCCACCTGCCAGGCCAATGCTGTACTGCTGAGCCAACTGGCCAGGGCTTGGTATGTTTTTTTAATCAGTATGTTTTTCTTAGCAGTAGTATAGCTCTTGTTAAAATGATTTGACCAACAACAACTTTCTGGCATATTCTTCATAGATCCAGGCACCAGCCTTGGCTGTTGGAGCACCTGCATCCTGGGAGCTCTCCTGTGAGTGACATCACCTCCTTCCTGTTGTTCCCATCCCCATTGTGGTAGCTGCTTCCTGCAGTCACTAACCTCTTGGTTATTTTGGCATACAATATTTTTCTGTTTCAGTGTTCCAGTGGTCATATAACCAAGTTCCTGAATTAAATCCCTTCTGGTTTAAATACCTAGAAAAACTATTCTCTTGACCTGACACCAGCTGATACTTCCCCAGAAGAAACAGCTGGAACAGACCAGGGAAATGCCAAAGGTAGAGCAGAGGGTCAGTAAGTAGAGACAAGAGCTGGGATGTGTGGGAAGAAGTAATTGCAAAGGGGAGGATTTCTAGGGCAATCAAATGAATTCAGCAGATGACATTGCTTTGCCACGAGGCTTCATCATAACAGCATGCCTATTAGCATTTTCTTGCTCTCTAACTCGGTGGCCTTACAGAAATATCTTCCACTATTTAGGAAATGGCTTTTTTAATTTGAAAAATGTAAGGATTAGTCCAGATCAGGTATAGTCAACCTTTTTATACCTACCACCCAGTTTTGTATCTCTGTTAGTAACCGCTCACTGATTCCACAGTAATGGTGATTTATAAAGTAGGGAAATAGCTTTACTTTATAAAATGTATAAAGCAGAGTTACAGCAAGTTAAAGCATATATTAATAATTACTTACCAAGTATTTTATGTCAGATTTTTGCTAAGTTTGGCAGAATAAATCTTTATAAAACAACTTACTATAGTTAAATCTATCTTTTTATTTATACTTTGGTTGCTTCATTACCACCCACCATGAAAGCTGGAATGCCCACTAGTAGGCGGTAGGGACCAAGTTGACTACCACTGATCTAGATAAATTTTATGCTTCCTTTCTGCTGTAAGTTTTTCTTGAAATAGTTGACAATTTTGCCCAGGGCCAGTTCAGAAAAGCTATCATGCTCCACCCACCCTTACCCTGGGCTAAGTGAAGATGGAATTTAAAAAAACAGAATGATTTGGCTTCCTGGTGTACATAGCCTCCTGGATAGGTAACAGAGGTTTTGGACAGCCACTGTTAGGTTTAGATGGGATGAATTAGCCAAGGGAAGCAGCACATGTCAGACTTTGATGAAAGCACGACCACATAACAACTCCCATGTTGCAGAGCAGCAAATTCCATGTCAGTATAATTGTGTTTAAAAGTTGGTCTTCCAAAAATCTGGCAGCAAATAAAATCAGAACCAGAAAACTACTTAAGTTGCTAGGAAGGTATAAAAGTAAGTGATGGGCTAGGTTTCTGAATGTGGTGTAATTAAAAAAACTATGCATTGGTCCTCTCATATGTAAAATGTAATGCCTGTTCTGATTACCATATTTTACCATGTATAATGAGCACCATTTTTCAAAAAATTTGGGGTCTAAAAACTACAGTTGTTGATTTTTTTTACTTGCATTTCCCACTTTTTGTGCTAATTGTTGAAGACAGTGATTTGTCATCAGACACAGATGAAGACAAGCTAATGAATGGGAGTTTTGACAGTGATGAGGAGTTGTATGAGTTTTATGATAAATAAAACTTGAGTTCAATAAATTTATGTAATACATTTTTTTTTCAAATTTCAGGCCCCAAAATTAAGGTGCATCTTTTACATGGGGAAATATGGTAAGTTCTATAAGAAGAAATAAGTTCTATTTGTCTGTTTACCACTTTTCAAATAAACAGACTTTTTTTTTACAGAGACAGAGAGAGTCAGTGAGAGGGATAGACAAGGACTGACAGAGAGGAATGGAGAGATGAGAAGCATCAATTATTAGTTTTTTGTTGTTGTTGCGCATTATGACACCTTAGTTGTTCATTGATTGTTTTCTCATATGTGCCTTGACTGCAGGCCTTCAGCAGACTGAGTAACCCCTTGCTTGAGCCAGCGACCTTGGGTCCAAGCTGGTGAGCTTTGCCCAAACCAGATGAGCCCGCGCTCAAGCTGGTGACCTCAGGGTCTCAAACCTGGGTCTGCAGCATCCCAGTTCAATGCTCTATCCACTGTGCCACTGCCTGGTCAGGACAAACTTCTTTTTGAGTCTATTCTTTTAAGTGGCAGCCAGGTTTCCTTGATAGTAATGTAATGTCATGAACCGGCATGGCTATTAATTCCAGGTCCCAAGGGAGAATGGCATGGAACTAAGGAAACAGACTCACCAAGAAAAGAGGATGGGATCAAAGGCCTCTTCAATGCTGATGACAAGATCAGAGAGAGAGAGCCCCTGGTCTTTTCTTTATTATATAGCATAGACAATTAAAGCCTTTAAGCCAATATACAAATAAGGAAGTCTCTGATACAAAGCCACTCATCTGAGGCATAAATGGGATTCCTCATCAGAGTGCACCACCCTACATCATGCAGCAGTCAAGGGTGTGGGGAAAAGCTTAGTGTTAAAAAGATCTTAGTATTAAAAGGGTGGGAAAGGCAGAGCCTTAAATTAAGCCTTCAGCTATAATTTTTCCGGTTTACAGCCTGTTTCCCATATATGCCCCTTTAAAAAAATATTTTTTAAATTAAGCTCATGTGCTGTGATTTGCACTTCTCTGATTTTCCAGATTCTAATACAGAGGCAGATAGAAAAAGTACAGAACAAACAGAAAATTAGCATAGCCAATGTTAACAGATAGCAAAACAAGTGTCTTAATACATTACAGGGATTAAAACCTTTAAGCAAATTCTTAGCCAATATAACAGGGTCTATAATAGAGTCTTTGCTGTTTTGAATGCCCTTAACATGTTCACCAAGTCCATGCTGACACATCACCATTCTGCATTCCCTGCAAATGCAACGCAACCCCAATTCAGTCCATTGAGAGCTATCACAAGGAGCAAGAGTCCAGGAAACACATCCAGAGAAAGTTCGCATGGCACTGGAACTGTTGCCACACTTTCACACACTGCAGTTAGCCTCTAAGTCCAGTGACCACTGCTTCCAGCACATTAAACCTTTGTCTCAAGCCTAATGTCAATTCTGGGTTTCTGGTGATGGTTCAGGTAAACTGGAAGGACCATCCGCAGGCATGTGTGCAGATGGAGCCCCTGTTCTCTACAGCCTGGAGAGATGAGACCAGGGGGCCCCTTCCTGGAGTTTTTCAGCCATGAGGGTGGTGAGGAGAACCTTGGGATTTACTATGCTGGGTGATAGAGGTAAATTTAAAACAGAAGTGAGCAAATTGGGCTAACCAAAAGTAGCAACAAGGCTGATTCTGCAGACGGGTGGTAAAGGGAGAGAAAGGCTCTTAATTCTTGGCCTAAAATAGGGTTGGGGCACCGAGGAAGGAGAAGAAAAAGGGTATGTAAAGAAGCAGTGGATTTATGGCAAAAAAAGAGGAAAATAGGACCTTCAACACCCACAACAGAAATCTTCAAGGGATGAGCAGGACCTGCATATTCAAGTAAGGCAGAGTAAGTGGCCCTTGTGTCTATAAGAAATGAGATTGGCTTACCTGCTACTTGGATGGTTACTCTAGGCTCCTCCATGGTGACGTGAGATGGGTCTGATGGCCCTGGGCACCTTCAGTCTTCAGTGGCTAGTCTCAGCAGGCTGGGCAAGGTTAGGTCAGAGGTGGCTGGGGTACAGATGAAAAAGACTAAACCCTCCTTTGAAGGAGCAAGGGGACAGCTTACCTTCCAGCGTCCTTTTTCCCCCACAGTGAGGGCATGGCCCTGGCAGGGGCCAAGAAGCCAGGCAGGCTTTAGCCCAATGACCTTCCTTTCTACTCTTGAAGCAGAGCCCTGATGGAGTCTTATGAAGCCCCTTAGGGGCATTGAAGCCTTCAAGGGCATATGCCAGGAGCTGATATTTTGCCTGATCTCTTTGGGCTCTGTCTGCCTTTGCCTGTTTCTTTTGATCATTATAGACCTTAAAAGCCATGCTCAGGAGATCTCACTGAGGGGTTTGAGGACCCTCCACTGCCAGTTTAAGCTTTTTACAAAAACAGGTTTGACAGAGAGAGGGACAAGTGTGAAGTAAAATAAGCCCTATACAATTGCTCTTGTGAAGAGAGTCTCTCCTCCTGGCTCATGGTGTCTCACCGAATGTTCACAAACTCACCGAGGAGCCTCAACAGTCTTAGGAAAAACACACATATCCTCAGCCCTACAAGAGAACAGGGTCTGGCCCTTTCCAGATTCCTGTGAGTGGGTCCATGCATTGCACTTCAGGGAAGGCTTTTCTTGGAGGATTCCAGTCTCTTGGCTGCTGAATGGCCCTGTACAACAGTATTCAAAAAATTTAAAGTAAAAAGAGTGTAATAAATATTTGCAGGAGTTTAAGGGTATAACTTCCCTCTTTTATTTTTCTAATTGACTTTTTTTTTTACAGAGACAGAGACTCAGAGAGAGGGACAGACAAGGACAGACAGACAGGAACAAAGAGAGATGAGAAGCATCAATCATGAGTTTTTCATTGCGACACCTTAGTTGTTCATTGACTGCTCTTTCATATTGTTGCACTCGCCGGGTAAAACAAACACTGGAGACGTTTGGAGAGTTTCAGACAAAGTTTTATGGCCAAGAGAAAAAGAAAAAAACAAAACAAAACAAAACAAACCTGCGCAGGGGTGAACTCAGGTGGCAGTCACAAGAGTCACACCGAGCGCCTACAGTCTAGGGGTTTTTATAGCGTAGCAAGCAAGCGGTTCATACAGAAGCGAATTTTGCGTTTAGCAATTGGCTAGGGAGGTCGTGCGCAGTTACGGGGGGGTATTACTCAGTGGAGAATTTCAAACATAAACTTCTGATAAGGGTCTCTGACTCAATGCAGGATGTTGCTGAACTCTTTGTTCTCAGCGTCACAGGGACCTTGTACACTCTTGGCAGCCCCAGCATGTCAGTACTCCCTGAATCTAACATTAGTCATCCTGGGAATGAACTGTACTTACTAGACTAGTTCCTTTGGAGTTATTTCCAAAGCCCATTAATGTATTTTATGGCCTTTATTCGAATGTCACATTTCCTCCTCTTCTTTGTACTAGTTAAATCATTAACTATAATGGAGATTCTTCGACTACACTAAGGCATTGGTAGGGCTGAGATAAAATCATTATTTTGACTGTTTCTATTCTTTCTTTAATAAAAGCAAATAACTTGTTAAGGTTTATGGGTCCAATAGTGAGGGCCAACAACAGTATTAACAATGGTCCCGCTAGTGTAGTTATCAATGTAGTTAGCCAAGGTGACAGTTTGAATATAGAAGTGAACCAATCTAAGTTGTTATTATTTTGCTGAATGTGCTCTGCTAACTGTTTTATCTTATCTATTTTATCCTGGATTTCATTACTGTTATCAGTTAAATTAAAACAACACATTCCTTTTACTTTTTCACAACCCTGGTGGTGAAATAACAATAGATAATCAATAGCTGCCCAATTATCTAAAATATCTTGATGTAATTGCTGCTGTTCATTATTTAAAAGAGCTAATGCTTGAGACGTTTCGTTGATGCTTTTAGCTAAGTTACAAGCTAAATGCTGGATTTGTCTATGATTGTAAGCACCCCATACTAGATTCCCTACAACACTTAAAATTATGGCATATCCTTCAGTTTCTGACAATAATCGTACTTTATCATGACATTCAGGTCCTACAGGGAGGGAGGCAGCATGCCTACTGTGAAGAGTGGTATTGTGCTCAAGAAGTAGCAAATCATTCTTATTAGGTAAGAAAGTAGCAATCCTAGATAAACAACAAGTGGTGTCAGTAAGATTAGGGGGAATATAATTATATGTCATAGAGTTACAAGTAAAGAACCATCCAGTAGGCAAGGTAACATAGCCATAAATGGAAGGGTATTTGATAGTATTATTACAGGGTAAAAAACCAGGGATCGTCTTACAATTTTTGCTACAATTAACAAAAAGAACACAGGTATCATTGGGTACAATAATGCTATGGGGAGTATGAATCTGTAATGCATAGCTTGGCAACTGATAAGAAGCTTTTCCCCAGTTTGCTAAATCTAGATAAGTTACAATCTTATTAGGGATACTGGAGATGAAAGTTAAATTCCTTATGTCAGCTGCCGGTTTACATACCGGACGTAGACATTTTCCTAGCATGAAATGAATATGACTATCCTGTTCAAGGCAAAACGATGAGACATTTATGGTGCGTGCTAAAGCTACCCATAAATTCTCTGGATGATATAGGGTTTCCTGGAAAGCAGGTACTGGTTTAATACTGTACAACATATAAAAGAAAACCATTGCTACGATTCGGGTAAGAACCGCACTTTTAAGGGATTGTGGGGATCCGCTTTGACTCTCCATTTTGCTTTCTTTAAGCCCGGTTCTTGAGCTAATTTTACATGTGATAGATGAATCCAGTAAGGTTTTTCAGCTATCCTCACAGCCGTGGGCATGCTGAACAGTACCTGGAATGGTCCTTGCCACCGAGTGTCAAGGTTCCCGCGACGGTGGTTAAGAATCTATACCCATTGTCCTGGCTCCGGTGGAGTTGGCAGTGGAAGTCCTTTGAGTTGGTCCTTCTGCTGGTCTCTAAGCACCCGTACTTCTGCACGTATCAGTTGTAATGTGGTTTGGGTGACAATTAGGGCTTTCTTAGCAGATACTCGATAGCCCATCCGTAGCAGTTCTTGGAGTAGTTCCAATGTAGCTTCTCGGCAACTCTCCTGGTTCGGGGCTGCGATAAGGAGATTGTCCACATACTGCAGCAGCACAATTGAAGAGTGGCCAGCTCGAAACTCCTGTAAGTCTTTGCACAAAGCCTCATTAAATATGGTTGGTGAATTCTTAAAACCCTGAGGGAGCCTGGTCCAAGTGTATTGGCCTGAAAGTCCATTCTCAGGATCATTCCACTCAAAGGAAAACATTTCCTGACTTTGCTTTGCTAATGGAATGCAAAAGAAGGCATCTTTCAAATCTAATACTGAATAAAAAACATGAGTCGGTGGCAATGAACTCAATAGGGTATAGGGGTTTGGCACAGTAGGATGTATGGTCTCTACCCGAGCATTCACTTCACGCAGGTCCTGCACTGGGCGATAGTCCTGAGTTCCGGGCTTTTGTACTGGCAGCAGAGGAGTGTTCCAGGCAGATTGGCACTCCCGAAGAATCCCGGCTTCTAATAAGCACCTCAAGTGCTGTGCTATGCCCTGTTTAGCCCAAGCGGGTACAGGATACTGTCTGATGCGTACTGGGCTGGCATCGCTCCGCAACAGCACTACTACAGGTGGCTGATGTACTGCCAATCCCGGAGGATTGTTTTCTGCCCAAACTCCAGGAACCTGCTGCTTTACTTCCTCGGGGACGCCCTTAAACCCGCTCTTACCTTCCTGGAGGAAGGCAATCAGGTATTCTTCTGATATTAGCACAGTCACTAATACCTTGCCTTCTGTATTCTTCTCCTGGCTGAAGGTTATTGTTACTTGAAATTTTTGCAACAAATCTCGTCCCAACAGCGGGTAAGGGCAGTCTGGAATAATCAGGAATGAATGAGTAATAGTCCCTTGTGCCAGGTCTGTAATCCGAGCAGTGGCTCGAGGATATGAGACAGCTTTGCCAGTGACCCCTATTACCTTTGTGGATTCCTTTTGTAATGTCCCAAGTGGTCTCTTTAGGATGGAATAAGTGGCCCCCGTGTCAACTAAGAAGGTAGTTGGTTTCCCCTCAATTGACAGTGTGACCAGAGGCTCCTGGGGGCCAACAGAAATGGAGCCTTGGCCCCGTCAATCTAATTGGAGCAAAACTTGTGAGCTTTGTTCCTGATTTACGGCCTGTAGTTTAAGGCAATCCTTCTTCCAATGACCTTTTCCTTTGCAATAAGCACACTGGTCTTTATCTAGTTGCTTCTGCGGGAAAGTTCCCTTCTTTCCCTTAAAGGGCTGCTGTTTCCCTTTTGGTCCTTTTGATAGCTGTGCCAAGAGTAGTTTTACAGCTGCTCTCCCTAACTCAGGGTCATCACGATTGACATAGACTCTCTGTGCTATTTCTAATAGTTCACTCCTATTCTTTCCCTCAAATCCTTCTATTTTCTGGAGCTTCTTTCTAATGTCTGGGGTTGCCTGAGTGACGAAGGCTATGTTTATTAGCCTCTGATTTTCCTCTGCCTCAGGATCAATAGGGGTATAAACCCAGTAGGCCTCCATTAGCCGCTCTAAATATGCAGCAGGGGACTCATCTCTACCCTGAATTACCTCACCTACCTTACTAAAGTTGGTTGGTTTCTTAGCAGCTGCCTTTATTCCCCTTAATAGAGCCCGGCGATATTGGGTAAGCGATTCCCTATCCCTGATATTGTTTGGATCCCAACTGGGGGGGCTTCTGGGAAGCGTCCTCTCTAGTTCCCTTTCAGTGCCCCCATCTTCCTTAAATACTTTTTCAGCTTCTTGGCCGATGCGGGTTCTTTCTTCCGTTGTGAACAGAGTGTGCAAAAGCTGCTGACAATCATCCCAAGTTGGTTGATGGGTCCTGAAAACAGTCTCAAGCAAAGAAATTAACCCCTAAGGTTTCTCTGAAAATGACGGGGTCTGCTGTTTCCAATTATAAAGGTCACTAATAGAGAAAGGAATATAAATCATTTGGGACGGTGCGTGTGGTCCTTCATCTAGTGGGGGCAGCACCTCCCTAAGAGGTAACATTGGGGCACTTCCAGCAAAGGAAGGTTGAGCATAAGGGGTTCCCCCCTGAGTGTGGGGAGGACTCTGGACATTCTCGGGCACAGTTGAATCTGGCTCCCTGGGCTTCTGATAAGGAGGAGGATAATTTACAGGGTCTACTATATCCTCAGTAATGTCAGGAAGGATCGGATACGATTTGGGAGGCTCTTTTTCAGGTGCAGGTGGAGCGGAGGGAGGGCGAGGCTTAATGTCCGCTGCGCTCACACAAATAGCTCTCTTAACCTTTTGATTAGCTTTTATGCACCTCTTAATGTACCCAGGTTTGTCTGTAGCTATATCTATCCAAATATCTATATACACATATTGATCTGGATGAGGCACCTGATATATAATGGCTCTTACTGCAAAAACTATGGGCAGATCAAAGGTTCCTTCAGATGGCCATCCAACCTTAAGAGATGACCACTCCACTTGGCTTAAAGTCCGGAGAGTTTCTCGATCAGGTGGAGGTCCCCCATAACCCTGAGCTCTCTTCTGAAAATCAGAGAAGATACTTAAAATGCAATCAAGAGGGGATTTAAGTGTAGATTTTTGCTGTCCCATCTCGCGGTACTTGTTCTTCTTAGCCAGGTATGCTTCTAATCCTACAAAGACAACACACAGGATTCCCCACCCTATAAGCAGGGTGATCCAGATAGATGAACGTTGATCACACTGTATTGGCAAACAAATTAACACCAAACACAACAGTGCAGCAAATCCCAGGAGGGCAATACACAAAATTTCCCACACAGTCATTCAGACTAAACAAACAACCAGACAGCAGCACGGCGTGGCACGAGTGAGCTCACTACTTTAAAATGATCGATCGATTTCAAACAGAAACAGAAACCTCAGCCGGCAGCGTCCTGCCCTTTGGTCCGAGTGTCTGGGCAGGTCTCTGACAGCGTCCTGTCTGCCACCACAGACTGCAAATGCTCCGGAGCCAGATTACAGAAAGGAGGAATTCCACAACAAAATACTCACCGCCTGTCCCCAGCCAAAATTCCCGTAATGGGAATCCCAGGATGAGCCCCCATAAATGTTGCACTCGCCGGGTAAAACAAACACTGGAGACGTTTGGAGAGTTTCAGACAAAGTTTTATGGCCAAGAGAAAAAGAAAAAAACAAAACAAAACAAACCTGCGCAGGGGTGAACTCAGGTGGCAGTCACAAGAGTCACACCGAGCGCCTACAGTCTAGGGGTTTTTATAGCGTAGCAAGCAAGCGGTTCATACAGAAGCGAATTTTGCATTTAGCAATTGGCTAGGGAGGTCGTGCGCAGTTACAGGGGGGGGTATTACTCAGTGGAGAATTTCAAACATAAACTTCTGATAAGGGTCTCTGACTCAATGCAGGATGTTGCTGAACTCTTTGTTCTCAGCGTCACAGGGACCTTGTACACTCTTGGCAGCCCCAGCATGTCAGTACTCCCTGAATCTAACATTAGTCATCCTGGGAATGAGCTGTACTTACTAGACTAGTTCCTTTGGAGTTATTTCCAAAGCCCATTAATGTATTTTATGGCCTTTATTCGAATGTCACACATATGTGCCTTGACTGTGGGGCTATAGCAGACCGAGTAACCCCTTACTCAAGCTAGTGACCCTGGGTTCAAGCTGGTAAGCTCCACTCAAACCAGATGAGCCCACGCCCAAACTGGGGATTTCGGGGTGAAAAACCTGGGTCCTCTGCACCCCAGTCTGATGCTCCATTCACTGAACCACTGCCTGGTCAGGCTCTAATTGACTTTTAAGTGCTTGATGTGCATGCTGTACAATGCCTTGACCCTGAGGATTGTAAGGAATACCCGTCCTTAGGTCAATCTCAAATGTCTAAAAAAAATGTACTAAATGCTTTTTCTACATATGCAGGAGCATTGTCAGTTTTAATCAGTTTAGGCAGTTATAAATTAGAAAATGCATACAAACAGTGAGCTATAACATGCTTAGCAGCCTCACCTGTTTTGGCAGAGGCCGCCAAAAATCCAGAATAAGTATCCACTGTAATGTGGATAAAAGACTGTTTGCCAAATGTGGGTATATGAGTAACATCTATTTGTCAAAGTTGTCCCGGTAGGAGTCCTCAAGGGTTAACTCCAAATGAAGGGAGAGATTGTAGAATAGGACACCTTGGACAAGATTTAACAATCTGTTGTGCTGCTTCTTGAAAATGTTGAAACTGTATAAGCAGGGCTGCAGCATTCTGGTGATGAATAGTATGAAACTGAATTCCTTAATCTGTCACGGTTGCTCCAATAATCTTTTTTTGAGTAGCTTGATTAGCAAGGGCATTCCCTTATGCTAAAGCTCCAGGGAGCATGAAGTGAGTTCAAATATGTTGTATAAAATATGGAGCTTTTTTAAAAATTAATTTTAATGGGGTGACATTGATAAATCAGGGTACATATGTTCAGAGACAAAATCTCTAGGTTATTTTGACATTTGATTATGCTGCATTCCCATTACCCAAAGTCCAATTGTCTTCTGTCATATTCTAACTGGTTTTCTTTGTGCCCCTCTTCACCCCCAAACCCCTCCCTCTAGTCCCCCACACCCATAACCACCACACTCTTGTCCATGTCTCTGAGTCTCATTTTTATGTCCCACCTATGTATGGAATCATATAGTTCTTAGTTTTTTCTGATGTACTTATTTCACTCAGTGTGATGTTATTAAGGTCCATCCATGTTGTTGTAAATGATCTGATGTCATCATTTCTTAAGGTTGAGTAGTATTCCATAGTATATATGTATCAAAGCTTTTTAATCCACTCATCCACTGACAGACACTTGGGCTATTTCCAGATCTTTGCTATTATGAACAATGCTGCCATAAACATGGGGGTGCATTTCTTCTTTTGAAACAGTGCTATGGTGTTCTTGGGGTATATTCCTAAAAGTGGAATAGCTGGGTCAAAAGGCAGTTCGATTTTTAATTTCTTGAGGAATCTTCATACTGTTTTCCACAGAGGCTGCACCAGTCTGCATTCCCACCAGCAGTGTAGGAGGGTTCCCTTTTCTCCACATCCTCACCAGCACTTATTTGTGTTGTTTTGTTGATAAGCGCCATTCTGACTGGTGTGAGGTAATATCTCCTTGTGGTTTTAATTTGCATTTCTCTAATGATTAGTGATGTTGAGCATTTTTTCATATGCCTATTGGCGACCTGTATGTCCTCTTTGGAGAAGTGTCTATTTATTTCTTTCACCCATTTTTTGATTGGATTTTTTGTCTTCCTGGTATGGAGTTTTACAAGTTCTTTATAAAGTTTGGTTATTAACCCCTTATCAAACATCTTGTCAAATATATTATCCCATTGTGTAGTTTGTCTTTTTATTCTGTTCTTCTTGTCTTTAGCTTTGAAGAAGCTTTTTTTCAAAGAGGTTTGATTCTGGTTTTGGGAAGTGTATATAATTTGGAAAGACCTCTCTTTTTTTTTTTTTTTTCTGAAGCTGGAAACGGGGAGAGATAGTCAGACAGACTCCCGCATACGCCCGACCGGGATCCAACCGGCACGTCCACCAGGGGTGACGCTCTGCCCACCAGGGGGCAATGCTCCGCCCCTCCAGGGGGTCGCTCTGCCATGACCAGAGCCACTCTTGCGCCTGGGGCGGGGCCAAGGAGCCATCCCCAGCGCCCGGGCCATCTTTGTTCCAATGGAGCCTTGGCTGTGGGAGGGGAAGAGAGAGACAGAGAGGAAGGAGTGGGGGGTGGAGAAGCAAATGGGCGCTTCTCCTGTGTGCCCTGGCCGGGAATCGAACCCGGGTCCCCCGCATGCCAGGCCGATGCTCTACCGCTGAGCCAACCGGCCAGGGCCGAAGCTTTTTAGTTTAATATAGTCCCATTTGTTTATCCTGTCTTTTATTTCACTTGCCCATTGAGATAAATTGGAAAAAATAATGCTACAAGAGATGTCACAGAGCTTACTGCCTATGTTTTCTTCTAAGAAACTTATGGTTTTACGGATTAAATTTAAGTCTTTTATCAATTTTGAGTTTATTTTTGTGAATAGTGTAAGTTGGTGGTCCAGTTTCATTTTTTTGCAGGTAGGTGTTCAATTTTCCCAACACCAATTGTTGAAGAGGCTGTCTTTTTTTCAATGTATACTCTTACCTCCTATGTTAAATATTAGTTGCCCATAAAAGTGTGGGTTTATTTCTGGGTTCTCAGTTCTGTTCCATTGATCTATATGCCTGTTCTTATGCCAGTACCAGACTGTTTTGAGTACAATGGCCTTATAGTATAACTTGATATCCAGAAGTGTGATACCTTCCACTTTATTCTTCTTTTTCAAGGTTGCTGAGGCTATTCATGTTCACTTTTGGTTCCATATAAATTTTTGGAATATGTGTTCTATATCTTTGAAGTAAGTCATTGGTATTTTAATTGGTATTGCATTGAATTTATTAATTGCTTTGGGTAATACAGACATTTTAATGATGTTTATTCTTCCTAACCATGAGCACGGTATATGCTGCCACTTGTTTGTATCTTCCCTGATTTCTTTTACCAGTGTTTTATAATTTTTTGAGTACAAGTCTTTAATTTCCCTGGTTAAATTTATTCCTACGTTCTTTAGTTTTTTGGTTGCAATGGTAAAAAAGATTGTTTCCTTCATTTCTCTTTCTGACAGTTCATTGTTAGTGTATAAAAATGCCTCTGATTTCTGAGTATTAATTTTATATCCTGCCACCTTGCTGAATTCATTCATCAGGTTTAGTAGTTTTTTGACTGAGACTTTTGGCTTTTCTTTTTTTTCTTTTATTTTTATTAATTTTAGTGCAGTGACATTGATAAATCAGGGTACATATGTTCCGAGAAAATATCTCCAGATTATTTTGACATTTGATTATGCTGAATAACCCTCACCCAAAGTCAAATTGCCTTTCGTCATCTTCTATCTGGTTTTCTTTGTGACCCTACACTCCCCCTACTCCCTTTCTCTTCTTCCTCACCCTCTCCCCACCCCTCCACCTCACCCCCTGTTACCATCACATTCTTGTTCATGTCTCTGAGTTTCATTTTTATGTCCCATCTATGTATGAGTTCATATAGTTTTTAGTTTTTTCTGATTTATTATTTCACTCAGTATAATGTTATCAAGGTCCATCAATGTTATTGTAAATGATCTGATGTCATCATTTCTTATGGCTGAGTAGTATTCTATAGTATATATGTACCAAAGCTTTTTAATCCACTCGTCCTCTGATGGACACTTGGGCTGTTTTCAGATCTTTGCTATTGTGAACAATGCTGCTATAAACATTGGGATGGATTTCTTCTTCTGGAACCGTTCTATGGTGTTCTTGGGGTATATTCCTAAAAGTGAGACAGCTGGGTCAAAAGGCAGTTTGATTTTCAATTTTTTGAGGGATCTTTCTACTGTTTTCTACACAGGCTGAACCACTCTGCATTCCCACCAGCAGTGCAGAGGGCTCCCTTTTCCCCACATTCTCACCAGCACTTATTCTGTGTTGTTTTGTTGATGAGCACCATTCTGGCAGGTGTGAAGTGATATCTCCTTGTGGTTTTAATTTGCATTTCTCTAATGATTAGTGATGTTGAGCATTTTTTCATATGCCTATTGGCCATCTGTATATCCTCTTTGGAGAAGTATCTATTCATTTTTTTTGTCCATTTCTGGATTGGATTTTTTGTCTTCCTGGTATGGAGTTTTACAAGTTCTTTATAAATTTTTGTTATTAAGCCCTTATCAGACTTACTATCAAATATGTTTTCCTATTGTGTAGTTTGTCTTTTTATTCTGTTCTTATTGTCTTTGGCTGTGCAAAAGCTTTCTAGTTTGATATAGTCCCATTTGTTTATCCTGTCTTTTATTTCACTTTCCATTGGGGATAAATCAGCAAATATATTGCTGCAAGAGATGGCGGAGAACTTACTGCCTATGTTTTCTTCTAAGATACTTATGGTTTCATGCCTTATATTTAAGTCTTTTTTCCATTTTGAGTTTATTTTTGTAAATGGTTTAAGTTGGTGGTCTAGTTTCCTTTTTTTGCAGGTTGCTGTCCAGTTTTTCCAACACAATTTACTAAAGAGGCTCTCTTTACTCCATTGTATGCCTTTACTGTCTTTGTCAAATATCAGTTGTCCATAGAGCTGTGGGTTTATTTCTGGGTTCTCCATTCTGTTCCATTGATCTATGTGCCTGTTCTTATGCCAGTACCAGGCTGTTTTGAGTACAATGGCCTTGTAGTATAGCTTGACATCAGGAAGTGTAATACCTCCCACTTTATTCTTCTTTTTTTAAGATTGCTGAGGCTATTCGTGTTCTTTTTTGATTCCATATAAATTTTTGGAATATATAATCTATATCTTTCAAGTATGTTATTGGTGTTTTAATTGGTACTGCATTGGGTAATATAGACATTTTAATGATGTTTATTCTTCCTATCCATAAGCACGGTATATGCTTCCACTTGTTTGTATCTTCCTTGATTTCTTTTATCAATGTTTTATAATTTTCCGAGTGCAATTCTTTAGTCTCCTTAGCTAATGTACTCCTAGGTACTTTATTTTTTGGTTGTAATAGGGAAGGGGATTGTTTTTTTAATTTCTCTTTCTGACTGTTCTTTGTTGATGTATAAAAATGCCTCTGATTTCTGAGTATTAATTTTATATCCTGCCACTTTGCTGAATTCATTTATCATGTCCAGTAGTTTTTTTTGACTGAGACTTTAGGGTTTTCTATATACAATATCATATCATCTGCAAATAATGATAGCCTTACTTCTTCTTTTCAAACTTGAATGCCTTTTATTTCTTCTTCTTTTCTGATTGCTGTGGCTAGAACTTCCAGGACTATGTTGAATAAGAGTGGTGAAAGGGGGCACCCCTGCCTTGTTCCAGATTTTAAGGGTATTGCTTTTAATTTTTGCCCATTGAGTATGATGTTGGCTGTGTGTTTGTCATAGGTGGCTTTTATCAGTTGATGTATGTTCCCTTTATTTCCACTTTGTTGAGAGTTTTGATCAGGAATGGGTCTGGATTTTATCAAATGCTTTTTCTGCATCTATTGAAATTATGTGTTTTTTTTTCCTTCCTTTTGTTTATGTGATGAATTACATTGATTGATTTGCGAATATTGTACCAGCCTTGCCTCCCCAGAATAAATCCCACTTGATCATGGTGTATGATTTTTTTCATATATTGTTGGATTCTGTTTGCTAATATTTTGTTGAGGATTTTAGCATGTATATTTATCAGGGATATTGGCCTATAATTTTTTTCTTTGTGTTATCTTTGCCTGATTTGGAATCAGAATTACACTCACCTCATAAAAGGAGCTTGGAAGTCTTCCTACCTCTTGAATTTTTTGAAATAGCTTGAGAAAGATAGGAGTTAGTTCTTCTTTGAATATTTGGTAGAGTTCACTTGTGAAGCCATCTGGCCCTGGACTTTTTTTTGTTGGAAGTTTTTTTTTATAACTGTTTTGATCTCATTTGGTGTAATCGTTCTGTTTTTGTTTTCTAATTCTTCCAGATTGATTTTTTGAAGATTGTATGTTTAAGGAATTTGTCTATTTTATCTAGGTTATCTAGTTTTTTGGCATACAGTTCTTCATATTATTTTCTTACAATATTTTGTATTTCTTTTGTATCAGTTGTTATTTCTCCACTCTCATTTTTTTTCTTTTTTTTTTTTTGTAACCTGTAAATCCTGCAAGTACTTAGGGAAAGGGTGGTTACATTTCTACACTTTGTAGCTAGAGTTTAAATCCTAGTGAACATTGCTTCTAGCTGGAATTAGCAGCAGGTCCCAGCCTACAATAGGCATGGAGCATTGAGACAAGAGGAATAAAGGAGAAAGCAACAAAATCAGACTGTCAATACCCACAGTAGAGATCTTTGAGGGATAAATAAAACTGAAATATTCAGGCAAGGCATAGTAGATGTCCTTTGTGTTCACAAGAAATGAGATCAGTTTATCTGCTACTTGGAAGAAATACCTTAGGCTTGTGAACAATGTCCTTGGGCCTTCAGTGGCAATTCCCAGCATGCTGGGCAAGGTCAGGTCACAGGTAGCTGGAGCAGAGCTAGAAGAGACTGAACCCTCCCTCCATGGAGCAAGGGGGCAGCTTACCTTCTCGTGTCCCTCTTTCACAACAATGATGTGTCCGTTGGTGGGGTCAAGAAGCCTTGCAGGCTTCAGTTCAATGACCTTTCTTTCCACTCTTAAAGCAGGGCCCTGGTAGAATCCTATGAAGCTCTTTAGGGTGCTGGAGCCTTTAAGAGCATATGCCAAAATTTGGTATTTCCTGACCTCTTTTGGCCCTTATTTGCCTTTTCTGTTACTCCCTTGGCCATTATAGACCTTAAAGGCCTTGCTCAGAAGATCTCACTGAGGGGCTTGACTAAGAGAGCAAAATTGAAAATCCAGTGTCTAAATAAGCCTATTAGACTAAGGAAAGAAAGGATTTTATCTGTGGTAGTAGGTGGTTAAAGACTGTGGAGGGTCTGAGTTTGATCTAGGGTGAGACCTCAGGTGGTGGGGGTTAAGGCAGTGCCCAGATAGACTATGGACTAAGAGTGAAGTTGAGCCTTAGCAGAGAAGACATGATATCACTTCATGACAAGGAAGTTAAGAATGGTGGCAGTGTGTCTCCTTGAGGCAGGCGGGGGGGCTGCAGAGGAGTAGGTTATTTATATATTATAGGAGAGTACTAGTTTTGAGATTGCATGCTGCTAAATCCTGAGTTAGTGCCTGCCCAAACAGATGTGGGCTGTTTCTGAAACCCTGGGGTAAGACAGTCCATGTAAGTTACTGGGCTGCATTAGTGTCCATGTCAGTCCAAAAGAAAAAAAAAAACAAACAGAAAGTAAGAGTCAGGGTGTAGAGGAATAGTAAAGAAGGCATTCTTGAGGTCCAGGACTGTAAAGTGAGTGGTGTTTGAGGGAATGTGTGACATTAACTTGTAGAGATTAGGGACTACTGGATGGAGGGGAACTACCACCTCATTGATGAGGCATAAGTCTTTTTTTTTTTTTAGATTTTACTTATTTATTTTAGAGAGAGGAGACAGAGACAGACAGACAGAGAGAAGGGAGGGAGGAGCAAACGGCATCAACTCCCATATGTGCCTTGACCAGGGAAGCCCGGGGTTTTTAACCAGCGACCTCAGTGTTCCAGGTCGATGCTTTTACCCACTGCACCACCGCAGGTCAGGCTAGGCATAAATCTTGTATGAGGTGATAAGCCCTTGAAGGTTTTTGAACAGGAAGGATGGGGGTATTGCAGGGAGAGTCCATGGGGATGAGTAAGCCTTGATTTAAGATGTTCTGAAAAACAAAGAGACAAAACAGATTACTTACACAGCTTAATAGACAACTCTGCTTTTTTAAGTTTTTCGAGATGGTAGGGAGTTGTCAGCATAGAGGGGAGGAAGAGAGGAAGCAGACGGATGGACAGCATGAACAGCTGGATGGAAAGAAGGAGGGTCAGAATCTGCAGGAGGAGGAGGAGGAGGTTGAAGTGCTGGTGGTGGTGCCACGTGGTCAGAGGAGTCAAAAAGATTTAGAGCTCTGAGGAGAGGGGAGAGGATGAGGGGAAGGAAGGCATAGTTGCCTGTGGGGAGGGGGGGTTGAGGTGAAGGAGAGACAGTCACCATTGCCAGAGCCGGTGGGGAGAGGGAAATGGGTAAGATACAGCC
This sequence comes from Saccopteryx bilineata, assembly GCF_036850765.1. NCBI lineage: Eukaryota > Metazoa > Chordata > Mammalia > Chiroptera > Emballonuridae > Saccopteryx > Saccopteryx bilineata. The sequence goes on from NC_089491.1 coordinate 199,567,246, forward strand.
AAAGCCAGTGGGGAGGGATTGAAGAAGAGAGACAGGCAGAGCAGCATTCTGTGAGGGGGAAGGAGGGGTTTAAGAACACAGTGGAGGCCCTGGCAAGTTGGCTCAGTGGTAGAGCATTGGCCTGGCATGTAGGAGTCCCAGGTTCGATTCCTGGCCAGGGCGCACAGGAGAAGCACCCATCTGCTTCTCCACTCCTCCCCCTCTCCTTCCTCTCTGCCTCTCTCTTCCCCTCCCACAGCCAAGGCTCCATTGGAGCAAAGTTTGCCTGGGTGCTGAGGATGGCTCTGTGGCCTCTGCCTCAGGCGCTAGAATGGCTCTGGTTGCGGCAGAGCAACGCCCCAGATGGGCAGAGCATTGCCCCCTGGTGGGCATGCCAGGTGGATCCCGGTCGGGCACATGGGGGAGTTTGTCTGACTGCCTCCCCATTTCCAACTTCAGAAAAATACAGAAAAAAAAAAAAAAAAAAGAACAGAGCAGAGAAGGGAGGGGCCCCTGGCCAGCAGGGGAGGAGAAAGAGAGACTGGTATTCACAAGTGAATAAGAAACAGGGTCCCAGGAAGGAAGGGGACTTTATGGAGCAAAGAGATTTTCAGAGGGACCCGAGAGGGGTCCTGAGAGAGGGGTGCCCCCAGAGTCAGGCAGAAGAGAGAGTTGGGAGTCTGTGGAGAAGGAAAGATTAGGAGCAGAGGTTTCAGGTGAGGTTTCTCTGGCCAAAAACGGCCTGCGTGTAGAACAAGTGGCACAGAAATTATGGATGGGAGCAAAGGTAGAAGGAAGCCTGCACGTAATAAATTTTTTAGGCTTTCCCAGTCCGGTGGCAGAAATTATGTAGGTTTTTGAGTGTATTGTAATTGAAAGTAGTGTTTATATTGAGGCCACACTGTCCACAAGGCCGAGTTTGATGAGATTTTTTAAGAGGAATCCTGAAGGAGTAGTCTCTGAGGTCTGAGATTGGGAGGAGCCCACGTGGGCAGAGAATAGACAAAGAAAAGAGCGTCCTCTGACTCTTTCAACTATTCTGAGTAGAGTAGAGTGTGTGGGATGTGAGGAAACTGACCGTCACCAGAGACCTCAGTTCTAGAGTAGTAGAAAGCAACCTGGCTTGGCGCCTAGACTTTCGAGGAAGTCCACAGAAGCAGGCTTCTCAGAGTAGAAACCTCCCAAACTGTGAACCTCAGAGAGTAGAGTGAGGGTGAATGAAGGGGAGGAGCCTACTGGAGATTGGGAAAGAGCAGAAATTCCTTACCTTCTGGTCCAGCAGGGGTTCAAGACAGGGTCAGATTGCTGGTCAACCAACCTATGTACACACAACCAAACAGAATCAGGGAGTTAGCCTGGGACGAGCTGCCATTGCCTACTGCTTCCCAGTGGTAGTAAGCTTGGCTGGTGAAGAGGATCGTCCAGGCATCCGGTACCCTGTCCTGGGTTTTGCCATCAAATGCTAGAATCCGTGGGAGTCCAAAAAGACCAGTGTGATAGGCTTTATTGAAAAGAAGAAAGGAACCCTGCCGGGCTGACTTGCAAAGGGAGTTGTGCGCCTCTCCACTCTCATTTTTAATTTTATTTATTTTAGATCTCTCTCTTTTTTTCTTGCTGAGTCTAGTTAAACATTCATCAATCTTGTTTACCTTTTAAAGAATGAGCTCCTAGTTTCATTGATCCTCTGTATTGTTTCTTTAGCCTTTATGTCATTTATTTCTGCTCTGATCTTTATTATTTCCTTCCTTCTACTACATTTGGGCTTTACTTGATGTTCTTTTTCTAGTTCTTTTAGATGCAGAGTTAAGTTGTTTATTTAATCTTTTTCTAGTTTCTTAAAGTGTGCCTGTAGTGTTACAAACTTTTCTCTCAGTACTGCTTTTGTTATGTCCCATAAAGTTTGAGTTGTTGTGTGCTCATTATCATTCGTTTCTAGGAATTTTTTTATTTCTTCTTTGATCTCATTCTTAATCCATTCATTATTTAACAACCTGGTATTTTGTTTCCATATATTTGAGAATTTTTGAGCTTTTCTGTTATGGTTGATTTTTAGTTTCATGCCATTGTGATCAGAGAAAGTGCTTGATATGATTTTACTGTTTTTAAATTTGTTGAGACTGCTTTTGTGTCCTAACATGTGATCTATCCTAGAGAATGTACCATGAGCACTTGAAAAGAATGTATATTGTGCTGCTCTGGGTTAAAGGTTCTGAAAATTTCTAGTAAATCGAGTTTATCTAGTGCGCCCTTTAAGTCTGCTGTTTCTTTGTTAATTTTTTTTCTTGAGGATTTATTTAGTGATGTTATTGGGGTATTAAAATCCCCTACTATTATAGCATTGCTGTTGATCTCGCCCTCTAAATTTATCAAAGTCTGCTTTATATATTTAGTTGCTCCTATATTACGTGCATAGATATTTATAACAGTTATATCTTTCTGTTGGATTGCTGCCTTTATCATTATGTAGTGACCTTCTTTATCTCTTATTATATCCTTTGTTTTAAAGTCCATTTTGTCTAATATAAGTATTGCTACTCCAGCTTTTTTTTTTTATTTCCATTTGCATGAAATATTTTTTTTCATCCTTTTAACTTCAATCTTTTTGCATCTTTTGTTTTAAGGTGTGTCTCTTGTAGAGAGCATATGTATGGATCCTGTTTTCTTATCCACGCAGCTACCCTATGTCTTTTGATTGGATCATTTAATCCATTTACATTTAAGGTTATTTTTGATATGTAATTGTTTATTCCCATTTTATTCTTTAAAACTTTATTCCTCTTTTGCTATATTCTTTTTCTCCTTTGATCTGTTTACAACAGGCGCTTTAGCATTTCTTGCAGCATTGGTTTGGTTGTAGTGAATTCCTTGAGTTGTTTTTTGTCTGGAAAGCTTTTTATTTCTTCTTCAATTTTAAATGATAGCCTTGCTGGTTAAAGTAGTCTTGGTTGTAGGCTTATTTTTTGCATTACTTTGAATATTTTTTGCCATTCCCTTCTGGCCTCAAGTGTTTCTGTTGAGAAGTCGAAAGTCATCCTAATGGGGGCTCCTTTTTAGGTGATAGTCTTTTATTCTCTAGCAGCTTTTAATATATTCTTTTTATCACTTAGCTTTGGTATTTTTATTATGATGTGTCTTGGTGTAGGTTTCTTTGGGTTTCTTTTTAAAGGAGTTCTCTGTGCTTTTTGAACTTGTGAGATATTTCCAGCCTTAATTGAGGTAAGTTTTCAGCTATGATACGATTGAACAAAGTCTCTATCCCTTGTTCTTTCTCTTCTTCTTCAGGAACCCCTATGATGCAGATGTTATTTCTTTTCATGTTGTCACAGAGCTCTTAGAGTTTCCTCAGACTTTTTGAGTCTCTTTTCTTTTTTCTGCTCTGCTTCTTTGCCTTTATTTATCTTGTCCTCTACTTGCTGATTCGATTCTCAGCTTCATTCATCCTGTTTTTAATTCCTTCCATTGTGTTCTTCATTTCTGATATTGTATTTGTCATTTTTGACTGATTTTTAAAATTATTTTAGTGTTCTTTTTTATATTTGCTATCTCTTTATTTAGGTGTCCATAATGACCATCTATTGTTGTTCTAATATCTTTGATCATCCTAACAATTGTTATTTTCAACTCTGCATCTTGTAATTTGGTTATATGTGACTCATTCAGGTCCTTTTTTGGAGATTTTTCTTTATTCATTTGTGTTGCATTTCTCTGCATTCTCATTTTATCTACATAAAAGAAGGTTTTGGCCATTAGAATTCACTAGGTGTGGCCTCTGTGTTTCCTAGGTGTGGTCTGTCTTATGGCCTGCCACCCCTTCTGCTGTTGCTGCCTAGGGCATTTGGATATGTGCATTGCTGGCGCCTGCCCACTGGGGCTGTTGCTGTGGTTTCCACCTCTCCTTCATGGGAGTGGCTATTTTTACGTGCTTGGGTGTACAAGTCCCAGTTGCCTTGGCTTTTGCCCCACCCCCACAGATGGCATTATGCTCGGCCCTGAGGGCAGTGGTGAGCACTTTTGCTCAGCTGTGGGTCTCCACCTGATTCTGAGCTTTTGCCCCGCCCTTGCAGGAGGAGCCCACTTGTGTGGTGACTGCAAGCCTTGGCTCCACAGGCTGGGTGTGACTGCATGTCCACGCTCAGTAGCAGGACTCTGCCTGTTCTTGGCTTTTGTCTTCACCCCCTTGGGAGGAACTGGCTCCCAAGTCAGTCCACAAGCCTCAGTTCTGTGGGCCGGGCAAGGCTGTGCTCCTGCGCCCTTACTCAAGGGCAGGTCTCCACCTTTTCGAAGGTTCCCACCCTTTCCCCCACAGGCTGGATTGCAGGTGGCCCACAGCTGGGCTTGACCACTTTTGCACATCCCCTCCTCCCCAGCTGGGCAAGACTGAGCTCACATCTGGGCCTCAGTGGTGGCCCGTCATCTTCTGCCATTTCCAACAGAACCATGCTTCTGTATCCCACCACTGCCCACCCTCGGGCAGCCCTCAGCTGTGTGGGTGAATGCACTGCAGCTCAGACCCTAAGACTCACTACTGTAGTCCCGAAAGCTCCCTCCTTCTAAGCGACTCTGCTCTGAGTGCCGTGGGAGAGATTGTTTGGCTGGTGTCCTACTTTCCTTTGCTGGTATTGCTGTTTCCAGGGGAAATATTTACTTCAGATTTGGGGAGTGGCCCATCCCAGAGGTTAGGGTGGCTGTCTCTCAAAATGTTTCTCCCTGTGCCTCTTAGATTACACTCTGTTCCTGCTACTCTGGTTTTCTCCTCTCTCCTCATCCCCTGGAGCCATGGTTGAGTGGTTGTGAGAGAGTTTTTCTGTGCGGTCCCTTTAAGAAGAATCCTGGGTCTGAGGAATCAGTCTCTTTCTCACAAACAGTATCCTGTCTTGTTTCCAGCTAAATACTCTCCATACACCTCTTCTAGGTTCTGAGGCTGCAGGCTGGGGCTTTTTTCCTGGGATTCAGAACCCTCCTCTCTGCTAAACTCAGTTACCACCACACGAGTCTCTCCTGGCTGCCATTCACTCTGGGGAGCTGGGCAGCCCTCCATGTGTTTCTGCTTTTCCTACCAGTCTCAGTGTGCCTTCTTCAGTGTTCTTTGGTTGAAGAGTCCTTTTAGTTTAGTCCAAAGTTGGTTTTTCCAGATGATGGTTCTTAAAATTTGTTTGTAATCCTGTTTGTTTCTGGGAGGTGGAAGTTGGTACATCTGCCTACTCTGTCACCATCTTGTCTTCCTCCAAATATGGAGCTTTATGTTGAAGTCAAGTCTTTGAAGAAGAAGAAATTGCTGAAATAGTTCCTCATTAGCAGTTGTCCCTAAGGCAGCAGTCTCTATAGTGAAAACAACTGTAAGTAAATATCTGCTGTCTGTATACAGACTAAAGGAGGAACATGGCAAATGCTGAAAAGTCATGATAATGGCATGTAATTCTACTCTTTGAGCTGATTTCAAGGTGAACTATTTTAGTATAAACTTGTCCATCAATTATTAAGCCTGCTATTTCTGAGCTGTACCCAACAGTAAAAACTGTAGGTGCTTCAGGAATGGGCTCATTACCAATTGTCTTAGGAAAGACAAATGTAGTAACTGATGAAAATTGAACTATTTTATCAGTTGGATATTGAGAATGAATTTGACCTGTATAATTTGCAAAAGCAATTTACCATTTTGTGGAAGTTTTCCAGAGCCATTGTTGTTGATTTTTTGAAAAAGGAATGACAATAATTTGAGGCTCAAAACCTATAAGCTGTATAAGTCGCCTATGCCCCTTGATAATCAAAGACAAGACAAGATCAAAATACAGAGATAAGACTTTCTTAGGAGTAACAGCTAAATATATCCATTCAATAGAACCTGAAGCTTGCCACAATAGCTCTGTTGGAGCATAGCTCAAGGGACAAATTATTAAGGCAATTGATTCTTCAGGATTTATGTGTTTTACTTGTGCTTGTTGCAAGGCCTTTTCTACAAACTGTAAAGCTTGCTGTCCTGCAGCTCTAAGTTGACAAGGGGAAGCTGGTTCAGCCAAACCTTTAAGAAGTGGTTTCAGTTTTCTGGTAGTTAATTTCAAGGAAGGTCTAAGGCAATTATTGTCTCCTAACAATTTCTGAAAATTATTAAAGTTTGCAAATGATATGTTCTTATTTCTAATTTCTGTGGACAAATTTGTTGTCCCTCAATAATTTGTCCTAAATAAGAGAAAGGCAAAGATTGCTGTACCTTTTCAGGAGCTATATAAAGTCCTGATTCTTTCAAAGAATATTTTAATTGTTGTAAAATGGTCAGCACAATGTCTTGATCTGGATGAGCAATAAGAATATCATCTATATAATGGATTGTGTATGCTTTAGAATGCTGCCTTTGTACTGGAAAGGTAGCTCAAGCAACATATTTTTGGTACAAATTAGGACTGTTAGTAATGCCTCGAGGCAAAACTCCCCACTGGTATTGCTTCATGGGAGTTTGGAAATTGAGTGAAGGAATACTGAATGCAAAGCACTTGCAATCATGAGGACTTAAAGGCATAGAAAAGAGCAATCCTTCAGGTCAATAATAATAAGGTGAAAATCCCATGGATTGTCAGTAGGAGAGGGGAGTCTGGCTGGAGAGGACCCATCATTTTCATAGGCTTCTTTATTCTCTCAAATCATGTAATACCCTCCAGTTTTCTGATTTCTTTTTAATAACAAATATACGCATATTCCATGGGCTGTTAAAAGGTTCAATGTGCCCAAAGTGTAATTGCTCTTGTACCAATTGAGCAGCTGCTTTAAGTTTCTCCTGAGAGAGGGGCCATTGGTCTACCCATACAGGATCATTTAATTTCCAAGCAATTGGGTCCGTACAATGCATTATTGGGGTAGCAAGAGCTACCAAGGCCCCTATGCTAAATTTTGATATCCTAATCCATGCCTTCTGGTATTGGGTGCCACTTCTATGGGGGTGAGAATCTCCCTTTGTTCTTTCCATAATCCCTTAGTGGGCAAAAGTCTCTGATCTAGCATTTGAGCACTGATTAAATTATTAGGACTGACAAGTAATGCTCCCATATTTTTAAAAATATCTCTTCCCTATGATATTAACAGACAATCTAGGGAGCATATAAGGCTGAAAAAGTCTAGTAAGACCTTTCTTATCTTCCTACTGCAAAAAACTAGAGCTTTGTTGAGGAGACTTACTTTTTTTTGTGCCTCACAGCTCAGAAACTGCTTTATTAGTGGGCTAGGAAGAATACTAATGGTGCTCAACAATAACAGATACATTAGCTCCTGTATCTAAGAGTTTTGTGAACATACACCCTTGTATTGTTAGCTCTATTTCAGGGCATTCCTGACCTATCTTTTGATTTCAATAGGCAAAATCAGATGAGCCAAATTCCTGATTTCCTTGGGGTCCCTTTTGCAGGATGTGGCCTGAGAAGCAGAATTATTATTCTTATACTATTCTTCTAACTGCCTGAAGCAGTTTGAGACAAATTCTTGAAATGACTTAATAGGGTCCTGCTTATTCTTGCTCAATTCCTTTGTTTTACCTACCTGAGTATAGCCTTACACACAAACAAGACAATTTACACACAAAAACACAAGTATAACATATAACTTTGATTTATCCTAATACTTGAATTGCTATTTGGCTCCTAATTTTGAACACACCTCATAATGCACGAACCAAATTAGTAAGTCTTAAGGATCTATATTCTATTCTATTTAAATTTAAATGAGTGCTCCTACAAGTTCTAAAATTATTTTATTTTTTCAATATTAGAGCCGGCATTTCCAATTTTTGCATGCAAAGACTTAATTCAGGCCTTAAAACACATTTTAGACAACATTAAACAAAGACTAAACAGAAACAAGAATTAAAAGAACCAGACAAAACCAGAGAGAAATCCAGGATTTCAGAGCACAACCAGACTAGAAAGATGCCTGCCTGATTTTAGTCAGGGTATTTTCTGACAGAGGGCCTGAAGGATGGGACCAAACAAAATCTCTCCGAGAAAATTTGCTCTTGGCAGCTGCATGGGAAATGTTGTAGTCAAATCTCTCAAGGGTCCCCTGCCTAAATTTCCAGGCAAAGAATAGGAAAGAACCAAAATAATAGTTCAGAGGATTGTTGCTAACATATTAAAGAAAATCAGACAAAACAGGAAAAGCTATAACTTTAATAACTGAGTCTCCTAACCATTCTCAAATTCCATAGTTGCTGTAACTGGTGGCTCAGGAAGACCACGACAAGACTTCTTTTCTACCTCAATTTTAGCTGAGTGGCAGACCAAGCAGCTGGAGAGAACTAGGAGCAGCCACACTGTCCCATATTTCTTGGCCCCCAAGCCACAAAGTACAGAACCACCTGCCATAGTCTGCTCACACCACTGCCTTTTCAGAACTTTATCTACTTGCTCTCCATTAGCAGAATAAACCATTTCCTTCTTTGGGAACCAGGGGCATACATCTTGAATATATTGTGAAAAGTATTCCAGTTGCATAACTCTTCTTACAAAAAGGTTCCCTACTTTTGACTCTAATTATTCCATAAGTTATTACTCTAGACTATACTCTCCCTCAAAACGTTCTTTACTCATTGTGCACACTCGGTGAGTTCCATCACATGCCTTTAGTTTAGTTTTCTCATACCCAGGTCCCTGTTCAAGTGCCACTTGCCTCAAACCAGTACGGCTAGTAATTTCAGGTCCTGAGGGAGAATGGCACAAAATTAAGAAAACAGACTCACCAAGAAAAGAGGATGGGATCAGAGGCCTCTTCAATGCTGATGCCAAGATCAGAGAGAGAGAGAGCCCTTGGTCTTTGCTTTATTATTTAGCATAGCCAATTAAATCCTTTAAGCCAATATACAAATAAGAAAGTCTCTGGTACGAAGCCACTCATCTGAGGCATAAATGGGATTCCTCATAAGAGTGCACCACCCTACATTATGCAACAGTCAAGGGTGTGGGGAAAAGCTTAGTATTAAAAAGATCTTAATATTAAAAGATCTTAGTATTAAAAGAGTGCAAAAGGCTTTGTCTTAAACTAAGCCTTAGGCTATAACCACCTGGTCAGCATACAGCCTGTTTTCCACAATGTAATTAAGATGGGAAGAAGCTTTGCATTTGTTTCTTTGAATTGCTGGAGAGTGTGCATATGAGGCTTCTGTAGGGCTTCAGGCAACACCTGTTGTCTGAGGTGACCTAGTATCCTAAGCAGGTTAAGATGATGCCATTAGAAACTAAAGAAATCTCGGACTCTAAAAAACATTATTTGCAATTAGCTTGAGGGTAGCTTAGCTGCTTGGCTTCCAGGTTGTCCATTAATATGAAAAAGTTAGCTCAGGGGTCAGGAACCTTATTGGCTGACAGAGCTATGAATGCCACATATTTTAAAATGCAATTTCATGAGAGCCATACAATATGTTTAACACTAAATACAAGTAAATGTGTACATTTTATGTAAGACTAACACTTTTAAAGTACAATAAGTCTCTGAATTCTTTTTAATAACATTGTTATGCTGTTGCTAACCAGTGATGAATAAAGTACTTCTTACCATTAATGTGACTTCTGGTGCTGCATGGTTTTGTTGATGGCTTTGTAGTCTGGTTGCTATGTGGTGAGGTTAAACTTCATGCAGGTGTTGAGACTTCCATCCATTAAACATGATTGTAGGTTGGTCTTACAGTTCTTTAGATGTGAGAAAGACTGCTCACATGCATACCTAGAGCCAAACATTGTCAGTACAGCAATACTCACACTATGCAGTGTGTGGTATGTGATGGAAAGTGTGTTCCAAGTTTTGACAATGAGCTGGTCCACGGGCTGAATTTTTTTTATTTCTCCCCACTTGTGTTTGCTCGCCAACTCTGCTTGCTATCATGTAAGTCTTTCCAAATCTTTATTCAGTGACTTGAACTTATTCACCCACATGTCTGAAGTTTTCAGGTCAGCAGCTTATAGCTTAAAATCTCTGATGGAGACACCGGGGATGTAACTCAGGTAGGCATTGTCCACTGAATACTCGTGTGGATGGGTGATGAACTTAAAAAGACAAGTGCACTCACAAAATTCTCCAAAGCATGCTTTGAATGACTGCAGGAGATTAGATGTGAAGCCTGCTAGCTGCTGGAGATCAAGATGTTGAGCAGGGTCACTTGCTGTGCATGCATCTTTAAACTCTCCCAGTTTTTCAAAGTGTAGTAAACGACCTGTTTCAATGTTCACGATGAAGAGTTTCAGGTTGTTTTCAAATGCAAACACTGCTTGTTGAAGGGATAAGACTGTATTTCCAATGCCTTGCATTTTCACATTGAGCTGGTTTAGATGTTCAGTCATGTCCACAAGATAGTGGAACTTCAGCAGCCACTCAATGTTAGCTAACTCAGGACGCTTGACATCTTTCATTTCAAGAAAATTCCAAATTTTGCTCACACAAGTTATGAAATGGTTGAGCACCTTTCCTCTTGACAACAAATGCACATTGCTGTGTGGAAGCAGACCAGGATAATTATTCCCAACTTCATCCAGCAGTGTTTTAAACTGGTGATCATTTAAAGCTCAGGCAACAATAAAGTTGACCATCCGAATGACCAGCACCATCACCTCACCAAGCTGCTCATCACACATCTAAGCACAAAGCACCTCCTGATGTAGGATGCAATAAAAACTTAGAATGGGTCTCTTTTCATGTTCACGAAGAAGCACTACAAATCCTCTGTTTTTCCCCACTATGCACAGAGCACCATCAGTACACACCGAAATAAGTTTATCCATTGGTAGATTTTTTTTCTTTAGCAAACTCAGTGAAAGACTTGAATAAATTCTCCCGTCTTGTTGTCTCTTTCATAGGCAAAACCGCAAAACTTTTCTCACATAGTGTGTCACCAACATCATACCTTGCAATCATGCTGAACTAGGATAAATGGCTTACATCTGTTGACTCATCCAAAGCCAGAGAAAAGAATAGTGCTGAATTTATGTCCTTCGCTGGTGTTGCCTCAATTTGATTTGCCATCATGATGGTACAATCGTGAACAGTTCTTGCCAACAGAGGCATGTTTTTTATTCATTTGATTATCTTGTCTTTATCCAAAGAGTCATCAAAAAGTTCATTGGCAACATCAAGCATGAATGTTTTGGCACACTCCCCATCTGTGAATGGCTTTCCATTTCTCACAATTGCTAAAGCACCAGCAAAGCTAGCCAAATTTCAGTCACCTTGTTGGGTCCAAACATGGATTTGCTGCTGACTAGCTTGCACTCTGCACAGTAGCTCCTGACATGCTTTCTTCCTACTGTCCCCTGCTGGATATTTTGATGCAAATGTAGTGTGTCAAAGTGCCACTTTATATTTTACCGTTTCATCAATGCAATTTTACCATTGCATATTAGACACACTGCAGAACCTGCTCTCTCCACAAAGGCAAATTTTGCTGTCCATTCCTGCTGAAAAGTATGGTACTGTACTCCTCATCTTTTTTTCTTTTAGTCATCTTCTTTATCAAAAGGGTTTCTTCAATTAGCTAGCTGACTACTTTATTAAAAGGAGGGAAGTTTACTTCCTGACCTCACAACAACCTGTGTACATTATACATTATCCAATAAAAATTTGGTGTTGTCCCAGAGGATGGCTGTGATTGGCTCCAGCCACCCACAACCATGAACATGAGTGGTAGGAAATGAATGGATTGTAATACATGAGAATGTTTTATATTTTTAACATTATTATTATTTTTATTAAAGATTTGTCTGTGAGCCAGATGCAGCCCATCAAAAGAGCCACATCTGGCCCATGAGCTGTAGGTTCCTGACCCCTGAGTTAGCATCTGCTGGATAATAAATACCTGTGGCAGTAATAGTGTCCTAGATATTGGGCAATTAACAGTAAATTATTTTCATGTATGTCAGATGTTGTTGGTATTTAATCAGGTTATTTTTGGACCCCAATATAAGCATTTAGAGGACTTGCAACTATCCTTTCAAGATCACATTGAGCAAAAACAGCTACCATCCCTTTTAAGCTTGTACCACCTCCTGAGCAGCCCACCCCTATATGGTGGTTATTAGCAGCTTGTCTGTGATTCCTCATATAGCCATAGGTTTGAGTTAAGGGAATGGTGAAGTTTTTGACAAGAGTTTCTGAGCTACCTGCTCATGCATCTTCCTTTTTCCCTCTGATCCCGCTCATTTTTGATCCCAGATAAACCATTTACATCTTGTGATGAATGTCTGCTGGGCCTATTTAATGTTATAGCTCAGTGAGTCTGATAGGACCAAGTTGGTGCTTAGCAGTGCTTGGAACCCCATAGCTGAGCAGTCCCTCTCAGGAGCTCAGGAACAATAACAATTCTCCCCTGCTTATGAAGGCCCTAGTCTCAGACCCCCAGGGCCTGTGTTGTCACCCTCCACTGAGGGTTACTGTACACTCCATCTTACATCTTCTCCCACCACCCATACCTCTGACACTGTAGGATCTGCTGGCTCAGAGGTCCAGGAGGCAGGGCTCTTTTCGGTTCTAGGCCCACTTGAGTCTGGCAATCTTTTGTGTCATCTTTACAGGGTGTAGCAGCATTCCCCAGTATGCAGTATGCTGCCTTCAGAACCTGAAACCACTGAGCTCCCTACTTGGTATTCTACTTTGCAGACAGTTTACTGGCATGCCTTTCACCATTGGACTTCAAAGTTTTTACTGTTGTATCCCCGTGAATCTTTGCAAGACTTACTTTCTAAGCCCCAGCTGGTTGGCTCAGTGGCAGAGTGTAGGCCATAAGCTGGGGTTGTGGAACTCCCGGGTTCAATTTCTGGTCAGGCCACACAGAAGCAATCATCTGCTTCTCCATCCCCTCTTCTCTCTCTCACTTCCCTTCCTGCAGCTGTGGTTTGATTGGCTTGAGCAAGTTGGCCTGGGGCACTGAGAATGGCTCTGTGGCCTCTGGCTCAGGACCGTAAAAAAATGGCTCTATTGCTGAGCAATGGAGCAACAGCCCCAGATGGGCAAAGCATTGCCCCCTAGTGAGCTTGCCAGGTGGATCTCAGTCAGGGTGCATGCAGGAGTCTGTCTCTCTGCCTCCCCTCCTCTCACTAAAAGAAAAAAAAGACCTACCTTCTACCTTCTGGAGTGCATGAGTCTCACCAGAGCCTCCAGTATGCTAGACTTCTCACTGTCCATCCCACTTAGTATAATGTGATATGTGTAATGAATTAATGTGATTTGCTGTGAGATACATAAATAGAACAGGTATCATTGGGATGTATCATGACCAGTGAAAGGAGAATTAACATAACCTTGGAACAAATTGTATTTCTGTATTGCTGACTGTACCATGTACATGCAGACTGTTTCTGATCCTCTTTTCTTATTAGAATAGAAAAGAACATACATTCCAAATCAATGACCACATACCATGTACCTGTGGCTGTGTTAATCTTCTCTAGAAAAATATCACATCTGGCACAGTGGCTGCAATTGGGCTGTTATCTGGTTGAGTTTTAATAGTCAATCTAGAATGCATAGTTTCTGCATGGGTTAGACTGAAGAATTAAATGAAATACCCAGGGGACATACTATCCCCTCAAGATACAGGATATAATTTTTTTTAAAAAATATAGGGGGTGGGCAGTTTTACAGGCTTTATATTGACCTCCCCCACCATGATATCCCTTTTTTTTTCAGAGGCTGATACCCCAGTGTGGGAATTACACCCACTGGCTAAGAGATTGATTAAGCATGCTGATCCCAATGATAAATTTAGGAACCAGGTGAATGTTCCCTTGGTGGTTTCTCAGACCCAGTGGCCCTCATCACACCATACCCCCTCTCTAAAACAGGAGGGCCAGGGTGATGTCAACTTAGACCCTGGGTCTAACAGTCTCCTCTGTCTAACCTGGGAAGAAAACAGCCTGTAGACAGTTGTCTGTCAGGAAATGCTTCACAGAAAACAAAACAAAACACATAAGATGTCATAAGTTTGGGATATATAACAAATGGCAAAAGAATGGGACTGGTAGTGATGACAGCAGGCACTGGAAGGAGGATGCTGGAGCTGAAGATTCCTCTTCTAAGGCCTCTGTTAATACAGTATATTCCTGAAGTAAAATCTTTGGGGATTCATAAGTAAAAAAAAAATCTGCTAATAATCAGTTGGAGTACATTGTATTTTTTAAATTCAGATAAATATCTGCATCTCCCCCAAAGCATCTCAGACATCCATCAAAGCAAAACAAATGGCACTTTGAAGCTTAATAGTTTTGAGTTGGCAAGCACAGATCCAATGGAAATGTAGAGATGAGCAAATGACAAGCCACCAGCTATACTTCATTTTTACTCTTAAACATGTGTTACCCTTGACAGTTTTAATAACTATTTCTGTCTAAGTTACAGAGCTTTGTGCTGTCTTGCTCTCAGTTAAATTGGCTCCCTAGAAAGGGAATATATGGTAATCCTTATGTTCCAACTGCTTTCCAGAAAAGCTGACTAGTAATATTATACATCATGTTGGTTTCTGTTCAATAATTATAAATGTTGATGTGTTTCTTCAAAAATATAATCATCACGTATGTTCCTTTTTTTTTATATAATTTTATTTTTTTAATGGGGTGACATCAATAAATCAGGATACATATATTCAAAGATAACAAGTCCAGGTTATCTTGTCGTTCAATTATGTTGCATACCCACCACCCAAAGTCAGATTGTCCTCTGTCACCTTCTATCTTGTTTTCTTTGTGCCCTCCCCACCCCCTAAACCTCTCCCATTCCCCCCTCCCCCCGTAACCACCACACTCTTGTCAATGTCTCTTAGTTTCAGTATTATGTCCCACCTACGTATGGAATAATACAGTTCCTGTTTTTTTCTGATTTACTTATTTCGCTTCCTATCATGTTATCAAGATCCCACCATTTTGCTGTAAATGTTCCGATGTCATCATTTCTTATGGCTGAGTAGTATTCCATAGTGTATATGTGCCACATCTTCTTTATCCAGTCATATATTGATGGGCTTTTTGGTTGTTTCCATGTCCTGGCCACTGTGAACAATGCTGCAATAAACATGGGGCTGCATGTGTCTTTACGTATCAATGTTTCTGAGTTTTGGGGATATATACCCAGTAGAGGGATTGCTGGGTCATAAGGTAGTTCTATTTTCAGTTTTTTGAGGAACCACCATACTTTCTTTCATAATGGTTGTACTACTTTACATTCCCACCAACAGTGTATGAGGGTTCCTTTTTCTCCACAGCCTCTCCAACATTTGCTATTACCTGACTTGCTAATAACAGCTAATCGAACAGGTGTGAGGTGGTATCTCATTGCCGTTTTGATTTGCATTTCTTTAATAGCTAAAGAAGATGAGCATCTTTTCATATATCTGTTGGCCATTTGTATTTCTTCCTGGGAGAAGTGTCTATTCATATCCTCTTCCCATTATTTTATTGGATTGTTTGTTTGTTTGTTGTTGAGTTTTATGTGTTCTTTGTATATTTTGGATATTAGGCCCTTATCTGAGCTGTTGTTTGAAAATATCATTTCCCATTTAGTTGGCTTTCTGTTTATTTTGTTATCAGTTTCTCTTGCTGAGCAAAAACTTCTTAATCTGATGTAGTCCCATTCATTAATTTTTGCCTTCACTTCTCTTGCCATTGGAGTCAAATTCATAAAATGCTCTTTAAAACCCAGGTCCATGAGTTGAGTACCTATGTCTTCTTCTATGTACTTAATTGTTTCAGGTCTTATGTTTAGATCTTTGATCCATTTTGAGTTAATTTTTGTACAGGGAGAGAGACTGTAGTCCAGTTTCATTCTTTTGCATGTGGCTTTCCAGTTTTCCCAGCACCATTTATTGAAGAGGCTTTCTTTTCTCCATTGTGTGTTGTTGGCCCCTTTATCAAAAATTATTTGACTATATATATGTGGTTTTATTTCTGGACTTTCTATTCTGTTCCATTGGTCTGAGTGTCTATTTTTCTGCCAATACCATGCTGTTTTGATTGTCGTGGCCCTATAATAGAGTTTGAAGTCAGGTATTGTTATGCCCCCAGCTTCATTCTTTTTCTTTAGGATTGCTTTGGCTATTCGGGGTTTTTTATACTTCCATATAAATCTGATGATTTTTTGCTCTATTTCTTTAAAAAACGTCATTGGAAGTTTGATGGGAATTGCATTAAATTTGTATATTGCTTTGGGTAATATAGCCATCTTGATTATATTTATTCTTCCTAGCCAAGAACAAGGTATATTCTTCCATCTCATTACATCTTTTTCGATTTCCCTTAACAATGGTTTATAGTTTTCATTATATAAGTCCTTTACATTCTTTGTTATGTTTATTCCTAAGTATTTTATTTTTTTTGTTGCAATCGTGAAGGGGATTATTCTTTTGAGTTCCTTCTCAGTTGTTTCATTGTTGGCATATAGAAAGGCTATTGACTTCTGTATGTTAATTTTGTATTCTGCGACCTTACTGTATTGGCTTATTGTTTCTAGTAGTCTTTTTGTGGATTCTTTGGGGTTTTCGATGTATAGGATCATATCATCTGCAAAAAGTGATACATTTACTTCTTCTTTTCTGATATGGATGCCTTTTATTTCTTTGTCTTGTCTGATTGCTGTGGCGAGAACCTCTAGTACCACATTAAATAAGAGTGGAGAGAGTGGACAACCCTGTCTTGTTCCTGATTTAAGGGGGAAAGCCTTCAGTTTAGTGCCATTTAATATGATGTTAGCTGATGGTTTATCATATATGGCCTTTATCATGTTGAGATATTTTCCTTCTATACCCATTTTGTTGAGAGTCTTAAACATAAAATTGTGTTGTATTTTATCGAAAGCCTTTTCTGCATCTATTGATAAGATCATGTGGTTTTTGTTCTTTGTTTTGTTGATATGGTGTATTACATTAACCGTTTTGCGTATGTTGAACCATCCTTGAGATTCTGGGATGAATCCCACTTGATCATGATGTATTATTTTTTTAATATGTTGTTGTATTCGATTTGCTAGTATTTTGTTTAGTATTTTAGCATCTGTATTCATTAGAGATATTGGTCTGTAGTTTTCTTTTTTTGTGCCATCCTTGCCTGGTTTTGGTATGAGGGTTATGTTGGCCTCATAAAATGTGTTTGGAAGTATTGCTTCTTCTTCAATTTTTTGGAAGACTTTGAGTAGAATAGGAACCAAGTCTTCTTTGAATGTTCGATAAAATTCGCTGGTATAGCCGTCAGGGCCTGGACTTTTATTTTTGGGGAGGTTTTTAATGGTTTTTTCTATTTCTTCTCTACTGATAGGTCTGTTTAGGCTTTCTGCTTCTTCTTGACTCAGTCTAGGAAGGTTGTATTGTTCTAGGAATTTATCCATTTCTTCTAGGTTGTTGAATTTAGTGGCATAAAGTTTTTCATAGTATTCTACAATAATTCTTTGTATATCTACAGTGTCCGTGGTGATTTCTCCTCTTTCATTTTGGATTTTGTTTATATGAGTTCTTTCTCTTTTTTCCTTGGTAAGTCTTGCCAAGGGTTTGTCAATTTTGTTGATCTTTTCAAAGAACCAGCTCCTTGTTCTATTAATTTTTTCTATAGTTTTTCTGTTCTCTAATTCATTTATTTCTGCTCTGATTTTTATTATTTCCTTTCTTCGGCTGGTTTTGGGTTGTCTTTGTTCTTCTTTTTCTAGTTCCTTAAGGTGTGAAGTTAAGTGGTTCACTTGGGCTCTCTCTTGTTTGTTCATATATGCCTGAAGCGATATGAACTTCCCTCTTATCACTGCTTTTGCTGCATCCCATAGATTCTGATATGTCGTATTGTCATTTTCATTTGTCTGTATATATCTTTTGATCTCTGCACTTATTTCTTCTTTGACCCATTCATTTTTTAAAAGTATGTTGTTTAGTTTCCACATTTTTGTGGGATTTTTTTCCTCTTTTTTGCAGTTGAATTCTAGTTTCAAGGCTTTATGATCAGAAAATATGCTTGGTATAACTTCAATTTTTCTGAATTTGCTGATGTTGTTTTTGTGGCCCAACATATGGTCAATTCTTGAGAATGATCCATGTACACTGGAGAAAAATGTATACTCAGTCATTTTGGGATGAAATGTCCTGTAGATGTCTATCATATCCAGGTGCTCTAGTGTTTTGTTCAAGGCCACTATGTCTTTGTTGATTCTCTGTTTGGATGACCGATCTAGAGCCGTCAGCGGTGTATTGAGGTCTCCAAGTATGATTGTATTTTTGTCAGTTTTTGTTTTAAGATCAATAAGTAGCTGTCTTATATATTTTGGTGCACCTTGGTTTGGTGCATATATATTAAGAATTGTTATGTCTTCTTGATTCAGTGTCCCCTTAGCCATTATGAAATGGCCATTTTTGTCTCTGAGTACTTTTCCTGTCTTGTAGTCAGCATTATCCGATATGAGTATTGCTACACCTGCTTTTTTTTGGATGTTATTTGCTTGGAGTATTGTTTTCCAGCCTTTCACTTTGAATTTGTTTTTATCCTTGTTACTTAGATGAGTTTCCTGTAGGCAGCATACAGTTGGATTTTCTTTTTTAATCCATTCTGCTACTCTGTGCCTTTTTATTGGTGAGTTTAATCCGTTTACATTTAGTGTAATTATTGATACTTGTGAGTTCCCTATTGCCATTTTATATCTTGCTTTCTGTTAGTTTTGTGTCTTGTTTGATCCTTCTCTTTCGTTTTTCTATCTTTTGTTTTTATTTGGTTGTATTCCATACATCTTTCCTCTGTTGCTATCTTTTTTATCTTATGTGCTTCTGTGGTGGTTTTTTCAATGGTGGTTACCTTTGAGTAATGAAAAGGGTCCCTACCCTGTTCATTGTAGCGAACTAGTTTGTGAGTACTTTTGCTCTCCATCGTCCTTTGCTACTGTTAGTCTCCATCTTCTCCCCCTCTTTCTTTTTGTTGTTGTCACAGTTTAAATTTGGTTTTATTGTGTTCTTCTTGGAGCTTTTACTTGTGGCTCTGTTTTTTTTTTGTTCTTTGTATCTGATTGGAGAACCCCCTTTAGTAATTCCTGGAGTGGGGGTTTTCTGATGATAAATTCCCTCATCTTTTCTGTATCTGTGAATGTTTTTACTTCTCCTTCGTATTTGAAGGATAGCTTTGATGGGTATAGTATTCGTGGTTGAAAGTTCCTGTCTTTCAGGACTTTAAATATTGGGGTCCACTCTCTTCTAGCTTGTAGAGTTTCTGCTGAGAAATCTGATGATAATCTAATGGGCCTTCCTTTATATGTTGTATTCTTCTTTTCCCTGGCTGCCTTGAGAATTTTTTCTTTGCTCTTGGTTTGTGTCAATTTCATTATGATATGCCTTGGAGTAGGTTTGTTGGGGTTAAGAAAACTTGGAGTTCTGTTTGCTTCTTGAACTTGAGGCTTTAGTTCTTTCCACAGGCTTGGGAAGTTCTCATCTATTATTTGTTTGAGTATGTTCTCCATTCCATTTTCTCTCTCTTCTCTCTCTGATATACCTATTATTCTTATGTTATTCTTTTTGATGGAGTCAGATAATTCTTGTAGGGCTATCTCATTTTTTTTAATTTTTGAGTCTCTTTCTTCTTCTCTCTGTTGTGCCTCAAGTTGCTTGTCTTCTATTTCACTAATCCTCTCTTCTATCTGACCTGTTCTATTAGCTAAGCTTGTTACTTTGTTTTTCAGCTCGTGAATTGAGTTTTTCATCTCTGTTTGATTTGTTTTTATAGTTTCAATTTCCTTGGACATATATTCTTTGTGTTCATTGAGTTGTTTTCTGAGCTCCCTATATTGCCTTTCTGTGTTTTCTTGTATATTTTGGAGGATTTTTAGGATTTCTATCTTGAATTCTCTGTCATTTAGCTCCAAGGTTTCCAATATATTAAATTTTTTCTCCATAGATTTTTCCTCATCTAGCTGTGTTACCTCTCTTTCTTTTGTATCCATGATATTCGATTTTCTCTTCCTTAATGGCATCTGAGGGTGGTTTTGTTAATAGTATTAATGAGATTTAATAAAGAATAAAAAGTTAAAAAAAATAAAAAATCGAAGAGTTGTTTTTTTTTTTAAAAAAATTAATAATGAAATAAAGAAAAATAAAATAAAAAAAAAATTTTTTTAAAAAAGGAAATTATTCCCCCCCTCCTTCTTTTCTCTCCTCTCCTCTCCCCTCTTTCTTGAGAAAATCTTGTGGTGGACTGTGAGTTATAACAAACAATGCCTGTGATGGAGGGCCTGAATTGGGGAAAAGTAATAAAGGGGCAAAAAAGAAAAAAAAAAAAAAAGAAAAAAAAAAAAAGAAAAAAGAAAAAAAAAAGAGCGTATGGTCCCACAAAAAGCAAATAAGGAAAAAATTTGGGTCAAGAATAAAATGATTTGCTTTTAGGTGTTGGTTGTCTAAGAGTTATGATGAGAGGAATGAGAGGAAAATGGAAAAATGGGGGGACAAATTAAAAACTTACTATTGTATTTAGTGGAACAAGAACTAGATAATATGGAGAGCCAGGGATGGGAGCACTGCTAGTGAGTTAAAAAGGTGAAGTAAAAACCCCCCAAAAGGCCACAAACATAGGTTTGAGTCCCAGATAAGATAATTTGTTTGTTATTGAGGTTTGAATGAGGGGAGATGTAAAGGAGAAAGGAAGAAACTAATATAGAGGGAGAAAAGAAAGAGAGAGAGAGAAAAAAAAGAGGGAACCACTAAAAGAAGAAAAAAGAAAGGAGAGAGAGAGAGAGAGTTAAGGGTTTTGGAGTGCAACCCTCATAGAGAGAAAGGAAGAGAAGAGAAAAGATAATGGGAGATGTAACACTTATGGGTAGTGTAGTTCAAGGAGAGGAGAGAGTAAGACCAGTAGAGAGTTAATCGGCCAAATTGGAGGAGGAAAAAAAAGTATCAAGAATGAAGATAAGAGAAACAAACGAACAAATATAATAAAATGGGATAGGTTATAAAGTCTGCAGATTATTCTTGATTTTGAGAGGTTATCTTCTTGCTTTTTCTTTTCTCTCCCTCTTCCTGGTTGGTGACTCTGTACCCCGGGTTCTGCCCCTTTGGCATGCTCAGGTAGAGGCTTGCAGTTGATAAGTCTCTATGGCAATGTCATGTATTGTGCTTTAGTCTCGTGGGAGTCGAGGCTCATTAGCATTTATAGGCTCCGACAGTGAGAGAGTTCGTGTTCCTGGAGCCTTTCTCCTAGTCTTTCCTTCCTCAATTAGTAGCCTGATAATCCAGCTATGGGGTTGCTGCTGCCTCTGCCTGGATAGTAAGAGGCTCAAAGAGCTGGCAACTCCCCACTCCATTTCCACTCAGCACAGGGCTCTGGGTAAGGCTCAGTCAGTCAGAGCTGCTAGCATAATCAGGCGGGCTTTCCGCCCACTCAAAGACCACTGGCTCTGCCACTCTGTCCGGTAACACAAGCGGGTGCCCACTTCTGGGGGGTGCTTGGAGGAAACTCTCACTCACTGTCTGCGACCAGGATATCCAGCCAGCAGTCTCACGCTCTGAGTGAAACCCCCAACCGCAGGGAAAATTTGCAGCATTGGAATTGAGTCTCGCTCCGTCCCCATGCGCGGCTTTTGCAAGGCGCTGGGGCGGCTCGAGATTCCGCTTTGGCCCACACAAAGGCCCCTCACTCTGCCCCTCTCTGCGATAACACGGGCGCGCACTGCGGAGGCACTCGGAGGAATTGCTCACTCCTTATCTGCGCGCGCACACCAGGATATGAGGCCGGCCGCGGTTCCCTCTGAGTGAAACCCTCACCAGCACGGAAAATCTCCACCGTTGGAAGTAGTTCTCACTCCCTCCCGTGCGTGGCTTTCCCAGGGCACTGGGGCTGCCCAGAGACTCTGTCCTCGGCCCACAGAAAGGCCTCTGACCCTGCCTCTCCGTGGGGCAACACGGGCACCCACTCTCGGGGCCTAGGAAGAAATTCTCGCCCACTAACTGCGCACCGACCAGGAGACCGGGTAAAATGGCCGCTCCGCTTGTCTTTCTTTGTTTGGGTTTGGTGCGAGTGTCAGCTTGTATTGCCCGTGTTGCCACAGGATCAGATTTTCCTCGGCTTGGATCTGTGTGCCACAGCCTGGTTCGGCCGTTTGTGCCGCGGCGGCCTGGATCTATTCACCCCCTTTGCCCGCCTCAGTTTCTATATTCACAGTTACCAGAGAAAGCCGCCCTGTTTAGGTTAGTGAGGAAGGCGGAGCATTTCTTACTCCCTTTTTCCTTCGGGGTTTGGTTATATATTTAGCCAATTTTTCACTCAATCATACCTTTGGGTGTATTGCGAAGCATCTGGAAGCTCCAAGTATAGGTTTTTCTGTTTCTGGTTGAAGATCTTGTTGAGTTTTCGGGGAGATTTATCGGTATCGCTTCCTACCCCGCCATTACTCTGACGTCATCACGTATGTTCCTTTTTGAAAGACTGAAATAGTGGCTCTTTTTTTGAAGAAGGCATTAATAGCATTTTCTAATCCTTGTATTGATAACTAGCTTTGGTTTATATGTATTACCAGTGTTTCATACATCTGTATCCACAGTACACATCTTAAGGTCCATATGCAGAATAAAAGGCTCCTCTGTAGTTGCACATAAACTGCTTTCAGAAATCTCAAGACTCTCAGATGTGGCTTCAGCTGAGCAGACAAGTGGCCCAATAGAAGCTGGCTCTCATGCCTTTGACTGTCTGTCCTTCACAGTAGTGAGGGCCCTAGGTACTGAAAGGGACATCAAAAGTTATTTAGTTATATAATTTTTTAATTTATTCATTTTAGAGAGGAGAGAGAGTGAGAGAGAGAGAAAGAGGGAGGAGCAAGAAGCATCAACTCCCATAAGTGCCTTGACCAGGCAAGTCCAGGGTTTCAAACTGGTGACCTCAGCATTCCAGGTCGGTGCTTGATTCACTATGCCACCATGGGTCAGGCCTCAAAAGTTATTTAGTGACAAGCAGATTCCAAACCTGATAGCAGGTTTATCAGATTCACCTGAGGAGCTTAAAACTGTGTATATCTTATGGCCCTAACAAGTCAGAATACCAAAAGAAGAGCTGATCTGTTTCAACCACCTTCATGATTTCATCAAGTCTTCATATTTAGGATCAGAAGGAAGTAGATCAGTTTTAAAACTCATCTCTAACAGGTGGTGGTTGAGCTATTTGTGATTGTCTCTGCACAGGAAGACAAGATCCATCAGCTTTGATTTGTGCTGCCTTTTACCTCAGCTCCTTTCTACAGATCCTCCACTGCCTTGTTTAGAGACACAGAGACACAGCATCACATTTTTTGGGGCAGGTGAATTAATAAACTTGGATTTCAGATTTTTTGTTTACAGACCAAGAGGGATAAAAATAAGTCATTCAGAAGAGAGAACCTCTTTTCTTCTTGTACCTAAACATTGGGTAGATCAGAACCAAAATCATTTGCAATTATTTAAGGAATAAACTGGGTTCCTCACCCATATAGAGTTCTCCATTGCCATCTGCTGGAATAAGAATGCTGCACAAAGTCTAAACAGAAATAATTTACCAAATTGTCTCCTTTCAAACAGCTCCCATGGCTAACTATGCTGGGGCCTGTGTTCACCCTAGACCCCAGACTAAAAGTTGATGCCACCTTGAGGCATTTTGGGCATGGAGTGGCAGAAATGAGGGGGCATGTGTTTCAATGGAGTCTGTGCCCTCTGGACATGGCATTCATGCTCGCTGTCTCTTTTCAGGCCTCCGCTTTTGTGCATAAAATGGAAGCTTCTATGATGAATGATTGTGATCCTTAAACTCAACTGTTTGATGGTGGTGGGAGGCAGAGCAGGGAGATGGGCAGGCTTAATACCTAGTGATGGCAGTTGTGTGTGGGGCTGCTCACATGTCCATGCAGATGTCCTGTGTGATGGTGCAGGTTTGAGAACACCTGAAATACTCAAGGACTAACACATCTTGGTTTATGATGGACTGTTTGGAACAATCTAACTCTAATTGGAGTTGTATGTTTATATGTAGAGAAGGCATAAAGCTAATTTACTCTTTCTACCTAATATAATTTTGGCGACTCCGAGAAGATTGTCTACGTTTCTTACATTTACTTCCCCAAACTGTTGAATTGATAGCTGAATTCCCACCAATATAGCATCAACTTAAGATTTTGTCTCCAAATAAAACAAAAATATCCTTTGGGAAAAGTAATGCCTCGGAGTAAGTAAATCATTAACAATATCACATTTGCATAGATCTTTACAATTTACAAATTGCTTTCACACATACAATGCTGAGCTTACATAACAGCTTGACTGATGCTGTTGTAAAGTACCATACTCAATATGCTGAAAAGTACTATACCTCACTTTTGTGGGTTTATGTAGAGACACCAAGTCCAGATGAATTTTAAGGAGTTTTATTAAAGGGGGATATTTATTAAATATGCCAGCCACATATGGCTGACATAGGGCATTTGCAGACCCAAATCATGTGCACCAAATACATCTCAGGGGCTGGTTATATACCCTTGATCACACATGAGCTGGGGAGAGCATGACATCATGGCACGAGCTTATAACATTTTTTAGGGGATACACAGAAACATTAAGACTCTCAAGGTAACACAATCAAAGATATTTACAATCTTTTAGGGTTTATTTTTTCTCCTTTGCCTAGAGGTATGTTACTCTCAAGATTCTAGGAAGAGGGGAGAAACTGTAATTAATGTAGGGTGGTATGTAAATTTTATCTCCCATTGAAAGTGAAGAAGTTTCTCAGTTAACCTTTATTTTAGATTTAAAACTAAATGACCCATTGCCCTTGCAAGCCAGAAACTTCTACATTTTTCTCCCTTCCCTCCCCAAAGAAAGGATGGGACAGGAAAGCCTGACCTTTTCTCCTAAAATATCAATAATAATTTTGCAGCTTTTTGCTATCTTATGACATTGCCAACTCCAGGATGACAACAGCAATGGGGCTAAAGAACTGTGTGTGCTAGACAACATTTTATATTTTTATTTTTTATTTATTTATTTTTTTATAAATAAATTTTTATTTTAATGGTGTGACATCAATAAATCAGGGTACATATATTCAAAGAAAACATTTCCAGGTTATCTCATCATTTAGTTCTGTTGCATACCCATCACCCAAAGAGAGATTGTCCTCTGTCACCCTCTATCCAGTTTTCTTTGTAACCCTCCCCCTCCCCCTCTTTCTCCTCCCCTCCCCCCACCCCCTATAACTACCCCATGCCTGTCCATGTCTCTTAGTCTCATTTTTATGTCCCACCAATGTATGGAATCCTGAAGTTCTTGTTTTTTTCTGATTCACTTATTTCACTCCGCATAATGTTATCAAGATTCCACCATTCTGCTGTAAGTGATCCGATATCATCATTTCTTCTAGCTGAATAGTATACCATGGTGTATATGTGCCCCATCTTCTTTATCCAGCATTCTATTATTTTTTACAGTGATTAAAAGCCTATAAGCAAACTCTTAGCCAATACAGCAAGAATCCATAAAAGAGTAGTGTCCTTAACATGTTCACCAAGTCCAAGTTGGCCCCATCACCATGCCAAAATACTGAAAAATGCAACCCAACCACAGTTCAGTCTGTTAGGAGCTGTTATAGGGAGCAGGAGTCCAGGAAAAGTCCACATCCAGGAAAAGTCCTCATGGCACTGGAATTGTTGTCACCATTCTATACTTTGCAGCTCATGTCCAAGTCCCAATGACTGCTGCTTCTAGCTGGTAATGATTCAGGTAGACTGGAAAAGTCATTTGCAGCATACATGGATATGGAGCTTCTGTTCTCCTCTGCCTGAAGAGATGAGACCAGGTTGCTTTTCCCTGGAGCTCTGTGACTATGGCATGGTAAAGAGAACCTTGGGATACACTAAGCAGTCTCAGTGCGACTTCTTCAGTATTCCTTGATTGAAGAGTTCTCTTAGCTTAGTCCAAAGTTGGTTTTTCCAGATGATAGTTTATAAAATTAGTTTGTAATCCACTTTGGTTCTGGGAGGTAGATGTTGATACGTCCGCCTACTCCAGTGCCATCTTCTCTCTTCCTAGACAACATTTTTTAAACATGTGAAGATCACCTCACTTAAAGTCATTTACATACATAAAATTATATGCATAATACTTACATACACAAAACTCATTTCATTTATAAACCTCATCTTGTGTGATCCTCTTGACATTTTTGTAAAGTAGTTACTATTTTCATTCTACAGAAAAAGAATCCGAAGAACTGAGATTAAGTGGCTCTTGGATAGTTATCAGAGGACTCAAGTCCAGGTGCTTCTGGAGGGCACTGTTTGAGAGCTTAGAAGAAAGAGGAACCAGGTGCTGTTTGTCTCACAGAGGTGGGGGACAGGAGAGGGAAGTGGGGTCAATATATGATATGAACAGAGGGGCTGCTAACTTGCTCCCTGCATGTTTGGTTCTTTTGGATTTCTGATGCTGTTTGTGCAAGGATGTAAGATGGGGCTGTGTCCTTAAAGGACTGTTTCCCCAGGCCTACTCCACTCTACTTTTTAAATTCTAACAGGAGATTATTATGGACATTGAAGAGAAAGTCCATCCTAGTCCCTATTATGAGAAGAAAGGGTCTTTTTTCTGTTTGTTTTTTTTTTTTTAACATGTATGAAACATGATAATCCAAATCAAGTGAACCTAAGGTCAAAGCTTGGAATTTTCTGGGATAACCATGAAGTGTGGTCTGCTTCTGGCTGCGATGATTCTTGGCTATCACAGGAGTGGGAGAAACTCTCTCTCCTGCACTGTATCTGTGGCTTGGCAAAGAGAAAGTCTGTGCTACCTGGAGCCATAGGCACTGACATTTCTTGGTGGCCCTGGGCCTGTACCAACTTACACATTAAAAGGAACCTGAATTGAATCCATGTAAACATAATAAATTAAAATTAATAAAAATTAAAAAAAGAGAAACCTGCAGTAATTTTTTTCCTAGTCTTCCTGAAGTGTGAGCCCTTTGCTTGTGAGCCCTTTGCTTGTCTCTGAGTGACACATTGTGTCTTTCTCTCCATATCCTGGCCCCTAACCTTTTTGCTCTTGTTTCCTTTTCCCAGGGACATCTTTGTAACTGACCAGTCCTTAACAATGACTTTGCTCTGACTAGTGAAAGGCAAGAAAAAAAGAAACAATTGGAAGAGAAGAGGTTGGTGCTGAGGAGAGTGGGTGGGAATGGGCAGAGTTTTATGCTGGGTCATTGTTTGAGGCCCAGCTCAAGTGCCACCCTTTTCCTAAAGTTATCTCTGATGATGCCACCTGTCCCTCCTCACAACTCCACAACATTTTTTTTTACCTGTCACAGGGAGCACCTGTGCTTGTCACTTTCTGCCTTACTTTATAGTTACTTTCATACAGATAGAAGTTTCTTTTCTGTCCTGGAGAAATTTTCATTTCCAGAATAAAGGCATTTATCTTTGTATCCCACATAGCACACAATTCAGTGACTTACTTTTAATAGGATCATAGTAAATGCTTATTGAAGCTGGAGGTGAATTTAATGACAGGCACACTGGGCTCAAGCCCTGGGCCCTGACTTCTGAATGGCCCTGAAAAACCCCAACTTTAAACTTTTTTCTAATGTAAGGGGCCCAATATTTTATTCTGCACCTGGGGCCTCAAACAACCTTAATCTGCCTCTGGGTGAACCAACAGAAGTAGAAAATGGTCTTCTGCCCATGGCTTGTCTCACAGAGACCCTCCCAGGGGAAGGGCAATGAGAGATGTGTGTGGGTCTGAGGCTGGTAACTTCCTGGGGGATGATGGGAGTTATCCTTCAGATGTGCCAACGAGTTCTCCATCTGAAGTGATTCATCCTCAAAAAACAACTGATAAGTGCTTTAGAAAGTGATTGGGGTATAATGATAAAATAATATGTATGTTTGGATGTTCATTTATTTATTTGATGGATCAAATTAAAATTTTTACAATAAAGACCGAAATCCCAGTTTAAGTTTAACAGAGGTTAAATTGAAGTTCTATAAATGACTGACATTTATCCAATTTTAAAGTCAATACCAGCATTAAAAGAAATGTTTGTCTCATGCCCCCAGCTTCATTTCATAGCATTTATGATCACCCTCAGCTCTCCAGTACCAAACATACATGTGAATTATCCCTATGACATGTGCACTAGGTCATAGGGAGATGTTGCATTGAGTTAGAAAGGTGGTAGATTGTGGCAAAGACAATGACTGCTCAGGGACCACATGGATTGCACCAAGAAACTTAGGGGAGACTGCCTCACAATCCCCTATACTAAGTTGACCAACTTTTTTACAATAAAAAAGGACAAAAATAGATTGAAGAAGACAATATCATAGATAAAAGAAACATTTTATTCATTGCAACAATAATACACTATAATATAATAAATGCATTGTTGGCCAGATTAAATATATTATGCTTATTTTATTAAAGATGGTGCTGCCCATGTGGAAGCCTGTCACCCAGGTGATTGCTTGGGATGGGCATGATTACGTTAATATGTGTTGGGGAGGTCTTTCATGCCAAAAGATTTTAAAAGGAAGAGAGATCACGTTGTTCTGGAAAAGAATGATTATGTTCTAGGAGGAGCTCATGCTGTAAGAGAGCAGAGTAAGGCCACATGGAGGAGGCCAGGATAAGCAGCCAAGATGGTGGAGTGCTGAAGGAGAAGCCAGTTTGTGCACAGTTTGTACAGAGAGAAGGAGATGGAGAACAAAGGTGAATAAGGCTGGTGAGGTAGACACCTTAGATTCCAGGAAACTTGGATAAGTAGTAGCTTTGTGAGCACTAAATGAGTGGGTTTTGGAGCCCAGTGCCTGTTTTTATTTGTCTGCTGGGTGCAAGCTAGGATTAAAGATGATGGCCCACCACTTCTTGGCTCCGTTGTTTCTTTGTCGACTGTCTGAATCCAATGCGAACCTGCCTGGGCCAGGTGGCTGTGATGGCGGCTGTGGCTATTGGCTTTACATTTGGCATAGTCTGTGGCAGGATTCAATATAGTTCAGTATAGAGCCACCACCACCTTTAAGCAATGGAGTAGGGGACTGGCTGCTGCTATGGTTCCCCATGGCTGTCCTTTTGGGGACTATAGGCTGGCTGACTTTTACAACTATGCATGAGGAAACTGAGAGCTCTGTGGAAGAGGCTGCCTGGGACCTGAAAATCAAGCAGTGGAAGGAGCTGGAGCAAATGAGAGAGAAATAGATGCTGACCCTGGAGCTGGAGAAAGTGCTGGAGGTGGAGGCTGACCAGGTTTGTGAGTTTTTCCTAAAAATGGAGCAGCTGCTGAAGAAGAAATCACAGGTTTGTGAGTTGCAGATTGCCCTGGACGTTGTGGAGAGCCAGCAGTGGCAGAAGGCCAGGGCAGAGCTGCAAGGCCTACAGAGCAGAAGACGGCAGCAGCCTGGAGCTCAAGCCTGGCAGTGCGAGCTGGTGTTTTCAGTTCCTCTTTGGAGGATAAGGAGAATTGGGCTGGAGTTGTGATCTTCAGTCTCCAGAAGGTGTGAGCTCAACAGCAAAGAGTACCTGCTATGCTCCTGGTACATCTGTAATTTTGGGACATAGGAATGAATGCCATCATGCTCTCTGGAGCAGAGATGGAAATGCTGACTGCCATTGCCACATGCTCCTCTTTGGGACAGTGTAAGACCTGCCAGGATGGCAGCAATGAGGGGGGTGGCTGAGGCCCAATGTGTGTGGACTGATTCCTGGACTATGACCAGAGTGGGCACTGGTTTTTTTTTGGATGGACTTATGGATTTTGGACAATGTGAAATACCCTGATGGGGGTGGGGGGCAGCTTTCCTGAAGGCCCATTCCCTTCCCCAGGAAGCTTTTCCCATGGCTATAAAGAAGGCTGAGGACATTTTGCACTTTTGGCAAAGTGCTCAGAGACTGGTGAAATGTACCTTTGTCATTATTGAAATTGTATGATTTGTCATGTTGTAATTTGTATAATGTGCTTAATTCCCTTGCACAAGGATGCCGGTGGTATAAATTGTGGGTAGTAAAGTGAGCATAGGGGTGGATTGTTGTGCATTATGCTCACTTTATTAGAGATGGCACTGCCCACATGGAAGCCCGTCACCCAGGTGATTGCTTGCGGTGTATGTGATTATGTTAATATGTGTTGGGGGAGAGCTTTTGTGCTGAAAGGTTTTAAAAGGAAGAGAGATCAAGTTGTTCTGGAAAAGAGTAATTATGTTCTAGGAGAAGCCCATGCTGTAGGAGAGCAGAGTAAGGCCACATGGAGGAGGCTAGGAGAAGCAGCCACGATGGTGGAGTGCTGAAGGAGAAGCCAGTTTGTGCAGAGCTTGTGCAGAGAGGAGATGGAGAACTGAGGTGAATAAGGCTGGTGAGCTAAAAACCTTAGATTCCAGGAAACTCAGATAAGTCAGTAGCTTTGTGAGTATGGAATGAGTGGGTTTTGGAGCCCAATGTGTGCTTTTACTTGCCCACTGGGTGTGAGCTAGGATTAAAGCTAATAGCCCACCAGTTCTTGACTCCATTATTTCTTTACCAACTGTTTGAATCCAATGTGAACCTGCCTGGGCCAGGTAGCTGTGATGGTGGCCATGGCTATTAGCTTTACATGTATAATAAAAACATTTGTAATATTTTATATTGTAATTATGCTTACACGCCTGTTAATTGTTAATAGTAATTGTAAGAAAAAAGTACTTATTTACATAAAAATACATCACATCACATGCAATGGATCGACTCTGCATCGATCCAATACAGACATTTACAGATTAGCTTTCCAATATCAAAAAGGAGGACATGTAGGAGGACACTTTTTGAAGGAGGACAGAACTTACAAAAGAAGGACTATCCTCCCTAAAGTAGAATGACTGGTTACCTCACCTATACAGGTTTCATGAGACGGCCTGTCCCCAGTCTTTACAGATATTTATTGAAACACACAAATAGAAGCAAGGACAAGAATGAGAAAGTCAAGAAGGAAAATTTCTTTAGAGTAGATAAAAGGACAAGGGAGTAGCTCAAATATCCCCACCTAGTGATTAATCAGAATTGCTAATTCTATACTTATTGTGCTTCTTTTAACACAGTACTGCATTCAGTACTTTTGTCGGTAAAGTCATTGTGACTTTTGCCTCAGGGCACTGAACTCTGTCCCTGTTCTATGTAACTATTCAGGGCATCTTTATATACCCTTTTTTTGTTTGAGCTGTCTATTAAGTGTTAAATTCTTTGATAGGTTTAGGAGGATATTTTTCTACACATGGTGGTTGTTGCAGTGGAAGGTGAAGGGCAAGCATAGAAAAAAATAGGTTTTCAGTGGTTACAGCAGAGGTAGATTTAATGGCATGCACACCAGGCATGCGTCCTGGGCTCTGACTTCTGAAGGGCCCTGCAAAACCCCAACTTTACACTTTTTTCTAATGTAAGGGGTGCAATATTTTCTTCTGTGCCTGGGGCCTTAACTGACCTTAGTCTGCCTCTGAGTCATGGGCATGTCTGTATTCTGAAAAACTTTTTCAGCGTGCTTATTAGATGCTTTGAAGAACTACAGTGATGTCAGGTGCTCCCTGAGTGGTTGCGAGTGAGTTAGGACTCCTCCTCTTTTTTGGGTTCATTCTGGAGGTGGATTCACTATCAGCTTCTGGATCTCTGGAACCAGGTTGCTTTTTAGGGGCCATTGCTAACTCATGACAAGGCCTCATGTTCCTTGCTAGTATTCAAAGGGACCTTTTGATGACAAACTTGCAACATATCCTCACCCCCAGGTTAGCAATTAGACTGGACTCTGCCTCTCAGGGCCAGCTTACACACCCCGGTACAACACAAGAGGCTTGGCTGTGATAAGATGCCTCTCAGCTTCAGTGAGTCCAGATGAGAAAATGTTCAAAAAATTAAGATAAGAAAAGCCTTATATAATTGTTCTTGTGGGGTGAGTCTCTCTTCTTGACTCCCCTTTTTTTTTGTTTGTGCAGTTGGTGCTTTAAAAGGGCATTGGCTCTTTCTGCAATCCATGTCAGTTTGGGTGAATTCCTCAAGCTCCTCAGGCTCCTAAAAATGTCCCAAGGTTCCTTTCTATTTTACTTTCAGGACAATCCTTATTCTGAAGTCCTTTTCTCATCTCATATTTCTTCACTTCCTCAATTTCTTTTCTTTTTGTTTCTTTCCCCTGCACAAACCTGCTACGATCTTCACAAACCTGCTTCTCTATTCAGAAATAACCAGCTTTTAGAATAATTTTCTTTTTTCTTTCAAAAGTACCTCCATACCTTATACTGTTTATCATTAAAACCATACAGTTTCTTTCCAATCAATCAGAATTCTCAATTTTCAAAACCCTTAACTTTCATGAGGACCAAGTTAGTAATTAGCAATATTAGATTGATAATCTTATGAACATATTTTAGGACCTTTAGAAACAGGTTCTTTCATTGGCAAACAAACATTTTCAAAAGATATAACAGAGATAATAGAAACTAAAAGGTAGGCTGAAGGAGGAACACTCCAGAGTTCTGGCAAGAAAAGTTTATTAGGGGGTTATTTGCCAGGCTAACCCCTAAGGTGGAGGTCAGCAACCCATTCTCTAACAGGTAGAGTTAAAGAGGGGATTTGAGGGTGGGGGATAGTAGTCATTATGGGAAAAAGGGAAAATGTAGTTTTCAGCGATTTATGTAAAAGTAACTATAAGCGAGCTAGGGGACCTTCCACACTCAGGTGAGTGAATCCAGATGCCTGGGGGGAGGTGATCTGAAATGTCCAGTTTGTCAATGTCCCTTTGTCCACTTAAGGGAGGAGGGGGTCATGGTCCCCACCTGAAACCCTATTAGGAACCTTATATCCAAAACATTCAAAAAAATCAGAAAAAATTAGGATCCAGTCTAGTTTCTGATATTTATAACTGTGTTAATAGATTTTACTGAAATATATTTTTTCTCCCTAAAATTACCTGTTGTTTTTTTAAAGAACCAAATTAAGATTATCCTAGTTACAGTATTAAGTCCAGTTTTTACTTGGACTGCTAATTCTATAAACACAACAAGAATCACAATTGATCATATTGGCCTTTTACAATCTGCTTTGCTGGAACTCTATAAGGCATTTTCATATTGAGTTTTTCTTAACTTCTCAGGGCACACACCAAAGCCAAGCTACACAGTTGCCTTTAGGCTCTGCTTGCAAATTTTCTGAAAATGTCCTTCCTTCTCACAGTTATAACAAGTTTGTGGTACAATGTGGTAGCAAGTACCTTGGCTTGATGTAATTTGGTACCCACATTTTGACAAGCTCTAACCATTTCTGCCATATTAGAGTGCTGCCCCTGCAGAGGAGCCAAGACCTTTTGGCAATGAGCATTTGCATTCTTATAAGCTATTGTAGGGTCCGCACCTTTGCTGCTTGTTCTACTTGTCATGAGATGACAGTTTGCAGGCGATTAATGAAATCAATATAGGATTTGTTAGGTCTCTGATGAATGCTTGCAAAAGAGCCCATAGGGGCCTGGATATCTGAAATACAAACCCATGCTTTAAAAGTCACCATAAAAACCTGAGAAAAAGTGTCACAGTTTATGTGGGCCTGAGCATGGGGAGTGCCATAAGCCCCTGTGAGCATATTAACACCACTTTAACCTCCCACATTCAGATTCTCTACAACTTGTGCCTGAGCTTCATTCTGGTATTCTTGTAGCCAGACACTATATAGAGCAGTGGTGGTTACTTAGCCCCTTCCAGTCCCATGGGGTCATTTCATGTCCTGTGCCAATTGCCTCAATCATTCTCTTGTTAAATATGCTTTGCATTCCATTTCCAGTAATACTTTTCCTGAATTCCTTAAAGACCAGGAAAGGGACACTCATGTCACGCAGGCTGTCCAGAATGGTGGATTGCTGGGAGTGCCTGAAAATAAGGTGACCAATCATCCTCCTTTAGGGAGGACAGTCCTTCTTTTGTAAGTTCCATCCTCCCTTGAAATGTATCATCCTACATGTCCTCCTTTTGGATATTGGAAGACTAATCTGTAAATGTCCATGTTCGATTCATGCAGAGTTGATTTATTGCATGTGATGTGACATATTTGTATTTGACATGACGATTCATCAAGGATCAGTACAGTGTGGCAAGATGCGATTTTGAGACATGTGGCTCCCACACAAGAGACCTTGAGAGAGTGTGTGATATATTGAGCATGCAAATGGCTTTGTGTACTTCTTACTGAAACACAACATGGCACATACGACATTGTAGACTCACAATTATTTCTTTCTCAGTGAATATTCAATCAGATAGGTAAGCACAATTTATGTTTTATTAATTTATTATCTATTTAATAATTTCCAAATACATATCATTTTATTTACAAAAGCCTTTCTGAAATTTGAGTTTTAAAGTGAAAATCTAACCTCAAACCATATCTATTCATAACATATTTTGATTAGTTGCATAAAAAAGACTTTTTTAATTAAAAAATGATAAATACACCCAAATATCACTCCAAATTAGTGGTTTTGTTTGATATTTATTTTTGTTAATTTAGCTTCCAGAAAATTTGCCTACCATGATGCAACATTTTTAGTTCTTAATGTGCTTGTATTATTCATGTAGTTCTATATTTTTAATTTTTAATTTTATTTAAGGGTTGGAAAAGTCAAAAAAGAGAAAATGCCATTTCAACAATAAATTGAAAAAGAGATTTCCATTTCTCATATCAAAGAAAGATACCATTGTTTTCTGCAATGTTTGCAGTGGAGAGTTTTGTATTGCAGTTGAGGGCAGAGCAGCAATAACAAAACACTTGACCACCAACAAACCTAAACAATCATTAGATGCTTCAGATTCCAGTTGTAAAGTAACAAGTTTTTTAAAACTTCAAGTTATTCTGAAGATGAAAAACAGTTGGCAGAAATGGAGGGAACATTTGCATTTTATACCGTAATTCACAATTAAAGTTTTCATAGTATGAATTGTACAAATAAATTATTGAAAAAGTTTCACAATGCAAAATTTTTATGTGCCAGGACAAAATTCGAGGCTATTTTGAAATCAATATTTAATAATTACTGTGACAAAATACTTACAAAGGACTTGGAAACTGCAGCATTTGTAACAATTTTATCTGATGCATCAAATGATAATGAAATTAAATTGTATCCAATAATAGTAAGATATTTTAATGTTACCAAGGGCATTCAAGGAAAAATTTTAAATTTAGAATTCATCGAGAGCAAAATTTCTGAAATTTTGTCAAACCATCTGTAGAGAGTAAT
Source organism: Saccopteryx bilineata (assembly GCF_036850765.1). Taxonomy (NCBI): domain Eukaryota; kingdom Metazoa; phylum Chordata; class Mammalia; order Chiroptera; family Emballonuridae; genus Saccopteryx; species Saccopteryx bilineata. The sequence goes on from NC_089491.1 coordinate 199,602,417, forward strand.
AAATAAAAACAATTTGAAATCCAAAGTTGTTGAACTAACAGCTGATAATACAAATACAAATTTTGATGGGTGAAGACACATGGGATGAATAATGTGTATGTAAAATTACAAGAGTTACTCCAAAAGAAAATACTAAATACTAGGAATAGATTGTAGTGCACATATTTTGTCAAATGCAATCAATACAGCATCATGTGTCTTGCCAATTGATGTAGAAGTAATAATGTTGCAAAGTACTTGTACCCCAGATGCTGAAAAGTACTGTACCTCACTTCTGTGGGTTTACATAGAGACACTAAATTCAGATGAATTTTAAAGAGTTTTATTAAAGGAAGAGATTTATTAAATATGCCAGCCACATATGACTGACACAGAGCAGTTGCAAACCCAAACCATGTGCACCAAATACATCTCAGGGGCTGTTTATATACCCTTGATCACACACAGGCTGAGGAGAGCATGATATCAGGGCACAAGCTTAAAACATTTGTTTAGGGGATACAAAGAAACATTAAGACTCTCAAGGTAACACAATTAAAATTGTTTACAAATCTTTCAGGGTTCATCTTTCCTCCTTTGCCTAGAGGTATGTTACTCTCAGGATTTCAGAAGGGGGAGAAACTTCAATCAATATAGTGTGGTATAAAAATTCTGTCTCCCATTGAAAGGGAAAAAGTTTCTCAGTTAACCTTTATTTTAGATTTAAAACTAAATGACCCATTGTTCTCCCTCCCCTCCCCAAAGGAAGGATGAGACAGGAAAGCGTGACCTTTCCTTCTAGAATAGCAATATTAATTTTGTAGCTTTTTGGTACCTTACTACAATAATAACTAGAATTTATTTGCATTTTAGTCATTTTACCATTTGTGTTGCTACTTTAAAACAATTTCTTGAAGAAGCAAATGTTGAATACAAAAATTTTTAGGATATTCAAAAGTTAGATGACTTGCTCTAACAACTGCTATAGAGTGTGTTCTACAATTATTTAAGCCTCTTCATTCATATTTTTTAAGTTTAGACAAATGTCCTAAAATCCTGGAATCATTTATAAATAATAAAATATCCAAGATATTAATGTATTTTGTACATAGTCAAGGATCAATTTTTCACAAAACGATTCAAAAGCTTGAAGGTAAACACATTTCAGCTGTGGAAGTTAGTCTTATTTTGATTGACCTTATTCTTCAATACAAATCTAGTTTTGAAAAAAAAAATTCTTTCTTTAATTATAACCAGAAAATTGTCAGACTTAGAGGAATCAAATCTGGGCATAACAGAAAAGTTTATCAAAGAATTGCAGAATTTTTACCAGACGTGTTTTCAATATATCGAAGAATGATCTGAAACAAACATCACAGAAAATAACAGTTTTTGATGGTGTTTTTTTACTTCATTGCAAGTATATTGGACAGATGTATGGCCAGGGGCCACCATCGTGGCCATTCACATGCAGGTTCTCATTGAATTCAGGCAAGTGGTAAAGAAATGGTAGAGTCAGAGGATGGTGGGCCATTCTGTTTATTGGTGTCTCATCAAGACAGGCAAGCCACAAGAAAAACCAGGGGAAAAGCAGAAAACCTGCTTTTGCCATAGAGGTCAAGCAAGGGATTAGGGAGGTCCCTGCAATGCTAATAGCAAGAACTGAGAGAGAAAACCCCTGTCTCACTCATTTTATAGTGTAGAAATTAAAGCCTTTAAGCCAATATACAAATAAGAAAGTCTCTGATACAAAGCCACTTATCTAAGGCATAAATGGGATTCCTCATAAAAGTGCACCACCTCACATCATGCAACTGTCAAGGGTGTGGGGAAAAGCTTAGTTTTGAGAAGATCTTAGTGTTTGAAGGGAGGGACATGCTTAGTCTTAAAACTAAGCCTTAGGCTATAATGACCTTGCAAGTTTACAGCCTGTCTCTCACACCCAAAGCAAGCAAAGAGATATATCATATTTACAAAATTATTTGACTAAAATTCCACCCCTTTTGCTCGCTTTACAATCTAAACCACAGGTATCTTCCATGATGGACAATGTGTGAGGAGTGGGTTACATTGCATAAACAGAAACAGTACAAACTACAGCAATATAATTAACAAAACAAAAGCTATGGGAGAAATAAGAGAGCTGTCAGTGGCACCAAGAGAGGCAAATCTTTTCCCTTTGGCAGAATACAGGAGAGAGTTTTGTCTGCAGACAGCACCATAGCTGGTACCAGAGGCCACCCTGAGCAGGCATACCAAACCTTATTGGCCAATACACCAGCATCTGCTAGTTTTATGTGTAGTAAAATAGGAAAATTCATTATTGTCCATAAAGAAATTACAAAGGTGACCTTCATAATGCTGTCCCCTGAGCACTCAAGGGATAATACACTTCTACCTTAGGCGGCCAAGTGCTGGTTGCCCAAGGAGTTAACTGATGGTCTACTTCTAGCCCCTTTTCCTATGGTGCCAACAAGGCCACCCATCTCAGATAAGGGGCCTGTATGGTCCAGGGCCAAGATCATTGAAGCTGATGGCCTTTAAGGAGGGCTGTTGGAGCAGGCAAGAGCATGTTGTCCTGCTGTCCAAAACCTGGCTTGAGTAAAATGTCCTTGGTGTGTATCTGCAACTGAATGGGAGCAGCTGCCTGATCCAGGGGGGCTTCCACTGGAGCTGGGCTCCCCCGTTGAGGTCTGTCATTCAAAATCCAGAGTACTGTCCATAAGCGGCATGTCCATCTAGTAAGGGAGCTGGTGCCTCCCTCCTGTCACAATCCCTGCTTTAAAGGTTTATTATACTGCTCAATGATACCAGCAGCCTGGGGGTGGTAGGGAACATGGTACTTTCAGTCCACCCCCAGATCTTGAGCCCATTGCCTCACAATAGAACCAGTGAAATAGGAGCCACTGTCACTTTCAAGGACCAGCAGTTGCCCATATGCAGCACTCAGGTGGTCCAGAGCCTGTATGACTGCCCTCTGGTCAGGGTAGTGGGTGGGGTAAGCAGCAAGGAGACCAGTGGCAGTATCTACACAGGTGACTGCATACTGGTACCCTTCTGACTTTGGTAAGGGTCCAATGCTATCTGCCATTGTGTCAGTGGAACATGACCCCTCTCAATCTGTCCAGGTGACACAAGTGGTCTCCAAGGGTGCTCTATGGAACACACTGCACATTGCTCACAGGCTGCAAGTACCTCTGCATAGGACACAGGCGAGTTCCATGACTTAAATGTATCCCGCATAGTTTTCAGTCCCACATGAAGCAGGCACCAGTGGAGCCACTGTGCCATATCACCTGCAGGTGCAGTCTCCAACCATCGCACCCTTGTCAACGTATCTGCCTCATCATTCCCAGGATAGGCTAGAGGGGCATGACTCATGATATGATATACTGTCACCTGCTTCTGGTGTCCTATTTCCCATAAGTCCTGCCACATGGCCTGACCCCATAGTAGATGGTGCATTACCATCCACTGGTTAATGTGCCAAGTAGCAATCCAAAGAGTCAGTCCATGAGAGACAGCCTAGCTGTCAGCGCAGATCACCAGAGGTAAAGTTTCATTATGGGCAACTAGCCAACAGCTCTAAATTCTGCCCATTGGCTGCTCTGGCCTGTACCTGTGTCCATCCAAATAATCTCAGTGGCCAGATGAAAGGCTACAGCTGTCCATTTGGCAGGTTGGCCTCTGCTGGAACCATAAGTATACCATCCTTGAGGATAGGCACCTGCCCCTCCTGGTAGGGACTGACTTCAGGTTCTGCCTCCTGAGCCCCAGCTGAACCTGACTCTAAGGTTGCATAGGTGACTGGACCCAAGACTTCTTGAAGTTCTGCCCTCAACAGGCTGGTGCAAAGAGCAGTGTGTTGTTGCATGTAGGCACCCCACTTGGCCAGAGTGGATATTTGGGCCATATCACTACGTGGTTTGGTCGCTCAATCTCTCACCCATCCTGCAATAGGGGATATTGTTTTGACTGTAACTAGTGCTGTGGTTGTAATACTCTCAGTGGCTAGGAGGGAAGCACACACAGCTGCCAACTGCTTCTCCACTAATGAGTAACAGACTTCAACAGACTTCAGCACCTTTCCATAATTGGGACCAAAACCCAATAGGTTACTGTAAGCGCTCTGCTATTGCCACAAGCCCCATCCAAACCCCTCCGAGGTTACATGAACATCCAGCTCACAGGGCCTGGCAGGATCAACCACTTTCAAGGCCTGTGCCATCTTGACAGCTCTCTTAGCTGCTGCAAATAAATCTTGCACCTGCTCAGTCCAATCCCAATAAACCCCCTTCTGAATAAGGTTGCACAAGGAGCGTAGTGACTGAGGCAAATGGGGTATAAATGCTCACCAATACACCAACAAACCTAAGAATACCTGTAACTGTTTTAGTGTAGTGGCCACAGGGTATGCTTAGATTTTATCTATAATTGCATTAGGGATAATTTTTGTCTTACCTGATCAGACAACTCCCAAGAATTTAACAGATAACCCAGGTCCTTGTAATTTGTTCTTGTTTACTGCCCAGCCACATGCTTTGAAATGGGATAGCAGAGTAGTGACTGCTTGCCCCAATTCTGGAAAAGAATCACCATTAGCATAATATCATCAATATAATGGTACATGCAAATTGCCTCTGGCTGTTTCCATTTAGCCAGGTCAGCAGCCACCAGCCCATGACACAAAGTGTGGTTATGCAAATAGCCCTGGGGTAATACTATAAAGGTCCACTGTCTCCCTTCCCAACTAAAGACAAATTGGTCTTGACTCTCTGCAGCTATATCAATAGAGAAAAAAGCATTGGCTAAGTCTGCCACAAAGTGGTGGTATGTCCTCAACTCATGGCTTAGCTGATTCATCATGTTAACTATTGAGGGAACAGCAGTGTGCAAAGGAAGAACAACATTATTATGTTCTCTGTAATCTACTGTCATTCTTCAGGTTCCAACTGGTTTGCTCAGAGGCCATACCAGGGAAATGTAAAGACAGTGTGCTGGCTGGATGATCCCCACTGTAAAGCCAGTATCCATGGCCACCATCACAGCAGTCTGACCCATGAAGGTTTGCATTGGATTTGGACAGTCAGTAAAGAAACAATGGAGCCAAAAGCTGATGGGCCATCATCTTTAATCCTAGCTTGCACCCTGTGGACAAGTAAAAACACACACTGGGCTCCAAAACCCACTCATTCAGTGCTCACAAAGCTACTGACTTATCCAAGTTTTCTAGAATCAAAGGTTTCTAGCGGAGATGATGTCAGAGTAATGGCGGGGTAGGAAGCGATACCGATAAATCTCCCCCAAAACTCAACAAGATCTTCAACCATAAACAGAAAAACCTACACTTGGAGCTTCCAGATGCTTCGCAATACACCCAAAGGTATGATTGAGTGAAAAATTGGCTAAATATATAACCAAACCCCGAAGGAAATAGGGAGTAAGAAATGCTCCGCCTTCCTCACTAACCTAAACAGGGCGGCTTTCTCTGGTAACTGTGAATATAGAAACTGAGGCGGGCAAAGGGGGTGAATAGATCCAGGCCGCCGTGGCACAAACGGCCGAAACAGGCTGTGGCACACAGATCCAAGCCGAGGAAAATCTGATCCTGTGGCAACCCGGGCAATACAAGCTAACACTCGCGCCAAACCCAAACAACAAAAGTCAAGCGGAGCGGCCATTTTACCCGGTCTCCTGGTCGGTGCGCAGTTAGTGGGCGAGAATTTCTTCCTAGGCCCCAAGAGTGGGTGCCCGTGTTGCCCCACAGAAAGGCAGGGTCAGAGGTTTTTCTGTGGGCTGAGGTCAGAGTCTCTGGGCAGCCCCAGTGCCCTGGGAAAGCCACGCATGGGAGGGAGTGAGAACTAATTCCAACGGTGGAGATTTTCCGTGCTGGAGAGTGTTTCACTCAGAGGGAAACGCGGCCGGCCTCATATCCTGGTTTGTGCGCGCAGATAAAAAGTGAGCAATTCCTCCGAGTGCCTCGGCAGTGCACGCCCGTGTTATCGCACAGAGGGGCAGAGTGAGGGGCCTTTGTGTGGGCCAAAGCGGAATCTCGAGCTGCCCCAGCGCCTTGCAAAAGCCGCGCAAGTGGACAGAGCAAGAATCAATTCCAACGCTGCAACTTTTTCCTGCGGTTGGGGGTTTCACTCAGAGCATGAGACTGCTGGCTGGATATCCTGGTCGCAGACAGTGAGTGAGAGTTTCTTCCAAGCACCCCGGAAGTGGGCACCCACTTGTGTTACCAGACAGAGTGGCAGAGCCAGAGGTCTTTGAGTGGGTGGAAAGCCCGCCTGATTATGCTAGCAGCTCTGACTGACTGAGCCTTACCCAGAGCCCTGTGCTGAGTGGAAATAGAGTGGGGAGTTGCCAGCTCTTTGAGCCTCTTACTATCCAGGCAGAGGCAGCAGCAACCCCATAGCTGGATTATCAGGCTACTAATTGAGGAAGGAAAGACTAGGAGAAAGGCTCCAGGCACACGGACTCTCTCACAGTCGGAGCCTATAAATGCTAATGAGTTTTGACTGCCAACGAGACTAAAGCACAATACATGACATTGCCATAGAGACTTATCAACTGCAAACCTCTACCTGAGCGTGCCAAAGGGGCAGAGCCCGGGGTACAGAGTCACCGACCAGGAAGAGGGAGAGAAAAGAAAAAGCAAGAAGATAACCTCTCAAAATCAAGAATAATCTGCAGACTTTATAACCTATCCCATTTTATTATATTTGTTCGTTTGTTTCTCTTATCTTCATTCTTGATACTTTTTTTCCTCCTCCAATTTGGCCGATTAACTCTCTACCAGTCTTACTCTCTCCTCTCCTTGAACTACACTACCCATAAGTGTTACATCTCCCATTATCTTTTCTCTTCTCTTCCTTTCTCTCTATGAGGGTTGCACTCCAAAACCATTAACTCTATCTCTCTCTCTCTCTCCCCTTTCTTTTTTCTTCTTTTAGTGGTTCCCTCTTTTTTTTCTCTCTCTCTCTTTCTTTTCTCCCTCTATATTAGTTTCTTCCTTTCTCCTTTACATCTCCTCTCCTTCAAACCTCAATAAAAAACAAATTATCTTATCTGGGACTCAAACCTATGTTTGTGGCCTTTTGGGGGGTTTTTACTTCACCTTTTTAACTCACTAGCAGTGCTCCCATCCCTGGCTCTCCATATTATCTAGTTCTTGTTCCACTAAATACAATAGTAATTTTTTAATTTGTCCCCCCACTTTTCCATTTTCCTCTTATTCCTCTCATCATAACTCTTAGACAACCAACACCTAAAAGCAAATCATTTTATTCTTGACCCAAATTTTTTCCTTATTTGCTTTTTGTGGGTCCATATGCTCTTTTTTTTCTTTTTTCTTTTTTTTTTTTCCTTTTTTTTCTTTTTTTCTTTTTTTTTTTTTTGCCCCTTTATTACTTTTCCCCAATTCAGGCCCTCCATCACAGGCATTGTTTGTTATAATTCACAGTCCACCACAAGATTTTCTCAAGAAAGAAGAAAGAGGAGAAAAGAGGAAAAAAGGAGGGGGGGAATAATTTCCTTTTTTTAAAAATTTTTATTTTATTTTATTTTTCTTTATTTCATTATTAATTTTTTTTTTAAAAAAACAACTCTTTTATTTTTTATTTTTTTATTTTTTAACTTTTTATTCTTTATTAAATCTCATTAATACTATCAACAAAACCACCCTCAGATGCCATTAAGGAAGAGAAAATCGAATATCATGGATACAAAAGAAAGAGAGGTAACACAGCTAGATGAGGAAAAATCTATGGAGAAAAAATTTAATATATTGGAAACCTTGGAGCTAAATGACAGAAAATTCAAGATAGAAATTCTAAAAATCCTCCGAGATATACAAGAAAACACAGAAAGGCAATATAGGGAGCTCAGAAAACAACTCAATGAACACAGAGAATATATGTCCAAGGAAATTGAAACTATAAAAACAAATCAAACAGAGATGAAAAACTCAATTCACGAGCTGAAAAACGAAGAAACAAGCTTAGCTAATAGAACAGGTCAGATAGAAGAGAGGATTAGTGAAATAGAAGACAAGCAACTTGAGGCACAACAAAGAGAAGAAGAAAGAGACTCAAAAATTTAAAAAAATGAGATAGCCCTACAAAAATTATCTGACTCCATCAAAAACAATAACATAAGAATAATAGGTATATCAGAGGGAGAAGAGAGAGAAAATGGAATGGAGAACATACTCAAACAAATAATAGATGAGAACTTCCCTAGCCTGTGGAAAGAACCAAAGCCTCAAGTTCAAGAAGCAAACAGAACTCCAAGTTTTCTTAACCCCAACAAACCTACTCCAAGGCATATCATAATGAAATTGACACAAACCAAGAGCAAAGAAAAAATTCTCAAGGCAGCCAGGGAAAGGAAGAATACAACATATAAAAAAAGGCCCATTAGATTATCATCAGATTTCTTAGCAGAAACTCAACAAACTAGAAGAGTGTGGACGCCAATATTTAAAGTACTGAAAGAGAGGAACTTTCAGCCACGAATACTATACCCATCAAAGCTATCCTTCAAATACGAAGGAGAAATAAAAACATTCACAGATACAGAAAAGATGAGGGAATTTATCATCAGAAAACCCCCACTCCAGGAATTACTAAAGGGGGTTCTCCAATCAGATACAAAGAACAAAAAAAAAACAGAGCCACAAGTAAAAGCTCCAAGAAGAACACAATAAAACTAAATTTAAACTGTGACAACAACAAAAAGAAAGAGGGGGAGAAGATGGAGATTAACAGTAGCAAAGGACGATGGAGTGCAAAAGTACTCACAAAATAGTTCGCTACAATGAACAGGGTAGGGACCCTTTTCATTACTCAAAGGTAATCACCATTGAAAAAACCACCACAGAAGCACATGAGATAAAAAAGATAGCAACAGAGGAAAGATGTATGGAATACAACCAAATAAAAACAAAAGATAGAAAAACGAAAGAGAAGGATCAAACAAGACACAAAACTAACAGAAAGCAAGATATAAAATGGCAATAGGGAACTCACAAGTATCAATAATTACACTAAATGTAAACGGATTAAACTCACCAATAAAAAGGCACAGAGTAGCGGAATGGATTAAAAAAGAATATCCAACTGTATGCTGCCTAGAGGAAACTCATCTAAGTAACAAGGATAAAAACAAATTCAAAGTGAAAGGCTGGAAAACAATACTCCAAGCAAATAACATCCAAAAAAAAGCAGGTGTAGCAATACTCATATCGGATAATGCTGACTACAAGACAGGAAAAGTACTCAGAGACAAAAATGGCCATTTCATAATGGCTAAGGGGACACTGAATCAAGAAGACATAACAATTCTTAATATATATGCACCAAACCAAGGAGCACCAAAATAAATAAGACAGCTACTTATTGATCTTAAAACAAAAACTGACAAAAATACAATCATAATTGGAGACCTCAATACACCGCTGACAGCTCTAGATGTGTCATCCAAACAGAGAATCAACAAAGACATAGTGGCCTTAAACAAAACACTAGAGCACCTGGATATGATAGACATCTACAGGACATTTCATCCCAAAATGACTGAGTATACATTTTTCTCCAGTGTACATGGATCATTCTCAAGAATTGACCATATGTTGGGCCACAAAAGCAACATCAGCAAATTCAGAAAAATTGAAGTTGTACCAAGCATATTTTCTGATCATAAAGCCTTGAAACTAGAATTCAACTGCAAAAAAGAGGAAAAAAATCCCACAAAAATGTGGAAACTAAACAACATATTTTTAAAAAATGAATGGGTCAAAGAAGAAATAAGTGCAGAGATCAAAAGATATATACAGACTAATGAAAATGACAATACGACATATCAGAATCTATGGGATGCAGCAAAAGCAGTGATAAGAGGGAAGTTCATATCGCTTCAGGCATATATGAACAAACAAGAGAGAGCCCAAGTGAACCACTTAACTTCCCACCTTAAGGAACTAGAAAAAGAAGAACAAAGACAACCCAAAACCAGCCGAAGAAAGGAGATAATAAAAATCAGAGCAGAAATAAATGAATTAGAGAACAGAAAAACTATAGAAAAATTAATAGAACAAGGAGCTGGTTCTTTGAAAAGATCAACACAATTGACAAACCCTTGGCAAGACTTACCAAGGAAAAAAGAGAAAGAACTCATATAAACAAAATCCAAAATGAAAGAGGAGAAATCACCACGGACACCGTAGATATACAAAGAATTATTGTAGAATACTATGAAAAACTTTATGCCACTAAATTCAACAACCTAGAAGAAATGGATAAATTCCTAGAACAATACAACCTTCCTAGACTGAGTCAAGAAGAAGCAGAAAGCCTAAACAGACCTATCAGTAGAGAAGAAATAGAAAAAACCATTAAAAACCTCCCCAAAAATAAAATTCCAGGCCCTGACGGCTATACCAGCGAATTTTACCAAACATTCAAAGAAGACTTGGTTCCTATTCTACTCAAAGTCTTCCAAAAAATTGAAGAAGAAGCAATACTTCCAAACACATTTTATGAGGCCAACATAACCCTCATACCAAAACCAGGCAAGGATGGCACAAAAAAAGAAAACTACAGACCAATATCTCTAATGAATACAGATGCTAAAATACTAAACAAAATATTAGCAAATCGAATACAACAACATATTAAAAAAATAATACATCATGATCAAGTGGGATTCATCCCAGAATCTCAAGAATGGTTCAACATACGCAAAACGGTTAACATAATACACCATATCAACAAAACAAAGAACAAAAACCACATGATCTTATCAATAGACACAGAAAAGGCATTCAATAAAATACAACACAATTTTATGTTTAAGACTCTCAACAAAATGGGTATAGAAGGAAAATATCTCAACATGTTAAAGGCCATATATGATAAACCATCAGCTAACATCATATTAAATGGCACAAAACTGAAGGCTTTCCCCCTTAAATCAGGAACAAGACAGGGTTGTCCACTGTCTTTACTCTTATTTAATGTGGTACTAGAGGTTCTAGCCAGAGCAATCAGACAAGACAAAGAAATAAAAGGCATCCATATCGGAAAAGAAGAAGTAAAGGTATCACTTTTTGCTGATGATATGATCCTATACATCAAAAACCCCAAAGAATCCACAAAAAGACTACTAGAAACAATAAGCCAATACAGTAAGGTCGCAGGATACAAAATTAACATACAGAAGTCAATAGCCTTTCTATATGCCAACAATGAAACAACTGAGAAGGAACTCAAAAGAATAATCACCTTCACGATTGCAACAAAAAAAATAAAATACTTAGGAATAAACATAACAAAGAATGTAAAGGACTTATATAATGAAAACTATAAACCATTGTTAAGGGAAATCGAAAAATATATAATGAGATGGAAGAATATACCTTGTTCTTGGTAGGAAGAATAAATATAATCAAGATGGCTATATTACCCAAAGCAATATACAAGTTTAATGCAATTTCCATCAAACTTCCAATGACATTTTTTAAAGAAATAGAGCAAAAAATCATCAGATTTATATGGAACCATAAAAAACCTCGAATAGCCAAAGCAATCCTAAAGAAAAAGAATGAAGCTGGGGAAATAACAATACCTGACTTCAAACTCTATTATAGGGCCACGACAATCAAAACAGCATGGTATTGGCAGAAAAATAGACACTCAGACCAATGGAACAGAATAGAAAGTCCAGAAATAAAACCACATATATATAGTCAAATAATTTTTGATAAAGGGGCCAACAACACACAATGGAGAAAAGAAAGCCTCTTCAATAAATGATGCTGGGAAACCTGGAAAGCCACATGCAAAAGAATGAAACTGGACTACAGTCTCTCCCCCTGTACAAAAATTAACTCAAAATGAATCAAAGATCTAAACATAAGACCTGAAACAATTAAGTACATAGAAGAAGACATAGGTACTCAACTCATGGACCTGGGTTTTAAAGAGCATTTTATGAATTTGACTCCAATGGCAAGAGAAGTGAAGGCAAAAATTAATGAATGGGACTACATCAGACTAAGAAGTTTTTGCTCAGCAAGAGAAACATAACAAAATAAACAGAAAGCCAACTAAATGGGAAATGATATTTTCAAACAACAGTTCAGATAAGGGCCTAATATCCAAAATATACAAAGAACTCATAAAACTCAACAACAAACAAACAAACAATCCAATAAAAAAATGGGAAGAGGATATGAACAGACACTTCTCCCAGGAAGAGATACAAATGGCCAACAGATATATGAAAAGATGCTCATCTTCTTTAGCTATTAGAGAAATGCAAATCAAAACTGCAATGAGATACCACCTCACACCTGTTCAATTAGCTGTTATTAGCAAGACAGGTAATAGCAAATGTTGGAGAGGCTGTGGAGAAAAAGGAACCCTCAGTCACTGTTGGTGGGAATGTAAGGTAGTACAACCATTATGGAAGAAAGTATGGTGGTTCCTCAAAAAACTGAAAATAGAACTATCTTATGACCCAGCCATCCCTCTACTGGGTATATATCCCCAAAACTCAGAAATATTGATACGTAAAGACACATACAGCCCCATGTTTATTGCAGCATTGTTCACAGTGGCCAGGACATGGAAACAACCAAAAAGCTTATCAATATATGACTGGATAAAGAAGCTGTGGCACATATACACTATGGAATACTACTCAGCCATAAGAAATGATGACATCGGAACATTTACAGCAAAATGGTGGGATCTTGATAACATGATACGAAGCGAAATAAGTAAATCAGAAAAAAACAGGAACTGTATTATTCCATACGTAGGTGGGACATAATAGTGAAACTAAGAGTCATTGATAAGAGTGTGGTGGTTATGGGGGGGAGAGGGGATTGGGAGAGGGATAGGGGGTGGGGAGGGCACAAAGAAAACAAGATAGAAAGTGACAGAGGACAATCTGACTTTGGGTGGTGGGTATGCAACATAATTCAACGACAAGATAACCTGGACTTGTTATCTTTGAATATATGTATCCTGATTTATTGATGTCACCCCATTAAAAAAATAAAATTATAAAAAAAAAGGTTTCTAGCTCACCAGACTTATTCACCTCTGTTCCCCAACTTCCTTCTCCCTTCCCAAATTGACTTTTCCTTCAGCACTCCACCATCGTGGCTGCCTGTCCTCTCCTCCACGTGGCCTTACTGAGCTCTCCAAACTGCTCTCTGCTCTAATGCTAATCTCAAGAACCAAGAGAGCAAGCTCCTCGTCTGCCCCCATTTTATAGTGTAGAAATCAAAACCTTTAATCCAATATACAAATAAGGATGTCACTAACATAAAGTCACTTATCTGAGGCATGATGGGATTGCACCACCCCACATCAAAAAGGGTGGAAAATTCTTAGTCCTAAAACAAAGCCATAGGCTACAAGGATTCTGCCTGCCCACAGCCCACCCCCAACACACACTAATATCACCTGGGAAACACACTTCCACGTGGGCAGCACCATCTTTAACAAAGTGAGCATAATATATTTTTATTTACCCAAAAACCAACTTTTCTAGTTCAAGGATTGTCCCTATGACTTCTTCATAACCACCTGGCAGGTGGTACTGCTTGGTGTCAGTCACACACCAAGATATGAGTAATTGCAAAGGGGAATGTGATGCGTGTCCCTGTAACACTGCCTTCACAACCCTGATCTGCAGCTGAAACTCCTCAGCTGTAGTTTTCAACCACAGTCCTTGCAAGACATCTACCCTCAAAATACATTTAGGACTAGGAGATACATACACCTTATATGGCTTAGGAGGCAGTCTTCATATCCTCAATGGAATAGTTATTGGCTTCACTCAAACAGTTTGGCCCCCATAACCGTCAGTGGCCACTGGGATCCCAGCAAACTGCTCTGGGTTCTCATAGAGGAGGGAACATTCTGCACCTGTATCCACCAAGGCCAACACCCATTATACGTTGAAAGGGGACCAGTGGATAGCCAGTTCCACATGTGGCCTCTGGTCCTCACTCATCCCTGTTAGATGCATCCCTTGGCCCTTTTCCTACTTGAACACTGGATCTTGGGAGTTCTCCTCTCCCTTTTCTGTCTCTAACATATAATTTTGTAATCAAACTGCTTGTGCACCAAATGTTTTATTGGTGGCTGCTAGGGCCTTTCATCTCAGTGGCTGGAGCTTCTGTTCTGGTTTAAGCTGCCACCAAAGCTCCAAAAGAATTTTTTTAGACTGTCCATCCAATTTCCCCTTATCTGCTCCAGTCGCGATCAAATCTACCCAAATCTGTGTTTGGGTGACATTTACAAGCCTGTTTTTCTTGTTAGTTGGGGGAGAGGGGGCAACATAGGCAGCAACCTTCATTGCTTTATGATCCCAGGTGGCCTCCAGCTCTCCCAAATCTGCTACCATTTGTGTAACTGCATTGATGGGCTGCCCCACATAGGGGCCCAAGATAGCCACAAGTGACCCAAAAAGGGCTGACGGGGTGCAAGCAAGGATAAAGTCCCTCATTATTGCCATAAACACTTCCTTGTCTGGCCCATGGGACCCCAGGTTGAAGGCAGCATTCTTCATACCTAGTACCCAAAGGACCTTTACTAACTCACTGTAGCACTGCCACTGACTCACTGCCCCTGGCAATTCTCCAGCATTCTGCCAGACCATACAAATGTCAGCCATCACCCATTCTAATAGGGTATGGTCTCCTGGGTTGCCATGGCAGTTCTGAAGATGCTGCCTCAAGGAGGAGTGTGTGGTAATGGCAGCCAATTTCTCCATCTCTGTTCCAGAGAGCATGATGCCATCCACCCCTAAGTCCCATCATTGTAGTAACCAGATTACCAGGGATTCATTCAGTAGGTTTCTGCCTAAATTGTGCCCTCCACTCCATCAGCTCTGCCTGGGTAGGGCCCGACCACACAGTGTTCCATTACCTGGGCAGGAGGCTGTGGCTGCCCCTGAGGGACTCTTTGCTGCTGGGTTTTTTCCTTCTTGGCAACCACTGCTCAGGCTCTCAGTGTGTGCATGGCAGTTTCAGCCTGAGCCTTCTCATACTCAGAAGAGCAGTTGCAAGTGCCTGCTCCCACTGACTCAAAGCCAGTCCACCGGCACGGATGCTGTTGCTCCTTTGGTGACCATTTAGGGTCCTGTGGCTGCTGGCCTCTGGCCAGAATCTGAGACTCGAGCTCTTGAATCCAAAGTTGTTTCTCCAACAACTGCCTGTGCAAATGTTCAGCTTCTAGGGCAAACTGCAACTCATGAACCCATAATTCCTTCTCCAGTGCTTGCTCCAATTCCAGCCCTTTCTGTCGTTTGATTTACAATTCATCCTAAAACTTTGAACTTGTGCCACTTCTTGCACAGAACTTCTGGTTTCCTCTTGAGTAAAAAACATGCAGCCCACAGCCCCTAAAAGCATAGCCATAGGGAGCCAGAGCAGCAACCAGTCCTCTACTCCACCCCTCAAGGGTGGTGGCTCCATACCTACCTGATCCAAATGGTGCTGCAAACTACTCCAGTTGTAAGGCCAGGGGCCACAGCCACCGCCATCATGGCCATTCACATGCAGAGACTAAAGAAATGGTGAAGTCAGAGGATGGTGGACCATTCTGTTTATTGATGTCTCACCAAGACAGGCAAGCCACAAGAAAAACCAAGGAAAAAGCAGAAAACCTGCTTTTCCCATACAGGGCAAGGGATCAGGGAGGCCTCTGCAGTGCTGGTAGCAGGAACCAAGAGAGAAAGCCCCAGTCTGTCTCATTTTATAGTGTAGAAAATTAAAGCCTTTAAGCCAATATACAAATATGGAAGTCTCTGATACAAAGCCACTTAGCTGAGGCACAAATGGGATTCCTCATAAGAGTGCACCACCCACTGTCATGCAATAGTCAAGGGTGTGGGGAAAAGTTTAGTTTTGAGAAGACCCTAGTATTTGAAGGGAGGGAAATGCTTAGTCTTAAACTAAGCCTTAGGCTATAATGACTTAGTGCTTACAGCCTGTCTCCCACACCCAAAGCAAGCAAACATATATATCATATTTACAAACTTATTTGACCAACAACAGATGTTGAATTTTGTCTTGAGTTTTTGATAGATATGTGTATTCCAAACTGCCATCTTGATGTTCCACTTATCTGTCAGACCTCACCCTTACTGGACTCTCACCCCTGAGACAGAGAAATCCCAAAAAACTGACAAGCTACTCAAAGGAGGGGCTCCAGATATACCAGGACTTTTGATTTAACACCCACATGCTCAAAACCCCTCAAGGAGGAGTATTCCGGATATACCAGGACTTTTGCCTCAGTATCCTCTCAGGCTCTCCCAAACACTATATAACTTGCCCCTAGTCTGTAACCAGTGCTCTTCACCCAGAGAAGTGACTGGTAGGGTTCCTTTCTTCCTTTCAATAAAGCCTGTTACTCTGGTCTTTCAGACTCTCATGGATTCCAACATTTGGTGCCGAAACTCGGGACAGGGTATTTACTGCCTGGACGATACCTCTTTGCCATCCAAACTTACAACCAGGAAAGCAATGGACAGCTGCAGCTCATCCCGTGCTTACTCCTGATTCTGTCTGGAGGTATGATTGTAGGTCGATTGGCTGGCAGAGTCTAACCCTGTCCTGAACCCCTGCTGGACCAGAAAGGTAAGGGGTTTCTCCCATCTCCTTCCCTGGTTGGCCTCCAAATTTCTCTCTAAAAACACCCCTTCCTGGACCGATGATTTTCTCTGACAAGCCTCACATTTTGAGGGGTTTGACTTTCAGTCTCAGTGGACTGCATGGAATACTATGTGCCTAGCCAAACCTCTCCACTCTCTTGGACTTCTCATCCTTGGAGCTCCCTGACAGGTGGTGATGATTTCTATCAGGGATGACTCCCCCATATGGAGATTCTCACCTCTTGGGACAGTGACAAAAGGTGGGGATGCCCCCTCTTGCTCACCTGTCTCCACTATGGGCTCTTCAGAGTCTAAGCCTTTTGATCAGATTCCTCTACGATGTCTCATAAAAAACCTCACCAAACTTGGTCTCTCAGACCTGAAACCAAAGAAATTAATCTTCTTCTCTAACATGGCATGGCCTCAGTACAGACTAGACAATGACTCCCATTGGCCTGAAAATGGGACATTCAATTACAATAGCCTAAGAGATCTTGACAATTTCTGCCAATGGACGGGGAAGGCATCAGAAATTCCTTATGTGCAGGCTTTCTTCTCCCTTCTCTCCTGTCCTTAATTTCTGTGCCTTCTGTTCTACATGCAGGCTGTTTTTGGCCAAAGAAACCTCACCTCATTCACCTGCAATACCACACTCTCTCTTTCTTCTCTCCTGCTGGCCAGGGGCCCCTCCCTTCTCCACAGTGTTTTTAAACCCCTCCTCCCTCCTTACAGATGGAAAGCTCTATCCCTTTTTCTTCTTTGACCCATTTCCCCACCCCACCAGCTTTGGCTGTCTTTTTTTCTTCTTCAATGCATCCTTACTCCTCCTAAGAGACTGACTGTGCCTTCCAATATCCCTCGTCTTTTCCCCTCTCTTCAGAGTTCTAAATCTTTTGACTCCTCTGACCACATGGCGCCACACCAATACGTTGCCCTCCTTCTCCTCCCCTGCAGATTCTGACCCTCCTTCTTTCCATCCAGCTGCTCACACTGTCCACCCGTCTGCTTTCTCTCTTCCTCCCCTCTATGCTGGCAACTCCCTGCCATCTTGAAAAACTTAAAAAAGCAGAATTGTATATTAAGCTATGTGAGTAAGTAATCCATCTTGTCTCTTTGTCAGAAAATATCTCTAGTATAATTTTAATTGAAAGCAGTCTCATTTAAATTTCTTAATTCATAATGTGTATCTATCTGAAGTCTTTGTTTAACATGTAACTGTGTCTGTTTTCAAGGCCTTAAACCAATAATTACCCATCTCTTAAACCAGGCTTACTCTCCCCACGGAATCTCCCTGCAATACCCCCGTCCTTCCTCTTTGAAAACCTTCAGAAGCTTATCACCTTGTACAAGCCTTACACCTAATCAATGAGGCAGTAATTCCACTCCATCCAGTAGTCCCTAATCTCTACAAGTTACTGTCACACATTTTCTCAAACACCACTCACTTCAGGGTTCTAGATCTCAAGAATGCCTTCTTTACCATTCCTCTACAACCTGACTCTTACTTTCCGTTTGCCTTTACCTGGACACTAATGCAGCCCAGTACTTACATGAACTGTCTTAAACCAGGGGTTCAGAAACAGCCCACATTTGTTTCAGCAGGCACTAGCTCAGGATTTAACAGCATGCAATCTCAAAACTAGTACTCTCTTACAATATGTAGCCCCTTCCTGCCTGCCTCAAGGAGACACATTACCACCCTTCTTAACTTCCTCGCTATAAAGTGATATCATGTCTTCTCTGTTAAGGCTCAACTTTATTCTCAGTCCCTAGTCTATCTAGGCATAGCTTTAACCCCCACCACCTGAAGTCTCACCCTAGATCAAACTCAGACCCTCCACAGTCTCCAACCACCTACCAACACAGATCAAATCTTTTCTTTCCTTGGTCTAATAGGCTTCTTTAAACATTGAATTCCCAATTTTGCTCTTAATCAAGCCCCTCAGTGAGATATTCTGAGCATGGTTGTTTTTTTTTTTTTTTTTCATTTTTCTGAAGCTGGAAACAGGAAGAGACAGTCAGACAGACTCCCGCATGCGCCCGACCGGGATCCACCCGGCATGCCCACCATGGGGCAATGCTCTGACCACCAGGGGGCGATGCTCTGCCCCTCTGGGTCGTCACCATGTTGCAACCAGAGCCACTCTAGCGCCTGAGGCAGAGGCCACAGAGCCATCCCCAGCACCCGGGCCATCTTTGCTCCAATGGAGCCTTAGCTGCGGGAGAGGAAGAGAGAGACAGAGAGGAAAGCGCAGCGGAGGGGTGGAGAAGCAAATGGGCGCTTCTCCTGTGTGCCCTGGCTGGGAATCGAACCCGGGTCCTCCACATGCTAGGCCAACACTCTACTGCTGAGCCAACCGGCCAGGGCCTGAGCATAGTTTTTAAGGTCTATAATGACCAAGGAAGTAACAAAAAAGGCAAATAAGGCCCAAAAGAAGTCAGGAAATACCAGATTTTGGCTTCAGTGCCCTAAAGAGCTTCATAGAATTCCATCAGGGGCCTACTTCAAGAGTGGAAAAAAGGTCATTGAACTGAAGCCTGCCAGGCTTCCTGGCCCCATCAAGGAACACATCTCTGCTGTAGAAAGAGGGACATGAGAAGGTAAGCTTCCCCCTTGCTCCATGAGGGAGAGTTCAGTCTCTTCTAGCCTTGCTACAGCTACCTGTGACCTGACCTTGCCCAGCATGCTGGGAATTGCCACTGAAGGTCCAAGGACATTGTTCATGAGCCTAAGGTATTTCTTCCAAATAGCAGTTAATCTAATCTCATTTCTTATAAACACAAGGGCCATCTACTATACCTCGCTTGAATATTTGTTTTATTTATCCCTCAAAGATCTCTACTGTGGGTATTGACAGTCTGAGTTTGTTACTTTATTTAATGTGTAGTATCTCCTTTATTCCTCTTGTCTCAATGCCCCATGCCTATTATAGGCTGGACCTGCTGCTAATTCCAGCTAGAAGCAATGGTCACTAGGACTTAAACTCTAACTGAAAAGTGTACAAATGTAACCACCCTTTCCCTAAGTACTTTCAGAATTTACAGGTTACTCAGCAAACTGTTCAAAAATTGTCTAAGAAGTACTTTCAGCATTAAATCACCCTAGGACTGACTTTCTCATAGACAGGTCCACACATCGTGATCCCGACAACTCCCACTGCTGCTAAAGTAAAAAAAATGGCATACCTTACTCTAATCACAAACCTGAAGATGGTTGGTCTATGTATGGCAGGGGTCCCCAAACTACGGCCCACGGGCCGCATGCGGCCCCCTGAGGCCATTTATCCGGCCCCCGCTGCACTTCTGGAAGGGGTACCTCTTTCATTGGTGGTCAGTGAGAGGAGCATAGTTCCCATTGAAATACTGGTCAGTTTGTTGATTTAAATTTACTTGTTCTTTATTTTAAATATGTATTTGTTCCTGTTTTGTTTTTTTACTTTAAAATAAGGTATGTGCAGTGTTCATAAGGATTTGTTCATAGTTTTGTTTTGTTTTTATAGTCTGGCCACTCAACGGTCTGAGGGACAGTGAACTGGCCCCCTGTGTAAAAAGTTTGAAGACCCCTGTTGTATGGCAAATATATGAAAAAAACTAAGGACTCTTTTAGTCAGGCTTTGGAAAAGGAGAAACTAGAGTAAAAAAATGTCAACTTAATTTTTTTTTTAATAAATTTTTATTAATGGTAATGGGATGACATTAATAAATCAGGGTACATATATTCAAAGAAAACATGTCTAGGTTATTTTGTCATTAAATTATGTTGCGTACCCCTCACCCAAAGTCAGATTGTCCTCCGCCACCCTCTATCTAGTTCTCTGTGCCCCTCCCCCTCCCCCTAACTCTCTCCCTCTCTCCTTCCCATGTTCTCCCTCCCCCCACCCCTGGTAACCACCACACTCTTGTCCATGTCTCTTAGTCTCATTTTTATGTTCCACCAATGTATAGAATCATGTAGTTCTTGTTTTTTTCTGATTTAGTTATTTCACTCCTTATAATGTTATCAAGATCCCAACATTTTGCTGTAAAAGATCTGATGTCATCATTTCTTATGGCTGAGTAGTATTCCATAGTGTATATGTGACACATCCTCTTTATCCAGACTTCTATTGAAGGGCTTTTTGGTTGTTTCCATGTCTTGGCCACTGTGAACAGTGCTGCAATGAACATGGGGCTACATGTGTCTTCACGTATCAATGTTTCTGAGGTTTTGGGGTATATACCCAGTAAAGGGATTGCTGGGTCATAAGGTAGTTCTATTTGCAATTTTTTTGAGGAACCACCATACTTTCCTCCATAATGGTTGTACTACTTTACAGTCCCACCAACAGTGAATGAGGGTTCCTTTTTCTCCACAGCCTCTCCAACATTTGCTATTACCCGTCTTGTTGATAATAGCTAATCTAACAGGGGTGAGGTGGTATCTCATTGTAGTTTTGATTTGCATTTCTCTAATAACTAATGAAGCTGAGCATCTTTTCATATATCTGTTGGCCATTTGTATCTCTTCCTGGGAGAAGTGTCTGTTCATGTCCTCTTCCCATTTTTTTATGGGATTGTTTGTTTGTTTGTTGTTGAGTTTTATGAGTTCTTTGTAAATTTTGGATATTAGGCCCTTATCTGAGCTGTTGTTTGTAAATATCATTTCCCATTTAGTTGGCTGTCTGTTTATTTTTATATCATTTTCTCTTGCTGAGCAAAAACTTTTATTCTGATGTAGTCCCATTCATTTATCTTTGCCTTCACTTCTCTTGCCATTGGAGTCAAGTTCATAAAATGTTCTTTAAAACCCAGGTCCATGATTTTAGTACCTATGTCTTCTTCTATGTACTTTATTGTTTCAGGTCTTATATTTAGGTCTTTGATGATTTTGAATTAATTTTAGTACACGGGGACAGGCTACAGTCGAGTTTCATTCTTTTGCATGTGGCTTTCCAGTTTTCCCAACACCATTTGTTGAAGAGGCTTTCTTTTCTCCATTGTATGTTGTTGGCCCCTTTATCAAAGATTATTTGACCATATATATGTGGTTTTATTTCTGGGCTTTCTATTCTGTTCCATTGATCTGAGTGTCTATTTTTCTGCCAATACCATGCTGTTTTGATTATCATGGCCCTATAATATAGTTTAAAGTCAGGTATTGTAATGCCCCCAGCTTCATTCTTTTTCCTTAGGATTGTTTTGGCTATTTGGGGTTTTTTATAGTTCCATATAAATCTGATGATTTTTTGTTCCATTTCTTTAAAAAATCTCATAGGGATTTTGATGGGAATTGCATTAAATTTGTATATTGCTTTGGGTAATATGGCCATTTTGATTATATTTATTGTTCTTTTCCAAGAACAAAGAATATTTTTCCATCTCATTGTATCTTTTTTGATTTCCCTTAACAATGCTTTGTAAATTTTATTATAAAGGTCCTTTACATTCTTTGTTATGTTTATTCCTAGGTATTTTATTTTTATTGTTGCAATCGTGAAGGGGATTATTTTTTTTAGTTCGTTTTCTAATATTTCATTGTTGGCATAGAGAAAGGCTATGGACTTTTGTATGTTAATTTTGTATTCTGCGACCTTACTGTATTGGTTTATTGTTTCTAATAATCTTTTTGTGGAGTCCTTCGGGTTTTCGATGTATAGGATCATATCATCAGCAAAAAGTGATACCTTTACTTCTTCTTTTCCGATATGGATGCCTTTTATTTCTTTGTCTTGTCTGATTGCTCTGGCCAGAACTTCTAGCACCACGTTAAATAAAAGTGGAGAGAGTGGACAACCCTGTCTTGTTCCTGATTTAAGGGGGAAAGTCCTCAGTTTTATGCCGTTTAATATGATGTTGGCTGATGGTTTATCATATATGGCCTTTATCATGTTGAGATATTTTCCTTCTATACCCATTTTGTTGAGAGTCTTAAACATAAAATTGTGTTGTATTTTATCAAAAGCCTTTTCTGCATCTATTGATAAGATCATGTGGTTTTTGTTCTTTGTTTTGTTGATATGGTGTATTACGTTAACCGTTTTGCGTATGTTGAACCATCCTTGAGATTCTGGAATGAATCCCACTTGATCATGATGTATTATTTTTTTAATATGTTGTTGTATTTGGTTTGCCAGTATTTTGTTTAGTATTTTAGCATCTGTATTCATTAGAGATATTGGTCTGTAGTTTTCTTTCTTTGTGCCATCCTTGCCAGGTTTTGGTATGAGGGTTATGTTGGCCTCATAAAATGTGTTTGGAAGTATTGCTTCTTCTTCAATTTTTTGGAAGACTTTGAGTAGAATAGGAACCAAGTCTTCTTTGAATGTTTGATAGAATTTACTAGTATAACCGTCTGGGCCTGGACTTTTATTTTTGGAGAGGTTTTTAATAGTTTTTTCTATTTCCTCCCTGCTGATTGGTCTGTTTAGGCTTTCTGCTTCTTCATGACTCAGTCTAGGAAGGTTGTATTGTTCTAGGAATTTATCCATTTCCTCTAGATTGTTGTATTTGGTGGCATATAATTTTTCATAGTATTCTACAATAATTCTTTGTGTATCTATGATGTCTGTGGTGATCTCTCCTCTTTCATTTTGGATTTTATTTATTTGAGTCCTGTGCCTTTTTTCCTTGGTGAGTCTTGCCAAGGCTTTGTCAATTTTGTTGATCTTTTCAAAGAACCAGCTCCTTGTTTTATTGATTTTTTCTATAGTTTTTCTGTTCTCTATTTCATTTATTTCTGCTCTGATTTTTATTATCTCTTTTCTTCGGCTGGTTTTGGGTTGTCTTTGTTCTTCTTTTTCTAGCTCCTTAAGGTGTGAAGTTAAGTGATTTACTTCGGCTCTCTCTTGTTTGTTCATATAGGCCTGAAGTGATATGAACTTTCCTCTTATTACTGCTTTTGCTGCATCCCAGAGATTCTGATATGTCGTATTTTCATTTTCATTTGTCTGTATATATCTTTTGATCTCTGCGCTTATTTCTTCTTTGACCCATTCATTTTTTAGAAGTATGTTGTTTAGTTTCCACATTTTTGTCGGTTTTTCCCCCTCTTTTTTGCCGTTGAATTCTAGTTTCAAGACTTTATGATCAGAAAATATGCTTGGTACAATTTCAATTTTTCTAAATTTGCTGATATTGTCTTTGTGGCCCAACATATGGTCAATTCTTGAGAATGTTCCATGTACACTAGAGAAAAATGTATACTCTGTCCCTTTGGGATGAAGTGTCCTGTAGATGTCTATCATATCCAGGTGTTCTAGTATTTCGTTTAAGGCCACTATATCTTTATTGATTCTCTGTTTGGATGACCGATCTAGAGCCGTCAGCGGTGTATTGAGGTCTCCAAGTATGATTGTATTTTTGTTAGTTTTTGTTTTAAGGTCAATAAGTAGCTGTCTTATATATTTTGGTGCTCCTTGGTTTGGTGCATATATATTAAGGATTGTTATGTCTTCTTGATTCAACTTCCCCTTAATCATTATGAAATGACCATTTTTGTCTCTGAGTACTTTTTCTGTCTTGTAGTCAGCATTATTAGATATGAGTATTGCTACGCCTGCTTTTTTTGGGGTGTTGTTTGCTTGGAGTATTGTTTTCCAGCCTTTCACTTTGAATTTGTTTTTATCTTTGTTGCTTAGATGTGTTTCTTGTAGGCAGCAAATAGTTGGATTTTCTTTTTAAATCCAGTCTGCTGCTCTGTGTCTTTTTATTGGTAAGTTTAATCCATTTACATTTAGTGTAATTATTGACACTTGTGGGTTCCCTACTGCCATTTTATAAATTGCTTTTTGTTAGCTTTGTATCTTATTTGATTCTTCTCTTTTGTTTTTCTATCAATTTTTTTTGTTTGTTTGTGTTCCATACTTCTTTCCTCTGTTGCTACCTTTTTTAAGTCAAGTGTTTTTGTGGTGGTTTTTTCAAGGGTGGTTACCATTAAGTAATGAAAAGGGTACCTACCATATTCATTGTAGTACCCTATCTTATAAGTATTTCTGCACGTCATTGTCCTTTGCTACTGTTAATCTCCATCCTCTCCCCCCTTTTTTTCCTTTGTTGTCACAGTTTAAGTTTGGTTTTATTGTGTTCTTGGTGGAGCTGTTACTTGTGGTGTTGTTTTCTTTTGTTCTTTGAATCTGGTTGGAAAACCATCTTTAGTATTTCCTGGAGTGGGGGCTTTCTGTTGATAAATTCTCTCATCTTTTCTGTATTTGTGAATGTTTTTATATCTCCTTCATACTTGAAGGATAGCTTTGATGGGTATAGTATTCTTGGCTGAAAGTTCCTCTCTTTCAGGGCTTTAAATATTGGGGTCCACTCTCTTCTAGATTGTAGAGTTTCTGCTGAGAAATCTGATGATAATCTAATAGGCCTTCCTTTATATGTTGTACTCTTCTTTTCCCTGGCTGCCTTGAGAATTTTTTCTTTGTCATTGGTTTGTGTCATCTTTATTATGATGTGCCTTGGAGTGGGTTTGTTGGGGTTAAGAAAACTCGGTGTTCTGTTTGCTTCTTGAATTTGAGGCTTTAGTTTTTTCCACAGGCTTGGGAAGTTCTCGTCTATTATTTGTTTGAGTATATTCTCCATTCCATTTTCTTTCTCTTCTCCCTCTGATATACCTATTATTCTTATGTTATTCTTTCTGATGGAGTCAGACAATTCCTGTAGGGCTTTCTCGTTTTTTATTATTTTTGAGTCTCTTTCTTCTTCTTTCTCTTGTGCCTCAAGTTGTTTGTCTTCTATTTCACTAATCCTATCTTCAATCTGGGCTGTTCTGTTAGCTAAGCTTGTTACCTCGTTTTTCAGCTCGTGAATTGAGTTTTTCATTTTTGTTTGATTTGTTTTAATAGTTTCAATTTCCTTGGTAATATATTCTTTGTGTTCATTGAGTTGTTTTCTGATCTCCCTATATTGCCTTTCTGTGTTTTCTTGTATATCTCTGAGTATTTTTAAGATTTCTATTTTAAATTCTCTGTCATTTAGCTCCAAGGCTTCCAATATGTTAAGTCTTTTCTCCATAGATTTTTCCACATCTATTTGTGTTACCTCTCTTTCTTTTGTATCCATAATATTCGATTTCCTCTTTCTTATTGGCATCTGAGGGTGGTCTTGTTGATAGCACTAATTAGAATTAATAAAGAGTAAAAAGTAAAAAAAAAAATAAAGGTAAAACACCCCACAAAAAAAAAACAGTAATAATTTATTATTTCCCCCTTTTTTTCTTTCTTCTCTTTCCCTCCTCTCCCC
This sequence comes from Saccopteryx bilineata, assembly GCF_036850765.1. Classification (NCBI taxonomy): domain Eukaryota; kingdom Metazoa; phylum Chordata; class Mammalia; order Chiroptera; family Emballonuridae; genus Saccopteryx; species Saccopteryx bilineata. Next base: position 199,628,295 of record NC_089491.1, read on the forward strand.
TCCTCAGGGAAATATCATGCCTATAATGGAGGGCCTGATTTGGGTTGAAGAATTCAAGGGGCAAAAAAAGGGAGTAGGGACCTACTAAATGCAAAAAAAAAAAAAAAAAAGGAAGAAAATTTTAGACAAGCATAAGATGATTTGCTTGTAAGTGATGGTCAACTAAGAGATATAATGAGAGGGATAAGAGGGAACCAGAAAAAAGGACCAAAAAAAGAATAATAAAGTAGAAAATAATAAAAATAATAAGTAAAAATCTGTTGTATTAAGTGGAGCGAAGACTAAATACAATGGAGACCTTGGGTTGGGAGGACCCAAAATGCCACAGAAATAAACAAACAAGAAAAAAACAAAAACAAAAGCAAAAAAGAAAAATAAAGCCAAAAAAAACCTTGAGTCCCAAATTAACTAATTTGTTTGTGATTGAGGATTAAATGGGAGGAAAGTAAAACGAGAAAATAAAAAATGAATAGAAAGGAAAAAATAAGAAAAAGAGAAAAACGAAGGAAGAAATAAAAAAGGAAGAGAAAAAAAACAAAATAAAGCAAATCAAAAAAACAAAACAAAAAGGATAGAGTGAGAGTTAAGTGTTTTGGAGTATAACCTTAAAGGAGGGTGAGGATGAAGAAGAGAAATAAAATGTAACAGTTATGGATAGTGTAGTTCAAGAAAAGGGAAGCATAAGATGGGCTGAGAATAGAAGGACCGAGTTGGAGGAAATAAAGGCAATAAGATAGAAGAAACAAACAACAACAACAAAAAAATTAGTGGAACAAGTTGTAAAGTCTGTGGATTTTTCTTGATTTTGAGAGGTTAACTTCTTCCTTTTTCTTTTCTCTCCCTCTTCCTGTTCGGTGACTCTGTACCCCAGGCTCTGCCCCTGTGTCACACTTAGGTAGGGATTTGCAGTTGATGGGATTCTATGGCAATGTCATATAATTGGCTTTAGTCTTGCTGGTAGTCAAGGCTTGTTGGCATTTGCAGGGTCCAACGATGAGAGAGTTTGCTTTCCTGGATTCTCTCTCCTAGTCCCCCCTTCCTGAATTAGCAGCCTGGTGATCCAGCTATAAGGCTGCAACTGCTTCTGCATGGGGTGTAAGAGGCTCAAAGAGCTGGGAAATCCCCATTCTATCCCCACTCAGTGCAAGGCTTTGGGAAAGGCTCTGGCAGTCAGGGCCTCCAGTGTAATCAGGCGGGGGTGGGAGTCAATTGTTGTCAAGGTGACTGTTCAGCGCCTAGCATTCAGTTGGACCTCTCAACCCAGGCTTTCCACACTTTGTAGCCTGTTTTGGCTGGGAAGAAGAGGCACTAGTCTCTGCTTGCGACTAGTGTAGTATAGATCTTATTATCTGCCAAGTCCCTCTTGTTAGCGTTTATCCCTGAGTATGGAGGCTCTATCAATCAGAAGTTGCCCCCGCCCCTTTAGCGAGAGGCACTAAAAAATATCACGCCTCTTGTCTTGGGTCGCTTAACTGAGAGATATCTTATCAATTAGAACCGAGGGTGTGCAGATTTCATGGGTTAAGCTAATTTCAGTGATTGGGTCGCAGCTGTGCTCCCGAAGGTATTTTAGGCTGCCTGTGCTCGCCCCTCCCCCAACGCTTGATTGTTAGCTTGAATGGCTGGGTGAGGTGCCCTGCCCACGGAGAGAATCTCCCAAGTAGAAGACCACCCTGGTGCCTCTCCCGCTCGCCCTGCCGCTGGCAGCTGAATCGCACCAGGCGCAGGATAATGGGGCACCCTGGGTGTGCGGGCCAGTAAGTCGCTCTGGGCGTGTGGAATGCCCAGGGCACGCGTGCGAATGGGGTGCTCTGGGCACCGGTGTCTGGCGATTCTCACTCGCAGTGCGCGGGCCGCTGTGAACGTTAGCGGTGCTCGCTCTGCAACCGGACCGGGCGCGCGCCAGCGGCTGCTCGCAGCTCCCGAGTGTGGGCGGTGCTCGCTCTGCAATCGTACCGGGTGCTCGCCAGTGGCTGCTCACCGCTCCGGAGTGTGGGCAGTGCTTGCTCTGCAACCGGACCGTTCGTGCACCCGCGGCTGCTCGCAGCTCCCGAATGTGGGCGGTGCTCACTCTGCAACCGGACCGGGCACGCCGGTGGCTGCTCGTGCTCCGGAGTGTGGGCTGCTCGCGGCTCTCGAGTGTGGGCTGACTCACCACAGGCGCACTCCCTCGCGGCTTGAATGAACGTTGCTGTGGTAGCTTCCTCCACACCCTCGTCTCTCAGATTCAAGTGATAACAGTCCTTTCGCTTTCAGTTTGTGTGCATCTCCGGAATGCTCCGAGGATAAATTTTTCTGTTTCTAGTTGATAAATTTGTTGTGATTTAGGGTAGATCTGTCGGACACGCTGCTCACGGCGCCATTTCTGTGACATCACTTCCCAACTTAATTTTTAAATCAAGAGTTTTGACTAGAAAGGAATTGTATGGTTTTGATAATAGAAGGTATAAGTTATGAAAATACTTTTGAAAAAAAAAGGAAAGCAAGTTGTCATGAAGGCCAGTTATTTCTGGATAAGAAACTGCATGAAAGCTGAAAGTTTATGTAAGTTGTAGAAGGTTTGTGCAGGTTGTAGGAGATTTGTACTGTGAAAAAAAATTTGTACAGTCAGAAAACTGGTTTTCAAAGAATGTTTAATCAGTAACCCTAGGTAATAATCCTCTACTTTTCCCACTTATTGGGATGACTCTTTTCTCCACCCTGACCATCTGGAGCTCAGAAACAAAGAAACAAAACCGACCCCTTGTCCTTCTATTCTCTATTCACCTCTCAGCCTGCCTCACCCAATCAGGTGCTTTTTACTCATGTGGGACCACGAGTATATGTATCTTTCTACTAACTGAACAGAAACGTGTACCCTAATCTATCTTACCTTAAATATCAACCTAATCATCCCACTCCATGAGCCTCTTTGAATTCCTAGTACACTAGCCATCAATCTAAGGACCAAATGAGCTATACAGGTAATTTCTCTTCTTGTTGCTTTAAAAAATTTTATAAAAGTAGGTCTAGGTGCAGGGGGACTGGCCACTTACCTGTCTTATTTCTACTCTCTCTCTCTCTCTCTCTCTCTCTCTGAAGCCTAGCAAATTTGTATACATGGACTCAGTGGTTTCACACAAATTGGGCATCTTGACTATTACCTTTCATTGGTCCACTCACTCTCCTATTTATTTTGCTAACTTTTAAACCCTGCCTCTTATGTTTGTTTACTAGTTTCTTACAGAACCGCATGCAGACCTTTGTGAATCAGAAAACTGGAAAAATCTACCTAACCCTATACACCAACCCTAAAACCTGCCCTCGTGAAACAGAAAAATCTGAAACCCTATATCAGCAAACCTCCTAAATTCTATCTTTCAACCCTTACAGGTCCCCTAACCCTAAAGCTCTTCCATATCCCTGAAGAACTAGGAGAATGAGTAGCATTCACCTCTTAATGCTTTTCAGTCTTTTTACCCTTCACATAGTAAAAGGACAAGACTGCTGGGTCTTCTTGGCTGAAGAAGAGCCTACAAATGGACATAAAACATTTCTTTTAGCTCAAGCTAACTGCTCTCTCTAGGGCTGCCAAAAAAAAATATCTCTAACTTTACCATGGAAGAACTTTTTAACCTTTTTTTTTTTGTATTTTTCTGAAGCTGGAAACAGGGAGAGACAGTCAGACAGACTCCCGCATGCGCCCGACCGGGATCCACCCGGCACGCCCACCAGGGGCGATGCTCTGCCCACCAGGGGGCGATGCTCTGCCCCTCTGGGGCATCACTTTGTCACGACCAGAGCCACTCTAGCATCTGGGGCAGAGGCCAAAGAGCCATTCCCAGCGCCCGGGCCATCCCTGCTCCAATGGAGCCTCAGCTATGGGAGGGGAAGAGAGAGACAGAGAGGAAGGAGGGGGGGTGGAGAAGCAAATGGGGGCTTCTCCTATGTGCCCTCTCCAGGAATCAAACCTGGGTCCCCCCGCACACCAGGCCGACGCTCTACCGTTGAGCCAACCTGCCAGGGCCACCATGGAAGAACTTTTACCCCCCACCTCCCTACTATACAACCCTCCTATCTCTGCATTCTTGATCTCCAAATACTTTCCTCTTTCTTTATCAAGATCCTACAGGCCCAGATGAGAGAAATCTCTAGGATTACCTACAATCAAATGCTCCTACACTCCTATCCCCAATATCCCAAGGAAACCTTCACGAGGGGAATGTCAAATAGGTAGGGATGACATCAGGAGGAAGCTGCCCCTCAGCCCAAGAAGTTTCCTCCTGAATGTTCTCCAAATCCCCTTCCTTTTAAACCATACATATTCAGTCCTTCTAAAAACTTACACCAACAGGTTCCCTGTCTCTACAAATCTTTACATGCCCTCCCATTCAAGAGGAACCAGACCAGCACATCTCATGAGACCATGTATCACCATGTCACTCTGTCCACTTGGCACTCGCAGCAAGCAACTAACAATTATTACCTCGTAATTTTTTTTTTTACTTCCTCACTCAGTTTTTTGGAGACATCGCCTGGTTCAGACCTTACAGCATGGAAATTGATGACCTCCTTAACTGAATGAGGGACTCGGCTTGGCAAGATTCCCTTCTTAAGTTCTCTCCAGAAGAAGCAATAATTTTCCAATTTTTTCTCCTCTTTCTCCTCATCACCCCTCACCATATATTATAAAATTGATAACTGACTTTCTTTTATATGTAACCACAGAGCTGAGAAATGATAGATATGTGTATTCCAAACTACCGTCTTGATGTTCCGCTTATCTGTCAGACCTCACTGTTACTGGATTATTACTCCTGAGACAGAGGAATTTCAAAAAGCTGACAAGTTGCTCCAAGAAGGGGCTCCAGACATACCAGGACTTTTTATTCAACACCCACATGCTCGAAGCCCCCCAAGGAGGAGCATTCCGGACATACCAGAGCTTTTGCCTCAGTATCCCCTCAGGCTCTCCCAAACACTATATAACTTGCCCCTAGTCTGTAACCAGCACTCTTCTCTCCAAGAGAAGTGCCCAGCAAGGTTCCTTTCTTCCTTTCAATAAAGCCTGTTACTCTGGTCTTTCGGACTCCCATGAATTCCAACAGTTTTTATCTAAAGAAATGCCAGCATCAAAATAGATGATAATTGTCTCTTTGAATAAATTAGAAGACTGAATGTATATTTAAATTCTGAAAAATTTACGAGAAAATGAACATGTTGAGATTGACAAAAGATGGGTGGAAATATTCAGCCATTTCAAAAATAAACACATTTCATATAAAATTTATTTATTCTTGTTCAATTTACATTGTACTGCCTTGGAACTAATGCAGCAGTTATTAAAATTTTTTTTCAATTGTTAATGATTTCTGGACAAGTGAGAAATTGAGATTGAATGTTGCTACTCTAGCTGCAGCACTTACCATAAAATTTAGTATGAAGGATATTTCTTGTTCAGATAGTTCTAAAATATTGTTACAAGATGATACATTTGACAAAAAATATTCATTCAATGGAAAAGTACTCATTTAGATTTCTTTTTTACAATTATTATTAAAATTAATAGGCATGTAAGCATAATTACAATATAAGACATTATTAATGTTTTTATTATGCATTTATCATATTATAGTGTATTATTGTTGCAATGAATAAAATGTTTCTTTCATTTATGATATTGTTTTCTTCCATTTATTTTTGTCCTCTTTTTCCTTATAAAAATGTTGGTCACCTTACTGAAAACAACTTTCACCATGCTTCAAATCCTAGCATAAACATTGACCGATCATATTTTCAGTTTGTTTTGGAGGCAGTGGTGATGGCATTTCTGGCTCTGAGGGAGCTTTGGGAGATTGAGGAGGTGGACAGTGAGGTTAGGGCTCATCAAGAGGGGGAATCTGGTGATTGCTGCCCTGAATCAGGAATAATGCCAATCGACAATGATTCCATGTTGTTAGCTGTTGTACAATCACCAGCCCTAACAAGTTGCAGAACCAGTGCCCTATTCGCTCCCAGTCTTTGATATCTAGGCTCCCTTCCTTCAGATACTAAGGACATTGTTGACGCACTACACTAAGCAGCTTAGTGAGTTGCCTGTCAGTAACCTTACACCCTGCACTGTGAAGGAGGCCATGAAGTTGGAGCTTATGCCTGCATGGCTCCCTGCTGCTCCAGGGTCAGGGACTTCCACATGCTGGAGGGAAAATAAAGGAGAAGGGAGGAAAGGGAGAGGAATCCCTGGTCTGAAACCTATTTGACTTCACTGCAGATGTTCAGAGGTTATTCCTCCATCATTGGTGTTGCACTTACTGGGATGTGTCAGACATCCTTCCCCTTTTCCAGGCTTTGGGAGGTGGTTTGGTTCCCATTCTTCACATGGGGCACCACTTGTTATGGAGACAATGACTATTCAGAGACCAGATGGAGTGCACTGAGAACCCGGAGGAGACCACCTCACAATCTCCTATACAGGTTTCATGAGATGGCCTGTCCCCAGTCATTACAGATATTTATTGATACACACAAATAGAAGCAGGTACAAGAATGAGGAAGTCAGGAAGGGGAACTTCTCTAAAGCAGATAAAAGCACAAGGGAGAAGCTTAAATGTTCCTACCTATTGATTAATCAGAATTGCTAATTCTATCCCTATTGTGCTCCATTCAGCAGGGTACTAAATTCAGTAGTTTTGTCACTAAAGCCACTGTGGCCTTTGCTTCAAGGCACTGAACTCTGTCCCTGTTCTATGTTTCTATTCAGGGCTTCTACAGTAGATGATCCAGTTAACCCCGATGTTCTAAATGTGATGCTATTCTTGACTCTGAGTCTATACAACTGAAATTGAAAGTAAAAACTGGACCCATTAATAAGGGAAGTATTGGATGCATTTGGCTCAGGAGAAATAAAAACTGAGATCATTTAGGAAGTCATGCTTACAATATTCTGCAGTTAAAAAACATTAGTAACAATGTTGGCATCAACTGCAGGAGATCCTCTTCTATAAGTAATTCCAAGGATGAACCAAAGGTTTCTGATCTGGTCACTAGAGGGGGCTAGACACTAAGGAGCTGATTTCTGAAGAAGCATTGAGCTGAATCAAATGTAGCAAATCTGACCAAGATGCAAAGGCTAGATGTCAGCCTTACTGTGGCAGAGCCATCTTTTCATAAATTATAAAAAGTTCTTAGCGTCGGCCTGGCGTGCGGGGGACCCAGGTTCGATTCCCAGCCAGGGCACATAGAAGAAGCGCCCATTTGCTTCTCCACCCCCCTCCTTCCTCTCTGTCTCTCTCTTCCCCTCCCGCAGCCAAGGCTCCATTGGAGCAAAGATGGCCCGGGCATGGGGATGGCTCCTTGGCCTCTGCCCCAGGCACTAGAGTGGCTCTGGTCACGGCAGAGCGACACCCCAGAGGGGCAGAGCATCGCCCCTGGTGGGCGTGCCGGGTGCATCCCGGTCGGGCGCATGCGGGAGTCTGTCTGACTGTCTCTCCCCATTTCCAGCTTCAGAAAAATACAAAAAAAAAAAAAATTCTTGGCCCTGGCCGGTTGGCTCAGTGGTAGAGTGTTGGCCTGGCGTGCAGAAGTCCCAGGTTCGATTCCCGGCCAGGGCACACAGGAGAAGCACCCATTTGCTTCTCCACCCCTCCCCCTCTCCTTCCTCTCTGTCTCTCTCTTCCCCTCCCGCAGCCGAGGCTCCACTGGAGCAAAGATGGCCCAGGCGCTGGGGATGGCTCCTTGGCCTCTGCCCCAGGTGCTAGAGTGGCTCTGGTCACAGCAGAGCAACGCCCCTGAGGGGCAGAGCATCCCCCCTGGTGCGTAGAGCATCACCCCCTGGTGGGCGTGCCGGGTAGATCGGCGCATGTGGGAGTCTGACTGTCTCTCCCCATTTCAGGCTTCAGAAAAATACAGAAAAAAAAAGAAAAAAGAAAAAAATATTCTTCACCATTATAGTCAACAAATCAGAATAATTTTTAAATTGTTTCTCTAATGTTAACATAATTGTATGCTGTAGGTAAAGGGAAAAGTAATAAAAATATCCTAAATTATGAAGAACATTTAAATTCACCTCTAACATCCACATCCAGAATCAAGCATGATTTATATCAGTTTTACCATATGGACTTGCTGGGAGTTAAACATTCTTGAGCAACAAAAAACACAATTCATATAGTTTAACTTAATATTTTGATAACTTTATTTTTTTCTATGCATATATAGTAATAATAATTTGCATTTTCACTTGGTATTATATAGAGATTATACATTAACAGCTATGTATAAATATGTTACATATTGATTTATGTGCAGGCTTTACATACTTTGTGGATTAAAGGTTATTGTCAAAGTTTTGAAAGACAACTTTTGACCTGGAACACTGAGATCACCGATTCAAAACCCTGGACTTGCCTAATGAAGGCACATATGGAAGTTGATGCTTCATGCTCCTCCCCACCTTCTCTCTCTCTCTCTCTCCCCTCTCTAAAATGAATAAAGTCTTTAAAAAAGACATTTTTCAAAACAACAAATCTCAGTCAAAATTTTATCTGAAATCACTCAGTCTTTTATAACTGAAATTTTTTTAGCTGCTCAAAGCAGTAAGAACAGCAGCAATGGATCACTGGAGGACCACTCATGCTGTGCATTGTGAGGGGCAGAGAATAAAGGAGAAGGGCTCTTGATTTCAAGGCATTTGTAATCTAATTGGGAAAATGAGATTACTAGTGTAGCAGGAATGAATAAAAATAGAATAAGCAGAATCTCAGTGCCAGGTGGTTATAGATTCTAAGTGCTGTAGAAGCTCAGAGAAGAAAGAAGTCAGGATTGATTGAAATTCTTCCAACAAGTTTTCTGAAAGAGGCAGAATTTAGAAAGCAGTTCTGAGAAGGCAGGGATGAAGCCTAATCTTCTCATTTCTGTATCCCCAGGGTCCAGGGTGAGGCCTGGAATGCAGCTGATTTTTAAAAATTGTCAGCACCTCTTCCCTCTGCTCTTTGTATATAAAGATGGCAATACTGGCTTCTAGACAAGGGACTTGTCATTAAAGTTATTTTCCGGCAGTGTGAGGAGGCCATTTACTCTTGCATGGGGTTTTCCTACTATCTTTTATTAGAGGCATAGTTAGGTTCTGAAATACTGTCTAGGGACACAGGTCAGCATAAAGGTCTTTGACTCCTATTGCAATTGAAACTTTTAACCTTGGCTTTGTAAGCATGAACTGAACAAATCTACAACAGATAATATGTAAAATATGCTCAGCAAAAGTGAATCATATCTGGAAATAAAGATAAAATTATGTGAAATATGAGAATGTTATAATATGTATATATATGTATACAAATAATCATAGTATATATACATATTTTCTTTTCTAGTAAGTCAGAATAAAACAGAAAGCAGTAGAGAACTTTTAGGGGTTGGAAAGGTATATTGTGATGGATTTTTCCTCTCTGTATTTTATTTAAAGATTCTAACACAAAATCTAGTTCTGAATAAAGCGAGAAAGCAGAGTGAAAATGACAATGCAAGGTTAACCAGATGCTCAAAATGCCTTACAGACTTTGAAACTATATTCTGGTTTTAATTTGCTTGTGTATAAGATCAGGGCTGTCTTTAGGCCATGCATCCTCTTAAGTTGGAAACCTCTGGCCAGGCAGAATGTTGCTGAAGATTACTAGACCCTCCAGTTCCATAAGCACACAGGGTTCACGGACTCAGCTTTTACCTAGGCCTGGGACCTAGGTAAAGAATTTCAATTAGACGTGTTTAAATTTTGTGACTCCATAACCACACTTCCCCAGCCATAAGGGCCAGATAAAATACATAACCAGGTTTACATAAGATACAAAATATGGCCTCAGTTTTCTCTATTATACACAAAACACTAATGTAGCTTAGGCATTTAAACATTCATGTTACCCACAATGTAAGGAACCTTTTCATCTTCATTTCCAGATATGATACACTTTTGCTGAGCATACTTTATATCTCCTACTAGGTCAAATTAATGTATGATTAATAAATTGCAGTGATGGTAGAAAACAATCTACCAAAATTTTCTGAAATGTTAATAAAACTATTGTTGCAGGAGGAGCACTGCTTTGAGAGTTGCATTCTTGTGTGAAAGTGGCTACTAATTATCTCTATAAATTATCTCTACATTTTGGAAGAGTGGCTTCCTATTTCTGGCCTCACTTTTCTTATCTGTAAAATGTGTTGGTTAAACAAGAGGAGCTGAGATATTTCTTGCTCTGAAACTGTATGCTTCACATGTAATAGCTTGTTCAATATATTTCAGGTGAAGGAATGATTCTGAAACTATTTGTGTGTTTTCGGTTTGACAAAAAGGGTAGGTCTCTCTGGTTGAGGAAAAATGAGTAACATATATTTTATCTATACTTTCACAGAGAAATTGTGCCACTAAAAATCACATTTTTTACATTGTATAACTTTGATGTAAAAATAATTAACAATTTTCTGGGTTTTACTTTGATTTTGTTGAATGCAATGGAAAGCATCAGCTTGTCTGTATTAAGTTGTGTTAATTCAAAAACAAATCTCTGAGTGAATACAGTGGGGAGGCTAGTGTGAGCCATTGTAAATTTGAGACACAGTTAAGACTGAGAAATAAGAAATAGGGAGTTAATATTTTGTATTTTATTTGGATTAGATGTTTGGAAGCAGAACTTTCTCAGATAATAGGGGGAAATAAAAAGCTATCACTAAGCTAATGTCCCTGTGCATTCACAGTACTTATCTACAAGTGTATATTTTAAGTTTTGGCCTTAGTAAGTAACAGCATGCAATGTTCTTTATTTGATGTCTATCCCTTAGAATGATATCACATTTCTCTGACTGGGAGCATATTGCTAGGCTAAATTTTTTTGACTTCAGGATCATGTGTGAGGGGAGAAAAATCTAAATAAGTACTTAATATCAGGCTTCAGCAGATGTCAATTATTTCTGCCTCACATTACATCTTCTTCTCCTCTTACTAAACTCATACCCTAGCTGTTATTTTTTCATCATGACGATTTTTCTCTTTTGGATTTTACCTGAGTAGACAAGCGTGAAGTGAAGTTTTTATTGCATTTTATTAACATCAGACATTCTACCAGCTCAGGATTAGCAGCAGTCCGCACTTTAGGGGTAGTTAGTAGGTATTTGTAGACCACCCAGGATGCCTCCATTCCACCACCTGCCCTGAAGGCTGTATGCAGTCAGTTCACAGCTGAGTCCTTCTCCAGGCTTTGCTCTTGGCCAAGGGGGGTGATTTGGCCTTCTACCTGTGGTGGTCCACATCCAATGACCACTCAATGTGGAAGTACAAAGTCCTGGCCATCTGGCCTTAAGTCTGCAGAACTCTGAAGGGTTACCTTGGCTCCATGGCTTCCAATAGGATTCACTGAAGCTGACTGAGACCTTGGTTACAACCAAATCACCATTCAGCCTTTCCCCCCACCCAGCCCCCAGGCATTTCTGCCTCACTGTCCCTTTATTCTTCAGTCATCCTTCATCCCCAGATCCTGCCCCTAGTAAACCTCCTGCATCCTAATCTCAGCCTCAGAGCCTGCTTCCTTGGAATTAAACAAAAAATAGGGCTATTTAATGGTAGGAATGTCACCAATGTCCACATTGATTCTGTGTGAGATAAAGTCTTTTGGAAAAGCTGCTATCAGCTGACTAAAATCTTAACACATTAAATTTAGTGTTTGCATTTGTCACGGTAGTGTCTAGGAACATTTTTTAAAAATAATAAGTGGATGTGATTTTATGATTTGGGAATAAAAATGATTCCTTTCACTTATTTACATATTTTTAAAACCTCATTTGTTCTTTTGATATTTTGGAGCAACTTTTAAAAAATTACAAAGTACTGCTTAGTATGATAATAATTGCCTCTTTTAATAATGTCTTTACATGATTTATCTGCTAACCTATTTTATCTTCATTATAATGAAAAGTTAAATATTTGATATGGTTTTATAAAAAATAATTAATGTAGCTGAACACATATAACTAGATTTTTTTCTTATAATTATCTATTTCCTCATTGTTGTGACTCTAATCACAACCATCAAAACAATGAGAGTTTCAAAGAGATAGCCTCAATTGGTACTAATTTGTACTAGTTCTTTGGCTAGGCTCTGTCTCTTGTATAAAAATTTCATTTTTCTAAGTATTTCAGGGTTTTTGTGGGGGAGGGGATCATAAAAATTCAACCTAGTCCACTTTTTAACCATGCCAAAAGATATACTCAACTGAGATTAAGTATTTAGTATTCACATGTTTTAATTAATTTTATTTATTCATTTTAGAGAGAAGAGGGGAGAGAGAGAGAGAGAGAAGGCAGGGAGAACAGCAGGAAGCATCAACTCTCATATGTGCTTTGACCAGGCAAGCCTGGGTTTCAAACCAGCAACCTCAGCATTCTGAATGATGCTTTATTCACTGTGCCACCACACGTCAGGCTAATATTACAATCTTAATAAAATGTTGGTTTTTTAGTATTATCTCTTGCTAGATTTAGAAATTATCAAAAAGTCAAAGTAAGCTCTATATCAAAATAACACCTAGAAATTTTGATTGATATACATATCAAATACATATATGATATAGAAATTCTATTTCTCTAATAGAGGAATTCATAACTTTATAATATCATTTTTTGTGACAGAGAGACAGAGAGAGTGACAGGGACAGTTATTCAGGAAGGGAGAGAGATGAAAAGCTTCAATTTTTTGTTGTGGCTCCTTAGTCTTCTTAGTTGTTCATTAATTGCTTTCCCATATGTGCATTGACTAAGGGGCTACAGCAGACTGAGTGACCCCTTGTTCAATCCAGCAACCTTAAGCTCAAGCCAGCAATCTTTGAGCTCAAGCCAGCAACCATGGGGTCATGTCTATGATCCCAAGCTCAAGCCAGAGACCCTGTGGTCAAGCTAGTAAGCTTGAGCTCAAGCTGGATGAGCCTGCACTTAAGCCAGTGACCTAAGGGTTTCAAACCTGGGTCCTCTGCATCCCAGTCTGACATTCTATCCACTGTGCCACCACCTTGTCAGGTTGTAATATCTTTTATAAAACAAAATGATGGCTTTTCAATACTGAAATCAAAATGTATCACACATTTATTTGAGGTAGAAGGTTCCCAGATTTTTGTGTATGAAATGCCATATCATTCATTTGAAAATTTGGTTTATTCTAAGGTCACAGTTTTTATAGCCCAATATAGCTTGCATAAAGAATGCTTTCCTAGAACTAAAGCCTCAAGTTCAAGAAGCAAACAGAACTCCGAGTTTTCTTAACCCCAACAAACCTACTCCAAGGCATATCATAATGAAATTGGCACAAACCAACAGCAAAGAAAAAATTCTCAAGGCAGCCAGGGAAAAGAAGAATACAACATATAAAGGAAGGCCCATTAGATTATCATCAGATTTCTCAGCAGAAACTCTACAAGCTAGAAGAGAGTGGACCCCAATATTTAAAGTCCTGAAAGAGAAGAACTTTCAGCCACAAATACTGTACCCATCAAAGCTATCCTTCAAATATGAAGAAGAAATAAAAACATTCACAGATACAGAAAAGATGAGGACATTTATCATCAGAAAACCCCCACTCCAGGAATTACTAAAGGGGGTTCTCCAATCAGATACAAAGAACAAAATAAAAAACAAAGCCACAAGTAAAAGCTCCAAGAAGAACACAATATAACCAAATTTAAACTGTGACAACAACAAAAAGAAAGGGGGAAGGAAGATGGAGATTAACAGTAGCAAAGGACAATGGAGTGCAAAAGTACTCACAAAATAGTTTGCTACAATGAACAGGGTAGGGACCTTTTTCATTACTCAAAGGTAACCACCATTGAAAAATCCACCACAGAAGCACATGAGATAAAAGAGATAGCAACAGAGGAAAGATGTATGGAATAAAACCAAATAAAAACAAAAGATAGAAAAATGAAAGGGAAGGATCAAACAAGACACAAAACTAACAGAAAGCAAAATATAAAATGGCAATAGGGAACTCACAAGTGTCAATAATTACACTAAATGTAAAAGGATTAAACTCACCAATAAAAAGGCACAGAGTAGCAGAATGGATTAAAAAAGATAATCCAACTGTATGCTGCCTACAGTAAACTCATGTAAGTAACAAGGATAAAAACAAATTTAAAGTGAAAGGCTGGAAAACAATACTCCAAGCAAGTAACATCCAAAAAAATGCAGGTGTAGCAATACTCATATCGGATAATGCTGACTACAAGACAGGAAAAGTACTCAGAGACAAAAATGGCCATTTCATAATGGCTAAGGGGACACTGAATCAAGAAGACATAACAATTCTTAATATATATGCACCAAACCACAGAGCACCAAAATATATAAGACAACTACATATTGATCTAAAAAAAAACTGACAAAAATACCATCATATTTGGAGACCTCAATACACCGCTGACGGCTCTAGATCGGTCATCCAAACAGAGAATCAACTAAGACATAGTGGCCTTAAACAAAACACTAGAGCACCTGGATATGATAGACATCTACAGGACATTTCATCCCAAAGTGACTGAGTATACATTTTTCTCCAGTGTACATGGATCATTCGCAAGAATTGACCATATGTTGGGCCACAAAAACAACATCAACAAATTCAGAAAAATTGAAGTTGTGCCAAGCATATTTTCTGATCATAAAGCCTTGAAACTAGAATTCAACTGTAAAAAAGAGGAAAAAAATCCCACAAAAATGTGGAAACTAAACAACATACTTTTAAAAAATGAATGGGTCAAAGAAGAGATAAGTGCAGAGATGAAAAGATATATACAGACTAATGAAAATGAGAATACAACATATCAGAATCTATGGGATGCAGCAAAAGCAGTGATAAGAGGGAAGTTCATATCACTTCAGGCCTATATGAACAAACAAGAGAGAACCCAACTGAACCACTTAACTTCCCACCTTAAGGAACTAGAAAAAGAAGAACAAAGACAACCCAAAACCAGCCGAAGAAAGGAGATAATAAAAATTAGATCAGAAATAAATGAATTAGAGAACAGAAAAACTATAGAAAAAATTAATAGAACAAAGAGCTGGTTCTTTGAAAATATCAACAAAATTGACAAACCCTTGGCAAGACTTACCAATGAAAAAAGAGAAAGAACTCATATAAACAAAATTCAAAATGAAAGAGGAGAAATCACCACGGACACCGTAGATATAAAAAGAATTATTGTAGAATACTATGAAAACCTTTATGCCACTAAATTCAACAACCTAGAAGAATTTGATAAATTCCTAGAACAATAAAACCTTCCTAGACTGAGTCAAGAAGAGGCAGAAAGCCTAAACAGACCTATTAATAAAGAAGAAATAGAAAAAACCATTAAAAACCTCCCCAAAAATAAAAGTCCAGGCCCTGACGGCTATACCAGCGAATTTTACCAAACATTCAAAGACGAATTGGTTCCTATTCGACCCAAAGTCTTCCAAAAAATTGAAGAAGAAGCAATACTTCCAAACACATTTTATGAGGACAACATAATGCTCATACAAAAACCAGGCAAAAATGGCAAAAAAAAGAAAACTACAGACAAAGAACAAAAACCACATGATCTTATCAATAGATGCAGAAAAGGCTTTTGATAAAATACAACACAATTTTATGTTTAAGACTCTCAACAAAATGGGTATACAAGGAAAATATCTCAACATAATAAAGGCCATATATGATAAACCATCAGCTAACATCATATTAAATGGCACTAAACTGAAGGCTTTCCCCCTTAAATCAGGAACAAGACAGGGTTGTCCACTCTCTCCACTCTTATTTAATGTGGTACTAGAGGTTCTAGCCAGAGCAATCAGACAAGACAAAGAAATAAAAGGCATCTGTATCGGAAAAGAAGAAATAAAGGTATCACTTTTTGCAGATGATATGATCCTATACAACGAAAACCCCAAAGAATCCACAAAAAGACTACTAGAAACAATAAGGCAATACAGTAATGTCGCAGGATACAAAATTAACATACAGAAGTCAATAGCCTTTCTATATGCCAACAATGAAACAATTGAGAACAAACTCCAAAGAATAATCCCCTTCACGATTGCAACAACAACAAAAAAAATACTTAGGAATAAACATAACAAAGAATGTAAAGGACTTATATAATGAAAACTATAAACCATTGTTAAGGGAAATTGAAAAAGATATAATGAGATGGAAGAATATACCTTGTTCTTGGCTAGGAAGAATAAATATAATCAAGATGGCTGTATTACCCAAAGCAATATACAAATTTAATGCAATTCCCATCAAACTTCCAATGACTTTTTTAAAGAAATAGAGCAAAAAATCATCAGATTTGTATGAAACTATAAAAAACCCCGAATAGCCAAAGCAATCCTAAATAAAAAGAATGAAGCTGGAGGCATTACAATACCTGACTTCAAACTATATTATAAGGCCACGACAATCAAAACAGCATGGTATTGGCAGAAAAATAGACACTCAGACCAATGGAACAGAATAGAAAGTCCAGAAATAAAACCATATATATATATATAGTCAAATAATTTTTGATAAAGGGGCCAACAACACACAATGGAGAAAAGAAAGCCTCTTCAGTAAATGGTGCTGGGAATACTGGAAAGCCACATGCAAAAGAATGAAACTGGACTACAGTTTGTCCCCCTGTACTAAAATTAACTCAAAATGGATCAAAGATCAAACATAAGACCTGAAACAATTAAGTACATAGAAGAAGACATAGGTACTCAACTCATGGACCTGGGTTTTATAGAGCATTTTATGAATTTGACTCCACAGGCAAGAGAAGTGAAGGCAAAAATTAATGGATGGGACTACATCAGACTAAGAAGTTTTTTCTCAGCAAGAGAAATTGATAACAAAATAAACAGAAAGCCAACTAAATGGAAAATGATATTTTCAAACAACAGCTCAGATAAGGGCCTAATATCCAAAATATACAAAGAACTCATAAAACTCAACAACAAACAAACCAACAATCCAATAAAAAAATGGGAAGATGATATGAACAGACACTTCTCCCAGGAAGAAATACAGATGGCCAACAGATATATGAAAAGATGCTCATCTTCTTTAGCTATTAGAGAAATGCAAATCAAAACTGCAATGAGATACCACCTCACACCTGTTCGATTAGCTATTATTAGCAAGACAGGTAATAGCAAATGTTGGAAAGGCTGTGGAGAAAAGGGAACCTTCATCCACTGTTGTTGGGAATGTAAAGTAGTACAACCATTATGGAAGAAAGTATGGTGGTTCCTCAAAAAACTGAAAATAGAACTACCTTATGACCCAGCAATCCCTCTACTGGGTATATACCCCAAAAACTCGGAAACATTGATACATAAAGACACATGCAGCCCCATGTTTATTGCAGCATTGTTCACTGTGGCCAGGACGTGGAAACAACCAAGAAACCCATCAATAGATGACTGGATAAAGAAGATGTGGCACATATACACTATGGAATACTACTCAGCCATAAGAAATGACATCAGATTATTTACAGCAAAATGGTGGGATCTTGATAACATGATACGAAGCGAAATAAGTAAATCAGGAAAAACCAGGAACTGCATTCTTCCATACATAGGTGGGACATAAAAGTGAAATTAAGAGACATTGATAAGAGTGTGGTGGTTATGGGGAGAGGGGAAAAGGGTTAGGGAAAGGGGGAGGGGGAGGGGCACAAAGAAAATAAGATAGAAGGTGACAGAGGACAATCTGACTTTGGGTGATGGGTATGCAACATAATTGAACGAGAAGATAACCTGGACTTGTTGTCTTTGAATGTATGTATACTGATTTATTGATGTCTCCCCATTAAAAAAATAAAATTATTAAAAAAAATAAACAGTATGACAGAGAAATTAAGGAAACAATCCCCTTCACTATTGCAACAAAAAATATAGTACCTAAGAGTGAATCAAATTAAGGAGGTAAAAGATTTGCACTCATAAAATCATAAAACATTGAAAACAGAAATCCAGGAAGATACAAACAAGTGGAAGCTTTTGCACAGCAAAATACACCATGAATAAAATAAAAAGACAACCCACACAATTGCAGAACTTGTTCTCCAATATGCCTGATAAGGAGTTAATAACCAAAATTGATAAAGAACTTTTAAAACTCAACAGCAGGAATGTAAATAATCCAACTTAAAAATTGGCAAAAGAACTAAATATACACTTTTCCAAAGAGGATATACAGTTGGCCAATAAGCAAATGAAAAAATGTTCAACATTATTAATCATCAGAGAAATGCAAATTAAAGCCACAATCAGATATCATCTCACACCTGTCAGAATGGCACTCATTAACAAAACAACACAGAATAAGTGCTGGTGAGGGTGTAAAGAAAAGGGACCCTCCTGCACTGCTGGTGGGAATGCAGACTGGTGCAGCCACTATGAAAAGCAGTATGGAGATTCATCAAAGAATTAAAAATCGAACTGCCTTTAGAACCAGCCATCCCACTTTAGGAAAATATCATAAAAACACCAAATCATTCATTCAAAAGAAGACATGCACCCCTATGTTTATTGCAGCATTGTTTACAGTAGCCAAGATCTGGAAACAACCTAAGTGTTCATCAGTGGATAAGTGGATTAAAAAGCAGTGGTACATATATACAATGGAATACTACATGCCCATGAAAAAGAAGGAAATTTTACCTTTTGCAACAGCATGGATGGACCTGGAGATTATTATGCTAAGTGAAATAAGCCAGGCAGAGAAAGACAAGTATCAAATGATCTCACTTATATGTGGAATCTAATGAACAAAGTGAACTGGAACAGAATAGAGGCAGAGGCCGGGTCATAGGGAGCAGAGAGATGGCTGTTAGAGCAGTGGTCCCCAACCTTTTTTGGGCTACAGCCCGGTATAATGTCAGAAAATATTTTCACGGACCAGCCTTTAGGATGGGATGGATAAATGTATCATGTGATCTTTGCTATTGTGAACAATGCTGCCAAAAACATGCGGGTGCATTTCTCCTTTTCGAGCAGTTCTATGGTGTCCTTGGGGTATATTCCTAAAAGTGGGATAGCTGGGTCAAAAGGCAGTTCGATTTTCAGATTTTTGAGGAACCTCCATACTGTTTTCCACAGTGGCTGCACCAGTCTGCATTCCCACCAGCAGTGCAGGAGGGTTCCTTTTTCTCCACATCCTCGCCAGCACTTTTTCTGTGTTGTTTCGTTGATAAGCACCATTCTGACTAGTGTGAGGTGATATCTCATTGTGGTTTTAATTTGCATTTCTCTAATGATTAGTGATGTTGAGCATTTTTTCATATGCCTATGGCCATCTGTATGTCCGCTTTGGAGAAGTGCCTATTCATCTCTTTTGCCCATTTTTGGATTGGGTTGTTTGTCTTCCTGGTGTTGAGTTTTACAAGTTCTTTATAAATTTTGGTTATTAACCCCTTATCAGACATATTGTCAAATATGTTCTCCCATTGTGTAGCTTGTCTTTTTATTCTGTTCTTGTTGTCTTTAGCTGTGCAAAAGCTTTTTAGTTTGATATAGTCCCATTTGTTTATTCTGTCTTTTATTTCACTTCCCTATGGAGATAAATCAGCAAATATATTGCTCTCAGAGATATCAGAGAGCTTACTGCCTATGTTTTCTTCTAAGATGCTTATGGTTTCATGGCCTACATTTAAGTCTTTTATCCATTTTGAGTTTATTTTTGTGAGTGGTGTAAGCTGGTGATCTAGTTTCATTTTTTTGCAGGTAGCTGTCCAATTTTCCCAACACCATTTGTTAAAAAGGCTATCTTTACTCCATTGTATTTCCTTACCTTCTTTGTCAAATATCAGTTGTCCATAGAACTGTGGGTTTATTTCTGGGTTCTCTGTTCTTTTCCGTTGATCTATATGCCTGTTCTTATGCCAGTACCAGGCTCTTTTGAGTACAATGACCTGGTAGTATAACTTGATATCAGGAAGTGTGATAACTCCCACTTTATTCTTCTTTTTTAAGATTGCAGAGGCTATTCGTGTCCTCTTTTGGTTCCATATAAATTTTTGGAATATGTGTTCTATATCTTTGAAGTATGTCATTGGTATTTTAATTGGTATTGCATTGAATTTATAGATTGCTTTGGGTAATATAGACATTTTAATGATGTTTATTCTTCCTAACCATGAGCATGGTATATGATTCCACTTGTTTATATCTTCCTTGATTTCTTTTATCAATGTTTTGTAATTTTCCGAGTACAAGTCTTTAGTCTCCTTGGTTAAGTTTACTCCTAGGTACTTTATTTTTTTGGTTGTAATTGTGAAGGGGATTGTTTCCTTAATTTCTCTTTCTGACTGTTCATTGTTGGTGTATAAAAATGCTTCTGATTTCTGAGTATTGATTTTATATCCTGCCACTTTGCTGAATTTATTTATTAGGTCCAGTAGTTTTTTGACTGAGACTTTAGGGTTTTCTATATACAATATCATATCATCTGCAAATAATGATAGTTTTACTTCTTCTTTTCCAACTTGAATGCCTTTTATTTCTTCTTCTTGTCTGATTGCTGTGGCTAGGACTTCCAGGACTATGTTAAATAAGAGTGGTGAAAGGGGGTACCCCTGCCTTTTTCCTGATCTTAAGGGTATTGCTTTTAATTTTTGCCCATTGAGTATGATGTTGGCTGTGGGTTTCTCATAGATGGCTTTTATCATGTTGAGGTATGTTCCCTGTATTCCCACCTTGCTGAGAGTTTTGATCATGAATGGGTGCTGGATTTTATCAAATGCTTTTTTTGCATCTATTGAAATTATCATATGGTTTTTCTCTTTCCTTTTGTTTATGTGATGAATCATATTGATTGATTTACGAATATTGTACCAGCCTTGCCTCCCCAGAATAAATCCCACTTGATCATGGTGTATGATTTTTTCCATATATTGTTGGATCCGGTTTGCTAATATTTTGTTGAGGATTTTAGTAACTATATTCATCAGAGATATTGGCCTATAATTTTCTTTCTTTGTGTTGTCTTTGCCTGGTTTTGGAATCAGAATTATGCTCGCCTCATAAAAGGAGCTTGGAAGTCTTCCTTCCTCTTGAATTTTTTGAAATAGTTTGAGAAGGATAGGAGTTAGTTCTTCTTTGAATATTTGGTAGAATTCCATTGTGAAGCCATCGAGCCCCGGACTTTCCTTTGTTGGGAGTTTTTTGATAACTGTTTCGATCTCAATTGGTGTAATCGGTCTGTTTAGGTTTTCTGATTCTTCCAGATTGATTTTTGGAAGATTGTATGTTTCAAAGAAATTGTCCATTTCATGTAGGTGGTCTAGGTTTTTGGCATACAGTTCTTCATAGTATTTTCTTACAATATTTTGTATTTCTGTTGTGTCAGTTGTTATTTCTCATTTCTAATTTTATTTATTTGAGTCCTCTCTCTCTTTTTCTTGGTGAGTCTACTTAGAGGTTCATCAATCTTGTTTACCTTTTCAAAGAACCAGCTCCTAGTTTCATTGATCCTCTGTATTGTTTCTTTAGCCTCTATGTCATTTATTTCTGCTCTGATCTTTATTATTTCCTTCCTTCTACTACATTTGGGCTTTACTTGCTGTTCTTTTTCTAATTCTTTTAGATGCAGGATTAAGTTGTTTATTTGAGCTTTTTCTAGCTTCTGAAAGTGTGCCTGTAGTGCTATGACCTTCCCTCTCAGCACTGCTTTCACTGTGTCCCATAAATGTTGAGTTGTTGTAAGCTCATTGTCATTCGTTTCTAGGAATTTTTGTATTTCTTCTTTTATCTCATTCTTAATCCATTCATTATTTAACACCCTGCTATTTAGTTTCCATGTGTTTGAGAATTTTTGAGCTTTTCTGCTGTGATTCATTTCTAGTTTCATGCCGTTGTGATCGGAGAAAGTGCTTGATATGATTTCAGTCTTCTTAAATTTGTTGAGAGCACTTTTGTGCCCTAACATGTGGTCTATCCTAGAGAATGTACCATGAGCGCTTGAAAAGAATGTATATTCTGCTGCTTTAGGGTGAAAGGATCTGAAGATATTTATTAAATCGAGTTGATCTAGTGTTTCCAATAAGTCTGCTGTTTCTTTGTTAATTTTCTTTCTTGAGGATCTATCTAGTGATGTTAGTGGGGTATTGAAATCCCCTACTATTATAATATTGCTGTTGATCTCGCCCTTTAAATCCATCAAAGTCTATTTTATATATTTGGGTGCTCCTATATTAGGTGCATAGATATTTATAATAGTTATATCTTTCTGTTGGATTACTCCCTTTATCATTATGTAGTGGCCTTCTTTATCTCTTACTATATCCTTTGTTTTAAAGTCCAATTTGTCTAATATAAGTATTGCTACCCCAGCTTTTCTTTCATTTCTGTTTTCATGAAATGTTTTTTTCCATCCTTTTACCTTCAATCTATGTGTGTCTTTTGTTCTAAGGTGTGTCTCTTGTAGACAACATATGTATGGGTCCTGTTTTCTTATCCATGCAGCTACCCTATGTCTTTTGATTGGATCATTTAATCCATTTACATTTAAGGTTATTATTGATATGTAGTTGTTTATTGCCATTTTCTTCTTTAAAGGTGTATTCCTTTTTTTGCTATATTCTTTTCCAACTTTGATCTGTTTACAACAGGCCCCTTAACATTTCTTGGAGCGTTGGTTTGGTTGTAATGAATTCCTTGAGTTATTTTTTGTCTGGAAAGCTTTTTATTTCTCCTTCAATTTTAAACGATAGCCTTGCTGGATAAAGTAGTCTTGGTTGTAGGTTCTTGTTCTGCATTACTTTGAATATTTCTTGCCATTCCCTTCTGGCCTCAAGTGTTTCTGTTGAGAAGTCAGATGTCATCCTTATGGGGGCTCCTTTGTAGGTGATAACTTTTTTTTCTCTTGCAGCTTTTAATATTTTCTCTTTATCGCTTAGCTTTGGTATTTTAATTATGATGTGTCTTGGTGTAGGTTTCTTTGGGCTTCTCTTTAATGGAGTTCTCTGTGCTTCTTGGACTTGTGAGAGTTTCTCTTGCATTAATTTAGGGAAGTTTTCAGTTATGATATGATTGTACAAAGTCTCTATCCCTTGTTCTTTTTCTTCTTCTTCAGGAACCCCTATGATGCGGATGTTATTTTTCTTCATGTTGTCACAGAGCTCTCTAAGTGTTTCCTCTGACTTTTTGAGTCTCTTTTCTCTTTTCTTCTCTGCTTTCATGCCTTCATTCCAGTTGTTCTCCAACTCGCTGATTTGATCCTCAGCTGTATCCATCCTGTTTTTAATTCCTTCCATTGTGGTCTTCATTTCTGATATTGTATTTGTCATCTCTGACTAATTCTTTTTTAATATTTCAATATTTTTTTTATACTTGCTATTTTTTTATTTAGGTTTTCAAACTGCCCCTCCATTGTTGTTCTAAGATCTCTAAGCATCCTTACAATCATTATTTTGAACTTTGCATCTGGAAGTTTGATTATTTCCATATCACTCAACTCATCTCTCAAAGGTGTCTCTTGTGGTTTCATTTGGGTTGCATTCCTTTGTCTTCTCATAATGGTGTTTTATTTGTAGAGTTGGTTGAGTCTAGGCTTGGTGTTGTCTGCCTCCAGTTTTCAGTTGTGTTATTTCTAGGTCTTCTTGGGTTGGTATCGGCTATTATTTGTAATCCACTTTCGGATTTGGGCAGCTTTGAAGTCTTGATTTGTTTGTTTTCTTAACAGGTGATAAACTTGTTAACTGATCTCAGCAGGGGGCTTCCTTGAAACTGTAACCAGGAATGCTGTGGGTGTAACCTGAGATGCTGAAGGTCTCTTCCACCAACTAATCTCACTGGGGGCATGGTTTTTTCTCAGCTTCAGTAAGGGGAGTTGTATCTCAGATCTCCATGGAGACCTGAGTTACTGCCCCTCCTCCCCACTTCTTGTTTTCAGCTGTGTCTTCTTGCGCTGATTGGAGCTGGATAGATGTCTGGAGATTTCTGATCCGGAAGCACTTCAGCTCTGTTTTGTGAAAGGTTCAGTTTCTCCCCCAGCTATGGCCACCTCCAGCACAAATGAGTCAGCTTTTTTATTTCGTTTCTTGCATACCTTACCCCCTCACAGTCTGTCCCTCTCCTTGTCCTTTCCACTTGGGAGATAAGCTGGTCTTTTCAACCCACCTTGCTCCCTGGTCACCAGGTAAGTGGCTGTGAGCAGTAGTTTCTGCTCTTTTTCCTCTGTGAAATCCTCTCTGGGCTCTCAGCCCCCCCTCCCCCATCATTCCTGTAAGCAGAGGAGATTCAGGCAGTCCTTACCAGGATTATTGTGGCTTCCTCTTTGCTCCTTGGTTTTTGAGAGCTGTTCTTGCAGTTCAGTTTTGGTTTTTCATGCTGATTTTTCCTAAATTGATTTGTATTCCAGTTTGGTGTTGAGAGCTGGGCATCTGTGCGTCCGCCTACTACGCTGCCATCTTCAAAAGCCTAGAGAGCAGTCTTGTAAAAGAATTACATTGGACTCCCATAACCTGACTTGGAATCTCATTCTGTTTTATCCATGTCTCTACTTGCATGTCAATGATAAAGAGGACTCTGGGTAGAAGTTTCAAAAAATAATTTGTTTCCGCTCCCTCTACTTGGATTGGTCAATCCTTTTCTCTGGGGCTAACTCTGTTTCCACCAAATTTCACTTTGTCAAAACCAATGATGAAAAATCTAAATATAAAAACAAATTAAAAAATCACATTAATGCTGATGTTTAAGGGGATAAAATGCCTTTTTTAAAATTTGAATAATAATATATAAGTGTATCCTTGGGAATTATGTAATTATTTGTTAGACATAGGAAGTATTACAAATTTATTATTAACTTCTGAAGTAAAAGATGTAGTTTATATCTATTGTCCTGATGAAACCTAACATGTTTTCAAGTTGAGTTAGTCATCATTCTGTCAGTATCCCCTACCTTCTTTGCTTTAGAAAAAATTTGGGGCTCCCAAAAAGGAGTGATTGCTTGTAGTAAAAAATATAAGCAAAATTTTTGGTTAAATTGGTTTCTTTACTGTAGAACTTCTTAGAGCCTTTTATATGAAAATGCATATGAGCCTTCAAGAAAAAGATATCATATGTAGCACTTACTAAATTATTTTTTCACAAAGTATTTTTATAGCAGCATTTATTATTATATATTAGAAAGAAGAATTTATGGATCAGTTTTGGAAATATTGACCTATAGTTTTGTTTTATTTATGTCTCTACTTGTATTAAAAATATTTTAATATTTTTAAAAGTTTTTCTAGCTTTATAAAATGAATTGGAATATTTAGATCTTGGTCCTTCCCCCAATACTTTAAAAGTTGCTACAATAATGAAAAAAATTCTAAGTCTTTCAATTCTTAATCTGGTAAAATGGGTCAGACAACAAAAGTCATTGCACATTTGTGGGTCAATGAGAATTATTTATTGAACAACATAATTTTTTTTATTTTTGTTTTTTAACACATCTTTCTTTTCTCTTTCTTTCTTTCTTTCTTTCTTTCTTTCTTTCTTTCTTTCTTTCTTTCATCTTTCTTAAGTGAGAGGAGAGGATATAATGAGAGAGGCTTCTTCATGCATCCTGGTGCCAATACTCAAATCAGCCAAGCTATTTTTAGCTCCTGATGCTGACTGCTGGGACCAACCAAGCTATCCTCAGATCCCTGGCTGATGCTCAAACCAACTGAGTCACTAAATATGAGAGGGGAAGAGGGGAAGAAGGGGGAGAGGGAGAAAAAGAGAAACAGATGGTCACTCTCATGTGTGCCCAGACTGGGGGCTTAACCAGGGACATTCATTCACTGGCTGACACTATCCACAGAGCTAACCAGCCAGGGCCTTAACACACCTCTCTTAAACAACATAATATTTTCTATGTTTGACTTTCTAATCAGCAAACAAGCAATTTAGAAGACATATGAGGAAATTAAAGATTCATGATAGGTAAGTGAATTGGACTTTATGGTATTAGCCTTGTTCTCATGGAGGCCAGTTGATCTTTGGTGGTCTCGGTAGTCCATGTGGAGCCAGAGCCTGTTAGGTTGGAAAAGTCACCCTGTGGAAGGAAGCCCCTCCTTGAACCAAAAAGCTTAAACGACATTTTATGTTTTAGGCCAAGCATTCAGAGAGATTTTGTAAATGACACCTTTTTAATTGTATAATGTACTCCATTTCCTGCATTGAAATGTCTGTGGTGTAGGCAGCAAAGCAAGCAAAGGGGGTAAAATGTTGGTCCAATTATTTTGTAAATATAATTTTTATACTTGTGTGTGATTTACAATGAGGTCTAGGCAACACCAGCTTAAAATGATCAGTGAAGTTACAGATTGCTTTTCTGCTTGAGAAGGGTTATTATTTGCTAATGGAGAGGTTTTTGTAATTGAAAGTTTAAAAAAATAAGGAGAAATTAGACACCCCCCTCCTGTTCATTGAGGAATAAGAGAAGCAATGAGGAACGCAGGGGGAAAGGGAGATCTGAATAGGCCCTTCCTCTTCCCTTTTCTTTTACGCTCATTTTCTGACATTACTTAAACCTCCTCCTATCCTGAAATTGTATGATTGACATGTATACCTCTAGACAAAAGGGATCATGAGCCCCCTTGCATGTGAACTTGTGTTCTGTAAAGGGTAGTTTAGATGTAAGAAATCTAATTTCGGGGAGCACGTGTCTTTGGAGCAACAAGCCCTGCATGCTCTGCTGGCTTTTTAATAAATTCTTTTTTCCTCTTCTAAAGTTATCTATCTATCCTCTGTTGGGTCACTTTTCTGCCACACCCTTGTTAGCCTATTGCCTGATACACCTCCTGTGTTGGGGAAATGTAGGTGGGTGAATATCAGTTCTTAGCAGCCCATACTAAAATAATACATTTTTATTTTATTTAAACTGTATTACTCAGACCCATCTTCTGGGTTACAGATTTAAGTTGTTTTGAGTACCACTTTGTACCACTGAGGTACCTAATGTTTACTAAGTATTTTATATATAACCTAGTTTTTAAACTTACTTAAGGACCAACCATGGTTTATTACAATATGGTTTTTGATGTATATTTATGCGTTTCTACTTATTTTTGGTTCACTTTTGAAAATCTATGTTATTGAAATAAATTTCTAAGCCCAAGATAGAGTAACTCCTGCCAGGATACCTTGACAACACCCCAAGCTTTTGTGTTCCCATAACTACTTTAATTGACCAAAACCACAGTATATCTAGTATATCTATCAAGGTAACTCTGGTTCTATACCCCTATAAAACAATATTCAAGTGAGTATTAACCTAAAAATAAAAGGTCCTAGAGGACATGAACATTTGTTTGAAATTAAAAGAACAACAACAAAAAAAAAGAATAGCTATTTGGGAAGCAATGACTCAGAAGAAACTCAGTGTTCTAATTAGGAGACAAAGGCAATGGGTATTTATGAGAAAAGGATGAAAAACAATTACATCAATAGATGGAAGGCACTTCTATTGGGCAAATAAGACATAGTGATGCCAATTCTAAATAAAATTTAAAATATTTTCAATTGGGCTTTCTTGTTAGCCTTGCAAACAGTTCTTTAGGAGACAGTTTTACTTTAGGCCAAGTCTAAAGCTTATTTTGCCCTGTATTAAAATTCCAATGGTTTGAGACAAAAGATATGCAAGGCAGTTCATCTGGAATGGCAGCTTCAACTCCATTTTAAGGAGGCTACATTTATAATATTTTTTGTACATGAGTAAATTTGGACATCTGATTGGCTTTATTAAATAACTCATGAATCAAGCAGCAACCTATCTGTAGGGTCCATAGTCACAGCCACCATTATAACTTCCTGGCTCTTGCAGGTTCACATTTAATCTAGACAGATGGTAAAGAAACTGCAGAGCCAAAAACTGGTGGTCCATTTTTCTTTATTCTATACTCACACTCGGCAAGCGAGTAAAAACACACAGTGGGAAACACTTTACTTTCTGTTCAGGGCTTCCAAAGCCACTGACTCATCTGAGTTTTCCTAGAATCAAATGCTTTCACCTCACCATTACACCATTTTGGCTGCCTCTTCTTCCCCACGTGGCCTCTCTCTTTTCCCTGGAACATGTGATCTCTCCCAAATGGCCTCCTAGCTCCTCCTTTTAAAATTTTTGATGTGAAAGCCCTCCCCCAACTCACATTAGCATAATTAGGCCCCTTCCTAAGCAAGAGGCAATCAGCTGCCCCAAGTGGGCAGCAGCCATCTTTAACAGTGAGCAAAATATATCTTATCTGCCAAACACCATTTGTAAGGCCAGTGGCCACCACCATTGTGGCCATGCATTAAATTTGGACAGACACTGGTTGGCTCAGTGGTAAAGCATCAGACTGGCATGCAGAAGTCCCGGGTTCGATTCCCAGCCAGGGCACACAGGAGAAGTGCCCATCTGCTTCTCCACCCCTCCCCTTCTCCTTCCTCTCTGTCTCTCTCTTCTCCTCCCGCAGCCAAGGCTCCATTGGAGCAAAGTTGGTTCAGGCGCTGAGGATGGCTCTGTGGCCTCTGCCTTAGGTGCTAGAATGGCTCTGGTTGCAACAGAGCGCTGCCCCCTGGTGGGTGTGTTGGGTAGATCCTGGTCGGGTGCATGCGGGAGTCTGTCTGACTGCCTCCCCATTTCTGGCTTCAGAAAAATAAAAAAATTAAAAATTAAAAAACAAAATAAATAAATAAATTTGGACAGTCAGTAAAGAAACAGTGTAGCCAAAAAATGTGAGCCATTCTTTCACTCAAGTCTTGCATCAGTGGATGAGCAAACACACAGGGAAAACACTTCCCTTTCATTCAGGGCTCCCAAAGCCTTGATGCATTCTCCAGTTCCACAACCAGGAGAATCTTCTATTCCTCTTAAAATCAAAGGCTTTACCAGTCTCAGCAGAGCTCGCTAAGCCCCTCAACTTTGGTTTCCCATCTGCACATCTTCTCTCTCTGCCAAACTGGCTTCTTCTTAGCACACTGCTTTTTCTCTGCTCTCTCTGCAAAACTGACTGGGCTCACAAAGAGCCCTTTTTCAGAAAACATTAGCGAAACATTAGCCCCTCCCAAGCAGGAATGCCATCTGCAATTTGCAATCAACTGCCCTGCTCAAAGGTTGCTGGCTTGAGCCCAAGGTTGGTTGGAGCTCTGGGCACAGAAGAAAATATTGGGTCCTTTAAAAAAAAAAGAAAGGGAAAATAAAAATACATGTTAACCATATTTTCAAATAAATAAAAAATATTATGTGCTATTAATGTTAAAATTGCACATATGAAACCAAATTTGGTGTCATTAGAAAAAAGTGTAAAGTTGAGGTTTTGCGGGGCCCTCCAGAAGTTGGGATCCAGGGTGTGTGCCTGGTGTACCTGCCGCTAAATCTGCCTCTGCTCACCATATATTGTTTCTAATTCCAAGGATAATTTAAAGCATTAATTTTGGCATCATTTCACAAATGAGGAAAGCCAGACATATTTATTAAGCAGAGATTATACTGTTAATAAACTAAATATTTATTTCTCTATGACTCCCAACCCCTGTGTCTCCACATTTCCTCCATTCATACTGGATTACTAGTGCATGCCTCTATAACCATATTAAATTACTCTGGGCAATTTATTCGATAAATATGTACTGAGTATCTACTGTGGTGCCATTATTTTGCAGGATGCTTTGTGGGGAAACATATAGGAGAATAATGGTGCTAAAAGCAAACATTTTATCATCACAATAGACATTTCTGGTGTTCTCTTTTTACAGAGCAAGAAAGTGAGGCACAGGATTGCTAACTGACTGTCCAGGGCTACTTAGCTAATAAGTAGCAGAGCCATTATTGAAACCCAGGATGTGTGATTTCAAACATGAACTGCTGCCTAACCTGTGGTGGCGCAGTGGATAAAGCGTCAACCTGGAAACTCTGAGGTTGCCAGTTCAAAACCCTGGGCTTGCCTGGTCAAGGCACATATGGGAGTTGATGCTTCTTGCTCTTCCCCCTTCTCTCTCTCTCTCCCCTCTCTATAATGAATAAGTAAAATCTTAAAAAAACAAAAACAAACATGAACTGCTTCTTGTAAATATGCAATCTTTATATCAATGTGTTTTCATTCTAATTTGGAAACAAAACAGACATACACAATGCAGTTATAGATTATGACTTCATAGTGCCCATACAAAATTTGAAAGAATTATAGACTTCATATACAAGGGATTCAAAATAGAAAACTATCTTCATGGATCTCACATGCTATTTTCATGAGTTGCAATAATTCAATAGCTGATAAAGATCAGTTAATTTACTCAGTTTAACTACAAATTCTTGTTCAGTACATTTTTTATGTAATATTTTGATTGAAATTCTCTGAATCTAAGAAACTCCTATCATGGGTACTCCTGTCTAATCTCAAAAGAGCAAGGACAAAGAAGATCACATACAGCCTCTGAATAGCATATAATATCCTTGGTGAAATGCAGTTGGCTCATTCAGGCATAGTTCTGCTCAAAATAACCTAGATGAACTGGATGGAATTTATTGCATTACTAATATTTTAAAGGCAGATTTCCCAATAATAACTTACCCATTAAACTCTAGTTTAACAAAAGGCTACTTGATAGCATAAAAGAAACCAGCACATTTTTATAGCCAGAGCTTTTCAAGCCATAAATACTTTCATCCCTGTAAGCAAATGAGCGAGAAATACATATGTATGAGGCACTGTACATTTTTATCACCTCTATGATGGAAGATTGCATGCATTTCATCATGAGCACATTCTATCTCTCTCCTCAATTTATGCTGGTGATTGACTTCTTTGCATATCATAAGCAATTCATAGTAAGGGGAACTTCTGCATTCAGAAAGGAATGAAGGGGAAAATGCTGTACAGAAGTTGCTGAAACTGGTTGTTTTGAACAATATGCTATCCATTGCTATCTAAAGGTAATAGTTTATTTCACAACAATGTTGATACAGGCAGTTGGGGACATGGTTGACTAGTAATTTATTTACTGATGGTATTAAAAATTTATTTTCTCCCTTATATTGATAAACACTCAATTTGGCCTGGATAATTCCAGATATTTGACATTTGGAATATGGTATAAGACTCATTTTTAAGTTAGCCTTTTCTTTTTCTCCTTTTCCTTTTCCTTTTTCTTCTTCTTCTTCTTCTTCTTCTTCTTCTTCTTCTTCTTCTTCTTCTTCTTCTTCTTCTTCTTCTTCTAGAAAGCATGTGGAAGTAACTGCTTTAAGAATCTCTCTTTAAAAATGTTAAAAAGTCAAAATTAAAACATTATGCTATTAAATATGGTTGCTGTTATATCTTTCATCTTTGCTAGAATGGTATGTAGAGAAAGCCATTATGTAATTTTACATTAATTTTATAAGAATAATAATTTTCTTATTTGTGTAGATGTATGATTTTTATTTAAAAATTCAAGCAATTTAAAACTTCACAAAGAAAAGACTTTAAAAATGAATTTGAGAAAATAAGTTATGTTTTCACATAACTGATGCATTTGAAAAGTATAAGATATGAAATACACATCAAGAAATACATATGCTTTCATTTAAGAAACAGCTTACAAATCTAGTTTGTGAACCATCAGATTTCATTATAGTAAGATATATATACATTGTTTAAAATGAAATTTAGAGTTGACCTCATAATAAATGTTATTTTCAGATTCTTTTCATTTCTGTTCTTTAAAGAAAATTTTGCTTCATAGTAATACAAATTCCTTTGTATTAATTCATATTATTGATTTTTAGTAAGCACTCATGAGCAAAGTATTTTGTTAGTCACAAAGGTACCTAAAACATGGTGGCAAAGACTACTAACTACGTACTCAAACTTGTCACAAATCAGCATGTCTAGTAATTCCAAGTCCTGAGTGAGAACAGTGAGAAATTAAGAAAATAAGCTTAAAATAAAAGGATGGGTTTAGGAGGGCTCTGCAATGCTGCTGGCAAGAACAGAGCATGCTCCATGACTGCTTCTTGCTTTATTTATAGGGAAAAGTGGGCTATTAGCAAATCAATGAGATTTCTGATCATATTTCCAAAGCAATCCAATAATTTTACCAAGTGCAGAAAACCCCCACCATACATATAATCTTAACTTCACACAAAACAAAGGATAGAGAAAACTTGCTTCCAGTCTTTCCGGGGAACATGGGGTTAGTGTAAACAATCCAGCACCACAGTCTAACAGCCTTTTGCAACCTAATCAGGCAAGTGAGGTGGGGGATGGGCAGACTGCCAGCTTACACACAGCCAGTTGCCTGCACCTCTGTCCCCCAAAAATCTAAACTGCAAAAACCCTGTTGGCTTTTTGGTTCCCAACACAAACTTATTTTCACTTTTTGGAAAAAAAGGGTAGACTATATTTTCTGGCCTCCTTTGGTGTTAGAGGCAGACCTGTGACTGAATTCTGAACAGTGAGATGTGAGTAGGCTGACACACACACCTGCATAGAAAGCCCGAAGGGTCCCCCATGTGTTTCTCTGTGGCTCTTTTTTTTTTTGTCTCCCGAAAAGCTCTAGTGAAGATTTTGAAGCCCTTGGGGTTACAGTGGCTAATGATGAATGCAACCTAGTTACCTGAATTCCTGATGAGACAGAGGCCCTTACCACCCACCCATATTGGATTGTGACAGAAAAATAAACCTTGGTGTGTTAAATAACAGCGGTAGTATGGTTCTTTGTTTGTTTACAACTCTTTTCTTACTCTAAGCCAGTATTTCTCAACTTTGTGCTATTGACTTAGTGGACTAGATCAATCTTCACTGTGGCAGCTGTGCATTGTGGGATGTTCAGTAGCATCTCTGGTCTCTACTCTCAAATGCCAATAACATCTTTTCCCCTAGTCATGACAATCAAAAATGTCTTCAGACATTTCAAATGTCTCCCGGGGACAATATTGCCCCTGGTTAAGGACAACTAGCCTAATACAATGATGTTTCTGGTGTTAAATATTTTATATGGAGAGTCCCAACCTTTTTTATAGAATATGTTTCTGGAAAATCTGTTAAAAGTCAAAGGTCTGAAAGGTGAACAACACATTTATATCTTATAAACACCTTTGTAATATAAGAGGACAAAAATGATAACATAGCAGAATGGAACTGATGATATTTAAAAGGTTTCACAATGGGAACCGAAAAAGATGAATGCTTGCCTGATGAACAGAAGTGGTTTCACTTTGACACTCTTTAGTCTTTTCTTTTTTTAAATTTATTTATTAAATTTAATGCAGTGACATTGATAAATCAGGGTACATATGTTGAGAGAAAACATCTCTAGATTATTTTGACATTTGATTGTGCTGTATACCTCTTCCCCAAAGTTAAATTGTCTTCTGTCACCTTCTATCTGGTTTTCTTTGTGCCCCTCCCCTCCCCCAACCCATGTCTCCTTCTTCACCCCATCCCCCATCACCCCACCTCCACCCCTGTTGCCCTCACATTCTTGTTCATGTCTCTGAGTCTCATTTTTATGTCCCTTCTATGTATGGATTCATATAGTTCTTAGGTTTTTTTCTGATTTACTTATTTTACTCCGTATAATGGTATCAAGGTCCATCCATGTTATTGTAAATGATCCAATGTCATCATTTCTTATGCTGAGTAGTATTCCATAGTATATATGTGCCAAAGCTTTTTAATCCACTTGTCCTCTGATGGACACTTGGGCTGTTTCCAGATCTTCACTATTGTGAACAATGCTGCCACAAACATGGGGGTGCATTTCTCCTTTTCGAGCCGTTCTATGGTGTCCTTGGGGTATATTCCTAAAAGTGGGATAGCTGGATAAAAAGGCAGTTCGATTTTCAGTTTTTTGAGGAATCGCCATACTGTTTTCCACAGTGGCTGCACCAGTCTGCATTCCCACCAGCAGTGCAGGAGGGTTCCCTTTTCTCCACATCCTTGCCAGCACTTCTTCTGTGTTGTTTTGTTGATAAGTGCCATTCTGACTGGTGTGAGGTGATATCTCATTGTGGTTTAAATTTGCATTTCTCTAATGATTAGTGATGTTGAGCATTTTTTCATATGCCTATTGGCCATCTGTATGTCCGCTTTGGAGAAGTGTCTATTCATCTCTTTTGTCCATTTTTGGATTGGGTTGTTTGTCTTCCTGGTGTTGAGTTTTACAAGTTCTTTATAAATTTTGGTTATTAACTCCTTATCAGACGTATTGTCAAATATGTTCTCCCATTGTGTAGTTTGTCTTTTTATTTTGTTCTTGTTGTCTTTAGCTGTGCAAAAGCTTTTTAGTTTGATATAGTCCCATTTGTTTATCCTGTCTTTTATTTCACTTCCCCGTGGAGATAAATCAGCAAATATATTGCTCCGAGAGATGTCCAAGAGCTTACTGCCTATGTTTTCTTCTAAGATGCTTATGGTTTCACGGCTTACATTTAAGTCTTTTATCCATTTTGAGTTTATTTTTGTGAGTGGTGTAAGCTGGTGGTCTAGTTTCATTTTTTTGCAGGTAGCTGTCCAATTTTCCCAACACCATTTGTTAAAGAGGCTGTCTTTACTTCATTGTATTTCCTTACCTTCTTTGTCAAATATCAGTTGTCCTTAGAATTGTGGGTTTATTTCTGGGTTCTCTGTTCTGTTCCATTGATCTATATGCCTGTTCTTATGCCAGTACCAGGCTGTTTTGAGTACAACGGCCTTGTAGTATAACTTGATATCAGGAAGTGTGATACCTCCCACTTTATTCTTCTTTTTTAAGATTGCCGAGGCTATTCGTGTTCTCTTTTGGTTCCATATAAATTTATGGAATATGTGTTCTATATCTTTGAAGTATGTCATTGGTATTTTAATTGTGATTGCATTGAATTTGTAGATTGCTTTGGGTAATATAGACATTTTAATGATATTTATTCTTCCTTACCATGAGCACGGTATGTGCTTCCACTTGTTTGTATCTTCCTTGATTTCTTTTATCAATGCTTTGTAATTTTCCGAGTACAAGTCTTTAGTCTCCTTGGTTAAGTTTACTCCTAGGTACTTTATTTTTTTGGTTGTAAATGTGAAGGGGATTGTTTCCTTAATTTCTCTTTCTAACTGTTCATTGTTGGTGTATACAAATACCTCTGATTTCTGAGTATTGATTTTATATCCTGCCACTTTGCTGAATTCCTTTTTCGGGTCCAGTAGCTTTTTGACTGAGACTTTAGGGTTTTCTATATACAGTATCATATCATCTGCAAATAATGACAGTTTTACTTCTTCTTTTCCAACTTGAATGCCTTTTATTTCTTCTTCTTTTCTGATTGCTGTTGTTAGGACTTTCAGGACCATGTGAAATAAGAATGGTTAAAGGGGGTACCCCTGCCTTGTTCCTGATCTTAAGGGTATTGCTTTTAATTTTTGCCCATTGAGTATGATGTTGGCTGTGGGTTTGTCATAGATGGCTTTTATCATGTTGAGGTATGTTCCCTGTATTCCCACTTTGCTGAGGGTTTTGATTATAAATGGGTGCTGGATTTTATCAAATGCTTTTTCTGCATCTATTGAAATTATCATATGGTTTTTCTCCTTCTTTTTGTTTATGTGATGAATCACATTGATTGATTTACAAATATTGTACCAGCCTTGCCTCCTCAGAATAAATCCCACTTGATCATGGTGTATGATTTTTTCCATAAATTGTTGGATCCGGTTTGCTAATATTTTGTTGAGGATTTTAGCATCTATATTCATCAGAGATATTGGCCTATAATTTTCTTTCTTTGTGTTGTCTTTGCCTGGTTTTGGAATCAGAATTATGCTCGCCTCATAAAAGGAGCTTGGAAGTCTTCCTTCCTCTTGAATTTTTTGAAATAGTTTGAGAAGGATAGGAGTTAGTTCTTCTTTGAATATTTGGTAGAATTCCATTGTGAAGCCATTGGGCCCCGGACTTTTCTTGGTTGGGAGTTTTTTGATAACTGTTTTGATCTCATTTGTTGTAAACGGTCTGTTTAGGTTTTCTGATTCTTCCAGACTGATTTTTGGAAGATTGTATGCTTCAAGAAATTTGTCCATTTCATCTAGGTTGTCTAGTTTTTTGGCATACAGTTCTTCATAGTATTTTCTTAAAATATTTTGTATTTCTGTTGTGTCAGTTGTTATTTCTCCTCTCTCATTTCTAATTTTATTTATTTGAGTCCTCTCTCTCTTTTTCTTGGTGAGTCTACTTAAAGGTTCATCAATCTTGTTTACCTTTTCAAAGAACCAGCTCCTAGTTTCATTGATCCTCTGTATTGTTTCTTTAGCCTCTATGTCATTTATTTCTGCTCTGACCTTTATTATTTCCTTCCTTCTACTACATTTGGGCTTTACTTGCTGTTCTTTTTCTAATTCTTTTAGATGCAGGGTTAAGTTGTTTATTTGAGCTTTTTCTAGCTTCTGAAAGTGTGCCTGTAGTGCTATGAACTTTCCTCTCAGTAATGCTTTCACTGTGTCCCATAAATTTTGAGTTGTTGTATGCTCATTGTCATTCGTTTCTAGGAATTTTTTTTATTTCTTCTTTAATCTCATTCTTAATCCATTAGTTATTTAACAACCTGCTATTTAGTTTCAATATGTTTGAGAATTTTTGAGCTTTTCTGTTGTGATTCATTTCTAGTTTCATGCCGTTGTGATTGGAGAAAGTACTTGATATAATTTCAGTCTTCTTAAATTTGTTGAGAGCACTTTTGTGCCCTAACATGTGGTCTATCCTAGAGAATGTACCATGAGCACTTGAAAAGAATTTATATTCTGCTGCTTTAGGCTGAAAGGTTCTGAAGATATCTATTAAATCGAGTTGATCTAGTGTTTCCAATAAGTCTGCTGTTTCTTTGTTAATTTTCTTTCTTGAGGATCTATCTAGTGATGTTAGTGGGGTATTGAAATCCCCTACTATTATAGTATTGCTGTTGATCTCACCCTTTAAATCCATCAAAGCCTGCTTTATATATTTGGGTGCTCCTATATTAGGTGCATAGATATTTACAATAGTTATATCTTCGTGTTGGATTACTCCCTTTATCATTATGTAGTGGCCTTCTTTATCTCTTACTATATCCTTTGTTTTAAAGCCCAATTTGTCTGATATAAGTATTGCTACCCTAGCTTTTTTTTCATTTCCATTTGCATGAAATGTTTTTTCCATCCTTTTACCTTCAATCTATGTGTGTCTTTTGTTCTAAGGTATGTCTCTTGTAGACAACATATGTATGTTTCCTGTTTTCTTATCCACGCAGCTACCCTATGTCTTTTGATTGGATCATTTAATCCATTTACATTTAAGGTTATTATTGATATGTAGTTGTTTATTGCCATTTTCTTCTTTAAAGGTGTATTCCTTTTTTTGCTATATTCTTTTCCAACTTTGATCTGTTTACAACAGGCCCCTTAACATTTCCTGCAGCATTGGTTTGGTTGTAATGAATTCCTTGAGTTGTTTTTTTGTCTGGGAAGCTTTTTATTTCTCCTTCGATTTTAAACGATAGCCTTCCTGGATAAAGTAGTCTTGGTTGTAGGTTCTTGTTCTGCATTACTTTGAATATTTCTTGCCATTCCCTTCTGGCCTCCAGTGTTTCTGTTGAGAAGTCAGATGTCATCCTTATGGGGACTTCTTTGTAGTTGATAACTTTTTTTTCTCTTGCAGCTTTTAATATTTTCTCTTTATCATTTAGCTTTGGTATTTTAATTATGATGTGTCTTGGTGTAGGTTTCTTTGGATTTCTCTTTAATGGAGTTCCCTGTGCTTCTTGGACTTGTGAGAGTTTCTCTTGCATTAATTTAGGGAAGTTTTCAGCTATGATATGATTGAACAACATCTCTATTCCTTGTTCTTTTTTTTCTTTTTCAGGAACCCCTATGATGCAGATGTTATTTCTTTTCATGTTGTCACAGAGCTCTCTAAGGGTTTCTTCTGACTTTTTGAGTCTCTTTTCTCTTTTCTTCTCTGTTTTCATGCCTTCATTCCAGTTTTCCTCTAATTTGCTGATTAGATCATCTGCTTATCTATTCTGTTTTTAATTCCTTCCATTGTGGTCTTCATTTCTGATATTGTATTTGTCATCTCTGACTGATTCTTTTTTATATTTGCTATTTCTTTATTTAGGTGTTTATAGTGACCATCCATTGTTGTTCTAAGATCCCTAAGCATCCTTACAATCATTATTTTGAACTCCGCATCTGGAAGTTTGATTTTTTCCATATCACTCAGTTCATCTCCTGAAGGTGTCACTTGTGGTTTCATTTGGATTGCACTTTTTTGTCTTCTCATGGTGTTTTTTTTTTTTTTAGATTTGGTTGAGTCTCGGCTTGGTGTTGTCTGCCTCCAGTTTTCAGTTGTGTTATTTCTAGGTCTTCTTGGGTTGATATCAGCTGTTATCTGTAATCCACTTTTGGATTTGGGCAGCTTTGAAGTCTTGATTTGTTTGTTTTCTTAACAGGTGATAGTCTTGTTCACTGATCTCAGCAGGGGGCTTCCTTAATACTGTATCCAGGAATGCGATGGGTGTAACCTGAGACTCTGAAGGCCTCTTTAGCGAGCTAATCTCACTGGGGGCAGGGTGTTTTCTCAGCTTCAGTAGGGGGAGGTGTATCTCAGATCTCCATGGAGACCTGAGTTACTGCCCCTCCTCCCTACTTCTTGTTTCAGCTGTGTCTTGTTGCGCTGATTGGAGCTGGATAGATGTCCGGAGATCTCTGATCTGGAAGCACTTTAGCTCTGTTTTGTGAAAGGTTCAGTTTCTCCCCCAGCTATGGCCGCCTCCAGCATGGATGAGTCAGCTTTTTTAGTTCATTTTCTGCATTCCTTAGCCCCTCACAGTCTGTCCCTCTCCCTGTCCTTTCCACTTGGGAGATAAGCTGGTCTTTTCAACACACCTCACTTTCTGGTCACCAAGTAAGTGGCTTTGAGCAGTAGTTTCTG
Organism: Saccopteryx bilineata; assembly: GCF_036850765.1. Taxonomy (NCBI): domain Eukaryota; kingdom Metazoa; phylum Chordata; class Mammalia; order Chiroptera; family Emballonuridae; genus Saccopteryx; species Saccopteryx bilineata. Next base: position 199,667,212 of record NC_089491.1, read on the forward strand.
CTTTTTTCCCTCTGTGAGATCCTCTCTGGGCTCTCAGCCTCACTCCCCCCTCCGTTCCTGTAAGCAGAGGAGATTCAGGCACTCCCTACCAGGATTGTGGTTTCTTCTTTGCTCCTTGGTTTTTGAGAGCTCTTCTTGCAGTTCAGAGTTGGTTTTTCATGCTGATTTTTCCTAAATTGATTTGTATTCCAGTTTGGTGGTGAGAGCTGGGCATCTGTGCATCCACCTACTCTGCTGCCATCTTCCTTTTCTGACACTCTTAAGTCTTAACCTTCTTGCCCTGTGCCTAGTTACTCCCTTATTCCATTCCTTCCCCCCTTTCATCTCAATTGCTGTACTAGGTAACCTGTGTCTGGCTTCGCTGCTGACAGCCTCAGGTCTCTGCACCTAACATCCAGATCGTTCACACCAGACACTGTTTTCATTGTGTGCTTCAGGTAAACACTTTCCTGGGCACACCCTGCCTTGGTCCACACTTGTTAGGGAGGAACATGACAGAAAGTTAGAAGCTGATAGTCTAAGGATAAAGAAGCCAGGGTCCATGATCTTTTAGGAACTCATAATCTGGCAGTGAAGAAGGATGTAGACATGAATAAAACTTAGAAGAATTCCATAAAAACATGGATACAGTGGCGTGACTCGATGTTCAGAGAAAAACACCACAGTGGGAGCATATTAAATTCCAGTGTGCTCTAGTGGATATGGTTAAAAGGATATCTGGATTGCAGCCAGTAGCATGTTCCTGATCAAGGACCTCTTTTAAAACCCAACCACAGGCACAGTCTTGCTTAATCATACCTGTGATTGGAGCCCACGAGGATGCTATAATTAAAATTCATTTATCTAAACTCCTGAAAAATTATTAGTTTTACTGTGGTATTAGTAGTAGAGCAGACTGATTAAAAACCAGAGACCCTGGGGTCAGACCACTTGTGTTAGAATTTCAAACCTGCCGTAGATCTCCAGTGCGACCATCACCATGTAATTTAACCTCCTTTGCTTCAGGGTTTTTATCTGTAAAACTGAAGAAAGTAACTCTATTTGATAGGGTGTTTTGAGATTTAAATTAGTTCATGTATCTCAAGTGTCTAAAACAATGCCTGGCTCCTAGTGAAGCTCTTGATAATTATCTTTTATTAATATTTACTTGTGATACCTTATAAAATTAATTTATACTCTCTGGAAATATACTATAGGCATTGATAATTTTATCCTGTAAGAATCACTTCTGTATTTATAAGACCTTCTTTGGTACAGTACTCAGTCCCAACAAACCCTCCACTTTTTGTTCTATAATTGACATGTGAGTAGATTTCTGTCATTATCATATGATTTCTAGAACTTCCCATGCATCAGAAATCACTATAGAGTTCTAAAGAGAAAAGAGCTTTTAATGAATTTGCTTTTTTCTCCTTACTTAAAAATAATTTATTGTTTTACTCTCTATTGCAGAACCTGAGTGTTCATTTTATTTCTTTTTTTATCAATGTTTTCCTGTTTTTCTTAAAATAAGAATAAGTGCACTTCACATAAAACACTGCAAGCCCCTCTAATTCCTCTGCTGTTTACATGCTTCTCTTGTATTTTTCTTGGTCATGTGCAGTTTGATTTCCTCAGCACCTTGCATGTGAAGGATAAACAATGTATGCCTGGAATCTTATGACATAGGTTAAAAGGCCTCACGAAGCCTGACCTGTGGTGGTGCACTGGATAAAGGGTTGACCTGGAAATGCTGAGGTCACCAGTTCAAAACCCTGCGCTTGCCTGGTCAAGGCACATATGGGAGTTGATGCTTCCAGCTCCTCCCCTCTTCTCTCTCTCTCTGTCTCTCCTCTCTCTCTCTCTCTCTGCTCTCCCTTTCCTCTCTAAAATGAATAAAAAAAAGACCTCATGAAGCTCAGACAGACAACATAAAACTATCATATTGTGAAGACCTTCACCAACGCAGTATACTGTAGTCTATTAGTGGTCAACACAATTTAGCAACTTTATATGGGCAACAAGTACATCACTTTTATCCCTCTGTCATAAAAAGAACAGCTATTTTAGAAAATATTTTTGAAAAAAAATAGGATTTAAAGATTAGAATTATTTATCTCAGAGACAATTACTATGAAAGGTAATGAGGAGCTATTATGCAGAGATAGGAGACCAGCTGTTCTCCATCACTAAAGAATCCCAGGAGAGGGCATGAGATAATTAGATTGAGTATGAAGAGGAATTTCTAATGGTGAGAGTGAAACATTGAAAATAACCTCTTGGAAGAATACCTTAAGATCTGAAAGAACTCAAAAAGCAAAATGATTGTCCTAGAGCACTCTCTACACCAGAAATCTATAAAAACCTTATGATTTTATGAAATGAGAAATTACATATTTACATTTCTCACTCAGCATTCGTAACATCCTATTCAAGTTTATAGTGGTATGTTTTGCACTTATTTTCTATAGATAGTATGTAATTGTACTTTATTTCTCACATGGTCCTAGTGGTGCCATCTAGAAAGGGAGAATTGTGTTGGCTTTGGAATCAGTCATACCTGGGTAGGTGTCCTGGCTCCACTCTTCTGATTTTAAGGTTGACTGTGTGGTGTTTGACAAATTGCTTCATCTCTCTGATACTTGGTCTTCTATAATAAAAGAAGATAGTGAATGAATAAATTGGTCAGTGTATTTGGGTCACAAATACAATGCTAACACAGCATAATTAATACATATTAGTTAAAAATATGTTGAAGAATATATACTTTCATATATGTACAAATACATTAAATAGAAGTGCTTTGTAGAAAAAAAAGTTCAGCCTGTGAAAAACAAAGCTTCCTTCACAGATAAATAAGAATATAGTATCTTATATTAAAATCTTTTCTTACAAAAAGTGTCACTACATGATTCATTTTGAAATCAAAATTTCTCAAATAATCTAAGAACTACTTCTTTGAAAAACTAGGTGAAAGGAGAAAAGCACAATTATGCAAAATGAGATGAGGAAATAACCACAGATACAGAGAAAATAAAAATAATTGACTTTTTTTTTAGTGAAAGAGAGAGATGGGGACAGGGACAGGCAGACAGGAAGGGAAAGAGATGAGAAGCATCAACTTATAGTTGTGGCACTTTAGTTGTTCATTTATTGCTTTCTCATATATGTCTTGATTAGGGGGCTCCAACTAAGCCAGTGACCCCTTGCTCAAGTCAGTGACCATGGGATCATGTCTATGATCGCATGCTCAAGCTGGATAAGCCTGCATTCAAGATAGCAACCTTGGGATTTTGAACCTGGGTCCACAGAGTCCCAGGTCAATGCTCTATCCAATGTGCCACCACCTGATCAGGCAAAAATAATTTACTCTTGTTTGACTCAATACTGCAATGAAGTGGAATAGGAAAAGGTAAATTGCTAAAACTTTCCCCAGAAGAGGAAGGGCATTTCCTATACTTAGAGATCATTTACTATGAAAGAGATAGCTAAAAGTTGTTACAAGCACTAATGCAGGGGTCCCCAAACTACAGCCCGTGGGCCACATGCGGCCCCCTGAGGCCATTTATCCAGCCCCTGCCACACTTCTGGAAGGGGCACCTCTTTCACTGGTGGTCAGTGAGAGGAGCATAGTTCCCATTTAAATACTGGTCAGTTTGTTGATTTAAATTTACTTGTTCTTTATTTTAAATATTGTATTTGTTCCCATTTTGTTTTTTTTACTTTAAAATAAGATATGTGCAGTGTGCATAGGGATTTGTTCATAGTTTTTTTTATAGTCCGGCCCTCAAATGGTCTGAGGGACAGTGAGCTGGCCCCCTGTGTAAAAAGTTTGGGGACCCCTGCACTAATGCTTTCCTAATGAAAGCATTGCTCTATGTGTTGCAATTATAAATGTAGGGAAAGAAAGAGACATAAAAATGGGAAAAGGTGAGGTAAAATTATTGTTTGTAGATAATGATAAATATATCAAAACCTATGAAAATCAACTGAAATTTTTTATTGACCATAAGCAAATTTGGTAAGTTGTTTGTAGGCAAAATCCACATTAAAAGTGTAATGGAAAAATATATTTATAATCACAACCAATAAATATTTTTTAAAAAGAATAAACTTAAGAATTTTGCAAGAATTTTACAAAGAAACTTCTAATATGCAAAAGAAGATGACGATATGAAAAATTATCTCCTGTTCTTGGTAGGATAGACTGAATATTACAATGTTTTATGTATTTCTACATTTATCTCTATACATAATATAAATCAATTAAAAATAATAACAGATTTTTACTTTACTTTCCTTTTCTTTTTTTCTTTTTGGAAGTAACTAAAGTGATTTGAAAATTCAAAAAGAAAAGTAAACATGATAGAATAGTAAAAATAATTCCAAAAATAATAGTAATAAATGGGACAAATATGCAGATTTTAAAACATATTTTAAAGCTGCGATAGTTAAAACAGATTGTTACTAGAATGCAAATAGACAGGTCAGGTCATTGGTAAAAAAAACTAGCAAGTCAAAAAATAAATTCAATTCTATATCTTCGAGTTTGGGTTACAAAGGTGTATGCATTTGTCAAGACTCAGAGGATGTACCATTATGATTTGTACATTTTATTGTACATAAATTTTATTTTGAAAAAAAAGTCTATTAAAATTTATTAGACTCTAGTCCAATGACATGCACACTAATATATTCTGAGGGAAATGTGCTGATATCTGCCATTTATTGAAACAAAGTAAAAAACCCAGAAAAGTCAGAAAATAAGATGGATTGATGGCCAAAGAGTTGCATTTTTGGAAGTTTTACAATTATGTAAAATTATCTAAACATTGCTGTATGTTTGCAAATTTTATAATGAAGTATTACAAAAATAAATTCAAATGTATAGAGAAATTTCTACTACAATAAAGAAGAAATCTTTAGGTTATAACTTTAATTATAGAATGAAAGATTTCATCTCTTATTGTAATAGTTTTTTTTCTTTTGTATTTAGTGAGAGGAGAGGAGGTAGAGAGACCTGCACCCCTTCCGGGATCCACCCAGGGCCAGCTCACTCAGGGGTATACTCTGCCCATTTGAGGTGTTGCTCTTTTGCTCAGCAGCTGAGCTATTTTAGTGCCTGAAACAAGGTGTTGGTGCCATCCTCAGTACCCAGGCCAACTCACTCCAATTAAGCCATGGCTGCAGGAGGGGGAGAGAGAAAAAAGTGACAGGGGGTGGAGTAAAGAAGCAGTGTGTGCTTCTCCTGTGTGCTTCTTCTCTGTGCCCTGACTGAGAATCAAACCCAGGACATCCACATGCCAGGGTGACATTCTATCTCTAAGTCAACTGGCAAGGGCCTGTAGTAGTTTCAAGAACCAGAATGCTGATGGTTAGGATTGGTTGTAGGAACCAGAGTAACTTCTGGGGTTGAGTATCCCAGATTCTGTAGTGAAACTGGGTGTTCTGATTTGTGAGGTTGTGTGGAAAGTTGGCCCCCCTCTCCATAAGAACTCTCTGCTAAAGTGATTTACTTTGGTGAGCCACACTGGCTACCAAAGAGAGATGTGGTCCTTGTGGACTGCACACATTCAAAGGTTTAGGGGGAAAGTGCAGTCACTCTACTAGAGCATCTGCTGTGAAGGTCAAGGCAGGGGGGCTGTGTTCTTCAAGCATGGTGAATATTCATTCCTTTGAGTTTTTGCTTAAGTTGCTTTTTTATAGCTAAAAGCTTTAGGATTTACAACAGTTTATTCAGAAGTTCTGAGTAGTTCATAAAGTGTAATTATTTAACTATCTGTTTCCTGTGGTTTTATGATACTCAACCCTATATTTATATTTCTCAAAGACTGTGCAATGTGTGCTTGAAGCAGGAGTATGCTGTTCTGTATATTGAGTTTCAAAAACCGGGACTTCTGGGGACTCAGCCCAGGTCCCAGCAGGAGGACTTTTGCCACCATGTGGAGAGAACCAACAAGATGTCCTCCACTGCAAAGATGTGCTTATTGGACTTTGGTGGGTCCATGTGGGGCTCCTTTTATTTGGTGTTTGAATTGGTAAGGGAAGTATATATTTTGGTGGCAAAAGGGACATACCAGAGATTCAAATATATGAGGATTCTGTAACTTTGAGAGCTTTCAGGGGAGGGAAACCATTAAAGAAAATAGTTTATAGAATATGTTTACAACTAAATATTCAATATATTTCCTTTGCATATCCTTCATTGAAAATATCTTTGATGCTACCCCCTTGCATTATGAAAAATGGAAATTCTAATGCATAGTTTCTGAGAAAAACCTTTTGTGTTTGTGTGTGTGTGTGTGTGTGTGTTTTCTTAAAATTTATTTCATGGGCTTTTTAACTCCACATCTGCCTGAGCCCTATTGGCACAAGCTTGGAGAAGCTCTTAGTGATGAAGGTCACCCAGAGCTTACATATTGTTTCCACTGACATTATTTACAAGTGTGGAGAATCTTTCTGACAGTAACTTGCCCCCAGGTCCCAAAAATTAGTGGAGCAGAAATTTGAACTATTGTCACTATGACTGCACAGCCCTTGTATTTCACTCTGTGATGACTCAGTAATAAATGTGTGTTTTTTAAGAGTATTGGAATCTATCAGATCAGTGCAGATAACTCTCACAGCCAAGACCTCTCTGAATTACAAAGATTCTCTAGGTGAACAAACCATCCAACTTTGTTAATAAACACCAATCTGTTGTTTTCTTCTGTTTCTGCATAGTAGAAATTGTTGAAGCCACAGATTACAAAAACATGAGTACTCTGTTAAGAATGGCACTGAAACAGCATTTCATTTTTACCTCTGTCTTTATCTGTACTCAAACAACTGAGAAATAGATGCCTTTAGGTTGAAAGCATATTCTATAAGATGCTTTGCAAGGTATGGATGTGGGTAACAATGACTTGAAGTTTACAGAATACCTCTTGGAATGAGAAATACATACAGTAGTCTCCCCTTATCTTCAGGACACATTCCAAGACTTCCAGTGAATGCCTAAAAGCTCAGATACCACCAAATCATACATATGCTGTACCATGTTTATTTCTATATTTACATGCTATGATAAAGTTTAACTTATTAGGTACAATAAGAGATTAATAATAAATAATAATAAAATAGAACAATTATAATATACTATAATAAAAATTATGTTAATAGCTTTGGGGCAATTATTAAGTAAGATGAGGGTTACTTGAACACAAGCACTGCAATATAACAACAGTCTATTAGGTAATGAAAGTGACTAATGGATGGGGAGTGCATACAGAATAGATACGCGGGACAAAGAGAAGCTTCCTGTACCAGGTGGGCAGGAGTGGGATGGCATGATATTTCATCATGCTACTCAGAATGGCCTGCAATTTAAAACTTAGCAATTATCTGTTTTGGGGATTTTTCATGTTTTCAGACTGCAGTTAACTGTAGGTAATTGAAACCCAAGAAAGCAAAATCGAAGATAAAGGTTGGGTTACTATGACTGTATGTGGATGCTGACATTTGTGCATCCCTCAGTCAATCTTATTTCGCATCTTCTTTTATGCTTTAAAGTAGGTTAATAATAGGGGTCTCCAAACTGGGTCCCAGAGAAGGAGCTCTCATATATAATCGCTGAGCACATCATGTCACAAATCATATATCATCATTGAATATGTTCTATCCCCATGATGAGGTCATGGGTTCCAGGAAAGCAGCATGAGAAGTTGGGAGCCAGGAGGCTGAGTCTGGAGTTAGAAATGTCACTTCACCTTTTTCTACTTTAGTTTGCTTTCTCCTGTATGTGTTGTTGGATTATATGGGAAGTTTCCAAACTTTTTAAACACTGCCACTCAAAATACAATGCAAATAAAAGAGAAACACTATGGTTAAAGGAAGCAAGAGAGAGGAAGACATGGAAAGCCTTGTTTCTGGCTTCCCCATCTCCTCTTTTCCTTACAGAAGGAACCAGGATTGGCTGGCACATTTCAGGGTCCAATTCAAGATGAAAATTTAAAAATGCTATTCAAAAAATAGGTTAAAATTAAATTGCTAAAATAAAAGCTTTTTCTTTTAAAATTATTTGATGACATAAAATGTAAGAGTTATTGTCCTGATACATAAGTAATGAGAAACTTACAAATTGCAAAAACTATTTTTGGTATCATAACTTTATGTAATACAATATATGATAATTTGATATTATGATTGATCATAGAATTTATATATTAGTCAAAATTTATATTTTTAGCAACTTTATCTTTTATATAATTGAAAGCAATGTTAATCGCTCTTGGCAAATGCAAGATTACAGATCATTTTTAATTACAAGAAGATTTTTTTCTTTACTTTTTTCATCCAGCCTCCCAAACCCCCTTCCGTATGGCAACCACCAGTTTGTTTTTTGTATCTATGAGTCTGTTTCTATTTTGCTTGTTCTATTTTTTTTGTTCATTTATAAGTGAAATCATAAGGGATTAAGAACTACATATTGGTAGACCCAAAATAGTCCCAAGGATATAAACTACAGCATAAAAAGTACAGTTGGTAATATTGTATTAACTATGTACAAGGCCAGGTGGGTACTTAAAATATCAGGGGAAATTTTGTGAATTATATTATTGTCTAATCACTATGTTGTATACCTAAAACTAATACAAATTAATATTGAATATAAGCTGTAATTGAAGAATAAAATTTAAAATTAAAAAATTTTAAAAAGAATTCTTCTGCTGATGTAACTGTTAGTAGAGAGCTGTTAGGAGTATTTTATAGACAGTGAAAATATTAGAATAAATTCCTGATAAATTTATATCTAAATGTAAATTTTAGTTCATCTTAAACTGACGATTCCTGTGTAACACTTTCTAGAAAAAGATTTAACTCTCCATACAAATCAGTTTTATTTAAGTATGAATTTAACTTTTTTATTTAGAAATTAAAATTAATGAAGTGACATTGATGAACAAGAGTACATAGGTTTCAGGTAAACATCTTTATGGCATTTGAACTGTTCATTGTGTTGTGTGTCCATCACCCAAGGTCAACTCATTAATTGTAAATATAAATTTATACAATGGCATTTTAATATTTGCTCTGACATTTTCCATAATGTTGTGGAGTTAGTACAAGAAAGAGAAAGAAGCTTAATGATTTGTGTGTAATTTTAAAACATCTGTTATGTATTTTATTGCCATATCTTTAATTACAAAGAAATTTTTTTCTAATTTTTTGACAGAGATAGAGAGTCAGAGAGAGGGACAGATAGGGACAGACAGACAGAAAGGGAGAGAGCTAAGAAGCATCAATTCTTCATTGCGGCATCTTAGTTCACTGATTGCTTTCTCATATGTGCCTTGATAGGGGTGGGGGCTACAGCAGAGTGAGTGACCTTCTGCTTGAGCCAGCGACCTTAGGCTCAAGCCAGTGACCTTTGAACTCAAACTAACGACCATGGGGTCATGTCTATGATCCCATGCTCAAGCCAGCGACCCTGCACTCAAGCTGGTGAGCTCGTGCTCAAATCAATGATCTTGGGGTTTTTAACCTGGGTCCTCCATGTCCCAGTCTGATGTTCTATCCACTGCACCACTGCCTGGTTAAGCTACAAAAAAAATTAATTAAAAAATTGTCTACTTCTTAATGCTTGGTCCATCCTAAACTTCATATGGAAAAAGCACTATTTTCCTTTTAACATGACACTCTTTACATTTAAATTCTATTTTAATGTCTGTGTACATTTTGTCTTAAAAAGTTGCAGCAGTTTCTACAACTAGAGTTTCCATAATTGTCTGCAAAAATTTACTGGCTATTTATTCATGTCTGAGGTCATACTACCATTATTCTGTAACAAGGTCCAATCTGGCTGTTCCTACTCCCCATGGCTTTTGACTGTTCCAGGATCTGGCTTGCACACAGGGCCAGTGCTATGTAGATACTACTTGCAGTGCCAGGAGCCTGCTCCTGCACATGTGTGGGCTGCTGCTAGACCATTACAGAGTGCAGGCACTGCCTCCCACCCATCATCTCTGTTTTTGCACATGTCCCATTGTCCCATGGATTCTAACAAAACCCAAGTTCAAATTTAAAATTATTAAGAATTTCAAGACAGAGACAGCAGATTGTTAAAACAAGCATGATGTCTTTCTTACATAAAATCTTCAATGACTGTGCAGTTTGCACTCCCACAAAGCTGACCTAGAAAGAACTCTCAGGGTCCCATAAAATGCACATGACATAGTGATTTCACTTACCAGTTCTCTCCAGTTCATCTTCCCTATCAAGAATGTTCTGTTCTGATATATTTAAACTGGAACCAATATTTAATATTTAGATAGAGGAGGGTAAACCTATATACAAGGCTAAAAATGACCAGTCAAAAATGGGAAAATCCTGAGCACTGAAACCAAAAGAAGAAAGAATTTCAAGAGAAGAAAATTACAAGTGGAGTCAAGTGATGCCAAGAGGCCATCAATTAGTAAGAGCAGGACTAAAAAATTTTCATTGATTTTAGGACATAAAATTTACATCAGCTTAGATCTTAGTCATCCTAGAAATCAGTAGTTTAAATGGGGAAATGCAGGCTGAAGACAAATCATAAGTGCATCCAGGAATCAATGGGAGTTGAAAAATGGACTCCTGCCACTGTCCTTATGCAGTGGCCTGAAAATCAATGGATATGGTCTTTCTAACAACTCTTGGCAATGACTGTGAGCACATGTGGTATATGTACCAGGAGACATATGGTTCTTTGTACACATTGCTTCTAATTCCTCTTCATTTCTGTTTACCATGGTTTAATGACAACTCCTAGGTATTGGAAACCTACTGTGTGTAAGGCTGGGCTGAGCACTTCTATTTATTTATCTTTAATTATATAACACCCTGAATGCTATTCCTCTCATTTTCCAAACAAAGAAAGAGATGTCACTTGTTTAAGTTCACACAGCTATTACAGGAGCTGGTATGCAAAATTAATCCCTGCTTCCCCACTGTCATAGTTATGAGCCACCCTTTCTTTTCTGTGGTGTGCAAGGAGGAGTCTCAGGGAAGAGCAGGTAGCCTGTAATACTTGTTGCCTCACATTTGTTAGTCTCAATACATTTGGCATTTCAAACATCTCACATTGTAAAGACATTGCTTTATACATTCTACTTCAATTTGCTGAGCCCTTTGATTGGACTTTGAACACATAAATTTCTCCACACAGGAAATAAGTCAACAAAAGTTGCTAATATGAGAAAGTCCCACCTAATTCATCAAAACCATATTAGTCACACCCATCATAAATGTATACTGCTTTACTCTCTGGCCTTATTGATAGTCTCCCTTTTTGATGAGTCATCAAGCACCACTTTGGTCTGAGTCCCCATGAACTCTTGTCTGGATTATTATAGTAGCCTCCTCATCAGTCTCTCTGCTTTTATCTTTGCTCCTAATCACAGCAGCTAGAATTACCCATTAAAAATAGTTCAGTTGGTTAAAGAATCACGTAATGTGCCAAAGTCATGGTACATGTAGGAATCAGCCAATGAATGTATGAATGGGTAGAACAATATATCAATGTCTCTCTCTCTTTTCCCCTTTCTCTCTCTCTCTAAAAGCCAATCACTAAAAAAATGTAAGTCAGATTATGTTAGTTTTCCTTTGAAAACCTGTTTAATGCAGAGAAAAAACATTCTAACAATGACTGATGAACCCTCCTTACTAACTTCTCTGGCCTTTTTCTTCTCTTACTGCTCTCTCTTGCTCATCCTGCTGCAGCCATATTAACTTCTTGCTCTTATTTAATCCTGCCAGAAAAAGCTAGCCATAGAATCAACCTAATTATAAACCTTAGTTGGCCCTACTTTTTTTTATATAGCACATATCATCTTTCCGAATGTAACTCTAGGATGGCAGGGATCTTTGTCCATTGATGTTTTCTTACTGCCTAGAATGGTGTCTAGCACATAAGAGGTGCTCAGCAAACACTTCTTTGAAAAACAAATATTTTCAACTTTGTTACTATTTTGTCTGTAATTTATCCCAATCCTGTTCTATCTCCTTCTCCTTTTTTTTTTGTCTTTAGGATCAGGTGGCTCGGGAACAGTGTCTTCCCTAGAACTTTCTTGTTGCAAGATCTAATTTATATACCATAAAATTTACTGCTTTAAAATGTACAATTAAGTGGTTTTAGTATATTCACAAGGTTGTACAACCATTACCACTATCTAATTCCAGGACATTTTTATCATTTCCCAAAGAAACCCTATACTCCATCTTCCCCTAGATCTGAGCAACCACTAATCTACATTCTGTCTCTATAGATTTGACTGTTTTAAATATTTTACATAAATAGAATCATACAATACAATGTCTTCTTTCACTTAGCATAAAATTTTCAAGGTTCAACTACGTTATAGTATATACTAGAATGTGGGCAAGTCCTGCCAGGGGTGAGGATAATGGAGATGCAAAGACCCAACTCCGGGGACCAGGCTTAGTGACACAGATCTGATTTATTCAGGAAGTAAGCTAGCTTATACACACAGGTTTGGCGTATAGGGTGTTATAACGTGTTCTTCAAAGCCAATGGCTGAAAAGGTCAGGAAACTGCCTGGTTAGCCCTGAGTCAATTTCTTATAGCAAGTGAGCTCCCTCCTGGGTGTGCCTAGGAGGATTTCAGGTGCTGAAGTGTTCTCATAGCATTGCATCAGCCACAGCTGTTAGGAATGTGCTCTGTGCTCCACCCACATTTACCCCTTCTCTTTTAATTAGAGCAAATTGGATTTGATGAATGAAAGCTTGCTGTTGTTGTAGCCTCTGAATGCTATGCATTATGCAACAGAACCCTACTAGAACTAAAACAACTATAATACTTATTATACCATATGCTAATAGAGTAGCTGGATTAAACAATGAGGCAAGCTTCTGTAATGTTTGACTAGTTAGAAAATAGAACGAGAGTCTTAAACAGGGAATTCCTCCTATGGGTCAAGATGTCTTTTCCCTCCCATTGTGTTATAGAGACCTTCTAGGTGCTGTTAAACACAGGTCCATTTTGATTGTAAAAAATGGATGTAGGTCCATGCATGCCCCCTTCCCACAAAGGTCCCAGCATCCAAACACGAAATGGATGGCTTGCCATGGGTTGCATACTGCATATGTTTGCATTCCATCTCTTAGCCTCTGATGCCAAACTCCAAGGTTGATGGTCTGTGCATCTGGGCCAGAGGCAATGCGGCAGTCTCTCCAGGGAATTCCTTCTCTCGAGAGTGTTTTTAGATGTTCATCATACAGGAACAGGCAAAGAGGCAACCCTGGGAAGGTTATGGTTAGTGCGGAGGGCCCAGTTGTTGGTAGCTAGGGGGAGGAGGGCTTGTAGGCCAAATACTGAGCCTTGGTTGGTAATACCGTTTTCAACAAAGTTCCCTGTAGTATGATTTTGAAGGAGGACCCATCCCTCTGAGGGGATGGTGTTATTATTCAGAGTAAACTTAAGTAGCATTGGGTCACTGAGGATACCCCATATAGTGCCGTTCAACTATTGGGATTCCTGGCCACTATTTTCACAAGGGAGACTAAGGGAGCAGTAACTGGAATATACTACTGGAAATTGTGGGCTATTAACTTCAACAGGCATAATTATGCCAGGGTGGGGAACAGCCACCTAGATGTGAGAATCTCCTTGTGCCTGGGAGTTTTTTGTGATAACGGCACACATGAGGAGGAACAGAGTAAGGACCTCCTCCAGGCGGCCATTCCAGGCTGAGGCTGGTCATCTCCTGAATTGGAGGGTTCACAGGTGTTGGAGGCGTCATCGGTGGGGTCATCTTGGGACACTGGGAGTGGCTACATGTTCCTTCCTGGGATCCAAATTGAGTGCAGGCTATTTTCTGAAAAAACACAAGCATAACCTCTTCCTTGTGTTAGAAGGGGGTGCAATCCCTGCCACTGAGCTGTGGCTGGGTCCTTCCAGTGTACTAACAGCAACAGGGTTGGGTGACTACAAAGCCTCCCCAATGTTTGTAGGCTGGGGTTATACCATCAGAATCAAAAGTTAAATAATTAAGAGTGAATACAGCACTGAGGAACACTTCTCTGGGTGAGGCTCAGGGCATATCCCCCCCTTTCTTTTTGAATTTGAAGCTTAATGTCTCTGTGAACCATTCTACAATGGCTTGTCCTTGGGGATTATAAGGAATGCCAAAGAAGTGTGTGATTTGCCATTGGGAACAAAAGGCTTTAAATTGGCTGTTGGTATAACAGGACCCATTGTCAGTTTTAATTTCCCAAGGTACACCAAGGCAAAGCATGGCCTGTCAAAGGGCATGAATTGCATGTGTAGTTTTTTCTCCTGCTAGGGCCATGGCTGAGATGGCTCCAGAGAAGGTGTCTACTACTATGTGTTTGTAGTTGAGTTTGACAAATTGGGAGACTTGAGTGATGTCTATTTGCCACACAGCATTAGGCTGTAAGTCTCGAGGGTTGACACCCTGTGGTTGTAGGGGACCTAAGGGTAGTAACTGTTTATATACATGGACAAGGTGTTTGCAGGTTGCATGAGTGAGATGGGGAAAGAAAGATTTGAGAGAATGGGCAGACATATGAAACCGGGCATGAAGTTGTCTGGCTTACTCAATAGGGGAAAATGTTAAAACTAGATGATCAACTTGTGTTGTTGCCTGCTGCTAGGGGGCCAGGTAAGCCAGAATGGGAGTGAAGATGTTGAATATACCAAGGGTGTTGATGCTTCTTTAACAATTCTTTAAGCTGGCTGAGAGCCTATCTAGTAACATCTGCTTGGGCCAGAATGTGGAATGGGCAAGGCCTTTGACTGTTTATACTGCATAAGCACTATCTGAAAAAATGTTAAGGGGGTCATGTTGCCAAAGGTGTAGTGCATAGTAAGTGGCCAGTAGTTCACCTACTTGTACGAATCCCTCATTACTAAATTTGTGGAATTTAGTGCCTTCCATTTGTGCTTTGAACACTATTCCACAATAGGACCAGCTGGCATCTGTAAACACAAGCATGCTGTGCGAAAGAGGGGTAGATGCTGGATACAAATGAGGGGTGGTTTGTAGGGGGACTCTTTGTAGGGTCTGTAAGAGTCGATTGTTGGGGAGGTGATTGTCTACTTGTCCAGTATAGTTAGCTAAGAGCATCTGCATTTCTAAATCATTGGCTAGGAGAAATTGTATATGGTTGAGAGGAATTGGAAGAATAAGTACATCAGGCTCTTGGCCATACAAGGTGACACAAGCTCCCTGCAGCTTCCAGCCAAGAATGCACATTGCAGCCTTGCTGGGAGTGATTTTACATAGCTGACCAAATGCTAAATGTACCCAATAAAGGCGTTTGTTTTGAAACAGGATACTGGTAGGAGTGCCTTTTGTGACTAGGACAATAGCTGAGATCAGCTGATCAGGTTCTAATCTGTCAACACAGAGCCAAAAGAAGTGTTGATATTCACTATAACCTGTTTTGCTGCTGTAGCTAGACTGGGGGCGCTAGTAGGCTCTATGGCACCCACAAGGAGGGAGAATAAGGGGTCTAATTTGACAGTGGAAATAGGTAGGTATCCAAGTATCCAGTTTATTAGGCCACATAGCTCTTGTAATTCATGTGAAAAGCATTGTTGAGGGACTGTGAGCATAGGGGAAATAGGTGTTATTTCTTCCCCTATGCGGTACCCTAAGAAAGTAAAAGGTGGCAAGGTCTGTACTTTCTCTGGTACTACAGAAAGCCCAATGGCATTCAGATTAGTTAAGAGCTGCTGGTAACATTCTTCTAATATTGTATGATCAACATGATCTAGTAATATGTCATCTATATAATGGTAGATGAGGCACCATTCCTGTAATGGTTGTGTTGCCATGCTTACATAGTACTGGCAAATGGTGGGGCTATTTTTCATGCCTTGTGGTAGGACTGTCCATTAATACCTTTGAGCTGGAAGGGCATAATTAATAGAAGGCACAGCAAAAGCAAAATAAGGCTTGTCCTCCGGATGGAGGGGGATTGAAAAAAAAACAATCTTTGATGTCTAGAATTTTAATATGGGCAGCCTGTGGCACTGCAGAGGGATGTGACAAGCCCAGTTGTAAAGTGCCCATCTTTGCCATGTGCTTGTTAATAGCCCTGAAATAATGAAGAAATCTCCATTTTCTGGATGCCTTTTTCTGAATTCCAAAAACAGGCGAATTATGAGGACTAATGGAAGGCTCAATATGTCTGGCTTCTAATTGTTGCTGAACTAGTTTCTGTAATTCTTTTAATTTAGAGGCTGTTAATGGCCACTGCTCAACCCAAATTGGTTGGTCACTATCCCATGTAAGTTTGATGGGTTCTGGAGTTTTTAATTGAGCAGTGGCCTTTAGAATTTGGGGGGGGCTGGCTGGTAATAGAAACACAGAGTAAAAACAGCGCATCCTATCCCCAAAGTGTATGTGGCAATTCAGTAATAAATAAAGGACTGAAAACTCCAGTCACCCTGTCAGGATCTGTCCAATGGAGTGGCTGGATGGCTTGTTGGGCCAGTTGTACTCCACTAACTCCTTGTACTAAAAGTCTGGGCCATGTGGCCCAGCCTTCCTTTTTATCTTCCTCTCTGATTAAAGAAACATCAACACCAGAATCTATGAATCCAAGGATGGGATGGCCCTCTACTCGCAGGGTTAGAAAGGCCTTATTCTGGGTTAAGGGTAAGGTTCAATGGACTCCTGTGTGAAGTTGCTCTCTTATGGGCGGGGCTGAGAGCTGCCCTGCTACCCATTTAAAGGCTCTAGAGGCTTTTTACCTACGGTGGTGTTTGAGCAACAATCTTGCTTTCAGTGAAATCCCTTTCTACAATGGGGGCACACAGAAGGTGGCTTTTTAATCATTCTTTTCTTTCCTGTTAGGGTACTGGCATGTAAAATGTCCTGTGCCCTTGCATTCAAAGCAGGCTCCTTGTGTCAGTTGGCTTCCCTGATGGGAGACACTTAACTGGGCTGCAAGAGCTATAGTGAGGGCCACCGCTGAGCTGCTGCCCGCATCTTGGCAGGCAAGGATCCAATCATCTAAGGGCGCAGCTCAAATTGGCCCTATTGCCTATCTACACTCTTCATTGGTGCCTTCCCACACCAATTCTTTAGTTAGAGCATCAGCCGCATCAGTATGCATAACTTTATGCTTTACAGATTCTTGGACCTTTCCTAGAAAATCTGAAAAAGGTTCATTGGGACCCTAAAGCAATTTGGAAAGCTTTAAGGACCTTCCATGAGCATTAGTTTGGGTAAAGGCTCTACTGGAACATAGGCACACTTGATCAAAATACTGAGTGGGTCCTGTAGCTTGTATGGTGGAGGAGGAAAATTGCCCTTCTCCTTTGAGGGCTTTCAGAAGGTTAATACCAGCTTTTTTGTTTCTTTCACCTATTACTTTACATTGCTCTTTGTATAAAGTTTTCCATTGAATTAATTCTCCCATGGTAAGGACTGCTGGAGCTAACATTTTCCAATCATAGGGACAATTTAAATCAATACTGATATTTTCAAGTAATTGCTGAACATAGGGAGAATGAAGGCCATCTTCCTGGATAGCTTTTCTGAGAGTAACAATTGGTATTTTGTCATGTGGATACTAAGCTTGTGGTCGTGTGGTGGTAGGATTAATATTGACCAGAAAAAGGTGAAGGTGCTCTAATCCTAATGCTGCATGGGAAATATCTCTTTGCTGACACATGGGGGTGTATAGGCTGGCCCATGGATCTGCAGCAAGAACAAATGTTGGAGTTAAAGCTGTGGTAGAAAAGCTGAGGCTGGGGTGGGGCATTGAGCCCCAGCAGGGGATATGAAAGTACCAATTTCCACTTCTTCAGGTGGGGAGCTGATGGCATGGTTTCTAATGTATCTAGTTTTGTTTTTGCACTCTTGGCTGCAAGTCCATCAAACTCAATGGCCCAACCATTTTCTTTCTCTACAGGGGGAGGCGAATACAGAGCAGGGGTTCCTCTGAAAGAGGGGTAGCCTGTAGGACCTTAGGGACTGGCAGAGTGTCCCCATCAGGAGCACCGGTCAAGCAGGAGCACGTGTATTGCCAATAAGGCAGGAGTGAGGCTGAAAGGGAAGGTGTGCCCCCATGCACCTCAGTCAAAGGAACATGTTGGAGAGCTTAGGCCCAAGTATCCGGGTCCCAGAGGGGCACATCCTCAATCTAGGAATTGAGACCAGAGAGAATCTCCCAGTAAGTACAGAAATCCTCTTCACAAACTTCAACTCACCTACTCTGCAACACGGCATGCAGGGCTTGAGCCTGTGGGGCTTGAGAGTGGGGGAGAAGGTTTCTCATTGCAGAGTGTCACTCACCCATCCCTTGGATGCTGGTTAGGTCCCTGTTTGAGGAGCCAGTGGTAGATAAGTCCTGCCAAGGGAGAGGACGATGGAGATGCAGAGACCCGACTCCGGGGACCAGGTTCAGTGACGCAGATCTGATTTATTCAGGAAGTAGCTAGCTTATATACACAAGTTTAGCCTATAGGGTGTTTTAACGTGTTCTTCAAAGCCAATGGCTGAAAAGGTCAGGGAGCTACCTGGTTAGCACTGGGTCACTTCCTTATAGTGGGCGAGCTTCCTCCTGGGTATGCCTAGGAGGGTTTCAGGTGCTGGAGTGTTCTCACAACATTGCATCAACTACAGCTGCTAGGAATGCACACTGTACTTCACCCACACCAAAACATCATTTTTTTTTATGGCTGAATAATAGTATATTGCATGGATATGCCACATTTAGTTAATCCATTTACCAATTTATGAACATTTTCATTGTTTCCATTTTTTAAATATTATGAATAATGCTGCTATGTACATCTGTGTACAGTTTTTGTCTGAACACCTGTTTTCAATTCCTTGGGTATACTTCTAAGAATAAAATTGCTGGGTCATATGGTCATTCTAGTCAAATCCTTTGCCCATGTTTAAATTGGCTTATTTATCTTTTTATTGTTGCATTGTAAATATATATATATGTATTTATATTTACACATATATAAGTACATACACAGACACTCTTACATGTATATATTATGGATACTAAACCATTATCAGATATATGATATGCAAATATTTTTTCTTATTTCATAGATTTTCTGTTTACTTTTTTGATGGTGTTCTTTGATGTTCAAATTTTAAGTTTTCTTAAAGGTCACTTGTCTATTTTTTCTTTGATTACTTTTAGTTTAGGTATTATATTTATAAAACCTTGACTAATTTACCTATATTTTTTCTTTTTAATTTTAATTTTTTAAAATTTTTTCAAAGTGAGAAGCAGAAAGGCAGACTCTCGCATATGCCAGATCGGAATCCACCCAGCATGCCCACCAGGGGGTAATGCTCTATCCAATGAGGGCATTGCTCTGTTGCAGCCAGAGCCATTCCATTGCCTGAGGCAGAGGCCATGGAACCATTCTCAGCATCCGGGCTGACTTTGCTCCAATGGAGCCTTGGTTGCAGGAGGGGAAGAGAGAGATAGAGAGAATAAAGAGAAAAAAGGGTGAAGAAGCAGATGGGTGCTTCTCCTATGTGCCCTGACTTGGAATCAAACCCGGGACTTTCATATGCTGGGCTTATGCTCTACCACTGAGCAAACCAGGCAGAGCTACCCATATGTCTTTTTAAGATTTTATACCTTTAGATCTTACATTTAGGTCTTTGATGCACTTTGAGTTAATTTTTGTATATGATGTGAGGTAAGGGTCCACTTTATTCTTTTGCACTTGAAAAACTAGTCCCAAAATCATTTGTTCAAAAGTCTATTTATTCCTGATTATATTGCCTTGGCATCCTTGTTAAAAATCAGTTAATCACAAGTACAGTTTTTTGGGTTTATTTCTGGACTTCCAATTGTATTTCAAATTTCTATACATCTGTTCTTATGCTTATACAATGCATTCTTGATTACTATAGTTTTGTAGTAGTTTTAAAATCAACAAGCCTTCAAACTTTTTCATCTTCAATATTGTTTAAATTATTTAGGGTGGACTATATATTTTTATATATTTTAGGCAAATTATGTTACATATATAAAATATATATAAATATATATATATTTTTGGAGGGTATTCCATTGTTTATTTTATTTTATTTCTTTATTAATTTTACTAGGGTAACATCAATAAATCAGGGTACATATGTTCAAAGAAAACATGTCCAGGTTATCTTGTCAATCAATTATGTTGCATACCCATCACCCAAAGTCAGATTGTCCTCCATCACCCACTATCTAGTTTTCTTTATGCCATTCCCCCTCCCCACTTGTCCTCTCCCTCCCCCCCCATAACCACCACACTCTTATCAATGTCTCTTAGTCTCATTTTTATGTCCCACCTACGTATGAAATAATGCAGTTCTTGTTTTTTTCTGATTTACTTATTTCACTCCACATAATGTTATCAAGATCCCACCATTTTGTTGTAAATGATCCAATGTCACCATTTCTTATGGCTGAGTAGTATTCCATAGTGTATATTATATGTGCCACATCTTCTTTATCCAGTCTTCTATTAAAGGGCTTTTTGGTTGTTTCCATGTCTTGGCCACTGTGAACAATGCTGCAATGAACATGGGGCTGCATGTGTCTTTACGTATCCATGTTTCTGAGTTTTTGAGGTATATACCCAGTAGAGGGATTGCTGGGTCATAAGGTAGTTCTATTTTCAGTTTTCTGAGGAACCACCATACTTTCTTCCATAATGGTTGTACTACTTTACATTCCCACCAACAGTAGATGAGGGTTCCTTTTTCTCCACAGCCTCTCCAACATTTGCTATTACCTGTCTTGTTAATAATAGCTAATCTAACAGGTGTGAGGTGGTATCTCGTTGTAGTTTTTTTTTTAATTTTTAAATTTTTTTTAAAGATTTTTTAATTTATTCATCATAGAGAGGAAAGAGAGAGAGAGAGAGAGAGAGAAGGGGGAGGAGCAAGAAGCATCAACTCCCATATGTGCCTTGACCATATGTCCCTTGGCAAGTCCAGGGTTTTTTGAACCGGCAACCTTAGAGTTTCCAGGTTGATGCTTTATCCACTGTGCCACCACCGGTCAGGCCTCATTGCAGTTTTGGTTTGCGTTTCTTTAATAACTAATGAAGATGAGCATCTTTTCATATATCTTTTGGCCATATGCATTTCTTTCTGAGAGAAGTGTCTGTTCATGTCCTCTTCCCATTTTTTTTTATTGGATTGTTTGTGTTTGTTGTTGAGTTTTATGAGTTCTTTGTATATTTTGGATATTAGGCCTTTATCTGAGCTGTTGTTTAAAAATATCATTTCTCATTTAGTTGGCTGTACGTTTATTTTGTTGTCAGTTTCTCTTGCTGAACAAAAACTTCTTAGTCTGATGTAGTCCCATTCATTTATTTTTGCCTTCACTTCCCTTGCCTTTGGAGACAAATTCATAAAATGCTCTTTAAAACCCAGGTCCATGAGTTGAGTACTTATGTCTTCTTCTATGTACTTTATTGTTTCAGGTCTTATATTTAGGTCTTTGATTGATATTGAATTAATTTTAGTACAAAGGGACAAACTGTAGTCAAGTTTCATTCTTTTGCATATGGCTTTCCAGTTTCCTCACCACCATTTGTTGAAGAGGCTTTCTTTTCTCCATTATGTATTGTTGGCCCCTTTATCAAAAATTATTTGACTATATATATGTGGTTTTATGTCTGGACTTTCTATTCTGTTCCATTGGTCTGAGTGTTTATTTTTCTGCCAATATCATGCTGTTTTGATTGTCATGGCTTTATAATATAGTTTGAAGTCAGGAATTGTAATGCCCCCAGCTTCATTCTTCTTCTTTAGGATTGCTTTGCCTATTTGGGGTTTTTTATAGTTCCATATAAATCTGATGATTTTTTGTTCCATTTCTTTAAAAAATGTCATTGGAATTTTGATGGGAATTGCATTAAATTTGTATATTGCTTTGGGTAATATGGCCATCTTGATTATATTTATTCTTTCTACCCAAGAGCAAGGAATATTCCTCCATCTCATTGTATCTTTTTTGATTTCCCTTAACAATGGTTTGTAGTTTTCATTATATAAGTTTACATTCTTTGTTATGTTTATTCCTAGGTATTTTATTTTTGTTGTTGTTGCAATTGTGAAGGGGATTATTTTTTTGAGTTTGTTCTCAAATGATTCATTGTTGGCATATAGAAAGGCTATGGACTTTTGTATGTTAATTTTGTATCCTGTGACCTTTCTGTATTGGCTTATTGTTTCTAGTAGTCTTTTTGTAGATTCTTTGGGGTTTTCGATGTATAGGATCATATCATCTGCAAAAAGTGATACCTTTACTTCTTCTTTTCCAATATGAATGCCTTTCATTTCTTTGTCTTCTCTGATTGCTCTGGCTACAACCTCTACCACCACATTAAATAAGAGTGGAGAGAGTGGACAACCCTGTCTTGTTCCTGATTTAAGGGGAGGCAGTAAGACAGACTTCCACATGCGCCCGATGGGGATCCACCCGGCATGCCCACCTGGAGCCGATGTTCTGCCCCTCTGGGGCATCGCTCTGTTGCATCCAGAGCCATTCTAGCACCTGAGACAAGAGGCCACAGAGCCATCCCCAGCACCCGGGCCATCTTTGCTCCAATGAAGCCTCGGCTATGGGAGGGGAAGAGAGAGACAGAGAAGAAGGAGAGGGGGAGGGGTGGAGAAGCAGATGGGCACTTCTCCTGTGTGCTCTGGCCGGGAATTGAACCCGGGACTCCTGCATGCCAGGCCGATGCTCTACTGCTGAGTCAACTGGCCAGGGCCTAAGATCATGTGGTTTTGTTCTTTGTTTTGTTGATATGGTGTATTATGTTAACTGTTTTACGTATGTTGAACCATCCTTGAGATTCTGGGATGAATCCCACTTGATCATGATGTATTATTTTTTTAATATGTTGTTGTATTCGATTTGCTAGTATTTTGTTTAGTATTTTAGCATCTGTATTCATTAGAGATATTGGTCTGTAGTTCTTCTTTTTTTGTGCTGTCATTACCCGGTTTCAGTATGAGGGTTATGTTAGCCTCATAAAATGTGTTTGGAAGTATTACTTCTTCTTTAATTTTTTGGAAGACTTTGAGTAGAATAGGAACCAAGACTTCTTTGAAAGTTTAATAAAATTCACTAGTATAACCATCAGGGCCTGGACTTTTATTTTGGGGGAGGTTTTTAATAGTTTTTTTCTATTTCTTCCCTACTAATTGGTCTGTTTAGGTTTTATGCTTCTTTTTGACTCAGTCTAGGGAGGTTGTATTGTTCTAGGAATTTATCCATTTTTTCTAGATTGTTGAATTTGGTGGCATATGGTTTTTCATGGTATTCTACAATAATTCTTTGTATATCTATAATGTCCATGGTGATTTCTCTTCTTTCATTTTGGATTTTGTTTATATGAGTTCTTTCTCTTTTTCCCTTGGTAAGTCTTGCCAAGGGTTTGTCAATTTTGTTGATCTTTTCAAAGAACCAGCTCCTTGTTCTATTAATTTTTTCATTTATTTCTGCTCTGATTTTTATTATTTCCTTTCTTTGGCTGGTTTTGGGTTGTCTTTGTTCTTCTTTTTTCAGTTCCTTAAGGTGTGAAGTTAAGTGGTTCACTTGGGTTCTCTTGTGTGTTCATATAGGCCTGAAGTAATATGAACTTTCCTCTTATCATTGCTTTTGCTGCATCCCATAGGTTCTGATATGTCACATTGTCATTTTCATTTGTCTGTATATATCTTTTAATCTCTGTGCTTATTTTTTTTTGACCCATTCATTTTTTAAAAGTATGTTGTTTAGTTTCCACATTTTTTGTGGTGTTTTTTCCTCTTTTTTGCAGTTGAATTCTAGTTTCAAGGATTTATGATCAGAAAATATGCTGGGTACAACTTCGATTTTTCTGAATTTGCTGAGGTTGTTTTTGTGGCCCAACATATGGTCCATTCTTGAGAATGATCCATGTACACTGGAGAAAAATGTATACTCTGTCACTTTGGGATAAAATGTCCTTTAGATGTCTATCATATCCAGGTGCTCTGGTGTTTCATTTAAGGCCAATATATCTTTATTGATTCTCTGTTTGGATGACCAATCTAAAGCCGTCAGCGGTGTATTGAGGACTCCAAGTATGATTGTATTTTTATCAGTTTTAATTTTTAGGTCAATAAGTAGCTGTCTTATATATTTTGGTGCTCCTTGGTTTGGTGCATATATATTAAGAATTGTTATGTCTTCTTGATTCAGCGTCGCCTTAATCAGTATGAAATGACCATTTTTGTCTCTGAGTACTTTTGCTGTCTTGTAGTCAGCATTATCAGATATGAGTATTGCTACTGCTTTTTTTAATGTTATTTGCTTGAAGTATTGTTTCCAGCATTTCACTTTGAATTTGTTTTTATCTTTGTTGCTTATATGAGTTTCTTGTAGGCAGCATACAATTGGATTTTTTTTAATCCATTCTGCTACTCTGTGCCTTTATTTTGGTGAGTTTAATCCATTTTCATTTAGTGTAATTATTGACACTTGTGCGTTCCCTATTGCCATTTTATACATTGCTTTTTGTTAGTTTTGTGTCTTGTTTGATTCTTCTCTTTCATTTTTTCTATCATTTGTATTTGTTTGGTTGTATTCCATACATCTTTCCTCTGTTGCTGTCTTTTTTAAAACATGTTCTTCTGTGGTGGTTTTTTCAATGGTGGTTACCATTAAGTAATGAAAAAGGTTCCTACCCTGTTCATTGTAGTGCACTACCTTGTGAGTACTTTTGCACTCCATTGTCCTTTGCTACTGTTAATCTCCTTCCTCTCTACTTTTTTGTTGTTGTTGTCACAGTTTAAATTTTGTTTTATTGTGTTCTTGGTGGAGCTTTTACTTGTGGTTTTGTTTTGTTTTGTTCTTTTTATCTGGTTGGAAAACCTTCTTTAATAATTCCTGTAGTGGGGGTTTTCTAATGATAAATTCCCTCATCTTTCTGTATCTGTAAATGTTTTTATTTCTCCTTCATATTTGAAGGATAGCTTTGATGTGTATAGTATTTGTGGCTGAAAGTTTCTCTCTTTTAGGACTTTAAATATTGGGGTCCACTCTCCTCCAGCTTGTAGAGTTTCTGTTGAGAAATCTAATGAGAATCTAATGGGCCTTCCTTTATATGTTGTATTCTACCTTTCCCTGGCTGCCTTGAGAATTTTTTCTTTTTCATTGGTTTGAGCCAATTTTATTATGATGTGCCTTGGAGTAGGTGTGTTGGGGTTAAGAGAACTCAGAATTTTCTTTGCTTCTTGAATTTGAGGCTTTAATTCTTTCCACCGGCTTGGGAAGTTCTCATCTATTATTTGTTTGAGTATGTTCTCCATTCCATTTTCTCTCTCTTCTCCCTCTGATATACCTATTATTCTTATGTTATTCTTTTTGATTGAGTCAGACAATTTTTGTAGGGATATCTCATTTTTTTAAATTTTTGAGTCTCTTCTTCTCTCTCTTGTGCCTCAAGTTGCTTGTCTTCTATTTTACTAATTCTACATTCTATCTGACCTCTTATATTAGCTAAGCTCTTACCTCATTTTTCAGCTCGTGAATTGAGTTTTTCATCTCTGTTTGATTTGTATTTATACTTTCAATTTTCTTGGTAATATATTCTTTGTGTTCATTGAATTGTTTTCTGAGCTCCCTAAATTGCCTTTCTGTGTTTTCTTGTATATCTTTGAGTTTTTTTAGGTTTCTGTTTTAAATTTTCTGTCATTTAGCTCCAAGGTTTCCAATATATTAAATTTTTTCTCCATAGATTTTTCTTCATCTATATGTGCTACTCGCTGTCTTTTGTATCCATAATATTTTATTTTATTTTATGGTATCTGAGTGTTGTTTTTTTGATATATTAATGAGAATTAATAAAGAATAAAAAGTTAAAAAAAAATTAATATTCCCCCCCCTTTTTTTTCTTCTCCCCTCCTTCTTGAGAAAATCTTGTGGTGAACTGTGAATTATATTGTGCTAAATAGAACAAAAACTACTTATAATGGAGGGCCTGAGTTGGGGAGAAGTGATAAAGGGGCAAAAAGGGGGTATGGACCCACAAAATGCAAAAAAAGGAAAAAATTTGGGTCAAGAATAAAATGATTTGCTTTTAGGTGATGGTTGACTAAGAGATATGATGAGAGGAATAAGAGCGAAACAGGAAAAAGGGGAAAAAATTAAAAATTACTATTGTATTTTGTGGAGCAAGAACTAAATTAAATGGAGAGCCAGGGTTGAGAGCACTGCTGATGAGTTAAAAAGCAGAGTAAAACCCCCCAAAGTGCCACAAAGATAAATTTAAGTCCCAGATAAAATAATTTGTTTGTCGTTGAGAATTGAATGAGAGAGAAAAAAAAACTAAATATAGAGGGAGAAAAAAAAAGAAAAGAGGAAAACACAAAAAGAAGAAAAAAGTATAAAAGGAAAGAGAGAGACAGAGTTAAGGGTTTTGGAGTGCAACCCCCATAAAGAGAAAGGAAGAAGAAAGAAAAGATAATGGGAGATGTAACACTTATGTGTAGTGTATAGTTCAAGGAGAGGAGAGAGTATGACTGGTAGAGAATTAAATGACCAAGTTGGAAGAGGAAGAAAATAATGAAGACAAGAAGATAAGAGAAAAAAAGTGAACAAATATAATAAAATGGGATAGGTTATAAAGTCTGTGGATTATTCTTGATTTTGAGAGATTATCTTCTTGCTTTTTCTTTTCTCTTCCTCTTCCTGGTCGGTAACTCTATTCCCGCAGTTCTGCCCCTGTGACACGCTTAAGTAGAAGTTTGCAGTTGATAAGTTTCTATGGCAATGTCATATATTGGGCTTCAGTCTGGTTGGCAGTCGAGGCTCATTAGCATTTGCAGCCTCTGCCAATGAGAGAGTCCGTGTTCTTGGAGCCTCTCTCCTAGTCTTTCCTTCCTGAATTAGTAGCCTGATGATCCAGCTATGGCAGTGTTTCCCAACGTGAAGATCACGCCCCACAGGGGGGCAATTCGATAGTTAAGGGGGGCAATTTGAAAATGGACTCGATACAACTTTAACTCTTTCGCCCCGGGCCATTTAAATGCAATGCTAGATATTGGTGCCAAATTTAACAAAAAATGCAATTCTTAAATAATTGCGGTAAATAATTATTAAGTATAATTTCATTTGACGAGACCAAAATATCAACTGGGTGATTGGCATTGTCAAGTAAACTTCGTCCTGGGTTCACCGCGGGGTGTGCCATATGCCGCAGGGAACCCTGGATGTTTTAAAAACTCGCTAAACAATGCAGTTATTCTCACCTAATTGGCCCATCGCAACTTCTGTAGTGTTTCACATCATTCATTTGGTGTTAATTTGAAATAAGTGTCAGTCAAAACTGTTGTAAAAGCTTGTTGATTTAATAAATATACATATATATATTGTATAGATATAATTGGTAAGTATTTGATTTATTTTTATCAATATTAAACTCTTTATTAAGTACTTCTTGCATCGGGGCTAGAAAGCACTAATATTTTATAAATATTATTGGGGCTATAATAGTGCATGCATGACAATTTTAATTTTAGAAGCATAACTTTCCAGAAAATTTTGTCAAGTGGAAAAATATAGATACCTTTTGATTTGTGGTGGTAGTGTAGTAAATGTGTTATATACATTTAAATAAATATGAATTTTTAGTATATGTTTACTCTATGTCACATTGAATATATTTTAACACATATTTTAATATCAGCATTTCTTAAAACAGTTCTTGAAAAAGATGACAAAGATGTAAAAGCTATGCCACTCAGTAACATACTGTTAGCAGAAGAATAGATGAAATGAGTGAGGATATTAAAAAACAACTTATTGAAAAGCTGAAAACAAGAAAATTCTCCTTTGAAATGGATGAATCACCATTGAGAGACAGTGAGGCAGTATTGATAACTTACGTAAGATATATTGATAAAGGACATTTTGCTGAAGAAATGTTGTTCTGTAAAAGATTAGAAAGCACCACTACCTCCAAAGATATATATAATAAGCTAAAACACTACTTAGATGTCAATGATATACCAATGAAAAATAGAACATCTTGTGCTGCAGATGGTGCTCCCAATATGATGGACAAAAAAAATGGCTGCTTAAAATTGATGAAAGATGCGAATCCAGAAATGATTCTTGTGCATTGTGTTATTCATAGGGAAAACTTGGTAGCTAAAAACATCTCGCCTGTTCTGAATGAAGTATTACATACAGCAATGAAGTGTGTTAATGCTATTAAAGCTAGTGCCAAATGTGAGCATCTTTTCAAGCTATTTTGTGAAGAACAAAATGAAGACCATGTGAGACTTTTACTTCATACTGAAGTAAGATGGCTATCTAAAGGAAACTGTTTGAAAAGATTTATGGAACTGTTTGATACTCTTAGTAATTTTTGAAGCGACAATCCTGAAATGAAGTATCTGTTAACAATAGATGGTAAAGCATTTGTGAGTTATTTAGCCGATATCTTTGAAAAACTAAATATATTAAATAAGCAACTTCAAGGAACAAATAAAACTCTTGTTGATGCAAAAGCAAAGATATTTGGTTTCATTACCAATATTGAGTTATGTCAGAAACATATTAACAACAAAAACTTTAAACACTTTCATTGTCTCCAAAAATGTGAAATAACTGATACCGCTTTACTTTTTATTGTCAATCATTTGAATATTCTATTGGCTGATTTAAAAGAAAGATTTTCTGATTTAAAACAAATTGATTTCCCAACATGGATGATGCAGCCAATGTTAGTGGATTTGTCTGATATATCAAATATGCAGTATCAAGAAGAACTCGCAGAATTGCAAAATGATGAGTCAGTTAAAGCTTTATTTAATATCAAAGGAGCAATGCCATGGCTTTGTGAGGAAACAGAAATCAAATATCCAAATTCAACCAAATGTGCAAGAAAACTATTGCTACCGTTTCCATCTTCATTTTTAGCTGAATGTGGATTTAGTGCTGTAAATGATTTACTGGTAAAAAAAAGAAATTGGCTGGATATAACACAACGTGGAGACTTGAGACTAAAGCTAACCAAATTGGAACCTAAGATAAAATCTCTGTGCAGCAAGCATCAAGCACAAGGATCACACTAAATTAAAATAATAAATTAATATAGAAAAATCTGTATGAAAATTATTTGGAATTTAAATTTCTGTTTTTCATTATATGTTTTGAAATTTTACTTACTGTGTTTTGTTAACAATTTCATAGTGATTTCTTCCTAGAACCTATCATTTATGTTTATTAAGTGAACAAATCAATTTTTTAATGTTAAAAATTATGTATGTTACATAGGGGGGACATAAAAATTTTAGAAAGGTTAAGGTGGGGCATGGCACAAAAAAGTTTGGGAAACACTGAGCTATGGGGTTACTGCTGCCTCTGTCTGGAGAGATAGAGGCTCAAAGAGCTAGTATATCCCCACTCTATTCCACTCAGCACAGGGCTCTAGGTAAGGCTCAATCAGTCAGAGCCCCTAGCATAATTAGCCGGGGCTTCAGCCCACACAAAGACCTCTAATTCTGCCTCTCTGTCCAGGAACACAGGCACCCACTCCCAGGGGAATTTCTCACGCACTATCTGCACTCGCAGAGCAGGAGATCTGGCCAGCCATCTCTCACTCCTGGTGAAGCACCCTGCCCACATGAAAAAGTATGAGCATTGGGAATTTTGCTCCCACTCACTCCCCGCGTGCTGCATTTAGGGGTGCACGGGCAACCTCAAGACTGGTTTCAGCCCACAGAAAGGCCTCTGACTCTGCCTTTCTGTCCAGGAACATGGGCACCCACTCCCGCAGCTATAGAAGGAGTCTCTCGCCCACTATCTGCATGCGCCGTCCAGGAGATCGGAGTGGATGGTTGTCCCAAGTGCCTTTCTTTGTCTGAATTTGGCGCAAGTGTTAGCTTGTGTTGACTGGGATGCCACAAGCACAGTTTTTACTCAGCTTGGATGTCCATGACACTGCCTAGTTCAGATGTTTGTACCACAGTCTGGTTCTATTCACACCTTATGCCCACCTTAGTTCCTATACTCTCAGTTCCCAGTGAAAGCAGACCTTATTTAGGTTAGTGAGGAAGGCAGAGTGTTTCTTCCTCCTTATTTCCTTCAGGGTTGATTATATATTTAGTCAATTTTTTGCTCAATCATACCTTCACATTTAGTGTGGAACTTCTGGAGGCTCCAAGGATAGATTTTTCTGTCTCTGGTTGAAGATCTTGTTGAATTTTGGGGGAGATTTATCAGTATCACTCCTTACGGCACCATTTCTCTGACGTCACTCTATTTTATTTCTTATTTAAATTTATTATGTTTACATAGATTCTATTGTCCCCCCAAGTGCATCCCCCCTCCCCTGTGTTCCCCTCAACATCCCCTTTGCCCCTCTCCCCAAAATGTCCTCCCCCCTTCCCTTCAGGATTTTCTTTTCTGCTCTCTATAATGCTGTGTTATATGTATATAATTTCACCAATCTCTTTCCCTTCTCTGATTCCATCCTATTATCCCCTTTCCCTCTGTCCACTTTCTCTCTGGACCCTTTGATCCTGCCTCTGTTTCTATTTTGTTTCTCAATTTATATTGTTCATTGGATTCCTCAAATGAGTGAGGTCATATGATTTTTTTCTCTGCCTGACTTATTTCACTTAACATAATCGTTACCAGATCCATCCATGTTGTAACAAAAGGTAAGATTTCCTTATTTTTCATGGCACCATAGTATTCCATTGTGTATATGTACCTCTGCTTTTTAACTCATTTGTTCACTGATGAACACTTGGGGCTGTTTCCAGATCTTGGCTATTGTAAACAATGCTGCCATAAACATGGGGGTAAATTTCTTCTTTTGAATCATTGATGTGGTGTTCTTGGGATATATCCCTAAAAGTAGGATAGCTGGATCAAAAGGCAGTGTGATTTTTTTTTAATTTTTTGAGCAATCTCTATAATGTTTTTCACAGTGGCTGCACCAGTTTACATTTCTACTAGCAATGCAGGAGAGTTCGCTTTTCTTGACATCCTTACCAGCACATATTATGTGTTGTTTTGTTGATGAGTACCCTTCGGACTGGTGTGAGGTGATATCCCATTGTGGTTTTAATTTGCATTTCTCTAATGATTAGTGATGTTGAACATTTCTATATAACATTCATATGTCCTCTTTGGAGAAGTGTCTATTCATTTCTTTTGCCCATTTTTTGATTATATTATTTATCTTCCTGGTATTGAGTTTTACAAGTTCTTTATAAATTTTGGTTATTAATACCTTATCAGATGTATTGCCAAATATGTTCTTCCATCATGTGATTTCTCTTTTTATTTTGTTCATATTGTTTTTAGCTGTGCAAAAGATTTTTAGTTTGATATAGTCCCATTTGTTCATCCTGTCCTGTATTTCACTTGCCCGTAAAGATTAATCAGCAAATATATTGCTGCAAGACATGTTGGAGAGCTTACTGCCTATGTATTCTTCTATGATGTTTATGGTTTCACAACTTACATTTAAGTCTTTTATTCAATTTGAGTTTATTTTTGTGAATGGTGTAAGTTTGTGGTCTAATTTCATTTTTTGCAGGTAGCTGTCCAATTTTTCCAAAACCATTTATTAAAGAGAATGCCTTTATTCCACTGTATGCTTTTACCTCCTTTGTCAAATACCAATTGTCGATAAAGGTGTGGGTTTATTTCTGGGTTCTCAGTTCTGTTCCATTGATCTATTTGCCTGTTTTTATACCAGTACCAAGCTGTTTTTATTACAGTGGCCTTGATATTGAGAAGTGTGATATCATCCATTTTATTCCTTTTTCTCAAGATTGCTGAGGCTGTTCATGTTCTTTTTTGATTCCATATGAATTTTTGAAATATTTGTTCTATATCTTTGAAGTATGCTCTTAGTATTTTAATAGGAATTGCATTGAATTTTTAAATTGCTTTGGGTAATATAGACATTTTAATGATGTTTATTCTTCCTATCCATGAACATGTTATATGCTTCCACTTGTTTGTATCTTCCTTGATTTCTTTTATCAATGTTTTATAATTTTCCAAGTACAAGTCTTTAACCTCCTTGGTTAAATTTACTTCTAGGTACTTTTTTTATTTATTTTTTTGCAATAGTAAAGGAAATTTTTTTCTTAATTTCTCTTTCAGACAGTTCATTGTTGATGTATAAAAATGCCTCTGATTTTTGAATATTAATTTTATATTTTTCCACCTTGCTCAATTTATTTATCAGGCCCAGTAATTATTTTTTGTTTTGTTTTGTTTTGTTTTGTTTGCAGAGACAGAGAGAGAGTCAGAGAGAGGGATAGATAAGGACAGAGAGGAATGGAGAGAGATGAGAAGATCAATCATCAGTTTTTCATTGCAACACCTTAGTTGTTCATTGATTGCTTTCTGATATGTGCCTTGACCGTGGACCTCAGCAGTCCAAATAACCCCTTGTTCAAGCCAGTGACTTTGGGTCTAAGCTGGTGAGCTTTTTTTTTGCTAAAACCAGATGAGCCCATGCTCAATCTGGTGACATCAGGGTCTCAAACGTGAGTCCTCCTCATCCCAGTCTGACACTCTATTCACTGCACCACTGCCTCATCAGGCAGTCTCAGTAGTTTTTTTGCTGTGACTAGGACATCCAGAACTATGTTGAATAAGAGTGGTGAAAGGGGAACACCTGCCTTGTTCCTGATCTTTTTTTTTTTTTTTTTTTTTTGTTTTGTTTTGTTTTGTTTTGTTTTTTACAGAGGCAGAGATAGACAGGGACAGACAGACAGGAACGGAGAGAGATGAGAAGCATCAATCATCAGTTTCTCGTTGCGCGTTGCGACTTCTTAGTTGTTTATTGATTGCTTTCTCACATGTGCCTTGACCATGGGCCTTCAGCAGACTGAGTAACCCCCTGCTGGAGCCAGCGACCTTGGGTCCAAGCTGGTGAGCTCTTTGCTCAAGCCAGATGAGCCCGCGCTCAAGCTGGCGACCTCGGGGTCTCGAACCTGGGTCCTTCCACATCCCAGTCCGACGCTCTATCCACTGCGCCACCACCTGGTCAGGCTACCCTTGTTCCTGATCTTAAAGGGATTGCTTTTAACTTTTGCCCATTGAGTATGATGTTGGCTGTGGGTTTCTCATAGATGGTCTTTATCATGTTGAGGTATGTTCCCTGTATTCCTACTTTGCTGAAAGTTTTGATCATAAATGGGTGCTGGATTTTACCAAATGCTTTTTCTTCATCTATTGATATTATCATGTGGTTTTTATTCTTCCTTTTGTCTATGTGATGAATTACATTGATTGATTTGCAAATATTGCACCAGTACCGCCTCCCCAGAATAAATTCCACTTGATCATGATATATAATTTTTTTTTCATGTGTCATTGGATCTGGTTTGCTAATATTTTCTTGAGAATTTTAGCATCTAAATTAATCAGTGAGCCTGACCAGGTGGTTGCTCAGTAGATAAAGCATCAGACTGGGATGCAGACAACCCAGGTTTGAGACCCCGAGGTCGCCAGCTTGAGCAACTGGCTCATCTGGTTTGAGCAAAGCTGGCTCAAATAAGGGTTTACTCAGTCTGCTGATGGCCCATGGTCAATGCACATATGAGAAACAATCAATGAAGAACTAAGGTGTTGCAACATGCAACAAAAAACTAATGATTGATGCTTCTCATCTCTCCATTCCTGTCTGTCTGTTCCTGACTATCCCCCTCTCTGAATCTCTCTGTCTCTATTAAATAAAAATTCATCAGGGATATTGGCTTATAGTTTTCTTTCTTAGTGTTGTCTTTGCCTAGTTTTGGAATCAGAATAATGCTGGCCTCATAAAAAGATCTTGGAAGTCTTCCCTTCTTTTGAATTTTTTGAAATAGCTATAAAAGGATAGGAGTTAGTTCTTCTTTGAATATTTGATAGAATTCATCTATGAAACCATCTGACCTAGGGTTTTTGTTTGTTGGGAGTTTTTTGATAACTGTTTTGATCTCATTTGTTGTAATTGGTCTGTTTTAGGTTTCCTGATTCTTCCAGGTTAACATTTGAAAGATTATATATGTCAAGGAATTTTTCCATTTTACCTAGGTTGTCTAATTTTTGACATACAGTTCTTCATAGTATTTTCTTACAATCCTTTGTATTTCTGCTCTGTCATTTGTTACTTCTCTATTATCATTTCTAATTTTATTTATTTCAGTCCTCTCTCTTTTTTTCTTGGTGAGTCTGGTTAAAGGTTTATTGATCTTGTTTACCTTTTCAAAGAACCAGTTCTTGGTTTCATTGATCCTCTGTATTGTTTTTCTAGCCCCTATGTCATTTATTTTTTCTCTGATCTTTATTATTTTCTTTCTTCTACTTCCTCTGGGCTTTACTTGCTGTTCTTTTCTTTTAGTTCTTTTAGTTGCATGGTTAAGTTGTCTATTTGAGCTTTTTCTAGCCTCTTAAGGTGTGCCTATAGTCCTATGAACTTTCCTCTCAGGACTGTTTTTGCTGTGTCCCATAAATTTTGAGTTGTTGTGTGCTCATTTTTATTTGTTTCAAGAAAATTTTTGATTTTTTTCTTTATTTCATTTTGGACCCATTTGTTATTTAATAACATGCTGTTTAGTTTCCAAGTGTTTGAGTGTTTTTTTATTGTAGTTGATTTCTAGTTTCTTGCCATTGTGACCGGAGAAAATGCTTATATGATTTCATTCTTCTTGCTTTTGTTGAGACTTTTTTTATGCCCTAACATGTGGTCTATCTTCGAGAATGTACCATGAACATTTGAAAAGAATGTATATTCTGCTGCTTTATGATGAAAGGTTCTGAAGATATCTATTAAATCTAGTTGATCTAGTTTGTCCTTTAAGTCTACTGTTTCTTTGTTAATTTTTTTTCTTGAGGATCTATCTAGTGATCTTAGTGGGGTATTGAAATTTCCTACTATTATAGTATTACTGTTGATCTTACCTTTTATGTCCATCAATGTCTGCTTTATATATTTAGGTGCTTCTATATTAGGTGCATAGATATTTATAATGGTTATCTCTTCCTTTTGGATTTTACTCTTTATCATTATATAGTGACCTTCTTTATCTCTTACTAGAGTCTTTGTTTTAAAGTCTATTTTGTTAGATATAAGTATTGCTACCCCAGCTTTTTTTCATTCCATTTTCATGAATTTTTTTTATTCTTTTACATTTAATCTATGTGTATCTTTTGTTTTGAGGTGGATCTCTTGTAGACAGCATATGTATGAGTCCTGTTTTCATATCCTTGCATCTACCCTATATTTTTTGATTGTGGCATTTAATTTACTTACATTTAAGGTTATTATTGATATGTAGTTGTTTATTGCCATTTTATTCTTTAAATTTACATTCCTCTTTTACTAGATCCCCCCCCCCCCCCGCTTTGTTCTGTTTACAGCAGGCTCCTTAACATTTCTTACAGCATTGGTTTGGTTATAATAAATTCCTTGAGGTTTTTTTTTTTTTTGTGTGTGTGTGTGTGTGTGTGTGTGTGTGTGTGAAGTTTTCTATTTTTCATTCAATTTTAAATGATGACCTTGCTGAATAAAGAACTCTTGGTTGTAGGCTCTTGTTCTGCATTACTTTGAATATTTCTTGCCATTTCCTTCTCGCCTTAAGTGTTTCTGTTGAAAAGACAAATGTCATCCTTATGGGGACTCCTTTGTATGTGACTGACTGCTTTTCTTTTGCAGCTTTTAGTATTCTTTCTTTATCTCTTAGCTTTGGTATTTTGATTATGATGTGTCTTGGTGTGGGTCTCTTTGGGTTCTTTTCTAATGGGGTTCTCTGTGCTTCTTGAACCTGTGTGACTCTTTCCTTCATCAATTTAGGGAAGTTTTTAGGTATGATTTCTTCAATCAGGTTCTCTATCCCTTGTTTTTTCTCTTATCCTTCAGGACTCCCTATTATGTGGGTATTATTTCTCTTCATGTTGTCACAGAGCTTTCTTAGAGTTTTCTCAGACTTTTTGATTCTCTCTCTCTCTCTCTTTTTTTGCTACTCTGTTTTTGTGCTTTCACTTATCTTGTCCTCTATATCACTGATTCAATACTCTGCTTCATTCAGCCTGCTTTATTTTTTTCTAGTGTAGTCTTCATTTCTGATATTGTGTTTTCTATTTCTGTCTGGTTCTTTTTTATGATTTCAGTGTCCTTTCTGATGCTTACAATTTCTTTGTTTAGGTGCTCATTAAGTCCATTTATTTCAGCTTTGAGATCCTTAAGCAATTATTATTTATACTCTGTATCCGGTGATTTGATTACTTCCATTTCATCCAGTTCTTTTCTGGCGATTTTTCTTGTTGACTCATATGGCTTATATTCCTCTGTCTTCCCATTGTTTTTCTGTATGATTTTAAGGCTTGTTAGAGTTGCGGGTTGAGGTTGGTTTATTTAATTTAGCATCTCCTCAAGGCCTTTATTTCTCTACCTCTACTGGTTGCTTAAATTTAATTCTCCTTAACTAGTAGAGCCACTTTAAGGTCTTGATTTGCCTGCTGTCTGTTTGCTTAACCCAGCAGGGAGTTTATGTTTGTTTATCTCAGCAGGGGGTTTAGTTGAAACTCTATCCAGGAATACGATGAGTGTGACCTCTGAGAATCTGAAGGTGTGTTCTTCCAGTTAGTCTCCAGGGGTGGGATGCTTTCTCAGTATGAAGGGGGAGTTGTAGCTCAGGTTTCCCTGGAAACCTGAGTCACTTCCCCTCCCCCTTACTTTCTCCTTTTAAAAGTGTTTTTAATGCTGATTGGAGCTGGAGAGCTTTTTGGAGGTGGGACAGTTTTTTTTTTCCAATTTAGGCTTGTGCTAGGCAGAGGAACTGACTCTGTGCACTGGGGAATGAGTCAGCTCAGCTCAGGTAAGCCCAGGCACTTCTCTCCCTATCACCATTTGTCTCACTCTCCCCACTTTTCTCAAGCAAGACCAGTCAGTCCTCTCAGCCCTCCTCACTTTCAGAGCCCCAGGCAAGTGGCTTTGAGTGATATTTTCTGCTCTGTCCTTTTAAGGCTTGCCAGCCACTTCCCACAGACAAAACTCTTGCTTTTCTCCCCACTCAATGCTGTTTGGCTGTCTTCCCCATTTCCTGTGTTTCTAGGCTGAGTCTCCGGATCTGAGACTGAGGTGCCCTGCCTCTTGGGATCTCTCTCCTTGAAATGACAGCCCTTCTGGATTCTCAACCTCAGCCTCTCCTTGCTCCTGGGAGCAGGGGATTCCCCACCATTCCCCTTCACTCCCTACAAGGATTAGTGTGGATTCTTCTGTGCTCCTTGGTTTTTGAATCCTGTTTTTTTAGTCCAAAGTTGGTTTTTCATGATTGTTCCTAAATTAATTTGTAATCCAGTTTGGTATTGGGAGGTGGCAGTCTGTGTATCTGCCTACTCCACTGCCATCTTGGAATCTCAAGAATTGTACAAATCTTCACATTCTCTCTCCAACCTGTTTCTAGACACCCACACAACCTGACCAAGGAGACCTTTTTATGACTTCCATTTTTCTTCCACCCACATGCTCTTCATCCACTGAACACCTGAGTGCCCATGTGGCAGTGCCTGCTGGGCTCAGGGCTGTACCTCTCTGTGGGTATTCTCCAGCTTCTAGAAGTGACAGCACTTCCACTTAATCCTACAGTTCTCTATGGGGGCAGGAGATGTGCCATGTTCATTTTTCTGCCAAAGGGCAGGTATCTAAGAATCTTTTGTGGGGTGAGTATAAGAGTTACTACCACATACACAAAAGGATGCCAAGAACCTCTCATTGTTTATTTTGAATCTCTCTTTTTCTCTCTCTGTCTTTTATTTTTGGCCTAATATAGAGTGTTAATTTGAGCCCATTTATTTAAAACTTTTAGTATTTAAGTGAAATAAATCACTATTTTTTTCTTTGTCTCTGTCTCTACCTTGTCCTCAATTAATTTTTGTTTAATATATAATTTGAAAAACAGTATGAGACTTTACCAGGGATTTTCTTGAATAGATAGTACATAATCTCATCTCTTACCTGGTATAGCCAGACATTTTTTTAATATTAAATTGGAGAGAGAAATAGAGGAAAGTTGTGGGAGAGAGAGAGGCAGTAATTTGGTTTAAATGACACACAATAAACTTACCAGTTGGTTGGCTGCATACTCTAATCTGTAGGTATATGACTTGAGGTAGAAAATCAAATGTCCTCCTTACCTATGCATGTGGGAGCATATCCTGAGTTTATATCTCAGCAATGAGTTCAGTGGGGATGAAGCAGCATTACAAACAGGAAAGAAAAGATGAGGCTCTTTAGGTGTATTAACAAGGAGTTCAGGTTTTTATTCTCTAAAAGAAAGAAAACCATTGTTGGATTCTGATCAATGTTGAGACATGGCTATTTGCAGGGAAACAACATTTTTGGAGCTCTCTAGAGAGGTCTTTGGTTATACAAGTCTTGTCGTCTGAAAGAAGGCACCTTCAATCTCATGTTGAAGTTTTGGGAAAGTTGGCCACTGAGTCCTTTTGCAAAATGTTTCCATCCAAACCTAAAAATTAAAGTTATTCCAATGAGAATCTAGAACATAATCTAGGCCAGTGGTAGTCAACCTGGTCTCTACCACCCACTAGTGGGTGTTCCAGTTTTCATGGTGGGCAGTAGCGGAGCAAACAAAGTATAAATAAAAAGATAGATTTCAGTATAGTAAGTTGTTTTATAAAAATTTGTTCTGCCAAACTTAGTGAAAACCCAACATAAAGTAATTGGTAAGTAATTATTATTATATGCTTTAACTTGCTGTAACTCTGCTTTATAAATTTTATAAAGTAAAGTTACTTCCCTACTTTATAAATCACCATTACTGTGGAACCGGTGGGCAGTTAGAAAATTTTACTACTAACAGAGATACAAAAGTGGGAAGTAAGTATAAAAAGGTTGATTACCTCTGGTCTAGTCCATGTTACATAAACCAGGTTAGACTTTAAAAAGTGAAATGTCCTATTTTTATTGTTAGTAAAAACAACTAGCTGATGATAGCTCTCTGAAAATTCTAGGCAATACCACTGCTATTATTGTTTTAGTTTCTAGTACATTTATATTACAATTTCTTTTCTTTAGAATGGATCACAGGGAGAAGCACCATTTTAATTGTTTTATCTTTTGTGTCCTAACATGTAATAAAGAACTATATGTTTTATAGAGTTTTTTCATTTCATCCTTATGACACTTCTTCTGGAGGTAGGCATTGCTATACTAATTTTAAAATTAAAGAAGTTGATGCCCAGGTTAAGCAATGTGGCCTTCATTACAGAGGTAGTAGAGCTAGAATTTTGAGGTCAGCCACGTCCAACCTCAAAGTCCTTTCTTTCCAATACATTACTCTCCCTCTTTGGTAGAAGTTCTCTAATTGAAGTTCACCCCTTCACATTTTCTATATGTGGTCTGAAGGTGAGGGGTGAATTAAAAAATCTGTGTGTTTCTGGGTTAGGATAATTCAGCCGATGTAATCACTTAGGTCATATAGCCCCTTGTTTCCTCCACCATGACTGAATAAGAGGAGCTTTGGGAGGTCTGCTTTCCAATGCCTTACATCACCCTGCAAAAAATTGGCAGCCAGGAGAGGAGCAGCTGCTGTACTCTTCAGATAATCTCTCTATTTAAAGTTCAAAGCAAAGCTGGACAAAATAAGAAAGGGGTAAGCCTGGCTCTGACTAACCAACAACAGGAAGAATGGCTGAGAAAGGTAAAATTTAAGCATCAGACTCTCTTGGCAAAAAAGACCCAGGCTCCCTGGTTTATTTTCTGTTTCCCAGTATTTGTTGTTACCCAATTATTTGGATGAATGTGATATTTCTAATAAAGGAGCATTAACCATGTATGTTAGTGTGGTCACAAAAAGTGCATTCCATGTGCAGTTTGTGAGCCATGTTTATACATTTTGAACAGGACCAAACAAACAAAAGAGCTGAATTTGTGTACATTTGTTTTGAAAGATGAGTTAGAAGTCAGTTATTCTCTAGTATTTTTACCAAATTGGAGGTATTAGATTTGAGGTATTGTGGCATGCTGGACCAGAATTAAGGACACTCAAACTTTGTGTCAGATCTACTACTAATGGCCATGTGAGTTTGAGAAGTTCCTCAACTCTTCTAAGCCTGTTTTCTAACCTTAAAGTGAAGACAAATGAAATAGGCTTAGTCATCTCTAATATACTGTGCATCTGAAATTTTTCCTGGTTTTTAAACATTTTTTAAAATTTAAAAAACATGATTATGGTAAAATGGGCTGAATATACTGTATCCAATGAACAATTTTTAAATACCTACAGGTAGTGTTGCTTTTAATCCTGACAACAAGTCAAGATATATGCAGTATTATCATTGTTCCCATTTTATAGTTAAGGAAGATGAGACACAGCAAAACTGGGTAATTTGCCTGCAGTCACATACTTAGAGAGTGGTGGCACCATGTTTTGAACTTGGACAGTCTTGTCTCAGAGCACAGTGAACTTAAGAATACTTCCAGGTGTAATTATACTTGAAAATGCTCAGGAATGGACAGAGAAAGAAGCATTTTAAAACTGTTCTTCATATTTAAAAAGAGATTTTATGCTTATATGTGCATTAATGTAGGTGACATGTACAAAGTATGCTGAGTTCCTATATACTCCTATTTGAAAGCACTGGATTTTGCTTTCAGGCTTTGGTAAAAATTAAAATATTAGCATTAAAGAACAAAAATTCAGATATACTTTGAGTCTTAAAATGCACAGTCAATGATATTGGTTTACAAGGAGTAACAGATAATTATATATATATATATATTAAGGCTTTATTATGTATACATTTATTATGTATACATTTTAGAATTGTATTAAAATAAGCTTGTATAAAATATTTATAGTTCTCAATTAAAATGTCAATATTAATCTTTATGTTCTTTGAAACTGGGAAAAATATTAAATAACTTATATAAACAGCTCAAAAATTTTGTTATGTATTGTCACCGTAATGTCACAATTCATAAACAAGGCTTTCATCTGAATGAGAGCAAAGGGTATGTTGTAAGGTTCATTTTCTCCTGAAAGCACTACCACCTGGCAGGTAAAGGGAAAGATTTTTATTTAGTGGTTTATGCTTTGTTCAAGGTCACAGTAAGGTGGAGAAGCAAGAAAAGCCTAACTCATTTTTGAGAGTTAAGTAAAACATCAAGATTTCTGGAAACACAGACTTAAAGTATTAATATTTGTTTTAACTTCAGGATGTTTACTTTTATAAGGATGTCTTCTAATATTAGAAGTGTCTTTAGAAGTTTCCAGATGATTAAATTTTATTAGTATTTTTAAAACTCCACATTTTAAAGTAATGAAAATTATAATAGAAATACAATTCCTAAAAACTATGCTTTCTCTTTGTTAGCTGATAGCATAAGATTTAATTGTGTTTTTTAATTAAGAATATACCTGAGACCTTAACACAGAACATTAATTCTATGATGCCTTTTTGTGCTGTCCTTGTATCCTTTTGTGTAATATTTGTGTGTTTGAAAGAATAAGATTGGGATTCAGCAAATATTTTTTGAAAAAGAGCCTTCTAAAGTTGCTTTTTACAGGTCAAGGTGCAACAAACAGGAGACAAAGGAAGACTCATTATACTAATGTCTTTTATGTGTGCATTGGATCAGTGTTGTTTGCTATATTGAAACATCAAAAACTAAAATTTCTCTTTTCTAGTCAAGGATAATTATATAAAATACAATGCTTTCTTCCCTATATATTTAAGAATAAAGTTAGCTAGCAAAGCCAAGAACAATTTGCAATACCTTCTCTATATTATGATTATTATTTAGTTTAGTAGGAATTATTTTTAATTATTTGTATGTAAACAGCTTCTCTTCATGTTATTCAACACATACATGAATGTGTGCTGTCTACACTAAATACACACATGGTTAGAGTTTACAAAGCTCTTGCACATGTGTGATATCATTTGATTTTTGCAACCACTTCAGGAAATAGGTATCACAAGGTTCATTATTCATATTTTACAAGTAGAAAAGTTCAAACTCAGAATGGCCCAAGGTAACATAACTGTGAAAGAAAGACCTATGATTTAAACACAGGCCTTCTATTCCACATACTCAGCTGAGTCACAGGTACCCTATGTAGAAAAAAAAATGTAGTCATGTATGGGTATGACTATAGAGTATATTTTTTTCCTTTAATATTACCAAATTCCTCTTATTTTCTTGATCCAGAAGATGAAATGCCAAAATGACCTATTGAATCTGTTTTGTTTTGTTTATTTTTAAGCAGAATCTACATCATCACAACTTCTGGTTCCTGTTCTTCTCTTGATTGGCTGGATTGTGGGCTGCATCATAATGGTTTACGTTGTCTTCTTTTAGAAAGGTTACGTTTTCAATAATTGAAACGTAACCTTTCATAAAGAGTATACATTATTCATAAAGAGTATACATTAGTCCAGAAATATTCTCTTATATTTTACTAATGAAACATTTTACCATGCAGGCAAGAAGATTTTAGATTGACATCATTTAGAAGAATTAAGGAAAGCATGAACATGACAGATATTTAAATGTTTCTTATGTAGATAACTGCAATGTTTGACATTAATTTATAAACTTGGATTTGTAAACTGGTACTTTGGTGTACATAAGAATCTATTCAGGAACTTGTGTAAAATTTTGGGTACAAATAAGAACTATAAGAAAGTTATGGATGACTTTTTCTATAACCTAGGAGTAACAAAAATGTTTTCAACTGAGACTAAAAATGTATAAGCAATAGAAAAAAGTTTGGTAGGTTAAGTTACAATGAAAACTATTTTGGCCAACACTCCCCCCAAATGAGCTAGAGGAAAAAAGAGGTAGTTTACAGAAAATGAAATGCAAATTTAAACTTGGCCCTTAACCTCTTGCTCATAATAAAAGAACTGAAATCAAAACTGCATTGATGAACCATTGCTCACCTATTAGATGGAAAAAAAATAAAGATATTTAACAATATATGTGTCAGTTAATCCATGGAGAAAGAAGTACTCATATACTGTCTTTAGGAATTGAAGAGTATACCATTTTAAGGAGTATTTGTTAATCAGTATCTACTCAAATTACATATGTATTTAACATTAGACCCTGCTACCTCTATTCTAAGAATATTTCTATTTTCACAGATACTCTGGTAAAAATACAAAATGGCATATATACA
This sequence comes from Saccopteryx bilineata, assembly GCF_036850765.1. Lineage (NCBI taxonomy): Eukaryota > Metazoa > Chordata > Mammalia > Chiroptera > Emballonuridae > Saccopteryx > Saccopteryx bilineata. The sequence continues at coordinate 199,710,375 of NC_089491.1, forward strand.
GTTCTTGTCACTATGGGGTAATTTTTTATAGCAAAAATCTGAAATAAGCCAAATATCCATTAATAGGGAATTAACTAAAAAAACTAGTCTATATACAAAATCTGCTACTTAAAGAAGCTGTGAACTAGAATAAAGGATGTCTCTATATACTGATGTGATGCCATCTCCAGATCAAAGTGTTGAGTAAAAAAAGATAACAGATACAGAACAATGTATGCTATTTTTTGTTAGAAAAGAAGAGGCTATACCAATATGCACACACACACATATTAAAATATTAAAACAGAGGAGCCAAAATGGAAGCTATTTCTGGGTGTATCTTGTTTTAAAGTTTCATTATTCAAATCAGGTATTTTATAAATTAAAAAGGAAAAGAAAAAAAAAGAAATGATCCCAGGAAGAAATACAAATGGCCAACAGATATATGAAAAGATGCTCATCTTCATTAGTTATTAGAGAAATGCAAATCAAAACTACAATGAGATACCACCGCACACCTGTTAGATTAGCTATTATCAACAAAACAGGTAATAGCAAGTGTTGAAGAGGCTGTGGAGAAAAAGGAACTCTTATCCACTGTTGGTGGGAATGTATAGTAATACAACTATTATGGAAGAAAGTATGGTTGTTACTCAAAAAACTAAAAATAGAACTACCATATGACCCAGCAATCTCTCTACTGGGTATATACTCCCAAAACTCAAAAACATTGGTATATAAAGACACATGCAGCCCCGTGTTTATTGCAGCATTGTTCACAGTGGCCAAGACATGGAAACAACCAAAAAGCCCTTCAATAGAAGACTGGATAAAGAAGATGTGGTTTATATATACTATGGAACACTACTCAGCCATAAGAAATGATGACATTGGATCATTCACAACAAAATAGATGGATCTTGATAACATTATACGAGTGAAATAAGTAAATCAGAAAAAACTAAAAACTGCATGATTTCATACATAGGTGGGACATAAAAACGAGACTAAGAGACATGGACAAGAGTGTGGTGGTTATGAGGGGGGGGAAGAGAGGGAGGGAGAGAGGGGAGGGGAGGGGCAAAATGAAATCTCGAAGGACAATCTGACTTTGGGTGATGGGTAGGCAACATAATTGAATGACAAGATAACCTGGAGATGTTTTATTTGAACATATGTACCCTGATTTATTGTCACCCCATTAAAATTAATAAAAATTATATAAAAAAGGAAAAGAATAAAAAAATGATCCCCCAATTTTTTTTGACAGAGACAGAGTCAGAGAGAGGCACATTTGGGGACAGACAGACAGGAAGGGAAGGAGATGAGAAGCATCAATTCTTCATTGCAGTTCCTTAGTTGTTCATTGATTGCTTTCTCATATGTGCCTTGACCAGGGAGCTACAGCAGAGTGAGTGACCCCTTGCTTAAACTAGTGACCTTGGGCTCAAGCTAGCAACCATGGGGTCATGTCTATGATCCCACACTCAAGCCAGCCATCCCGTGCTCAGGCCAGTGAACTTGTTCAAGCCAGCAACCTTGGGGTTTTAAACCTGGGCCCTCCATATCCCAGTTAGACACTCTATCTGCACCACTGCCTGGTCAGGTGAGTCATCCCCCAATTTAAAACAAACTGAAATGAATAAACCTAATAGTATATGAAGTTGGTAGCATAACTACACAGAGAAAAAGTTCTTTAAAGTGACTTTAAAACATAGTATTTCTGACTATATATATCTCATGGGATAGAAGTCTTAACCACACTCATTATTGTTTTTGTTAATAGTAATATTGTTATTGTTAATCTCAAATTTTATCATCAACAAAAGTCAAGTAAATGTAATCTTACATTTGAATTGCAAATAGCACTATAAACTTATAATTAATTTATTTTATCCAAAAATAAAAATCTATCATAGCTCCAATCACTGATAAAGCCTAATAGGATGAGAACCCTCACACCTTCATTGTGGTTTCTAAGTACCAGAGTCCAGTCAAAGGGCCCAGGATTTCTGATCTAGTTGGGGGTAGGGAATGTACAAGATGAGTCTGGCACATCTTGTTTCAGAAATTAAAGAACCTATTAAAGACTTCTTTGGACAAAAATGCAATAATTTGAACATCAAAAAGTATTATGGCTACAAAGGATCAAAATACATCAAATATATAAATACTCATAATTTGTAATGATAATAAAAAATAAAAATAAGCAAAAAAAATCTCATCGTTATATTGGAAGTTGCTAAGGAAGTAACTTACTATTGTAAAATCTGTAAGTAAAGAGAAAGGCTCTTGTTTTTCTTGAATAAAAATATCTACTTATAGATAACCAACTAAATTGTGAAATTTCCTCTTTATAGAAGTATTCTAGCTAAAATACATAGGTGATACAATAAAAAAATTGTTATTTTGCAAAGAAGTTTTTAATGAAGTAATTAATAATAATGAATTAATAAATAAATGTATTAAGGAAATAATACATCTTAATAACAATCATTAATGGATGTTAACACAATTAGGTAATTGTTGATGGAGGAATTTTATACTTGGTGGACCAATTTGATGGGACTTTAATCCATTGATCAATTTAACATCAATGAAAGTGGAATAAGCAGACACTGTGAGCCTCCCAATAGGGGAAGGAAGAAAATACACAGTGTCACCTGTGAAGTATTTTTGCCAAAACAAATGAACCTGAGTGAAACAAGTTTCTGGATCTATCTATCAGATTTCTTTAAACAAAAATCACAAGGACACCTTCAGCTAAGTCCACAGAGTAGAAAACAACAAAGGACACATGACCCAGTTTCCCAGCAAATACCTACCATTAAGAAGTGGAATGGGGAATGTTCTCCCATTCAGTTGGTTGATTGCTTTTTCATTTTTTGATAGTTTTCTTTGCTGTGCAGATGTCCAATTTGATTACTTTTTCTTTTGTTTCCCTTGTCCAAAGAAATATATCAGAAAAAATATTGCTACAAGAAAGGTTTAAGATTTTATTCTCTCTATTTTTTTCTAGAATGTTATGGTTTCACAATACAATATACAGATGATGTATTATTGAGTTATATACCTGTAACCTATATAGTTTTATTAACCAATGTCATCCCAATAACATCAATAAAGAAAATAAAAAGTTCTGACCTAGTGTACACACATATACACACACAAAGAAAGGAAATTGAGTGGGAAGAATGTATTACAGAATAAAAGAGATTAAAGAAATAGCAAACATGTAATGTACAGACCAACTACAAAAACTAGTTTTGAATTTCTGTAATAGACATACTAATAAATTATTAATTTTGTGCATTATAATAATGGCAATTGTCAATGGAAAAGAAAAGGCTCTTATCTGTTAGAGATACACACTGAAATGTTTGTTGACCAAATGATAAGATGATCTTTCTATTCATTTAATCACATTTTGTGCCATAGACTTTAATGAGAACCCTTTGAATGCTATAGACTTTGCCAGAAAACATATTCACACAAAAATTCAGATGCTATATCAAGATGCTATTTCCTGAAATCCATTGAAAAGACATCCTGAGTTTAATAGTTCTCACTTTCTGAAGTCTTAAGGCTTCTTCACAACTTAGCTCTGGTTTCACTTGGAGGTAAACACATCACCTTACAGTTTAGCTTCCTTCCTAGCTTGATACCAAGTTTTTTTATTCTTTCTACTGACATTAATTTGGCATCACCTGTCAGCTTTCTTGCTTTTATATACCTTAGGACCCTGGCATTTGTTTGTTATACAGACAGAGTGAGAACATGAGATTGTGGCAACCTATGCCTTGTGTTTGTCAGAACAAGTTCCTTTCTTCAGCCTGGAGCATGTTTCTCTATATGCACTAGCCCTTTTCTTTGAAGCTACAGAATCCCTCATTTCTTGTTCAGATGTATGCTCCACATTTCCCTGGAACACAAAATGCTTTGGTGTTCCCATAAATTCTTACATTCTATGTCTGACAAAGACTCTCTTATTTCAAAGGCTCAAAATTCATATCTCCAGCACTTTGAAACAGACTGTCACACTGTCTTTAAGTGGCAACAGAAATGAATTTTTCCATAATAAATATTTTAATGCTATTTTCCATATCCAACCTGATCATTTTCTCAGAGTACAAAGAAATCTTAGTGCAGTGAAAAGAACAGAAATTTGCACAGATTGTTTTATCCTAACTTGGGAGTCCTTTGAGTAATTAATTAATATAACATTAATTTTCTTAATTGTAAAAAATAAATAGTAATATTTTCATGGGATTAATGTGAGGACTGTAATGTTTTCTAAATCTCCCTGATCTGAATCAACAAAGTCATTTGTTATAAACACCATTCTCAAGCTCCTTCTCTAGAGAGTTCATTTTGATAGGTCTGGAGAAAGTCTATTAAAAACTCAATACTCTGCATGACTTTTATTATCACAGAAGTTTGAAGAACATGTTTATTGTGTGTGTGTTTGTGCATGTGTATGTGGAAGCATTACTCTCTGATGCATATAGATACTGATCTATGTCATTTTATATTGGTGGGTCCCAAACACTTTTTTAATTATTGCTGCAACAAAATTTAGTGCTTAAATATGTCTGTTATATAATATTACAGTATATTTTAAATTACACAAAGTATAAAAACACATACTAATACTTGGCCACTACTATTTTATCTATGTAAATTTTATTTTTCTTATTAAATTTTAAACTTTTTATGATTGAATACATTTTTCATCTTTCTGACTTATAGGCTAAAGTCCAAAATAGACAACAATAAATATATATCAATTATGTAATTAATTATTTCCCCTTATCACATTCTTAAATACAGAATGTAGATGTTCTAACTTTGAAATTTAAGAATGTCATTAGAGAAATGTACAATGGATTGGAATGCTCATAAAAGGGATTAATACCACTGGGGAATAATTTTTTCATTTTCTGTTGCATGAAGTTTTAGAACTGTTTCTATATATCTCTGCATTGCTAATTCCAAATCTGAAACCCATTTTTTGGTGCATATTCTAGTTTTTATGCAATTTTAATTTCTTTTTGTTATGGTTAATGGCATGCATTGGTTTTTAAATTGGAGTTAAAGGGCAACAGCTCTTGGATTGAACATAACCACAAGGCAATGTTTTACAGACATCACTTTTACATAATTGTAGTTGTTTTTAAATGTAAAAAAATATTATCTGATAAAAAACACCCTCTTATTCTCTTTTAAAATTGAATCATGGCTTCTTCGAGTAGGTGTAAATGTAAGAATAGTCCTGACACCTTCTGTTATATATGTGGCTGTTACATACTTCAACATCAAACAAGCAATATTTGATTACTTGTGACACATGCATATATAGCCTATTTTCAAGTTCCCCTTGGTGATCAAGATAAGAATTGGGCTCCTCATATTATGTGTCATAATTGTGAGAAAATACTTTGTGAATAGACAAAAGGAAAGCACAAAGAATGCCTTATGGTATTCTCATGGTTTGGCATGAACCTAAGGACCACAATAGTGACTATTATTTTTGTCTGATCCAGGCAAAGACATTGGCAAGAAAAAAATGCATATGATTGCATATCCTAAAATTCCTTCAGCAATACGACCTACCCCACACTCTGAGACACTTCCAGGTCCAGTTTAAATTATTTATTTTTCTTAAGGATAAAGAAAGTGAACATGGTGATCAGGTGTATTTTGATAAGATGCATGAGGAAATGATTGTAGAATCTGAAGGGTCTTCTTCTGATGCCAAGCAGTCATTAACCCCTCAGCAGTTTAGCCAACCAAATTGAATGACTTATTAAGAGATTTGGGCCTATCAAAGAAAACAGCTGAGTGAGTTAGTAGCCTCCAGGCTTCAAGAAAATAATGTACTTCGCCATTCAGTTAAAGTATCCCATTTCAGGAAGCATCAGCAAATTTTTGTGGACTTTTTTTTTCTTTTCTTCATTTTTTTTAAAATAAATTTTTATTAATGTTAATGGGATGACATTAATAAATCAGGGTACATATATTCAAACAAAACATGTCTAGGTTATCTTTGTCATTAAATTATGGTGCATACCCCTCGCCCAGAGTCAAATTGTCCTCCGTCACCCTCTATCTAGTTTTCTCTGTACCCCTCCCCCTCCCCCTAACTCTCTCCCTCCTTGCCTCCCACGTTCTCCCTCCCCCCACCCCTGGTAACCACCACACTCTTGTCCATGTCTCTTAGTCTCATTTTTATGTTCCACCAATGTATGGAATCATGTAGTTCTTGTTTTTTTCTGATTTACTTATTTCACTCTGTATAATGTTATCAAGGTCCCACCATTTTGCTGTAAATGATCTGATGTCATCATTTCTTATGGCTGAGTAGTATTCCATAGTGTATATTATATGTGCCACATCTTCTTTATCCAGTCTTCTATTGAAGGGCTTTTTGGTTGTTTCCATGTCTTGGCCACTGTGAACAGTGCTGCAATGACTATGGGGCTACATGTGTCTTTACGTATCAATGTTTCTGAGGTTTTGTGGTATATACCCAGTAGAGGGATTGCGGGGTCATAAGGTAGTTCTATTTGCAGTTTTTTAAGAAAACACCATACTTTCCTCCATAATGGTTGTACTACTTTACAGTCCCACCAACAGTGGATGAGAGTTCCCTTTTCTCCACAGCCTCTCCAACATTTGCTATTACCTGTCTTGTTGATAATAGCTAATATAACAGGGGTGAGGTGGTATCTCATTGTAGATTTGATTTGCATTTCTCTAATAACTAATGAAGCTGAGCATCTTTTCATATATCTGTTGGCCATTTGTATTTCTTCCTGGGAGATGTGTCTGTTCATGTCCTCTTCCCATTTTTTTATGGGATTGTTTGTTTGTTTGTTGTGGAGTTTTATGAGTTCTTTGTAAATTTTGAATATTAGGCCCTTATCTGAGCTGTTGTTTGAAAATAACATTTCCCATTTAGTTGGCTGTCTGTTTATTTTGATATCAGTTTCTCTTGCTGAGCAAAAACTTTTTATTCTGATGAAGTTTCATTCATTTATCTTTGCCTTCACTTCTCTTGCCATTGGAGTCAAGTTCATAAAATGTTCTTTAAAACCCAGGTCCATGAGTTTAGTACCTATGTCTTCTTCTATGTACTTTACTGTTTCAGGTCTTATATTTAGGTCTTTGATCCACATTGAATTAATTTTATTACACAGGGACAAGGTGGAGTCGAGTTTCATTCTTTTGCATGTGGCTTTCCAGTTTACCTAACACCACTTGTTGAAGAGGCTTTCATTTCTCCATTGTGTGTTGTTGGCCCCTTTATCAAAGATTATTTGACCATATATATGTGGTTTTATTTCTGGGTTTTCTATTCTATTCCATTGGTCTGAGTGTCTATTTTTCTGCCAATACTATGCTGTTTTGATTATCATGGCCCTATAATATAGTTTAAAGTCAGGTATTGTAATGCCCCCAGCTTCATTCTTTTTCCTTAAGATTGCTTTGGCTATTCGGGGTTTTTTATAGTTCCATATAAATCTGATAATCTTTTGTTCCATTACTTTAAAAAATGTCATAGGAATTTTGATTGGAATTGCATTAAATTTATATATTGCTTTGGGTAATATGGCCATTTTAATTATATATATTCTTCCTATCCAAGAATAAAAAATATTTTTTCATCTCATTGTGTCTTTTTCTGTTTCTCTTAACAATGCTTTGTAATTTTTGTTATATAGGTCCTTTACATTCTTTGTTATGTTTATTCCTATGTATTTTATTTTTTTTGGTTGCAATCATGAAGGGGATTATTTTTTTTAGTTCGTTTTCTAATATTTCATTGTTGGCATATAGAAAGGCAATGGACTTTTGTATGTTAATTTTGTATCCTGCGACCTTACTGTATTGGTTTATTGTTTCTAGTAATCTTTTTGTGGAGTCCTTCGGGTTTTCAATGTATAGGATCATATCATCAGCAAAAAGTGATACCTTTACTTCTTCTTTTCCGATATGGATGCCTTTTTTTTTTTTCTTGTCTGATTGCTCTGGCTAGAACTTCTAGCACCACGTTAAATAAGAGTGGAGAGAGTGGACAACCCTGTCTTTTTCTTGATTTAAGGTGCAAAGTCCTCAGTTTTATGCCATTTAATATGATGTTGGCTGATGGTTTATCATATATGGCCTTTATCATGTTGAGATATTTTCCTTCTATACCCATTTTGTTGAGAGTCTTAAAAATAAAATTGTGTTGTATTTTATCAAAAGACTTTTCTGCATCTATTGATAAGATCATGTGGTTCTTGTTCTTCGTTTTGTTGATATGGTGTATTACGTTAACCGTTTTACGTATGTTGAACCATCCTTGAGATTCTGGGATCCCACTTGATTATGATGTATTATTTTTCTAATATGTTGTTGTATTCGATTTGCCAGTATTTTGTTTAGTATTTTAGCATCTGTATTTACTAGAAATATTGGTCTTTAGCTTTCTTTCTTTGTGCCATCCTTGCCAGGTTTCGGTATGAGGGTTATATTGACCTCATAAAATGTGTTTGGAAGTGTTGCTTCTTCTTCAATTTTTTGGAAGACTTTCAGTAGAATAGGAACCAACTCTTCTTTGACTGTTTGATAGAATTCACTGGTATAACTGTCTGGGCCTGGACTTTTATTTTTGGGGAGGTTTTTAATCGTTTTTTTCTATTTCCTACCTGATGATTGGTCTGTTTAGGCTTTCTGCCTCTTTATGACTCAGTCTAGGAAGGTTATATTGTTCTAGGAATTTATCCATTTCTTCTAGATTGTTGTATTTGGTGGCATATAGTTTTTCATAGTATTCTACAATAATTCGTTCTTTATCTATGATGTCTGTGATGATTTCTCCTCTTTCATTTTGGATTTTATTTCTTTGAGTCCTGTGCCTTTTCTCCTTGGTGAGTCTTGCCAAGGGTTTGTCAATTTTGTTGATCTTTTCAAAGAACCAGCTCCTTGTTTTATTGATTTTTCTATAGTTATCCTGTTCTCTATTTCATTTATTTCTGCTTAAATTTTATTATCTCCTTTCTTCGGCTGGTTTTGGGTTGTCTTTGTTCTTCTTTTTCTAGTTCCTTAAGGTGTGAAGTTAAGTGGTTTACTTGGGCTATCTCTTGTTTGTTCATATAGGCCTGAAGTGATATGAACTTTCCTTTTATTACTGCTTTTGCTGCATCCCAGAGATTCTGATATGTTGTATTGTCATTTTTATTTGTTTGTGTATATCTTTTGATCTCTGCGCTTATTTCTTCTTTGACCCATTCATTTTTTAGAAGTATGTTGTTTAGTTTCCACATTTTTGTGGATTTTTCCCCCTCTTTTTTTTGCAGTTGAATTCTAGTTTCAAGGCTTTATGATCAGAGAATATGCTTGGTACAATTTCAATTTTTCTAAATTTGCTGATATTGTCTTTGTGGCCCAACATATGGTCAATTCTTGAGAATGTTCCATGTACACTAGAGAAAAATGTATACTCTGTCGCTTTGGGATGAAGTGTCCTGTAGATGTCTATCATATCCAGGTGTTCTAGTATTTCATTTAAGGCCACTATATCTTTATTGACTCTCTGTTTGGATGACCGATTTAGAGCCGTCAGCGGTGTATTGAGGTGTCCAAGTATTATTGTATTTTTGTTAGCTTTTGTTTTAAGGTCAATAAGTAGCTGTCTTATATATTTTGGTGCTCCTTGGTTTCGTGCATATATATTAAAGATTGTTATGTCTTCTTGATTCAACTTCCCCTTAATCATTATGAAATGACCATTTTTGTCTCAGTACTTTTTCTGTCTTGTAGTCAGCATTACTAGATATGAGTATTGCTACACCTGCTTTTTTTTGGGTGTTGTTTGCTTGTAGTATTGTTTTCCAGCCTTTCACTTTGAATTTGTTTTTGTCCTTGTTGCTTAGATGTGTTTCTTGTAGGCAGCATACAGTTGGATTTTCTTTTTTAATCCATTCTGCTACTCTGTGTCTTTTTATTGGTAAGTTTAATCCATTTACATTTAGTGTAATTATTGACACTTGTGGGTTCCCTATTGCCATTTTATAAATTGCTTTCTGTTAGTTTTGTATCTAGTTTGATTCTTCTCTTTTGTTTTTCTATCATTTGTTTTTGTTTGTTTGTATTCCATACTTCTTTCCTTTGTTGCTACCTTTTTTAAGTGAAGTGTTTTTGTGCTGTTTTTTTCAAGGGTGGTTACCATTAAGTAATGAAAAGGGTACCTACCATGTTCATTGTAGTATCCTATCTTATGAGTATTTCTGCGCTGCATCATCCTTTGCTACTGTTAATCTCCATCCTCTCCCCCCTTTTTTTCTTTTGTTGTCACAGTATAAATTTAGTTTATTGTGTTCTTGGTGGAGCTGTTACTTGTGCTTTTGTTTTGTTTTGTTCTTTGAATTTGGTTGGAAAACCCCCTTTAGTATTTCCTGTAGTGGGGGCTTTCTGATGATAAATGCTCTCATCTTTTCTGTATTTGTGAATGTTTTTATGTCTCCTTCATACTTGAAGGATAGCTTTGATGGGTATAGTATTCTTGGCTGAAAGTTCCTCTCTTTCAGGGCTTTAAATATTGGGGTCCACTCTCTTCTAGCTTGTAGATTTTCTGCTGAGAAATCTGATGATAATCTAATAGGCCTTCCTTTATATGTTGTACTCTTCTTTTCCCTGGCTGCCTTGAGAATTTTTTCTTTGTCATTGGTTTGTGTCATCTTCATTATGATGTGCCTTGGAGTGGGTTTGTTGGGGTTAAGAAAACTCGGTGTTTCGTTTGTTTCTTGAATTTGAGGCTTTAGTTCTTTCCACAGGCTTGGGAAGTTCTCGTCTATTATTTGTTTGAGTATATTCTCCATTCCATTTTCTTTCTCTTCTCCCTCTCATATACCTATTATTCTTATGTTATTCTTTCTGATGGAGTCAGACAATTCCTATAGGGCTTTCTCATTTTTTATTATTTTTGAGTCTCTTTGTTCTTCTCTCTGTTGTGCCTCAAGTTGCTTTTCTTCTATTTCACTAATCCTACCTTCTATCTGGGCTGTTCTATTTGCTAAGCTTGTTACCTCGTTTTTCAGCTTGTGAATTGAGTTTTTCATTTCTGCTTGATTTGTTTTTATAGTTTCAATTTCCTTTGTAATATATTCTTTGTGATCGTTGAGTTGTTTTTTGAGCTCCCTAAATTGCCTTTCTGTGTTTTCTTGCATATCTCTGAGTATTTTTAGAATGTCTATCTTGAATTCTCTGTCATTTAGCTCCAAGGTTTCCTATATGTTAAATATTTTCTCCATAGGTTTTTCAACATCTATTTGTGTTACCTCTCTATCTTTTGTATCCATAATATTTTATTTCCTTTTTTTTGTTGGCATCTGAGGGTGGTCCTGTTGATAGCACTAATTAGAATTAATAAGGGATAAAAAGTAAAAAAAGAAAAAAGAAAAAAAAGGAAAAAAGAAAAACACCCCACAAAAAAGTTATAATTTATTATTTTTCCCATTTTTGTTTCTTCTCTTCCCCTCCTCTCCCCTCCTTAGGGAAATATTGTGATGACTTGTGAATTATATTATGCTAAATGGTACAAAAACTGCCTATAGTGGAGGGCCTGATTTGGGGTGAAGAGTTTAAGGGGCAAAAAAGGGAGTAGGAACCTACTAAATGGAAAAAAAAGGAGAAAACCTTAGACAAGTATAAAATGATTTGCTTGTAAGTGATGGTTGACTAATAGATATAATGAGAGGGATAAGAGGGAAACAGAAAAAAGAGAAAAAAATAATAATTAAAGAAGAAAAAATAAAAATAAAAAAAATAAAATTCTGTTGTATTAAGTGGAGCAAAGACTAAATACAATGAAGACCTTGGGTTGGGAGGAATGCTAATTAGTTAAAAAGCAAAGTAAAAAGTACCCAAAATGCCACAAAAGCAAAGAAACAAAAGAAAACCAAAAACAAAAGCAAAAAAATAACCCAAAAAAACTTGAGTCCCATATTAAATAATTTGTTTGTGAATGAGGATTGAATGGGAGGAATAATAAAAGGAGAAAAGAAGAAACAAATATAAAGGGAAAAATAAGATAAAGAGAAAAATGAAGAAAAAAAGGAAAAGAAAAAGAAAACAAAAGGGGAGAGAGTGAGAGTTAAGGGTTTTGGAGTGTAACCCTAAAGGAGAGTAATGATGAAGAAAAGAAATATAATGTAACACTCATGGGTAGTGTAGTTCAAGAAAAGGGAATAATAAGATGGGCAGAGAATAGAAGGACCAAGGTCGAGGAAATAGAAATAATAATAATAAAGGCAATAAGATAGAAGAAAGAAACAACAACAACGAAAAAATAGTGGAACAAGTTGTAAAGTCTGTGGATTTTTCTTGATTTTGAGAGGTTAACTTCTTCCTTTTTCTTTTCTCTCCCTCTTCCTGGTCAGTGACTCTGTACCCCAGGCTCTGCCCCTGTGTCACGCTTAGGTAGGGATTTGCAGTTGATGGGATTCTATGGCAATGTCATATAATTGGCTTTAGTCCCGCTGGTAGTCAAGGCTTGTTGGCGTTTGCAGGGTTCAACAATGAGAGAGTTTGCTTTCCTGGAGCCTCTCTCCTAGTCTCCCCTCTTGAATTAGCAGCCTAGTTATCCAGCTATGAGGCTGCCACTGCTTCTTCCTGGGGAGTAAGAGGCTCAAAGAGCTGGGAAATCCCCACTCTATCCCCACTCAGTGCAAGGCTCTGGTAAGGCTGTGGCAGTCAGAGCCTCCAGCATAATCAGGCGAGGCTGGGAGCTAATTGTTGTCAAGGTGACTGTTCAGCGCCTAGCATTCAGTTGGACCACTCAACCCAGGCTTTCCACACTTTGTAACCTGTTTTGGCTGGGAAGAAGAGGCACTAGTGGCTGCTTGCTGTATAGATCTTAACATCTGCCAAGTCACTCTTGTTAGCATATATCCCTGAATATGAATGCTCTGTCAATCAGAAGTTGCCCCTGCCCCTTTAGCGAGAGGCACTAAAAAAATATCATGCCTCTTGTCTTGGATCGCTGAACTGAGAGAGATCTTATCAATTAGAGCCCCGTGGGTGTGCAGATTTTGTGGGTTAAGCTAATTTCAGTGATTGGATCCGCAGCTGTGCTCCAGAAAGTATTTCAAGCTGCCCACGCGCCCCTCCCCCAACGCTTGATTATTAGCTTGAATGGCTGGGTGAGGTGCCCCGCCCATGGAGAGAATCTCTGGAGTAGGGAAGATAGCTTTGGCTCCCTTCCCGCTTGCCTTGCCGATGGCGGCTGGGGTGCACTGGGCACGCTGGAGAATGGGGCACTCTGGGTGTGCAGGGGAGTGGGGTGCTCTGGGCATGTGGGTGAGTGGGATGTTCAAGGCACACCAGTGGCTGAGGACCTCACTTGAAGTGCGTGGGCAGCTGGGGATGCTCCGGGCGCAAGGGAGCTCGCTGAGAAGACTACTAGCTACCGCACGCACGTGCGGTTTCTCACAGCTCGCGGGTGGCAGCTTGAAGCGCTCAGGTTGTTCCTCCCCAAGTATGGGCGGGCAGTTGTACGCGTGGGTTGACTCACTACAGGCGCACTCCCTCCTCGGCTTGAATGAACGTCCATGTGGTAGTTAGCTTCCTCCACACCCTCAGCTCTGACCCGTTTCTCAGATTCAAGTGATAATAGCCCTTTCACCTTCAGTGTGTGTGGAACTCTGGAATGCTTCGAGGATAAATTTTTCTGTTTCTAGTTGATAAATTTGTTGAGATTTTGGGGAGATCTGTTGTATGCGCTGCTCATGGCACCATTTTCGTGACATCCCGGACTTTTTTTCTGAACAAAAACAGTTTGTTTACTTTCATAATATCAGTAGTCTTCTCAGCCAGCTAGGTGTTACCACTTACAGTCCAACAGAATGGTGGCCATTTCTTGACAGCTCTAAATGGAGTCTGAAATGTGTTCTCCTACACAATGGTAATGTTTATGCAGCGGATCCAATTGGTTATTCAACTCATCTGTGAGAAGATTATAATGACATAAAAATTGTCCTCAACTTTCTGAATTATGAGGAACATAACTGGATCATTTGTGTGGATCTTAAAATGGTAAATTTCTTGCTAGGACAGCAGAAAGGATTCATGAAGTATCCTTGCTTTCTGTGTTTGTGGGACAGCTGAGCTCAGGAGAAACACTGGACACAGAAGGAATGGATGAAACTTGAAACTCTGGAAGTAGGATGCAAAATATTGTGAATGAACTTGTAGTTAATTGAGACAGGATTATTTTTTCCCCACTTCACATCAAACTTAGCTTAATGAATAAAGAAAGTGAATGCTTTCAACATATTATTTCTGCTTTCCCTGCCTTGTCTTTTGAGAAGATAAAAGCAGGTGTATTTGATGGACCTCAAATTTGAACCCTCATACATGATGAAGAATTTTCCAGGAAGATGAATAAGGAGGAAAAAGCAGCATGACAGTGTTTTGTGGCAGTTACAAAGAACTACCTTGGCAAGAAGAAAGAAGAAAACTATGAACTTTTGGTTCAAAGGATGCTGTTGGCTTTCCATGACATTGGATGTAACATGAGCATTAAGATTCACTTTTTGAACAGTCATCTTGATAAATTTCCCAAAAATCTTGGAGCTGTTAGTGATGAAAAGACTACTTCTGGAGCATCAAACAAGATTGTCCTCAAAGGACACAAACGGAAGAGCTACAAATGCAAATTTTTGCCTGAATATAATTTAAATAAGTTTTGCACAAATTTTATGATTAAAATAAGTGTTTTAATATGTTCTGTTTTGAAATTGTAGACAAATTCTGATTTAATTATATCTTTTAATGTATTAGTAATTTATATAATTTACTGCATTATATAAATTATTATATTTTCACAAAGATGATGCCCAAGAAGGCATTCTACTTCATTATGTTAAACTAAATGTTGAAAATTTTATAATAAGATAAAAACTTAAAATCTTGAATTGTAAAAAATCTGTAGCTTTCAGAGAAAAACTAATGTCAGATTTGAGATCAGCACACTTGAATTAGGTAAGAGCAAGTGTTTTTGTGGATGCAACAAAAGTTTTGTTCTCCAGTGTAATCTGTGAACAATAGGTTCAGGAAGGTGATTGCGAACAGATTACATACAACACAGAATCTTACTGGTTTTTAAATTTGTGAAATCTTCAGTTGACAGTCTATCAAAGTACAGATATAATTATTTTAGAAAATTATGAGTTAACTGTTTTTTAAATTTTTGTATTACATAATGCCCAGGTTTATGTAGTCACAACACCCATCCTCTATTTCCCCTCCAACCCTGAGAAGTAGACCTGTGTCAGAACTGAGAATTATTGCTTCCTCTAGACTCTGTTCTAGGTCATAAAATACAAAAAACTCTCGATGACACCAATCTCACTGCTCTCTGCACCTGTGACAAGAGATACATTCCAATGAAATCAAAAATGACTGGACTCTGCATGAAGTGCTGAGCCTGGGGGGCTGAGAAAGTCCCCAGAGGACAGGATTCTAGGGGCATCCCTGTGCACAAACAGAAATGATGTTTTTAAGTAAGATTGATCTATAGATAATGTAATAACATATATTTTAAATTCCTTTTTTATTTTTTTAGAAAATAATTTTATCTTCCTATACACCCAAAACCCTTATTTTTTGCTTCTTTCTATTTTTCAAACATCCCCTTTCTCTTTTCCTTTTTGGACAAGCAGAGAAGTGTCACTTAAAACATAAATATACATAAACCTAAGATTTCTATGGAGGAAAGAAAAGAACACTACAAGCAGAAGAAGAATATTGTAAGTTGGTAATTTCCCAGAGAAAGAGGTGCTTGAAAATTTCACTTTCATTTTACTCTCTTTCTAAAGTAATTTCTTGGTTGGCAAAAGGGATATAGGTGTGCAATTTCTTATAAATCGTCTGAACATGTCATGAGTTGGCACAGAGCTGAGGTTGTTTTGGAAGGTCAAGAATATTGCAGGGTTTAAGACTTTAGTTATTATCCTAGATTTAAGTACATTTCAGCCATTTTCTTGGTAAGCATACATGCCCTTATAAATTTAAAACTCCAAATGACACAAATTATTTATCTGACAAAGGTCTTTTTTGGAGCTTGTGCTTATGAATATTAAAGGAGATAGGATATTAATTAGAATCTTGATGCTGAATAAAACAGGATCATGGAGAAAATGTTTTGAGTTGTTATCAGTTACTTGCTCTGTAAAATTGGTCCAGGAGTGAAGAAAAAAACAGAAATAGGATTTTTAGTGGTTCGCATAATGATATGCTCAAAGTCACTAAAGTGGCGCCTTATGCATTTTCCTCATCCCCATCATGTGAAGGTAGATATCAAATAAGATGCATTTAATTTAGAAAAAAGCATTCCCTTTGTCTAATAAGCATGGTGATTTTAGCAGGATGTTGCAGACTTTGGATATATTCCTCATTTATCTTGCTAAAGGTAGAAACTTGCCTTTAAGCCTGACAATAGATGGCTAGATTGCTTTACAGTCAAAGTATGGTTGCCTCTTCAAACATGTGGTCAGGTTCATCCAATTTTGTTTTTTCCTTCACTTTCTGCTCTTCTTTTTTTGTTGAGTGTTCTGTTTACTGAATATATAACAAACACTTCTTTTCTGGTTCAGGTGACATGTGGAGAGTAATGGAGTCACTTTCCTGTGGGTAATTCAGACTTCCCTGGCTCTTGTATCCCTCCTGATGAAGAACCCAGGATGGTCTCATGAGGATATATAAATATGTTCCTTCTATTTATCAACTCTCCTCGCAGGACCCAGAATTTTCTCCCAGGCACTGTGGATGGTCCCCTACCTCTCCCATCACAGCCCTCATTAAGCCTCTATGGTGTTCTGAGGCCAAGTTGCTATTTGTGGAGTTCTAAAGCAATGCTGCTGATGACACATAAACCTCAGAGCTTAATTTAATAGTTCTTGCAATTTTTGTTCTCAGCTTACCCTTTCTCTCTCTAGGACTGAAACACACATCCAGGGAAGGACCAGACAGACCAAACTGTCTCCTATCACACTGAACTCACAATCACTTGGTCAAGCCCCTGAAGCCTGGCCTCTCCCATGACAAGGACACATTCTCCAGGAGGCTCCAGGGCAACCTAGAGTATTTGCCTTATCAGGATGCCAAACATGGCAAGAATTGTTTGGCTTTCACTGCCACTCAAGGAACATATTTACATTATAAATGGGGTTAATGATAATTCAAAATGAAATACTAGTCTCAGTCTACCTGTCCAATTTCAAAATCAGTGGATTAATCAATAGTTTGAAAAGCACTATTTCAAATTCAGTGCTTTTAGACATGACCATCTCTGACCACCTATACCTCCAAATGCATAAATACAGAATTCTTTGTTCTTCCTAAGTGAGACCTTCTCCCCTTTGCATTCTCCCCTAGATGGTAAGTTCTT